>NC_139433.1:1083421-2315921 GCF_905368555.1 Meleagris gallopavo | reverse complement strand
GGGAACCCCAGATCCAAACCCATTCTCACTTTGCCACCCCCCCCCCCCCCCCCTTTTTTTGCCCATATATTTTTTAGGCTTGTGGATTTTAATCAGGTTTGTTGGTTTGGGGGGGCATAAATGGGTGACTTTTATATATTTTCTCCCCACCGAAACCATTATGGGGGGGGGGGGGAGATAACAGAGAAGAGAAAACTCTCGCAGTTGACCTTTGAATCAATGTGAAAAACCTCATTTAACTGATAAGTCTTGAAAGGCCCAGGACTAATTTGAAAATACAGCTATTAAAATCCCATTGAGCGCCGCTGGGTGTGCGAGGCGGATTTCCTGGCGTTGGCCAAATAATGGGGCTTCAACCCGAAGGGAAAAGGAGCCAACGAAGGGGTAACCATAAATATAAATACCAGAATTCCTCTTTTTGGTGGGGAAATGGGAGATTTATGGCGTGTTCCTGCTGTAACTGAGCAGCTGCAGGTGGGATGTTGGGTTCTTTTTTCTTTATTGCTATAATTTTTCTCCTCTGCTTAACGAATGCAGTGCTTTCTCATTCTGCTCAATTGCACTGAGGGTTGGGTTGGGGGTCTCTGACGTGTTCCCGTAGCATAAGGACGGATGCGTGCCCTTAAGGATAAGGATGGACGTGGGATTGGGGTGGGATTGGGGCTGCTGGGTGCTCAGCGATGCTCGATGGCTGGGATTGGGGCAGCCCTGAAGTTGTGTGTGGGGTTGGAATGGGGATGGATAGAGGGATGGATGGAGGTTTGGGAGCAGAGCGTGGCCCAGCTGCCATCTCCTGCACTGGGAATGGTGTTTGGGTGCAGTTTTCCCCTCTAGAATCATAGAATCACTCAGCTTGGAAAAGACCTTCAAGACCATCAAGTCCCCAGCCTAATCATACTGCCCTAATTAACAACCTACAGCTAAATCAGATCCCCTCTGAGTCTTCTTAAGGCTGAACAAACCCAGGTCACTCAGCCTTTCCTCGTAAGAGAGCTGTTCCAGGCCCGTTATCATCTTTGTGGCTCTCTTCTGGATTCCTTCCAGGAGAAAAAAAACACTGCTAGGCATCATAGAGACACATGAAATGAAAAAAATATATATATAATTAAACACTGGGCAATTAGAAGAAAACAAGCTGCTTTTAAGTTAAAAAAAAAATAAAAATAAAAATTAAACATGGATGGCCGTACAACCTCCAGCAAAAATGCTGTCAAAATATTGCAAAGCCCGAGAAAATTATTAACACACCGATATTTGACTTTTGCAATAGTCAAAAATATCTACAGTGATATAAAAATGTTATAACCAAAACAGTAGAGATATAGATATATATATATGTATGTATGTAGATAAACTATTTTGGGATTCAACCAAAAAAAAGAAAAAAGAAAGAAAAGAAACAGGAAAAAAAATTCATCGCTTCATAGCAATGCCTGGAACCAAAAATCCCGTAAGGAAACCTTGCTGGCACCTGAAGTTCCCATCACTGAGGCTTGGCACGGCCATTGCCTTGCAGTGCAAGCCAAAAAATAAGAGGAAGATAGAAAAAAAAACCCTAAAAATCCAACAAGAGCTTTCCTGACCCCTGATACGTGGGACTTTGGGGCACTGGTTGGGATGGGCTGCATTTCCTGCAGCATTTTGGGGGTATTTAGGGGAGCCGTTTCCCGTCGTGCTGCCCCAATATCCGCCAGGTTTCTCAGCAGTTTGGATCCCGATCCACCCAGGACGTGATTCATTCATTCATTCATTCATTTATTTATTTGGTTGGTTGGTTGGTTATTTAGTTATTTTTGGGGCTCTGCCTTCAAAACAACGCAGCGACCCGCAGCTCTCCTCCAACCCCAAGGCTGCAGGGGTGCAAACCTCGCGAGCGGCGCAGCTCACAGTGCATTTATTCCGGGGCAATCGAGTGGTGAGATTCGCTGATGAAAGGGAAATTCAAAATCTCGTTAATACCTCGAATGGTATAGATCATCTCCTGCAGGATGGAAAGCCGGGCAGGGGCGGACGGGAGGAATTGGATGATGGATTTGAGAGCATTTTGGGGCTGTTAAAGAATAACGAGACAAAAGGAGAGCGGGGTTGTCTTGCGTCGAAAGGAGGGGATGGGATGTTGTAAAAGGGTGGAATATTCTGAAATACACGCTCAGGATTGAAAGGCAGACAGGCTCACACGGGCTGTTGGGGTTTCAGGAGTGATCTATAAGGTGTATCTGTGGCTTAACTTCTAGCCTGGTGTTTGCGTAGGTTGGGATGTGAGGTGGCTCCTGCAGCACAAAGGAGGTTCGGAAGTCGTGTAAAATGGATTCAAGGCACTTTGCAGGCAGTAAAGTTCAGGCCTGGAGGGGTTTGCTTGGATGTAATGGGGCAGGAGGTGCACAGAGAGCTGAGCTCTGTCTGGGTGAGACATGGCATGGATGCTGCAGGGATGCTGCTGTCCCTGCCCCCCCCCCCCATGGGTACCACTTTGTGCCCCATTGCTCAGACATCAGCGATTCCTTCACCTGCTTTCCCCCAGGGTTCAGCCTCCTTCAGGCTCTGACCAAACCATGCCCTGATTCCCTCTGGCATCGTATTGGAAGCACACGGTGTGAATGTGAATTTGGGTGGCCGTGGGGAAGCTGCGATGCCCCCACTGCTCCCTCCCTGGGACCCCAATTTCTGATCCAAACCTTCAGAAAGCACAAACTGGGACCTGGATCCGGCATCCTAGCCCAAAACCTGAAGCCATTGGGTTTGCTTTTGGTCCTCACCCTCCGTGCACAAAGAACACAAGCGATGACTTTGCCGTGGGAGCATCCCCACATCCCTCCTGCCTCAGTTTCCCCGTGTGCACCCTGTCGACTTCCCAGAGTGCATGAAGAGAGCATCGCTGGCTTCTTAAACCTGATGAACCCTGCGATGCTTTGTAAGAGGGCAAGTCCTCCAGTGGGAAGATTATCTGCAGGGAGCGATGCCCCTGTGTGGGAAGTCATGCTACCCTGGCTGATAAAGAGCAGGTAATGAGCAAACTCTCTCCATTAGGGATAAAATTGCAAATGTATTCGGAGCCGCTGACGGCTGATGCTATCAGGGGCTGACAGAGATAGCAGCACTGCTGCTCTGCCTTCAGACCCATCGCAGAGCTTTGGCTGGATGCTGGGCAGAGGGATGGAGGTGGGTGGTGCTGTGGGGTTGTGATCCCAAAGCTCCCACCATGCGGGGAGGGGGGTGGGGTGTCTTCATCTCAACCCCCCTCAGATTGGGATGGAGGAGCCGTGCGGTCGGCGTTGCGCTGTGTTCTGAGTGCCCTTCCTGCAACAAGGCTTGGGTGGAAGGCTTTGAAAATAGACCCATGGATCAACGCCTGTCTGAGAACTTCAATTTTTTTAATTTTTTTATTATTATTATTTTCTGGGCCGGATTTGAGGGATCTGGTGCCATTTCTGCCTTGGAGGGGTTCGCTCAGATCGCTCGTGGCCCCAAGACTTTGGTACGGTGAAACATGGGATCCTCCACTGCTTTTGCTCTGAGTTCTGTCCCAGACACATCCCTTGTCCTGACCAAAACATAAACATTTCAATACCACCATCAGACTGTACAAACAGGGCATTTTTTCCCTCTAAACCCAGCGATTTCCAACGCTGTGCTGATGCAGAGCTTCCGTCCGAGCGCTGCTACCATCATAGAAGGCAGCCAGGAGCAGCTCAGTGCCTGATCTGGGGCATTTTAGCAGCTTTCTGTCAGTTTATGGCTTTGCTTCTATCCTACCTACCTTACAGTTGCTCAAGATTTCAGTCGGTTCAGAAACGGTGCAAAAAAAAAACAACAACCCACCGTGCTGAGAAACTTTCTGATGCGTTTCCATTGGCTCAGGTGCACATCCAGAGAAAAAAAGGGAAATGGAAGGAAGTGACCCCAAATCAGTGCTCTCATTCAGACTGATATCAAAACAATTTTCCTTAAGGAGAATTTGAAAGCGTCCCCAAAGTGGAACCAATTGTTTTGGCCCCGAACCGACCGCTCTCAGCAGTGCCATCGGTTCCAAGGCTTTAAGAAACCAAACGGGTGACGATTTCTGTGTATTCTTGGAGCAGTTCCACAATGGGGGATGATGTGGGTGTGCAGCAGGAGGGATGGGTGCCGTGCTGTGTGTGTGCCCCAATGCAACGGGGGTGGAAAACAGGTGAAAACAAAGAGCAGCACTGGACAGCCTGCAGCTGAGCTGGGCAGAACCGCAGCGCCCAGCTGGTCATCGCCGTCCTCGGTTGTTTCTTTCCATCCTCCTATTCCTTTTCCTTTTTCCATTTCCCTTTTCCCCCAAGTCCTCCTTCTTTTTCTTTTTCTTTTTCTTTTTCTTTTTCTTTTTCTTTTTCTTTTTCTTTTTCTTTTTCTTTTTCTTTTTCTTTTTCTTTTTCTTTTTCTTTTTCTTTTTCTTTCTCCTATTTCTTTTTCTTTCTCCTCTTTCTTTTTCTTTTCCTTTTTTTCTTTTCCTTTTTCTTTCTGTTTCCTTTTCCTTTTTCCTTTTTCCTTTTATTTCCCCTTCCCTTCCCTTCCCTTCCCTTCCCTTCCCTTCCCTTCCCTTCCCTTCCCTTCCCTTCCCTTCCCTTCCCTTCCACTTCCCTTCCCTTCCCTTCCTTTTTCTCTTCTTTTTCCTTTTCTTTTACCTTGATTTCCCCCTTTTTTTCCTCCTTTTTTTCCTTTTTCCAGCACCCACCCCCGCTTCCCATGCAGACTCTGCACACCCACCACATCCCCCCCCATATCCCCCAACCCCACTGATGCCCCCACCCCAGCAGGGACAGGAGCAGCCCAGCAGGATCCCCGAGAGCCCCCCATTCCCCTTCCCCTCCTCACACCCCACAAGGCAGCGCCCAGCCAGGCACGTCACCATCAAACTGATGTGCCAGCAATATCCGACGCGGAGTTAAAGCCACTCGTGGGAGTTTCAATAAAATCGACTGCCCAGGATCAATGCTCTGCACCAGTCCCTCCCGGCCCCCCCCCCTGCACACAGCGCAGGGCCGGAACACATCCAGTGCTGTGCAACACAGAGGGGCCCAGGCAGGGCCCTGATTGCAAATCCATCCTGCGTTCACCATGATTAATTGCTTCGTTACCAGAAGCAGCAGCTCCTCGTGGGGGTCAGCGTTAAAGGGAACGGTGGAAGCTTCCTTCCATGCTGCCAGTGAGGGATGGTGGGAGCCCCCCACCCACCTCAGCCCTGGGGGGGGGGAGAGGGCATGGGGGTCACACTCAGTGTTGCCCCCACTGGGCTCCATTGGGAGCTCAGTGCATGCAGTGACAGTGGGCAGCAGTGGGGCAGTGTGTGCAGTGACAGTGGGCAGCAATGGGGCAGTGTGTGCAGTGACAATGGGCAGCAATGGGGCAGTGCCTGCAGTGACAATGGGCAGCAATGGGGCAGTGTGTACAGTGACAATGAGCAGCAGTGGGGCAGTGTGTGCAGTGACAATGGGCAGCAATGGGGCATTGCACACAGAGACAATGGGCAGGGCATGCAGTGACAGTGGGAGTCTAGGAGGCAGTGTGTGCAGTGACAATGGGCAGCAATGGGGCAGTGTGTGCAGTGACAGTGGGCATTCATGGGGCACTGCACAGAAAGGGCATCCATGGGACAGTGTTTGCAGTGACAAAGGGCAGCGCATGCAGTGACAATGGGCACTCATAGGGCAATGTTTGCAGTGACAGTGGGCAGTTTGTGCAGAGACAATGGGCACCCATGGGACGGTGCATGCGGTGACAATGAGCAGCAATGGAGTGTATGTAGTCACAGTGGGCAGTCATAGGGCAGTGTGTGAAGTGATAGCGGGCAGCAGTGGAGCAGTGCCTGCAGTGATAGTGGGCAATGTTTGCAGTAGCAATGAGCAGTGCATGCAGTGACAATGAGCAGCAATGGGGCAGTGTTTGCAGTGACACTGGGCAGTGCAAGCAGTAGCAATGAGCAGTGCATGCAGTGACAATGGGCACTCATAGGGCAGTGTTGCAGTGACACTGGGACACCCTTCTTGCCCTTCTGTGCTGCCCCGGCTCCTTGCAGTGCCTCCTGACCACCCCCCCCCCCATTTAAGAATGGACCCTTCCAGCGCTGTGTGTGGGGCGGCCCATTGCGCTGGGAAAGGGGGGAGACGGACACAAGGGATTGGCCCCGCCCACTCCCGGTGGTCGCAACACGCCATTGGGTAGCCATAGGGGGCGAGGCCATGTGTGGCCCCGCCCTTCGGAAGGCGGGGCGAAAGTGCCGCCATGTATCCGCAGGGGGGCGCCAGAGCGGCGGGGACGGCCCATAGAACGGCGGTGTTGGGGGAGGGCGGAAGGAACCATTCCAACTTCCGGGTGTGTGTGGGGGGGAGCAGCAGAGCCCCAAAATGGCGGCGGGGCGGCCTGGGGGCAGAGGTTGTCCTTGTCCTCCAGCACCACGGGAGGGCTGAGGGCTGAGGGCTGAGGGCTGCAGGGACAGCGCAGGAGGGGCTGCTTTAGGCTGTTGTGACCAAATCTCCATTGGAGAGAGCCCAGTGTGTGTCACATCCCTGTGGGCTTCTCTCCCCCTCCATAAAGTCAAGTCATACAGAATCATTCAGGGTGGGAAAGACCTCTCAGATCCCCGTCACTCCGTGCCCACTGCCCACGTCTCTCAGTGCCACATGTCCATATTCCTTGCACACCTCCAAGGACGGTGAGCCCACCACTCCCTGGGCAGCTTGTGCCAATGCTTCTCCACTCTTTGGAGGAGTTGTTCTCCATACCCAGCCTGACCCTCTCCTGGTGCAATATGAGGCCATCTCCTCTCCTCCTATTGCTGTTACCTGGAGCAGAGGCCAACCCCCCCTCACCACAACCTCCTTTCAGGAGCTGTAGGGAGCAGTGAGGTCTCCTGACCCTCCTCCATACTGTCCCACCCCATTCCCTCAGCCACAGTGAGACCTTCACAGCTCCGCTGCCCTTCTCTGGATGCACTGGAGCACCTCAGTGTCTTTCTGGCTGTGAAAGTCCCACCAATGAGCACAGCACACAGAATCACAGAATCACAGAACGGTCAGGGTTGGAAGGGACCTCAACGATCATGAAGCTCCAACAGCCCCTGCTGCAGGCAGGGCCACCAACCTCCACATTTCACACCAGTCCAGGCTGCCCAGGGCCCCATCCAACCTGGCCTTGAACACCTCCAGGGATGGACGGGGCATCCACAGCCTCTCTGGGCAGCTGTTCCAGCACCTCACCACTCTCTGTAAAGACAGAGATGTCCCCTGACATCCAACCTCAGTCTCCCCTCCCTCAACTTCAAACCATTTCCCCTTGTCCTGCTGCTATCTACCCATTCCAAGAGTTGATTCCCCTCCTGTCTGTAGGCTCCCTTTAGGTACTGAAGGCTGCAATGAGGTCACTCCACAGCCTTCTCTTCTCCAGGCTGAACGAGCCCAGCTCCCTCAGCCTGTGTGTAATGGAGGTGCTCCAGTCCCCTGATCATCTTTGTGGCTCCTCTGGACCCTCTCCAACAGCTCCATGTCTTTCTTGTACTGGGGGCCCCAGACCTGGACGCAGTGCTGCAGATGGGGCCTCACAAGAGCAGAGTGGAGAGGGACAACCACCTCCCTGTCCCTGCTGACCACCCCTCTTCTGATGGAGCCCAGGACACCATTTGCTTTCCGAGCTGCAAAGTGAAGCATCACCACTGCTCTGCTCTGGATTTGGGGTGAAGATGCCACCAGGTCAATTCTGCTCAGGATAAGATGTGATTCTGCCACAACGGGCAGAGCTGCAGACCCCGAGCTGAGAGCTCAGCCTTCTCCCTGGGAGCCCCTAAATGCCCCTTCGCACCGCTGCGAGCCGATTTGACAGGGAGAAATAGAGAAAAGCCGGTGTTTTTTTTTTTTTTCTTTCACCCTAACCTCACTTGCAGCCAGCGTGCTGGCTCTGAAAGCCCCTGGCTGTCTTTTGTGATTTCAACAAATCACCAGCACTTAAGCAAAGTGGGCAGAAAATTACAGGTTGTATTGCAAGTGAATGGAGAGGGAGAGCACGCTGGGGCTGAGAAAACAGAGGTTTGCGGGTATAATAGAGCAAGCAGTGTCTGGCGGGCTGCGGAAGCCTGCAAAGCCATCAGGTATTAGTTAAATGCTTCGCGGAGTTCACGCTGCGAGGCATAATCGCAGCTTCTGAACAGCGGCCATTTGATTGTCTCTATTATGTCCCTTTAGAAATGATTTGGGAGTTATTTTGCTTTGAGCTGTCAAGGTTAAGTCAAGGAAAGCGCTCTCCCTCTGACTTTCGGCTCCGAGGAGGCAGAAACCCCTCGGCAGAAGCCTTTGGGGAAGGTGGGTGGGATGCCGCTGCTCTCCGAGGTCTTTCCTCTCGCTGGAGTTGTTCCTTGGCTTTGCTCCCTGTGGTTTTTCTGCAGCCAGATCAGCTCTCTTGGGGATGAAATGCCCGTCGGGTTGCGTGCCTGGTGTCCAAAAGGCACAGCCTCTGTGCTGTCCCCTCGTCTGTCACTGCCTCCTTGCCACTCCTGCGCTTCTTTCTGGTCCCGGCTGAACCTGGCGGAGTTGTTGAGGTCTCAGAGGTGCCCACGTTGCTCAGTGAGCTGGGAGGAGAGGAAGATCTGCGTGGTGGGGATGGGTGGGCTCAGCACCGACTGCTCCCAGAGCACCCCTGCATGATGGGGAGCCCCGGTCCCTGAGCCCAGTGTTGGTCCTGGTGCTGCGGGATGAGCCAGGGAGCAAACTGTGCTCTGTGGGTAAATAACTTGGGGGCAGGCGTGGAAGCACCCCACTGTGTGTCCCTGTCCCCAAACACTGGCATCAGACCCGGAGAACCTCTAAGGACGGGAAGAAGAACGGCATGAAGCCCAAAGATGAGTCACTGGGAGTTCAAGACTTGGAAAAAATAGGGGATGTGAAGCAAACAAAATCTCCCCATCTTGACCTGGGAAGGGCTCCAGGCTGTGCCCTGGCTGTCCCCTGTCCTCACTGCCTTCCTGGGGAGGAGGAGGGGGAGCAGAAGGACCCTCCGCGGGGGTGCATGGCTGTAAATAGATCTGACCAGCGTCACTATCGATCCGTGCTGTGCCGAGCTGTAATTAGATGGGGCCGGGGGGGGAGGGGGGGGAAAGGGGGGTTGATGGGGGTTGGTGCTGGGCTGCATCAGCAGGAAAATAAATTAATAAATAATCAAATAAATAAAGGAAACGTGGGATGCATCCGCTGCTGTGCTGTGGGCCAAAAATAATGGGAGGATGGAGGGGTGCAGAGCTGGGTATCGCTTCTGTCCAGGCCCCGTCCTGGTGCTGGGCTGTGGTTTGATCAGCAAGACCCCAATGGTCAGTGCCTGCCTCGGAGCTGTGGGTTATTAATGGGTGACTGGCTTGTAATAATTACTTGAAATAATTGAAGCAGGGAAGGAGAAATGTGGCTTTGCAAAGTCGGAATGCTGGGTGATGGGCTGGCCATCCAGCAATGGGAACGGGTGCAGCTCTGCAGCTTTCCTGGGATTGCAGCAGGCTCTTCCTATGGGGGCACGTGTGTGTGTGTGCACACATCTCACATCACTGCTGTGCGCCCGGTGTGTGTCTGTGTGGGGCACATGCCATCGTGCAGGGGTGGGTGCCAGCATGCCGGGGGGGCACTGGGGGGCACTGGGAGGGCACGTGTTGGTGGGTGAGGATGCAGTAGGGAGGGAGGGGACGTCTTCCAATTTGTTATGTGGGGCTTTTGGGGAGGGATCTTTTTGAATTTTTAATTCGTGTCTGGGAAAAAAAAAAAAAAAAAGAAAAGAAAAAAGAAAAAAAAGTCAAATTTTCTATAAAGGCTTTTTTTGTTTGTTTGTTTGTTCTTTTTGCAAGCATCTGATGGTCATAGGGTAGGTTTCCACTCAACCCTTCTCTGCTGGCTGTTTGAGGATGGTAACCCTGGGACAGGCTGCCCTACAGCCCTGCGGGTGCTGCTTTGCAGCCTCAGGGCATTTTGCAAACCCTGCTGGGGGGGTAGGGGAGGGGGAAGGCTCTGCTTCACCAGGGGCAGCTGGTTTGGAGCGAGTGCCAGCTGAGGAGCGAGCCCAGCAGCCAGGGAAAGGAGGTTAAATGTGCTGGGTGAATTAATTACCTGCTTTGCTGAGCTCTGTGTCTCCCCAGCTTTGGGTGGAAGGGGTGGCTGTTGTCCTTTTACGTGAGCTTAAGGTGGTGCAAAGAGGACCCGCAGGGCAGGGAGGATGAAGAAAAAAAAGAGGCATTGCTTGTTTTCTAGCTAGGAAGAAGTGGCTTCCAGCCCCCTCCCCATTACTCCCAGCTGGCTGCTGCTCTGCCCTGGTTTGTAGGGGAGGCAGGAGGTCAGCAAGGCAATAACCAGCCACAGCCCCTCGGTGCTGCCCCACTGCTGCTTTCGGTTTCAGCCTTTGGCTCCTCTGAGCTGTGCAGCAGTTCAAAGAGGCTCCTGGAAGTGCCTGCAAGGACATCTGTCCTCCACCCACCTCTGGACAGTGAATGTCTCCGATGACCTGCGCCCTCCCTGCAAAAATCCTTTTGGAAGAGCTAAACCAAGAAACCCCAAAAGCTGAAAAGTGCTTTTTCTTGGGGCAAGGGTGGGACTTTTCTTTAGTCTTCAGACCATGCTTTTGTGACTCTTTTGTGGGGCTTCCCAGGAAGAAAGAGTGTATTCCCAGACTTGCGGGGCCTTGTCCATGCCCTTCAAAGCCCTGACCCAACCAAGTCCCTGGGCACCCTATGTCCTGACACAAGGGAAGCTACAGGGAAAGCTTTTAATTAGATGCTGGCTCATCCTGACACACGTGCCAGCAGATCCAGTGGTGAAGGCACACAAGGAACCTCAGTGTGTTGGGTTTTCAGACCACTCTGGCTGTTCTCCAGCCTTTGGAGATAGGAAAACCCTTTCCAGAGCAAGTGGAAACAGGATCAACCAGTCAGTCCATGCCATGAAATGTCCACTGCAGTCCCCAGCATCCCCGTCCCCAGCTGTCCCTTGTGTTTTAGAGGCAGCAGCTGGATGTGACAGCCAAGGAGGCTCCTGAGTCCTCCGGTGAGGTCTGCAAAGGATGCAGTGGAGGCCAGAGCACAGCCAAGGAGGCAGGCTGATGAATGATCCCCATAATTTAGGAACAGAGCAGCCCCTGTAGCCAGGCTGTGGGAGCAGAGGCGATGCAGGAGTTCCTCAGTCTCTAGCCCGAGGGTCAGCAGCAGATGCTGAGATTTGGGATGCTGGGAATCTGGAGGTGCTGGGCTTCCCCCAGGCTTTGCTCACGCTGCTGCTTGGGAGGCCCAGGGAGGAAGAGGAGGGAGGCATCTGAGGGCGATGGGCACAAAGCCAGCAGGTTCCCTGGAGGGAAGGAAGGGCCTGATGTTGGGAGGCAGCCGGGCAGCCCGCAAGCAGGCCAGGGCAGTCAGCACCAATTAATGGCCCTGTTCTCTCTTTTGAACGTCTAGCTTGCAAACGCAAAGAGCAAGAGCAGCAGAAAGACAGGAGTCTGCAGCCCAAGAAGCAGCGGCTGGTCTTCACGGACCTCCAGCGCCGCACCCTGATCGCCATCTTCAAGGAGAACAAGCGCCCGTCCAAGGAGATGCAGATGACCATCTCACAGCAGCTGGGCTTGGAGCTCAACACCGTCAGCAACTTCTTCATGAACGCCCGCCGGCGGTGTATGAACCGCTGGCAGGAGGAGCCAGGCGCCAACCCTGGGGTCCCCTCTTCTTCTACAAGCACTTTCTCCAAAGCATGATGTCCCCCAGCCCTCCCTGCCCCTTCCTGGACATCCTCCTCATGACAAAGCCAACTCAGCCTCGTGCGCATGCCTCATTTGGGGTGGGTGCTTTTGGGCACTGCGAGTCCCCCGCCCTGGACAAGTGTGTCGTGTCCTGCTGCCACCTCCATCCAGCTTGAGGGGCAGGGATGGAGGTTGCAGCTGGGCCGGCTCCTTCCCGTGGGGGGCTCTGAGGAAACCCCCATGGAGTGCGGGATGTGGGGTGGAGGAGAGGGAAAGGAGTTGCTTGGGGATACCTCACAAAGTTTGTCTTCACCCTCCCTGCCAGAGTTCAGACTTTGGAGATAGGGGCACCTTGTCCCCTCCCGTTCCCCCCCACAACTTCTGCCTCCACCACAACCACCCTTATGGCTCCCACAGTTTTGGGATAAAGATTGAGGAGGAAATGCAGGAGGTGAAGTTGTGGGGCTGGTCTCTGGTGCAACCCCAACTTTCCAAGTCCGAAATGCCCTTTATTTAAAGGGGAGTAAGCAGGGAAGACACTCTCTGTGTGCCTGGAGGTGACCCCAGGTCTCTGCTTGCTGAAGCTTTTCGCTCCCCTGAGGCACAGCAGGTTTTCCCAAAGCAGTCGGACCCTCTTCTCCATTGAAACGCGGGCGCTCCTCTCCCTTGAAGCTGTTAAAAACTCAGCCAAGGGCAGCCCCACAGCCTCCCTCCACGGGCACCCTCCTCACCCCCCAGACACCCCCCAGGAGCACCCACCCCACCAGACCCCCTGCACACCCCGACCCATCCCTGGGTCCCCCCAAGTGGCTCCATGCGTCCGAGCATCCGAGCATCCCCAGCGGCACGACGGCCGCTCCACCTCGCGCCCACGCAGGTCAAGAAGCACATTTTAGCTACAGAAATCGGGTATTTAAAAATATGAATTGTTTGAGAGGAGATGGGAGGAGAGACTTGGAGCGAAGAATCGCGTCTTTCCCGGCAACCGGCTTGGGGCCGGGTTGGCTCCAGCGTTCGCCACCGGATTCCTGGTTGACTTTTGGGTTGAGGAGTGAACTCAGACAAAGCAGTTTTCTTGGCTTTGTGTCTTGCCCCATCCTCCCCTCCACACGCACTCCTGCCCTTACTTGTCTTCGTCTCTGTTACCAAAGAAATTGCAAAACCAAAAACCAAACCGAATCCCTCCCGGGAGGCAGCGGAGAAGGAAAATCCCACGGATCTGGTTGCGAAATGCTGTGTGTGTGAGAAGGGGAAAACTCTCTGATGAGCTCGAAAGGGAAAACAAAACCAAACAAAACCCCCATGGGATACAACAGAAACCACAACCAAGCAAAACTCAACGCAAAGACCGGTGAATTTACCAAAAGAAAAACCAAATGACGAGATGATTTTTTTTTTCTTTTTTTCTTTTTTTTTTTTTTTTTTCGTGCCAATTAACAACCTGCCTTAACCGCGCAATTCTGGAGCAGTGGTACTAGCTTCAAAATCGTTCCCTCCGAGCTCTCGATGGTGACTTGTGCCATATGAAAAGCAATCATGAGGCCAAACCCTTGCATTCGGCCGTCGCCTCGGCCCTGCAGGCTCCGTGCTGTCCTTGGGGACCAGAGGAGCTGCAGGGGCTGGGAAGGGCTGAGGGAGGCTTGGGGATGGAGGGGAAGGCCAGGTCCCTCTTGCTAGCCCCATCACTTGGGGAGGAAGAAAAACCCTCCAAAGCCAACCCCCCCAAAAACAAAATAATAATAATAATGGGACACTATTGAATTTATGCGGGTAAAATAGTACCATCTGTGTTCTAGCGCTATGGTTTCTTCGATTCACTTTACTTTGAGAGCGATCTGTTGTGTAACAGGAAGGCACCTTGTTGAAAAGAAGGAAAAATGGAAAGGAAAAAAAAAAAAAAGTGTCTGTGTACACCAAAAAAAAAGGAAAAAAAAACAAAGAAAAGCACCCAAAAAAAAACCAAAAAAAAAAAAAAAAAGAGGAAAGGAAAGACAAAAGAATGAAAGAGAGAAAGGAAAAACCCTACAAGGAAAGCCCTGACCCACCGCAGGGTTTGGGAATGAATTCTGGGACAGATTTACCAAAGAGCTGATGGGGTGGGTGGGAAATGGGGGCCAGCGTGGGCATGGCCTCACACAACAACCCCAGCCATTGCCAGGGGGAGCGGATGGACGGGAGGGAGGAGGAAGGGCCGGGAAGGGGCCGGTGCCAACCAGAACCCGAAAAGAACAGCGGAGTGAAGCTCACCCCCTGCGATCCGCTCCCCACCCCTGACGCTGTTTCTTCTTGTCTTGTCGTGACGTGGTGACGATGGGGGGGTGGCGTTCCTGAACCCCATCGGGTGGTATTCAAGGGCTGAAAAGCCAGGAAGGGGGCCTTGGTTTGGGAAGAGAAACAAAACAAAACAAAATAAAAAATAAGGCGAGAAACAAAAACAGAAAAACAAAAAAAAAAACAAAACAAAAAAAAAAGGAAAGCAAACAAACAGAAACGTACCAAAAAAACGGAAAAAAAAAAATTAAAAAAAAAAAAAGAAAAAGTAAACGCCACAGGCCCTCAAGGATGCAAAGACATTTCTAGTGAGAACCCGAGAATAAAGGCTACCTCACTTGAGTTTTCAATTTTCGTGATTTGAAAATCACGTCTGATACCAAAGATTTTGTTGCCTTGTCTGGTCTGTGCTGGCAGCGCCGCTTTCCCTGCGCCCTTTGAGTCCCCCCGAGAGCGAGAGAAGGCGAGCGAGCATCCCCGGGATGGCGGCGTGGTCGATGAGTGCCTTTTTCTTGTACCAAAGGTGTGTGGCCATTTCTTTGCTCCTCCGCTTTTTTTCTTTCTTTCTTTCTTTTTTTTTCTTTTTTTTTTTTTTTCTTTCTTTTTGTTTTGTTTTGTTTTGTCCTGAAGATTCACTGTTACCTCAGCTCTCCGAACGGATTCTGGCAACTCTTGTAGTCTTTGGGTGTTGGGATGGAGAAAACAGAAAGCCAAACCTTTGTCCTATTGGAAGAGGAAGCATCGCCCTTCCCTCTTGCTGTGGTTTCCCCAGTGTGTCCCCCTTCAGATGTCCCTGGTGTCCCCCAGTGTCCCCATTTGTCTTGCTGTCCTGCTCTGGAACCGTGCAGAACCCAGTCGTAGAACGGCTTGGGTTGGTGTTGACCTTGGAGACATGCATTCCACCATGGATGGGTTCCACCATAGATGGGTTCCACCATGGATGGGTTCCACCATGGATGTTTCGTTGCGGTTCAGCCCAGGCTGGAGTTTCTGTTTCAATTCTTGGTAGCACAGAGAGGACGAGTGTTGTTTCTCACTGCTGGCTTTCTCCAAACCTTTCTTTCGGAGCCCAGCGCTCCAGCAGGAAAGGTTTCCGGGCTCCAGCAGAGGTGCTTTTCACTGTTGGGTGGGACAGGAGCGGCTCTGCTTTAGGAAGAGGCAATGGGAGGACCCTCGGGAGAAGATGCTCTTCCACAGAAATCTCCTAAACTTAGGGAAATCTTGGGTCCAATTGCACCCGCTTGGCTCTTTGCATTGGTTTCCCCTCCTTCCTGGGTTCCCCTTCCAGGCTGCACCACCCCAGCAGCTCCATCTGATGTGTCTTGTGGGAAATGGCTCCTTTAGATTGGACCAAACTTGGCCAAAGTCTCAAACCCACCTGGGAGCCTCGCCATGGGGACACCAGGACCCGTCTGCAGCCCCTGCATCCCACTGAGAGCAGGTCAGAGCATCCCACTGCTTGCCCCCCATCCCCATACCCTCCACGCTATTGCCTTGACCAGATCCTGCCCAACCCCACTTCTCCCTAACACCCACATGGCTTGTGATACCAAAGACGTTCTCTATGCAGGAGAAAGCCTTCTTTTCCACCCAGCACAGACCTTACAAGCCTTTGACAATGTTCTCTGAAATACCTCAAAATATTTAATGTATAGTTTATGTGATAAAAAAAAAAAAAAAAAAAAAAAAAATTACTTAGCTAGTTTTTGGAATTTGTGACTTGAAGCTTTATACTGTTAAATTATAATTTTGCAGAAGACGGCATGTTCTTATTTCTTTGACGCGTTCAATGGGAGACGTATTGAATGTTAAGGAAATGAAAGCTGGATAGTTTCACGATGAAAAAAAAAAAAAAAGAGAGAGAGAGAGAGAAAGAGAGAGAGAAAGATTTAAAAAGGACCCTCGGAGTTTACAGATTTCATATTTAAACAAGTCCTTTTAAAAAAAGAAAAGAAAAAAAAAAAGAAAAACTAATAATGATGACGATACCTTTGCGTTCAGATGTGTTACTTTTCTCTGAGTCATGTCGTACGAGAGTATTTATTATACGTGTTCTGTGTTCAAATGTAATTTAAAGAAGACCAAAAAAAAAAAAAAAGACCAAAAAAAAAAAAAAAAAAGACAAGATGAGAATTTGATTTATGCATGAAAAAATATACTCTTTCTTGAAGTAATGTAATAATTATTCGGGGAGGGATGGTCGGGTGGGAGCGGGAGGGGACAAACTGTGCTTTTTTTGTCCATGACTTCTGGGTTGATTAAGAATTTTCTGCATGGATCACCGTGTTTATTTTCTTTTCTCAATCACACAATTATGGGAGAGCCATCCTTTACCCCCTCTGTTGGTTTGTTGGCTTCTTTTCTCCCTTTCCTTTCTCTGCACACTGTGTTGCCCCAATGGGGGACGGTGTGGGGCTGCAGGGGGTTGTGGGGGCACACGACCCCATGCCCAGCAAACCAGGTACGGGTGTCTGGGGCACGGGACCCCTGTGTGTGCCCACCCGTGCCAAACCAACCCCGCCAGGCCCCGCACCTCTCAGGTTTTGGGGGATTTTTTTGTGCTTTATCCAGATCTGTGTGTCAAAGCCCAAGTGTCTTCGTGCAGAAGAGAGACAGAGACAATCAGCCGCCGTCTCCTGAGTTTGCAAAGCTCTGGGCTCCTCGTTTGCTCTGAGATGAGGGAAATGACCCCGATGCCCCTTCACCGCCCTCCTCCCCACGCTGCCACCATTGGCAGCGGAAGCTTGTCACGCTGAGGATGGTGACACTGAACAGGGCTGCCCAAAGGTGTGGATGTCCCATTGCTGGAAGTGTTTGAGATTGGGCTCAGCAGGGCTTTGAGCAACCTCGTCTGGTGAAGGACATCTCTGCCCATGGCAGGCAGTGGGACTGGTGATCTTCAAGGCTCTCTCCCCACCCAAACCATTCTGTGATTGTATGATGGCCCCGAGCTGCTTTCCCTTGGGGTGGCCTTGAAGACCTGCCTCCATCCTTGCCTTTACTTTAAAGTGCTGATTCTTGAGTCCTCTTCTGCCTCTTCATTCTCCATCCTTCACCTCTGTCACTAGATGTGGCCCCAAAGCTGCGAGGAACGGGATCTCAACTCCTTTGTGCTCCACCAACGTGGTCCCCAAAAGCGTAGTAGGGTTTATACCTGCATCTTCTTCAATGCAGCATCCTGCAGCCTTCATCTTCTTCACGGCTGTCCATCCAAACAACACTCCTGGTGTCCTCTGGGGAGATGTTGCTGTTTGGAGGTCCATCTCAGTGTTGGATGCTCAGACCTCGCTTCCAACCACATGAAGGTGTCACCAAGCTTAGACCCAACCCACAGCCATCAGTCCTAGGAATCTACAGAGCCCAACTGGTTCCCACCTCGGGACAAGAACCCGATGATTTGGGACATTCCAAAGAAGCTGAGCACTGAGTGCTGTCCTTATCCTTCACCCACCAGCACCCACTGAACCAAAGGGGCTTTGCCCTATGCCCAATCTGGCCTCGCCTGCTGCCCACACCTACCAAAATGCCTTGAGGAGCAACTTGCACCGATACCAAAGATTTTTTTTTTTTTTCCCTGCAGGTAATGACAATCCAAGCTCTGTCCTAAAGACAATTCTCTTGACCAGGGTTGCCCCAAAAGGGCGTTTTTGTGCTGTGGGGAGCAGGAGAAGAACTGGAGCCCAATGGGGCACCTTGAAAAACAACCCTCCTGGTGGGGAGCATCAGGGAGCAAAGATCCCAGGGCTCCGTGCTGATGAAGGACGAGGAAGAGGAGGGTGTCTGGGACCTCCAGCCCCACCAAATCCCGCAGTTCAGCCTGGTCATTGTGCCCTATTGTGGAAGTTTTCAGGGATTTGGGTCATCCCGTTACTTGTGAAGCCTCAGGCTGGTTCTCCATTTAGGTAAAGAAAAATAAGATTTGCAGTGGGGCAGCAACGTCTCCATCCCCACTGGGAGAGGAGGAGCAGAGGGCTCATGGAACCTCAAAGTCGAGCTTCAGGCACTGACATCCCATGATGGCCCAGCCACGAGCTGAGCTTTCCCAGCTCTAAGGTTGTCTCCAATGATGGGATGCCAGCACTGCGCCTGGAGCCTGCAGTTCTCGGTGCCAAGCCCAGGAGCATCAGGACAAGATCCTTTATACAACACCTCTCTTCTGACCAGAGCCAGAACCCAAGGTTCATCCATGGGTCGCTTGGAGGGGGCAGGGGGGACATTTGCTGCTTTTCCCTCACCTCAGAGCAGAAGAGGAGCTGCAGCCGGGGCTGGGGCTGTGCGTATGGACCTTCGGTTCCTTTCGTATTATTTCTTCATTCAGGGTTTTTTAAAGAAAGGAAATTAAAAACGCAAAGACAAACAAATCCATTTGCGTTATTTTTATTTATTTTTATTTTTTTTTGTCTTTTCCATCCTTCTCCCCCATACGTTTCTAAAGGAGAACAAGAAGTCAGGCAGAATTCACCCTGCCCAGGAGGAGCCCACAGCACTGGGTTTACCCACCCACCCCACTGCTCATTTCTCTGCATAGCAATAGGCACCCATCCCACCTACTTTGGGGGCCACATCCCTCCGTTGCTCAATGCTTTTTTTTTTTCCTTCTGACTGAATTGTTTTTGTTTTTTAAATTATTTTATGATTATTATTTTTCTTTTGCTGCTGCTTCATTGTTAATCTCATGGGATAGGTTTTACTCTACAGCGAAATGCAATTGTTATTCCTCTGTGTCTTGCAATTATATTTGTTTAAGCTATTTACAAATGCTAAAAAAAAAAAAAAGAAAAAAAAGACAATAATTTAAAAAGAAAAAAAAAAAAAAAAAGAGTCTTATGTGTCAGGCACTTTATCCAAACTGTGCTGTGTGCTCTGGAGTTTGTTCCTTGTTCTTTGCAATGACTCACGCAGGGGAAATTACCAGGAAACTTAACTCCAGCCTGTCAACAGGTTTTAAAAGAGAAAAAAAGAAAAAAAAAAGAAAAAAAAAAGAAAATCTCTATTTGTTCATCCTCTACTGGTCATGACTGTGTTGTATTTCTGCAGCTTTCTGTTTCTTCAATAAATTATTTTATTTTCTAGTCATTCACCCCCGTGTCTGTGTGTGTGTCCCGGGGGGCTTTTAATGACAAAAATGAGGATAAAAAATGGTGATCTGGTCACCAGGTGGTTGTTTGCATGGTCTGTCCTCCCCAAGCTGTGGCTCTGCAGCATCCCATGGGCTGTGCGTGTCCCCCAAAGAATGGGGGAGTGCGAGGTGCTGGGGATGGGGGCATGGCACACTGCACTGCCGTGGGTTTGGGGACCAGTGTGTAAAGCAAAACACCCAAATTGGATTCAGATGACCTCAAGAAGAGGAAACCTCTTTGGCCTCAGCAGCATGTGGCCAGGTCAGCTATGGGGGGAGGGCCAAGTTGGGGTTGTCCCTTGGGGATGGAATGCTGTGGTGGAACAGGTGTCAGTGGTGGAAGGGGTGGCGGTGACGGTGTGGGTGCCCTTGGTGCTGTGGGTGCTGTTGATGATGTGGGTGCCCTTGGTGGTGCTGTGGGTGTCCTTGGTGGAGCTGTGGGTGGTGGTGCTGTGGGTGCCCTTGGTGGTGCTGTGAGTGTCCTTGGTGGAGCTGTGGGTGCCCTTGGTGGTGTTGTTGGTGCCCTTGGTGGAGCTGTGGGTGCCCTTGGTGGAGCTGTGGGTGTCCTTGGTGGTGTTGTTAGTGCCCTTGGTGGAGCTATGGGTGCCCTTGGTGGAGCTGTGGGTGTCCTTGGTGCCCTTGGTGATGCTGTGGGTGTCCTTGGTGGAGCTGTGGGTGCCCTTGTTGGTGCTGTGGGTGGTGGTGCTGTGGGTGCCCTTGGTGGTGTTGTTGGTGCCCTTGGTGGAGCTGTGGGTGTCCTTGGTGCCCTTGGTGATGCTGTGGGTGCCCTTGGTGGTGCTGTGGGTGCCCTTGGTGCGCAGGCTCTCCCCACGGGTGATGAGGCCAGCATAGCCCTCCTGATGGGAGAAGGCATAGCTGGAACGGCGGTGGAAGGAACCACGGGGGACGTGGGTGCGCAGCTCCACCGAGGGCTCCAGCTCCCGTCTGGCCTTCCAGCAGATCTTCTGCAAGGAAACAGGGGCCTGGTGACCTCCCTGGGGAATCGCATCCATCCCATCACCGGCAACACCCTTACTGGTTCCAGACACTGGTCCTTGAAGCAGATCCTCACCTGCTGGATGCTGGTGTTGCCTGTGATGGCGTTGTACGAGCGGATGGTGAGCGAGGGGATGGTGTTCACCACCAGGGACAGCAGGACCACCAGCAGGATGTAAGGGTCGGTCAGGGCGTTCTGGGTGGCATCTGCAGGCAATGTTCAAGCAGCAGAGATGGAGAGGAGAGAGAGCAATGGTGAGGGGACAGCCCCACACTCACAAAGCTGCTAAGGGATCTAAACCAGGGTCAAAAAGCAAGACTGCAAGATCATGAAATGGTCAATCTGTCACCCAGGACCGTACAGAAAGAGGATCAGACCAAGGGATGTGATACAGCCAAGCGAAGACACAACATACTGGGAAAACAGCTCCTGGCATGGAGCTCACAGTGGGCTGGCCGGGCTCTGGGAGGAACGGACTGCAGGGATTTGGGGCACCTGACCTGGAAAACGGAAGACAGCGGGGGCGATCCTGAAGGCATCAATGCTCTGGGTCAGGAAAGAGAAGAGGCAGAAGAGCAGCAAGCTGGCTGTGACCATCAGGAAAGACAACGCCGTCCAGAACTTGGTGTCCAGGATGATCTGCATGGACATAGAACTCCTTGTGAAGGCTGGAGGATGAACTTCCATTTGGCCACTTGTCTCTGCCCCAAGGGAGATCATCTGCAGCTGCAATGGGCAACATCACAGCGTGCCTGGGGTCCCTTCACCCGTGTTCCATTTGGACTGGTTGCCTCCAAGCCCTCATCCGTGCCAACAACCTCCAGTTCATCCCCAGCTCAGACACAGGAGGAGTGCTCACCTCCACGAGGACTGACAGCAAAGCTGAGGTGGCCACCGTGACGGAGAAGGACTCGTAGTCCCCCACAGTCCTGCTGCCAACGTGGTCCTCAAAGGCCCAGAGCGCGATGTAGAAGCTGGTGAGCGACGTGCTGACACCATGCAGCAGCGTCACGCTGAAAATACGATAATTGAAGAGCTTGTCCTGCTGCCCAATGGTGTAGAGCTCAGGGAACCACAGGCTCTTCTTGGCACTCACGTCCTGCTGGAACATAGAGGGGTCAAACATCGTCCTCCCACCCTTGGCAGGTCTGCCCTCCAGGCATAGGGGCTGGGTGCAGCCTGGTGGTCCCATACCTGCTCCAGAAGACCCACAGAAAGCACGGGGTAGGCGGTGTAGAAAACGTTGTAGAGGGCAAGGAACCAGCCTTCATAGAGAGGCTGTGGGGAGAATGAAGTGGCTGTGAGCTCGGTGGTGCTTTGGGAAGACTCAGAAAGGATGCCCAGGCATTGGGGTGAGGTTAAGCCCTGACTCAAATCCCATGGAAATCCCTATGGGCTTGTTCTGAGATCTGCATCAGCACTGGGTTGTCCGCAGCACTCTGTGGTTTTTTGGGAGCGTGCTGCAGAGATGGGGCTGGAGTCACACACTGCACTGATAACCTTTGTCCCTTAGGTAGGAACTCCCATTTTTGGGAGAACCTCGTGGTCTGTTTCCCTGCGCATTTGCGAGGCTGAGCTGCTGCTCACAAGAGCTGCCAGTGCCTCTGAGGGCACTTCTCCCAGTCCCACAGCCCAAGTGCAAGTAACCAGCTGCATCTCAACCAGGGAGCCCCCAAAACTCAGGCAGGGAGGAAGGAGACCGCGCTGGAGATACAAAAACCCACAGGAGGGCTGCGTTCCGTGCCGACACCATTGCTCACCTGGGCTGTGAATCCACTGTGAAAAGCAAACCAGATTTGGGTCATGAGGCCAGCAAAGGTCTTGTAGAAGAAGTAGCGGAGGAACTTGCAGATGCGGAGGTAACCCCAGCGGCCGTGGACGAGCAGCAGGCGCTGCAGGTAGCAGAACTGTGCCAGGGCGTAGTCGCTGCACTGCACGGCTTGCACGCCCTCCAGCCCGCTGATGCCCACCCCGATGTCAGCAGCTGCAGAGGGTGTGAGATGTGGGCAGTGAGGGTTTAGGAGAGCCCTTTTTCTGTAGCGTTTGGTTGCCCAGCAGATTGCGCCCAGAGCTGATGGGTAAAGGGGAAAAGCCCTCCGTTGCGTGCCATCGAGTGACAGCAGGCACAGCTGGGTGTGCAAAGGGCACAGCCCTGTGTTGGGGGCTGCTGGAGAAGCAGGGGAGTCTTCAAGACATCCCCGTTGCCCAAGCAAGCAATCCACCCTGCCCCTTTCCACGGTCTTGTGCTTTTCGCTCCCTTCCCAGCACAACCACATTGCAAACTGGATTGGGAATTAGGTTGGCAAATGAGCCAGGAGTTGTGCTGGGAGCTGTGTTGGGAATTGGGTTGGAAGTTGAGCTGAGTGTTCCTCTCCCAGCTCTTCACCTCAAAGGAGAAGGTGACATAGTGGAGATGGTAGATGGGGTACCACCACTCCCACACTCATTGGATGCTCTAGCCAAAACCCACCAGCACATCCCCCAGCCTCACTTTTGATCATATTGACATCATTGGCCCCATCCCCAATGGCCAGCGTGGTGGCTTTCTTGTGCTTCTTCACCAGCTGCACGATGAGAGCTTTCTGCTTGGGGGTGACCCTGCAGCAGATGACGGCCTGGCAGCTGGTGGCCAGGTCCACAAAGGCCTTTTCCACCAGGCTGCCCTGCTCCTGTGGGTCCGTCGTCCCATGGCAAGCCAGCTGCTGCCACAGCCGTCCCTTCTTCTGTAGCACCTCTCCTGTCTGGAGGATTGTGTCCTTAGGAGAGAGCACACATGGTTGGAACCTCACACCAGGGCTGGTCGAGAGGGATGGGGTCTTTGGGTCCCCTACAAGCAGGGAGGATGGGGCTGGTCTGAGCTCTTTTAGCACAGGGAAACAAATATGGGCATGAAGGGAGGATAAGAACATTTCAAATTTGGGGTTTCTAAAGACTGCCGGGGATGTCACAGTAGAATCTGTGATGCTCTTGAATTTCTCAGGTGCAACAAAGAAAAGTTTTCTCTGGGTTTGTCATGCAGCAGGTGCTGTTTGAGAGCAATTTGTCCCAGTATGACCAGAATCATAGAATAATGAAGGTTGGAAAAGACCTCAAAGATCAGCCAGTCCAGCCATCCACCTACTGCCAATATTGCACACTGACCCATATCTCTCAGTACCACATCTACACCTTTCTTGAAGAAGGGCACATGAGCCCCCAGCAGACCTCTTGGGCCAGTGTGGGTGAAGCCCCCATCACTGAGTGATCAGTGTGAGGTCATCTCCTCCTTTAACATTCATTCCCCATCCCAAAACGGGGTTCCTGTGGCTTTTGCCACCCATTTTGGGATACCTCCTGGTGCCATCCAATGCCTTGGGGTAGAACCAGCCCCACTTATCTCCTTACCACAAAGTCCCCGCTGATGACAAGAGCTCTCTTCCTGTGGCAGAAAGGCTCCGGGTGCTGCTGTGAGACACAGTCAGTGCCACTGATGTTGTTGTTTCTCGCCCAGTAAGCCTCCAGGATCTCGCTGTGCAAGGAGGGCACATGGGGCATGTTGGTCAGCTTTGGCTATGACTCGTTGGTTGGCATTTGCCATCTCAAAGCTGGATCCAGACAGGGCTGGTACCCAACGGTGGGAGCAGGAGGGACAAAGAGGGGTTTGGAGGGCTCATGAGATGAGAAATCAGCCCTGTTGTACGTGGTTTGGAGGCCAGAGAACCAAGCTGAGCACTTTGCAGCCAAATGTAGGTGCAGAAATGAATGGGGAAGAATGGAAAGGTGTCAGTGGGTGAAGATGGGAATGGACATCCAGGCTGGGATGGGGAAGGAGAAGCATCTCCAGCTCTGCTCACCCTGCACGGGTTCCTATGTCCTTGGGTGCCATAGAATCACAGAATCACAGAATCATTAAGGCTGGAAAAGATCTCTAAGGTCATCCAGTCCAGCTGTCCCCCTACCACCAATACTGCCCACTAAACACATCCCTAAGTGCCACACCTACGTGATTCCAGGAGCAAACCCCCTGATGTCACGAACCAGAAGGTCAGGATTCCTCACCTCACTTCCTTCTCCTCCAGGATCTCCATGTCATCCGTGAGCAGCTTGCATGCATAGCCAACATTCATTGCTGTTTCTGCAATACAGGGACATCAGTGGGCTGTTGTGACCCCCACCATCCCAGGACATCCCCCAGCCCTGCAGGCCAACAGGTGCTGGGACTGTTCTCCACCCTATGCCATCATGCAGAACAGCTTCCCCTGCCTCAGTTTCCCCATGGGTAACATGATCTGTGGGTTGTGCTATTGTTCTGTGTGAATGGAACAGCAGAGCCCCACTGCTGCTTCCTCCCAGGGTCTCATCTGATCTCCGGTCCTGGTTGGGAAAGAAACTGAAATGTGCTGGTGGGGTCTGGGGTTGGCTCCACTGACCTTGTTTGTCTCCCGTCAGCACCCACACTTTGATGTTGCCCAGTTTCAGCAGCTGGATGGTCTCAGGGACCCCTTCTTGCAACTTGTCCTCAATGGCCGTGACCCCAAGCAGCTGGAGGGAAGGTGCCGTGACATAGGGCAGGGGATCAGGGTGAGGTGGAGGTTAACCCTGGCTCCAACCAAGGGTCTCCTGCAAGCTCCAGCTCCTTCCCACGGGTGGGCATGTTGCAAAATCGCCCCGAGGGGTATCTCCACCTGCCCTCCCACCCAGAGGATTGGTGTCGGGTTGGACTCTTCCCCCTCCACCCCAAAAGAGCTGAACCCCCCCATGCTCCTACCCTCTGTGGGACCAACAGGGCAAGTGGTTCCTCCCCACCCCTGGCCCCATCCCACCTCCAGGTCCTGCTCCATCTCCTCGTACAGCCTGTCCAGCTCACACGCCCGGCCCTGCAGCAGGATGTTGGCCATGCGGTGCCTCCTGCTCCACTCGTCGTACTCCGCCTCGCTCAGCTCCTTGCTGGCCAGGCATAACGTCCTCAGGGTCTCCTCTGCAAAGTGCTGCCAAGATGAGACATTGTCCTCCTCACCTCGACTCCGTGCTCACATGGGGTCTGAGGTCTCCTCTGGGCTCTGGCTGCCCCCCACCCCGGGAGTAATCATAGAACCACAGAATATCCCCAGCTGGAAGGGAACCATCAGGTTCAACTCCTGACTCCTCGCAGGATCACCCAAATATCAGACCCTACGTCTGAGAGCAATGCAGATCACCAAGAGGGGATTTGGTGCCCTCAGCCCCCATTCCAGGTGCATTTGAGGCTCAGAGGAGAAGGGGGAAAGATAGAGCCAAATCCTAAAGCCATAGTGGGGACAGAGAAGCAGCGGGGCACCCAACCAACCCCTCATATCCCAGCTGCTGTGGGACTCACATCCAGAGCCCTCTCGGTGAAGTCCTGGTTGGGTCCCCGACCCCGCAGCCTCTCCAGGATCACAGTGTCAGCCCCTTTGGTGTAGAGCCGGATCGTGCCCTGTGGGTCCCTCACTGGGAGGCAGAAAGGACAGAGCTGCTCTTTGCTGTCCCCATGCGAGGCACCATCCTGCTGCCACCTCAGCTCACCCAACACCGACATCCTCTTGCGATCGCTGTTGAAATCCAGCATGGCCAGCACCTGGTATGTCCTCTTCACCCCCATCTCACTGATGGTGATGGTGTCCTGAGTTCGGGACAGGAAGACGTAGCCCAAGCTCCTGGCTGCCAGCACCAGTGCTTCCTCATCTGGAGAAGCCGCCTGGTAAACCAGTTGGTCTGTGGAAGATTCCACAGGATTGGGTGAGGAGACACCTAGATGAGCACCTCTCAAACACCTGGAACGCCTCAGTCTTGCACCGACATTATTTATGGGGACCTTGAAGCCCGAGCTACCAAGCTAGGGAAAGTCATAGAATAGAACTGTAGGATCATGGAACACCTCGACTTGGAAGGGATCCATGAGGATCATCAAGTCCAACTCCTTCAGCTCCTTAGAATTATTTTTCTAAACATGTTCCAAAGGATAAAGGTTAAAAAATTCATGTATTCAGCACACCAAAACCCCAACCAACCCACTCAATCCATCCCATTTCAGAAGCCATGCTTGGTTTACAGTCATATACACTTTTGCTGAAGATGATTTAAATCTACCAAATGTTTAAATTTTAAAATATATATTTTTTAACTTTTGTTGAGTTAACGAGAAGAGAGAATAATAGCTGTGTGAGTACAGTTTGTGTTCTTTGTCCTCACAAGCAAGGACCACCACTCCCCATGGGACCCCAACACCATTCCCAGTGGGATTCCAACACCATTCCCAGTGGAACCCCAACACCATTCTCAGTGGGACCCCAACACCATTCCCAGTGGGACCCCAACACCACTCCCCATGGGATCCCAACACCATTCCCAGTGGAACCCCAACACCATTCCCAGTGGGACCCCAACACCATTCCCAGTGGGATCCCAACACAACTCCCCATGGGATCCCAACACCATTCCCAGTGGGATCCCCACACTGATCCCATTGGGATCCCACCCCCGTTCCCAATGGGATCCCAATGCCACTCCCAGTCCATATCCTTGTCCAGCAGAAAATCCCAGCCTAGGCAGTTCATATCAACGATATCACAGCCCCTGTGCCTCGAAGGCGACTCACTCATTGGGGACCCCAACCCACCTCCCCTCTCCTCCACCATGACGGTGTGGCAGAGGGCCAACAGCCGCAGGAATTCCCGCAGCACCGGATCGTTGTTTTGTTGCACTGCTTCCCGGAGCCCCACGTTGTTGGAGTCCAACATCTTCTCCCCATGGCAGCTCCGGGTCAACACCAACCCCTGCAAGAATCGTGGGCAGGCTGTAGGAACCCAAGACACCAACAATGGGGCCACTATAATGGTCTGGTCATATCTCTGTCACGGTCATATTTGGCCCCATGCTATGCAGGAGAGGGGAATTACGCACCGGTGGCTGTTTGTCCTCATGGCCTGCGCCCAAACCTGCCAAAATAAGAGACAATTGAGTTACTGAAGAGCTGGGAGCATCGCTTAGCAAGAGCTCCAGCAGCTTTTTGCTGGAAGGGATTGCTGGGATTCTTTTGCTGGCCAAAAGACTGGCAAGGAGGGAATTTTCAGTGCCGGCCCAGTGTCTGTCTACTGTGAGCCACTGTGACATTCAGGTTTGATTGATTTCATTCTTGAAGAGCTCAGACTGTCTATGTTGGTCATGTTGACAATGCAGGTCTGGCTTTCATCTGCATTTCCAGTTGTCAGAAAGCAGAAAGGATCACGGCAGTGCTGCTATCAGAGGTGCAATGTGATACACCAGGAAGAGGAGGATTGGGTTTATTCCTGCTTAGAAACTTTGCCAAATGGTTTTTTCTCCTCTCTCCTTTTGTCATTGTTTGTCTCAGGTGTTTGATAAGGATCTCAGGAAAAAGGAGCTCTGTGCTAAAGCTCTGCCCCTCACTGCTCTCTAAATGTCACTAATTAAGCACCAAAAGCCAGCCAAGAGTAAATGTAGCAGCGAGAGAAGGAGGGAATTGGCAGATCTGGGGCTTCTAAGGAGAAAAAGGTAATCTGAATAATTAAAGAAAGCAAAGAGCATCACATGCACTCACCATAAGAATAAATCATAAAGGAAAGGACGACTTCTTCACCTCCTCCTCCTTCACCTCCTCCACCACCACCAAGACCAACCCACGTACCCCAAGCTTCCCAGCAAGCCAGAGAAGAGAAAAGAACCAAAGTGACCTCAAGCCAAAGTCTGGCCTCAACCCAACTGCAATCCCTACCAACTTGCCACCACCAAAATTTACCATAGATGGTCCCGTTGACACAGCATTTCTTGAAGCTCATGATGTTCTGTGTCAAGGTGCCCGTCTTGTCTGAGAAGATGTACTCCACCTGGCCAAGCTGGTCGTTGAGGCTGGTGCTCCTGGCTTTCGCTGGGATGTCCTTGACAGCATAATACATCTCCAAATCCCAGTTGATAAAAAAGCTGTTCACCAAGTAGATGAATTCAAACCTAGAGTGGGAATGCAAGAAAGGAGAGATCGCCTTCACCAGCTGGTCATCCTCAGCCTGTCCACCATTTCCAACGTTGGTGTGTGCGTCTTTGCATCACCCTTGCTCAGGTGATGAGCCCCTTTTGTGGCAGCCCCCCTTTGTGGCTGCAAGCCAAGGTGCCAGATGATGGCCAAGGGGAGGGAGAGGGGCACTGAGTGCCAGCTGTGTGTGCAATCTCCATCGTTCTTACGTGATATACATGGACATGGGGATGATGACGCTCAGGAGAATGGTGAAGCCCCAGAAGCTGAAGAAAGCCTGCTTGGCAGGAGTCGTGTGCTTATAGAGAGCAGCGAGGTAGCTGTGTTTCTCTTGGAACATCTTGGCCCAGAACCCTGAGGCAATGGCGAGGCACAGCGATGTGGCCAGCAGCACCAGAAAGATCTGATAGGGGAAGGCAGGTTGAGAACGCACATCCAACAGAGCCTACCAGACCATGACCAACCATTGTCCCTTCCAGCCCATCTCATTGCATCCCTGTGCATGAAGCTGCTTTGAGACCACCACAGAAGTTGAAGGCTATCCTGGGCTGAGATCGTGGCATAGAATTCAGCTGAACGTATCCACAACAAACATAGAGTGAAACCCAACTTCCCCACCTTCTTGACCCCAACCCAAACCCTACCCCAACCCTCCTAAGAGGAATGCCAGCAGCCAGTTGGAGAAGAGATGACACAGCCACCAGGAACTGGACCAAGAACTGAGCAAAATACTTCAAACTTAACAAAATCAGCATCACCCAAGGAAGCAGTGTCTCATGAGGAAGCTTCTAAGCACCCCCAGCAGGCGTTTGCACAGCTCTTACTATGACCACCAGGCGGTCCATCATGCGGTCCAGCTTGGTTTTCTTCCTCTTGATCTTTCCACAGTTCCTCATAATTTTAGAATCAAATCCTGGGCGAGAAACATTTTGTAAGTAAAAATGCAAAATGCTCCTTCCACCGAGCTCAGCCCTCCTCTACCCATAGCCAACGCATGGCCAAGAGGACACGAAGGGACGTGGATCCAGGACGTGATGCACATGAAATACAGAATCCAGGATCCTGTCCTTCCTGAGCTGGTGCTCACCTGCATAGATAACCAAGCCATAACACGTGTCGGTGTTGCGGAGTTTGCAGCCCCTCAGCAGAATCCTTTCGCCGTCCAGCGCGTGCGTCTCTCCCCTCCACTGCAGCACACCAGTGAAGCTGTGCATGCGGCTGTTGGGCTCCTCGCAGGTCACTTTCCCTGGAGCAGAGGACACAGAGCTGGTGTTGGCTGTGGGGGAAATGCGAGGTCCTTTGTTTCCTCCAGAGAAGAGGATTTCTCGAGGGAAAATTCAGATTTTTCCTGTGTGTCTTCCAGCTGTGGGATGGGAGATTCAGGTTAAGGCTGAGCCGGAGCACCAGCCTGCTGTGTCCAGTCGAGGAACTACATCGGATAAAGCACAAAACCCAACAGCTGTTGACACAGCATCCTATGGAAGACCAAAGGGGGAAAAAATCCAGGATCTGAGCTCAAGTCTGGATGCTCAGAGTTTGATTCTGGTAGGAAAACAGACATTGAGCCATGTGCAAACCCGATGGCCCCCATCCTACCCAATAGCCCTCACCCCAACCCAGTGGCCCCCATCCTAATCCACTAGTCCCTATCATAACCCCCATCCTAACCCAACCCTAACCACGCTGCTGGGGAAGGGTCTCCATGCAGATCCTTTAGTAGGGACCACCCTCCAGCAGGGAAAGTGCTAAGTGATGGCATTTGGTGTCTCTGGGGACAGAGTGAGGCCGATGGGAGACCTCTCAAGGCTGCCCCAGTGTGACCGTGGGGGTGGAGGCCACATCCTCACCCATCTGGGATTCTCACCATCAAAGGCAGCCAAGCTCTCCTCACTTGTCAGCTCCTGGTGGGTGACCAGGAGGGCTTGTCTGAACTTCAGGTTTGTTTCTCTGCGAAAAAGAGTCAGCAAGGGAAGAAGGAAACAACCCTAGAGGGCAAAAGCGCTGTTAATTCTGCTATCGGGCCCATGGGACAGAAGTTGACATTAATTATTGGGTGATTACATGAGCAATGGTGATGAAAAGCAAGATAGGGAGCTATCGTGGCAGACATCAAGCAGGAAAAAAACCAGGCCCCCGGAGACCCTGTCATTAAATCATCCCACAGACGAGCGGGAGGGATGGGGAGCTGGAAGGGAATGGAGATGAGGAGATAGACCTGAGGTCATGAGCTGCTCTGCAGGGTGCAGGGTTTTCCCCGAAACTGTAGCCTGAAAATCTTCTCGGCCTTCCAATTTTCAAAATCTGTGGGGCCAAATGAGGCTCGTTCCATTTCTGCAGTGTCTGTAAGGTTGGTTGTTGGAGGACCCCCAGGTTTCTGCAGGACTGCCAGCCTCCCTAGCGTACCTGACCCCCATTTCTGGTGGTGCCCCAGGCTGGAGAGCTCAGCCCACAGCTGGGACATCCACCACTCCTCACCCATCGATGTCAGAGGTCTCCACGTAGCAGAGGCTGCTGGGCTCTGAGCTGCACAGCAGGAGCATGTCGGCCTGGAGGAGCAAAGGGAAAGCACCTGGTTGGGTCTCTCCTTGCTGAACCCCCCTTGGCACACCAACCACCAGTCATGGGGCGTTGCTCACTGGGACGAGGCTGTCCTTGTGCAGGCGGACAATGTCCCCAACGCAGACATCGCGCCATTTCTGCCAGCGGAAGCTGAAGGGGAATTCAGAACACATGAATACTGCAGCCCCGTGGTCACAGCAGGGTTAGAATATTGCACAGCAGGGTTAACACTGCAGCCATCCTCTGGAGCAGCCTGTGGCTCTCCTGGCTTCTTGCATGCATGGGGTCTGCAGGGTGTTGTTGGCTCCTCTGTGGCCATCAGGGCACCACGAGTGGCACAGGACTGCTTTGTCACACCCATACCCCCATACCTACAGGTGTCAGCCACGCAGACCAGCGCTTCTTGGACCTGTTGGGATACAAACATCCTTCCAAAGAAGCTCCTGGAGCTGGAGGGCGATGCAAGCTTGCAAGGCCTGGTGCCACCAAAACCCTTTCCAGCTGCTGAACTCGGGGATGCTCAGCACTCCAGATGAGCCATCGCTGCTTCACAGCAAGGAAAGCATGAGCCCTTCTCCCCAAAGCCTCTTACCTCTCCCCAGACAGGATCTCACAGGGCCTGCTGTTGATGTTTCTGTCACTTTGGTGTCGGCCCTGCACAGAAGAGAGAAGAAGAAATGGATGGGCCATGCCAGACATTCTTGTCCCATGGAAGCAACCCTCTTAACGCCATGAGCTCTTTGGGTTCCTCAGCCCCAGGACAGGATCTGCTCATTGAAGCAATCTGGAGATGCATTCTGATGAATGAAGGGGCAGAAGTCCCCCAAAGATATTTCTAGGGGCCAAACTGTGACTACAGCCGTTGATTGGGATATTACAGATATCACCCCTAAAGGAAGGAAACCATCTGGCCACATCCTTTCAAAGGGAAAATACGAAGTGATTTGGATGTTGTAGAGCTGGTGGTGCCTCAGGTACATTGAATGATGGCATCCCCCAAACTTTCCACAGCAAAGGGGCCCATTCTGCTGACCACCCCTCAATACCCACACTCACAATGTCATCCATCAGGTCCCGTAGGGCACGGATGGTGAGGAGGCAGCTCAGGGGGAAGAGCAGAGTGTACCAGGGCAGCGTGGAGATCTCAGGAAAGGTCTGGGGAAAGAAAAGAGCACCTCACTGACCAAACTCCCATCCCACCATGGGACACCTCAGGTCCCAGCTCTCCTCCTTAGAAGTGCCCAAAGAAGGCAGGAACCAAGCTAAGATTTGGGGACGGTAGGATTTTTATCTAGCAGTTTTCTATACGATCTTAGTTTATATCCAATCCCAACTGATTGAAAGTAATCGTATTTCTTCTCGGCTTCAGCCACTCAGAGGTCCTGAAATCCGATGAATGCTACTGCAGATCAGTGCCCTTGACACCATCTTACAGCATTAGTGCAAAAGGGGAACCCACGTCAGCTCTAGATCCCACAGTGGTCATCCGTAAAGGTCAGAGGTGGGACCACAAATGTCCCTACAGATGGTCCCCAGACAGCCCTCCTTTGGTAACAGCCCCTCACACTCGTGCTTCTCCCTCGCATCCATCTCACCTGCAGGAGGATGACGAAGACGAAGTAGATGTTGGCCATACGGTGGAACTGCTCATAGAGGTTCAGTGGGAGGAAGGTCAGGGCGTTGTACTTGGCTGTCTTAATGGCATTGCCCTGCCAAAATAACGGCAGGTTAAAGCCAGAGTGGGGGCACAGCACCAGAAATGGCCCATGGTTGGCCCCGCCTGACTCACCGCGTATTTCTTCTTGCTCAAACAGAAGGCAGATTTCTTCCTGAGCTGCTCGTGGTGGGCTCTGTTGTTGGCCTGCACTTCCCAGGTGAAAGCTGGAGGAGCTCATGGTCACCCACTGGCTGTGCTCAGCCACCACCCTCCACCCTCCAGGGACACTGGGACCCATTTTGGTGCTCGTGGTGAGCTGGGGAGACACGCTTCTAATAATAATGCTATTATTAAGGATGCTTGTTCCCCTTCTGACGCTGTTTCTGCTGCCCCAATGTGGGCACCACCAAGCTGGGACATCCCAGCTACGACCCCAACTCCTGCATCCACCTGATGGACCATCTTTACACCAATCCTCCGTTCTACTGTCCAGAGAAAAGAAAATCCCAACCCATGCTCATTGCACACCAACCTGGCTGCCCCTTTTGCTCACGCTCACAGCCCAGGGCTGGGTCCTGCCCGTCCATGCTGCCACCTCTACCAGGACCTGGGGACAAGGACACAGAATATCTGCAATGCTGAGCCACAGGGGGACTCACTGGGATGCCCTGCAGTTGAGCAGGGGACAGGACATGGCAGAGGAAGTACAATGGCATTCTTAACGTTTGAATGTCACAGAAGCGGTGACACAACGGCGTTTCTTTTGGAAGGCCCATCGCACATTTGGCTTTTATGGGTTTACTCAAGGGTGTTGGCATGGGGCTGGGTCCCCCGTGCCCTCAGGGTTGGACTGGGGGTCCCTTTCAGCCTCAGTCTGCACTCTGACCACTCAAAGATTCCTCTCCAGTGAGGACATGGGAAATCTCTGAAGGAGAACCTCTCCTCACATCGCCATCGCACCCATCGTGCCGAAGGAGCACCGCCCTCATCGATGCCAAGATTCCTCTCCACTCACTGACTCCCCGCAGGGTCATTAGGGCAGATTAATTAATGTTTGTGCAGCTCTTTGTGATCCCGACACGTCAGAAGCCGGCGAGGCGTAAAGCATCCATCACCCCATCATTTAATAATCCCCCCCAGAAGTCCGTCCCTGCTGTTATTTCTCATCTCGTTCCTCTGACCCCCTTTTTCCCATTCTTTCACAGAAGGGTCTCCTCCTCTCCCATCACTCCCAGTCACACAGGCTGATGCTGGGAGCCCCACAGCCCCAAGCCCACTCCAGAGCCCACCTCACCCCACACCAAGGTGACCCCAAAGGGCAGCACCCGGCTTTATCCAAGAACTCGGACCAAAACCCAAAGCTTTTATCCACAATGCCAGCTTTCTCCACCACCAAAGGCTCTGCTTTTGTCCCTGCATCCTAAGTGACCCCACCAGGTCGGCACGTTTGCGTCCCGAGGAGGAGGCGGATGCTGCAGAGAGGTGGGATGCTGCTGCTTCGCTCTGCTCCAGGTCGTGGCCGTGACATCCACATAACCCACATCCACAGCGCTTCCAAACCTCAACCCCTGACTGCTGTCACCCCCTGTGCTCTGCTCCCAGGTGATGCCAAACGAGCTCAATTAAGCACCTGCAGACACGGGGCACTCCGAGGAGCGCAGCGTGCTGGGAAACAGCGCCTGCACAGGGAGCTCGACCCCGCAGCACCCCGATGGCAGAGCAGGGGAGCGCCCAACACGCAGGGCTCCCTGCAGATAGGGGTTAAAAAGCACCCACTTGAGGCGTGCTCCTGGTTAATTAGGGTCAGAGCGAGGCGGAGCTGCCCCGTGATGAGCACCGGGTGTGGATCGGAGCCGAAACGCCCGCGCATCCCGGCAGCTCCTGCCCAGGGAACGCGTGGGGCCGTGAATTTCCCTCCTGCTGCTGTTTGCTCACCCTATAACTGCACCTGGATGCTGCTTTGATCCACCCCACAGGAAAACACAGCATCCCCAGTCCCCGTTCCCAGTGCCATCCCCGTCCCCATCTCCATCCCCATGAACCCAATCCCAGCCAGGCAAGGACCGAAGCGCCGTCCAAACGCCCCCCAGGGCAACACAGACAGACGCAGCCCCCAGCACAGCCCCTCACAGCCCCCAGCACCACCCGCTCACACCCACTGGTGCCCCGGTGCGGGTGGGAAGAAGGGGAAAAGGAGAGGGGAAAAGCGGCCGCAATACCTGCGCCGATCCCGGCCGCGGCCCCGCTGCCTGCGCCCTGCCCACGCGGGTTTGTGGGACAGCCCCGGCCACACCCCCGGCACCGATCCGGCCCTCCTGGCGTGCTCCCCATGGGGCTCCGCATCCCCTGCGCCAGGGAAGCATCACACAGCCCTACATCAGCTCCGAGGGGAGATGGAAGCATCAGGTGTCGGGCACTGCGGTGAGCTCCCCCCGTCTGGCACCAAGTCCACGGGAAGGAGTGGGGACGGGGGGGCCCACGGGGGCTCTCAGGTTTTGGAGCCATAGAAGAGGAGATAGAAATCATCTCTTTGCTCACCAAAGCTTTGGCATCAGGACCGGCAACCCCAGAGCCGCACCGCAGCGCTGAGGGCTTCGTCCCAGCACAAGTCCCCAGCGCTCCGGTCCTGCTGTCGTTAGATTAATTGCTCACCGCAATTAACCACAGAAACCCGGAGGCGATTAAGCAAGTGCTGGGCTGGCAGTCCATAAAGCACTCAGTGCACGCGGGAGCTCATAAACAACTCATCCCCACCCCAAGGTTGGCACCCAACCCGATGGGCACTGCGTCCTTCCAGCCCCACTGCAGCGGTGTGGGGCAGGAGGAGAGCAGTGAGAGGTGATGGGGAGGGCAGTTGTGGGGCGATGGGGAGGGCAGAGCTGCAGCGTGGGCTGTTCTGCCATCCCAGCCACTGCCACGGGCAGCACGTAAAATAAAACACGTTGCCAGCGAGGTCACCTAACGGCAGATTCGGTTTTTTGATTTGAACTTTTTACCTTCACCTCTTTTTCTCTGTGCTGAAATCAGCTCCTCTGCTCAGCACGTGAAGTTCCTGCCCCGCGTGGGAGATGGCAGTGCAAGGGGGGGCAGGGGCACGAGCTGGGATGTGCCAAAGCATCACCTCACCGTCCCCCACTCTGGGAGGACACGGAGGAAATAACAGAGGCAGCAATTCAAGGGATGCTCCAGGGATGCACCTCCAGGCCCCACCTGGAGGTAAAGCAGAGGCAGACGGGCAGCGTGCATCTAGTCAACACCCTTTTATTAAAAACAATTACAAAAAAGTGACAGGTTACAACATTTATACACATCCCAACACCTCTGTGCAGCCACAAACCTCTGCTTTACAGCTTCCCTCCCCAGGGCTGTGGGCTCAGGGGCTGCTCAGCGCCGGGAGCATCTCGCTATGGGGCAGCAATGACAACACGTGGCTCCAACTCTCACCCACACCAGTAGTGCCCATTTCCTTCCCAGTGAATGGGGAATGACCCACAGCCCGCTCTCCGGGCTCTGATTTGCACTGCACAGATGCTGTGCCCTCCCCCAGTGCAGCCGAGCGAGCAGCCCCCAGCAGGACACAACCCCAGTGGGGTGGGGTGATGGCTTCCCTGGGGGAAAGCTGCTTCAGGAGGGCACCGCTGCCACCAGGAGTGAAAACAAATGGGATAAACCACGGAAAGGCAAAGCAGGAGAGAGCTTCCCCCCCTGGTGAAGAAGCTCTGAACCGTCTCTCCTGGGCCTGGGTGGACAGCACTGCTCCCTGCAGGGGATGGGAGAAGGCTTGGAGGAAAACATCCACTGCAGGTGGAAGCCCCACGGCCCAGGGCAGGGCGGCGTTGTGGCCTGTGAGCATCGGGGGAGCAGCAGGAGCTGCACGGCTCCAGTGGGGGGGAAAAGAGGCTGGGACCCCCCCAGTGCCAGCCGGCAGATGGAATGCAGAGGAGCAGCCAGGGGTGTCCACTGCTGTGCACAACAGACCCCACTGCTTTTGTCCAGGGGAGAGTGACACAACAACAAGGGAGGCCTCTGCTTTTCTGAAAGCTGCCAACACGTAAACTAGTTGGAAAAAAAAAAAAAAAGAAAAAAGAGCATTTCCATCGATTGCTTTTGCTCTGGTGCGTATCGGGTCCCTGCCATCAGAGATGGAGCAGGGGGGAGTTCTGTACATGTGCACGGACCATTCTGCACCCAGGACCTCCCCAAAACCTTGCTCCCAAACAGCTCAAAGGGGAAGCCTGGTGAGGGGAAGGACGGCCCATCCCGACCTGTGGCACTGTCTGCATTCACTGCTGCCCTCCTCAGTGCAGCTCCTGCCCTGGAGCCCTCACATCCCTTCGTGGCACATCCCAACCCACCACAGCTCTTCTCTCTGAGGTCCAGGCAATGCCCGACACTCAGGGCTCTCCCTCGCCCAGCCTGCAGCACCAGGCTGCCGGCACTCAGCAGCTGCCCAGCTCTCAGCAGGGAGCTCCCTGAGCCCAGCTGGCTGCTCCACGAGCATTCCTCACTGCAGCCCTGGCTGTGCTGCACAGTGGGTCAGCACTGGATCACATAGGATGGCTCCATCTGCTCTCGCCACCCCCGGCTCACTGCTCACACATCAGCTACAGAATCCACTTTACAGCCTCCTGCCCAACTCTACTCCATTTCCCACCCCTCTCCCAACACTGCAGGAAGAGAACTGCTTTGGACTACAAAAGCAACTTAAGTTACATTTGGGAAAAAAAATAACAGTAACAATCTACCTTGAACTGAACCAGAAAGATCCTTCTGCACGTATCCAACCTACCTCTACAAGCTTCTCCGAGGAACCACGGAGTTCCCTCTAGCTGTGCTGCTCAGAACCACCTTGCCATGCCTACGGGGCAACTGTTGTACCACAGAGTACCCCTCAGACAGAGGAAAGAGGGTCCGAGAGCCACTATGTGGACACAGGGACCTGCAGACAGCCAGCTGGTGCCGTCAGCTGCACCACCAGCAGTCCATGAGATACCTGCGAGTGCACGGGGAGTCTGGGGTAGCATGCTGCTGCGTACGGGTGGACAGTGTTACTCTGAGCATTTATTGCACTGCTTCAAAGAGGTGGAGAAGGAACAGGAGGGAGAGAAAGCGCAGGTCATCGTTTCACTTTCGAGTCTTCTTTGATCTTCCAGATCATCAGCTCCATGCAAGCTCTGGCGTCCTCGCTGGAGTCGTGTCCTTCCACTGGGGACAGAGACAAGGACAGCAGTTACGCCCTGTGCTGCACAGGGCAGCCTGGTCCCTCTTTCCCCACACCACCTCCCCGCTGCCCTTCACACAGCAGTGCAAGCCCAGCTGTGATCACACTGAGCCACAGCGATGGATTTGGAAGAGCTTCCACTGAACACATGGGTGCAGGACTTCTGCCTGGCTCAACTAAGGGCTGAAGCACTGCTTGTCTGTAGGCGTAGGGCTCCTGCCCAGCACTACACTTACACTGTGCTCAAGGAAGACAAAGGTCAACGTCAGTTTGCAGGGAGAGCAGGGAGAGCGTGACATGGCCGTGAGAGAGATGCCTCTGCCTGGTCACACCGCTCCTCTGCCTCCCACGTAGTGCACAGAGGGAAGCAGCAAGTGCTTCACGGGGATCAAACTGAAACTCTGGCACAGGCTTCGTACGCGGGGCCGTTCACTGCTGCCGTGCAGACAAAACGGTGGGGACAGGGCCTGGGGAGAGCAGGGCAGGAGGCAGGCCCGAGGAACAGCAGCCGGGTGGGGAGGGACACGAGGCCAGGCTCTCAGCCCCTCCTCGCTCTCACCGTTGTCCTGGATGATGCGCTTGAGGTAGTCGGCCATCAGCGTCCGGAGAGCCCGTTTGTAAGGCAGGCCCAGGCGGTGGGGAAAGACGATCGCAGTATCCACCACTGTGCCATGGATAAGCTGGAGGGAGGGAGGGAGCAGGAAAGAACCTTGTTTATTTTCCTTCTCCCACAGGGATGGGCACTCCTTAAGATTAACCATATGAAGGCAATCTTCCGGTCAACCTTGCAGCTCCACGCAGCTCTCCTGTGGAGCTCCGGCCCAACCAGTCCTGCAGGAGGCTCTGAATGAAGCAAACCCCTCACAGGCTGCACGCCTGTCTACTCCCAAAGCTGTGCCAGCCAGCACACGCCCTCACTGCCCTGCCTGCCTGCACACTCAAAGCAGCAGATACACAGCTCAAATCCAGGACAGGTTAATCCTCAGTGCCACAGCCTGGAGAAGGCAGCAGAGCCCTGAGGTGCGAGAGAGAAATCTGCACACCTGAGCCAAAGGCAGCTCTGTGATCCTCAACGTGGCGTGGCTCAGACAAGACCCTGACAATCTCATCCTTTCCCTCAGCTCTTCCCAACACCAGCTAATGTAGCGTGACAGTTCCTAACACTCTCATTAATAGTTCCACTGCCAGCTCTGTGAGTGCCTGCAAACAGCTGCAGCTTAACGGAAACAACCTGCTACGCTCTTCGGAGTGTAAAACTGCCAACATTATGGATAATCTCCCTTAGACTGCAGTCAAGTTTGGCACCCACCCAGGCGCAATGATAATTACTTATGTAGATCAGGAAGACTGAGGAAGAAGCAGGATAATACAGCTTTAAATAAAAATTGAAATGCTATCACCCTTTGGAGCTTGCCACGGCCATTAGTGAGACGTCGACTTTACTGCCACAGCCCTCAGACATTACGACTTGACATGGCACTGCCTGTCACACTGCTGCATCGCTCACAGCTTCGTCCTCTTGGCAGAGCCCGCCATGCTGGGAGAAAGCCACGCTTCTATGAGGCCAAAGCAGTCATCTTGTGCTGATAAAACTGTAAATAATTTCTTTTTACGATGGCGATGAACCCTCTGAGAGGCCAGAGTAAAAGGTGCCACTGAGAGGTAAAGCACTTTGCGTCCATTAAAACCTCCTGCTTCCAAACCAGCACTGAGGGCTGGCGGTCACAGCTTGGCCACCAAAGCTGTGTGATAAAGGATGGCTGGATGAAGGCCCACGAGCACCGACTACACGTCGGTTCCTGCTGCTGCATGCACTCCTCAGTGACCTCAGCCAAGCCCCCAAGGATCTGTGCTCAGAACACAGCCCTCCCTCCAGGACAGCAGAGAAGTGTGGACTAGTCTGGTGCAGGCCAGGCAGGAAACAAGAGCTGAAAGGTCAAAGCAGCGTGATCAAAGAACGCCACAGATCCCAGCAAACAAGGCAGAGAACCTCATGGACGTTTTAAAATCAAGTACAAAGGCAACAAAGAGACGTGAACTGCTTCTACAGTAGTTGCTGCAGACACTCAGAGGGCACAGCAGACTCCTGAGCCTGCCTAGATCCCAGCTGAGCACAACGTCAGGCCAGGCAAAGGATGCTGACACCAATGGAGGACTCTCGGCTAAACAGATGTGGCTGAATGACAAACGATTGAGGCTCAGTGCTTCCAGCCAGCCCTGCTCTATTCACCTCTCCAATGGGTGTCTGTCCTCCTGGGGACGGACACCGAAGCTGTGCTGAGATCACAAGTGACACACAGGACCCAATCCTCCACTCCTCCATCTTCCCACCAGCTCAGAGACAAGACAGACCCCTGAGTCCTCCAGCTTGAAAACAGACGTTTCCTAGTAGCAGTCACTAGGGTGGGGAAGAACCAGAGGGAGACTCACGTGCAAAACAGGCAGATTACCTTTAGTGCAAATAAATCGCTCTCCAAGCTGTGCCCTATCAATATGGTGTCTGCACTGAACATGTTCAACAGGACGGCTTGGACATCCCGCAGGGTGATGCTAGTGTTCTCCAGATCCTCCTCTGTCACACCTGAGAATCTGCAGTGCAAAAACAGAGAGGAGGGCTTCCCTCACTGAAGGACCCAAAATGTTCCAGCCATTAGGATGTGAAGGTCATGGGATTTTTAGCCAAGTGCTCAGAGAAATTCCCCCCCAGGTTACTGGTGCTGACCCTCAGAAAGCTGTCCTCACCTGGTGTTGTAGTCCACCACCTTGGTGTCTGGTTTGACAAAGGTGTCATACACCACTTTCAGGTCAGAGTTGATCACAGTTACTCTCGTCAGCTCCAGTCCTTGCTTAGTGTAGCACTGCAAGCAAGAAAGCAGACATGAAAACAAACGTGTGCCGACCTCAGCACGGGGCTTACGGTGCTGCTGAAGTGCTGCAGCTCCCAAAACACAGCTGCTTCAGCACACTGAGGCCAGCCAGCAGTCCATGCTCGATGTAAACCGACTGGCTACCACTTCTCAAGGGTACACGCGGTCCTCAAAGGAAGCACACACTGCCAAAGCTACTAAGAGCTAATTTAAATGTAAATTTAACATAAACCTCTAAGATTTAGAGGTTTATGAAAGGAGAGGAGGTGGCAGAGGAGAAGAGCTTTCCTTCTAACACAGCCTTCATCCAAAAGCCTCATTCTGTGCCTGTGCTGCCCTTGGGGACCCACCATCTCACAGTCTAACGCGAAGATCCCGGGGTAACCATCAGTCGTAGGCAACTTCTCAAAAGTCTTCACAAAGCCATCAAGGCTCTCCTTCCGCCCATCGTGGACATGTTGCTTGAAGGAGAAACAAAAGAGAAGCATATTGAAGGAAGGAAGGGGCAAGAAACCAAAAACTCATTTTCAAAAGAACCATCCACTTCAAGAAAGCTATTTTTTACAGGTGATTTCTAAAGGTTAACGAGGATTAAGGGTTGTCTAGCAGTGGGTCTGAGAAGTTCCCCCTAAAAGCAGCGTGACCAGGTGCAAACCTGGTTCCTAAGTCAGATCAGTGCTAGAGGCATCATACAAACAGCTCACATAGCAGCACTGCATCACGTACCTAAGCATGAGGAGATGGCAGCAGCTTTCAGTTCAGAGCAGCATGACAGGGGAAGGCTCACACCGTGTTACTGCAGGGATCTGCTCTAACTGCTGGCTCTTGGCTTAGCTTGTGGCTGAGGCATGCCCAGCTGCAGGATTCTCACATCAAACATCCCTGTCCAAGCATTAGTGTCAACCACATCATAGCCCACAGATGGCAGGAGAAACCAGGGTAACAAAAGTGGCAGAAAACATCAACGTGTGCCTACGAATAAAAGCAACTGTATCCCAAAGCCAGGCAGCTCGCAGACCACGTGAGCTACTGCCAACCAGTGCTCAGTGCAATGAACAAGGAGCATTTCCAACCACTTCTAAGCATCCCTGCTAGAGTTCTCAGGTCAGTATGTTTCAGCCTGGGAAGGCTCCCTGAGCTACCAGGAAAACTCAGGCAGTGGTTTCCCAAGTGGCCTGAGCCACCGCAGGGCTGAGCTGCTGTTTCAGGAGGTGCTCCTGCTCCGTGCACAGCCACAGATCACACTCAGCCTGTCCTGCCGCTGCTGACAGCCTTCTGGTGTCCTGCCCCACTGCAAGGAAGCAGGAACACTCAGCAGAGCACAGGGCAGAGGCTGTTGCTGCCCTTTTGCCCACTTAGGTGGTTTCAGGTCAGATGGAATTTCTGCACCACACCCCGCAGTGCCGTGCCCTCTGCTTAACTCCCCAGCAGTCTGATTGTTTTTCAGGTTTGGTTTATGCCCAGATCTCAACACCGTGGTGCATAATCACAGTGTGTGTGCTCAGCCTCCTCCTTCCTGCTTCTCACTCATCTCACCCTGCAAGGAACCAAACCACACTTGGCAACGTCTGAGGATGAAGGCTGCAAGAGGACAAACTGGGGCAGCAGTAGAGCTGAAACCTGCAGGCAGAGGGGTAACCAAAAGGGGACATGCCCCATTTTTGCACCGGTTATTACTGTGGGCACCCCCAAAGTCCAGAGAACTGCATCACTGGAAGATAACGAGGCAGCTGGACCACATCGAGCTGATCTCTGCCTGCACCCAAAGCCAGCACTGCTCAGAGGCTGCAGGAGCAAGAAGCTACACTCAGCAATTCTGCATCTGTGCCCATGAATCTGCTTGTTTCGATGAAAAAGTGAGTAGAGCACGCTACCAGGCCAACGAACAGTAACTATTTACTTCTCCAGCTTCATCTTTTCCCTCTCTCTGCACTGTAACCAAGCAGTGAAAGAAAAAACAAGTAACAAAATAACAAATCGGACGTTTTTCTACAACAGTTGATGTTCTACAACTGTCCAGCTCTTCGCCACTGAGAAGAAGGGAGAAAAGTTGTTTCTGTTCTTCAGACCTGAGAAGGAAACAGGCTTGGCTGCAACAAAGAGCAGCAGGCAGCAGCTCACAGCTGGGCTCCGTGCACAGCTCCCTCCTGCCACCTCCTGCCACACTCCCTAACTGCAGCATAACCCAACCAAGCAGGGAGCCATTCTCAAATGCAACGCTCTCCTACAGCCAGCTATGCATCCAGAACAGTTTCTAACTATAATCAGTTGCTTTTCCAACGCCCTCCTTCAAAGCTGAATGATGCTGCGCTCCCTGGGAGCCCAAACATCCCAAAATCTCATTGCATATTCCCATCCTGAGCAGGCTGGGGGACTCAGACCTTCGATTTCCTGAAGGATTCATTTGGATGAGAAACCCAAGAAAGCTGGAATGCAGCAGGCTCTGGCAGCACAACATCGAGGAGGCAGATGTGAGAGGATGGCTGAGCCCTGGAGCACTGGTGGCATGCTTCATTGAGTAAGAGGCTATTAGAGAGATTGTATGTTTCTTAAAAGGCCATGAGGTTTTATGGTCTACAACAGCCACGCAAAAACATGCAGAGAAGTCATGTTTTATAGCCTCATCAATTTCTCCTGACTTCCCTGCTGGGTATTTGTGGGGTGGTTTGGTTTTCCTTTTTGGAATGCTGATTAAAAAGAGATCCTAATTCCAAATGAAAAAGAAAAAGTAGCAGCATGGGCGATCCCCTCCATGCTTCAGGCTGGGCAGGGCAGGCTTTTAGAACAGTCAGCACACAGGCTCTTCCTATTTTGATAAGCCTGGAATTTTGCCCTACAGTTCACTTCCCAGCTCTAGCTTCTGGCACAGCAATGAGAGCAAACACCTCTCCAAACCTGCAGGCCACTTTGCTGGCCCTGTACTGCCCAGGGACTTCCAAACCACAGCACAGGAAAATGCAAAGGTGCCAGGCTGGTGTCTAATTAAAGGCACTGTGCAAAGGTGTCCCAGACACCACTCAGCTCGATCAAAAGGCCAGAACTCCGGTCCTGAGCAGGCTTTCCACTCTGCTTTCTAAGGCTGTGATCCTTTCCCCACCTTCCTGAAGAGAAGCAGTACATGGGTTACAACAGACTCCTTGGGAAAGTTCCTCCCTCAACACAACAAAGGACACGTGGTGTATGGAAACCTGGGAGAGGATGTGGCCTGCAGCAGATGGTTACTTTGGCACAGGGACGTGGGGAAAGAAAAAAAAAAATAAATGGGAAAAAGGTTTTGGCACACTCTGAAACTGAGTGAGTCCTGAGTTTGCTCCTTAAAAGGAATTTCCTTATTCCTCACTCCTTCCTTGTTTCCCTGAAGAAGTCTGTATCCAAGCTTTTGCTGGGAGATTTAAAGCATGTTTACATTTTGATTGGAAAAGTGCTAAAACAAAAAAATAAATCACATTTGTAAAATGGAAATCACCTCAGCTCCACACAGCTGTGCTCCTCCCTCCTGCCAAACATTTAATTTTCCTACTTTTGTGTAGCAAAAGACATTTAAGAAGTACTTGCTTCTCCTCCACACCCCCAAGGGAATCCACCACCACTGTATGCAGAGGACAAACGTCATTAAGAATCAAAAAGGTGTTGCTCAACAACTTACCTTAGCAACCTGGCAGCCTGCTGAACCCACAGCTCCTGAGCAGCAGCTGTAATGAGTTTCCCATCCACCCGGCACTGAAAGAGCAAGAGTTAAGAGTCAAAGAGAAAAGTCCCCTCAACAAGACCTAAACTTTAGCTCCCAGTGCAAGAGGTGTCCTGGGTGAGCACAGAAACAATAATTTATCAAGCAGAAGGGGAAAAAATAAGTATGGATTCATGGTCAGCAACCTAAGGGGCTTAAGATTCACTGACCATGGATGCTTTGGCAGAAAACTAACAGCATTCATTCAAACTAGGCTAGCATCTTGCTGCAAACAAATTGATCCCAGACCAGTGAACTCCCTCAGACAACGAGAGAGGCCTCGTGCTCTCAGGTCTCCTAGAAGACTTATTTCTCAAAAGACACAGGAATTTCGTTCCCTTAATCTTTTTCTTTTTTTAAAGCTGTAATAACCTCCTCTGTTCCAGCCCCACTGTCACATCTTAGGGACTGTTCCACTACTCTTCAGCAGCTCTTTGCAAGCCTGTGCCACCCAGTGACAAAACTAGGAACTGCCACAGCCTGCGAGCGAGCGACAAACTCCAGAGCCACAAAACGTTCCACAGCAACTCCAGCCCCAGACATCTGGGGATCACACCCAGCACGCAGCTGAGCCCCCCCTGAGAGATGTACCTCTCTGCTTGCGCAGCCTTCCCCAGTGATGGACACACTCCTCTTTGCGGATGCAGCTTCCAGAGGCTGAGACCATGTACTCAGTGCCACAGCGACAGCAAATCCTGCAGGAGGCTTCAAGAGAAGACAGAAGTCAGTCAGGTTGCTGCAAATCCTGTACCTGTTCAACGTGGCCAAAGCATCCCACTCCTCAAAGCCCCACACCTGACTGAAAGAGGCAAATATTTCCGATTAAAAGGATGCCAAATGTGGATTCTCGAACTCCCACGAAGACACAACAATTCCTCTAAAATGCAGTCCTGCAAAATTTACCCCAAACCACTTCTCACAGCCAAAAGTTGCCTGCTGGCTTTGATGTGTAACATTTGCTCCAACAGTTCACACTCTGTGTTGTTTCTCCATCCACAGCAAGCTGTGTTGTGCTCCAACACAGTTATTTTAAGAACCAGGATAAATAAGTCATTCTCTGGACACTGGACCTCATGAGGTCTGGTTTCCAGGGGACTGTGACACTGCCAAGTGATGTTCAAGTTCCCCATGGGCACAGCTCCTCTGCTAGGATTCCCTACAACACACAGCACACTGCAGCCCTCCAAGTGGGGACCTCTCCCTCCTGCCACCTGCACTCTCAGAAGAGCCCACAGTTCAAAGAAGGGAAATGCAAAACACCCCAGACAAGGAGGTGACTCTCATGCACCTGCTTTCCCAGCAGTTCCCCAAGTTCTAGCACACTGCTGCTCTGCACAACACCTGTCTGGTCCATTTCCATCTGCTGACCGTGGTCACAGCATTAGCAGACTGGTTAGAAAGAAGGAAAAAACCTCAAAAATCCTAAAATATCTGTAGGAAACTAGAGAAGCAGAACCAGCAACATGCTCTCAGCCTGCCAGCTGCTGTACGCAATTCTAGCTGAAGAGAAGGGCTCACACAAATACAGTACTTAACAGTGTTAATGTAAGAGAGCTTTCATAAAGGTTGCTTCAGCAACCACAGGACAAATGTAGACACAAGGTGTTAACATGGATGAGCACTTAACACACTTCAGCAACGTCTCTCCAAAGAGATGCTCAAAGGAGCCTGACAAGACACCTCAAAATGTACCCTAAGTATATATTTTATCCCTCCTGCATCACAGTCTGCCCCATTCAGCTTTTGAGAAGCATCAGTCCTGCTGCAGGATATTGGAAAAGTCAGACAGAGGATCCCACCCTGCCCAGGGGAAGCCTGGCAAATGCTTTGGCTAGTTGCAAAAAGGGCTCTTGGAAACCACTTTGCCCAGTACTGCCTAACAACCACACCAAAACTGTGCAGCCAAAGCAGCACAGCACGACCCAGACTGGTGCTACACTGTGGCACCATCACAGCAAGCTGCGTGCAGAGACCCAACAAAATCACTGCCCAGGAAGAGAGAGAGCATCACCAGGTGCTGATGAGGAGCTTCTCCTCCCCACCATCACAACAGGGCCGGAGTTTGTCTAAGTGAAAAATCCTAAACCCACACTGGCTGAACAGCTGCACAACACATGGCAACACAGGCAAAGGCAGCTCCATGCTGAAAGCAGAACATCTCGATACAAAAAGACGTACTGCACTTAGGACAGGCATCTCCCTCCAACTGAGACACAGCAGAGACTGCAGAATGAAACAGCCCAGCTTACAGTCAGTGCTCTTCTTCTCCTCTGCTGTGAAGAGGACGGCACGGCCTGGCTTCTCTGGGTGAGGCATGGGGTAACCATTTTCCTTCAGCTGCTCCTCAGTCATGAGATACTCCTTCAGTCGACGGTACAGGGCAGCTCCTGCATGCATCAAACACAACGATGAAGCCAGACCACAGAAGCAGGTGCTGTTTTCTCTTAAGCTTTTCTGCCTCACCAAAACACCTGGCAGGAACTCCTCCAATTCACACTTTACTTTCAACTGCCTTTGTTCAGTGTTGACAGTGGCACAAGCTGACTGCCACCTCTCCCAACAACCAGCACTAGGTTGGGCTATCTGGAAAGCAGGACTGAAATTCCTCCCAAGGGCCACATCTTCAGGCCTCTGTGTTAAAACAAAGGAAGCCTCATGCCTGTAACGTTCACTGTGCTTTAACTGATTGTTTGTAACACAGCCCACAGAATACCCCTCAAAGGCTGCCCACAGCTCGCTAAAAAACTCCTTATCAGAAGCTTTTTCCTGCTGTTGATTTCTGACTGTTTCACTCCACAGAGCAGTTATAACTTCTCTGCTCAATAGCTCTTCTTTCAGTGCTGTGTTAAACCCCTCCAATATTGCTGTGCACCCTTTGATGTAGCTTAGATGAGCTATAGGGCCCTTTCAAGCTTTCCTCACGTCAATTCCTTCTGCTCCGTGGCATCCCTGTCTCTCCTCTGATCTCCTCAGCAATTTGCCCATATCTCTTGGCAGCCTGAATACCCATAAACAATTTGACTCAAAGCAAATAATGCTTGTGGCACAATCCTTTGGCTACTACATGACCTTACTGTGACATTCCTAAATGTGAAAACGAGCCCTGCAGAGCAGATGGAGATATCAGTGCGTTTGCCTTTCATCTGACGGGCACACCACAAAGTAATCCTTCAGGGGAGGAAAGTTAAAGTAAAATCAAGACAGAAAAAAAAGCCACGAGTCAGTAATACCCAAAACACAAGAGGCAGTTCTGAACAGCTACCGACACTACATCAAAGCCACACGGACAACATCAGCAAACCCACAGCCCAGAGCAGGGAAGCAAGAGAGGTGCTCATCAGCACCGCGCTGCCGTCGGGTAATAACTCATAACTCAGCCCCACAGATAAGTCAAAGCTCCTCATGCATCAGCAAGGTCCTGCTCTTCCCAGTCCCTGTGTTGTACCTCCAGCTGTAATTTCCAGCCTACAGCTTTGCAGGAGCAGGGTCTTACCTGTTAAATCCTCTGCTTTCAAGCTCCCTGACCGGTTTAGGGTGAAGCTGGTCTTAGCAGCAAGCTTCCCTCCCAGCACAGCTTCATGGGACACCACCTTCTTGTTACTTGTTTCTGCAGCGACAAGAGGGAAGAAGCAGAACAGGACAGAGATGAAATACTCAGATGCAACTCTGGAAGAGTAAGTGACTTCAGCCCTCGAGTTTTGGGCACAGCACACAGGCAAACAGAGGACTGCATTTATCCTCTCGCATTCTCTGCTCCAGAAATCAGTGTGTGTACAGTGGTGCAGTGTTCCTAGCTTACTCCAGCACTGCAGGGAGCTTTCTGCTTGCACTGTCAGCCCGCTGCAACTTTTTAAGGGCAGAGAAGGCCATTTTTTTACAGCTCCCCAGGAGACTCTGGGAGCTCTACCGCTGACTGCGCACACCAAGCTGCCATCCTGAGCGAGAGCAAAGAGGGGCTGAGCACAGACACAACTCGACCCATCTGCAGTGAGCAGCTTTGCTGGGTGCCCACAGGCCAGACTCCCACACTGCACCTTTCAGCTTCCTTCAGAAAGGCCTTCGGAGCTCTGGAGTGTGCTCAGCACATCAGATAATGGCAGATAGGTGCTTTTTAGTAATCATTAACTGGCAGCCCTCTCCTAAAGGCCAGCCTCCCAAGTCCAGCCGCTCTGACTAATGGCTAAGAAGGTAATGAAGACAGAGGGGAGAAAAGGGAAGAGACTGGGAAAAAAAAAATTCACAAGAACAGCACAAATTGATTGTTTAATGTACCCTCTCGAGAGCCAATAATGAAATGTCTTAACCCTCTTCGTTTCTCTCTTGAAGCTTAATGTGTGTAACAGATTTCTGCGGTGATGGACGAGTCTATCACTTTGAAGGTATCATGTGAAAGTTACTCCATTAGCAGGGCTTTTCATTTTAAAGAACTTGTGCTAAAAAAAAAAAAAATAATCCATGTGGCATTATCTCCATTTAGGCTCAGACAGCCAACAAAGCATTGCAGGACTCGCCTCTTGAAGGCCCATTAAAGCTTGCCAGACTATAAAAAGCTAACTGGAGTTGTTTGCCTTTCAGCATAATGCTTCTGAGAAATGGGTCTGTCTTTTCAACAAGTTTTTTCCGTGGCTTCTAATCCAAGCAGGGCTCCTTATTAAACCACAAACGTGGTACGTACTGTTCGTACTGGAGGGGGAATTGGGCACGAGGCTCCTGAGCTTCTTTAAGGTGTTCACTGCCACGTTCAGGTAGATGTTGCGACTGGTGCTGCGTTCATAAGCCACCTTCTCTTCTGCCAGAGCCTGCAAAGAGTGCAATTCGTTACCATGTACTCTGTTCCCACTGCTGCTTTGGGAAAATTTGGGATAATTTGGGAAAAAAAGAAATATTTGCATCTTAAAATGCAGAATCCAAGTACCAGACTCCAAAACATAATTGTGTCACAGCGCTAATATATACTGGATCTTGGGACTGCCAAGAAATAACATATTTTAAATGATGCTCCAGAAACATTTCTGTATAAAACCTTCCCTTAGGTTAACAGGGCAGTGTGGAGCTGCCTGGGAAAGGCTGCCTTCCTCACTTCAAGGGCAGCACGAGGAAAAGACAAAGCTCTGAACTGGACAAAAAAAAGAAGTTTGGACAGCAGCCATTCCTTGAGTGCGATAGGAATGTCTTCCCTAAGGAGCTGCAAAGGCAAAATATTACCCAAACTATAAATATCCTCATAGCATCTGTTTTGGTTACAGAACACACCACAGTGCCCTGTGCTGGCCCAACTAATAGCAAAGCCAAAGTTTTCCAGTGAAATACATGAGATTCTCAACTCTGCTTTTGGAAAACTTACTGTAATATTCCCTGCTGGCAGAAGGCTCCTTACATTCTGCTCTGTTCACAGGCAGCAAATTCTGCCAGTTGCATCCATCTTGCTTCTACTGAATGCTCAGACTGTAGGATGCGTTTGTATCAGAGCAAAGGGTCTTTTTGTCCAGCTCAGCCACAATGCACACCCTTAAGTCCCTCTTCTGGACTTAATGAAAACGCTGTGTGTTCTCCCAGTGAAGAGAAAGATAGGTTTTCCTATTGGAAACCCCCGGTGGAATTCTGTTTTCTGTTGCCTGGTTTGGAATTATTTGACATTCACCTTCTCTATAGAGGCACACGGGTAGGAGAATATTCTGGTTTTGCTGCCATTTTAGAAGGTCTCAGCCAAAGCACAGGGCTTCATACAGTGCCACAGACATTACTCACATGAAGCAAGCACCAGTACAGACCTTATCAAAGGCTTCCTGGGAGGAGGAGCAGAATTTCAGGCACTCATCAATGAAGAGATTGAGATATCTTTGACGAATGTTTGTTGGGACTTTAGCACCAAATTCTGTGGGAATAACAGGCCTCTGTAAGCTGGCGCTCTAGAGATGAGACAGAGAGAGAAAGAGGCTATTTGGGGTTTAACAAACACGTCACCTCGAGACTCCCATTTTCTGTTGCATTATTCACTTCCTTTCTGAAAATCTGTCCAGAGCTAAAAGTAACACAAATCACTTCTGGTCCTAAAAAACACTGCTTGAAGCTTCTGTGTCCTTTCAGTATTTGAACTGCTTCAAAAAGGTTTCGTTACACAGCTCCTCCAGCTGCACAGCAGCCCCAGCAGCATTAGTCACAGCACTGCATTTGCATAGACAAGCATCCCAGACCACAAAAACGATGACATTTACATTAAGAGAGTTGAGATTAGCACAGCACCAAGCACTGCAATTTGAGCTGAAGGCACAAACACAGGACACCAGGTAAGACTTGTTCTTTCTTGTAAGTGCTGAAGCTGTAAGGAGGGAGGGAGGCTTGCTTCTGGCAGCCAGCTAATGCACCCTGCTTCCCTGGGGTTCCTGTGACCTCACTGCATTGCTTTTGTTTCCTTTCTAATGCTGCTCGTGCTCCTGTAAGGATTTTCCCCCCTCAAATTGAGCAATATGCTATTCATGCATAAAAACTGCTTGTTGCACCCAGCTACCACCTACTGCTACCAATCCATCTCCCAAATCACACAAGCTGCCTCTTTCTTTGGAGAAGAAACTGCACACCTCCAGAGCACCCAATTGCTTTGTTGATCCTCCTCCATCCTACCCGAGACATCCATTACCAAACCCATCTGCAGCAAACACAGACCCAAGGAGGACGAGGGACCTGAGGGAAGAGAGCATCTTTTCCTCATGAGACTTCCACTCTGATCCATCTCTTTCTATTCCTGGGTCTTGTTTAAACCTGTTGAAGGGGGGTTGGTCCTTTTCATTACACACGTATGTTTTCTCAGCCTCCCACACAACCTCTCTAACAATGGCAAGCATTTTATGCTTTCAGCTTTTATTTAGCTTTGGGTTATTACACATCGCTATCAAAAGTACACAAAGGCTGGGCAGGTATCAAAAAAGAGGGGGGAAAAAAAAAAAAGCTTTTTCCCCAGATATAAACTGCAGCACGAAGTTTAAATCGTCACATTTTAACCAGACAGGTTGCTGCAGGACGCTATTCATAAATGCCTTCCTCAGTCTGGCCCACAAAGGCTGGAAGGTCACCAATCCATTCACTCAGGAGAGACCTCATGTCCCTGACACAAGCAGCTACAGCCCCAGCCAGACAGCCCAACAAAAGACTCAAACTGAAAATGAGAGATCAATATTCAAAGAGAGCAGCATAGCACTTAAGTATTTCTAGCCTTCCATGCTCCTCAAGTGTTTAATTTTTTATACAACACTATCGAGGAAAACCACAGGAAGAAAGAAACCCATTTAATCACCCTAATCAAAACAGCACTTCTCTGAGAGCTAAGTTTGGAACAGCAACAGTTCACCACTGCACCCTCAACGAGGGATAACCAGAAATGGAGCTGAAAACAAGGCGTCGCATCTCTTTTACCTGCAGGGACGGAACGTGCGCTATCCTTTTCTGCACAGTGGTGCTGGTGGTCTTGGAAGCCATCCCAGCTAAGGTGCAAGCCTTCAGAGGAAGGGTGGGAGCTTCGGAGTCATTGGCAGGTGTGACACTCTTGCCAGCAGCAGCCTTCTTGCCACTCACCAGGCCTGCAAGAAACAGACAACACGCTTCAGGAGAAAAGCTACCACGGGGCTTCGAGCTGTCACAGTGGACTTGCTGTGCTACAAACTGCATTTTTCCCAAATAGGAGCCTCCCAAGGGATGAAAATTAAGTAATTTTACCACCTTCCAGGCAAGGATGAAGGAGCCTTCTGCTAGGAACCATGCCTTGTTTTTGGTTATTTTTTGCTGTTGTTGCTTTGAGGTAATTGAGTCAGTGGAGTTTAAAGAGTTAACCCTGCCAGCCACAATGCACCACCTGCTCATCAGGTCAGCTCCGAGCCCTTCCAACCACAGTGGGACACATACTGATGAGCACAAATTAGTACTTCCCTCCTGCTCAGCCACCTCCTCGAAGAGGAAGAAGAGCAAACAGTCTCCAAAGAATAAACAGGAAAGAGCTGTACATTTAGCCTGGCGCTTTTTGGAAACTGATGGCACTTCTCAGGGGAGAGACCTTCCATCAGTGCCTATGAGCAAAGATTCCAATTGTGGCCCTCCTGACAGTTCCTTCCCATTTTCAGCCTGAGAGAAATTTAAGCACAGTGAGCATCCTTCCAACAGCAGAGAGGACGAGATAGCGATGACAAGTAACGCTGCCGGCTTACTTTGTTTGACTGCTGCAGTAAGGGCTACATTTGGCACGTGAGCAATCCTCCTCTTTTCTCCTGGCAAAGACAGGGAGGCCTTTTGGACAGCCACGGCCAGCTGTGCTGCCTGCTGCTGGGCCAGCTGGATCCTCTGGTAGCACACCTCCTGTGCTGTGGGCGGGCGGTACGGCCGGACTACGGGTCTGTTCGGGACCTCTGCCTGCACAGACAAAAAGGTTTCTAGAGCCAGCAATCCCCACCCTTTGGTTCTCATCCACCCAAAAAAGGTTTCTCTTCCCTGACCCATCCATCTTAGCACATCTTGGTTTTGGAGGGAAGATCCCAACCGTATTCCAGAATGCAAAGCTCAGTCAGCCACCACAAAGCGCAGCACCGATGATTCGCCCTCTGCTGAGAGCTCTCATCCCTCTGGGATTTCCCTGAGCTGGTATTCAAATGCTTCTCTAATGGCCAGGGTGCCTGCTGTCCATCACCAGTGCTGAGCCCGCTTCTGGGCTCCATCGACACCCAGCTCCACATCTGGTGTTAGAAAACAAATCTGGCCCCACACCCCTCAACACCACCAGCTTCGGCTTCTAATAAAATGAAAACTATTCCCCCTTCCCCTTTGCTACACGATTCGGATTGCTGCAGCTCATTCCTTCCCTCCTTAGCTGTCTTTCCCATCCCAAATTACCAGCACCACCTTCCCCAGCAGCTCCCCACCTCCCAGCAGCTTTGTTTCAGCACTCTGGTTCCTACAAACGAGTTACAAGTCACACGCACACGTACGTATTTATGGGATTAGAGAATTACACAGAGCAGTTCTGAGCACTGCCCCTGCTGCTTGGGGAAGCATTGCATTGCTTCGGCCGTTACTGACACAACCACCTTACATGTGCATTATCTTTATGTCCAAATTTAGGTTGTGGTGGGAAAGGTGCCAAAAGTGACGCTGGCATGGAGCAGAAGAAGAAGAGAAGCAGTACAAACTTTGCCACATTACTTAATAACCACGGAAATGTGAGAAATCAGCTCAAACAGCCCCGTGTGTAACACAGCTTCGCAGACCTCCAGCTGGGGTGAGCTGGCACCTCCTGCATTCCTGCCCTCTGAGCCGACAGCGGCTTCTGGAAAGCAAACTGAGTGCAGCCAACCATTAAAGGATAATTACAGCCCTCCTAGCAGGACAGGACACTCATTTGCTGCCTCACCTTCAATTCCTTTGACCCACCATTCCCCCTCAGAAACTCAGCTAAGAACTCAGCTCCCTCCCCTTCAGCCTGCTCAGTGTTTGAGCTATAAATCACGAGCAAGGCTGAGCAAATATTCGACCTGGAGGGACGTGGCAAAGCACGAGTAACCATGAAAAGCAGCAGTTCAGGTCTAACAGCACCTCCTGAACACACCTGGCAGCAGCACAGAGCTGCCAGCCCCAGGCAGGCATGTCCCGGTGCTGAGCACACCAGGCTGGCTCTGTTTGCCCACACGATGGTTGTGCTGGCGCTCAGGGCTTTGGAAAGCATTTTGGGATCAGCTGTCACATTAAGAAAATGTATTTTGGGATTTGTACACGTCTAAAAGGCACCTATTTGCAATAAATATTTGAGTTAATGAATTTCCAACCCATTTGTTTCGGTCTCTTATCTCTTCACTTTGGAAGAAAGGGGCCTTATCAAAACACATGAACTGGCTGAAGATATGTAGTTAAATAAACAGCATTGTATTGACCTCAGGGCTTCAAATTATTAAAAGCAAAGAAACCTTTCCTAAGCAGAGCAGAAAGGAAGAACAATTAATTTGGGCTTCCCAGCTCAAATCAGTGCTTCAGCCGCCACTCTTATCCTGCTAGAACATAAAACTGACTAATCTGCACTCAGCACCTGGAGGGAAACACATTAAACCCTCAGAGAAAACAGAATTAAAATCCCAGTGAGAAAGAAATAAAAAGATCAGCGTGTCTTCCTTGCTTTTTTTCCTTTTTTAATTCTCCTCCGTATTTCAAGTATTCCCACAATCACAAAAGAACAACCTCAAACAAGATACTGTCAGTATCTTTGCTCAATCAGAGCATATATAAACGAAGCAAAGGTTTTTAACATCTTACAAGATTCCTCCAGCTGTCTTTTAGTTCCACACAGTAAGGAGAAGTACCACTGAGCACAGCCTGACCTTGTTCTTAATGTAAGTGACTGACAGAAGCTGTCCTGCAGCAGCAGGGCACACCAGGCAATCCCCACAGCAACAAGGTGCAGAATCCACTCACTCTTCCACAGCTTACCCTTGGTTTTATCACTGTTTCTTGGAGTGCTGCTGCTGTTTGTAACAGATGCCTGACCGCATTTTTAGGAAATCAGAAAGGGGAAGGAGAAAAAGTGATGTAAAAGTATTCCAGTGTGAACAATTCGTATGCTGCTGCCTGAACGTGGGACCACGCTGTGCCCCGACGTCCCAGGACAGAAAATAGTCACTTTAGGTGTCTCCTGAGAGCTGCACTTACATTTCCTTGTTTGACAAGATGAGAGATCCTTCGTTTTTGGCCGGGAAATAAGGTGGTTAAATTCTCTTCTGTCTTTTCTTTATTTACTTCTTCCTTCGATGGCTGTAAGACAAAAAGAACAAGCTTCCAAGACTGAACAGGCAAGGATCCCCCCACAGAAGATCAGACAAACCTCCTTTTGGGTGAACAGAGGGTCCTTGCAGGTGGAAACACCACCTGTGAGCTGTTAAATGAGACCCACTCCGACCCCCAGAGCCACCAGCAAAGCCACGACTGCTCCCACTGTGGTGACCAGGGCTGCATAGCACACAGCTTCATCACCATTCTGTCCAGCCCCTACCTGACACAGAGATGGGAATGCCTTCACCTCCAGCCACCCACTTCCCACGGCATGCTGAAAACTCAGGATGTTTGGTTGTTTGGTTGGGTTTCTTGCTAAGAGCTGACTCATTTTCTGCTGGTATGACACACTTCCAGAGCAGGTCCTGAACGCGTGCCCAGCACCAAACCACTGCACTGCCATGGCACACACAGGGAAACATCCCTGCATCTGCTGCCCTACCCACAGAAGGGCTGCAGGGCCCAATCCCTGGGTGATATTTCTGAAGGCAAGAAACCCAGAGCTCCTGCACGAGGAGCCGAAACTAACATCTCAGACCTGCTCCTGAAGAGGAAAAAAACACCAACAAAAGAAACTTCAAAATAACAAGCGGAGAAAAAAACATTACATCATCTTTGTGTTCAACTAAGCTGATCCTTTAGACAGGTTTATTCCTAAATCTCAGGCTGGACCAGGCTCTGAGCACCCGACGGAGCTGTGGGTGTCCACGCTCACTGCAGGCGTGTTGGACTGGATGGCCTTTAAAAATCCCTTCCATCTCAGAAGATTCTAAGATTTTCTAGCTGATCTGCACTCAGCACTGCCTGCAGCCCCAAGCAGTGCTGTGAGCAGAGGCAGGACTGATAGCTTTCAGGTCGAGGCCAGGGGCAGAGCTGGGATGAGCTCCACTCCAGCAGAGCTGTGCCCATCTCAGGAGCACTTCACACCACATGCAGCACTCTGAAGTTCTTCAGCCCATTAATGCAGGTCGTTACATCCCTAATAACCTCTCTCTCAGTTATCCTTCCAAGTGGAAAAGTAACAGGCTGCTCACATCAACCTTCCCTCCAACCAGAGCTGAGCTCAGGCCACAGGGGCTCCAACTACAAAGTTATCCCCTAAACAACCCCCAATTCCCAGTCAGCAATGCCATCCTGCTGGAAAGCTGCAGGGAAGCAGGTCGCTGCCAAGCAGCTCTCTCTCAAAGCACCTCTACACTGCGGTGTTTTCCAGAACAGGGCAGAATTACACTTTAATCTGAGGAATATAAGGTAACAGGTGTGCAAAGGCCAGGTTCAGTGGGACAGAGGGGCAGCTGAGCACAGCCACTGCACACCTGATAGCAGCACCTGGGTTGGTGCTTCCTGAATTTGGCCCATTTTGAGTCTTATTTGGAAAGCTCTGAAAGGAGTTTAAACTGGGCAACAGAGCAAAAATAAAGCTGCCTTTCCTAGCTGAGAATTACACTAAAAAGAGAACAGCTGATCCTAAACAAACAAAAATCAAGCCATGCTTAATAGATTACACAGAGACCTGCCTTACACCAGGGCACCACACAGCAGGGTTGGAAAGGCCCTCAGCTGTCAGCAGGCAGAGCTCTATCAGAATGGATCACTGCTGTTATTGCAACAGAGTTTGGCAAAAAGCTTTAAAACTCCCAGCTTTTCTGCTCAAAAGATGAGCTCTCCTCCAGCAGCTAAACTCAAGTGCAAGCTCTTCAAAACAGCTGCAACAGGGATAAGATTCACCCAACATACAGTCTACTTCCACAGTGCTCTTCAGCAACTTGAGCTACACAGCACCACTAAACCAAAACGGTGTCATTTCACAGTTAGATTTGAGAGAACCAGCTCAAACAGGCATTACCTGCTTCCCCAGCCTCCCCTTGTCTTCAGTTTTCACGTCAGTGGATTCATTGAAAATCCTGAGACACTCCTCCATGGGGTCTGTCTCAAAGTCCAAGTCCTTCTCCAGGCTGGAATAATCAATGTCATCAGATGTTGAGGAAGATGATGATGACTTTGACAACTTAGAACGCTTTGCTTTCTTTGCCTTTCCAGTTTCACTCTGAGAATCTGAACCGCTGCTGTCAGCATCCGAGTCTGAGCTCACGTCAGGTAACGTGGATGGCACAGGTTTGCCCTTGTCATCCTCATCCCCACTCTCATCTCCAAACAGGTCAACGTGACTCAGGCTCTGCTGTTTTTGACCCTTCTTTGGATCTCCTTTTCCTGCGAGATTGACCTTTTCCTTCTTTTGCTCCACTGCTGAGGTCTTGGTCCCTTTGTCTTTGTTTTTACTGCTAGAGGTTTCCTTACCATTCTTCACATCAGCTGTCTTTAGCTTAGACTCTTTCTTGCTGCCACCCAGCTTCTCCGTGCTGGAGCCCTTGGTGACATCCTCACTCTTGCTTTTCCCTGAACTACTGCTGGAACCCTTGGATTTTTCTTTCTTCAGCTCATCCACTCTCTCTGACTTGTATTTATCAGCCTTCTTTAAATTCCCATCGGTTTTCACTTTAACACTTTTGTCTTTGCAGTTTTTCTCTTCATTCTTTGCTTTCAGTTTTTCTTCTTTCTTGCCTACTTTGTCTTTTTCTGCAGTTTTACTCTTCTCTTTCTTACTAACCTCACCGAGGCCAGGCGTTTTACTAACATCCGATTTCTTCCCCTTTGTTTTTTCTTTTGAGTCTTTGTTTTTATTTTCAGTTTCCTGGTCATTCCTACCAGAATATGATTTTGCTGCTTTGGCATTCTTCTCCAATACATTTTTTGGAGGGATTTTCTGTGAACCAGGAAGGTCCTCCACGCCATATTTTCCTGCAGTTTCTTTGCTACCCTGAGAAGTGAAGTCACCCGACGCAGCGCTCCGCTCTTTGCTGGACAATCCATCATCTGATTCACTTTCTGAACCAGCTTTCGATGGAGAGCTAACAGAGGTCGATTTGTATTCTGCATCAGCCTCATCTTCAGAGGAGGAGAACCTGGCACACACTTCATACTCATCGGGTACTTCACAGAGCTTCTTTCGTGAAGGAGAATAGGAATCCTCATAACTAGGGACCCTTCCCCTTTTAGACCCCTTCAGCTCCTTCGTTGTAGCTTTGTTCAAAAGCCTGGCTGAGTAATTTGAAAGTGGGTCATACTCCAAGTCAGTAGAAGGCTTAGAGTCATCGATGACGTATTTATTGTTAGTGACAGTGCTGCTGTATTTTTTAGTCTGTGCTACAGCCTTGGGAACGTATTCCAGCGAGTTACCTTTAGATCGCAACGAATCCAAAGTGTATTTACTTGACTGGCCAGCAGCAGCAAAAGGAGTAGGGTTGTAGTTAGAGTTATTACTGAAGTTGTAGCTACCTGGATTATACTCTAAGGAGGTAAACAAATCACTTTGTGTCCCGGCAGCTGACACAGGTGTTTCTGAAATAAGCGAGGCATCAGAGGCCCTGAGCTCCTTTGTTGTTTCCAACAGCTCCTCATACTTTTTCTGCTCTCTCTCAACTTCATTTTTGACCGCCTCGATGGCTTTGTTGACCAGTTCAAGCTCCAGAATGCCAGGTGTCATGTCTGTAAGATCAGCCAGGGCCCCATCCTCTGTCTCCAGCGAGGGCTTTGGCAGCTCAGGGTTGTAGGGATCATAGCCCCGTTCTGTAAAGGAAAAGCATCATTTGCTGTCAGTAGGTTAGGTGACATTTTCTTTAGATTTATCCCTACGGAATGCACGCACACGGTTCCAAAAGCCACTAGTGACATTCTCTGGGTAGTGGCAGGTACACGGCTAGACTAGATTTCCCAAAGTATTCCTGGACCTTAAGGACTACAGAACTGTTAACAAAGTGCTTTTATTACTCGTGGAATAGCTCTGTAAGTGAAATATTCTTTGGGGCATTGAAGGATAATCACTGCATTAGGACTAAGAGGAGCTGGGCATGCACAGAATTATCTGCTTAATTCAATGAAGTGCACGAGAAAGGACAGAGGATTCCAGCACGAGAACCAGGGATTAGGTTCTCATTTATTGATGCCAATGCCCAAAGCCCACTGAAAGCTCAGTATTTCCCACAGCAGCAGGAGGAAAACGAATCTTAGGTTGAACCCACAGAGCGAGCGCTGCTAATAAGAAAGTGCTGCAGGTGCAAAGGTGACAGCAGAACTCAACTGCAAAGAACCACCCCTGAGACACACACGTTCCACACCCCCATGTGATGTGGGAGTACTCAGAAGCAGCAGAACACCAGAACACAGACACTCAGCAATCACCACATGCCTGCAACGCTCCTGTTGTCTTCTCTTCTGCTGAGGTATGGAGAAGCTGCTGAGAAGGGACCCAGCCTCCACTGGCAGCTCTTGCAAATTTGTTTATTGAAGGAGTGCGGCAGAACCCAGCAGACCAGAAACTCTCTGCACAGCTTCGTTAGAGCAATGAATGAAGTGCAGTTTGCTCTCTTCGCTCACCGCTTGTCACTCTCCCTTCCCTTTCCCCCTCTGCCACATCTCCTTGCTCCCACCCACCCCCCTCCCCTGGGTGCAGTCTGGATAACTTCATGACAAAGCAGACTCCACTCCATGCCCCATGCCTCACAAGAAAGCCAAGCTGACAGCTGGGAGCAGCACTGCACCCAGGGCAGGTATTTCCATAGCAATTAGGTGATCAGCAAGCAGCTACTGAGGGGTATTACAGTGGCATTAACACAAGCTCATAGGAATTCCCAATTACCACTTGATTCAGGAATACAGTGCAAGCTGCTTATGCAGATGAGTTTCTAAGAAGTAAATACAGGCTCTATATCACAAGGAGAAGCAGTTATCTGAAGTATCTGATACTTTATAATGAAAGCAAAGCATATTTTAAAAGAAAAAAACCAACAAAGAAGTGAAGAAGAGGCCATTCAGCAAGTGATCAGAAGCCACAGGTTAAGTTATTTGTTGCCTTTTGACTTGGAGCAGGGTTCAGTGCTCACTTTATCATAGCACTTGGATGCTACTACTTCAGAGAAGCCTTTTTCCTCGCTAGAAGGACAGCAGCACCATTATAAAAGAACTAAATAATAAGCAGAGTGATAAAAAAGACAAGAATTGGTTCCGCAGTTCCCATAAGACAGAGGGTTTCTTTCAAAAAGAGGATCAGCAGCTGGACTTAAGGATCCTCATGGGTCCCTTCCAGCTCAGGATATTCCAGGATTCTGTATTCTCTGACCATGAGTGCTCAGCTCCCTTCGGCTGTAAGAACCACATCTGTGTGGCAGGTGGCAGAACAAAGCTCCAAGCAAACAGGATGGTGGCACTGGGTTAAAATAAAGGCAGTGGTTTCATTAAAAAAACAAAAGAACAAAAAACTTTTTACCCTCTAGGGTCTGAAGGGTTTTTAGCAAACTAATTAGCTCCTGATTGAGCAGGGGCTCTGGGCAAACACAGCATCACAGTGTTCCAACTGCCAGCCCAAGCTGAGCTCAGGACAAGGTGGGAAAGAGAAGCAAGGTGCTGTGTTTGTAGTTCCATCCATCGCCACGTGCTTCACAGCCAAGGCACTAAGAAGCCCTGATTTCTCTCCACCTCATGAAACATCAGCAGTAAGAAGAGCAGTACTGAAGTCTCACTCAAGAGGGAGACCTAAAATTTAGCACAAGAGCTGTTAGAGGGACAGCTGAAGGCCTGGGAGTCTGTTTGGAGGTCAGGATTGGGTGGCCTACAAACAAAGGTGAGGTCTGGATCTGAAGACTTGTGCAAAAAAGAAAAAAAAAAAACAACAAAAAAAGCAAAACTACACCAGAAACACACTTTGCCCAAGAAACACTACATTAACTACATCAAAACATAGAGAAATTACAAGACAAGCACAGGCTCTGGTGTCCTATTAGGAAACGTGCCAGCAGAATAGCTCTGGACATAAAGGAGAATAAACAGAACCCATACCAACAAAACCAGCCACCTAAAGAGTGAGCTGCAATTGCTCTCTTCATGTACCCAGCTATACCTCAGGATCAGGTTTTCCGTAGAAATCGTCTGATGCTCTGCTCATCTACACACATTTCTTTCAGTGGAAGCATAAGAACACACAACAAACTCTGAGAATGCCAGCAGGCTTTGAGATATGCTCACAAGTCTTTAGTAGGAACACAGTTCTGGTCCCTACACCACTCATCAGGAGCATCACCTCTGGCCACAGAGAGTCTGCAGATAACATAATGGAAACACATGCAGAAGGGAATTTTATGCACGTGGAAAAATGAGATATGCCGCTTGAAATCAGGCTGCCTCTTCAGGTGCTTGGTTTTACTGCTGGGAAGCCAGGGGAGGAGAGAATTTTGTGCCACGGGGACAACCACTGCACACACACACAGCCCTTCCTAAACCTGGATGCACAGAGCAACGGAGCCATCACCTGCTTCTGCACTCACTGCTTTCCACCTCCACGTGAAGATCCACGAGGTCAAAACGAAGTTCTGATGTATCAGATGCCTGCGGTAGTTTTGCTAAAGCAAAACGAGGGGCATCACTCAGCAAAATGCCTCTTTTTGGATGGAGGTAAAAAGGAGCCTCCACACTGTCCTTTGAGAGCCCTGAGATGACAACTCCTCGTAGAGCTGTGGTTGGACACTCTTTAAAATGCAAATTATTTTAATAAATTAACATACCTCAGAAATAGGGAACGGTCCCTCTGAGACACAAAAAGGTGAAGTGAACACCAACACTACAAAAAGCGAGGTATTAAGAATTTACACAGGGAACCATTTGCTTAAACCAGAAGACAGCTTTCAAAGTCACCCAAACCAACCACGCTACTATCAGCTGCTCTGGCAAAGAGCACCTGGAAGAAATAAAAAGGAAAAAAAAATAATAAAGGTTCTCCTAAAAAGCCAAGGTGGGTTGTTTTCCTGGCTCTGGTCCTTTTGGTTCTGGAAAAGGAGGCCTCAGCTCTGAGGTGGAGCTCAGAGGAAGGAGGCAGCAATTAGGAACTTGCAGTTATTGCAGTTCATATCTCGAAACAGATGAGTTTGGTGGTCAAACTGCAGACAGCAGTGCTGCCCAAGCACCACCACACCATGCTGGTAACATAAGGTGTGTTCAGCAGAGGTGGGGAAGGTGGAAGCTGCTGGGACACCTCATAGGGGGAGTAAAAATAAAAGCCTTTTTTATTTCAGCGTTGTCACAACAGCTTTGTTAACAGCTTGCCTGCATTTACCATGCTGCTGCTTAGCAAATGGACAAGCTTTGAGATTAGCAATAAATTATCACTGTTGGAAAATTATTTAAAGCTTTTCATCTGAAGTTCCTTGGAAAAGACAGCACAGAATGACCCAGAAAGGTTTTGCCAGTGGGCTGAGCTACTGCTGCTCTTCAGCACTGAGCAGTGCAAAAGCAGTGGCAGTTTGGGGCTCATTGCTGAGTACCCAAAGCAAAACTCCAATTATTAACACTAATATCCAACTGCTAGGAAATAATTCACATTGAGACTTTTCAAACAGCGCATTTCAAATCATTAACAGGCTAGGGGGGCAGGTGAGAGGAGCTAAAGGAAACACTTCTTTCCCTTCAATGAAGCCACAGCTCTCTGTAACCACTAACTTTAATTATTAAAATTAAATGATGAGAGCACAGATAACTTTGTACTGGTGGAGGGGAGCAGCAGGGCAAGGGCTGGAGGTATTACTGGGTTTATATGCTGCTCCCTGTGCCCCTCACAGTCTCACTCCCTTTGAGGTATCAGAGCTTCAAAGCCCGTTCTGAACCAACAGCATCATTTCTTGAGCAGAAACAAAAAAAAACAACAACAACAAAAAGAAGAAGAAAATGATAAAAAAAAAAAAATCTATTAGCAAGGCAAACACAAGGCTGAGCAGCCATCCCTGGCAGTGATAGAGCACGGTGTGGTTCCTCCAGCTGCTGGGAGCTGCAGGATGCACGGCAGGCTGGGGGGCACTGAAGGGACCGGAGCTCATCCCTTGTTCTGCTTCTGAGGAAGAAGATGGAGCAGAAAGCATCCCCGCCTCGCTGGTACGAGCTGGGTGGAAGTAAGGATGACTTGGAAGTTTAAATAGCACAGCATGGCTGAGTTTCAGAGACGAAGGAAAAAAAAATGGAATGCTTGGAGTGGTCGGGTGTCTTCCTTTCTCCCTATTTGGTTTTGTCTTAAAAAGGTATTGGAGCAGTGTGGCCACAAGTAATTCTAGCCCTGACCCTTCACTCCCTGAGTTCTGCAGCCTTTCTCCTGCTTGCTTGAGATAAGTTATCTTCACAGCACCTGTCCCATCTCCAGAACCACTTGGAGTGAAGATCTCCCACTTAAGAAGCAAAATAACAAAACAATACTACTTGAACGCAGTCCCAACAGGACAAACAGATGAAAAGAAAAGCACCTTTTTGGCCGTATTACATTTCAAAGCTTCGGTCATGACCTACAAAGGACTAACGCCAAAATCTAAACTGGTTTTCCAACCTGTCCAGCTTCAACTCACACAGAAGCCCAAATTAAAATAACTCACACACCTGCAGCTCCAGCCAGCACTCTCTTAAAACACCAAGAAACGAAAATCCTTCTGCAGCTCAACCCCCCAGAGCAGAGCATTTGCACAGCCTGTGGATTTTAGACGTGGACGCAGCTCTGAGAAGTCTCATGTTAAATGAATGGTGCCCATGTGAAGCCTCCGGAGGACACACCTCCCCTCGTCCTGCAGCCCGCACAAGAACACGAGCTCACTTCACATTCAAGAACTTCAAAGAATTACCTGAGCTCCCCGTGGTTAATAAATACTGCAGGTATTTGTTCATGCTGTACTCGAGGCTCTCACTATCTGCTTGGCACTCCGGCACAGGCTCCGGGCTCACCACGCTGACCGTGTGCTGACACAGCACCTCTGGGCTGCGGCGATCATTAGGGCAGGACTTCCCACCCCAAGTCCCGCCTTCCTTCACTCTCATCTCCTCCAAAGTCAGATTGGTTTGTGCTCCAGCTTCCACGGGGACTTTCGGACTCTTTCTTCCCTTTTTTAGCACCGCAGCTGCTATCACCTTGGGAGACTTCTTGTCCCCGTGATGCACGTCACACACATCACCTTTATGAGCGGGGTGGTTTCCCAAGCTGGTGGTGCAGCAGTCCCAGAGGGCCACCCAACGCCTCCCAGCGCTCCCAGCAGCTGGGCACAGGGCTGCAGGGCAGGGGGCTGGCATGGCACGGCTCCTCAGGGCAGGCAGGCTGCTCCCAGTGCTGCTGTAGGATCAGCACGGGGCTCCCACACAAAAGCTCTGGGAATCTCTGGATCGGTGAATTTTGTTTTCCACTTCTCCGGCACAAAGGCAGAATCTGGCTTGAGGATAAAACCAGAGGAAGTGTTTAAATGTCAGGGAGGATGCTCCACGTGGATTAAGAAATCCTTCAGCAGCAAAGGAATCCCTGCATCGTGCAGAGGGGAACGTGGGGAGCCTGCACAGCCAGTGCCTCAAGGATATGGGGAGACCACAGAACCTCGAGTGTCCCAAATCCTCCCTGCTGCTCCACTTCTCAGCTTGCTGCTGCTCCCGAGGGATGGGGAGAGAGCTCAGTGCAGAAACACCTGAAGTCAGCACTCTGCCCCATAGCCCCCAGCAGAACCCCGACACGAGGAGCAGCTGTGTGCCCACTCACAGCCAGCTGCTGTAGCCAACCGTCAGTTCCACGACAAGAAGCCTCCAACTGCTGGCAGGATGCTGATTTACATGGTGAGATCAGGATCTATCTTCTCATTAAGTGTATTTTCTATTTCTCATTTCAAAACTCACCGTTAAAAACACCCACCAGCAGTATTTTGGTAATTACTGTCCTACAAATTAAGAAAAAAAAAAAAACCATCTCAGCCCCAGCAATGCCTCACACACAGCTCATGGAGGGGACTCAGGAAGATACACCAAGCACTGCTCACAGGTCCCACTTCTGCTCCTTCCGTCTCCCTGCAGCAAAGGCAATAATAACAGCTCTTCCCCACAAGAAGCTGACCTCAAACAGCAGCTACAGGAGGGATAACATCTGTTAAAGACCTCTTTCATTCTTTACGTGGTGCAAACCAGCACTGTATGTCACACAAAGGGGAGCCCAGTGTTCAGAGGCTGCTCCCACAGAACTGAGATTTACCAAGCAGCCCCTCAATAACTAAGGAGGAACATGGCATGAACAGAAGTCAGCATCCCTGGCCCTGCAGTGATGCACGAGCTGAGGATGATTAAAGTCAGGTTTTAAAAAGCTACTTCAGGTTTCAACAAGTGTCATTTTGTGTAGTGCTTCACCCCCAGAGCCATCCTAAGCCACTGGTTTTAGGCTGAAGGCAGACAAGATGAACACTGCCAAGCCCTTGCTGCCCTGGTGATGGCAGCAATAGAATGGAGCAGATAAGCCCAAAAACTCTGCAATTGACTCAAGCAAACAGCAGCCAGACAGCATTACAGCAGCTGAGCTGTGGGCCTGGAATCACTGAAATCACTGTGAGATGAAGAACTGTCACCAAACAGTACGCACACAACTTTCAAACACACCATCAGATCTGATCAGTAAAGCTGTGCCCACCTAAACAGAAAACGTGCACTGCAAGAAAGCTTCAGACCAGAGGAGCACACTGCCCAGCGCCTGCCAGCATGCACTGCCCCGTGGTGCAGCACTCCAAGGCTGAAGGCCTCGCTCCTCCCACCTCCCAGCAGCACTGGGATCAGCACAAAGAGCAGCTCGGATCTGCAGGCCTGGCTGCAGCTTCCTGCTCCGGGCTCAGATCCCATCCACTTCTCAAGCATCTCCTGGCAGCTCCTTCCAAAGCTGCCATGGCCGAGCTCTGGGTTTCCTTACGGTATTTGTGAAGTGCTGCATTATGCTTCTTTTATGCCTTTCAGCACACTCAGGACCTGGACTTTAAAGCGAGACCTATTTTTCTCCTCCACAGCTCTTGAAGAGACGCTTTTAGGACAGGAGGCAGCTCTTCCCTCCCACTTACACGGCCCGCTTTCAAAGCACTTCACAAGCGTTCGATAAGCTTTTCATCCTGCTCTGAAGCAGGTGGATTTCAGTCACTTCAGAGATGGAAAAAGCACTTCAGCCCAGTCAGGATTACAACTTTCAGCCTGTAGATTCCCGGCCCTTTACAGGCTCAGGTCCCACCTCCCAGCCCTGCTGAAGAAACAAGGATCATCTGTTATGAGCACCGTGCTCCTCGAGAAATCCGGAATGGTGACAAGGAGATGTGGGGACAGCACTACACTCCCCACATCCCCCTTCCCTACCCCTCTGGGCTCTGCCTGGCACACATCCCCAACCTCCATCACACCTCCACTCCTCAGTTTTCAAAAGCTACTTCAAAGCTACAGAAGATCTACCAAGAGTTTTGGGGTTATTGCCAGTCCTAAGGTGATCCTCAAACATCAAAGCAAACACCAGCACGGAATCAATACACTTCACAGGCTGGTTCTTTAGATGTTATCCTTTTTTCTAGGCTCTCCCCCCACCCCCAAAAAAAAAAAAAAAAAACCAACAACCCACAGATCCGCACTGTAGCTCTTGGTGTGGGCACCACCTGCTTTGGTTTAAAAAAAAAAAAAAAAAAAAAGGTTTTAAAGCATTGAGCAATATAATTAAATAGGTCAAAAACGCACTGCAGCGGGGCTACTTCAAAACAAGAGAAGCAGCTTTGCTGGCTGGGAGCAACCTGCCCTGCAGCCTGCTCTCAACAAGATGGTTGCCTGGTAGCCAGTGAAACTCCGACACCCCCTAGTGTAGATTTTAAATACATCTCCAAGTCTGCACGGCTTCAGATGGAGGGAAGGACAGCATCTCTGCATCTGAAGCCATCAAATGATGCTCAGCCACACCAAGGACACCACACAAACGTTCTGCAGACATCAGGCACCTTACGCAGCACCCCACATCCCTTCAAAAGGTCAACACTTTGCAGCAGCGTCACCATTTGTTTTCCATCTCTCGGCCTAAATTAGCACAGAAAAAAGGGCTGAAACCCAACTTGAGCTGAGGCAGAACTTGCAGAGCTGTGGTTGCAAATGCCCAGTAAACCTCCTTCCCACCCCAAAAACCCTGATTTCTGGGTCACTAATGCATGCAAACCTGTATTAACACAAGCAGGACTTCTTCTTGCCACTCATGTGGTGCTCAAGGACATGATTTAGCTGTGGGTTATTAGGGTCGTATAGTTAGGTTGTGGTTGGACTCGATGATCTTTAAGGTCTTTTCCATCCTGAGCAATTCTATGATTCACTTTTTACTCACTATGAGAAGCCGTGCAAAATTTCCATGCACCAGGAGGTTTTTAACTAAAGACCAACCTTCGCTTCCCCATTTCATAAGCAAAAAACCCTGAAACTATTAAAAAAAAAATCCACAAAAAAAAAAAAAAAAAAAAAAAAAAAAAAACCCAACCACAGCACTGGATTTATTTAGCACAGCAGCAGCATCTGTTTCAGCGGCAGACCAAAATGAGCAAACCTCATTCCAGAACTGACAGTCTGCAGACATTTAAAGGCACCAAAATAATATGCCAACAGGTAATGACAGCATCAAGCACCTCCCCAGAGAAGCTCTAATGGAGCTTTCCAGATTGGTTTTATCATACTGTGTGTGTCTGGCTGTGACAGCTCTGGATGTGCTGCTTTTATTTTACATTAAACCATTGCCACGATAAGATGATTTGGTAATGAGGAGATAAGAGGCATTGTTAATCTTCCAAATATATGAAAAACCAAAACTTTGTCAACTTGGGCTTAAAGTCTTTAAGACCATACATGCTAGCCTTAAAATAAGAAAGCAAACAGCATTCTTCTGGGGAGAAGAACACAGGCTTTTCTCTGCAAGAAAACAACCAGATCAGAGAATAATGACTAAGGAAAATGATGAGAGATGCTGGAAGAACTAGCAGAACAACAGCTATCTTTTCTGTAGCCAAGCTCCATTTGAAAAAGCTGGCAGTGCTCTACACCTCACCAAGGCCCTTTTGGGGCTCCCCACAGGTCATCACAGGGCAGGACCGGCTGTCAGCCACCAGACCAGGCCAGACAGAGCTGCAGCCCCACAGTACTGCAGAAGGGCTGTGACATGAGCTGTGTGCCTGGAGGGCCAGGAAAAGGCACGGGAATAGAGCTGTGACACAGACAGCCTGTCCTGAGGCGGCAGTTATTTCACAAAGCTGCTCCTTGGGATCAGGAGGAAGATGACTGCAGCCATAGGATGCCAGGGGTCGGGAACGACCCAAATCCCCCCAGCCCCGTGCAGCGGGCAGAGGAGATCAGGAGCCCAAAGCCGTGAACCCACGCACTGTGGGGCACCCACCTCCGTGCACAGAACCTCACCACCCCGAGCACGTAAACACCCCTCCTTCCCCATGGCTTTACCCAGCGCCAAGCCGCCGCCCCTCACCCCACCGCTCCAGGTCTCGGCAAGAAACCCAAACGACACAAAAACCCGCAGCGAGAACCGCCCGGAGCCGCAGCCTCCCCTCGCAGGGCCGCTCTGTGAAAAAGGAAGGCGGGAAGGTTCGGCTCCTGCGGCCCGGCCCGTACCTGCGCCGAGGCCCAGCGCGCCGCCCGCCCTATGAGCTCCGCACCGCGCCGCCGCGACCGGAGGATGCCGGAAATGGCAGTAGGGCCGACGGCACGGCGGACCCTCCGCGGCGGTGAGGAAAGGGCAGTCGATGCCGCGGAAGTAACCGGTGGACCGCAGCATCCCGCCGGCCGCGGGGCGGGGAGCGGAGACGGCGCCTCCGCCTCACACCGCCGCCATCTTGGAAGCGCCGGGCCCGGCGGCGGGAAGGACCCCTGGAGACGCCGCTGCCCGCACAGAGCTGTCCGCGGCGCTGCCTGAGCGGGCAAAAGGGCGGGAACGGGGTGGGGAAAAGGGCGGGAACGGGGTGGGGAAAAGGGCGGCCGCCTTCTCAGCCCTCGCGTCCCTCCGCATGCGGACGAGGGTTGAGTTATGCGTACGGAGTGAGGAATGGGAAGCTGGGAGCAGCTTGTAGAATGGAGCCTGGGGGTTGCGGTCTGCTCAGGAGGAGCTCAGGGAGCAGTAGGACAGTATAACCAACCTCAACCATAACCATGATCCTAAACCCTAACCATAACCCCTGCCCAAAACCAAAGCTATTATAACACTGATCCTAACCCAGCCCCACAACCAGCCATAACCCTGACCTTGATGCAATAACCCAAATCCAAACCCTAGCCCTGATCCTAACAAAAAGTCATATAACCGTAATCCTAGCTCTGCCCCAAACCCTAATAGCTTAACCCTAACTGTAGCCATATCCTAACCCTAACAATACCAATAACTCTAAACCTAACACTTCCCCAAACCTAACCCCTAATCCTAACACTAACCCTGACCATAACCAGAGACCCAATAACCCTAATCCTAACCTTAAAAACACTAACCCTGACCCCCCCAATTCCTCATCCTAAACCCTCACCATAACCCTAATGCCCCTAATCCCAACTGAAACCCGACAATTAACCACAGCCTAACAACCCTGACCCTATCAAGAGCCCTGATATCCCTGATGTAACCCTAGCCTTAATACTCTACCCCCTAAAATGAACTTCTAATCCTAAACCATAACCCTAATCCTGACGGAACCCCTTATCTCTACTACAGTGACACCACCTCAAAAACACCCCAAAACAGCGCAAAAAAGAGCTGCAATCAGAACACGACAGCCATCCCCATCTTTCCTAAAGGACCTCCACGTGTCCCACCAGGGCTGGTCTGTGTGTGGAGCCCATAGCCCCGCTCCCCACACCCCAGAAAAAGACAGCATTTCCATTTTTTATGTCAGAGATAAACGTTTATTCAGTGTAACTTCAGCTCATGTAGAAACATCGTATGCAGAAACGCTGAGCAATGCCATTTCTGTGCCTCTATGATTCCCACCCCAATTGTGCTCAGCTCAATTATAGGCAATAGAGTATAAAGTAAAGCCACGCACACACACAAATGTATGTAAATATAAAGAATTGATGGGAAATCCTCGTGTTTTGGTCACTGGAAGGTTCTCACATTGCAAATCTCTGTTTGGTGTTCCTGTGGTCTCAGCACAACCCCAGAGCACAGGAATGGTGTCACCAGAGTTTGTAAGGCTGTGAAGAGAGGGGGGAATGGGTGGGAAAAGGGAAAGAGGAAAGAAAAAGGAAAAAGAAGAAAGGGGAAAGAAAAAGGGAAAGAGGAAAGAAAAAGGAAAATGGAAATGGAAAAATGGAAATGGAAAGGGAAAAAGGAAAAGGGAAAAGGAAAAGGGAAATGGGAAAAGGGAAAAGGGAATAGGAAGAGGGAAAAGGAAAAGGGAAAATGGAAATGGGAATGGGAAAATGAAAAGGGGGAATGGGGAAAGGGAAAAGGAGAATGGAAATGGGAAAAGGGAAAGGGGGAAGAAAAAGGGAAAAGGAAAATGGGAATGGGAAAAGGGAATAAGGAAAGGGAAAAAGGGAAAGGGAAAAGGAGAAGAAAAGGGAAATGAAAAGGGAAATGAAGAGGGAGAGTGGAAAAAGAAGGGGGAAAGAAAAAGGAAAGGGAAAATAGAAAAGGGGAAAGGGAAAGCGGTGGGAAAGAAAAATGGAAAAGAGAAAAGGGGAATATGGAAAGGGAAAAAGGAGAGGGAACAAAAAGAAAAGTGAAAGGGGAAAGGGAAAAAGGAAGAGGAGTGATGCTTGGAGAAAAGGTGATTTCTCAGAGCTGCCAAAACATCCTCCTGCAGGGTCACCTCTCTGCAGGGATGAGCTATTCAGTACAGGGGATACATGTCCCATTCCCCCCGCCCTGGTTCCCCCACAAGCATCCCTCCAAGCCTTTGGATGCCCCCGGCCCCCAGGGATGCCCCCAGCACCCCCAGTCCCACAAGGCGCCTTGTCCAGACGTATCGCTGCAGGGCCGTGGCAGCCCGTGGGCCTCCCTTCACCGTCCCAGCCTCCAGGCATCGCTCAGGCATAGGATGACAAAGGGAAGCTCACGGGAGCGAGGGGCTGCACTGCTCCGCAGATAGTGTGTGCTCCTGGAGAGGGAGGAGAGAAGTGAGCTGGGAGGGGAGCAGGGCTGTGGGGATCCCCCGAACCACACTGCTTCCACGGGGGGTGAGCTCAGTGCCACCCCACAGCCCTGGGCTTGGTTTGGGACGTGGGGGTGGGCACTGCTGGGTTCCAAGGGGTTGGGCGTGAGCGCGGGTTTGCAAAGCAAAGAGAGTGAGTGGGGCATTGAAGGGCAGTGTGGGGAATGTGTGCATGTACGGCTGTGTGCGTGCGGCCACGTGGGTGTGTGTGCAGTCTGTGCAGGTGAGCTCACCTGCCCGTTCAGCAGTGGGTGCATGCCTGTGTGCAACGAGTGGTGTCCCACAGCTGCAGCTCCCCAAGACCCCACAGGGCTCCCCAAGGCCACCCCCATCCCCATGCTGTGCCCTCGTCCCACCAGGGCCTCTCTCTGGGTGCAGCCATGGGCACAGGGATGCTCACAGTGCTGTCCCCACCCCAGCCATCCCTGCCAGCCCCATCGCTGCCTCACTCACCTGGTGGGGCCGAGCCAGGTGCTGCTGCAGAGCATCCTTGTCCTCTCCTTTCCCCTTCCATCCATCCCATCCGGTGCTGTGCTGAGCCCCTCGCCCTGCTCTCCCTCCTCAGTCCCCCTCCCCACTCCCAACCTGAGCACTATGGGCTCCGTCCCCGCCATCCTTTTATACCATCTTTGTTCATATGACAAGCACGTGAAAAAAACAGAGCAGAGCTCGGAAAAAAAGCTCCTTAAGACGCTTTAATTCGGTTTCCTGGATCCCATGACTGAGCTCGGACTGTGAGCGGGGTCCCATGACCACAGCACGCAGGCCCCGGCCATCAAAAGGCTCCTTTATGCCCTGAAGACTTAAACCCCTCTTGGCTGAGACCCCCAGGCTCCCCATGCCCAGCCTGAGCTGCATCCCCCCCACACCTGGGGATGTGTCCCATTGCCCTGTTTGTGGGGATGCTGTGCCCGAGACCCCTCAGGTGGGTCTGGCTCCTGCACTGTGGGGACCCCACACCTCCCTCCTCCCATCACTGTGAGCAGCATTGGGCCCAGACCCACAGCCCACAGGGACTCCCTGTAAAGAAGCACAGCCCACACCTCCCAGTTGGCTCTGGACTTTAGGGGCAGGGCTGAACTTTTCTATCTTTTTGCTCTTCTTTTTTAAACTCGAGACACTACAAACGCAGCCACAATTTGCCCCGAGGTCCCCCCAGAACCCAACCCCAAGACATCCTGCCGGCAACGCGGGGCTGCTCCAAAGCACCCACAGCTCAACAGGCAGCACTAAGAGGATAAAAATACACCCGGTGCACACAACACCACCTCTGTGTCGGGATTAGGGTGCTGCTCCAGCCCTGCTCCTCGGGATCAGGGCTGTGGGGAGCAGGGCTGGGTGACCACAGTGTTTCCAGCACATGTGAAACCATGGCTTAACGACCACCCGGCACTTGTGGGTGCCACAGGGGGTCCTGGGGGGGGGGAAAGAGGGGTTTGTGGGAGCAGGGACCCCTGTGGCCCCATCTCAGCCCTAAACAAAAGGCACATGGCAGTGCTCTGAGCCTGAGGCCCCACAGAGGGCAGCTTAGTGAGATTATTGCTCCTCACATGAGCCCGCAGCCCCACAGCAGGGAGGAGGGGACAGGGAAATGGCTGGGAGCCCCACACAAGGATTTGCTGCCCCATAGGCCGGTGCAAGATGATTTCAGGGCTGTTCCGGGGCCCACATGTTCCTTTTCTCACCTGCTGGTGCCGCAGGGCTGGAGCTGGGGATGAGCTCAGGGCCCAGCAGACACACAGCTCAGCCAGGAGAGCAGGGGACCAGAGCCCCAGCCCCCAGCAGAAGGGCAACACGGGTAAAACTCTAAACCTCAGCTCTTTATTTGGTGCCTGGTTTCCTCACCCCGCTCTGAGGGGACGGAGAGGGAAGGAGTGTCACAGAAAGGACCCGAACACGGGGAGTGTTCTGAGAAGGCAGAGCGGGGCTGAGCAGAGGGGTGTGAGGTGGGGGGGCACCTCCTCCACGCATCCCCAACCCCCCCCTCGGGGACACAGCTCTGCCCCAGGCAGGAAGCAGCACCAGGCATCTGCTGCAACACCAGCACAGAAGGAACTGTGCCCTCCTCTGCCACGCAGTGACACCAGGGACAGGCTCACCCTGCGGCTGCTCCCAGCCCAACTCGCCTTATTGCTATAGTGGGAGCAGCAGAGCAGCCGGGAGGAATTCAACAGTTCACTGTTTCAGGAGAGGGGATGAGGACGTGTCCGAAGCTGAAGATTCACCATCAGGAGGGGCTCTACTCTGCCCAGGGCAGAAGGAGCGAGCTGCCTTCTCCTGCCTGCCCGGCTGTGATGCCAGCAGCACCGGGTGACGCAGGGAGGGAGGAGAGCTGTGCTGCATCCCAGAGGAAACGCACTGTCCGCTCAAGGCTCCCGAGGCTGGGGCTGTAGAAACCCACTGTGCCTCCAGCAGCAGGGGCTGGGAGCGCTGGGAGAACTGGACAAACACGCCACAACCCCCACCCTGCCCCATCCTCCAGCTAGTTGCGTTGGCTGGCCAGCTCTTGGGAGATGAATTTCCGAAGGCGCTCGAGGTACTGGCTGTAGAGTTCAATGTCATTGTGCCCGGCCCCATCCACCCACAGTGGCTCCACAGCTTTGGGACAGCGTTCAAAGAGCGCCAGGCCGTGGGAGAAGTCGATGACTTCATCCTCGGTGCCATGGATGATGAGGACAGGAGAGGTGATTTTGGAGATCTTCTCGATGCTGCCAAGAAAGTGAGAGGGGAGAGATGACAAAAGGGGGTAAGTGCAGGGATCGAGGCAGCCTCACCCCTCCTGCCCCCTAAAGCACAGCCCCCCGGGGAAAGGCAGCAGGAAATGCTCTTTGATCGCAGCAGAGCATGGGGATGTGGAGCTTCTGCCAGCGCTGAGATAGCCGCCAGAGCAACAGATGAGGACAAGAGAGCAATGACAGCAGCCCCATGGGACCCAGGCAGGGCCGAGGGAAACCGCCCCAGGACAGCGCGATCCTATGCGGGGATCAACCGTGCCTGCAGGCAAGTGTGGCCCTTCCCATCCCAGTCCCCAGGACACAAAGGCCAAGCGAGGCCATCAGGATGCAGTGCGTGGGCTGGCGGCTCCCGGCCACACTTTGCAGCTCAGGGACCGTCCTGCTGGCCCGGCTGCAGGGCAGAGGCAAAGCAAGAGCTCGCTGCACCCCTGCCTGCAGACACCACCTCTGCCCTCCTCAGGGTGGGGGGAAAGATGCCCCAAATACTGGTGGGAAAGACTTCCCAGGTGGCACCCAGGGGGGCAGGGAGGTAGCTGGTGGGAAGGAATGAAGGCACAGCACGGCTGGGAGGTGACACCATCAGGGAACGCCAGGAGCCCTCGGGAAGGGCTACAGGTCCCAGCGTGGGGACGACGTGTAATGCAGGAAGGTCCTGGTGGGCAATTTAAGGTGATCACAGGTCCCTGATTTTCCCCATAACCCCTCTGCACAGACAGGGCTGGCACCCAGGACTGTCCCCAGTCCCTTCTAAGGCACTCACTTGGGGAAGGCATCAAACCAGTAGGTCTTCTTGGTCTCAGGGAAGGCGACTCTCATGCCGGAGGTGAGCGGGGAGTGGAGCACGATGGCAGCGCACTCATAGCGGGACGCCAGGTCGACGGTGGGCACTGTGCCAATGCTCTGTCCATACAAAATGATGTTCTCCGGGCTGATCCCATACCTGGGGGAGGAGAGGGCAAGGCCCAAGCATCAGGAACACCGCCATCACTAGGAGCTGCAGCCCAGGCCTCACCCTGCACTGGTCACAGCATGTTGCAGAGTGGAAATGGGGCTCCGTCCCTTCTGCCTTCCCTCAGCTCTTCCAGGCTGGGCACGAAGCAGCTGCTCTGCTCCCCCAGCTGCTTGCAAACACTGTAGCAATTAGCGTTTAATTAAGAGTTGCACATTGTTTTCCCAGACACGGTGCTGACCTCGGGGAATGCACGTCTAGGAGACAGAGGGGCCGTCCCCACCGTGGCCTCTGGGAGCAGCCTGGGCTGAGCTGCTGGAAGAGCCGTGGGGTGTCAGGGCTCAGCCTCAACGGGAGCAGGGCTATGGGGGGGTGGGGGGGGAGCACAGCCCTGCAGGGCAGCACACAGCTCCTGTGTGAGCCAGGAGTGCCTGTAGGGGTAAGGAGGCACAGGGCTGCAGAGCTGGAACACGGTGTGTGCCAGCGGAGGGGAGCACCACACCCCCACGATACTGAGCACGGTCATACCCCGTAGCATCCAGACCCCCCCACAACAGCTTTCCGGCCCCCCCTTCCCGTTACCAGCATCCCAGGCCCCTCTCAGGGACATTTCCTGTTTTCCAGAGCGCCGTCCTGACGGGTTCTTCCTGCAGCCAAGCGCGCCCAGCCCCCGCAGCCCCACACCACAGACACCTCCGTGCTCACCGCTGCATCACAGCAGCGACAGACAGCATCCCACCTCCCGCACCCACCGGGGGACCACGACCACGGGCAGCACAGCCCCCAGCCCCCATCCTGCCCAGCTCACCGTGTCCGCAGCGCCTGCCACGCCGCGTCGATGTCGGAGTAGAGGTTCCTCTCCGAGGGTTTCCCCGTGCTGGCGCCGTAGCCCGAGTAGTCGTAGGAGAAGATGTTGCAGTTGATGCGCGTGCCCAGCCCGATGTAGAAGCTGCTCATCTGCCCCAGGTCCACCGCGTTGCCGTGGGAGAAGAGCACCGTGTACCTGCAGCACCAGATGCAGGGGTTAATTTAGGGGCTGAAATCACAGCACGTAAAGGGACACAGGAATGGCCTTGAGATGGTCCCAGCCCTGGAGATGCCCTGACTTTCCTCACCACTGGGGCTTGCTACCAGCAGAAACCAGCAGCCCAGAGGCACTGTGCCTCTGTTGGAGTTTTTGAGTCTGTTTTTGAGTCTATTTTTGGTTAAAAAAAAAAAAAAGAAGCTCACGATTTGGGGCTGTTTGCCCGATGGGGATTTTAAGTAATAATTCTGACAGCAGATTTTTTTTCTCTCCTGAGCCTGGCAAGACACCAGACCTTGGGAGAGAAGTGAATTGTGGGAGTGACAAGGCACAAGAAATTTCCACCATAAGGGGAAAAACAATGTTCATCATCAAAATTAACACGAACAGCGTGCTGATGGAAGCTCAGCTCTCCTCTGCTGGGGGAGGCAGCACGGCCCACTCCTCCCTGAACCCCTCACAGTGGGGGAGATGCCTCTGATTCAGCACCTTTCAGCTCCCAACGGTTGGTGATCAGAGAGCAGAGAGGACACGCAGCGCTACAGCGGGGTGAGGGGGAACTCAGCCCCTCCATCCAGGAGCAGAAAGTGAAAACACGACGCTTTACAGCGGAAGAAACGTTCAGCAGAGCTGAAGCATGGGGACAGCAGGCTGAGGGAGCCCCGGAAAGCAGGCCCACAGCTCAGCCCCAGCAGCTGGATGCTACCAGACCACCCCACCGTGGGGATCGAGTGGTCCCTGGCAGGAAGGCAGCAGCAGGATGGAGACGGGACCTTCCTGGGCCTGTGTGTCATTCACCACTTCCGCAGGCAGATGGGGAGCAGGCCAGCAGCGGATGTGCAGGCAGAGCAATCCTGTGGCTGTTTCCTCTCTCTGGAGACACGCAACAGGACAGGACGGGAGCAGACATCCCTACCAGGCAGCCTGGATGTGCCAGGTATACCTGCAGGCGCGCCGCTCTGCACTGAGTGGGGCCAGGCAAGGTGATGCAGGCTTTGCAAAGCTCAAACTTTGCTCTGCTCCACTCCACATCTGGGCCTCCTGCAGGCAGCGGTGACAGCGCTGTCACAGCAACGACAGTCTGTGCGTGTGCAGCTCTGGAGCTCCATGCGTGCTGCTGACGCAGGGAGCAGCTGCTGTGCTTCCCCCAGCACCCACCCAACCCAGGGGTCTCCGGCCCACGCCCTGCACTGCCCCTCGCCAGCTGTCCCAGCAGATCCCAGCAAGCTGCCATGGATTCCTGGAGGCTCCAAGCAAAGCATCTCACTCTGCTTTCCGTGGGCAGACACATTCCCGCAGCCCCTGAGACTCCGCATCCTCCCTTCCCAACAGAAGGGTTCCAAATCAAGCTCTTCCTCCCTTACCGACCTATGGTGGTTTGTGGCAAGCTGTACCTGAATCCCTTCCGGCTTCCAATCCTATTGCTCTTCTCTTTGCAAAAATCAAACGTGCCCAGTAAGTGAGAGAACCATGCAAACACAGCTTGCCTCAGGGCTGCAGGTGTCTCCTGGCTGAGGGCTGCAGACCATCCCCATGGTTTCCGTAGGGCCAGGGGCTCGCTTGGGCTCTACAGAAGCTTCGCAGACGCTGGGCACGCAACCGGAGCATGACATCAGCAGTGTGACGTCAGAAGGGCACCTCGAGGACAGCAAGCCAGGAGGGGACGCCGAGGTCCCCATAGCCTGCGGCTGCGCCCCAACTCCCTCCCTCAACCTGTTCAGTCCCATTCCCAGCTCCAGCCACAAGCCAAACAGGTTCCAAGAGCTGAGCTCACCCGCACCGCAGGGCACCTCCGAACCCCGCAGCACGGCGCCGGGTCGGGCAGGGCAGGGAGGTGGCAGCCAGCAGGAGCTCCGGGCCCACCACTCACCTGGCTCCCGGCACACAGCGGACGTACATGCAGCCGATGCGGTTCCCTCGGCTGCTTTTGGTGACAAACACCTCGATGTTGTCCAGCTCTCGTTGGGAGTACTGGAAATCCGCCCGGTCCTTCAAGTGCAGCTTCCACCGCCCCGCAGCGCCGCCTCGGAGGGATCCGGTGCTGGTGCTGCCGATGGGCTCCGGCTCGGGGACCACGGCGTAGGTGGGCTCTGGGGGGAGGAACGCCAGCTTGGCGGCGATGCGGCTGGGGCAGGGAGGGCAGCAGAAGAGGCAGCAGAGCTGGCTGATCGACAGCCCGTTCATGACGGCAGATTCAAGGCTGCGCTGGGAGCGAGGGAGGATCTGAAGCAGTGCTGGGAGGCCCCGTCCTTATCACGGCTGCCATGGGGCAGCCCGCAGTCCCTCACGGGTCGGGGCGGCCGCCATCCGTGTGCCTGCAGGCAGCCTGCAGAGAGGGCACACGCGGCATCGCGCGGGCACAACCCGCGGGCAAAGCCAGCACCCACCGCCATCCCGAGCTGAAGGCTACGCCGTGCCCACGCTTCTGACACCCCCCGTGCTCCTGTTGAGCCCCCCCAAAACCTTCCAAGCATCCCAGCCCACGCGCAGCCCTGCAGCCCGATGAGGTGAGCACAGGACCGGGATCACAACCAGCTGCCCCTCGACCCCTCCCTCCCCCCCGATGTTGGCGAGGGCCTCGATGCACGCGTGTGCAGCTGGAGCACAGAGCTCCCAAATGAAAGAAAAAGGGGGGAAAGGGGAAGGGAGGAAGAAGGAAAAAAAAAAAAAAAAAAAGCGACTATTTTCTGCAAGTTTGGGCACAGGCTCGAGGCTGAGGAATGTCAAAGCAGCCCACACCCCGCGGAATCCGCTCCATCTGCCTCTGAAGGGCTGGGAAAGAGGAGGGAAGGGTGGAGGTTCAGCCTCGAGGGGGGAGGGCACACACGCACGCGGCGATATTTGGAGTAAAGGGACTCCGCTGCCCCCCGCCCACCCCCTGCAGGCTGCGTGCCGGGGTCCCTCTGGGCGCACACCTGCAGGGAGCGCAGGCTGTGCGGCCGGGCCAGGCGTGCGGCCACGCAGGCAGAGGCAGGCGGTGCGCACGCCTGTGCTTGCACACGCCGGTGTCACGCACACGCCCGTGTGCTGCCCTCACCTGTGTGTCACCGCACGGCCTGGGGGGGTTACGGGGGGGTGCAGCCCTTGCCGTGTGTGTGTGCGCCACGCTGACCAGCAGCGCTGGTGCTGGGGGGCACAACCACACCGTGCGCACAGACATCGTGGTGGTGGTGGGGGGGGGGGGGGTTTGGGGGGACATTCCCACCGCTCACACTGCTTAGCTTCGGGGTCCCCCCCCCCCCAAAGCAGGACCTCACCACGCGCTCTGCTGCCCTTCCAGCCCTATGCAAGCCTCAGGCTGAGCGAGACCTGGAGGGGGCGGGGGGGCACCGGGCCCATCAGAGCACACACAGCCCCCCCACAGCCCCGCACACAGCGGCCCCCCCCTCCTCTCCCACCCCCCCGCAGCTCCCTCGCTCCCCCCATCCCCCCCCATCCCAGCACACAGCGGACCCCCGCAGCCCCCTCCATCCTCACGCCCCCCCCCCAATACCTGCACATGCCGGATGCTCTCCTCGGTCCGACCCCGGCCCCCCCCCCGCCTCGCCCCGCTCGGAGCTCCTACGGGACTCCCGGCCGCTGCGGGCCGCCGAGGCGGGGGCGGCGCTGGCGTTGCATGGCGGCCCCCGCAAGCCCCGCCCACCGCCGCCGCGCCCGGAAGTGACGCCCACGCCCCGCCCACTCCGTTGCCGGGACAACGCCGCGCGCGCGCTTTCGTGGCGCTGCTGCAGCTGCGGTGCGGGCTGCGCTGCGCTGAACTGCACTGCACTGCACTGCACTGCACTGCTCGCAGCCGGCCCGCAGCGTTCCTCCCGCAGGGCTGGCACCTCCCCAGCGTTGCACGGTTGCTTTCCTGCGGCTTTTGCTGCAGCGTGCTGCCGGAGCGAGGAGACTCACGCCCGGGGTTCCATCCTCGTGCTGTAGCAGCCCCGAGCTCCGCACGATTTTCGCCGTGGGTTTCTTTGCGTTGCAGCCTTCGCTGCTGGGGGTGGGGAAACTGAGGCGTAACCTCAGGGAGCTCGGGGTGACCCGCACTGCAATACAGCCGTGTGGCTGCTGTTGTCCCCTGGGATGAGCTGGGACTTCGGTGCTGCTGAACAAAGCAACGCTGACCCCATCTTCCACGGGAGCAGAGCCCCACTGCCTGTCCCTTCCCCAAAGCCCCAGTTTTTGCTCCACGTGCCCCAGAGCCTCCTGCGTCTCCCCGTTCCCTCCCGTGCTGCTCCTTGAAAGAGCTCAAAGCCTCTGTGTGCATTCCTGCCCCCCCCCTGCCCCCCAGGACCCTCCCTGTGACTTTCCACCCACCCCAGAGCAGTATTTGCTTCCAGGTCCTGACCTGTGGCCGGAGTGTGTCTGTGTCACGGCAAGCCACAAAATAACTTTACTGTGCCATACTCTGCAGCTTAACGATGCAGTTGCTTCAACAACAGCTTCTCAAAGGGAAAAGGGGTGTGGGGTTGGGAGCGTTAAAACTACAGAATCCTCTTTGCTGCATCTGAGACCAAACACCTCTTGGGGAACGGGATCGCTGCTGGGACTCCTCGGCTCCCCGCTCTGCAGCCATCAGGAGGAGGGGATGGGGTGGAGGGAGGGGAGTCTGGAGGCAGCTCAGAAGCTCCAGCCAAGAGTCCCAGGCAGTCTGCAGGACCTGGAGCCGTGGGACGAAGGGGTGGGCTGGCTGGGGAGGAGAAATGCTGTGGTCTCAGTGCTGCAGTGGGTGAGGCAGAGTCGGGCCCGTGTCCTCGTGAAAGCTGGACAGAAATGGATCTGCTGAGCCCTGAAGGATTGTAGGGAGAGGAGGAACACCATGCTTCTGTCAAGGAGGTGCAAGGAATATCCCGGTCCGGGTGCTGGTTTGCGTGTGCTGCTGGATCCCCATATCCACTGACGGGGCTGGGAGGAGGGGGGAAGGCTGGGAGGACAGGGAGGAGCACCAGGCTACCAGGCTGGAGTTCGAGCTGCTCAGCCCCGTTCACAGCTTCTGGATCTTCTCAGCTATAACGACGGGGTTCTCCTTCCGGATCTTCTCAGCAGCTTCTGCCTTGTAGTCATAGGGGCAGGCGTGCATGTCTGAGTATCGGTGAATGGCACAGAACAGATTCCCGCAGCGACAGTCGAAGCCTACAGGGAAGGAGAGCGGAGACAAAGCCATGGTCGTCCCCATCCAGCAGCAGGATGGCAGCAGAGCCCTCTCCTGCTACACCACCAAACTCCACTAATGCAGGAAGAGCTCAGAGCAGTGAGCTCTGCACCCAGATTCCTAACCCAGGCTGCAGCCTGAGCTGGGGCAGCACAGCAGCAGCACCTGGGCTGACGGGCAGCGAGCCAGCAAACAAAACCTTCCTTCACCTCCTCAGCGTCGCTTTCAAGTTATTTAGGTCTTAAAAGTTCAGAATTGAGTCACCGTGCTCAGAGACAGCACTGTTCAGAAATGCTTCTGTCAACAATGGGAAACTGAGGCATGGAGAAGGGGAGGGATATGCTGCAGCTCAGCTCCCCACTGCAGTGGCAATGAACCACACTCCTCTCCATAGCAACCACGGGCTGTGAAGACCACAAACACAACGCTGAGAGGTATCTCACCTATTTGACAAAACCCATTTTATCCCAAATGATCTGAATTCACAGGAATTTTCTGCAAGCCGATTCCTACTGGAAAATAATCCTCCCTTCGGGTGTGAAGGCTGGGTGCAGAGTTCCCTTCCTTCCCCACAGTCCCAGCCTCATAACCTGCACTTGTTCCATGGTAGCGCCCCAGAATCTCCAGGCCAGCTCAGTCAGCAGAGTGCCAGGTGCTGGGCAAACCTTTGGGGCTGACTCTGCCAAAGCAGTATGCATCCATGGAGGCAGAAAAGCAGAGTGTGCTGCTAGGACAGCGTGACCTGCAGGGCACCACGGATAGCTAAATGCCAAGAGTTAATTCAGAGGAACGATGTTTTTGTATTAACAATCCTGGTCAAGGGAGTTACTTCACAAATTTCCTTTCCACAGTAAGTTCTCCCATCCCTGCTCCCATCACAGCACCCCTCAAGCTTTACAGACTCAACAAGGAGCACTACCTGAGAGCTCCCTGCTTTCAGAAAGCTAATGGCACAAGTCAAGCAACCCTAACAAACAGGATGAATCTTGGAGTGGGATTTCAGTTTGGGTCTAATTCACTTCACGTCAGTAGTACCAAGGCTTTACTGCTGCCTCGAATAGGAGTACAACTGGATCTACAGTGAACACCGCCTGTGTTTCTGCAAACAGCTTCTGCCAGGGAGCAGAAATAACCCGAGAGGCACTGCTCCATGTATTTCTGCAACCCTGAATTCAAGGGCTGGCATGGAGAGCTGCAGTCAATCCCCTTCCCATCTGCACGACCTGCAGACCCGAAGCACTTTTTGGAGGGGTACCCCATGCACTGAGCCATGCCAGCCCTCTGAGCTCAGGCAGTAGGGCAGCACGAGGCGATCTGTTTGCAGACTGCTGGGGCTGCAGCACACAGGCTTCCCCCTGGTCAGGGTCTCACCAGTCAGCCCAATCTTCTTCCGGCACGTGAAGCAGCGATTCTTCTTCTGCTTCGGTTTCTCCGGAGAAGTTTTGTCCTCAGCCGCACTCTGTGATGTTTCAAGGAGGGTACCTGAACCAAAGACCAGAGTTCTGTTACTTTGATAAACTAAGAGACACATCATTTTACACCTCCAGCTGCTTGACTGTGGGTCTGTGCCAGACAACACCTCTGCAAGCACGCTGCCCTAACCCGAGTTCACAGCCTGCAGACATCAGACCCCAAACTGAGACTTCTCTTCTTCCACTGAGACCTACACCTCACACAGCCTCATGTTTTCTCCCCATGTCAACTCCCCATGTCCACAGCTCAGAAACACCGACAAGACACTAAAGTTTAGCTAAGACATCCATAAGGTACGGCTCTTTCCTGCTGAGGAAAGTTAATGCTAAGTAGAATTATCTGGTGCTTGCCATAGGTTAAGAATGCACAGGGATAGTCAGCTTAGTTGATGTAAACATCTGAGCCTGGAATAAAAAAATAAATAAATAAAAAATTAACCCCTTGCAAGTGATGCAAGTAATTGTTTTTGCTGTCTCTTATATAAGTGTTCCTCATATGTAGGTCTCAGAATGCTTTGCACAGATACTCATCGCTGTCTCTAATCTACCGAAAGGAAAACTGAGCTCTGAAAGCCAGACTGCTGAAGGTCACTGATTTCCTACAGCACCTCAGCAAGCTGGAGACAACAGGAGGGAGAGCTGCAGCTGCTGGAAGATACACACCTGCAGCGTGCTGAAACCTGGCTTTGTGGATCCAGCCCTGAACCTCCTGTCATCCCACTAACAGAAAAGAGGGGCAGGCTCTTTCAAGTCAATTTCACCATCGTCCTTGCTGCTCAATGGGTGTCATCTCATCTCGTGCAAAAGCCAAACCAACCAGTCTACCTGATGAGGAAGATGCTGGGGTGGCCTCTTCTGTCTTGGCGAGCCCTTCTGTCTCACTGCTGCCTTCTTCTCTGGATATGCTCATGGCTGTCATCTGGTGGGTCACAGGAGTCTGAGCACTGCGAGGATGCGTGACAGATAAACGAAGCAAAGGGCAAACATAAATATTGCACTTGGAGGAACAGTTACATGGGAGAGATCTTCAGCCCATCGATAGTTTTGTTATACTCGGATGGAGCTCAGGACTACAGCAGGCCCGGACCCCTTGGGAGCTGGGATCAAAGTTCTTTATAGACACCAACAGAATGAATGTGTGATGACCTCAGTTTCCTTTTCTACCCAGTTACGTCCCAAAGCCAACAGCCCATCCAAACAAGTCCAGGACCAGGGGAACAGTTATGAGTCATGACTGCAAAGTGATGGGAGAGATAAGCAGCGTGCTCCTCTCTGTCAACCACGGCTGAGATCCCTAACGCAGCTCTTGCAGCTTCCAGACTGGATCACCACCACCTTACAACTGGCTCAAAACGGAGCAACCGAACACAGCTGTGGACAGAGCAGGTGTACCAGTTTCCTACAGGGTTTTAGTTTACTACCAACCTCTGGCACTTGCCTCTCAATCAGTCATTACCATCAGGGACACCTCAATCTTCCAGTTAAACCAGGACTGCAGTAAATTGTGTCTGATCCAGCCTGTTTTACAGATCCCCTCGGCCATGCAAAGGACGAAAGTCTGTCCCTTGTGTCCTAAGGCTGGTCTGCAGCACAGCTGCAGGTACACCCACAGACCATGCCCTCACCTGGCTTTCGCATCCTCAGGTGTGGAGTCCTCCTCTGCTCGCTGCCCTGCAATGGAGTCTGATGCCACAGGGCTGCTGCTGGGACTGCTGGCTGCTAAGAGACAAGAGCACAATCCTGGTGAAGCCTTAGAAATGGTAGGATGGAAAGAGCACCCCTTCTGCATGCTTAGCTGCTCCCCACACAGCGATAGGTCGGCTGAGTTCATTACAAAACAAACTTCTTTATTTCGTCGCTTTTGCTTGTCAACCCTACAGAGGGTTGTGCAAACTCAAGTCCAAAGTCTTCCCCAGAAATGATTTATCTGGAGGGATCCGACATGATTTCTAGCAGTCACACAGCTCAGGGAGCAGGTTACAGCTAAAAGTTTGTGCCACTGAGGCAGTTTACTGGAAGGTGCTTCACAAATAGCTGCCACTGGCAGGAAAACAACAGACCCTCTTACAGGGAACAAAGATTTCCTGGAGGGATTAAATCTGATGGTGACCAACACCAGCACCATGCTCAGAGGCACTCATTTAACACACATTTCTTGGACAAAAATCCTCTACCTGGAGGGCTTATCCGGTCACTGCTCTGCTGCCTCTGCAGAAATTCCTTATAGCAAACGGAGCACATCCCGTTGGTGCGTGGGCTGCCATAGAACCCGCAGCCAGTGGTACACAGCAGAGGCACCTGGGTTTGGTTCGTCTCCTGAGCCATCCTTTCTCCTCCAAGGTGCCAAACTACAAAGGGGAATAAAAATGAGACAGCTGTTACACTCGGAGAGCTCGATCGTCGCGTGCTGCAGGAAGGAGCACAAAGCATCCCCAGAATGGATCCTGCCCTCACAGCACAGTGCAACCTGAGTCCCTCGAGATAAGAGGTACACACGGCTTGTAAGCAGCGACGGGATCCGCAACCCGGCTGCCACAAAGCCTGGAAGGTCAACAGGACCTCACTCCACAGAGCTTGCTGCGCTCACTGGAGGAGAGGCTCACGTAAGACCTGAATTATCCACTCTAAACATAACAAGAAGTGCCATCACAGCATGACTAATGACTCCTGCAAACACTGAAGCAACAAATGCAGGTCAAACGGCCAGCATTCAGGTTAATTAGTTACCATCTGCACCCGGCGGTGCTGTTTTCATGACAAGACAGCTTTAATTTTTGCAGTTTGCAGAGGCTGATGCAAGCGATTCAAAGGGAACTCTCAATTCTGACATATTTAAGTGTTCCCTGACACGTGCTGGAACCAGACACCGCTATATTTAGGCTGGAAGTCAGAATAAGGCTTCTCTCCAGCTGCGAGGGGAGCTCCGAAATACCTTCCCAGGAGGAGCCTACTTACAAAATGCATCTTACTCTTAGGATCACGCACAGCAAACCCAGGAGCTGACCTTTGTGTGGTATTTATGTGGCCACACTGCACTGCACCCTTCCAACCATAACAGTAACTCCTGGCAACAAAAAAACACCAATTCAGAAGACAAAAACACTCAACACCATCCCTAGCTGATCTATTCTGCAGACAAGACCTTGCTTCCAGGGCAGCACTGACCAGCACACCAACACTGCGGGCCGACAGCAGACAAAAGGAGCAGAGCAGCAGCACGAGCCCTTCCAGCTGCACAACAAGAACTCTGCAGTGAGGATTTCCCCCCTCCCTTCACCCACGTTTCCTCAGGAAGTGGAGCAAGTCAGCTCCCTCATCCCAGTCCCTCTGCGCGAACAATGTGGCTGTGGCCAGCTCTGATAGGGAACAAAGGGATGTTCACAGGTGGCTGTGGCTCGGAAGTCACACAGGGTGTTGCTCCAGGGAGTCACCAGCAGCATTCCTCCATTTCCCAGCACAGCAGACACGGCCTCACAGCTGGCTCTGCTCTCTTTCACACTCCTGGAAAACTTGCTCTGCCAAAGGAACGAAGCGATGGGAACACGAGAAATAAAACCCCCCAGGAGTGCTCCTGAGGGAAGGAAGGGAATCAGCTCCGGGTTCTTCCTCCTTGTCCTCAGTTGGGTGACAGGAACCAGAGCTCTGCACTTGGAATTTCCCCTGCAGAGCTCAGGTTGGTGATCCTGCTACCAGACCTGGAGTTCCTCCATTGAACTGACCTCTCCTTCGGCCCAAGCAGCCACAGGAGGCTGCACCACACCCAGCTCCCCCACACTGGGGACAAAAGCTGAAAGGCAGAATCCCCATTCGTGCATCCAGGTGGCCACCTATTGCCTGACTTTCTGAAATTGTTTCTCATTTTGAGTGGCCCTAGAGACAGAACTGGAGGATTGCTGCTACGCTGGATGAGTTCAGCTACCCCTGAGCCAGCAGTTCACCCACAGGCGCCAAGCAGCAGGGAACCCTACTGCCAAACCTGATGAATCACAGAATGGTTTGAGTCAGAAAGGTCCTCTAAAGACCATCTGGTCTCACTGAGCAGGGACACCCACAGCTCCATCGAGGGCTCAGAGCCCTGAGCCCTGACATTGGGTATCTGAAGGATGGGACATCCACCACCCCTCTGGGCAGCCTGTGCCACTGCTTCATCACCCATGTTGTAAAGAACTTCCTTACATCAAGTCTAAGACTCCTCTCTTCTAGTTTGAAGCCATTTCCCCTTGTCCTATCACACAGACCCTGCTAACGAGTCCATCCTCTTGTTTCTTACAGCCCCTATAGGTACCCAGAGGCCGTTCTCAGCTCCCCCCGGAGCCTTCTCTCCTGCAGGCTGCACAGCCCCAGCCCTCAGCCTGTCCTCAGCCCACAGGGAGCTGTTCCACCCCAAGAACCTTTCTGTAGCACTCTTCTGGTCTCACTCCAACAGGTCCGTGTCTCTCCTGTACTGAGCACTCCACATCTGGACGCAGTGCTCCAGGTGAGGTCTCACATCGCAGGGCAGATCCCCTCCCTCACCCGCTGCCCACGCTGCTTTGGATGCAGCCAAGGATCCAGCTGGCTTTAAGGCTGCGAGGGCACACAGTGCTGGCTCACAGCCAGCTGCCACCTCCAAGAAACACCGCACCCGAGGGGAGAGAGCTGACCTCGTCCCTTCTGGCTGCTCCATCAGAGAGCAGCCTGGAGGCAGCACCGGGCAGGGAAACTCGCTAACACCGCTCCTCGGCCACGCTGTGTCCACTCACCACCAATGGAGCCTTCTGTCCCTTCTGTCCGCCGCTCTGCTCAGCGAGCCGTGCGTGCTCAGGGCAGCCCAAGGCAGCAGCCCCACCGCCGAGCCTCTCTCTCCCCGTCTGTAGGCTGCTCCTAGCTGCCCGCTGGTTGGCAGGCCGACGCTGCGCTGAGACCCCACCTGAAAGAAAAACCCCAAATCCACATCACGGCCACGGCACCCCGAACCCAAACCGAGGCCGCAGTGCCCGGGGCTCCCCTGGACGCTACGGGGCCGCCAGCCGTGTGGGTCCGGCCGTGGGGAGGCCGGGCAGGGCGGTAGGAGCACGCCCCGATCCCCTCGGCCCAGCCGGTCCCGGAGCCGAGCGCGGCTCAAGGCCGTCCCGGAGCGCCCCCCCCCCCTCACTCCCCCCCACGCCGCAGTGGGGCGCCCGATCCCGGCGAGCCGTAAAAATCGAGGCCGAGGCTTTGAGGCCTACACGGAGGCCGCGGGTTGGAGCGGAGCAGGCCGCACTCACCGGAGCTGGCGGGCGGCCGCCGGGCCGGGCCGGGCCGGGCCGGGCCGGGCCGGGGGCGGCCGCCGGGAGGCTCAGGCGGGCGGCGGGCAGGGCGAGCGGCCGGGAAACATGGCGGAAAGAGGCGGCGGGACCGCGGCCCCCGAGCGCCCTCCCCCGGGGAGGGCCCGGCCGGGCGGGACGGGGTGGGAGGGGAAGGCCGGGGACCCCCGGGCGGAGGGTTTGGGCGTGGGGTGAGGCCTATGGGGAGGCGGCCCGCTATAGGGGCTCGCTATGGGGCCGCCCGCTGCGGGGGACGCCTGGGGACGCCGCCGGCTGTTGGTGTTCCTCTATAGGGACGGGCACGGAGCTGCCCCTGCCCTGGAGGTGGGGGCTGTGACGCAGCCGGGGCTATAGGGAGCGGGTCGGGGACCTCCTGCCATGGGGCCGGGACCCCCATCTCCTACAGCCTGAGTGTGCCAGCCCCATAAGCTGTAGGAGCTGGGGTTCCTCAGCCATAGGGATCTTCCCCCGCTGCTACAGGGGCTGGGGCACTGGCTCTATGGGAGGGGAGTGAGGGTCAGCCCTCTGCAGGAAAGGGCTGGTGATGCTGAGCCCCTGTCACAGGTATAGGGCCAGAACACAGTGCCTGAGCTATGGGGGGACAGCCGGGAGGGGGAACCCCTGTGCATTTGTGCTGTGATGTAGGGTTAATACAAAGTTTATTTGTTCCCAAACAGGTCAAGGAGCTGCTGGTCTGTGGACAAAAAAGGATGTTGGGGTGCTCTGAAGACCAGCACACGCTGCAGAGCCATGCTTCCATCACACAATGAGGAGCAGGCCAAGGAACAACAAGCACCAGCTGCCACTGAGCTCTCTGACTTTGTCCAACACCAGCTCCCAGTTCTTGCTCTGCTTCCTCGTGAGGAGAAAGAGCACCAGAGCAGGCGAGCTCTTCCCTCTGCTGTGCTGGATAACGGCGGTCACGCTGCTCCTTAATGAGCTACACAGAGCCCTGGCAGTCTCCAGCTGCAGCCTGCAGATCATCCCTGCTGCTCTTCTCTGAACCACATTTGGGTATTGTCACAACGGGGTATTGCAAGGTTTGTCTGTCTGTGAGGCTGTGCCCAGGGCGCAGCTCCTTCCTGACAGCGCTCTCCTGTTCCTGACTTTGTGGGTGCCTCCTGTGGGTGGACCTGGATAAATCCCCCGCCAGGGGTGCAGGCAAGCAGCAGGAAGCAAAACCCTTGAGAAGCCACTGCTAAGCTTAGAGGGATGTTCATCTTCCCACCTTCTCCCTGTCCCAGCAACTATTAAAACATGTATGGATTAGCCCTAATAGGCGTGCTGGTTCAGGGTTACTGCATCTCTTCAGTTTACCAAAGCCAAGCTTTGCCCTGGGGATGCTCACGGGGCTCTGAGCTCCCGGAGGCACCTTATGGGGCCATTTCCAGCCTATAAAGGCATCTTGGTGCTGTTTGATTTATTTGCTGGCACGGCACAGGTTGAAGGACTGAACAAGTCATTCCCTGGCTCCTGCGCAAGCACTCCAGCCACATCCCAGTGTCCTCAGGCCGCTGCATCACAGCGCAGGATGAATGCAGCAGCCCTGGACAGCCCTTCGAGAACAAGAGTTTGTGCTGTGTGCCTGCAGGAGCCTCCATCCCTACTGGAAGACGCTGAGGCGAGCAGCACCGGGCAGCCTCCCGCTGGGACAGGCACGGATGGGTGACACCCAGAGCAGCAGCCCCAGACCGCCCAGCTGCTGGGGGAGCCGGGACAGGGGACTGGAGGAGGCCACGAGCACAGCGAAGCAGCCACCAGGTGGCACCAGGCTCCCGCTCACCCCCTCCGTCTCCATCCCCTCCTGCTCTCCCCCATCAGCCCGCTTCCAGCCTGGGGTGCGAGCTGGGGGTCTCAGAGTGGTCGTAAGGGCACCTTGAGCAGAGCCGTGAGGCATTTCCCCGCTATGCCGACCCAGCCTGGGTCTGTGCCCTCCCTGTCCCACTCTCCCCTGTCCCCAGACGTGCTGTGGTCACACTGTGGTCTTGCTGCTGCTGGAGCATCCTCGCCTCCCACCTGGAGCCCATCCCTGCCCGCAGTGGGGCTGCAGTCAGCCCCCACCAAGGCCAATCTCTGGGTTATCTAATGCCTGCCACACAGCACATAAATGTCACTCCACCTGGGGGAGCAAGGCGTGCAGGGAGGGGAGAGCTGTGAGAGAAGGGGCAGGAGAACCAGGAGCAAAACAGTATTGATTGCTAGCCAATTATCCCTGTTATCAAAGCAGCACAATTGAAGGATGAGGACAGATTTCCAAGCCTTTCCAGCTTGACTGTGCACACAGAAGCACGCACGCAAGTGCTTACAGCTGCACATGCGTGGCCCCTGCACACACACACACACACACAAACCTGTATGTGTGCATCCTCTGCTCGGCAGTGCCTGCTGAGCTTGTTTTCCCAGCAGAGTTAATCTCCACGGCCCGCTTTCTGTGCAGCAAGATGTGTTTCCATCTGGCTCCTGCTGAGCTCAGGGGCAGCGGCAAAGTTCTGCCCATCCAGGAGCTGCGGCCGTGGCACCGTGGCCCTTTTGCTCTTTTCTCTCCCAATTTCCCACCACCGAGTGCTGCACCCCAGGGCTCTCCCAGGCTGTCAGTAAAACAGGGCTCTGCTTCCCCAGCCTTTTGTGGGATGGTTGTGAGGGGAACGCAGCTCCGCTCCCATCCCATCCGGAGGGAAGCGTTGGGGAGCACGAAATGTAAGCAGGGACCAAACCACGGCTCAAAACGCCTGCAGAGGACTGGTGCAGCAGCATGCATTGCTGAGGAGAACGCACACGGCGTGTGTCTGCAGACCAGGGGTGCTGCATCCCAAAGCAAGGAGCGGGACCCTCCCCAACCCCCTGCCCTGTGCATCCCCACTGCCTCCTACGCTGCTCCCATCTCCCCCTGCTACCACAATGACCCAGAGCCACGCCAGCCCCTCGCCTCAGTGACACACATCTGGGGAAGAAAAGAGGGGGGAGAGGGCATCCAAACCCTCTCAGTGTGTTCCGTGGGTCAGAAACCCCTCTGTGATCCACCACCTTCTCCTCGTCCGCTGTGCACAAAGCGCTCCCCGGGGCGCCGGGAGGAAAGAGAGGACGCAGGAGCCCTTTCACAAGCTGCTCTTTGGTTGCAAACTGCTTAATTTCCTGAACAGAACGATATATTTTTGTTGTTGTTGTTGTGATGGAAGGATGGCACTTTTTGGGGGCTATTCATCGGTCGCCACAGCAACGGGGCTCCAGCAATGGGCAGCCGAGATTGCGGGCGATTAGAGACAACATGTAAAAGGTGGGAGACGCGGGGCACCTCGCAAACGGCCTCTTCCCAAATGACTCCAATTATCCTCATTATTTTCCCCGGCCCATTCTCTTCCCCCGGTCTGCAGGAGATGTCATCGTTATATAAACACGGGAGGAGCGGAGAGCTGGGCGGGTGGAGGAGCCGTGCCTTGTGGTGGGGGCTGACCTGGAAAACTCGTGGTACGGAGGACGAGACCCTCCGGAAGGAGCTGGGGGGCTGTGAGCGACTTCTTGAGACCACCGTTGCTCTTTGCTGGAGGGGTATAGGGAGCCCACGGTGTATCACCGCCATTTTGGGGGTAAAACAGAGGGAAATGGTTCACTGAAGCTGAAGCAGCCCGGCGTTGGGGCTTCCTGCAGTCCGTGGGGCTGCGCCGAAGCACGGCGGCCATAAAACTTTAATGCAGCCTGAAATATTCATGGCACTTTCGATGCCGACACGGAAATCTCACCAAACGGCCCTGAATATTTCATGGGTGGCCACGTGTCGGGATGCCGGGGGAGCTCCTGTGCCAGGGACACCCCAACCTCAGCCCCTCCGTGGGGCAGAGCCGTCCCTGCTCCTTGGCCAAGGCAGGGCTGGAAGTTGTCACCTCCTGCGGGTGATGGGAGCCACTCAGGGCGAAGAGGGCTTCCACAAGGCACGAGGATGCCCCTCACCTGGGGACATTTGGTGCCAGGAGGTGACTGCAGGGTGGCACCCAGCTCAGATCCCCATCTCCTTCGTGTGCCTCTGTCAGCCATGAGGTGCTCCCAGCCTGCTCAGGTGGCTGCAGGTCCCCAGAGCTCGCAGTGCTGGGGACAACGAGGGCACCCTGCCTTGGCCGGGGTGTGGAGCAGACCCAGGCCCTGCGTGGGGACAGAGCCTGAGCCCGCAGTGCAGGGCAGGAGCTGCATCCAGTGTTGTGCTTTGCTTTTGGGAGGATGCCGGGGCCACCAAGAATGGTGTCACCCCCCCCCTCAGAGGGGGTGTTACATGAGGGATGGAAAGGGACCGAGCACCCACCCCACAGACTGCAGCCCCAGCTGCAGCACTGCCACCACCGTCCCCCCCAGCCAGTGTCACATCAAATGTGATAAGCTGACAGCTCCGGGCTGTGACTCTGGTGACATTGTGGGCACATCCACCATTGATCGATCCCTGCTCAGCACCTCGGATGGGATGCTCACCCCAATCCCGCCTTTGCTGCCCATTCGGGGTCACTTTGGCTCTCTAGGAGCATTCCTTTGGGACAGCTGTCCCCCGTGTTCCCACCCCGTGTTTAGGGTTCAGCGGTGCCCCGGTGCCTTCATCCCACAGCCCTGGGGGAGAAAGAGGAGGAGGAGGAAGAGGAGGAGGCTGGAGACGCACCCGCAAGGGCAGAGCTGGGGGACGGGGTGGGAGAAGGAGTTAATTCCTACACCAAAAAGCTCTTTGCTGGCGTCTCAGCTCTAATGGAAGAGTCGTGTCGGATTAGCGGGCGGGGGGCGAGGAGCAGAGCGGGCGCCCAGCGTGCTGGGAGAGGCTGGGGAAGCCATGCGGAATGGCAGATCTGGGCCACTGTGCCAGCGCCGGGGGGGACGAGCCGTGATGGGGACTGCTGCTCCTCCTGTCCCCCCCGGCTGCACGGCGTGGGGATGGGGAGGGCTTTTGTTCCCCATCTCGCTTCTGGGTTTGCTTGGTGCTGCTCCCCATCCTCCTGCAGCACCCGTCCTTCTGCATCATTTGTCCTGCAGCACCCATCCTTGTGCATCGTCTGTCCTTGCGCAGCATTACCTTTCTGCAGCACCCATCCCTTCTGCACAACCCATCCTTGCACAGCACCCGTACTTCTCCAGCACCCATCTGCAGCACCCATCCCTTCTGCAGCACCCATGTGCAGCACCCATCCCTCTGCAGCACCCATCCGCAGCACCCATCCCTCTGCAGCACCCATCCGCAGCACCCATCCCTCTGCAGCACCCATCCGCAGCATTCATCCCTCTGCAGCACCCATGTGCAGCACCCATGTGCAGCACCCATCCCTCTGCATCACCCTTCCGCAGCACCCATCCTTCAACATTACCCATCCTTGCACAGCACCCATACTTCTCCAGCACCCTTCTGCAGCACCCATCTGTATGACCAAACCTTGTGCAGCACCCATACTCTTCCAGCATCCTCCGGCAGCGCCCATCCCTCTGCATCACCCATCTGCAGCACCCATCCTCCAGCAGCACCCATCCTCCTGGAGCATCCAACTTGCAGCACCCATCCCCATAACCTTTCCCAGCACCCATCCTGCAGCACCCACCCTTCCCCACAACGCCGTCCCCACAGAGCTGCATTTCCTCCTTTCCTCCCAGCCCGGACAACACAAAGTTCACAGCATAGGAAACCCCAAACCCCAGCACTTATGGGGCCATCTCCCCACACCTCTCCTCTCTGCTCGCTGCAATCCAACCGCAGCGCTGGGCTGCCAGAAAGTGGGTCAGGCACATTGGACACCGTGCGTTCACCACCCCGTTCCCATCCTTATCACAGCCCTCACAGTAAATAAACCTGCTGGTCTCCCCAGCAACGCGCCGCAATGGGAGCAGAGTCCAAGGCGAGCCCAGACCGAAGGGAAGAGCCGGGCTGATGGTGGGGCCAGAAACCCAAAGCCTTCAGTGTGGGGCTGGGAATGGGGTCTGCCCCATAGCTGGGGCTGTGTCCCTCCCCGTTAGCGTGGTTGGAGGGTTTGGGGCAAGTCCTGGCAAAGCTGAATGGGTTTGGGGGATGTGTTGGTGTAGCTGGAGGGGTTTGGGGCACATGTTGATATGGTTGGAGGGTTTAGGGAACATAGGGGCATGGCTGGAGGGCTTTGGGGCTGGTGTTAGTGTGGTTGGAGGGGTTTGGGGCATGTCTTATCATGGCTGGAGGGCTTTGGGGCTGGTGTTAGTGTGGTTGGAGGGGTTTAGGGCACATGTGAGAGTGTTTGGGGCACATTATTGTAGTTGGAGGGGTTTGGGGATGGTGTTAGCATGGTTGGAGGGGTTTGGGGCACATTTTAGGGTGTGACATCAGCAGTGTTCAGGTAGATGGAGATGGGTTTTCCCTATGGGATGCTGCGGTGCCTCTGGACCAGCAGAAGCCCTCTGTGAGCTGCTCCATAATGAGGGGTTCCATTGATCCCCTCGTTGTGAGAACTGCTGCCCCACTGATCCCTTTGGGGTCCCATACATCACTGCACACCCCCAACCCTTGGCCCTTTCGGGGCGTCTGGAGGCTGAGGAGCACAACCACGTGCCAAGCTCTTCTCCAGGACCCACCAACCCACAAAGCTTCCACCTCTGGGGGGGGGTCTCACCCAAATCCCCACTGAGCATCAGCACAGCGGTCCCCATCCATACTGACACCCCTTGTCCCGTCCCCACACGGGGCTCAGCCCTTTGTTTTGTTCCTTCCTATTATTTAATGCTCCTCTCCTCACTTGCACTTCGGGGCTAAGCCCTGCGCTCTGCTAAGCCGCGATCGCATTAAGGGAACGCAGAGGAAAAGGGTTTCTCACCATAAGCTGCTTGCGGTAACGGAGATGGATTTAGGGGAAACCACTCCCGGAGGGATACTGGGGCCAAAACACAGCCTGATGGGGATGAAAAGTGAAGGTGTGGGATGGGGGAGCTCAGGGCTCACCCCATTTCCAGCCCCTGATGCAGAGTGGGGCCGCTTTGCTGGTGGGCTGGTGCTGGAGGCGGGCGGCTCACCTGCGCTCCGGCCCTATTAAGGCTAAATCCACACGCGTGGCTTTTTCCAGAGCGGCGGCCAAAAAGGTGCTTATGGGGCGGGGAGGGGGGGGGGGGAAAGGAGCTGCCAAGCCTTAATTAGGGGCGCTCAGCAGTGCAGTGTGCTAATGACCGACCTTTCCCCTCCGGTCGAACCGGGACGGGAGGACGGGGCTGTTTGTGCTGAATGGCCAAAAACGGCCCTTTCCTCCCCAAATCGGGGCTAGGTTTGGGTAATGTCTCAAAATAGGAGCTGCTGGGTGCTCGGCAGCCCTACATCCCCCCATGGCCACGTGGCAGAACCCCCACATCCCCCCCATCCCTGCCCGCCCCCCGTTTGGACAGGGGATCCCCACACTTTCCTGCCGTGCTCCTCCCCTCTCCCTCTCTCCGCATTAACTTTGGCCGCGAGCTTTTCCCACTGACCCACTGATCTTTCCTATTTTGGTCCCAGGAATTAAGGGATTGTTGGGATTAACGGCGCTAAACCCCCGATCGGCTCTGCCATGGGACCAACATAGCAGCAGCCCCAATGGCAGCTCACCCACACGGGGCTGCCCCACTGCTGTCCCCATCACCGCCTCCTTTTGGGGTCCAAGTTCCATCATCCCTATCCCCATCACCATCCCCACTGTCAGACCCCTTTAGGACTGCAGTTTCACCATCCCTGTCCCCTTCACCGTCCCCATTTGGGATTGGGGTTCCCCCAACCCTGTTTCCCCATTGCTGTTCCCATTTGGGAACTGAATTTCACTCTTCCTGTCCCCACCTTTGTCCCCATTTGGGACCGGGGTTCCCCAACCCTGTGTCCCCCTTGCTGTTCCCATTTGGGACTCAGGTCCCACTGCCCCTATCCCCACCTCTGTCCCTAATTGAGGTCCAAGTTCTGCCATCCCTGTCCCCACCTTTGTTTGCATTTGGGATCAGGGTTTCCCCATCCCTGTGTCCCCATTTCTGTTCCCATTCAAGACCATGATTTCATTATCCCTGTCCCCTTTGCTATCCCCATTTGGGAGCAGAGTTCCCCCATCCCTGTCCCCATAACTCTCCCCATTTGGGACCCGGGTTCCACCATCTCTGTCTCCATCACCATTCTGATTTGGGATCCAAGTTCCTCCATCCCTTTCCCCATCAGTGTCCCCACTTGGAACCCAGGTTCCACCATCCCTGTCCACACCACCATCCACATTTGGGACTGAGATTCTGCCATCCCTGTGTCCCCATCCCTGCCCTCATCACTGTCCCTGTTTGAGACCTGAGTTGTGCCATCGTGGGCCCCTTTGTTGTCCCCATTTGGGACCAGGGTTCCCCGTCCCGGTCCCCATCACTGTTCCCATTTGAGACCTGGGTTGTGCCATCCTCATTGCTGTCCCCGTTTGGGATGAGAGTTCCCCATCCCGGTCCCCATCGCTGTCTCTATCACCATCCCCATTTGGAGTCCAAGTTCCACCATCCCTGTCCCCATCATTGTCCCCACTGGGGCTGGGGATCCTCCATCCCTATGTCCCCATCCCTGTCCACATCACTGCCCCCATTTGGGATTATGGTTCCCCCATCCCTGTCCCCATTGCTGTCCCTATCACTGTCCCCATTTGGGACCTGGGTTCTGCCATCCCTTTCCCTGTCGCTGTCCCCATTTGGGATTGGGTTCCCCCACCCCTGTCCCCTTCACTGGGGCTGGGGCTCGCCATGCTTGTCCCCACAGTTGTCCCCATGGGGAGGGACCACAGCATGGATGGGATGGAGGGGTTGGGCTGCAGCTCAGCAGCTCAAAGCGATGGATATGGGGAGAGGGGGAAGGAAGAGAATGGGAACAGAACCCCTTTGAAGGCATCTGGAGATTAACTCAAGGCCGAGATGGAGACTTCTGCAGCAAAACCTCATTAACAGCATGAGCGGGAGGGATGGGGGGAGGGAGGGGGGGAGGAAAAATGTGGGATTCAGCAGAAAGAAGTGGGAAAAAAGCCCCCGCGCATCACCCCGCTCTGCTTTCATCTGTCCTGGGGGGATTGGGGCGGGAGATCGGGGCCTCCGATTCCACGATTCCTGTTTATCTCCTCATTACGGCACCGCAGATGATTGGGGCGGTGCGGGGAGGGGGGGCTCAAACCCCAAAGCTGTGTGGGGGGGAGGTGGGGGCAGAGGTTGTGTCCCTTGTGTGATGAGGGCTCTGAGTCGGGGCTCTGCGTTGCATCACTCGCGTCACGAGGTGGGTCAGGACTCTGCCGTGGGTCTGCATCCCATCTCCATCTACCTGAACCAAGGGTGACGCTGCTCCCTTCCTGGCATCACACCCTAAAATGTGCCCCAAAACCCTCCAACACCATCCCAACACCATCCCCAAACCCCTCCAGCTGTCACGAGCTGTGCTGGGGCTCTGCGGTGGGGCTCAGCATCACTCCTGTCATGAGCTGCGCCAGGGCTCTGCGTCCTTCACATAACGAGCTGCGCTGGGGCTCTGAGCTGCGTCGCTCACGCCGTGAGCTGCGTTGCAGTAGGGCTCAGCATCACTCGTGTCACGAGTTGCACCGGGGCTCTGCAGCGAGGCTGTGCGTCACTCGTGCCATGAGCCACGTCGGGGCTCTGCAGCCCGGTCCCACATCTCAGCATCGCTGCCCAGGCGTGGGGAGATATCACACGGGGCAGCTGCAAGCGGAGGAAAGGAGGAGATAACATCAGTGGTGAGGGCTGCCGGGAGCCAGAGCTGGGTGAAAACAAAGCAGCACCTCGGCCCACTGACCTACTTCGGGCATCGCCGCGCTGCAGGGATGGGGATGAGGGGTGGTGGCACCCGCGCTGCCTCCAGTGTGGGGATGCTTGGGGACACAGCACGGCCGTGGGGTGGCACGGACCTCTAATGAGGGTTCGGTGGGTGTTAATTGCACGGGGATACCCATAGGGTGCACGGGGGGCTGGCCGCTCCTTCCCCAGCCCACCAGTGGTTCTCGATCTAATTAGCCTGGTTGCGGCTGATGAAGGGCTGGGTAATTGCAGCGGTGTTGGATGTCCCTTCTAGCAGTGCTGTGAGGCATTGCATAAGCAGAGGGCGTTACGTGAGCAGGTCAGGGCTGCCCGGGGGTCTGGTTACAGCTGGCCACGCTGGCCCCAACCCCAAAGGGGGACAGCAGTGGGGACAGGGATGGGGGAACTCCGGTCCCAAATGGAGACGCTCGAGTCCTGGGGATGGTGGCAGTGAGCTGGGGACCTACTGTGTGCAGAGGTGACATGGGCACGGTACCACGAGCACGGAGGTGGCACTGCCAGCGAGGTGGAGGTGACACCAACCACCACCAGCGTCACACATGCAGCACTGTTGTGCCCTCCCAGCTGCAGAGTGCCACATCCCCAGACCTCCCACCCCCCGGTTCTCCCCCACCACCCCATCCCTGTGTCCCTCCCCCGTACCGGGTGACAGCGGTGGCACCTCGCGCCGCTCCATTGCTGCTGCCTGATGTGATTGCAGTGATGGCGGTGGCTTCGCTGCTCTCATTGCTCCGCTTCCCTCCTTCCTCCTCCCGCCTGGTTGGGCACACGGATGGGACACGGGGTGACAGGCAGCCCCAGTGCTCCGCTTCCAGCACACCCCACTCACATCGCATCCCTCTGTGCCGGCACCAAGCCGCCCCGCAAGATCACCCTCATTAGGGTGCTGCCCTAACGAGGTCACCATCGTCAGCTCCATCACAGGTGGGGAAACTGAGGTCCAGAGCGATGCCTGCAGCACGTGGCTGCCCTGCTGGTGTGACAGCTGTTGGTGGAGCGAGAGCAAAAATCTGCCCCGGTGCCCGGCGCAACCCAAAACTACTGGGTTGCACAAGTGCACACCACGCCTGCAGTGAGCAATGCTGCAGCCACGCGGCACCTTCAGCCCTGGGGATCCGAGTTGGAGTGGGCACTGCTGGGGGCAGAGGCTGTGCTGTGCCCCTCCTGGATGTGCCATGTCCCATCTGATGTGCCGTGTTCCCCCTGGTTGTGCCATGTCCATCTCGGCCAGGCAGAGGGATGCTGCTCCCCTGGTGCAGGGTGGGACCCATGTCACCCATTTCACCCCAGGACCCCACAGATGCCCTCTGGATTTGGCAGACTTTAAACAACCCGATGACCAAGTCCTGGCCTTGGCCGAACCCCACTTGGGCTCACAGGGTGACTTTGTTCCCAATGGAGCAGCTGTCCCCTCCCTTTGCCCCAGCACTACAGTGCTGAAGGGCACCGAACCTCCCCAGCACCTCTTCCTCCCCCATGCCCTGGGGATGGCAGTGCTGGACCCCCCATGGAGCAGCAGATCCGCACGGGTGTGATGGCAGCAGCACCCAAAGCGGTGTCTCCTCCTCTGGGCTCTGCCCCAAACTCCCTCTGGCATGCAGGAATTCGGGATGACACCACCCAAATCCCTAATCCCTGTTTGCTCTCCTTGTGCCGCACCCATGAGAGTAGAGCTGACATCCCCCCCCCCCCCCGTGCCTGCAGCCCTCACCACGGCCCTGGGGCTCAGCCCCACACGAAGACCCACACCGAGCTGACCCAGCCCTGCTGCTGTGCCCCTTCACCTCCCCACGGCTCAGTTTTGGAGTGGGCCACATCCTGACGGTGCTGGGCACGTTCCCTGCGTGAGTCAGCGCCCCACAGTGCCTTATGCAAAGGGAGAGGTGTGGGATGGGGGCATGAGATGCTATGGGGTGGGCAGCTTCGTCCCTGTGCTGTGTGCTCAGCCTGGGGGAGAGCTGGCCACTGCTCAGCAAGGGGAAACTGAGGCAGCTGTAGGGAGGCCCAGCCCTGTCCCCATCACTGTCCCCTTTTGGGTTCAGGGTACCACCATCTCTGTGTCCCCATCGGTATCCCCATTTGGGATCAGGGTTAGGGTTAGGGTTCTCCCATTCCTGTGCCCATCATTGTCCCCATCTGGTGCCAGGGTACCACAATCTCTGTGTCCCCATCACTGTCCCCATTTGGGGCCAGGGTTCCCCCGATTTCTGTCCCTATCATTGTCCCTATTTGGGATCAGGGTTCTCCCATTCCTGTGCCCATCGCTGTCCCCATGAGGGGCTGTGGTTCACCCATCCCGTTTTTGGGGCTGAGGCTCTGCCAGCTCCCACCGTGGGGCCGCTGCCTGGAGATGCATCCCTGTGCTGAATGGGGCCGTGCAGGGAATGGGACGAAGGTGCTGTGACTCAGCAGGACACGCTCCTGTCCCCGTGCCTGGGAGAGTCGCGATGGGACGGCCCTCCTGTGGGCAGCAGAGCTCAGTGCCTGGCGTGCAGTGCTCAGTGTGCAGCTCCCAGTGTGCAGTGTCCAGTGTGCAGCTCCCTATGTGCAGTGCTCAGTGTGCAGCTCCCAGTGTGCAGCTCCCAGTGTGCAGCTCCCAATGTGCAGCTCTCAATGTGCAGCTCTCAATGTGCAGTGCTCAGTGTGCAGCTCTCAATGTGCATTGCACAGTGTGCAGTGCCCAATGCGCAGTGCTTCACGTGCAGCCCCCAATACGCAGCTCCAAACATGCAGTGCCCAACATGCAGCGCCCGACGCGCAGCCCCGAGCAGCGCACGGCGGGAGGGAGAGGAGGAGGAGGAGGAGGAGGAGGAGGAGGAAGGGCGACGGGCGGAGCTTGGAGCGAAACCGATTTGTCGGGGCGGAGCCGCGCGGGTTCGTCATGTGAACGGCCGCATGTTCGGGCAGAAGTGGGTCAGCGGTGCGGAGGGGCGGGTGGAGGTGCGGAGCCGCCCGGTGCCGCCCGGTGCCCCATGAGCCGCCCGGCTCCGTACTGAGCGCCGCCGGAACGATGCGAGGTGAGAACGGGGACGGGGGGTAAAGGGGAGAACCGGGGGTCCCAGGGAGGAACACGTCGGGGGAAGGCGGTGTTGGAGCATCGGGGAGCGGGGGAACGAACGGGGTGCGGGGTGGGGGGGATGTGGGGATGGATGTGGGATGCGGGGATGCGGGGATGCGGGATGTGGGGATGTGGGGATGAGGGGACGGCACCGCTCCGCAGTTCGGTTCGTGCTTGTTTTGCCCGACGGCGGCACAGAGCTGCCCTTAAGCTCTCCCCGCAGCAAAGCCCGTTAATCTGCCGGCAATATGCCGCTCCGCTGCCGGGCGGCCACGGGGACAGCCGGGGGTCCGCGGTGGCAGCGGGGCGGCCGTAAGGCGGTGGTATCGGGCCGGGATTGGGGGTCTGCTCGGTTTCCTCGCGCAGTGATTTGTCCCCGTGGAACCGCTGCTACGAACGGCCCCGTTCCTGCGCTCCTTTCCCTTCTGCGTAGCGGGACGGGGCGATCCTTCACCTTCATTAGCGCTCCCACCTCATTAACCGCAGCGCCGGCGCGGGGGTCATTAACAGAGGGGGTCATTAACAGCGGGATTCAACTTTTTCCTTTCTTTCATTGCGTTTTATTCCTTTCGCCCCTCCACCCCCCCCCCCACCCCAATTAAAAGCCCTCATTAAACGCCGACCCCCCGACGCTGCCCCGCTCCCCCCATTCTCCCCACTGAGAGTTTTTTCCCCATCGGGATCCCCTCGGATTCGTACCCGATGGACTCAATCTCCGTTTTCTCCCCCCGAAATCGCCGTTCTGCCCCATTCCTGACAGCTCCTCCGCTCTTCCCTCTCCGGATCCTTCCCCTTGTATAATCCTATAGGGTTTTCAGCCCTTGTTTTTGCAAACGGCGTGGCTGGGAGCGTGCGGGGCTCGGCCGCCTCTCCGAGTTGTCCCAGTGACCCAGATCTGTCATTGGGAAATCAGTGAGGGCGGAGGAGGAGCCTCCCTGCCCGCCCGGCAGTGCGTGCCCGTATGGGCAAAGGACGGCGGCACCCGATGGGGCCCGGTGCCATGGGGTCGGGCCGACAGAGCCCATCGTCGCCTGAAAATGTGGCGTGGGTGAAGGATGGTGGTACCCAATGGGGTCTGATGCGATGGGGTGACAGTGCCCGACGTCACCTGAGAACACGGTGTGGGTAAAAGGCAACGGTACCCAATGGGGTCTGGTGCGATGGGGTCGGGGTGACAGTCCTACTGTCACCCAAAAATAAAGTATAGGTGGCATCCAGTGGGGTGTGATGGGGTTGGGGTGATGCTGTCTGGATGGGGATGGTGGCTGGGCGATGTCCTGTAGGACTGGGATCCTTTGGGGATGGGGTTAGCAGCACTGCAGTCTTAATTTGTGCAACGGGGTTGAGCAGCACGCGTCGTCCCAAAGGTTTTATCCCCAGGACCCCGTTGAAACGGTGCAGCAAACTGAGAGGTGAAGGGGATGGGGGTCCCTGGGCCCCCTCAGCGGGCTGGGGGAAGCCTGGTGCAGCAGGAAGGGGTCCATGAGGCAGCGGGGTGACCCCACAGCATCGCTGCAGTGGGCTGTTCTGAAAACTGCTGGGATGTAAATCTCACCCTGTTTATGAGAGTGCCTTTATTTAACCCTACGGTGTTAAACCCCCCCTCAGCTGGCTGTGGGGCTACAGGGGACCTTCCCCAGCCCCATTACCCCCTTTCTCCCCAGCCCCATTACTTCCACCCCTGCTCCATTACCCCAACCTGCCCTCCCCAGCCGCATTACCCCATTCCCCACCTCCATTGCCCTCCTCCCCAGCCCCGTTACTTTCACCCCAGCCCCATTACTCCCCTCCCCAGCCCCATTATCCCCACCCTGTGCCCTCATGTGCCGCTGCCCGCAGCTCCAAAGTGCAAAGGGCTGCACTGCAGGGCCGGGCACTCAGCACCAAACCGGCTGCCACCACAGCACTGTGCACACCCCAAAACGCAAGCTGGCCCCATGCGGGACCCCACCACCTCACAGGAAACCTCACAGCATCCCTCAGGGCCCCCCAGCATCACCCCCAACCCCGCCTTATGTAACACCCCAATGGAGTGGATCTGCCTGTACCGGTGACCCCGCACTTTGCACAGCTCCCTGTCCCGTGCTGGGTTACCCACAGCATGCATTTATAGGGGTTTTTTTTGGGGGGGGACCCCTGAGGTGCAGCCTTGTGCTCTGTTTGTGCCGGCAATAAATCCCTTTTATTTATTTTTCCCTCCGCTCTCGCCCGAGGCTGCCATCCCTAAATGCAATCATGGGTAATTAGGGAGGGAGCTCAGCTCTCCTGGCCCGTGGACACCAGGGATGCAATGGGGATGGGGGGATGCATTGCTCTGGGGTTCCCCACATCCCCACGTCCCCTCCTGAGCCCACAGTGGGGAAATACAGACAAGGGGTGGGGGTCTCTATGAGGGGGGACGGGGTCCCCGTGCCGTGGCAGGGCGCACAGACCCACTGTGGCCACACACCGGGGGTCCCCAAAGTCCCCATAGTGAAGGGTGACAGCGCCGTGGGGACACGACAGAGCCCATCCCACAGAGGGGGCAGCGGCTGCGGCGTTACACAAGCGTGCAGAACAGAAAGTGTGTCAGTGGGACAGGAGGACGGCGTGGGCTCGGCGGATGGACAGACGGACGTGGGGCCGATTGCCACCATGCAGCCGAGCCCGACGGCCGGACGGTGCCCTTACATAATGGACAGCAGTGGCAGCGGGCCCACAATTGGGCAACGAATATTTACAGTGGGAGGAGAGCAAACACTGCGCCGGGACAATTTAATTGCGGGATGGGGATCGGTCGTTTTAACCCTTTTTTTTTTTTCCCCCTTCTTCATTCTTCTTTTTTTCCTCTTATTTAGCTCAGTTTTGCTTCCTGGGTAGGTGAAGAGTTTGTTTCTTCTCCCACTAAAAAAAGTCTTTTCCACCCCGGCACGGTGCTCATACGGTGCTGGGATTGGCACTGCCCCAATGGGGAAACTGAGGCACGAGGGAGGCGGGCAGCGGTGATTCAGGCAGGGTTACAAACAGAGCAGCAATTAAAAGCTGTTCTGACACTTAATTGCCACCACGCCGCACTTACGGCTGCACCCCCACGTCAGTTATTTGGGGCTGACGTCTCAGCTACGGGTCAGGTGCTGGCGCTGTAATTAGCAGCATTCCCAATTAAGAGCTCGGAGTGGCTCCCGATTGATCGCCTTGGTTTCTCCTGTAGGGCGGGTTGGGGGATGGGGGGTCAGGAGGTGCTGCTGAGCTTCGGAGCATCTCAGCCCCTACAGACCCCCCCCAAAAAAAAGGTGCTGGGTTGTGTGGAGGGGGCATTTCTCAGCTCTCGGGTCAGGATTTGGTAGGGATTGGAGTGAGCTTCCCCAGTGCTGCAATCACCAGGCTGGGTATCGGCTGCGGGCGGAGGATGCATCACCCGGCGGCTGCAATTAACCTTGCATAACGAACCCCGCTTCCTGCCGGGGGTGGCACCACCTCCATCCCCCCAGTGATGCCGATGGGTGCTGGGGTGGGATGGAGTCCCTGTGGTTTGTGTGGGTTTGGGGCACACGCTGCAGCAGGAGGGGGATTTGGGGTTGTCTTGGAATGGTTGAACGTTGGTTGCCGTCGCGGTGTGTTGGCTGAAGTGGGTGATGCTGTGTGGCTGCAATGGGGACTGAAGGGAGGCGAATGGAGGGCTCAAAACCCCATCAGTGGGGCAACAGGGGGCACAGAACCCCACCCCAAACCCACATCAGTGGGTCAATGGAGGGCACAGCGCTCCATCTCAATCCCCCAGCCACTGCTTGTTGGCCCACTGATGGCCACCTGATGGTTCTCTGCCCCCTATTGACCCACTGTTGGGGGTTCTGAGCCCTTCATTGGCCCACTGATGGGGTTTTGTGCAATCCATTGGCCCACTGATGGGGGTTCGGGATGGGGCTCTGTGCCCCCTATTGGCCCATTGAGTTGGGTTTATGATGGGCCAATAGGGGGCACAGAGCCCCATCTCGAATCCCCATCAGTGGGTCAGTAGAGGGCTCAGAACCCAATCAGTGGGTCAATAGGGGGCTCAGTTGATCCTCCAGCCGCTGTTTCTTGGGTTCAGGATGGGGTTCACTGAGTTGGGTTTGTGATGGGCCAATAGAGGGCACAGAACCCCATCCTGAACCTCCATCAGTGGGCCGGTGGAGTGCACTGAACCTCATCAGTGGGTCAATAGAGGACTCAGAACCCGATATATGGGCCAACAGGGGGCACAGAACCCAACAATGGGCCAGTAGAAGGCTCAGAAACCCATATATGGGCCAATAGAAGGCACAGCACCCCATCTTGATCCCCCAACCACTGCTTCTTGGCCCATTGCTGGGAGTTCGGAATGGGGTTCAGCGTCCATTGAGTTGGATTTGTGATGGGCCAATAGGGGGCACAGAAGCCCATCCTGAACCCCCATCAGTGGGCCAATGGATTGCACAGAACCCCATCAGTGGGCCAATGAAGGGCTCAGAACCCCCAACAGTGGGTCAACAGGGGGCAGAGAACCCCAACAGTGGGCTGATAAAGGGTTCAGAACCCATCAATGGGCCAACGGAGGGCACAGCACCCCATCTTGATCTCCCAGCTGCTGTTTCTTGGCCCTTTGATGGGGGTTCAGGGTGGGGTTCAGCGCACACTGAGTTGGGTTTGCAATGGGCCAATAGAGGGCACAGAACCCCATCCCAAACCTTGCAGAGGACCCCGGGGGTGATGTCTGGGAGGGCAGAGGAAGGCAGCAGGGACTTACCCACACCGGGGATTTGCACAGACCGTGGGGATTTTCAGTGCCCATAATCTGGCCGCAGGGTTTATTTTGGCGCGGCGGCGGCTGCACAGAACCCCTGGGGGGAAGGGGGGGATTAGCAGTGCAGCGATGCTGGGAGGCACGTACCAGTGCTATGGGGGGGTGGGGGGGACAGCACCGGGCCGGATCTGGGGCAGCTGGAACACGAGGACGAAGCCTATTAGCAGCTCAGTGCCAGCGAAGCAGAAGCGGGAGGGAAGCGGATTTGCTGGGGGACCTTGAGCTGAGCATTGCTATATTGGGGCTGGGGGGTGCGGGTGGGGGGCACCGGCAGTGGGGTGGGGGCAAGGATGGGGTCTCACCCTGTGCACGGGGTCCGCAGTGCTCCCGGCCCCATAAGCAAGCGAGAAATGAGGGGCACCATCCCAAAACTGCGTTCGGGGAGGGCTGGTGCGTGGTTGAGCTGTGCTAAAAAAGTCTTAAAAGGGTTTTCTGCTCAATTCCTGTGCTCCACAGTGGCCTTTTTGGGGGTCCTGGCATAGCGTTCCCACAGATGATGCAGCAAGGGGTGAGCTGTGGGCAGTGCAGCTGTTGGGCAGCACGGCCGTGCCTCAGTTTCCCCATCCATCGCCAAATGGGGACGGGCGGTCTCCTCGTTTCCCTCACACTGCATTTTTCCCTTTTGCCACAGCCCAAATCGAGGTGATCCCCTGCAAGATCTGCGGGGACAAGTCCTCGGGGATCCACTACGGCGTCATCACCTGCGAAGGCTGCAAGGTGAGCGCAGTGCGGGGCCGGGTGGGTGCTGCCATCCCACAGGGATGCTGCCATCCCACCTTCCCAACCCCACTGCTGTCCCTTGTAGGGTTTTTTCCGGCGGAGCCAGCAGAACAATGCCAGCTATTCCTGCTCACGGCAGAGGAACTGCCTGATCGACCGCACCAACCGCAACCGCTGCCAGCACTGCCGTCTGCAGAAATGCTTGGCACTGGGCATGTCCCGTGATGGTGAGCTGCCACAGAGCATGGGGCACCTTGAAATGGGGAGAAATATGTGGGTTTGGGGTTGTTTTTTTTTTTTTTTTTTTTTTTTTAATGGGGAAAGTTTCAGTGGATTCTGTTTGGGTTGGGTCGAGGAAGGAGGTGCTCCAATGGTGCGTGGGCTGATAGAGGGCAGAGAACCCCATCACAGAGCCGTATCGATGGCCAATAGAGGGCACAGAACCCCATTAATGACCAAAAGAGTTCACAGAACCCCTTCAGTGGCCAACAGAGGGCACAGAACCCCATCAATGGGCCAACAGAGGGCACAGATCCACATCAATGGGCCAACAGAGGGCACAGAACTCATCAGTGGCCAAAAGAGTTTACAGAACCCATCGATAGCCAACAGACGGCACGGATCCTCATCAGTGGGCCGATAGAGGGCACAGAACCCCATCAATGGCCAATAGAGGGCACAGAATCCCATTACAAACCCACATCAATGGGCCAACAGAGGGTTGGTCAACCCCACTGTGCTGACTCCACGACACCGTTGTGTTTTCCACCCCCTGCAGCGGTGAAGTTTGGCCGCATGTCCAAGAAGCAGCGGGACAGCCTCTACGCCGAGGTACAGAAGCACCAGCAGAGACAGGAGCAGAGCGGTGGCCCCAAGGATGAGCCCGAACCCCTGAGCCGCATCTACACCACCAGTGTCAGCAGTGGCCTCTCAGACCTGGATGACATCTCCACGCTGTCTGATGGGCTCCTCTTCGACTTCCCCCTCACTCCTGATGGCAGCAGCACCTACTACAACCTCGACCTGCTGGCCTCGGCTCAGCCCTCACCTGATCAGTCCAGCCTGGATGTGGCCGACGCCACGCTCATCAAACAGGAATCCATCTATGAGCTGATGCTGGAGCCAGCCCTGTTTGCACATGGTGCACTGGAGGGCAGCCAGCTGGCTGGGGACATCTCCGTCCTTGAGATTGGTGAGGGACCAGTTGATTGGAAGAGTCCTTAAAGGTCACAGAACTGTGGAACGATTGGGTTGGAGGGGTCCGTAAGGATCATAGAACAATGGGATGGTTGGGATGGGAGGGGTCATAAAGATTCTAAAATGATAGAATGGTTGGGATGGAAAGGACTCTAAAGATCATAGAAGCACGGAATGAGTTGGTTGGAAGAGACCCTAAAGATCACAGTACTGTAAGATGGTTGGGGTGGGAGGGGTCATAAAGATTTCTAAAATGATAGAGTGGTTGGGATGGAAAGGACTCTAAAGATCATAGAAGCATGGAATGAGTTGGTTGGAAGAGACCCTAAAGATCACAGTACTGTAAGATGGTTGGGTTGGAAGGGATCCCAAAGCCCTGCCATGGGTTGGGTGCCCCTCAGCAGCTCAGGCTGCCCAGGGCCCCGTGGAGACCCCCAGGGATGGGGCACCCACAGCTCCAAGCAGTGCCAGGGCATCACCTCTATAGAGCACAGAATTTCCCCTTCACATCTGACCTAAATTTCCCCTCTTCCACTTTGAACCATTCCCCCATATTCTATCCCCCACCGCTTTGCAGACCGGATCGCCCAAAACGTGGTCAAGTCGCACCTGGAGACCTGCCAGTACACAGCAGAGGAGCTGAAGCACCTGGCCTGGAGCCTCTACTCCCCGGAGGAGGTCCGTGCCCTGCAGAGCAAGGTGAGATCCATCATAGGATCATGGAATCATCCAGTTGGAAAAGAACTCTCAGACCCCCAAGTCCAACCTCAAAGCATCCCGCCGTGCCCACTGGTCGTGCCCCTCATCTTCGCAGTTCAGAACAGCTCCAGGGACGGTGACCCCATCACCGCCTCCTCCAGTTCCAATGCATCACCACTCTTTTGGATATTGTTCTTAATACACAGCACATTTCTGCTCCTCTTGGGATCTGGTTGACCCCACTGTGGTCAGGATCCATGTTCCACCCCAGCCCCAAATTTCTGTTGGGATCTGATTGATCCCGGTGTGGTCAGGACCCATGTTCCATCCCAACCCCAAACTTCTGTCGGGATCAGATTGATCCCATTGTGGTCAGGACCCAAGTTCTACCCCAGCCCCAAATTTCTGTTGGGATCAGATTGATCCCAGCGTGGTCAGGACCCATGTTCCACCCCAAACCCAAACTTCTGTTGGGATCTGGTTGACCCCATTATGATTGGGACCCATGTTTCATCCCAACCCCAAACTTCTGTTGGGATCGGATTGATCACAGCGTGGTCAGGACCCATGTTCCACCCCAAACCCAAACTTCTGTTGGGATCTGGTTGACCCCATTATGATTGGGACCCATGTTTCATCCCAACCCCAAACTTCTGTTGGGATCGGATTGATCCCAGCGTGGTCAGGACCCATGTTCCACCCCAAACCCAAACTTCTGTTGGGATCTGGTTGACCCCATTATGATTGGGACCCATGTTTCATCCCAACCCAAGCCCAGCGGTACTCCACGCAAGGACCCCTTTGCCCATCTCCAAAGCCTTTTAGAGCCATAGGGGTGGATCATGGGTTGGGATCAACGGGGAGGTGGGAGGTGGGCGGTGGGAATGCCCCAGGTGCCAGTGAGCCCTAAGGGCTGTCCCTGCTGACCCCGCAGAGCTGTGAGGCCATGTGGCAGCAGTGCTCGCTGCACATCTCCAATGCCATCCAGTACGTGGTGGAGTTCGCCAAGCGCATCGATGGCTTCATGGAGCTCTGCCAGAACGACCAGATCATCCTCCTCAAAGCCGGTAAGGGCCGTCCCCAGAGCCACCCCAAGCAGAGATTTCCCTTTGGTGAAATATTGGGGTCACAACTGAAAGCCAAACAACAACAACAACAACAAAAAACAAAAGCAAACCCAAATGGGAGCTATGGGAATAAACCCCAAACCCGAACTCAAATGGGATCTATGGGAATAAACCTCAAACTCAAATGGGATCTATGGGAATAAGTCCAAAACCCAAACTCAAATGGGATCTATGGGAATAAACCTCAAACTCAAATGGGATCTATGGGAATAAGTCCAAAACCCAAACTCAAATGGGATCTATGGGAATAAACCTCAAACTCAAATGGGATCCGTGGGAATAAACCTCAAACTTAAATGGGATCCATGGGAATAAACCTCAAACTCAAATGGGATCTATGGGAATAAACCTCAAACTTAAATGGGATCCATGGGAATAAGTCCAAAACCCAAACTCAAATGGGATCTATGGGAATAAGTCCAAAACCCAAACTCAAATGGGATCTATGGGAATAAGTCCAAAACCCAAACTCAAATGGGATCTGTGGGAATAAACCCAAAGAAGCCCAAATGGGATCTGTTGGAATTCACCCAAAATTCAGACCCAAACCCAAATGGGATCTGTTGGAATAAACCCAAAACCCATACCCAAATGAGATCTGTTGGAATAAATCCCAAACCCAAACCCAAATGAGATGCCTTGGAATGAACTCCAAGCCCAAATGGGATCTATCAGAATTAACCCAAAACCCATATCCAAATGGAATTAATTGGAATAAACCCCAAATCCAAACTCAAATGGGATCTATCGGAATAAACCCCAAATCCAAACCCAAATGGGATCTATTGGAATAAACCCCAAACCCAAACCCAAATGGGATCTGTTGAAATAAACCCAAAATTCAGACCCAAACCCAAATGGGACCTATTGGAATAAACCCCAAACCCATATTGGATCTATCTAACCACTGTGCTCTTGGGAATGAACAATCTGGACCCCAAACTCGCACGGGGGGCTTTTCTCTCTCTTCCATTTGGTTGTGGGATGATGGAACCCCCTGCCCTCCCCTCCCTCGCCTGCTGTCCCTCTGCCTGTGCCAGGTTGCCTCGAGGTTCTCCTGCTCCGCATGATCCGCGCCTTCAACCCCCTGAACAACACCGTGCTCTTCGAGGGGAAGTTTGGTGGCGTGCAGATGTTCAAGGCGCTCGGTGAGATCCGCTTCGGGGCCTCTTTGGGGCACCCTCCTCCTTTTGATGCCTGGATGGGGCATGCCCCATAGCTGGGATCCCTAAGGATCCGTCCCTATGGCTGGAAAAGAACTCCGGGATCATCCGTCCAACCTTAATGCCAACCTTCTGTTGGGATTGGGTTGACCCCACTGTGGTCAGGACCCATGTTCCATCCCAACCCCAACCATTTGTTAGGAGCAGGTTGGCCCGATTGTGGTCAGGACATGTGCTCTACCCCAACCCCAACAATCTGTTGGGATCTGGTTGACCCCACTGTGGTCTGGACCCATGTTCCATCCCAACCCCAACCATTTGTTAGGAGCAGGTTGGCCCGATTGTGGTCAGGACACGTGCTCTACCCCAACCCCAACAATCTGTTGGGATCTGGTTGACCCCACTGTGGTCCGGACCCATGTTCCATCCCAACCCAACCCCAACCATTTGTTGGAATCAGGTTGACCTCATCGTGGTTGGGACCCATGTTCCACCCCAATCTCAACCTTCTGTTTGGATCAGATTGGCCCAATTGTGATCGGGACACATATTCCATCCCTCCCCCAGCCTTCTATTGGGATCTGGTTGACCCATTGTGATCAGAACCCACGTTCCACCCCAACCCCAATCTTCTATTGGGATCTGGTTGACCTCATCATGGTTGGCACCCATATTCCACCCCAACCTCCTATTGGGATCTGGTTGACCCCATTGTGATCAGGACCCATCTTCCACCCCAAGCCCAAAGATGCTCCACACAGGGGACCCCTTTACCCATCTCCAAAAGCTTTTGGGGCCATTGGGGTGGGACGTGGGTTGGGGGCCCCATGGAGCCGTGATGTCCCCCTGTCCCCCTGTAGGGTGCGATGACCTCATCAGCGCCGTCTTCGAGCTGGGGAGGACCCTGTGCCGCCTGCAGCTGTCAGATGAGGAGCTCGCCCTGTTCACTGCCGCTGTGCTGCTCTCCCCGGGTGTGTGGGGACACAGGGGGGTCTGGGGCAAAGCTTAGGGGCGTAGACCCTTAAATCCCAAATGATTTGTAATTTTGGGGGGAAAGGCGGTTGGGGAAAACATGTACAACAAACACATCTGAATGGCGGTGGGTGGAAGAGCTTTGTCCCAGTGGCAGGGTTGAGGGTGGTGCGGGGTTGTCCCATGTCCCCAAAGCCACCCCAAGGAGCTGGAAGGGTGGTGGGAAGAGCAGTGGGCACCTGTAGTGCGTGGGGTGGGGCTGTACCCATGGCACTGACCTGGCCATCCCCGCAGACCGCCCGTGGCTGACGGAGTCCAAGAAGGTGCAGAAGCTCCAGGACAAGATCTACATGGCCCTACAGCACGAGATCCAGAAGAAACACTCCGCCGAGGACAAGCTCTCAAAGGTAGCAGCGCTGCGGGAGCCCGGCTGGGGGAAAACCCAAAGAACCAAGGGATGGGGATGGGCAGCGTGTGGAGTGCCCAGAAAGCTGTGGGTGCCCCATCTCTGGATGGATCCTGGGCAGCCTGGGCTGATGGGGGGCAGACAGCCCATGGCAGGGATGGGGCTGGGGGTCTTTAAGGCCCCTTCCAGCCCAACCGTGCTGTGATTTTATGGTTCTGTGATCTTATGGGTCCCCTCCGACACAACCACCCTATGGCCCCATGTCCTTTAAGATCCCTTCCAACCCAATGTCCCTTCTAACCAATTCATCCCGTGATTCTGTCACCTTTAGGGTCCCTTCCAACTCAACCATCCTACAGCTGTATGATCTATGAGACCCCTCCCAACCCATTCTACGGTTCTATGGTTCTACCATCTCTGAGGACTCTTCCAACCCAACCATTCTGTGATTCTGTGATCTTTAGGGTCCTTCCCAACCCAATGTCCCTTCCAACCAATTCATCCCGTGGTTCTGTCACCTTTAGGGTCCCTTCCAACTCAACCATCCTACAGCTGTATGATTTATGAGACCCCTCCCAACCCATTCTACGGTTCTATGGCTCTACCATCTCTGAGGACTCTTCCAACCCAACCATTCTGTGATTCTGTGATCTTTAGGGTCCTTCCCAACCCAATCATTCAATGACTCTATGGTCAATGATTGGGAGCGTGCGCTCACTGCTCCTCCTTTCCCTGCAGATGGTCTCCAAGCTGCCCCTGATGAAGACCATTTGCAACCTGCACTTGGACAAACTGGAATTTTTCCGTCTCCTGCACCCAGAGACGGCCATGAACTTCCCACCCCTCTATAAGGAGGTCTTCAACTCGGAGCTGCAGTACAGCGACCCACGGGAGAGCTAAGGCTGGGAGCTGCCAGCCCCCTCCCCGGCCCCAAATCCGGAGACAGACTGAACGCTGAGGTTTGGGGCCGTCCATTTAAATCGCGTAACCAAACCCAAGACAGCGGGGTTGTGGATTGCAATAGCTCTTGAATGTAAAGCACCTTTGAAGGAAAAGCAAAAGGACTTTGCCATACCCGTGAAATGAATGTGAAATCTCCACTTGGGAGAGGAGATGCTCCTGGAGGTGTGGGGCACCAACTCGTCCCGCGGTGCACGGATCCGGGGGAGAGGAACCAGAGAGGTGTGGGTCCGTGCTCCCCATTAGCAGAACTCATAGGGAGGGACACGGACCGAACCTGGTCATGGAAGAGTCGCCAGGAAGGCGATGGGATTTGGAGAAATGTGGGGTTTCGCAGCCATGTGGTTTGTAGAGTTGTGTCCGAACTCATGGGAGCATCTGTGGGTCCGTCAGCCCCAATTCTGCCCCCGGTGTTGGTAGAACCCATTGAGCGTCCCAGTGCTGAGTGCCAACCGGGGGTGTGCCGCACGTGTTTCCTGCCCTCCCGGATCCTGAAGGTCGACAAGAAGGGAAGAGTCAGAATTGCCTTTTTCATCTTTGGGATTTGTCAACGTCAGCGTCGCCGTCTTCATTTCATCGGCAAAGAAACCATGAAAGCACCTTAAATTGGGGAAGGATGAACCCTCGTGGGAGAGATTTGGGGTTCTGAGCGAGAGGAGTCCATATGGGAAGAGTGGAAGTATTGAATACCAATAATTCAACTGCCCAGCACGGGAACCTGCACTTTTCAGTTCTCTTTATAGGAACGGACTCATTGAGTTATTTATTGGAAGGGATGGAGCGGATTTTCACAAGGAGGGGTTTGGGGCCCTGTAGTGCTGCCATCCCAAAGCCAAACCCAGGGGTCTTGGTGGTACGTGTCAAAAGGGATGGGAATGGAGCGCCGGAACCTTAACCCTACCCCTACCCCTTACCCCTTAACCCTACCTCTAACCCTAATCCCTACCCCTAACCTATGACCCAGAACCCAGAACCCTACCCCCTAATCCTAACCCCTAACTCTTAACCCTAACCTCTAACTCTTAAACCCAACCCATAACCCTGACTCCTAACCCCCACCCCTAAACTTAACCCTAACCGTAACCCCTAACCTATAAACCTAATTCTTACCTCTACCCCCTACTCCTATCCCTTAACCCCTAACTCTTAACCCTGCCCCTAATTCCTACCCATGACCCTACCCCTTAACCCCTTACCCATGCCCTACCCCCTACCCCTAACCCCCTAACCCTCTTACCCTTACCTCTTACCACCTACCCCTTACCCCCTTACCTTATGCCCTAACCCTCTTCCTCTTTTCCTACTCCCTAACCCTCTTCTTCTTTTCCTACCCCTAACCCCTGCCCCCTAACCCTCTTACCCATAACCCCTACCCCCCTTACCCTTATCCCTACCCCCTTACCGTACCCCCTAACCCTTTTACCCTTATCCCCAACCCTTTTCCCCCTTCCCCCTTCCCCCTAACCCTCACCCCTCTCTCTCACCCCCCTCCAGCCCCATGGGGCTGCGCTCTCCATGTGCGCTCCGTTCCACGTGGATGCGTTCATCTGCCCGCGTCCCCCCACACTGTGTATAAAACAGATCAAACATAAATTATATCTATTCCTGTGAATGTCGGTGCAAAGAGAATGCTCTCGACGAAGCTCCGATTGCTTTTATCTTATTTTAAGCTCTATGAATGAATGGAAGGAATGGGAGATCCCGCGTTCCGTGTCCCGGCTCTGCACCCATGGGTGCTGGTGACCCCGATGGGAACCCACTGCAGTTTAGGGGACATGCGTGGGATGTTCTGTCCGATGGGAATTTCTATTTTTTTAAAGAAAAGAAAATGATGAATAAAACCTCTTTGGGCCCACGCAGCCGTAGGAGCGGAGAAGTGTTTATTTAAGGACTTTGTCGGACTTTTTTCATAATGTCAAATAAAGATGAGATGGATGGAGAGCGCTGTGTGGAGGGGAACGTGTGGGGCTGCATGGGAACAATGTGGGGAGCAGTGAGTGTGACCCCAGTGGTGCTGAGCGGGTTTCCATGCATGGAACCCACTGCTGCATTCGCCCCATAACCTCCAGCACCCACCCAGACTGGTAGCCCAGTGTCCCCAGTAGTGCCTGTTCAGTGGGGCAGAGGGATCTCTGCAGGCGTGGGGCTCAAATATTCCCTTCCTACTTGTGTTCCCACAGTGCCTGACCCATAGAACCTGACCCACAGAACCTGACCCACAACCTCACCCCCAGCACCTGACCCATAGAACCTGAACCACAGTGCTGGACCCCATAGAACCTGACTCCATACAACCTGATCTACAGCATCTGACCCATAGAACTTGATCAATAGAACTTGATCCCATAGCACCTGACCCACAGAACCGGACCCCCCAGCATCTTACCCATACAACCTGACCCACAGCGCCTGACCCACAGCACAGGACTCATAGGACCTGACTTACAGGACCTAACACCACAGTACCTGACCTCACAGCTCCTGATCCCACAGGACCTGACCCATAGAACCTGACTCACAAAACCTGAACCCGCAGGACCTGACCCATAGAACCTGACTCATAAAATCTGAACCCACAGGACCCGACCCACAGAACCTCACCCTACAGGATCTGACCCATAGAACCTGACCCCTAGCAACAGACCCATAAGATCTGAACCACAGCACCTGACCCATAGAACCTGACCCCAGTGTCTGACCCATAGAACCTCACTCCACGGCACTGGACCCATGGAACCTGACCCTCAGATGTGTGTGGGGCTGAGCTCCCCATTGGGTTCTGGCAGCCCCATGACACTGCTGTGGGGACACGTGGGGTCCACGGCTGCCTCTGAAGCAGCAGCCTCCCAAATTGTTTCTTATTTTAACAGAGATACTGTTTTTTTTGGACTTATTTTGAGGTCCCTCTGGAAAGCTAGGCCTTCTCTGATATTTTGGGGCCACCACCCCTCCAACGCCGACGACATGACTGAGGGCTGCCACGTGGTGGCAAACGTCGCCTTCGGCTGCGACGGATTTCAGTCCTCCACCTCTCCCATAATTATGTCCCTCTCCGCTCCCCGTAGTGCAGTCAGCCCGCACCGTCACGTGATGTGCGGCGGGGCGCCGCCGCGATGCACTCTGGGAGCTGTAGTCCGAAGCGCGGGGGGCGCTGCGGCCGCGCTGCGGTTTGGGACTCTCTTTCCCATCGAACCCCGCGGCGCGGGGGAGCGGGGGAGCGGCGCTGAGCGGAGCGGAGCGGGCGGCGGTGCGTGCGGGGCTGCGGTGATCCGTTCGGGGCACGTGGGGCCCTGAGAGAACAGCGGGGTGCTGGGGGGGGAGGGTCCTTGCAGGTCAGTGGTGGAGAGGTTGGGGTGGAGGGTCCTTGCAGGTCAACTATGGAGAGGTTGGGGTGGGAGGTCAACTATGGAGTGGTTGGGTGAGAGGGTCCTTACAGATCAGTGGTGGAGTGGTTGGGGTGGAAGGGTCCTTGCAGGTCAACTATGGAGTGTTTGGGTAAGGGGGTCCTTAGAGGTCAATGGTGGAAAGGTTGGGGTGAGAGGGTCCTTGCAGGTCAATGGTGAAGTGGTTGGGGTAAGGGGGTCTTTACAGGTCGACTATAGAGACGTTGGGGTGGGAGGGTCCTTGCAGGTCAGTGGTGGAGAGGTTGGGGGGGAGGATCCTTACAGATCAGTGGGGGAGTGGTTGGGGGGGAGGGTCCTTGCAGGTCAATGGTGGAGAGGTTGGGGGTGAGAGGATCCTTACAGATCAGTGGTGGAGTGGTTGGGGTGGAGAGTCCTTGCAGGTCAATGCTGAACTGCTTGGGGTGGGAGGTCAACTATGGAATGGTTGGGTGAGAGGGTCCTTACAGATCAGTGGTGGAGTGGTTGGGGTGGAAGGGTCCTTGCTGGTCAATGGTGGAGTGTTTGGGGTGGAGGGTCTTTACAGGTCGATTATAGAGAGGTTGGGTGGGAGGGTCCTTGCAGGTCAGTGGTGGAGAGGTTGGGGGTGGGAGGATCCTTACAGATCAGTGGTGGAGTGATTGGGGTGGAGAGTCCTTGCAGGTCAATGCTGAACCGCTTGGGGTGGGAGGGTCCTTAGAGGTCAACTATGGAGAGGTTGGGTGAGAAGGTCCTTGCAAATCATCCTCAGAGCCATCAGACCTCTGGAGCGGTTGGGGTTGATCCTGTCCCTGTTCACTGACACAGCAGTGCAAGGATTCCCCATCTGTGTGCAGGAGGAGCACACTATGCTGCCATGCCTTCCCAGGGCTGAGCTGGGTTCAGCCAATCCGTAGGAAATGCATTGCAGCCTTCCCTAAATAATTGCAGCGCTGCAAAGCTCCCCCCCCCACACACCCTGACCCACCCACCCACCTTTGGAGCAGTGCTTTGCTTTGCAATTAACTCTGCCTGCTTTGTCCCAGCAGCTGGGCATCCTCTGCAGGGAGCCAGGTACCATCCCAGCCCCAATGAGGCACTGAGAGGTGAGTGGGTGCTTTGCTGGGGGGGGGTGGGGATGCTCTGGGTGGGTCGGGGGGCACTGGGAGCACTCCTGCAGGTTGCAGCACTCTGGGCCGTGCTGGCAGCGCTGCTCTCTGCGTGCTGTTGCCCACATGTGCTGCCTCAGCCCTTCTTTGCTTCTGCTTCTCAGCAGATCTGCTGCTGTCTGGCTGCTGTGGCCCAGCAACGCCCTGAACCACCATGGCAGGTAAGGACCCCTCACTGCACAGCTTCCAGATCCCATTTCTCAGCACGCTGCTGCAGCTGGAGCCCATCGGTGCAATACCTCATAGTGACCCCCAAAGCTCTGCAGCTCCTTCCTCTCCTTTCCCCCACTGCTGTGTTCCCCATGCTGCGTCCTGCTGTCCTGAGGTCTCAGCTGTGGCGATAAAGGCTTTAATTCCCCCTCGCAGCATCCTGCCTGTGCTCTCCCTCTTAATGCAGCTTAATTGCAGCGAGGTGACTCACGCCAGCTTTAAAAGCTCCCAGATGCAGTGCAGCTCTGGGCACTCCCCATACAGTTACACGCAGCTCCTGCAGTGTCCGCTCACACAGACAGCAGCTGGGGAAGGGAACTCTCGCACTGACAGCCCCTGCTCAGACATTTCCTCTTCTGTGCCATTTGGAGCTTTTCCCAGCACATTCCTCATCTCTCCCCCTGGTTGGCTCCAATGCTGTTTACTGGGGCAGAAGGAGATGAGATGCAATTAGTCGCACTGGCCTGCAATCAAACTTTAATCAGCAGTGCTCCCCAAGGTGCAGGGGCTGCATCCATGCACACACCGGCAGCCCTGCCTGCAAGCTGACAGCAGCTTTCATACAGGGGTTGGGGCGTTTAATTAGTTGATATTGAAATGTAATTTGTCTCCAAGATGAGTTTTTCTGTATCTCTTCCCGTCAGCGTGTGTTGATTTGTGGTGTCTGAGTGCAAAGCTTCTGCTTTTTGTTCGCTGGCAGGGCTTTGTGTTGCCTAAAGACCCATTTTGGGAAGAAAGGGGTGCGTCCCTGAATGTCTTAACAACAGAATCCTCCCCCACAGCATGCCTGCACTGAGCTGGAGCCATCTGAGTGCCAAATCCCAGTTAGAGAGATGCTTTCCAAGGGCAAACTGCTTCGGGGCTCCCTTCTTTCATTGGAAACCCCTCCTTTGGGACTCCCTTCTTTGGGGTTCCCTCTTTGGGATTCCTTCTTTGGACCCCCCTCTTTCAGACGCTCTCCTTTGGGACTCCTTCTTTGGGACCCCCTTCTTTGGGATTCCCATGATGGGACCCCCTCCTTTGGGATCTTTGGGATTTCTCTTTTGGGACACTCATTTTTGAGGAGGGTTTTTCTTTGTTTTTTTGTTTTTAATTATCCTTGTGCTGAGAGTGGGATGCATGCTGGGAAGGTGCAGAGGATGTCCCACTTACAAGAACATCCCAACATTCAGCTCATCTGCTGTGTTTCTGTGTTGTAGAAAAGGTGAATAACTTCCCACCGCTCCCCAAATTCATCCCCCTGAAGCCCTGCTTCTACCAGAACTTTGGGGATGAGATCCCCATCGATTACCAGTCCCTGGTGAAGAGGATCTACCACGTCTGGATCTGTACGTTGGATAAGGAAGCTGCCCTGGTTGTGGGTGTGTGGTTGAGTTGGAAGGGGGCCCTGAAAGACCATCCAGTCCCACTCCTGTGCCAAGCAGGGACAAAGTCCCTTCAACCTCAACCATTTCTGAGGTCTCATGGCTCTAAGGATGACCTGTAAGGACTCTTCCACCCCCATCACTCCATGGTTGGCCTCTAAGGACCCTTGGAACCCAACTGTTGACCTGTAAGGACCCTCCCACCTCAACCTTTCCACAGTTGACCTCCAAGCACCCTCCCAGCCCAACCACTCCATGTTTGACTTGTAGGGACCCTCCCACTCCAACCACTCCATGGTTAACCTGTCAGGACCCCTTCCCTTCCATCCCAGCCTTTCCACATTTGACCTCTAAGAACCCTCCCATCCCAACCACTCAGTGGTTCAGTGGATGATTATTGAGGTCACAGAATCTCAGGATGGGTTGAGTTGGAATGGAGCTCTAAGGGTTGTCTGGTCCTACTCCTGCACTGAGCAGGGACCCCACAGCTCCACTGGGTGCTCAGAGCCTCATCCTCTGACCTCAGGTGTCTCCAGGGATGAAGACTCATATTAACTGACATTTTTCCTGTAACCCTTGCACATAAATCCCCAGCGAGGCCTCATTTAAAGGAAATCTTTCTTGCTGGAGAAATTACCTACACCTCCCACGTGTGCATGAGCAGAGTAGTAATGGAAATTAAAAATAGTAGCTGTGAGGAAGACATTCTGGGCTGCTGAGTGCAGAATGGACATGCTCAGCTATTGAGCACAGCACTGGTGCCCTCTGGGGTCTGCTGGCAGCTGTTTCTCTATCCGAGGGGCAGAACTGGGGGTGTGAAAGGGCCTTTGAGCCACCTGCATGTCTCTGTGTTCTCAGCCTGGTTGCAGTCTGCTGTTCCCTCACTCAAGGCAGCACTTAGGAGCCCAGGTTTCCTCAGAGGCTGCAGGAAACACAGGGAGAGCCTGGAAGGTGCTGTGCTGGTGTCTGACAGCTCCTGGGCAGCCCCAGAGAGCACAGGACCCGCAGCTCTCCTCTTTCACAAAGGGGTTTTGCTACCAACAAGGGTTGAGCCTTGCTCATAGCAGCACTGGGCTGAGCCTTGTGCTGTTTTCTCCATCCCTTGGCAGCCCCAGAAGGGATCCTCATCCCCCTGTTCAGTGCATCCCCTGCAGGTGGCTGTCCCTGTGCTGCTGCCCCACAGCTCACAGCAGAAAGCTGTTTCCCTTTGGAGTGGGTGCAGATTTCCCACTTAGCACAGACCATCCCTGTTGTTATGCCAGGTGTCTGACTGTTCTGCCACGTGAAATGGCACCAGTTCATGCTCTTTCCTGTGCTCTTTTTGCAGTTTACTGCATCACGCTGGTCGTGAACATCATTGCTTGCCTGGCATGGTGGATTGGAGGTGGCTACGGTGTCAACTTTGGCTTGGCCATCCTCTGGCTGATCCTCTTCAGCCCCTGCAGCTACATCTGCTGGTTCCGACCGGTGTACAAAGCTTTTCGGTATGTGGGAACCCAGGAGGGTTCACTTTCTTCTTCCTTTGGGAGAGAGATTAATCACAGGATGGCTCAGGTTGGAGGGGAACTTGGAGATCATCCCGTGACAGGACAAGGGGAGATGAGTTCAGAGTAAGAGAGGGGAGATTTAGGCTGGGTATAAGGAAGTTCTGTACAATAGGGGCGGTGAGGCACAGTCTGCTCACAGGGGTGGATGCATGTTAAAAATATATACGAATGCAGAGAGAGGCTCAGAGTGGAGGTGACATGGCTGGTGGCACCCTTTGGTCACCAGAAGACCTTACTCCAGCTCAGGTGTTTGGGATCTGACCCCTAACCTGAACCTAAACCCAAACCCTAAGCCACTCCAGCTTGAGGTTTGAGCTCTGAGCCCTAACCCGAACCCAAACATGAACCCTCACCCACTCCAACTCAGTGGTGGGTTTGATCTCTGAGTCCAGACCTATACTGAACCCACTCCAGCTCAAGGTTTGAGCTCTGAGTCTGAGCTCACCGTCCCCCTGACATCTCTCTTCCCTCGCAGGTCAGACAGCTCCTTTAACTTCATGACCTTCTTCTTCGTCTTCGGCATGCAGTTCATCCTCACCGTCCTGCAGGCAGTGGGTTTCTCCGGATGGGGAGCGTGGTAAGGACAGCCTCCTCCCAGGGGCCACAACACAACCTGCAGGGGGACAGCGGGAGTGCTGGCAAGCCAGCTCTGGGGTCCTGGGGAGATACAGAGCAGCGCTGAGCTCTGCACTGTCCTCCTTGCTCTCTCAGTTTCCAGGAGCTGAGAAGCTGCTCTAATGGTGTTCTCCTTTCCCTTCCTTGCAGTGGCTGGTTGGCAGCCATCACGTTCTTCAGCACCAACGTGGCAGCTGCTGTGTTCATGCTGTTCCCTGCCATTATGTTCACGACGTCGGCGGTGGCGATGCTGGTCTGCATTTTGAGGGTAAGAGCTTCGGGTTTCGCCGTGCCGTGCGATGTCTGCGGGTGTGTGGCACAGCCAGCGCTCAGCGCAGCACCCGCTGCTTTCTGCAGCGTTAATGGATGTTAATTGGGGCCTTTTGCCCATCCTTCAGGTGCACAAAATCTACCGAGGGGCCGGCGGGAGCTTCCAGAAGGCTCAGGATGAGTGGCACAGCGGTGCATGGAGGAACCCCCCCAGCAGAGAGGCCCAGTACAACAACTTTGCAGGGAACAGCCTGCCCGAGTACCCCACCGTGCCCAACTACCCCTCGGGAAACCAATGGCCTTAGGCAGCCCCAGGCTGCACGCTGCCTGGATTCTCTCCTTATTTTTGCTCCTTTTCTCGTTATCTGAAAAGATCATTTGCATTCCCCTCCATACACTCCGCTCTTCGTGGGGTTTTGTTGTTGGGTTGTTTGGTTTTTTTTTTTGTCTCCTCGTTGCTGCAGAAGATGTGTGCTGTCTGCTATGGCACGCCAAGAGCTCCGCACGGCTGGATCAGAATAGCGGAAGGTTTTTCCCTTGTGCTGCTCCAGCATTTGCCTCGTTGCAGACTGAGGAACCCACTGCTCACCGCCCTTTGCTCGAGGGCTCCTCGTGATTGTGGCTGAGCTCCCTGCAATGTGAGCACTGCCAGCGTTGCTCTCCTGCTTCTCCACACACCTCCGAGCTGTCTGTCCTTTGGAACAGCCACAATCTGAGCAAGAGTACCAACCGGTGTTGGCTTTCCTGGATGAGTAATGTGGAATTTTTCACTCCACGGGAAATGTAACACCTGATTTCTTGGGTACTGCTGATCTGAAGGTGTCTGTGCAATCTGCAGCTCTCTGGTGAAGATTCCTTCATAAGGCAGTGCTCACTGTGGGTGAGTGTTGCTCAGAAATGAAGAAGAGTCCCCATTTCCGTGGCTAGAACTGCTCTTAGGATAAAAGTCCTGCTTTCCCCATTTCCAAAAGCTTTAGCTGGATCTGTATGCTGCAGAGGTGCAGATTCATCTCATTTATGAGTGCTCACCAGAAGCCCACTAGAAGTTATGGGAAAGCCAACTGGCATTGGGCTTTGAGCCTGGGGATGCTCGTCCTCTTACAGGCAGGCAGTGTGAGATCTCTGTGCCATCCCAGTCCCACACCAGGATTTCCATGCTGACCCTACACGTGCCTGACTGACATCCCTTGTCCTGGGTTCTGGGCTCCAGCTGTGTTCTCTCAACGCTGGGGCCCAGGGTGGTTTGGGAGCAATTCCATTACAATGGATAGATTTAATTCTGCCTTCTATCAATGTTAGTTAAAATCCAACACCATCGTGCAGTGAGCTGTCTGACTGACCAAGGGAAGCTCAGTAGCTGATGTCAGCAATGCAGAGCTGGCACCTCTGTATCCAGCAGCACTTCCTTCCAGGTACGAGCAGAGCTTCTTGCCTTTCCCCAGTAATCAGCAAAAGAGGATAAAGCTGTCGGGAAGATGTGTACCCCTGAGAGCTAGCACTGATTTATCTCATTGCCCACCTTCATCTCGTGCACGTCCAGCAGGACGGCTGGAGCCTGAGCCATCCCATTCCCTGTGTCCTGCAGCGACCCGAGCAGCAAAGGCTGTGCTTTCCCTTTTCCCCCAGCACCCTGCTGGGAACTCTCTCTGTCTGGGAGGTCAGTTCCCAATATTTCTGAAGGGAGTGAGCGTTAAGCATCTTCAGCTCTGACGGCTGGTCCTGTGCAGGGCCACATGAGCCAGGTCTGGAGGTTTGGCTTGGCCCCATGGCCTGCCCAGCTCTAGGGGATGCCACAGCATGAGTCGCTCCCCGTTCTCTCTGAGTAACTGGAAAGCAATCCTGGCTCCTGGACAGGGAGGCTGCCCCAGCTAGGAGGAACTGATTTGCAAGTGATCTTTTGAAAACCGTTTCTACATGTGCCTTAACTAACAATGTTAGTTCATGAAGGAGAAATCTTTGTTCCCCCTTCCCCTCTGCAAAACTTCCCCTTCGCTCCATTCACTTTTCCCGCGTCATTCCGTAAACACTCAGCAAAGTACAGCTTGGAGTCTACACAACACCTTTGTTGTTAGGGCCAAAGCAACAGCAAACATCAGTGGGAGGGCAGAGCCTCCTCTGACCTTGGTTTACGAGCAGCACTGACCCCAGCTGCAGCACCAGCCCTCGGGGATGTTTCAGGTGCTGAACACAAGGGTGTTTTCTTCTCGCAAGCGTGCAGTGTGTTTGTAACTACAAATGCTTGAAGCCTTCATAATAGAATACGACCTGGTCGCGTTGCCAAGCTTTTAGGTGCCTTTGTCATGTGTCAAGTGTGATTTTAAGCCTTCTATGTCGCTTGCCATCAGAGAGTGATAAAAGAACCGTGAGGAGAAGCATTGCCAAGAGACTCTGTACTTCTCTTTTTTCCTTTGGAGAATCTGGGGGTCTTTCGAAGCGCCCATCCTTGCATTTCCAACCTGCTCGATGCAGAGAAGGGGATACTTCAGAGCTTCAAACCAAACTGGTTGGAGGCAGACACTAAAATCACAACCGTCGTTACCAAAATGATTGCTAAGTCATGAGCAAACACTGCCTGAGATTTCTAAAGAGCTTAAGCGAAGCTCCGCGGATGGGAGCTGCCATCTCAAAACACATTTCCCCCCTTCCATCCTTTTCAATCCCAGAAACCCGAATTCCAGCAAGTCAACTCAGTGCTGCCTGAACTGCCATGGCTTAATTCTTCGGGCTCCTCTATGGTTTTTAATGTTTACATTCGATCTCTTCACACCGTTAACCCGGACCCAGCTCCTGGTTTTGCTCGTGTCTGTGTGTGTGATGTTTTGTGTCACTTGCAGGGCTCTGCTTTCTGTTTGTGTTTTGATCACAAGACAATAAAAGCTCATCCTGTGCTCTTCTCGAACTGGCTGTGTCAGGGCTGTGTCTGTTCCCAGGGAACCTGAGCTGTCTGGCAGAGGGAAATGGCAAAAACGAGATTTTCTTTCCAAAGTCTCCCACCAATTTTTATTTTTTTTCCTCCCCTTAAAAGAGCCACACATTTATGGACGAAGCTCATCCCCTTGCTGGCGATCAGTGGGACAGTTGGCTGGCAAGTGTTTTATAATAACGTTACCACTGTCCTCATTTTCCAGCTTAGGAGAGGTGCAGGTGATAAATGGGGTCAAACCTTCCTTCCTGGCACTTCCTGAGCAGCGCAGACCATTGTGGGGCTCCTGCCTTGTCTGCTTTGCTGCCTGAAAGGATATTGCTATCTCTGGGGCAAACTGACATGAAGGTGAGTTGCGTCCCTTTCCTTAAGCATGCAACTGGATCTGTTGCCCCAAACTGCTTTGCGCTCCAGCTCTGCTCATAGGAGCTGAAAGAGCTGTTTTCATTGCAGCCACTCAATCCAACATCTTCTGATCTCAATCCCTTCCTCCTATCAAAGCCTTCTACCCCCTCTTTAGCCATTAGCATCTTGTCTCTATGGGCAAGGTGTTGCATCGTCCTCAAATCTGCAAAAATCTCATGGCAGCAGCTTCTCCCAGAGTGGGTCAAGCAGGCGGATGGACTGACTCCAAGCACTGTCCCCTTTCTCCCTCAGGTCAATGGGATCACAATGTTTTGGCCCCAGTGCAATTCAGCCAGGCAGCAGCACTGGACAGAAAGGCCCAGGGATGGGTGTGGGTATTAAACAGCACATAGGGGGCTGCTGGTTGTCCACACCCTGAATCTTTCTCCACTCCTGCACTATAGAAGTGTACCGAGTGCATTGCCTGCCCCCGAGCAGCTCTGTCTGTGTTACAGCAGTGCATTTGTGTGGTCTGGTTGGGACTCTAATTACCTCATGCCTGAGAAGAGGGCAGGGTTCAAAGATGGATGCTGTCCCAACAGAAATTCCCCAACTGAGCTGGTTCCATCACAGGACCTGCAAGCTCTCTGCAGACCACACACCCATTGTTCACCAAGATATGGCACTGCAGATCACATTTAAACAACATCAGAACTATTTGCTTTCTCGCCCGTTGCTCCACAAGATGGGTAGGTTCTCAAGCAAAAGGTCTGAACAGCACACAGGAGTCTCAAAGCAAGAATATAATCACCCTTTTTTTTTTCCCCCCAGTGCAGAGGGGTGCAGCAATAAAGCTACCCAGCCTGCAGCTGAGTCACTGCAAGGCCCATATTGAATCCTTTAACGAGGCCTGTCATCTATTGCGGCACCTGTTCCCTACAGGGAGCTGCAGGCAGCATGGAGCCTATCCCCTATAGCATGGCTCTTGTCCTACAGCAGGGCCTATCCCCTATAGTACGGCTCTTGTCCTACAGCAGGGCCTGTCCCCTATAGTACGCCTCTTGTCCTACAGCAGGGCCTGTCCCCTATAGTACGTCTCTCGTCCTATACCACAGCTCTTGTCCTACAGCAGGGCCTGTCCCCTATAGCACGGCTCTTGTCCTATAGCACAGCTCTTGTCCTACAGCAGGGCCTGTCCCCTATAGCACAGCTAGCTCTTAGCCCATAGCAGGGCCTGTCCCCTATAGCAGGACTCTTGCCCTACAGCTGTGACTGTCTCTCACTGGGGCTACATGCAGCACAGGACCTGCCCCCCAGCAGACGCTGCAGGAAGCGTGGTCCCACCCCCCGCAGCACGGGCTGTCCCCTGTCCCCTGTCCCCGTCCTTTATAAAGGGCCGCAGGCAGCACACAGCCCGTCCCCCATAACGGGGCCGCACACCGCATCGAGCGCTCCGGTCAACAAGGAGTTAAGCGGAAGTCCCGCCCATAGCCGCCGAGCGCGGCGCTGCCGTAAAGCGTTGTCGTAAAGCCTGCCGCCCGCCGTTCGCCTCCAGCCTCCTATTCTCGACCGCGCTTTACGCGAACGCCGTTGCGCCACCATCCTCCCATCGGCTGCGCTTGCGCCGCGCACCGCTCCGGAGTTGGTATTCAGGAAGGGCTTTTGCGCCGGCGGCGTGGTGGGGGGCGCATGGGCGAGCGCGGAGCTTACGCCGGTGGCGTAACGGTGTCGTTGGCTGGAGTGGTGAGGGGAGGCGAGAGGCGGCGTGAGGAGAGCCGGGCCGGGGGCGCCGCCATGGGCAGGCCGCGGGGCAGCGGCTGCGGGGCCCGGCGCTGAGGGACCGCCGAGGTAACGGCCACCGGGACCGCCCTGCCGCCGCGGTTCGCCCCGACCGGGACCGGGCGGCGTTGGGGCGGGGGAGGCCGGGCCGGGCGGTGCCGGCGGCGGGGAGCGGGAGTGGGGCGGTGCGGGGGCCGAGGGGGGTGATGGGGGTGCGGGGCCTTCGGGGGGCCTGGGAGCCCGAGCCGAGGCGCCGAACGGGGCTCTGAGGGGCTGTGAGGGCCGGGCTGCGCTCCCCCCGCCCGCTGTGGCGGGGCCTGCAGGACGTGGGCCCTTTGTATGGGGCTTCGCTTTCCCCTCAGGGCTCTGGAAGCGTTGGTTTGGGGCTGGGGCTGTGCTGGGCACGGTGTTTAAAAAAAAAAAAAAAAAAAAAAAAGCTTTTTTTTTTTTTTCTTCAGCCGAGCTGCTGAGGATGGATGTGACGAGCGGGGAGGGGGGGGGAAATAAAGCGGCCTCCCCTTCCTCCTGCCCCGCCAGCACGGAGAGAACTGCGTTCCTATGGGGAGAGCTCTGCGGATGGGGAGAGATCTGCGGGCAGCAGCCCCCCCCTCAACCCCCACACTGTGCTGCTGTCTGCGGGTGCAGAGAGAACAGCAGAGCTCTCAGCCCGAGGGGGGAACGCTGGGCTTCTGTGGGGGAGCTGGGCGTGGAGGAACGGCGTGTGGTCCGGGCAGCTACCAGCCATGTTGTGTGTGTGTGTGTGTGTGTTTGTGTGGTTCTGAAGTGAAACGGTGAAGTTGGTGAAACCAACCTGAGCTGGAGGTCAGCCATAGCCCGCTCCTGTCCTGTGTGAAACGGCTGCTGGTGTGGGAACCAGACACACTGCTGCGTTGGGAAGTTGCCTCGTTAACTGCTTTACCTTCTGCACAACAAGTGGTTGGATATCTGGAAATAAATCCTGAGGAGTGCGTGAGTTCATGGGGCAGCTGGGCTGTCCTGTTGGTGTGCAGCCCTCTGCCTCCACCCCGAGCTGCCACCGCCGAGCTCGGAGCGCTGGCCCTTATATAACAGATGGGAGCGAGCGTTTGGTGTTTGCCAGTGAAAGAGAATCGCTGTGAATTAGGGCAGGAGGCCTCCGTGGGGATGGCGGGGAGAGGCCTTTGCTGTGTTGGGGTGGGTTTGGCAGCTGGGGCTTGCCAGAGATTTGTTGAGTTTTGCTGTAATTTGGTGCGCTGTGGGTAGGAGCGTTGGTCAGGGCTGGTTTTAGTGCTGCTGTGGGGCCTCTGGGAAGGTTGGAGGGTCACAGTGGTAATCAAACCCAAGCGTGCTGCTGGGTTGGTGGCAGCTTCTTGCTGGTGTGCACCTGGAGGAGCCCCGAGTTCCCCAGGGGTTGTTGGGATCATCCTGCTGTTGCAGGGTGCTGCCCTCCCGTAGCCTTGGGATTGCAGCTCCTGGTCGCCAGCCTACAAACCTGTAAGGCCTTATAAATGGGCATAAATGGGTTCTGTAGTGCTCTGCAAATACAGCTGCTGCTCTGCTCTATGCCTGCACCAAACCAACCGGGGTGCAGTTGGCGTTGGTTTGCAGGGGAGGATGTTTGTCTGTCCGGCAGCATCTCGAGAAGCACTGAATGGAGCTCTGTGTCGCTGCAGCGTGGCTCGTGTTTGGTTTTCTTGTTGCTGCACTCTTCAGAAGAGCGAGTGGAGAGGAGGAAGTTGGCAGTTGCAGTTCAGCAGGTTTCCGAATTCTGCTCTGAGTGCTTCCCTGCGCCGGTGCAGCGCCAGGCTTTGCGTCTCCTCTTGCTTTGTATTCTGCTTCTGAGCTCCTGTGCAGCCCGAGTGTTGTCAAAACTGCTAATCTGAGAGTGACTCAGCGGATCAATGGGAACTGCACGAGGCTGGTGCTGGTGGACAATCAGTATTTCCCCCCACCCCCTCTGGGCTGGAGGAGATGATGTCTGAGAGCAGCATGCCAGTAAACACGTTTCCTGGGCTCGGGCTGTCTGTACCCTCCCCTTCCCCTGGTGCTTTCCTGAGCTGCTGTGGTGAGAAGTGCTGTGCTGGGAGCAGCAGTGCTGTTCTGTGGCTGCTCCATCTCGTGTGTGTGCAGCCTGTGCTCTGGCAGCAGCAGAACTGCTGACAGCCCCTGCCTTTGTGTGGCCAGGAGGCTGAGTACCTGCATGGCTGGGTTTTGGACACCAAAGCCTCAGGATGATGGCACCTTGTGCTGCCAAACCCTCAGCCCATTGCCCTGCTGAGGGGGGGTGAGGCAGGAGGTTGAGCTTGCTACAGGCATCCTTTGTGTACGTGGAACAGCACCTTGTGTGCTTATAAATAGTGGGATTTCTAATTTATCTGTTTATTTTTTTAATTAGAATGGATCCTTGTGCTTCCTGCTGGCAGTCAGTGCCTCCTGGAAGGCTGTGGCAATGCAGCAGGCAGAGGGCTAAGCGGTGAGGGAAGCAGAGAGGTGATTTCTGGAGCAGCTGCACGCTGAGCACTGGGGCTTTTGTGGGCTCCCATCACCATGCTGGCTGCTCTCCATCTCCTGGGGATCCCCTGAAATCCCTGCTCCAGCTTTGGCGCTTCCTGTTGCACAGAAACTGGGTTAAAACAAAGTATTGCAGCACGCACCTCTGGCAGAGGCACTCGAAATCTCTTTGCTGTGCTGCTGGGTGCCCCTTTGGGGTACATAACCTGGCTCAGCCCTCCCAGTCTTGTGGTTGGCCTGATGTGTTCGGAACCATCAGTTTTCTCCCTGAACCTCTCACGGGTTCCGACAGCATCGTTCTGCTGTGGGGGGAAAGGGATGAAGCAGCAAATGGGAAACCACAGGGCTGGCTGCATCCGTGCACTGTGGTGTGACACTGCAGCTCAGGGAGCTCGGTGAGGGTCAGTGCTCTCATGCCCTGTGATTTAGGGGATGCTTCTCCATGCGGATAAGCATCAGCCTGCAGGCAGAGCTTCACATGGGTGGGTCGAGAGGTGCGTGACCCGCAGCCATAAGGGTTTGTTCCCAGGGAAAGCACTGACCAGAGTGTCCCGTGGCCCTTTGTTGTTTAATGTGATGTAATATTTTTTAATGAAGGAGGCCTGGCTTTTGCTTTCCAAATGGCAAACGAGATGCTTGGCAGGTGATGCGCAGGCTTTGCCTTCCTAAGAGGGTTGTTCTTAACTTAATTAACAGGGGCTAATGTTGGTCTTGAACTTGAATTCCGTGAAGCTTTCCTTGGCAGGAGCATGGTTCTGTGCTGCTCTACTCTTGCAGACCTCATCAGTGCCTGACGTCCTCCACTAGGAAATCACTGCTTTCTGCTGTTGGGTCTGTGCTGATGTATAAATGACAACATGAGACCCTTTTTCTTCTCCGATTTTGAGACGGGCTGTTGGTTCTCTCCCTGTTTGAATTCCCAGCTCAAAGTGGGAAAGGAATGGGGCTTTCCAGCCCATTCTGTGCTCTCCTGGAACACCCCCACTCCCAGCTGTGTTGGTTCCCCTTATCCCAAAAGTTTTGCTCACAGCCTCCATCTGTGTTCCCCAGCACAGACACCACAAAGGATGCTGTTTGAAGCAGTGCTGAAGGCTGAGCTGCAGCCTGGGGGGCACCTGCTGTTCCCCTCGGGTCTGCTCTAACATCTCTGAGTATCCAAGTGCAGGTCTTGAAATAACCAGAGGATGCAGTGCGGCGGGATGACAGCAGACACCTGGAGCAGGGGACAGATCCCAGATGCTGACAGCTCCTGGGACAGAGTGCAGCTCCGGGTGCTTTGCTCCTATTTCTGCTCAGAGCCAGAAATCAAAGTCCAGAGCAATGCTTCTCCAGCCTGAAATCGTTTAAAGGCACTTGCTGGTGTTTTAGGGCCAATATTTAACTTGTTCCTGCAATGAGGAATGCCTGCTGGACTCCAAATATTTGCCTTAAGGAAGAAGTTTGAGAGAAGAACATCCATGAAGGGGGGGCGTGGGGGGATTGCAGGAAATGCTTTGGTCTCTGTGCATACAGGTCTATGAGGGCCCCACGTTGCCCCGTGGGCCCGAGCAGCAGCACAGGGAGGAAACGTCTGTGCAGCTGGGTGTGCCTGTCCCACTGCCAGGGGTTAAGGCTCAGGTTTGGGGCCGCTTCCAACGGGGGGAGCCGGGCTGGAGCGTGTGTCAACTTCCTGATGAAAAAATCCTGTTGGAAAAGAAACGCTGTGCTGCTTTTGCTTTTGCTTCAGCCTTTGGTGGCTGTGAAATGCTGCGCAGCAGTCCTGTGAATGGCAGTTTTCCTGCTTACGGCTTCTCCTCGCTCACCTCGGTGCGATCCTTCTCGATTTGTGCCATGAATGGCACTGCCTGGCCCACGGTGAGCCCCCGCCCGCAGTGCTGGCAGCCCGGAGGTGGGTTGGTGAGGACGTGCTGCTGGGGGGAACCCGCTGCTCTTTGCCGAGCTCTGACTCTGCAGCCAGGCTGAGTTCCCAGTTCCAGCTCTGGCACTGAAATCTGCTCTGCCTCTGTTGCACATCGAAGCCTCTGCTGCGTGCGCTCTGCGCTCTTGTTGGATTCCTGATTATTTAACTGAGGTGTGCTTAGATAAAAAATAGCTTGTATGCTCCTGAGCCTGGCTGGCGTGGCTGTGAGTGTGATGGGGAAGTGAGGGCTTTTGTCAGAGCCCCGTCCGGCACAGGGGAGCCAGGCTCAGGGGGCTGTTAAGGAAGATGGACGTTGGCTCATTCCCTTTTGCAGACACCTGGCGCTGTCTGTGGAGGTACCTGAGCTGAGTATGTGCAGTCTGAGCACAGCCTGCAGCCGTCCATAGCCATGAAGGGCCCGGGGGGGGGTTCATGCCACCTCTGAGGCTACAGCAGCACTGTGCCATTGCTGTAACAAAGGCAGTGGTGGGGTTAGGCCCATGGATGGGGCGTGCAATGAATGAGGAAGCCAGAGCAGAGGTGTGCTGCCTGCAGGGACTAGGAGAAGCGGCAGGAACTAGAAACAAAAGGTTTGGGCTTCAGATAGAAGTGTGTGCTAAGGAAGGGTGAGCGTGTGTTGGCTGGGCTTTCTGGGACAGCTCACAGAAGTGAGAGCCCAGAAATGAGGGAGAAGGGACAGTTTGTACATGCAAGTAATGTTCCAGATATTAATAGCAGCAGCATGGAGCGGGTCCTCACGGGGGTGTCTCCTGCACGTTCCTCTGACACTACACATCATCCCTTTGTGTGGAACCAGGTCTTGAGCAGGTAGGGGAAGGGGAGAAAGCAGCAAGGTTGCACCATAGCTCCCTGTCTGAGAGGTGGCTGGCTTCTGGATGAACTCCTTGAGAAGTCTCCGTGCGTTCGCATCCCTCTCCTGACCTGTAGCAACTCTGGGGCTGCCTCTCCATCTGCAGCCCTCGCGGTGCTCCTGCTTTGGTGCTGTCCTGATCTCATGGGGAGATCTGAGGTGTGTCTGTTTTGTATTGCTTTGCTTCCCCACCTATGAAGACAGCAGGTCAGCCTGTGTACCACCAAGAGAGGATGCAAGGAAGGACTGAGCTGCTCAGCCTTGTAATAGAGGGGGTGGGAGGAGAAAAGCCTCACGGATCGCTCGGTGCTTCTCCGAAGGCGCTGCTGACGCTGGCGTGTAAGCAGATGGATGTTGCCGTGCCACAGCACGTCCCTCTGCCCCACTTACTCTGCAGGGAGGATTAATTGCACGGTGCCTCCTTGCCGCTCCTTCCACCCGGTGGGGGGGCCCTGGGTCCTGCTGGTGGCCCTGGAAGCTGTCCCTGTGTAAGGCAGGGCGGCGCTGAGCTCGTGCAGCTTGCTTCTAAAAGGGAAACAGTGCTGGCATCCCACTGCAGGGAATCTGATGGCTCAGGGGAGAGATTTCCCTGTGAACCCCTCTGGAAGCTTGCCCTTCCACCCTTCTCCTTCCCCTCCCAATTCTTAAGATTTGGCAGCAATTTGGGAAATGTGTGAGGCTTCGGGCAGCCTGAGGGAGAGAGCATGGGGGGAAGCAGTGCTTGTTGGAATGTGGGACAGCTCGGCTGGGCAGTGCTGCAGCTCCACAGCCCAGAAATGGAAGCAGCCTCATCACCAGTGGGAGCAGCACCCCCTGATCCCCACCTCCAGGACTCTGTTGGGACACAGCAGAGCTGCTTCAGTCACTGGTGGTGTCCCCTGCTTTTGTGTAACCATAGGGGAGTTGAAATGAGCTGTATTTTGGTGATGGAAGTGATTGCTTGTTCCCTTTCTCCCCACTTCGCATCACAGAAGGCCACCCCAGATCTGCCGGTGCAGCTGCTTCCTAACCTGGTTCTGTCAAAAGGATATGGGTTAAGGGAAAAAAAAAAAAAAAGCTCCTACTATTAAAAGTGTTTATGCCAGCCCAGATCCTGCTGACAGCAGAGGGTTTGGTGGTGATACGCATGACGTGAGGCCAGGCAGATCTGTGTGCAGTGACAGTCCCCAGATGGGCTGGGGGAAGCCTGCTGCCACGCATCTCACGGTGGCAGTGCACAAACCAGCAGGCATTGCACAGAGCCTGGGCCTGTGCTTGGGATTTGTGGGGCTGGAGCACTTTGGCTGTGCTTCCTTGTGGTAGAATATGAACTTCTGGTTTCCCCTCCCGGCTGCAGGGCTCAGAGTGCCCCAATCCTCACGTGTGAGTGAGCAGTTCCCTGGAGGCTCCATGCCTGCTGCCCTCTGGTGCAGAGCCCTTCCCCAGCCTCAGCTCCGTGCTGTTCCCAGAGGGATCAGTGCCTTTGGCCTCAGTGCTGAGCCCCCCTGTGCTCTGAGCTGTTTGTAGGATGGGAGCACAGCCTGCCCTCCATCTCCACGTCCCAGGGCTGTTCTCCCACTTGTGAAGCAGCGTTCTGTATGATGGTGAGCAGTTGTGCCTCAGTTCCCTCTTCTGTAGCAGCACTTCCTTACTGAAGTACCTCGAGCTGCAGAGAGTGTAAGAACCAAAGGGCATTTGCCCTTTGCATCAGCCGTCTGGAAAACCCCTGGAGCTTGCAATTGGGAGCAGCAGGAAGACACACCAATGAATGCTGCTGCTTGGGCTCCTGCCCAGCGTGCTGGGAGGTGTGTCCTGGCTGCTGGGAGGGAGGAAATCTCCTCCAGGTGGACAGGAGGTTCTGAGCCTGTCCCCTAGCTTGGGCCTGGGGGAGGGAAGGAAGGGAAGGAGCCACATGCATCCAGGAGGTTCCCTTTGTTATAGGATAAGGGTTGGGAAATGTTTCTGTCCCTTTGCAGACCAGATGTGGAGCCCCTTGTCCTCACTGCAGCTGATCCCTCTGTGCTGGAAGGAGGCACGTATGGGACTTGAGGCCGCGGGGGTCTCTGAGGTGTTTGGGGTTGGGGTTGCTGCTATCACATCCTTGTTTGTTTTCCATCTTCAGCCTCCAGCAGTTGCATAAACAGGAGCAAATTGAAGGGTTACATCAGTGCTGTTGCAGCAGCGTGGGGAGAAGTGATGGTGTGAAGTTAGGAGAGCCAGCCTTGCAGAGCAGCAGGATGTGCTCCCATCTCCCTGCTTTGGTGTTCTTACAGACTGCACAGGTTGGGGCTCGGAGGTCTTCAGGAGCCTCATGCATCTGAATGAAACCCTCACGCTAACTTTGAATTGCACGTGGGCACTTAGAACTGAGTGTTTGGAGGAAGAAGGTTGAAAAACCCAACATTTCTGAACAGCAAGCCATGCAAAGCAGCCCCAGTGCCAGGCTGGGAAGCAAGCCCGCAGCTGTGGGGTGGGAAACGGGCGCTCACTTGCCAAAACATCTGCTCTCCTGCTCCAGTGAGGTGCACTAATGGCACCAGCAGCAGAGCAAAGCCCTCGGGTGCCCCAAAGCCTGTTGCTGGGCAGGTCTGCAGCCTCTGCTGGGCGTCAGTCTGGGCTGGTGCTGCTGTGGAGCAGAAGTGCAGCGCTTCTGTGGTTGCAGAGGAGGAGGGGAGAAAGCCTTCCTCTCTTCTGGCTGCCTGGGAAACCGATGGCAGCTCTTGGTTTGCATCCGTTCCTGTGCATGATGTGCGCTAAGATCCCTCGTGGAGAGAACGGCGAGCAAATGCTTTATGCTGCTTTTAGAAGTGTTGGCTTTTGAGGACATGGGAGTATTCAGGGACAGGCTGGGGAAGCAGCGTGCTGGCAGAGATGGTCTTAACCTTATTGCAGGCTGCAGTGACACAGGGGAGGCGTTCCGGCCTCTAAGCGAGCTGTGAGATGGAAGTGGCTGTTCCACTCTGCTGGTGAGGATCACCCACTGGTGTGGAAACCTCCATGTCAGTGCTGCAGGCTGTGAGCCCGGGGCTGGGCAGGAAGGTGAAGTGGGAGGAGCTGGCCTGGCTCAGAAGCCCAACGTAAGGGTGGAATGCTTTGCTGCCCTGCTCCCAGAGCACAGCACGGGTACTGGCACTGACAGCGTGATGGTCAGTGGTGGTGGTGGTGGAGAATCGTGAGCCCAGGCAGCAGGAAGCGTGGCTGAGCTCTTGCTGTGGCTTCTCCCCGCAGCTGAAGCAGAAATGGCAATAAAAGATCTGTGTCTGGTGGCAGAGGTTGAAATACAGAACAGGTTTGTCCTCCCTGCGCGTGTCTGAGGTGCTGTGCGTGGCAGCTGGTGAGGCAGCAGCTCCTTGGGCTTCTCCACTGCCCAAAGTACCAACGGAACTTGTTGATTTGGGATGCAGGCAGTCTCAGGAGCTTGTTCAGCACAGTTACTGGGCTTGAAAGCAAACCTTGGGCATCACAGGGGGCGAAGCGCAGCACTGGGAGAGCTCAGATCGGATCTGGCTGGGATGTGTGCTCTGAATCCTGCTGGGCTCGGCCTTGCAGCTCAGAGTGCTCTCACGGGACTGGTGTGCAGGTTTGTGCTGGCCAGCTGCTGCGTGTTCCTGGAAGGCAGCTGGTTCCTTTGCAGCTCTGCCTCCCAGCAGCAGCGTGGACTTAATTAGGATCCGGTGTCCAAGCAGAGCTCGTTGTGCTGCGGCTGCTTTGTTAGGTTTCAATAGAAAACCTGCTGGCGGGGCTGCAGAAGGCGGTGTGTGCGGGGGGCTCGAGGCTGAGACCACTTGTTCAAGTCGTGCTGGGGCTATGAAGGGCCCGACTGAACGCTGCTCCTGTGCAGGGCCTCATCAGCACGATGTCTGGGCTGCATGCAGTGTCTCTAGGGAAGAGCAGAGGTGCTGGGAGCCAGGCTGTGGCTGATGCTGTCCTTCTCTGGTCTCCCACTCAGAGGCTCTGCTTTGTCTGTCAGGAACTTCCTTTCTCCTACTACTACTGTGTCTGCATGAGTAAAACCGAAACCACTTCAGCGTCCCAATTGGCCTCTTTGTGTTGAACTGCTGAGATGTGATGGATTCTGCAGAGTTACGGCCCTGCGTTACTTCATGCAGGGGCAGAGCCTGCATCTTTCCCATTGCTCACAGGGGTTACTGCTCCTGTTACCTCCAGCATCCTGCTTACAGTGACAGCAAAGAGACTGGCCAACCCGTGCACAGGAGCACCAGGTGCAAACAGCAGGGCATCAGGCTGGAGCAGGAGCTGGGTCTTCTGTTCATCATTCAGTTTCCCAGCCTGGAGTAGAGCCTCTGCTGGCCCAGCAGCTGCTGATGGTCTTGGAGAGCAGCAGTGAGCAGGTGGGAGGTGCTGGTGGCCTACTGCAGCAGGGCTGGGAGGGAAAGGGGTGCTGGTGCCCAGCTCCTCCCTGCCCCACAGCCTGCTGCATCCAACCCCACGCTGGTTTGGTGCCCAGCTCCTTCCTGCCCCAGGATCCGCTGCTCCCGACCCCACACTGGTTTGACATTGCTGCTGTTCCCATGCACAGTGGATCCATCCCAGTGGCTGTGTGCAGAGAGGCTCAGGAGCCAGAGCTGCTGGGCCTGAGTTGGGCACAATCACTTCTCACAGTGGGGTGAACACAGGCACAGAGTGCTTCTTACAGGCAGCATGCAGCCAACCGCAGGACTGTTTCCATTCGGTTCTCTCTGATAGAGCGTCAGTGTTTTCTTTCTGGTAGGTGTAATGGGTCTGTAGTTGGAAGTTTGAGCTTGTGGCTGCTGAGCCCAAGCCTTGAGTGCTCTCTGGGGCGCTCAGTTCTCAGATGGGATGTGCTGTGTTTGATCCTTTTCAGTCTCCTTTTTAGACCTGGTCTTATTTTAGCATCTGTATATTTACTGTTATTACTGTATTTCCTAGGGCTGTATTTTTAGCCTTTTCCTTGGTTCCCGTGCTGCTGCTGAAATCCCAGCCGTGGCATTTCCTGCTCCGTGGTAAAATCCTGCTAATATTTTCCATCCAGGTGTGATGGCACTGGATGGGGATGCGAGGAAAAGCAGAGCTCTGCGTTTGGCTGCAGATGCATTGCTCGGCAGAGATGCTGAGTGGGGCCAGCTCGTCCCTCCCCACCATCACTGGGATCTCAGGAGCAGCTGAGATTGTGCTTTTCCAGCAGCCTGATGGTTTTGAATGTGTCAGCTTGTAACCTCTAAAGATCTGAATGAAATCATGCGTGACTCATTATTGGTTTTGCATGGTGAAAGCTCGGTGGAGCTGAGCATTTGTCAGGCCACCGAGCTGTGAAGCAGAGCTCTGTCAATAGCAAATGTTCTCTGTTGAGTGGTGTATGGTGATCCATGAAAGAGCTGCAGGAATGGTTGGGAGCTGGGAGAAAATGACTTGGAGAGATGGGAAGTTGGAGGCGAGGAGTGGCCGGAGTGCAGCGTGTGATGTCTGCTGGGCAGGGAGCACTCCTGACGTGGGGAAAAGTGTAATGGATGGGAAAGCTGGAAGGGGAAGGCAGGCACTGCAGGGCAGGAAGAAAAACCCATCATTTTCAGGAAGAAAAACCCATCATTTTCACAGCACCCTTCAGACTGGGGGGAGGGATGGGGAGTAAAGACAACAAATGCTTGCTTCACTTGTGGAATCGTGGCGTGGTTTGGGTTGGAGGGGGACCCTAAAGGTCACCCAGTGCCCCCCGAGGGCAGGCTGCCCCTCCAGGCATGGGGCTCCTATGGGACTGCCCTGCCACCCTCTGGGAGAGCCCTCCATCCTCTCATCTAATCCAAATCTCCCTTTCTTTAGTTCAAAACCATTCCTCCTTTTTATTTATTTCCTTTTCTAATCCCAGCGTTTTCATTTTCGTGGCTCAGAGCCGCAAAGGGACGCAGGGCAGCAGGGAGCCAGGAAGGGAGGGGAGGTTTGGAACAAGGATGCTCAGATCATGTTGGATTAAAAGCTTTGCTTTCCCAGTTTAGGGTTTTGTTGGGGTTTTTTTTGTTGCGTTTTTCCCCCTGAGGACTGGTCTGCTGGACCAGGCAGACACAGGGCTGTCAGCCCTGCGGGATGTGCCCACATCACCGCTGTGAGCCCTGGAGCTGAGCTGTGTGCTGCCCTAAACAGCCCCACACTGCAGAGAGGTGTTGAATGGGGGCTTCGTGTTGTGCCCACACCAACGTGAGTGTGCAAAGGAGGAAGCAGTGAGCAGAGCTGGGGGAGCTCAGCCATAGTGAGGAGGGCTGGGCACCGTCTCTGCTTCACTTCACAGGGCTGGGAGGAGATGTTCTGTGGCAGCAGAAACCCCGGAGTGCTGCGCCTTGCTGGGAAGGCAGCTGCTTCCAGGACTTCCTTTTCTGAAGGGATTCACCCCAAAAAGCCCTCGGTTCTGCTGCTCCCAGCCCTGTGCACAGACCACGAAGCTGTTGGGCCTTCATTGTACTGTTCTCTCACCCAGAACTGCCTTCTCCACTGGATGGCTGTGCTTCTTACCCTTCTCACCACTGCTCTGCTCTTACCCTGAGGGCTCAGGAGGAAGCTGGGCTGGAAGGAGCTGCTGCCTGTTGTTTGGCTGGGACATCCGCTGGTGCTGCACCATCCCAATCACTCCTCAGTGCACGGAGGAAGGCAGAGCCAGGACGTGTTTTCTCCACGCTGTGAGCTTTCCCCTTCTTACAGGGGGGCAGTGGGTGCAGCAGATGGCAGCCCACGCTGATCTGAGCCTTGAGCTCAGGTGCCGCTCCTGCTGTCCTGCAGGAGGTGCTGCCTTTGGGCTCAGACAAATTGGGATGGGACATCCAGTTCCCAGAAGATGAGGAACAGTTGGATTATTTGTACATCTTGGAAGCCCCACTGGATCTCCCTCCTTCGGTAGCTGCACGGACAGGGCTTTTCTCAGAGCTCTCAGCTGCCTGAGGAGCCCAAGGGAGGAGCTCCATCCCTGATCCATACCCAAAGAGTGCTGCAGGCAGCTGGTGGGCAGTTCTCTGGGGCAGGATCAGTGCAGTGCTGAGGGCTTTTCTTCCTTATGCTCTCAGAAGCTTCTCTTTCTCTTTTTGCATTTCCTTTCTGCAGGGTTGGGATCCATCCTGCATGCAGGTGGGGACCAAACGCTGTGTGCCAGGAGCAGCAATAGCAGGGTGCAGCCTGTCCCAGACAGTGACCTCGGGCTCCTTCCTCTCCATTCCCCTCTTTTGTTCTTCTCTTGTGACCTCTTTGGGCTGGGAATGGCATCTGTGCCTGGAGGGCCCAGAACAACGTGCCCCAGATGGCACCGTATGAACCACGAGGTTTCAGTGCATGGGAAAGAACTTGATAAACACACCTTCCCAGCCTTTCAGTCCTGCAGCCGTGGTCAGGAGCCTCTGAGCGTGGGTATTTCAGCCCAGGCTGCAAACTCCAGGGCAGATAAGGAAACCCAGCAGAGAACAGCAGCTCTGCGTGGCCCCGTTGGGGCTCTCATTGTTTTTGTAGTTCCGTTCCATCGTGCTGCTGCTCGCTTGCATTTTGGTCTGCAGTGCATTTTGGTTTTTGTTTCCTGGAGTCGGAGCTCTTCACATTGCTACAGGGGAGCTCTGGTTTGGTTTAAGACCACATCAAGGAGCAAAGAGTGAGCAGAATGTGACGTGCTGGCTGCGTGTGCTCAGGTTGGGGGGGGGAGCAAAGCACGGGGAGGCCCTGCTCTGAGCATCACCCACAGCCCTTCCTGCCCCACACCCCGATGCCTCGCTGTGCTTCTCCCCGTAGGTTTGATGCCATGGCAGCGTGGTGCAGTGAGGAAGGGGAAGAGCTGAAGCTTTGGGGTGTTCTTGCAGGATGCTCCAGAGATGGCAGCTCAGAGCCTGCAGGAATGGAGCCCGTAACCCCCGCTGCTCAGCCTCACCCTGCTGCAGGCACTGTGCTCCAAAATGAGCTGTGCTGTTGGATGGGGAGCAGGGCAGCTCCCGGGCTGCCTGAAAGTGCTCTCAGACCCTCCCTCATCCCCCCTCCCCCTGTGCATCCTTTAGCACAAGAAGCCTTTTTTATTATTATTAATAGCTATTGCAAGCCAGTAAAAAGTTTTATGGGCTTTGGCTGAGCGTCAGGGCTTGCAGTGTGCTCATTTCCTGCAGTCTGAGTGCTGGAGGGGGCTGGGTTTGCTTGGTTAACCCGCAGTAGCAGAGCTGAGGACTGACAGTAGTGCAACAGGAGCTGGAGGGGAGCAGAGGGGACTGCAGCCACTGCTCTGGGGACAAAAACCCATCTGTGGTGGCTGTGTGAGCCTGGCTGTCTGTCTGTCCCTCTCTCTGCCCCCATACCGATGTCTGTATCAGCTCACGGTGAGCAGAGGGGCACTTTGTGCCTTGGGCTGCTGGCCTTTCCACCCAGACCTCTCTCCCAGGTGCTGCCATCTGTGCCACAGCACGATGGGGCCTCACATCCACTTGCATGGCACAAAGCAAAGGTGCACAGCCATCAGCTGCTCTGCACCCGGTCCTGACCCGCAGGGATCCTCCCAGCCCGCCTCCTCCAGGGCCAGCATCCTCATTTTGTTTTGTAGGAAGCTGCCCTATGCCCACTGTGCTTTGCCCCATAGCAGCACTACGATGGGTGCCCTGCTCTGTGGGGCTCAGCACTGTGCCCCATAGCAGCGCTTTGCTGGGTGCCCCGCTCCATAGAGCTCAGCTCTGTGCCCCATAGCTGCCCTATGCTGGGTGCTCTGCTCTGTGGGGCTCAGCTCTGTGCCCCATAGCAGCGCTTTGCTGGGTGCCCTGCTCCATAGAGCTCAGCTCTGTGCCCCATAGCTGCCCTATGCTGGGTGCTCTGCTCTGTGGGGCTCAGCTCTGTGCCCCATAGCAGCGCTTTGCTGGGTGCCCTGCTCCATAGAGCTCAGCTCTGTGCCCCATAGCTGCCCTATGCTGGGTGCTCTACTCCATGGGGCTCAGCTCTGTGCCCCATAGCTGCCCTATGCCGGGAGCTCTGCTCCGTGGGGCTCAGCTCTGTGCCCCATAGCTGCCCTATGCCGGGAGCTCTGCTCTGTGGGGCTCAGCTCTGTGCCCCATAGCAGCACTTTGCCGGGAGCTCTGCTCCATGGAGCTCAGCTCTGTGCCCCATAGCTGCCCTATGCTGGGTGCTCTGCTCTGTGGGGCTCAGCTCTGTGCCCCATAGCTGCCCTATGCCGGGTGCTCTGCTCCGTGGGGCTCAGCTCTGTGCCCCATAGCAGCACTTTGCCGGGTGATCTGCTCCGTGGGGCTCAGCTCTGTGCCCCATAGCAGCGCTTTGCTGGGTGCCCTGCTCCATAGAGCTCAGCTCTGTGCCCCATAGCTGCCCTATGCCGGGAGCTCTGCTCCGTGGGGCTCAGCTCTGTGCCCCATAGCTGCCCTATGCTGGGTGCTCTGCTCCATAGAGCTCAGCTCTGTGCCCCATAGCTGCCCTATGCTGGGTGCTCTGCTCCGTGGGGCTCAGCTCTGTGCCCCATAGCTGCCCTATGCTGGATGCTCTGCTCCATGGGGCTCAGCTCTGTGCCCCATAGCAGCACTTTGCTGGGTGCTCTGCTCCGTGGGGCTCAGCTCTGTGCCCCATAGCTGCCCTACGCTGTGTGCTTTGCTCCGTGGGCCTCAGCCCCTTCTGCCATCCACCCTCCATGTGCACACTGTCCTCCCCACTGCCTTGTGGCTCTCACTGCACAACTTCCCTCCCACTTAGGACTTCTCTTAGGGCAGCGGTTTCAGCTCTGCTCTCCCCGCAGCAGCACCACCCCTTACCCCTTTGCCACCCCTGGGGCGGGGCGGTGGGCGCACAGCTCCGTGTTACGCTGACTCTCTCCCATCCCTCCGCAGCTCGCCGGGCGCTGGGAGGACCCTCTCTGCAGGATGTTCTCTCCACCAAAGATCTCCTCGTGACCGGTGACGATGACCATCCCGGCAGCACCTCGGGAAGCACCGACGTTGCAGTAGCCCGGCTCGTCCCCCCGCCGCACACCGGGATGCTGCACTGACCGAGGGCAGCCCCGCTTCTTTTCTCCTCTCCCCCTCAACTTTCAGCAGCTCTGGGATTTGTATGGCAGCAGCGTAACCGTGGAGAGGCCGGGGTATCACAAACTTATGGATTTTGATAAGAGAGGAGGGAAAGGGGAGCTGGAGGAAGGTAAAAGGATGTCCAAGACGGGTGGAGGAAGGAGCAGCCATGGAAGTCGGAGCGCCGGAACCAACTCGGGAGTCTTAATGGTGGGTCCCAACTTCCGCGTCGGAAAGAAGATCGGATGCGGCAATTTCGGGGAGCTCCGCCTAGGTGAGAAGGGCCTTCTGCTCCTCTGTCCTCGCTGTGCCTCGTGCTGCTGTGCCCTCCTGCGGCGCAGCACTGTCTGGGCAGCCCCTGACCCCACTGGGTTCTGTTCCTCAGCGCTTCCTCTCCCAAATGCTGTGGGGTGAAGGTTCTGCTGCAGCGCTTCGTCCGTCTCTCCCCATTCCCATCCCTTTGGGTTCATTGTGGGAAGCACCGTTCTCTCCCAAGGATCCTAGGCTCCATCAGAAGAGGGGTGGCCGGCAGGGATTGTCCCTCTTTACTCTGCCCTCGTGAGGCACCATCTGCAGCACTGCGTCCAGGTCTGGGGCCCCCAGCATGAGAAAGGCACGGAGCTGTTGGAGAGGTTGGAGAGGGTCCAGAGGAGCCACAGAGATGAGCAGAGGGCTGGAGCAGCTCCCCTAGGAAGACAGGCTGAGGGAGCTGGGCTTGTTCAGCCTGGAGAAAAGAAGGCTGCGGGGTGACCTCAGTGCAGCCTTCAGTACCTAAAGGGAGCCTGCAAACAGGAGGGGAGTCAGCTCTTGGAAAGGGGAGATAACAGCAGGACAAGGGGAAATGGTTGGAAGTTGAGGGAGGGGAGATGGAGGTTGGATGTCAGGGGGAAATTCTTTACAGAGAGAGCGGTGAGGTGCTGGAACAGCTGCCCAGAGAGGTTGTGGATCCCCGTCCATCCCTGGAGGTGTTCAAGGCCAGGTTGGATGGGGCCCTGGGCAGCCTGGGCTGGTATTAAAGGTGGAGGTTGGTGGCCCTGCATGTGATGGGGGGGTTGGAGCTTCGTGATCCTTGAGGTCCCTTCCAACCTGGGCCATTCTGTGTTTCTGTGACCCCACGTGCCCTGGGAGGTTCTCAGTGGGATTTCACCTCCCCACTGGGCATCAGGGGCAGCGGAGGCCTGCAGTCCCAGCAGGGCTGTGCCAGCACACAGCTGATGCCTGCAGGAGCTCAGTCTGTGTCAGGTGAAGCAGGCTGAGAGCTTTGGGGCAGGGCTGGTGCTGTAGGAGGAATGAAGAGAGGCCGGGTCGTGGTGCAGGAGCAGCGCAGGCTGCACGCTCCCAGGTGTCCCCTGGGCACAAAGCGTGCAGTGCTGGGGGCAGGTCTTGTCCCCAAGCCACTGCTGCTTCCTGCTGCACCCTGTGCCAGCCAGGTTGCCCCAAAGCTGCACCTCAGAGGCAGCAAACGTGTGCAAATTTATATTTTCTTGTGATGTTTTGGTGATTGCTTACCTTTCCCCACCCTGGTGCTTCTGTTTCCAGCAGCAGAACGGAAGCGCGGTGACTTTCTTCTTTCCAACTTAACTTCCATCTTCCAACTTTTCTTCCTAAAGTTAAAAACAGCTCTTTGGAGGGGGCAGGAAGACAGGAGTGGGTCCTCACAGCCCACGGCTGCAGTGTGACAAACCCTGAGCTCATGGTTTTCTTTTCTCTTGGATGGTATTAAAAGCAGTGGTCTGCTCTGGGGGAGCAGCACGGCGATGGTGAGCACTCAGAGCTCGCAGTGCCTGAGCTGCCCTCACTGTGCAGCCGTGACGTGTGGGAGCAGCTGCCCGATCCACTGCTTGGTCTGGAGGCAGCGCTGTGCTGATGGGGCAAAGGGCCCTTTGCAAAGGCAAATATTTGCTCTCTGCCACCCGTTTTGCTGCTTGGATTTCAGTTTTCTGCTTCGCAACCACCTTTGTTTCCATGCAGCCCTGCAGCGGTGAGGGCCCACCTGGGGGCGATGCCTTTTAGGTGTTAAAACGGCCGGAATTTGGACAAATTCAGGGCTGTGCAGGAGCCAACCTCGCTGTGGGGGCAGGCCTGGCTGAGCAGCCCCAGCCCTCCTTCCATTCTCCTTCCCTTTTCCCCTCCTGGAGCTTTTTGTTCACTCCCTCTGCCTTTGCACCCCGTGTTTAGCAGGCTGGGGGCCAGCAGCTCGCAGTGATGCTGCTGGTCTCCCTGCCCCCACGTTACAGGAGGGGGTGAACCATGGGGGTGTCAGAGGAGTGCAGCCCATTGCTGGGGCTGGCACTCAGATTCACAGCATCCATCTGGCCGGGCTGCCGCCCCCCCTGCATTCCTTCTCCCCTTCTTATCCCCCACCCTGTGGTGAGTAACCAGGAGCCCTGGCTGTAACCAAACCATGGCAGGCTCTGACTTTCCCATGCTGTCCCCACAGAGGCTCTGTGTGCTGGGGAGCTCCCTGCACGGGATGGGGCAGCAGCTCCAGCCCTCTCCGCTCCCTTCATATCCCCCATTCATTCATCCCTTCCCCATAACCCTGCTCAGCAGCTGGCTCTGCTGTCACCCAGCAAGGATTTACTGCTGCTTCAGGTGGCTTCAGATGAAATCTCACGGCAGGAGGAGCAGATTGCTTGGTGGAAACCCCAAACAGATGCAGCTCCATCGGGCAGCGTGCGGCGCCTGTGTGCTCACCGTGCTGCAGGAGGGGCCCTCTGTGTGGGGGCAGAGCTGGGTCAGCACAAGGGGGGTTCCGGGGGGCTGCTGTAGGGCTGTGCTGAGCTGTGTGGGCACTGCAGCTCGGCCCTTAGGAGCTATGGGTGGGAAGGTCCTCCTGTGGGTGTGGGGATGGGGAGCCCCGCTCACTGGCAATGCCTTTTGTTGGTGTTTCCTTGCAGGGAAGAACCTCTACACCAACGAATACGTAGCGATCAAATTGGTGAGTCCTCCTGCAGTGCGGGGCGGGGGGGTGACCTCAGGGCCTCCCCCCAGCAGCACTGAGCTCTGCTTCTCTCCTCGCAGGAGCCCATCAAGTCTCGGGCCCCACAGCTGCACCTGGAATACCGCTTCTACAAGCAGCTCGGCAATGCAGGTACAGCCGGAGAGCCCCAGCCGTGTGATGCAGCACTGCCAGGAGCTGCAGGGGCTGCTCCCCCCCACCAATGCACACATTGACCCCCCCCCCTTTTCCTCTCTCGCAGAAGGAATTCCTCAGGTTTACTACTTCGGCCCCTGCGGGAAGTACAACGCCATGGTGCTGGAGCTGCTGGGCCCCAGCCTGGAGGATCTCTTTGATCTGTGCGACCGCACCTTCACCCTCAAAACCGTCCTGATGATCGCCATCCAGCTGGTGAGGGGAGGGCAGGAGGGGGGGCGAGGGGGGCACGGCGGGGCTAGGGGGGCCAGGCAGCCCAGCCCACTGACCCCCATCCCTTCAGATCACACGGATGGAGTACGTCCACACCAAAAGCCTCATCTACAGAGACGTCAAACCGGAGAACTTCCTGGTGGGGCGGCCGGGCAGCAAACGGCAGCACACCATCCACATCATTGATTTCGGCCTGGCCAAAGAGTACATCGACCCCGAGACCAAAAAACACATCCCCTACAGAGAGCACAAGAGCCTGACGGGGACGGCGCGTTACATGAGCATCAACACCCACCTTGGGAAGGGTACGGGGGGGGCTGTGGGGCTGCCCATCCACCTGTATGGGCTGGGGGGGGCGAAGAGGGGTTTTGGGGGGGGAAGTGCTCACCACCACTTCTGTCTCCGCTCAGAACAAAGCCGCAGGGACGACCTGGAAGCGTTAGGCCATATGTTTATGTACTTCCTCCGTGGGAGCCTTCCCTGGCAGGGCCTGAAGGTAAAGGGCCGGGGGCTGCTCGGAACCCTGCCTGTGCCGTGCCACCCCTGTGGTGTCCCCCCGTGCTGTGGGGACATCCCAGCTGCCCCCCGATGCTCCCCCTGCCTCCCCCTGACCCCGCTCGCCCCTGCCAGGCGGACACACTAAAGGAGAGGTATCAGAAGATCGGTGACACCAAGCGAGCCACGCCGGTGGAGGTGCTGTGTGAGAACTTCCCAGGTGAGGGCACCCGGTGTGGCCCCAGCTCGGCTCCCCACCTCCCCCCCCACCCAAACTGAGCCCCCCTGTCCCCGCAGAGGAGATGGCCACATACCTGCGCTACGTGCGGCGCTTGGACTTCTTTGAGAAGCCGGACTACGATTACCTGCGAAAGCTCTTCACGGATCTGTTTGAGAGGAATGGTTTTGTGTTCGACTACGAATACGACTGGGCTGGGAAACCACTGGTGAGTGGGGAGGGGGCGGCCGGGGGAGGGCAGGGAGCAGCTCCGAGCCAGGCTGTTGTGTTAGAGCTGTTACACGGCAGTCTGAGGCTCCCCCTTGTGCCAGGGGATCGGCACCCTGACATGGGCTGGGGGCTGGGCTGGGGCTGCTTTGTTCCTTTGGCCACAAGTGGTGGCACGGCTGACAGAATCACACGAAATCACGGGGTTGGAAGGAACCTCAAGGATCACAAAGCTCCAACCCCCCTGCCACAGGCAGGGCCACCAACCTTCACATTTAACACCAGCCCAGGCTGCCCAGAGCCTCATCCAACCTGGCCTTGAACACCTCCAGGGATGGACGGGGCATCCACAGCCTCTCTGGGCAGCTGTTCCAGCACCTCACCACTCTCACAGCAAAGAACTTCCCCCTGACGTTGTGCTTCTTGTACCCCCAGCCCACCCCCATCGGCACGATGCACAGCGAGGTGCAGGTGCAGCCCCCGAGCAGAGACAAAGCACAGCCACACACCAAACACCAGGTGAGCAGCAGCACGGCCTTCCCCAGCACCTCCTGCTCCCCACAGCCCTGGGGCTGGGGCTGCGTCCTGGTGGCTGACTGGTCGCTGTGGGTGGGAGGGAGCAGCTGGGACCTGGGACTGCCTGCGGGCTGCAGTGCTGATGGATGGCAGCGCGGTGCGGTGCTGGGGATGACGACCGGTGTGATTTGCTGATGTGGTTGTGGTCACTTGTCAGCGGGGCAGAGCTGGCACCAGGAGGGGCTGCTCCAGCGTGTGGCCCCATGCCGGGTGTGCGGGGCAGTGCTGGGGGACCGCAGAGCTGTGCGGGAGACGAGCGACCCTCAGCCCCGTCCCGGTGGCCGTGCAGCCCCTCGTGCCTTCGGCTGGGGCTCGGGGGAGCAGGGCTGTGTGGGTGCCTGAGCACTGCTGCCCTGTGGGGAGTGCTGTCCCTCCAAGGCTGAGGAATGAGGGCTGAGGAGCGCAGCGTTCCGTCCACCTCCCTTCTTGAGGCCGCAGCACTTCTACCCGGGGACGCCAGGCCCCCGCTGTGCGCTGCAGGTGGGATGGGGCAGAGGCACCGCGTGGCTCCAGCCCTCCCCAGGTTCCCCCACAAAGATCCCACAGCCCGGAGCCCCGCGCTCCTGGAGGGCTCAGAGCTGCGCCAGCGCCTCCCCCCCGAGCTGCTCCGGCCACGGCTTTTGCTTTTGCATGTCTTACTTTCTCTACTCCTTCCTGCCGCTCTTCTCGCCCCCTGCCCCGTTGTCCCCCACCTCTCCCTTCTCCCCCCCCCATTCTTTTCCTCTTTTCTGTTCTTTTGTTTCTTTTCATCCTCTACCTCCCGCCTGCCGCGAGCAGCCGCCCGATGGGACGGAGCAGTGGGATGCTCACGCTGGCGGGCAGCCGGCCGAGGAGCCCGGGGGAGCTCGCCTGGCAGCCGGCAGGCTCGGGGGGTCCGTCCAGGTACACAACCACGTGCTGAGGGCAGGGGGGGCGCGGGGCAGAGCCTGGCTGTGCTGTCAGGACGCGGCTCCGACTGCGGACCGTTCCTCCATCGCTGGGATGGGGCGACAGCTTGGAGCCCTGCTTCCGTCCACCCTTCCCCGGGCGGCCCTCGGCTCGGGGGGGCACCGTGTTGGGGACCCCCGGGTCCCCCCTGGTTGCGCTGCGCCGTTCCCTCTGTCTGCGCTTCGTCCCGTCGCTGCTGCTCGGCCCCGCTGCTCTGTGGGTTGGCAGTGGGTCGGCTCGCCCTCCTGCTGCCCTTCATCCCCCGCTGGGTCGCTCCCCGCTCTTCCTCCGGGCGGGGGGTGACAGCTTGGTGGCCCCACGGCACCGGGGCGGCCCGGCTTCACAGCGGGGCCTGTGGCACCGGGCTGCCTTTGCCGTGCTGAGGGGACCTCCGGTGCTGCAGGAGCCTTTGAGGGCTGAGCACCTCAGCACGGCCGTGTTGGGGCTCAGGGACGGTGCTGAGAGCTGTTTGGGGATGGGGTGGGGTTTGTGGGGTGGCTGGGCAGGGCGCACAGCAACACTGCAGCAATCTGCCGTCCCAGCGAGGGGAGCCGGGACCCCCGTGACGCGGGGCCGCCACCTGCAGCTGCTGTGGGGCGAGGGATGAGGCCCTGTGGGACGACCCCCCCACCCCCACCCCACAGGACGGCCCCACGCTGACGTGTGCTTCCCTGCAGGTGATGAGCTCCACCAACGGGGAGCTGAACACGGACGACCCGACGGCGGGGCACTCGAACGCGCCCATCACAGCCCCCACCGAAGTGGAGGTGACCGACGATACAAAGTAAGGACACCCCCAGCCCCACACTGCACCCCACTCACCTGCCCCACAACCATCATAAGGGACAGTGTGAGCAGTGCCACGGTGCTCGGTGTCACTGTGATCAGTGTCAGTGATGCCCCCTGCAGTGCTGTGGGGCAGATCTGTGTGGGGCTCTCAGGGATCGCTGTGTGCCCCGAACCCCACGGGGCCACTGTTCCCCTCACACTCAGGCACTGATGCTCCCTCCCTCCCCCTGTCCTTCTGTTCTTCCATCCTTCTGTCCCTCCATCCCTCTGTCAATCTGTCCCTCCATTCTTCTGTTCCTCTGTTCCTCCATCCCTCTCTCCCTCCATCCTTCTGTTCCTCCATCCCTCCACCCTTCCTCTGCCCTTCCATCGTTTTGTTCCTCCGTCCTCCTGTTCTTCTGCCCCTCCATCCTCCTGTTCCTCTGTCCCTCCATCCCTCTGTCCCTCCATCCCTCCATCCTTCTATCCCTCCATCCCTCCTCTGTCCCTCCATCGTTCTGTTCCTCCATCCCTCTCTGCCTCCGTCCTCCTGTCCCTCCATTCTTTCCCATGTCCCTGTCCCTCCATCCGCCCATCCTTCCGTCCCTCCATCCCCATCCATCTGTCCGCAGGTGCTGCTGTTTCTTCAAGAGGAGGAAGAGGAAAAGCACCAAACGCCATAAGTGAGCGCGGGCGGAGCAGCGGTGCGGGGCTCCCCTCCCTCCGGCCGTGCCGGACGGTGCCCGCAATGCCGTGGGGTGGGAGGACCCCGGCGCCCACACGCAGCAGAGCGGGGCCTCCCCCCTGCCCGGCCCGGCCGCTCTCGTGTCCCCGCATCCGCCAAAAAAGAAAAAAAAAAAAGGTATAAAAAAAAAGAAAGCCCGAAGGGAGCGCAGCGCGGGGCCGCCCGTTGTGCCCGGCGGGACAGGAGCCGATCCTCGCCGCGCTGCGCTGCGGAGCGAACCCTGGGGTCTTTTTTTTTTTTTTTTTTTTTTTTTTTTTTCTGTTGCTTCTTTGTCTCTTAAGTTAATTTAAAGTGAGTCTCAGTGCAGCGCGCCGAGTTGTCGGTCCGTCCTTCACCGCCATCCGCCGCGTCCCGCGATGCGCTGCGCCCCACGGCTGCGGGTCCCGGTGAGCAGCGGGGCGGGCTGAGCTCCGCAGCGCCGCGGGGCGGTCGGACCCACGTAAACGGTTAAACGGCCCCTGGGGGCACGGCGGGTCCCGCGGTGGCGTTGGGGTGGCACCGGTGGCCCCGCGGCCCCGCGCGCAGCGCGGTGACCCCCGTGGGGGGGGGCAGAGCCCCGAGCGGTGCGCACGGACCCCCAGCCCCAAACCCCACCGAGCGACGCGCTGCTGTGTGCATCGATCACCGCACGGGGGGGGGAGGGGGGGCACGCTTAGCTTTACCCGCACCCCGCTGCTCTGCCCCAAAGGGGTCGGACGGCGCTGGGGCTCTGGGGAGGGGGGGAGCGGGGGAACATCTGTGGCTGCTTCGGAGCATTGTTCAAACCATCCCGATGGGGGGGGGGGCGGTGGGGACGCCCCGATGGGGACGGCGGACCCCCCCCCCATCCCCATCCCCGCCCCCCCCGCAGTGCTCACTGCTTCCAAGCGAGATGTACAGAACCGGCGTTGCCATCTCTGATGCTTCTCTGGGGGCGCGGGGCTCCTTTCCCTCTCGGGTTTGGTTTGGTTTTTTTTTTTTGTTTGTTTGTTTTTGTTTTGTTTTTTTTTAATAAAAAAAATATAGAAGAAAAAAATAATTAAAAAAAAATCTTTAAAACCTTCTGCTGTGTGTCTGCGTGGTCACATATGGCAAAGGGGGGAGGGAAGGAGGGACAGCAGGCAGCGCCCCCTCAGCAGCGCCGGGTTTGGGGCTCCCAGCACTTCCCCAGGAGCTGCCTAAAGACAACCGAAGGTCTTTATTCATCTCCTATGTACAAATCTCAGGGCCGCGGCCCAAAGCAGAGCGCGAACGCGGGACAGAGCAGCGGATACATTCAATGCGGCGCCGGGGGGGGGGCGGCCCCAGCTCCGCTCGGGGGTGACGTGGTGCAACGTCTCACACTTTTGGAAAGGGGCGAAGTCCAACAGCGAATCCGTTCCCGTACGCGCAGCAGCCGCCCGGCGCTGAGCCACGCGGGGCTCCTCTCCCCACGGAAGGACCCGCGGCTGCCAACAGGGAGAGAAACCGCAGAGCAGCGGTGGGAAGAGGCGCCGTGAGGCCGCGGTGGGGCCGGGCCCCGCAGCCCCGCGCACGGAATAACGCGTGGACCCATCGGGTTCGCTTTTTCCGCCGTGGTTTTCGTTGCATTATTTCGGTACTGGCCGTACTGAGCCGCCCCGCGCGGAGACCTCGAGAGCGGCCCGCGCCGCGGCTGCTGAGCATCACCGCAGGGCAACGTCCCACCCCGCGGGCTCCGCGACGTCCCCGCAGTGCCAAACCGGAGCTCTGTAGCACCGCTCCGACCCCACCGGCATCGTCCGTCCCGCGGCGCTGACCCCCCCGGCGGCGCCGCTCACCTCCGCGCTCCCTGCGGGCGGAGAAGCGCCGACGCTCAGCACGGCCGCGGGAGGACGGGCGGGTGGGGGACGAAGGGGCGGCCGCAGCGCTGCGGCGGCGGGGTTCGGTGCGGCGCTTCCGGGCTCCGAGGCGAAGGCGGGCGGCACTATGTGTAGAAGATGATCTCTGGGATCTGTCCGTCCTCCACCGAAGTGCCGTTGTTGTTCCCGGCCGCGTAGCAGAAGGTGAAGCAGGTCTTGGCGCCGCTGGTGGGCGATTCGTGGATCACCTTGCGCAGCCCTTTGGTGCCGTAGTGAGAATCGGGGCCCTGCGGGGACGCAGGCGGCTCAGGCGCAGCGCGTGGCTTCGTGCTCCCTTCCTCCCCCTCCGCCCTTGGTGCGGCCCCTCAGCTCTCTCCCCCTCCCCACGTACCTTCAGAGTAGCACACGCCGTGTAGTTGACGTTGGGCAGAACCTCCACGGGCTCCTTGAACATCACACGGAACGTGTTGGAGGAGCCGTCGCAGCTGAAGCCCGTGTCGTTCTGCCCCAGCACCGTGTTACTGTCCGTGTGGATGATCTGCGAGAGACACGACTGCTTTCCATCCGTGTGACGGCCGAGGGCTGCAAGCACGGATCCCTGAGTGCCCCACCGCGCTCCCACCCCACATCCCAGTGGCACCGACACGCAACGCTGCAGCCACGTACCTGTATGTTCACCTGGTAGTCTGTGGGGCCGTGTATGGAGCCGTACAACCCAAAGCCAACGACGAAGATCCGTTTGTTCACTGAGAACCTGCAGGGACAGACAGCCGTGCTCAGAGCGCAGCGCCGCCCCGGTGCGTCGCCGACACATCGCCAACCTGCTGCTCCCCCGCGCCTCGCACCCACGGCTGGAATCCTCTGCTGAGATCCTGACCCGTAAGCTGGCTGTGCTAACGGCCCCGCGCTCATTTTGTTTCATGTGGGGAAAGCAGAGCCGCGCCGCCCCACCGCTGAGCCCCACAGCCCACCGAGTCGTGGGGCTGCAGGACGCTGCCAGCACTCGGGCCAGTGCCAGCAGCAGCTCCCAGTGCTGCCAAGTGCCAGGAGGAGAGCTGCTCCGAGAACCCACCGCACACAGCTGTGCTCCCGTTTACCCAGGAAAGGGGAATTGGAGCAAATTGCTCCAGAGCGCAGGAAGGCCCAGGCCCTCAGTGCAGCACAGCAGGCTTCTCTCGGCCCAGCACAGGGCTGGAAGGACACAGGGGCAGTGCTGGGCTGGAAGGACACACGCCTGCCCCGCTGCTGTGCCCCAGCCTGGAGCACCGGGTGCCCGTTGGCTGCACCGGGTCCAGCCGTGTCTCAGAGCAGCGCCACGCACAGCTCACCCAGCTGCACCACCCACCCAGGAGGCAGCGGTGAAAAGGTGCTGTGCCTGCAGGACTGCGCCAGCGCCAAGTTCTCTGCCCTACACCCAGTGCCACCCCGCAGCACCACGGCTTCCCGGCCGCCTCCCACCCGCTCCAGCCGCAGCCCAGCACGGCTGCACACGGCTGCTCCTCCCCCGGCCCGGCCCTGCGCCGTCAGCAGCAAAGCGGGCGGCAAAGCCCCTCATCCACCCCTCGGCAATCAGCAGCACCGCTGAGCCGCGGCTGTGCGCCAGGAGCCGAGCGCCTCGCTGCCCTGCGGCTACAGGAGCCGTCCCGTCCCGTCCCGGCAGCGCAGAGGACGCAGCTCCGGCACTCAGGAGCAAGCAGCAGCCTGCAGCCGCACGCACAGCAGAAGGCGGCTGCTCTCCCCCGCGGCCGGCAGCAGGGCCTGGCACGCTGCCCTGCGGGCGTGGGGAGGAAAGCTCGGGAAACACGAATCTATCGGCAGCAGAACGAGCAGAGAAGCTGACCTTATCCTGTCACTAGTCCCACTGTACCCCCAGCGGCTCTCCACCTGCTGGAATCGGCTGATGCTGCACTCCTTCCCCCGCAGGCAGCAGCGCGGCCGGTCGATGAACTCCACGCGCGGTTTGGGGTTCACGGTGAAGTGCAGGAACAGGCTGACCACCTCACGGTCCGTCAGGATCCCCGACTGGGCCGGCCCTGCAGGGAGCACGGAGCAGCGCCGTGAGCTCAGGGCCGCCAGCACACGGCGCTGGGAAACACGGCGTCGCTGCTGCAGGGCTGTGAGCTCTGATGGAACGGCAGCACCTCTGCGCTGCGCCTGGAGAAGAGCAGCTGTGGCAACAGCTCCCCGTGCCTTCATAAGGGAAGCGGGGAGAAATCAGTGCCGCAGCTCCTCCAGCAGTAGCTGCTCTGCATTTCTGTGAGCAGAGAGGCTCCATAAAAGCACCGCTGTGGGCTGGAGATGTGGGATGCAGGAGCGGACTGTGGGCCAACATGAGCTGCATGGACCAGAGGAACGGGCGGAGGCACAGAGCTGATGGAGGAATGAGTGCGAGGAGATTTTGCTTAGCAAAAATTAACCATCGTTAATCACATCTGAAATGACCCCATGCAGCACACAGCACTGCTGGGAGGAGAGCTGGGGGGTCCCCTCCCTGACCTCTGCTGTGATCTGCTGGAAGAGCCAGAGCCACTGGGTGCTGCAGACATGGCTGGGGGGGGGGGGGTAACTCACTGCACCTCCACTTGGGTTCAGCGTTGTGGAGTTTTTTTTGCTCATCTTTTGGGCTAAAGAGGATGGAAAAAGCTTGCAGGGTTTCTCAGAGAGGAGGAATGCTCTGGGACAGACTCAGCACCACCGGCCCTCCTGCTGGAGGAACGCTGACAGCCCTCCTGGGGGCTGAGCTCTGCGTGGCACCGGCTGGACGAGGCCAGCAGTGAACAGAAGGGAGCCTGGAGCACAGCATGGGACAGGCAGGCACGAGCCCCAGCTCACCTGGCAGAGTGCTGACACCCCTACACGGATCAAAGGGGGAAGGGGGGGAGGAGGAACAAGAGGACAAGCACAGTAATTTAAGCCAAAGATAACAGAATAACCTCCGGTTCAAATTAACAATGAGTGCAATGCTGTGTACTCAGCCCCGGAAGCGCAGGCAGAGCACAGGCGGGACGGTTACCTGCTGCAAACTCCTCAATCGTCATCAGTGGGAAGCGGATGAGTGCCAGTGCTTTGCCCAGCACCTTCCTCTTGTTCTCAGGCACCACCTGCAGCTGCTGCCTCTGACACTCAGCCTCCGACCAGCGAACCACGGCTCCGAACAAACGAACCTCACGGATGCCCAGCGTGTCCCGCTCCAGCACTGCCACCAGCGTGTCTGCAGGGCACACAGGGCACAGTCAGCACTGCCCCTTGGTTCTGTGCGTTGATTGCAGCAGGAGGAGCTGCAGTGTAACCCCGTGTGGTGTAAAAGCCCCGTGCCTTACAGCCCTGTATGCCACCCTGTCAGAAGGAAGGTTGACAACCGAGCATCGGTGCCTATGAGCAGCGCACAGCGAGCTGGGCTGCTGTGTAGGATAATTAAAAGAACCAGTTCTTGCTTCTAAAACACAACACTTCTGTAACTCCAGTCTGATGAAGGCTGGGGAATGCTGCCAGCTCAGCAGGGGAAGGCATGCTAGGCCCAGCCCAAACCTGCCAGCAGCAGCACAGGATGCAGCCGTTGTGTCACGCCCGCAAAAATTCAGCTGCACCAAAGCAAGCGGCTCCAATGCATTTCTGCCAGCGAGCTCCTCTGCAGCCACTTCGTGCAATCTCCCTCGGCAGATTGACCCAGAACAGATGGGAAGCCCAGGTGTAAATGGGCAGGAACCGCAGTGCGTGGGCAGCCCGCAGGGGAGGGACACGTGCTCACCAAGGTCGATGTCAGTGAAGCCCTCGGCGTTGATGGCATCTGATGTGTTCTTGTCTATGTTCTCCAGGCACAGGCTGGCCAGCTGAGGCTCATCAAACAGCCTCGCCTGGTCACGAAGAAGCAATCATTAACACACAGGGCTCTTTACAAGTTGATGCCAAGCACTGGCACTCCTCCCCTCCCCACAGCCCATCCTCATTGGCGCTGCCGTGCCTGACCACAGCGGTCTTTCAGGCATTTAAGACAGCGAGGCAAAGGTCAGAACACAGATCTGCACAGGGCACGGCTCTGTTCCAGCTGTGCACGTCTCCAGGCACACATTTCCTCTGACACACAGCACCACGCTGACCACCCAGCTGAACGAGGCTGATTTTATCGCATGGTTTTTGTTCTTTGGAGGTGGCTTTGCAGGACGGCTCCACTTGCTGTAAGGATGCACAGAGGTGACTCTTGTGCAGGAATGCAGACACTGTGCAGCAGCAGAACACCCCAATGTGTGCTGTGCTCCATCCTGCTGAGGGGGAACTGCTCCACCTCACACCTGATGCCACAGAGTGCTGTGATTCCACCTCACTGCCACCACTGAGGTCCACCTGCCTGCCCCACGTGTGGCTGCAGGGCTCAGGAAGGGCCACCTTCAGCACAGGGACTGCTGTGCAAAGAGCCAACGCTGTGCTCACTGCTCTCGTGGATCAGGGAACTGCCAGCAGTGCTCACTTGCTGCCCTGGCATCCAGGGGTGCTGATATCCCACACAGCTCTCCCCTGTAACTTCCTTGTTGATCTGCACGTGACATCTGCATGCACTTTTGGCACAAGAGAGCACTGTTGATCACTCACTGTGAGCACCAGGAAAGCTGTTATGCCACGCATTTCTGGCAGGGATTGGTGGCTGCCTGAAATGCTGTGTCAGAGCTGCTGGAGCAGCAGCACTCAGCAGGGACACAACCACAGAGCTGTGGGGTCTCAGGCTCCACCAGCTGCCTGCAGCCCTACGAGTGCTGGGAATCATTGTGCACTCAGATCTCAGGTCTTTAATTGACAGATTTGTTGCAGTAGAAGCAGGAAATAAAGGTGGCTTTCCACACGAAGGAGCAGATCTGGCTGTCTCCTGGTAACTGGCTCCAGACAAGGCCCTCGTGCAGCCTAACGCTGAGACGGGGGCATCTCCAACAATCCCACCCCCCAGCTTTTTGAAAACTTGGTGTGCTGCCACAGCAAGCAAACTACATAGGAATCACAGTGATAATTGTGGGTTTGCTGTGAACTAACTCCACAGCACAAAAGGAAGCAGGGAAGCCTGTTCTCCATCCAGCACCAGCAGTGTCTGAAAACCCAGGACACCTCCTTTTGCTGAAGGACCTTTGAGACTTGGAAAGAAGTCACCACAGCCCTACATGCTGCCTTGCCAAAGCTGCCAGGGTGGCAGATACTCCCCAGGCCACCAGAGCCCAGCAGGGAGATGTGCCACCAGAAGTTCCCATTTCCAGCTTCCACAAGTTGAGGGACAGCACACAGCGTCTCTCCACAGTTGGGGTCTGCAGGGAAGATCTCTGCTTTTGGATAACAGCTCCTGATCTCTCAGATTCTGGGCTGCTGAACCTGAAGAGCACAACTACTACAGCCAGGGAGGTACAAGGATGCTGCTGGGAAGTAGATGGGAACGCAGCCTTGGCTGCCATCACCCCTGCAAGGACCCTAAGACCTCTGCCCTGAACCACCTGCTGTCCTCTGCTGCTCCTTACACAAACCTGCTCAGCACCGTGCTGCTGTGAGGAAGGCTGCAAAGCACACCGACACAGAACAGCTTTCTTGGAGATGATAACACTCACAAAACTTGTTCTGCTGTTCCAATGGATTCGTGCCAATAGTGGCAACCTCACCTGTGTTAGCAGCATGAAGGCGTTGTCTGCCCGGAGGTTCTTCTTCAGGAACTCCACACAGTGAGCTTCCAGGGCTGGGACTGCGTACTTTTTAGCTGTGTAAAGGGTTGTCATAACAGTTTCTGGTCCGATCTGAACTTCATCTGAATAAAGAAACCTGAAAGCAGGCAGACAAGCATCGCTCAGCGAGGTAACAAAGAACACCCCTGCAATTCATTAAAGCCATTCTGTGTCTCTGCCTACCATCCTGGAGCTCCCCTGTTCTTGAGGGATGTGGGGAAGGACAGGATGCAGAAGCAGAGGGAAGATGGAGAGGGTGACCCCAGACAAGGAAAATGGTCATTGGGGTTGAACTGATCAATCCTGGCAGGGAACAGCCCGATTTTGCCTCCCTTTTGATATTCTAGCCTCACCAAGCCTTAAAGGCAGATGGTAACTCTGTGCTCCAGAGACACAACGCGCTGCTGGGAGCCATGTGCCAGCTGAGGGGATTCCCCATGTGCCTGTGTCTGAGCTGATGTGAGCCCAAGGCAGGGGGCTGTGGGGCTGTTATTTCTGGCCCTTCGTCCTGTGGAGATCGATTCTCAAATCTTCTAGGATAGCACAGTCCCAACCTAAGCACTTTTTGAAGGTAAAGTGAGAAGTGTGCCAAAGCTAAATATAGGTATTGTTCCTAATGGGGAGCAAGTAGGGAATGTGTCAGGAGCATCAGAATGGAAAGCCCAGAACTCAGTGACAGAAACCCTACAGAGATGAGGCAGTGACATCCCAGCGTGCACTCAGGGCTGCTGCACTGCATACAGCACCAGCTGAGCTCAAAGCCATTGCGAATGGGATGTCACAGCTCCTTCCTCCTCCTCCTCTCGGCACACAGACCAACAACACAGGCTGGGAAGGTGAAGCAGCAGGAAGGTGTGCTTATTTAATGGCTGCTACTCCTCAAGATGAAGTCAGGCAGATATTTCTGGGCATCAGCTAGACCAGATGTTACCCAGAAAAAGAGGGATTTAGCAGCAGCGTTTAAAGCCCTCAGATGGATTGGCAGAGAGGTTTGTTTAGAAACGTACGACCTCCACTTCACAGAACGGTTCACTGCTTTCGTTGGAAGCACTCCTCTCTACAATCAATCGGGTCATCCCGCTGTGACGTGCATTAGCAGCTTACTTCAGCAGGGCCAGGAAGGCAGCAGGCTCCACGTCGGGCAGCTCGATCTCCGTGGAAGTTGTGGCCATCCCACCATTGAACATGGCATCGAAGACGGCGCTGCCCACGGCCAGCACAAACCTAAAACCACAAAACAAACCAAAAAGCTGATGTTAACCCAAGCCCGTATGCACAGAAAGCCCGGCTGGCTGCTGGTCCCCAGAGGCTCCCCCAGGGAGGAGAGCTGCTCACAGCATCACATGTTTCGCAAGGGAAGGGAGAGTCACAGTTTTCTTTCATTTAATGAGAAAACACCGACGTTGCAAACAACCTGACCCCGAGCCCCGCACACAGCATCCCAATGGTTCACAAGGTTTTGTGCATCGTGGAGCAGAACACGTGCAGCTGCTCTACGCAGCCCTGAAAGTCGGAAGCAAGCATTCCCACAAACCAGGTTTGATGCTGAAAGGAATCCGGTGTGAACACAGTGCCATCCCTCACCAACGACTGCCAGCTCCTGCTCCAGGGGCAGACGCAGAGCTGGGCTGCCCAGGGCTGGCTGGGCACTTTAAAGCACTGCCAAGCACCTCTGAGAGCTTCCACCGCCGGAAACCCAGAGATGGGCATCCCCAGGGAAGCACCCGGGTCCTGGTGGCCATGCCCTGAAGCCTCTCCCCAAAGCCAAGTCCTTGAGCAGCCCCTGCCCGGCCACCAGCCGTGGGAAAACAAAGACTCCAACTGCTTCTCTGACCCATGAGGGAAAGGAAGAAGCAGAGGGAAAGCACAGCAGCAGAGCTGGGTGCACGCTTCGATGGAGAGAGGTATCAACAACTGCGGGCAGAAGGCGGTACGTGACGGAAGGCACGAGGCACGGCGCTCCGGTCTCGGGCTCCCAGGAACTCCATTGCCACCAGGGAGCTCTGGTTGGAGTTTACTGCACTAGGAAGTGACACAGCAGCTTTTTTTCCTCCTCAATTTACATCCAATTTTTTGTTTGGTCCCTTTCTGCTCTCCCCGCCGTGCAGAGGGCTCCCACACATGCAGTGCTGTGCGGGTGCCAGGCGGCATTGCTTCTGTTGGGAAGGAGAGCTGGGGACAAAGCGTGGCGGGTAGAAAAGCACAACAGGCACGTGTGGATTTCCATCCAGCAGTTCTGAAGGAAAATGGCCAGAACAAGCAAGGAACCTTGCTCACAACGCCCGGAGTGCCAGATGAAACAGAAATCCTTTGTGCGGAAGCAGGGACGGTGGTGAGACAGTTGCAGGCATGACTTTCTACTAACAATTAACATAAACTAATTGCACTCTAGGTTTGTCGTTCTCATAGGCAGCAGAGAGCTGTCAGCAGTGATCTAAAGGGGAGTTTGTATGAAAGAAGCTCTGCAATCTCTGCTCCCATTCCACTCGTGGACAGGTCAGTCCAATTGGTTTCACACTGCTGAACCCGAATGGGTCGGTGCCAGAAAGACACACAGCGCTCCGAACTCTGCAAGATCAGAGATTTGTAAGTTTCCTCAAAGCATGAAAGGGACACGAGGTAAGAAAGTCCCTCTCTTCATGGCATCTCTTTCACCTTGGTAAGAATGAGCACCCACCTCAGCTCTGTGCCCACAGCTCTGCTCCCTCCCTCAGCACCACGGTGATACAGACAACAGAACACTCCAGAGCCACGACTACCCCAGCGCTGCAGAGAAATCCCAAAATATCCATTTCTGAAGAGCTGACACAGGAACAGAGCAGCACGTGACAGACGTGTCACTAAGCTCTATGCAATCCCTGAGTGGGATGTCACGGCGTGGCATGCTCTGTTCTGCCTTCACCACTCAGGGAACATGAGGGATCGCAGAGCAATTGAGCAGCGTTTCACTTTGGGGCTGTTTTTTTTTTTTCCCCCTCCTTCAGCTTCACTTCTTTTCCACTTACCTAAGTGGGCCCCTGCCCACCTAGCGAGCCTAGTTCTCAGGGCAGGAGTGAGCAGATTCAAACACTAATTAAGCTCCAAATTAGAGAAGTGCAGAGCTGCTCCAGCTGGCCCAGAACAAGCTTGCTTTGCACAGACAGGGAGGAAAAAGGGAAACCTGAAGGAGAAAATTCTAGGTGCACGAGCACATATGACGAAAGGGGCAGCCTGAAAGCCTTCCCCAGCCCCAAAAAGACAGATCCTGCCCTCAAAGCAAAAGTGTTTGCACACCTGAGCAAAGCGTGAGGTGCTTCCAGCAGCGCTGGGCAGTGAAACGCATCAATTCCCAGTTAGAAGTCAAAGGAGCTGCCCCGAGAAGCAGCTGCACAGCCATCAGCATCATGCAGTGGGGGACAATCCCCTCTTCTCAGCATTAATGCTACCAGACAGGTCACCCCCTGCCCGGGGAACGTCCTCCTTCACAACCACAGGTTTGTTTCTCCAGATGTTCAGCTCTACCTACTTTTAAACCCCAATTTCTCCCATGGCTGCTCCCATCAACCCTCTGCACCACCAGGAATGCTGCTCCTAGCAGACAACTGCAGGGTGAGCTGCCCTGATCCTCGCCTATGGGTTGGGGTGGGGGTCCCTAGAGAGCCCCCCCAGAGCAGGGGGCAGTTCTGGGTGTGAGGGGGCAGTTCTGAGGGTTAAGGATCAATTCATTCAGAGGTAAAGGGTGGTTTGGGGGGCGAGGGTGGTCTGGAGGGATATGGGCAGCTTGGGGACAACAGGGACAGCTAGGGGGGTGTGAGAGGGTGACCCCTCCCCTCACCAAATGGGACTGAATCCAACCCCACCCCAAAAGCAGGCTGTACCCCACAGGCCCTGCCCTCCCCCACTCAGCTGGGACTCCCTCAGGGCCTCATACCCTCAGACCCAGCTTAGCCCAGGCCAGGGGCACCCCCAGGGTCTACCCATAGCCCACCCTACATTCACAGAACCCACACAATCCCCCTCCCCAAACCACATTGTGCCCCCCAGGCCTTCATCCCGCCCCATACCGCTCTGGGACCCTTCAGAGCCACACATCCCCCAGCCCCACCTCAGTTCCCCCAAACCACGCTGGGACACCAGGGTCTCCCTCAGGACCTCCCATCCCCCAGCCCCAGCACGGCCCAGTCCTGGTGGTCTACGTAAGGCTCTCCCCAAACCTCAAGGGCCTATCGCAGCCATCCCATCACCTTCACAACCTAAACATGGCTCTCCCCACTTCACCTACATCCCCCCAAGGCCTATACATGGCTCTTCCCACATTCCCCCCCCAAGAGTCCCCCCGGGGGCCTACATATGGCTCTCCCCTCACTTTCACACCCTAACCATGACTCTCCCCCTCTTCCCACCCTCCCCACTCCCCCCCATATCTCCCCTAGAGCCTACTCACGGGTCCCCCCCTCACCTTCAGACCCTACACATGGCTCTCTCCACATCCTACTCCCCTCCCCATCCCCTCTATGACCCCCCCCAGGGACTACCCTCAGCTCTCCCCTCACCTTCAGATTCTAAACACTCCTCACAGAGAGATTCAGGTCCTAAGCTCTCTTCATACTCCATTTTCCCCCAGAGCCCTCCTCATCTCTCCAGGGCCTACCCACAGCTTTCCCCTCACCATCACACCCTAAACAGGGCTCTCCCCATCCCTTCTATGTCCCCCCCCATCCCTACCCATGGCTCTCCCCACATCCCAGCCCCCCCCCCCCAACCCCTCGAATCTACCCATGGCTCTCCCCTCACCTTCACACCCTAACCATTGCTCTCCCCATTCCCCCTACACCCCCCATCCCTACCCACAGCTCTCCCCACATCCCAGCACCCCCAATTCCTTCCCACTGCCCCTAGAACCTACACATGGCTCTTCCTTCACCTTCACACCCTAAGCAGGGCTCTCCCGACTCTCCCACTCCCCTCCCCATCCTCCCTACATCTCCCCCACGGCTCTCCCCACATCCCAGCCCCCCCAGTCTCTTCCCACTACCCGTAGAACCTACGCATGGCTCTCCTTCACCTTCAGACCCTAAACAGGGCTCTTCCCCACCACCTCACTCTCCTCCCCATCCCTACCCATGGCTCTCCCCACATCCCAGCCCCCCCAATCCCTCCCCACACAACCCACCCACGGCTTTCCCCTCACCATCACACCCTAAACATGGCTCTCCCCATCCCCTCTATGTCTCCCCCAGGGCCTATCCATGGCCCTTACCTCCACAACCTAACCATGGCTCTCCCCATTCCCCCTACATCCCCCCCATCCCTACCCACAGCTCTCCCCACATCCCAGCACCCCCAATTCCTTCCCACTGCCCCTAGAACCTACACATGGCTCTTCCTTCACCTTCACACCCTAAACAGGGCTCTCCCGACTCTCCCACTCCCCTCCCCATCCTCCCTATATCTCCCCCACGGCTCTCCCCACATCCCAGCCCCCCCAATCCCTTCCCACTACCGCTAGAACCTACACACGGCTCTTCCCTTCCCTTCAGACCCTAACCACGGCTCTCTCCACCACCTCACTCACACCTCCCCATCCCTACCCATGGCTCTCCCCACATCCCAGCCCCCCCAATCCCTCCCTACTGCCCCTAGAACCCACCCATGGCTCTCCCTTCACCGTCACACTCTAAACAGGGCTCTCCCCATCCCCCCTACATCCCTCCCATCCCTACCCATGGCTCTCCCCACATCCCAGCCCCCCCCCAATCCCTCCCTACTGCCCCTAGAACCTACCCATGGCTCTCCCTTCACCGTCACACTCTAAACAGGGCTCTCCCCATCCCCCCTACACCCCTCCCATCCCTACCCATGGCTCTCCCCACATCCCAGCCCCCCCCAATCCCTCCCACAACCCCTAGAACCCACCCACGGCTTTCCCCTCACCATCACACCCTAAACATGGCTCTCCCCATCCCCTCTATGTCCCCCCCAGGCCCACCCACGGCCCTTACCTCCACAACCAAACAGCGGCTCCCCCCCCCCCAATACCTTCCTATGTCTCTTCCCCCCCCCCCCCCACCTGTGTGCCGGGATGCGCTGCGTCCCTCGGCCTTTCCCCACCAGGAAGTGCACGTCGCTCAACACCTCGTTGTTAAACAGAAAAGCGAATCGTTCCTGCACCGTGGGTTTGGTCGCCTGCCAGTTGTACACCGGTTCCCTCTGCAGCCCTCCGCCCGGGCCGCCCGCCGGGGCCGCCCCCACTCCCGGGCCTCCTCCTCCTCCTCCTCCTCCTCCTCCTCCAACCGCCGGATTGTTCGCCCCGCACTGATTGTAAGTGAGCCCCGGAGGGGACGAAGGTGTTCCGTCAGCAGTTGCGGCGCAGGCAGCTCCGTTGCCCGGGGGAGGCGGCGGGGGTTGCGGGCAGGATGAGGACAGACCCCCGGGGCCGCTCCCGCCGGCCGCCATCTTGTGCGGAGCGCGGCGCGGCGCGGGGCGGCGCTGCAACAGCAGCAGAACCACGAGCGGCGGGCGGGACACGGCGGCGGGAGGGAGCGGGAGCGGGGAGGCGGGGGATGGGGGGGTGATGGTGGTGGTGGTGGTGGGGCGGGGGGCGATGCACAGAGCCGGGCAGCAGCGCGGCATGGAGGGAGGGAGGGTGGGTGGGGAGGGGATGGGGTGAGGGGAGGGTGGAGGGAGGAGGGGGCGGGGCTAAAGGTGAGGGGGAGGGAGGGGGTGTGAGGGGAGGGGGTGGGTCTGAGGTGTGTGGGCAGATCTGAGGGGAAAGGGGCAGATTTGAGTTGCGGATGTGAGGGGAGAGGAGAGGAGCAGATCTGAGGTGTGTGGGCAGATATGGGAGGGGAGGGGGGCAGATCTGAGAGGAAAGGGGCGGATTTGAGGGGTGTGAGGGCAGCTCTGAGTGGAGTGGGGCAGATGGGGGGGGGCAGATCTGAGGGATGTGAGGGCAGATATGAGAGGAGAGGGGCAGATTTGAGGGGAAAGGGGCAGATTTGAGTTGCAGATGTGAGGGGAGGGGGCAGTTCTGAGGTGTGTGAGCAGATGTGAGAAGTAAGGGGCAGATTTGAGAGAAAAGGGGCAGATATGAGAGGAGAGAGGCAGTTCTGAGGGATGTGAGGGGCAGATTTGAGAGGAGAAGGGGCAGTTTTGAGGGACAGATGTGAGGTGTCTGGGCAGATGTGAGGGGAGGGGGGCAGTTCTGAGGGATGTGAGGGGCAGATATAGGGGAAAGGGGCAGTTCTGAGAGGAGAGAGGCAGATATGGGAGAGGAAAGGGGCAGATATGAGGAGCGTGAGGACAGTTCTGAGTGAAGAGGGGTAGATGTGAGGGGGCAGATCTGAGGGATGTGAGGGGCAGATATAAGGGGAAAGGGGCAGATAGAGGAGAGAGGCAGTTATGAGGGGCAGATTTGAGAGGAGGGGGCAGTTTTGAGGGGCAGATGTGAGGTGTATGGGCAGATGTGCGGGAAGGGGAGCAGTTCTGAGATGTGTGGGCAGATGTGAGAGGTAAGGGGCAGATTTGAGGGGAAAAAGGTAGATATGAGAGGTCTGGGCAGTTCTGAGGGGAGAGGGCGGTTCTGAGGGGCAGTTCTGAGGTGTATGGGCAGATCTAAGGGGAGAGGAGCAGATATGAAGGGAGAGAGAAGAGGGGCAGATGTGAGGAGCAGTTCTGAAGGGAGAGGGGTGGGTGTGAGGGACGTGAGGGGCAGATCTGAGGGATGAGGGGGCAGCTCTGAGAGAGATGGGCAGCTCTGAGGAGAGAGGGGCAGTTCTGAGGGGTGTGAGGGGCAGATCTGCAGAGATAGGTGAGATCTGAGGGCAGAGGGGCAGATTTGAGAGCATGGGCGGCTCTGAGGGGCGAGGGGGTGGTTCTGAGAGGAGAGGGCATTTCTGAGGGGCAGATCTGAGGGGAGGGGGCAGATGTGAGGGGCAGTTTTGATGTGCATGGGCAGCTCTGGGTGGGGTGAGGGGCAGATCTGGGGTGAGGGGGTGGCTCTATGGGGTGTGAGGAGGCAGTACTGAGGGATAGCAGGGGATGGGCAGATATGGGGTATGGGAGCAGTTCTGGGCTGAGGGGGCAGCTGTGAGGGGTGAAGGGGGCAGTTCTGAGGGGCACAAGGGCAGTTCTGGAGTGGAGGGGCAGTTCTGAGAGATACGGACAGTTCTGGGGGAGGAGGGGCAATATTGAGGGGTAATGGGGGTAGTTCTAAGTGTGCAGGGACCAGGGGCCAAGGAACGGGGGCAGCCCAACCGAGTTGGGGAACAGGAGAGTGATATGGGACTGAGTCTGGGGGGCACCCAGGGCCAGGGGTGCTCCTTGTTGCTCTCGTGAACCATCTCTTCCCCTAAAGCGGGGTCAGGATCTGTGCTCAGCTCCTCAAGGTGCGTGCACACATGAGCAAACACGCAGTCCTGGTGCAGCCCTCCATTGCAGCAGTGCACTGCCTGCCCCTCTGCTGCCACACAGAGCTGTGCCAGCTGTGGGTTCGGAGCTGAGACCCCACGCAGCTGAGGGATCTCATGGGACCAATCTCTGTGGCTGCACACACCAGCGTGGACCGACGGCTTTGCGTCGCGTTATCTCATATCTGCTCCTGCTGCATTGCACACCAGCAGGTTTCTACTGCATTATCCTAATTGGGGGAACTCCCATTCCCACAGCTATGCACAGCTCAGAGCTGGCCATTAGCTGACCCTTCTGGCAGCCAGTCTGCATGCAGGAATGCACGGCAGCCTTGAGAGAGATGCTGCTTTTCCCTCTGAAATCTTCCTGCAATTACTGATAACCGAGCACTGAACATGGACGCGCTCTCTTTCAAAAACACCACGTCCTCCTCCTTGCAGCACGTCGCAGAGTTACACCCCTTTGCTGGCAGAGCTGTTTCCATGCATTTCAGCATTGTTTTTTTTTTTTTGCTCAAAACTCTGTTTTCCACTCTGTCCTGCTTGCGTTTCGCTGCAAGCATCAGAGGGAGCTGCAGGCTGCTGCTCGGCCCCGTGTGCAGCTGCAAGAGTGGACGCTGCATGGAGCGAGCAGCACCAGCCTCTGGCCACCGTGCAGGCAACTAATTAGAGCCCTGCGTGTGATGAAATAAATGAAAATTAGTCATTTTGAGGTGGTGGCCTGATGATTAAAAGCCAAGCCAATGGAAAGAAGCCCAGGAGAGAAATAATTGTATGGATAGTGGAGGAATGTGCTCGGGGTGCTGTCACACCTGGGCAGGGGTGCAGAAAGGACGGGGAGAAGCGGCTGCTCATCTCTGGAGCGAAGCAGAAGCGATCAGCAGTGTTATTAGACAAAGAGGCGCCGTCAGAAACAGTGCCATCTGGGAGGCTTCGACTTCCCCAAAATAAAGCTGAGAACAAACGCTCCTAAAAACGGCACCGCGCCGCTATTTCTAGATCTGATCACCACCAGATTGCTGCTTTACCAACCAGGCGCTCGCAGCCGGCTCAGCAAAACCAGCAGCCCGAGCACTGCAGGAAGCAGAGGACATCCTACGTTGCTTTGTGTTGTGGAGCTGCGCCCCAAGCAGAAGATGGGAACGGAGACCCATGGAAGCATCACACGTCCCGCTGTGTCACCCAGGTGCCACCGCCACGCTGTCACCGTGAGCTCCTATTTTGGGCTGATGCTGCAGCACCCAGTGATGTGGGGCACTTTAGCTTAATAGCTTAGGGCTATTTTCAGAGCTGCCCTTCTCCGCACGTGCTCTGACCCAGTGTCCAACCATGGGGCACTTTCTAGGGGCGGTGGCGAGGAAGGGGATCCTGGCTGGGACAGCAGAGGTGACACCGGAGCTGCTGGGACCAAGGGGACACCCCAGGCCCTTGTCCTCAGCCCCACAGAGCTCAGCTCTGCCCCACAACTTCACCACTGCCCCAGCCCAAACCTGGTTCTGAGCCGAGCACCGGCACCCAGGTGCTGTCGCGCCCGTCCCCAGCACGGGGGCACGGCTGGAAAAGTTCCTCACCGTGCCAAAACACACCTTAAAAATAATCACTTTATATTTCAGAGACCTTGTACAAGGGTTAAAGCAGCACAGCAATGCCTTTGCAGCCCCCCTCCCCCTGCGCTCCCCACCTCCACACTCCCCAAAGCCAGCCCCACAGCATCCTCAAAGCCAAAACCATCCCCAAACCCCCAGTAACCCCAGCCCCAAAGCCATCCCCTCCCACCCCACCCTGTCTCTGTGCCTCAGTTTCCCCCAACCCTACAGCCCAGGGCACACTGGGGCCACGGTGACCACCCCCCACCCCAGGGTTGGGAGAAGTGAACAGGGACTGGGACAGCCCCCACCCTTGGGTCGGTCTCAACGCATTTTTATTAAATCCTTACAAAACAGAATACAAAATTCTGGCATCAACAATGGTTATAAAGGAAAACTTCAATCCAGCTGTATCAGTTCACCTGGTACATACAGTAAAGTGCTTGTTGGTTGTAGGGTTTTTTTTTTTTTTTCTCTTCCTTTTTAATTCTCTTTCCCCCCCCCCCCCCCCATTACTTTTATTCCCCAGCCAGCCCCAAGTGGAGGCAGGGGGGTGCAATGCGTCAGCCCAGCTTTGGCAGTCTTCATCCATCGTAAAGCAGAGAAAATCCCCCCATTTCCATTAAAAAAAAAAAGTTAACTTCACAGTACAAGTTTCTACCCAGTCCTACGTCAGGTTAGTGGGGCCGGAGGGGAGCGCAGGGATGGGAGGAGGCAAAATGCTTAAAGTTTCCAGCTTCAAAACTAACGTAACATCTGGTTTCTGGGATAGGTGCTCAGCGGGGCTTTGCAGGAGTGGGTGAAGGGCTTTGGGGAGCACCTGTGGGTGCCACAGGGCTGATCCTGAACCCCACAGCCCAGCCCCAAGCTGCTCCCACCCCACAGCAGACCTCAGGAACCCCAGCCCGAGGCGTTGGCTGCGCATCCTTCCAGCAGTTCTTAATATAAGACAACGAGGAATCATCCACAACTGATAGCACAAAGTAAGCAATCCATGTCACAACGCACAATCAAGATGGATTTTTTGTCTTTCCTCGGGGGGAGGGAGGACCGGGGGCCTCGAAGCATCACCGTCCCTGACCCCACAGTGCTGCAGAGGGGTGGGGAGGGCAGCCCTACACCTGGAGGAAACCCCCGCCCCAAAACAACCCTACACGTATTGCATAGTATTGCTGTCAGCACTCTGAAAACAGAAAGGAGAACTCTTTTTTTTCCAGCGACCTGGGGACGTCTCTCCCATATCCAGGCAAGCTCCCACTGCACACAGCATGGGGCACGGTTGCTTTTTGCTTTCCCCCGTGCCCTCCTCCCCCCCCCCAAAAAAAAAAACCCAAAACATATAAAGCTCCAAGCATAGAGAATGCAGAATAACAGGGCTCCCTGCTCTGAGCAGGACACGGGGACGGCTGCAGCTCCGACCCCACAGTGTTCCATCAGCTCCCCCCTGCTGCCCTGCACCCCAAACCCTCCTGCTGCTGCTGCTGCTGCTCCCAGCTGGGACCCCCCCTCCACTGCCCAGCCTCAGGGCCAGCCCAAAGCTACACCAGGGCCATGCTGCCCTACCGAGGGGGATTCCATGGAGCACCCCTGTATTCCTAAAGATGTTTTTCCCTATTTGCCTCAGCTGCTCTGGAACCTGGGGTGCACGACCTCCCCCCCAGTGCAGGAGCACAGCCCTGGGACTGAGCATTGCCCCACTCTGACCTTACCCCTGGGAGCTGCCTGCTGGAGTGAGGGTGGAACGGAAGACGTTTCTCCGTGCCCTGTAGAGAAGCACAGCTAGAGCAGGTTAAAACCAACACTAATCAGTAACAATTAAAAAGGATAAAAGGGGGGTGAATAGCTTATTCTGGAGGCTGGCTGCCGAGGCGGGCATGAGCCGGGTTGGGGCAATGGGATGTGTTGTGGGGGGTGAGCATCGGGGTTGGGGTGAGCATCGGGGTGCACTCCCATACCACACCATCCCTGGGATGGCCCCCCCTGCTTGTAGCCCCCCCCACATCTGGGGGACCCTCAGCTCCCCATAGGGCCGAGGTGACAGCGCTGCTGCTGCTGGTCTTTTGTTCACAGTATGAGCTGAGAGCGGCCGCGGCACAGAGTCCTTTGGTGCCGGGGTGTGCGGGGGGGGGACAGGAGAAACCAACCACGAGCTGGGGAGCAAAGCTCAAGTGTCTGTCTGGTGTCTGTGGGTGGCTGGGGGGGGAAGGAAGGGGGGAAGCGACCCCACGTGTGATTTAATACCTTAGCAAAAAAAAAAAAATAGTAGGATCTTCCCTAAACCCCACCAGCCCCAAAGCCCCAGAAGATCCGCAAAACCTCGGGGAGCAGCCAACAGGACAGTCAGTCCTATCTCGTTGGCAGCCAGCAAACAAGGGCAGATTTGGGGGTAGAGGAGGGGGGGGGAAAAAAAAAAAAGAAAAAAAAAGAAAAACTGAAGAGAAAGAGGGGTGGGGAAGGGGAGCACGGCGGGGCTCAGGCCTGGTCAGCCACCAGGACCAGCGGGGCCACCAGGTGCTGCCCCGCAGCCACTGCTTTGGCCGCGCTGCTCCTCTGCCGCCGCTGCGCCAGCTGGGACTCGGAGGGTGGTGAGAGCTGCACGGCCCTGGAGGCTGCTTTGATGATGATGGGGCGCTCCTCCTCCTCCTCCTCCTCATCCTCGTCGCGCTGTGTCAGCTGCCTGTTGACGGCCATGGCCTCTGCGGCGAAGGAGGTGAGTTCTTTGGCACTGCTGTTCCTATGGGGCACGGATGGAGGGGGCTGAGAGTGCGTTTGAGGCCCCGCGCCATGCAGGGATGGTGCTGAAAATGGGGCTCGGACCCAAATCATGCACTGCAACCCCATAGTGGCACAAGCAGGATCCTGGGAGTCACAGTTTTAAATGAAGAGTGTGAGCTTTGGTGGAATACAGGGAAGAAGTTCTTGGTCGATGCACTGGCACTGCCTGGAGCAGCCGTGGGTGCCCCCATCCCGTCCGAGGTTGGGTCTGTGGGGTGGGCTGGGGGCAAACCTGGATCCCATGGGGTGGGCTGGGACTACTGGGGGTGATGCTGGTCCCTCAAATGAGGGGGTCCATGTGCTGGTGCTCACCGCAGGGGACCCATGGGGGTGATGCCATGAAATGGGGACTCACAGATCCAGGGGTTTGGGGACCCCATCCCAGTGCTCACTATACGGGGACACACTGAGGTGATGGTGGGAAGTGGGGTCCCTCAAATCAGAGTGTTGATGTCCCAGTGCTCACTATGAAGGAACCCACTGGGGTGATGGTGGGAAATGGGATCCACATCCCTGAGCTCCTCATACGGGGACCCGCTGGGGTGATGCCATGAAATGAGGACCCATGCATTCAGGGGTTTGGGGACCCCATCTCAGTGCTCCCCAGAGGGGGACCCATTAGGGTGACGGTGGGAAATGGGGTCCCCAAATCAGAGGATTTAATGAACCCATCCCAACACTCTCTGTAGGGGAACCTAATGGAGGCAGTGCTGGGAAGTGGGCTCCCCTCACTCAGGGGGCTTGGGAGTCCATCCTGCTGCTCACCATAGGGGAATCCATTGGGGGTCCACAAATCTGTGGGTCCCAGTGCCCACCATAGGGACCCCACTGGGGATGGTGCTGGGAACTGCCCCAAATGAGGAGATGGGGAGATCCCATAGGGCAGGCCATTGGGGTGGTGCTGGGTAGCAGCCCCCAGGAGCTGTGTTCCAATGACCACCCCCACCCCATTAGCCCCAGTTTGGCCCCAGCCCACCCCACAGACGCCGGCTGGAGGTTTTCAGGCCAACCTGCTCTATAGGGCTTCGTGCCAACCTGCTCTATGGGGCTGTCCCCACCCACAGTGCTGGAACCAGATGAGTTTCGGTTCCTTCCCACACCGACCCACGCCACAACCCTACAAATGAGGACCACCCCTCAGCACTCACCTCTGCAGGATGATGGGGGTTGGCAGGGTGTTATCCGGGGCGCACTGCAATGAAACAGAGCCACTCACACATGGGCACCCCGCAGCCCTCGGGGGCATCACACCGGGACGGGGGGCACACAGCACTCACCCCCTGCACCCAGGGGTGCTCCAGGACCTGGGCAGCGCTGAGCCGCTTCTTGGCATCCCGCAGCAGCAGCTTCGAGATGAGATCTTTGGCCCCAAAGGAGATGTGCGCCCAGTCCTTGTCGGGGAACTCGTATTTGCCCTCCTGGATGCTCTCAAATAACATGTTCTGGGAGGGGTGGGAAGGGAAAATGAGGGACTGCAGGGTGAGCAAGGGGGGAAGGAAGGGAAAACAAGGGGCTGTAGGGTGGGCACCCCGCACACCTGGCAGGTGGGGCACGCCTCGCCTCGGTCCCAGCCGCAGTCGGAGCCACAGTGGCCCACGAAGGGGGGGTACCCACTGAGCATGATGTACAGGATCACCCCCAGGCTCCACAGGTCACAGCGCTTGTCGTAGATGGACGCCTCCTCGCTGAAGGCCTCCACCACCTCTGGGGCCATGTACTCAGCCGAGCCACACTGCGGGGTCGGGGGCAGCTGTCAGGATGCAGCTCTTGGGGGGGGCTGCCTCCCCACACCGTCCCAATGGGATCCCTCAGATCCCCCAACCTGGGGCAGCCCACTTCCCAGCACCGTCCCCAACGTGTCCCTCTGTGGTGGGTGCTGGGAGGGGGTCCTCAGATCTGCTGGACCCCATTTCTCAGCATCACCCCAATGGGTTCCCCTATGGTGAGCAGCAGGATGGATCCCCAAACCCTCTCATCTGGGGCAACCCCCTTCCCAGCACCACCCCCTTTAGGTTCCCCTACAGAGAGCACTGGGATGGGGTCATTAAATCCCCTGATCTGGGGATCCCATTTACCACCACCACCCCAACACATCCCCCTTTGAGGAGCATCAGGATGGATCCCCAAAACCCCTGATCTGGGGGACCCCACTTCAAGTACCACCCCCAATAGGTCTCCCTATGGTGAGCACTGGGATGAGGTCCCCAAACCCCCAATCTGTGGGTCCCCATTTCCCAGCATCACCCCAGTGGGTCCCCCTGTAGTGAGCACTGGGACGGGGTCCCTACTTTATGGCATCGCCCCAATGGGTTCCCTTTACGGGGAGGGCTGCGACACGGACCCCGTGATTTAAGGTCCCCCCCCAACACAATGCAGAGGATTCCAGCAGCTGTGCCCCTTTACAGAGGGGGTGTCACCCCAAAGCCCCCCCCCAGCACCCCACTCCAAGCCCCTCCCCACAGCAGTGAGCACTGACGCAATGGGGACGGGGACGCCCAGACCCCACAGCGCCCGCCCCCACGCTCTGGGCCTTTCCAGCACACATGACCCGGTGACGAGGGCAGAGGAAAAGCTGTAGCAGCAGATAATGGAACGGCACCGCCCCCCACAGTGCCCCCCCCCCGGCACAGGGTGAGCCTTAACCCTATAGGGACCGGGGGGGAGGTGAAGAGGGGTGGGGAAAAACAACCCCCAGTGAGGCTGAGAACAGGGAACCTGCAGCACAAGTGGAACGCAGTGCAGTGATGGAGCAGGATAGAGGGGCTGGGGGGGAGCTGTGTGCCCCTCACCCCCCCTCCCCCAATTGCTGTTTGCAGCTCAGCCCCCCCGGGGGCCAAAAATCCCCAACGGGGCCCCACAGCGATAAGGGCTTCCTTCACCCCAGGGTGGGACAGCAGTGTTATAGGGGTGAGGGCTCCCTGTGATCCCCCCCACCCCATCCCCCCTCCCCACGAGGCTCTTAGGGCAGAGAGCAGAAGAAACGGTGGGGGGCGGGGGTCATGAAATAGGGAAACGTGGGTGGGAGTGTTATGGGGTGGGGGGGCTGTACCGGGGTGAGCAGCTCTGGGGTGGAGATGGGGGAGCAGTCCCCGTTCAGTTTGATGCCGCTGCCCAGGTCGAAGTCACAGATCTTCACCGGGGACACCTTCGTGGGGTGGGGGCACAGATGTGTGGGGCTGGATGACCCCCATGGCACTGTGCCCCCCACCCTCCATCACCCCCTCACCCCACTCACCTGGTCTGGGCTCTCACACAGGATGTTCTCCGGCTTCAGATCCCTGTGTGCTATTCCTATAGGTGGGGGGGAGGGAACGACAAATAGAGGAGCTCTCATATAGGGCCAAAATATCCCCCCCCACCCCACCCTGACCCCAATGCAGGGAAAGGCTGAGTGCCCCCCCCCATGCCATGGGGCACCTCCCCACAGAGGAACGGGTTCACCCCCCGGGGGGGGACCCACACCCGGCAGGGCGGTGCCCCCACCCACCCTTGTTGTGCAGGAAGTGCAGGGCGCGTGCGATGTCCCGCACCACCACGCTGGCCTCCAGCTCATTGAAGTGGCGTCGCCGGTGGATGTGGGTCAGGATGGAGCCTGTGGGGTGGGGGGGGGGGGGGGTCAGGACTCAGTGTAGGGGTGGGGGGCTGAGCTCATTGCCTCCACGACCCTATAAGACCCCCCCAGCACTCACCGCCCCGCATCTTCTCGAACACCAGGTAGAAGCGCTCCTCTTCCTCGAAGAACTCGATCAGCTCCAGCACGTTCCTAAGGCGGGGGCACCGCAAAATATGGGGACCCCCCCACCGTGGGACGGGACCCCCAATCACCCCACCCTCAAGGTCAGATCAAATCCAAACAGCCAAAGACCCCCTCCTGCCCCCCAAAGCTTCAGGAGGATTTGGGGCCATCAAAGTGTTCCTCCCCCCCCCCCCCCCAGCAGCACTGACCCCCCAAATGAGACCCCTCCCCACGGGATGGGACAGATCAAACCCAAACAACCAAAGACCCCAGACCCCAAACCTATCGGGGGACGTGGGGCCACATGGGATGTTCCTAAGGTGGAGGGGTCCATGGGTGCCCCCCCTACCTATGGCCCTGGCACTGGTAGAGCATCTCCACCTCCCGGAACACGCGGCTGCGGATGTGCCCACGGCGCTTCTCGATGATCTGCAGCACGGGGGGGTCAGTGGGGGTTAAGGACACAGTACCCCTCCCACCCTGCCGGTCCTTTCCCACCCGTGGGGCTGCACCCACTGCCCCACTACCCCACACCCTAACCCTACGCCCCCCCACTGAATCAATAGGGGCGTCCTAATGGGTGTGTGGGGGGAGGGGCTGCCGTTCCCCTCTGCGTTCTGCTCCCACGCCAGAAGTCAGTAGGGGATTTGGGATAACCTCTCCAGCCCCACCTCCCTGAACACAGAGCCCTGTAAGGGGCACACAGACCCTAAACCCCACAGCCCTGCCTTATATGGGGTCACACACTCCCCCAAATCCCACAGCCCTGCCCCACAGGGTGCGCACACCCCAAGCCCTGCCCTATGGGCTGGATACACAGACAGCCCCACACCCTCAGCGTCCCAAACACTCACTCACCCCCTCCGCCCTCATTTCCCAGCGTGGCTGTGGGGTGGCTGTGGGGTTATGGGGCAGTAATGGGGTCGAGGCACGCACCTTGACGGCGTACTCCTTGTTGGTGATGAGGTTGACACAGGACTGCACTCGGGCGTGGGCCCCTTCCCCCAACACCTCCTCCTGCAGCTGGTACACATCTGGGGGGAGGGCAGGGGGGTCCCCGTGACAATGGGATCACTGTAGGGACCGCCCCATACACCCCGACCCCAACCCAACCCCCCTCACCTTCAAAGCGCCCCGAGAAGCTGTCGGTGGCTCTGCAACGCTTCTTCTTCTTGGGGCGCTTCTTGGCGTCGGGGATGTCGATGGGTTGGCTGGAGGGCATGTCTGGGGGGGGCGAGGAGGGGGAACAGGGGGGTTTCGGCCCTATAAAGACGTGGCTCCCCCCCACCCCAACCACCCCACTGCTGTGGGGCGATGCTTACCGGGACGGGGTGGGCAGTCAAAGTCAAATTCGGGCTGCAGGCGGGGGGGCTGCTCGAATGACAGCTCGAAGGGGTTCTGGCCCTGGAGGGGGGGGGAGTTGGGGGTCACAGTGTGGGGCACAAGGATGGAAACCCCTCCCCCACCCTCCCACCCCACGGATATGGCTGCTGCTGCCCCATAGGTGCGGAGCAGCCCCAAGCCATGGGGCGAGGAAGGTCTGCCCACACGGGATGGGGACCGCTGGGGTCCCCCCCCCCGCGATGGGGGGCACAGAGCATCCCGCCCCCCCCCACCCCCCAACCCTGGGGTATGGTGCAAGGCTCGCAGCCCCACGACCCCAAACCCACACCAAAGCCAACAGGCCCTGACCCCCCCCAGTGCAGGATTGGGGCAGAGCAGCACTGCACCACTACGGGGAAAAGGGGGGGGGGGGGGGAACAGAAATACCACCCCCCCACAAAGCTCCACTCCGGGTGGGGGACAACACCCCCCCCCCCAGCGTCCCCCCCTCAGATCCCAAATTCATAGAGCAGAGCCCCCCCCCACTGCCCCCCCACTCCCCATAGAGCCCCGCAATGCCCCCCCCCGCTCCCCCCCCCGTCGGGCGGTGCTGCAGCGCTCAGCCCGGCCCCCCCCGTACCGTGAAGGAGCGGTGGAACCCCGCGAGCTCCGATTTCTTCTGCACCATTTTGCTGAGGGGTGGGAGGGGGGGGGTGGGGGGGTGGCAAGAAAACGGGGGGGGTGGGGGCAATAAAACTGGGGGGAAAGGGGGTAAATAAAAACGGGGAAGGGGGGGGGCGGAGGGGGAGGGGCAGAGCCGGGGGGTGGCCGAGACCTGCGGGGAGAGAGGGGGGGGGTGTTCAGAGGTTCGTACCCCCCCCGCACAGCCCGCACAGCCCCCCGCCTCCCGTCCCCCCCCCCCCGCCCCGCTCACCGCCGCCGTTCGGAGCGCACCGCCACCGCCGCCGCTCCGCACCGCTCCGCTCCGCCGCGGGGGGGGATCCCGGCACCGCCCCCCCCGCGCTTATAACGCCGCTCCGCCCCGCCCCGCCCCGCGCTGCGGCCCAGCACCAAAACAGCCCCCCCGCCCCCCCCGCAGCGCGGAGCCGCCAATGAGGGCACGCAGCTCTCCCCGCTGCTCCCCCCCCCCCCCCCCGACAAAACACCCCCGTGTCCGTCCCCCAGTGCCGGAATCCCCCCGTACCAACCCCCCCCCCCTCCCCCCAACACCCCCCCGGAACGCCTCTTCCCGTCGCTCAGCGCAGGGACACCCGGGGTCGCGTGCCCCCCCCCCCCCCCCCCCGGGATGGCAACACCCCCACGGCCCCCCCCCGGGTGCAGCCACACTCATGTCACGAGTGGGGCCGTGCTCGGCGCTGTGACGTTGGGACTGTGTGCGGGGGGGGCAGGTCATGGCTGTGTGTCCCCACGGCCCCATGTCCCACCAGAGACCCCCGTGTCCCCAGCGAACACGCAAGGAACATGTAGTGAACATCCAGAGAACATGGAAGGAACGTAATGAACACACAACTAACATGTGAGGAACATGTAATAAACATGCAACACACTGAACAGAACACAACATGTAATAAACATGCAAGGAACATGTAATAAACATGCAACAGACGCTGAACAGAACACATAACAAACATGTAATGAACATGCAATGAACATACAAGGGACATGCAACAAACAGGCAAGGAACATGCAGAGAGCATGCTATGAACATAAGGGAACATGTAAAGAACATTCAGGAGCCATGCAAAGAACATGCAAGGAACATGCAAAGAACATGTAATAAACATGCAAAGAACACAAATAAACACACAAAGGAACCATGCAAATAACATGCAGGGCAAATACAACAAACACACAAGGAACATGCAATGAACATACAGAGAACATGCAATGAACATACAGAGAACACGCAGGGAAGGCACAACCATGTAATGAACATGCAATTTACATGCAGGGAACATGCAATGAACACACAAGGAGCACGTGGGGTACACACAATGAACATACAATGAACACACAGCACACATCAGCAGGGCCACCTGCACCCCGCAGCCTGCACGCTCTCTGCATGTTCCCTACATGTTCATTACATGTTTGCTACATGTCCCCCTTGCACGTTTGTTGCATGTCCCTGCATGTAGTTTGCGTGCTCTCTACATGTTCACCACACTCTTTGCACATCGTGCACTGCATGTTCCTGCATGCACTTTCCATGCTTCCTCCATGCACTTTGCATGTTCCTTGCATGCACTTTGCATGTTCCCTTCACACTCAGCACACTCACTGCACGCACTCCGCATTCTCTCACGTTCACGGCGTGCTCTTTGCACATCATGCACTCCACACACTTGCACGCTCTCTGCACGCTCCCTGCGTGCACGCTGCACACCCCCTGCATGCTTTTTTCGTGCTCCCTGCGTGCTCTTTGCACATCAAGCACCGCACGCTCCCTGCACGCTCACTACATGCACCTTCCACGCTCCATGCGTGCACTTTGCACACTTCCTGCACCCACCACACGCTCTCTGCATGCAAGTGCTCCTTGCACGCTCCTTGCACGCTCCCTGCATGTTCCTTGCATGCTCCCTGCACACCTGCGTGCTCTCTGCATGCTGTGCACTCATCCCACCACCTCTGCACACACACACACACACACACAGCAGCTCCCCCTGCACAGTGCTCACTCCATTTATTGCTTCCACTCAGGCTGTTGTGCATCCCTGCGCTCACACCCCTCCAAACCAACCCCCCCTCCACGCACACCCCCAGGGCACAGAGCAGCAGCTCCTTCATCCACTGCTCTGAGAAACCCCTCCTGCACTACAAAGCCACTGCCTTGACCCCACGAATGCCCACCCAGCACTGTGTGCCCCAACTGCACGACGACTGCTCCCTCCCGGCAGCCTGGAACCTTTCTTTTTCCTTTCTTTTTTTTTTTTTTTTTTAATAATAATAGAAATCGCTATCGGGGGGGGGAAAAGAAAAAAAAAAAAGCAACAAAAAAAGACAAACAACCAAACGAATCGATCTAGAACATCTCTTACAAAAATACTCCTGCTATACTGCAGTGATTACATCGAAACGCCTTAAAAATATAAATTCATTTCTGTAAGGAAACGTCTGTGTGGTGCTGCGGGGACGGCGCTGCGCAGCAGGGATCCTCAGTGGCACATCTGTGCTGTCATCTCCTTCTGCAAAGGGACGGGACGAGGAGCGTCAGGTCCAGAACTGCAGCACGGTGATCGGCCCCAGCACAGCATCCCTTAATGCCACCCCCACCCCCGTAGGGCAGGACAACCCACAGCCAACCCCACAGAGCCACCCCACCCCTTAATGCCACCCCACCCTCCCCTGATGGGGCAGGACACCCCACAGAACCACTGCTACGCCTTCATGCCACCCCCCCGCACCTCCCCCCGTAGGGCAGGACAGCCCATAGCCAACCCCACAGAACCACCACCACTGCCAGCCCTTCATGCCACCCTCTTCCCCCCACTCAGTGGGGCAGGACACCCCACAGAACCACCACTACCCCTCGATGCCACATCCTCCTCCTTCAGTAGGGCAGGACATCCCACAGAACCACCATTACCCCCTCTCCCTGTAGGGCAGGACTCCCCACAGCCAACCCCACAGAACCACCACCACTGCCACTCCTTACCACCACCCACTTCCTCCCAACCAGTGGGGCAGGACACCCCACAGAATAGCCACCAATACCCTTTAATTCCACCCCCTCACACTCCCATGGGGCAGGACATCCCACAGCCAACCCCACAGAACCACCATTGATACCCTTTAATGCCACCATCCCCCCAGTAGGGCAGGACCTCCCACAGAACCACCATTGCCACCCCTTCATGCCCTTGATGCCACATCCCTGTCCACCAGTGGGGCAGAACACCCCATAACCAACCCCACAGAACCACCACTGCTGCCACCCCCCAATGCCACCCCGCTCCTCCCACCCAGTGGGGCAGCACACCCCACAGAACCACCACCAATACCCCTTAATGCCACCCCCCACACCCCCATGGGGCAGCACACCCCACAGAACCACCACCAATACCCCTTAATGCCACCCCCACACCCCCATGGGGCAGCACACCCCACAGAACCACCACCAATACCCCTTAATGCCACCCCCCACACCCCCATGGACCACCCCACAGAACCACCACCAATACCCCTTAATGCCACCCCCCACACCCCCATGGGGCAGGACACCCCACAGACCCACCACCAATACCCCTTAATGCCACCCCCCACATCCCCATGGGGCAGCACACCCCACAGACCCACCACCAATACCCCTTAATGCCACCCCCCACAACCCCATGGACCACCCCCAGACCACCCCACAGAACCACCCTTCATTCCACCCCCCCCCAGGCCAACCACCCCAAGCACAGCCCCCCACCGCCCCTCCGCCCACCAGAGGCTCCAGCTCCTTGGTGTCGATGAGGTTGAACTCCTTCACAAAGTAGTAGAAGTGCTTGTAGCACGTGTTCACGTGCGCCTCCGAGCCCATCTGCGTGATGCGGTCGAAGTGATGGATGTAGACGTGGACGAAGACGCGGAAGAGCCTCGAGAGGATCTTCTTCACCACGGGGAGGAAGTTCCTGGGGAAGGGCGTACCTGGGGGCAGCACCAGCACATCCCACAGCTGCTCCCCTCCATCCCAGCACGGATGCGGCGCAGAGCATCGCAAAGCGCCGAGCTCCGCTGCAGAGCAGCTCATCTCCCCGAAGGAAAGGGCTGAAGAAAACCCGCTGCGGTTCCTCCTACGCTGAGGGTCTGCAGCTCTTTAAGAACTACAGGCAGCAGGCAGTGCTGGGGATGCACCCACCGTGTGCCCTCTGGACAACTCTGTCCTGCACTGGGCACTGGTGAGGCCTCACCTCGAGTGCTGGGTTCAGTTTTGGGCGCTTCAGTACAGAAGGGACATGGAGGTGATGGAGCAGGTCCAAAGAAGGGCAGCGAGGCCGGGGAAGGGCTTGGAGAATATGGCTTATGAGGAAAGACTGAAGGAACTGGGGCTGTTCGGTCTGGGGAAGAGGAGGCTGAGGGGAGGGAGACCTCACTGCTCTCTGCCAGTATCTGAAAGCTGCGTACAGCACAGCGGGGCTGGTCTCTTCTCACTGGTGACGGGATGAGGGGGAAATGGCCTCAAGTTGCACCAGGGTAAGTTTAGGCTGGATATCAGGAAACACCTCTTTGCAGAAAGGGTTGTTAAGCACTGCGGCGGGCTGCCCAGGGAGGTGGTTGAGTCACCATCCCTGGATGTGCTTAAAACCCACCTGGATGCGGTGCTCAGGGCCGTGATTTAGCAGAGGGCCGTTAGGGTTGGGGTTGGACGGCTGGGTGGCGGTCGGACCGGTGGTCTTTAAGGTCTGTCCCAACCTGAGCAGTTTTACGATTCTATCCCCGTGCTGACACAGAGCCCAGAGCAACAGCAGAGCCGCACTCACCGACATTGGTGGGGAAGATGTCCTCGTTGTTGATCTGCACCTCGATCCAATCCATCAGCAGGTTCATGTACTGCGGGGCAGACAGGGCCGTGGGCTTCCTGTACTTGTGCTCGTCCTGCCAGCGGTACTCGTACCTGGGGCCTCCCGACATGACGGGGCAGGACTGCTCGGTGCAGTAGTCGCTGATGGTGCCGTAGATCAGGTTGATGCGGTTGAAGAAGTCCACCACGTGCACGGCCACCCAGTCGTTCTGCTCCTCGCCCGGCGGCAGCTGCACGGCCACCTTCAAGTCCAGCCCGGCGTTCAGAGATGCCTGAGCCTTCTTGTGCAGCTCGAAGCGCTGCGTGCCCGGCTCGAATTTACGTTTGGGCCGGAAGGTTTTGTCCTTATTGAACACCTGCTTCAAAGCGTGGGACATCTCGATTCCCTGCCACCGTCACAGAGCCGCCCTCCTCCTCCTCCTCCTCCTGCTGCTGCTGCTCATCCACTGCCAGCCTGCAAGGCAGCACAGCAGGGTTAACAGCAGCCCATGCAGAGGAGAGGCGAGGCAGGGACGTGAGCACAGATCCCAGAAGGAACACGGCGCTGCCTGTTTGCAGCTATCGATACCCGCAGCCATCCTTCGTGTCGTCAGCACCGGGCAGCCCCACCACGGGAGCTCGGGGCTGCAGCCAAACACTGCTCTGTGCTGAGCGGGGCGGGCAGCACAGCCGCTCTGACTGCCAGCAGAGCCAAAGAGAGGAGAAAGGGGAGAAACCCTCAGAGAGCTCCGTCCCGGAGAGCTGCACCGCCCACGGGGGATGGGGAAAGGAAGATCCCCCCATGCAGTGCGAGGCACGGCACTGCCCTCACACAGCCAGCATCCCGCCGCGCCAGCACCGCTGCTCCTTTAAGTGCTGCTTTCACAGCCCTGCCGGCATCCAGGAGCCGGGCTGAGCCCCGCAGCAAAGCAGGGCCGGCACAGAGCAGCCCGGCCGCGATGCTGAGCGCACAGCAACATTTCTGTCTGCGAGCAGGAAGGCAGCTCTGCTTCCAGCCCGGAAATCGATCCGCCTGAGCACAGAACTCCGCAGAGCCGCCTGCAAACACAGCTTCAGATGCTCTGCTGCTAAAGGTCCGGATGAACACAAAGAGCCCTTCATGGCTCAGCGCGGAGCCACAAACCGGCAGCGGCCACGGAGCCGACGGGAAAACCGCGGCTCAGCTCCATCCCGAAAGGCTGAGCGTCATCCCAGGGCACGGGAGAGAAAGGGCGAGGGGATGGGGGGCACAGAGAGCTGCGTGCAGCAACAGGAGGGCGGAACGGGGGGTGGAACGGCGGGCCGCGATGCGGAGGGCGCAGCCCGGCGGTGCGGGCGGTCAGCACCGCGTGTGCGTTAACGGTGGGCACCGCGGGTCCCGCAGCGCGGATATTTACCCGTATTCCGAGAAGGCGAAGCTCAGAGGCTGAAGGTCGTCCCCCTCTTCTTCCTCTTCCTCCTGTTGCTGAGGTCCCACGGGGAAGAGCTTCACCCCGCGCCCCAGGAGCGCTCCGTGCCGACTCGAAGGCCGAGGGAGGCGCAACGGTGCGGGACTGAAGGCAGAAAGAGAACGCGAGCTGCGGGATGGAGCTGCGGGGCGGAGCGGGAGGGGATGGGGGGTGGAGGGATGGGGGCGGGGGGGCCGCACCCGGAGAACGAACTGCGGGACGGGGGGATAACAGAGAGCGGGGGGAAGGGAAGGCGGGGATAAAAAGGGATGCGGAAGGGGACGGGGAAGAGGGATGGGAAGTGGGGGGGAAGGGGACGGGGAAGCGCAGCCGCTCCGGCTGGGAGCTCCAAGCTCGGCGCTCGGCTCCCAGCAGCACCGGAGCCGTTCCCGGCAGCCGTGACCCCCCGCCTCCCCCCACGGAGGCATTTACGCCGCAGGCATCGCTCGGGCCCGCTCCCCCCCCCGGGCCCGCAGAGTCCCTCGGTTCCTCCCCCCCCCAGCCCCCATTTCCCCCCCCTCGGACCCCCGCCCCTCACCCGCCGCTCTGCCCCTCGTGCCGCCGCAGCGCAGCCCCGCGCGCCCCTCCCCCTCCGCGGCGCTCCGCCGGCGCTACTTCCTCTTAAAGGGGCCGCGCCCCGCGCCGCGCTTCTTCCTCTTAAAGGGGCCGCGCTGCGAACGCCGCTCCTCGTGGGGCGGGGCGGGACCCGGGGGGGTCGCGGTCCGATGTGCTCGTGAAGGCCCCGCGTAGCTCATTTTATTCTATTTCCTTCTTTGCGGCCAGCGCGTGGGGCGCGACCCCTCCGGGGAGGAAACCGAGGACCCCAAACCTCACCGAAATCGCAGGATCGTTCCGGTTGGAAAAACCCACTTAAAGCCCCACGTCCAACCCCGACGCACCCCCACCTGCCCACGGACCGCGTCCCGGTGCTGCGACTCCAAACCCCCCTTAAACCCTACGGCGGTCACGGACCGCCCCGAACCGTGCCCGAGGCTTCAGGTGCTCTCGGGGCGGACGGAAGGAAGGTGGGTGGGTGGGAGAGCCGTGGAGGCGGATGCGGGGCCCGGTGGGGAAACTGAGGGCAGCACGGGGCTCCGCGGTGCCGTTCCTCCTCCTCCCCCCCCCGCATTGGCCTTTCCCAGCCCCTCCCGGAGCTCCGCCGGTACAGATCAGGATCAGCCCTGACGCAGCCCGCTCTTCTTTGTAATTAGTAAAAGCTGGTTATTCTTAGAAACCCTAATGGATTAAATTAGAGACGGAACGAAGCGTTGACACAGCACGGTAATGACATCCTGCAGCTGAGTCACGGCTCCGGCCGGCCCGCGGGACCTCCAGCATTTCTTCGTTCCGCCGCAGAGCCGTAGGAGCTCAGCCTCCCCTGCGCGGCACGAAGCGCAGCAGCGCCGGGTGCAGCTCCAGGCACGCAGCCCTCACCGCACGGCTTGCAGGAGCTGCAGCGATAAGGACCGATTTTCCGTTCAGCTGCTCGATGGATCGCGGCACGATGGCGGCACGGAGCAGAACCAGCGCCCGCCCTGCTGCTGGGAGGCGGCACCGCGCAGTTCAGGCCCCGCTGCTCACTGCGCGCACCCGACGTTCACCCCAAGCCTTTATTTTGCCCTCCCCCCCGTGCACAGCTCCTTTCTCCCGAGGTCAGCAGCACAGAGTGCCGTTTTCCCCTTGCCGGACAGTGCAGGCCCACCCTGCAGTGAAAACGAATGAGCCAACGCTTCTGGGAGCAGCAGGAGCTCAGCGCAGGTAACACCTCTGCAAAGGCAGTGGGATTTTCTCCACGCAGCTCCCAGCTGCTGGGGCAGAAAGGAACTTCTCACCTCTGCAGAGCTCTCAGCTCCTCCACTGAGGGCACACGGCGCTCAGCCCTTGCAGCAGCCACACGCCGTGCCCGTATTGCAGAGCAGGGGATTCCTGACAAACATTCCTGCAGCTCTTTCAGAACGACTCCTTAACAAAGCCAAAACGATTTAACTTTGTTTTGAAAGTTTATTGGATCATCTCGACACAAAATCATTACAGCAGCTTGTGGTATGTTCTCTTTTTCTCTCTTTTTTTTTTTTTTAAGGGAATGTTGATAGCAAATAAATTTGTGAATGTAACACATCATACAGGTTCAAAGTTCTAGAATCACTGCACGGGATTCTGTAAGAGGAGACTCTACATGCTAAAGTGACAGCTTTCATCCATGAATTAAAAAAACACGAGTTGAGGAACACCACCCTGGCAGACACGTGGGATCCGCTCAGTCTGTAACGCAGGAGCCGCCTCAGCAGGGGCTGAGCCCTACCAGGACCTGCACACAGCTGCTCCTGCAGCACAGCCACAGCCCGTCCGCAAACACTGACATGGGAGGAGTGAAGCGTGAGGAGGGCGGCGCACATTTCGTGTGCTCAACCTTGGCCCCAGGGAGGAGGTGACGCTTCGTGCTGTTCCCTGCTGGAAGGGCAGCGGCTCAGCTCCTCCCTGGGGGAGTTCTGGGAACAGCAATCGATGGATCTCAGCCCACACCTCAAAGCAAAACCGTTCTGTTTGCTGCGTATGGAACAGCAACCACAACAGCTGGGAAAAAAAGAAGCACGATACTTTGGGGGACATCAGTTAAACACATCTGTAAAGGACAGAAAACAGCCCTTCCCAGTCCGTGATGCCACGAGGTTTAGTGCAGAAGGGGTTTGATTTCCTCCCCAGATCCCCTCACCCCCCGGCACAGCGCTGTCACTGCGGGGGGAGCAGTGCTGGTCTGAGGGCTGCGCAGAGTCGCACAAGGGCTGTTTCTGCACGCCGGTGTTGGTCAGCCTCTGGGAGGAAGATGGTGAAAGAAAAGCAGGAAAAAACCCCTCTGGATTTCCAGTTTCTTGCTACACCGTAACTTGTCAGGAATGTGAAATTGAAGTGGACTCGGAATACATCAGCAGAGAGCTCAGATGGAGCAGCGACAGCCTCCATCTGCAGGGACAGCAGTGGGAGCAGACAGCAGCAGCGCTGCGTCCCACCCCCACCCCCCACAAGGTTAAGGCTCACGGCAACGACCACCGACAGGAACCCACCAACATCCCCATCTCACACAGCTCAGCAGCTCAGAGGCAGAGGATGTTTATGAGCTGATCGCAATGGATCTTGAGATCATCATCATCATCATCATCATCACATTTAAGAAAAAAAAAAACAACAAAAAAGAGGCCGTCAGGTCCAGCATCAGCCTCTGCTAGAAATATACATCACCCACAGCAGCCCTGAAGACGCTCTGCAGCTGAGCACAGCCAGCCCCTCCTGGTAAGAAGCACAGCAACGCTGAGTGCTGAGTTCTGCTCAGTGCCCCATCAGATGGAAATGGTCACAGCATCACCGTGAGCTGCTGAATAAATAGCACCCCCCCCCCCCCCCTCCAGTCACGTCACCGGGATCTCTTTGGGCTAGAAAGGGTTAACACCACAGTTTGTAAAAAGTCTCAAAATGAAAAGGTAACATACAGCCTTAAAATGCTTAAACTGCAAATGATGGTGGAGGTAACTGAAAAGCACGTGCCCCAGGATAGTACATGCGTACGAGGGAGGAACCTTAACACTTGGGTCTGCTTGTCGTCACACATCAGGTGCTTCTCGTAGTCGGGGTATTTGGATGAACGTTCAGCACTTGGACAATGTCTCTTTCATCTCATCCAACAAGTTGCTAAGCAGGGTGGGATCACTGCATTTCCCATCTATGGACACAGAGTTCTCTCCCTTCAAGAGGAAGAAAAGATCCGTGGGTTGAGGCTCAGTTCTGTTGGTATCCACTGCTGCCCCCCCCCCAGTCACCATTTCAGCACCAACAATTTCCCTTCCTCCCATGAGATGAGGAAGCCACGGACCCCGTTCCTCTCAGGTCCCACTTCAGAGCATTGTGACACACTCACCTTTTTCACCAGCAGGCAGACGTGATGGCCTTGGATAGAACGGCTGTACATGGATGCACAGGAATCAACACGTTCCACAACTGCAGAGGAAGCAGAGTTGGCACTCAGTGAGAGCACTTCTTTAACGTACAGTTTGCTTTCAGTGGAACGGAGCTGCTGCTGTCTGGCCTCAAGGAACAGAAACTTCTGCTGGAGGGGCCAGAGAGCCAAGCAGAGCTCGTTTCAAGGATACAAAAGCATTGCAGAACTCAGAACCAGCTCTCTGCAATTCATTCACGCTCACCAAACACAGCAGGATTTCAAAAGACGGAATTTTGACAGGGATTCTGCAAAAGACCCACCTGAAAAATGATGATGAAAACAGATCTTTGCCAGGAGATGTTGGAAAGAAATGCTAATCCCATCTACTTTAATAGAACTCATGTGCAGATCTCCAGACTCCAGGAGCTTGGCAAAAGCATCACTGCAATACAGGAAGTCAAGTCAGTCCCTGGGCCACAAAGCTGAGCGAGATCTGCCACGTCAGCCCCACGCAGACCCTAAGACACGTCAGGATGCAGATGGGTGCACATTGCTGAGCTCTCAGGGAATGTGGGAACCGTTCCTCAGACCGCATCAGAGCGCCCTATGGCATCAACAAGAGCTGCTGCCACACAGCCTGCACGGCACACAGCCCCTTCAGGACCGCCTGGAGCACATCAGTGGATGTATCTCAGCAGGCAGGCATTACGAGAGACGACACAACTGTCACCAAACCAATCACGAGCAGCCAGAATCAAAACCATGCTGTGTCCTGCAGCCGTAGCCTGCAGCCAAAGCTCAGCTCCACATGGCAGCAGAAGCACCGTGCTGGGAGGTGCCCCTAAGTGGCACTTACCTATAGCAAGGCGTCGTGATCAAGTATGAAGCGCAACTGAAGTGCAATTTGAAATCTAGTTTTTCATGGGTTGAACCTTCATCATTCTGCAACAGGTCAAAGGAAAGGAGATGAACGGGAGCCCTGAGGCAGCGAGAGGAGGCACCACCCCCACCTCCGACGAGGCACAGATGAGGCTTTAAGGCTCAGCTCCCCTTGATAAAAGCTGAGTGGGCCTGAAGGATCAGTGTGAGGATGGCCATCGGGACCAGATTTGGGCAGCTGAGTCAATATACGCACCCAGAGCAGGTAAGGAACACAGCTGAACAGACCCAGCTCTATTTTCCAGTTGAGTCTGGCTGAATTACACCTTATTAATGTTACCTCATTACTATTTTTTCAGCCTTGTGCCAGCTAACCAACTGACAGCAGAGCACACTCTGAGTTGCCTCTCCTGTAACTGGTTGCCCTCCTCTCCCCGGCAGACGCATCACTTCCTATCTGACAGGGCAGTAAGTGTCTCGGGCTGCATTGCTCACACTGCCAGGAATGACAATTCAGGACATGCTCTGTGCAGCACTCGGGGCACTCTTGGCTCGAGATGTCACATAAAAATACTTCTCACATCACAGAATGGGCTGGTGCAGCAGAGATGAAATGATGCCTGAGAGAAGCTCTAAAGCAGTGCTTTCCACCCCAGTCAAGCTCCCCTGTGCAGTTCCAAAGGAAGCAGAAGCACAGAGTTTAAAGCTGCACTTACTTTGACTATAAAGGACAGCGTTCCTTTCAACTTCTGAGCCATAACAATACTCTGAAGTGTAAACACAAACTGGGCTTCGTTAGAGATTCCTGGCATAAAGAAAGGAGAGGAAGAAGTCAGGTAAGGAAACTGCATCCATCTCTATGCAATCATTAGGACAAACTGATCAGCAGCAGCTCGGCTTTATGGACCCACTATTTCTGAACCAAGTTGCAACTTTTCCATGTAGCTGGAAGAGTGTGATGTGCACAATCCCTTCTTTGAATTGATAGCGTTACAGCACTAAACCCTTGGATATCTGGAAGGCAGCACTGATAGCTGCACTTGGTAGGAATCAGAATCTTCTTTCATTTGAAACCTCACAGCAAACACCTCCTGAACTGGGGATTCCTGCTGATGCACATTTAGAGGTGTACCAGCCTGAAAAAGGAACCCTGGCAGCTGCACTCCCAGTCCTGCATTTGCAGAACCACCTGCATTTACAGCCTTGCTGTAGGGAGACTTATCCTCTACAATCAACTGTGTGAGAGCCCAGCGAACACCCAGGCAGAAAGACGAGTCTTTCTGGAAGGAAAAACAGCAAGAAGTTCAAACAATTCTTTCCAGCAGAGGGCAGCGCAGGACCAGGAGCGCTCCCAGAACACTGAGCGAGGCCGTGCATTACCAGGGGGCAGCTGGAAGGGCACAGGTATCCCATCGTGCACCGACGATCCTTCTGGTCGGAGCATCTTAGTGTTGAGAGAGTCCAGGACATTGAGCTCCATGCTCTTAAGGAAGCTAGTGCTTTTGTTCTCGAAGATAACGGAGACGGTCACTTGGCTGTCGTTCTGCAGGTTTCCTTGGATATCATAGGTCTGCAAGTGAGGAAAGAAAAATCATAGGGAAGGTTCCGAAGCTTCGTGTAGCACAGCAACAGAGTGCACCAGCAGCACATGGCAAGCTTCAAAGACGAGTCAGTGCAGCCACGGGACAACAGAAAGCTCGGTGATCAGCCCCACAGTACTGCAAGGAGCAGGAAGACATTTCAGCTGAACAACTTTTAAAGGGACAACCAAAGGGGCGTAGAGCAGAGCCCCCCTAGGCATCTGCCTCCTGGGATTCAAATTATTTGCTATTAAATGCCTAGATGAAGCTGCAGTACCACCCTCTCTTAAAAAAAAAAAAAGAACAAAAGAAGAAATTCTCTGGATTTGAGTGCCAGCAAACTCACCATTTTAATGTATGGGTTTTCAGCAAGAAGGCGGTAGCTGGACATGGGCTGCAAAGAAACAGATGGCAGTCACACTACAGAGGGCTGGTTTCACTGAGGAGAGCTGATGTTCTCCGTCCCCAAAGAACAGTTCAGCTTCTGCCTTCCTCCCAGAGCTGGGCTCTGCCAGCACACAGCTACTCACTGGTAGTGGCTCATCATCTAGTGTTCCATTCTGCACAGACTCTGCCATCTCCTCCTCGCTGTGGTGATGCTTCTTTTTGGATTTCTTTTTATCCTTTGATTTCTCTTCTTTCTCTTTCTTGTGCTTTTTCTTCTTATGCTTGGAGGATTTCTACAAGAACAACGAGAAACTAAACCAAATCCTTAAAGAAACCCACACATTCTTAGCCATTACAGCGACTGCTGTGCCGACACTGATGCCCTGCATTGCACAACTGGCATCTCCTACCCCACAGAAACCCAGAACAGAGCCTTCATTCCCTGCACCCCAGCAATCATTGTGCTAAACCTTGCTCTCAGTTCCAACACCAATGCCTTAGAGCCCAAAGCAGCCTGGGATTAGAAGGCCAAATATCTTCAGCTGCTTGGAAGCTCAGCTTTACAACCGCTACAGCTCTGCATCGCCGGCCTCCACCTGGACAGGTGGAACAGGAGACACCGGAGAACACAGCTGAGGTGTCAGCCGCTCAGGACTGCTTACCTTGCCTTCATCCTCCTCCTCTTCTTCCTGCTGCTCTTCCCTTTCTTCCTTTTTTACCCCTTCAGGCTCAGACACAACAGCAGCACTCGCTTGAGGCCCGCTCTGAGTGGATTATCAGAAGGATTATGACACTAATGGAACACAGTTGAAACAGCTGAATCCCAGAATAGAAACCGCGACAGCGACACCCCCCTCCTCCCGAACTGTTATCAGGAAGTTACATTACAATAACACTGTATCAAAGCTGGCATCAACTTCATGCTGCTGAAACTTGGCCAAAGATCACTCGAGGACAGGACAGCAAAGACTTCCTGCAGGGAATCAACTCCTTGTTTTCCATCTCTCCTGCAGTCTCCCATAGAAATTCGGTAGTTTTTCTTTCAGACTAGGTCTCTCACCCCTATTAATACTGCTGGGTTCTGGTTCACACTGAGAACTAAAACCACAGATTAACAACACCGACACTCACAGAGCCTGCAGCTACATCTGCATTTACTTCCACTGAGCTGCACTGTGGTGAGACTGGAGCCTCCCACAGCAGTGTCTGAACTGGGGACGCAGCTTCACTGCCTCACAGCAGCACAGTGGGTACATAAACCTATCAGCCCTCCCTCCTGCACTGCGACAAAGCACTGCTATCACAGCTGAGATGCAGCTGTAAGAAAGGTGTCCTTTGGCACGGTGTGATGTCTACCTGTGGCTGGGCAGCAGAGCCAGGTGGTGGAGCCGTGGAGAGCCAGAAATCCAAGTCTTCCTCCTGAATTCAGAGAGGAGACAGAAGTCATCATGGTGCCTCTGACCCCTAACCAACAAGCACAAAACACAGCAGAAGATATGGAGCATAAGAGCTGTTCGTAAAAGAAAGCCTCAAATTACCTTTTTCTCTTCTTCTTCCTCTACTACCTTTTTCTCTTTCTCCTTCTTCTTCCCTTTGTCCTTCTCCTTTTCTTTGTGTTTCTTTTCCTTCTTTTTGGGTTTCTTGCTTTTTTTCTCTACGGGTGGAGCTTCGGAGTCGGGCGTCTTCAGGGCTTCAGCATTCCTGTGTCTCTGCACTGGCAGCTTCTCACTGTCTGCTAAGGGTCTGAGATACAAACACAACATCAGCCTGCTGCAAGGACAGACTCCCTTCACTCAGATTCTCTGCTTCCAAGACAAAGTCTGGTTCTTGCCGGTTACTTTTTGCCTTTTACAAGTTGGACCCCAAATCTAAATCAGCACACGCACGTGGACCAAAAGTAAGGTTTAAGTCCCTGCAGTCACTGCTCTCAGATTAGAAAGCTGAGCAATGTTCTGAAGGAGACTGAAGCCTGTGGTAACATCTGGTCACCCAGGTGCCAGCTGTAGACCTGTGGGTAACCCTACAGAAAGGCACATAGTGTGGTGTTATCTCTGAACACATCACTGATCAGAGTTTGGGTTTAAGCAGCAAAATGTTTGGCAGCTGATGCTATGAAGCTGTGCTCTACTGTGACACTGAAGAGCTGTGCTTCAGCTCAGGTGTTTGTTTCCAGAAAGCACCACCAGCAGTTCAGATTTACATCATATCCAGAATCCATTACTCGGGAAAAAGCACCACAAATTTATTCACTCTCAAACACTTTCTAGAAGAGAAAAAGTTAACTGATTGCTTCCTTTCCTACAGCTTTTGCTTAACCATTCATTTTTTTATGTGTAAGCAGCAAGCATCAGCTCAGAAAGATATCTGTGGCGTCACTGCTGAAGGTCAGCAAGGAAAACACCCAAACAAATCTAAGGCTCACTGATATCAACAGCTTCGTGACTCCTCACGTATTTATGCCATCCACTAAAATCAACCAAGCTGAGATAAGAAGGTGAAGCACTTAGCAGTACAGTCTTACCTGGACGGCTTCCCTGAAACCAGACTGCGTTGGAGCGTGACAGACATAGCAGTGCAAGCACAGAAGGAAAGAGAGGACACAGACATGAGAAAACGTGACAGGAGAGCACAGTGACTCATGTGAAATGGAAAGAGAACAGATGAAAACAATACAGAAGCCCAATCAGATTAGAACAACAGTTCACAACAGTGGCACTGCACTGAAGCTCCACAGAGCACGCAGCCTTGCCCTGTGCACAGCAGGTCTGAGATGAACACAGATGAACACAGACCACACTCAGTGCAAAGGCACACCGAATCAAAGAGTTGCCCCCAAATGCTCAGACATTCACTTCTGCTGGGACCCAGCCACACAGAATGTTTTATCCACCCTCCCCAAACTGCCAGTATTTTAGCAGCTCAGCTTTTATCATCTACACTGCAGTGGGAACCCAACCTGAATGGCCACCTACAGTCACATCGAAGGGTGGAGAGAGACTCAGGGCTTTTCACCCACTGGACTGCAGACAGGGCCTTGGTAAGCGTGGCCTCAGCCGAGCCCTCCTGCATTCTGGCTGTCATTAAGTTCACACACAAAACTTACTTATCCAGATCTATGTCGAGTGCCTTGTACGGATCATTGGGATCCTTGTCATCCTCATCACTGGGCAACGCATTCTGCAGGAGAGAGAGAGAGACCATCAGCTCACAAATCAGACCTTGGGCAACTTCTAAACCAAGCTCTACACTCCCCAGTGCAGTTTGTTGGTGCTTTTTAAGCTTGCTAACCACAGAGCAGGGCAGCTTGCAGTCAGGCCCAGCAAGTCTTAACAGCAGCACACATTAACACAGCATCTCGTTACAAGACTAATTTAGAACAGAAAGCCATTCTTCCCAAATTGCAGGATCTGAATTGCTGCTGTTTGGTTTTGATTAGCAGAAGTTTTAGGAACAAACACAGATCACATCACTAGCACGTGCAATTAATTGCAATCAGCTGCAAATCTGCTGACTAGACAGCAAGACAACGTCCAAGTGAAGCAGCAGAGCATAATGAACAAAGCAACTGTTTGCACAGCATTGCTTTCATAGCAGAGATGCACACTGTTCTTTTAATAGCCCAGGGCACAAAAAAGACAACTTCCCCTGCAGAAGACATTCCTCCCCCTGCAAAGCACAGTTTAGGGCCATTTCCACCAGTCATTTCTTAACCAGCTCTGCAGTTCTGGGGGAGGCTGCCTTCCAAGAGCACAGAGCCCAGCTGACCTCCGGCATCTCCTCTGTGATGATGTCCACGTGGTGGGCTGGAGCGATGTCCTCCTCGCTCTCTGTGTGCAGGGAGTTATGGCGGTGATGTTTCCCTCTCTTTTCCTTTTTCTGTTTTTTCTTTTTCTTGTCCTTCTCCAGTTTCTGTTTATGTCTCCGCTCTTCTTCCAGTTTCACGTACTGGTCAGACATTGGCATTCCTACAGAAGAAGCCAAATTGCTTTCAGTGCACGTGATCACAGAGCCAATTTAGAGCCTAATTAATGTATGCTGCTCATACTTAAGAATTTGACGTTATCACTTTTGCTTGAATTTCTGCGCTTCATTTGCAGTGTCAGCTGCACTTACCTGGAACTTTCAAGGGGACAGAAAGGTCGATCTGGACCACAGGGATATGTTCCACACCTGGAGTGTCTTGGTAACGCTGGGAAAATGAAAGTGTATGCTGTGAGCATTGCCAGACCTATATAAATAGACATTTCTGAACAGCAGGCTGTTTAATCCCTTAAGTGAGCATTTTAAACGACAGGAATGGAATAGCTCGGTGCTAAATCCTATCTGGTAGCTGGCTGTATGTTAGAGCCAACTGCTTGCTGTTATAAAAGATCCTGCCTTGAGCTCCAGTGCTTTAACCCGGCTGCTGCCATGGAAAAGGCTTCCTGCAACTCCAAAGACTTTTTGGTTTGTGCTTTATGAGTAAAAATTTGCCACTCCACTGGAATTTTGAGGTCTAGGTTGAGGAGAATGAGGGCAATCTTTGGGACACTGAAGGAATAAAAGAACTCTCCCTGGAGGGGATGGCAAGAAGAGCCCATTGTGACCTGAGCCACAAACATGCAGCGTGTTTTAAGAGGACCATGAAGGATAACTATTGACCTTAAGGTGTTAGCTCAGTCTTCCCAGCACTTAATGAAGTGCCTTTCAAGGTGAATGCCAAAAGCAGCACCCAGAGTGGGACAAACTCCTGCACAGGACTCTGTGACATACAGGCAAAGAAGAAAAATGTCTTTGCAGCTTTTGAGGAGTCACTGGTAAAATCCAAACAGTGAACTTTCCATGGCAACTCAACCAAGACTGCTCTCTGCAAGAAGGTTCTCTGCAATGGAAGCTGTGACAGTCAGCACTCTTTTTAAACTGGAGGTCCACTGGAAATCCATGGAGAGCTGGCTGCTCTGGTGACATTTAGTCATTTGCAAGCTTTTCCAACAGAAAGAAGGCTCAAAAACAGCTGCAGGTTGTCACTCCAGGCACCACACTTATGTGATTGTAACTGCAGTGAGAATAATCACAAGTGCCCCAAAGGGGAGCTGCAGCACCAGCATTCAGAGAGACACAGTATGGGAGGCCAACAAGAGACTGAATCAGACTCACTCACTCACCTTCTGTGGGGAAGGAGAGCTTTTAATATAAAAGGGGTTGTTTGCCTGTTCTTGTTTCCGGGCTTCTCGACGCTAGAAGGAAAAGAGAATCTGTGGTTAGAATGTTTGCTTACAAGCAAAGAGACATAGAAGGCATCAGAATGCAAGATGTGGTCTCCCATAATATTTGGAACATTACCTACTTGCAAAAATTCTACTGCACAGCAGCTTGCTTATGACAAAACTGTTCTGAGTCAAGAGACATACTAGGATATAACTTTAAGTACCATTATTACTGTACAACTATATTACTCTGACAACATTACCACTAAATTATGTGCAAAACAGCATTTTAACAACTCACTCACCCTGGCCAGTTCTTCTTCATCCATTTCTGGATGCCTGGGCTTGGAATGCCTTTGCTCCTCATCGTGAAAAATTGTTTTGGGCTTTTCATCTTCAGACTCACTGTCTGATGGAGGTTCGTTGATCCAGGCATCCAGGTCCAAGCTGGTAAGAGTTGCAGTAAACACAAATAGATTGATTCAGTACCCCTGAGTGCTTCAGGGTTTACAGTCATATCCCAGCTTTACTTTAAGGCTTAAGCAGTTTAGGTGAGGCTTTGCATGAGAGAAGGAACCTTACCCCTCTGGAACTGGGACTTTCTTCTGTGCCTTAGGAGCCACAGGGTTCAGCTCACCAGCAAACAGGGCTATTACTTCCTCAGCTACAGGCACTTCTTTCACTTGCAGCTTCTGAATATATTTTATTAGTTGCAAGATACAAGAAGCCTAAGAACAAACACAGAAGTAATTTCAGAACTGATGTAAAAACACAGAACCAGGAAGTCCCCACTCACACTCCAACGAAAGTCAGCTGAAGGTAAGTGCCCTGACTGCTGCAATCAGGGAGGTAAGGACCACCATCCCACCTCTTCCAGCTGTGTCCCCTGAATGGCCTCATTTTGTTCTCTTACCCTCTCCTGAACTTCCAGATCCGCACTCTGCACAAACTGAGGCAAACGCTCAATCATCAGCTGTGTGATTTCCTGAGCTGCCTCCTTCTCCCCAGCCTGCTCTTTCTGCTGCAGGATGGACGCATACAGCTTCACCATGTTCTGCACGTAAACTGCCTGGATGTGGCCAGGTAGAGTGGTAACTTTAGGCCTCAGCATTGCTTCCAATGTTTGATTTGCTTCTTCCAGGTGTCTAGAAAGACAGAATTGACATCAGACAGCAATGGAGAAACTTCAGCACTTTTGTCAGCCTTAAGAATTCTTCAGACACCTCAGCTGCAGCACAAATAAAGACAAGTTGGGCTACATACACCATCATTGCTGCCTGTGTTTTTCTCCTTCCAAGTGACAGCAGTAACACGGCACGCACGAGTTTACAACCTTATCTTCTCAAAGAAGAAGGGAAACAGCTTGGCTTCCACCTCTACAAGTGCAGTATTTTCTCCATTAACTAATTACTGCACTTTTAAGTGCCATTTGCACTGGCAATGTTGGACTAGCAGCCCCTTCTGCCATCCTGCACTTCACTGCTCACGTCGGTGAGGTTCTAGTTAGTTACTGAAGAAAAACAAACTAGTAGGCAATGCTTACTGCACAGAACACAGTTCACTGCAGCAGTGTTTGTGGTTTTAAAAAACCCAATAGGGTTAGACAATGATTAAAGAGCTCCTGCACTGTATTAAGACTGCTCATATCCACAGCCACGCCTGAGCAGGCAGGAATGCAGAAGAAAGATCAGATATTCAACACGAAGCATCTGTCCTGACTACAAACAGCTGAGAACTGCTATGGTATGAAGGAGTGGGAAAGAAGCAATCCTTTTGCTAGGAACAATGAGTGTATTTTGAGAGAAGAACATCTTAGAAATCACTTTTCAGTGGCCCAAATCCGTGTCTGAGTGTGTCAGGCTTTGTGATCACACACTTACTCAGAGAACTCCCCACATATCCAGGCAGCAGCGTACAGCACCTCGCAGATCCCATTCCTCTGGGTGTTGCTGGCGATGAGGTGAGCGTTGTCCAGAAGCATGGCCATCTGAGAAACTGCAAACTTACGGATAGCTTTCACTCTGATAGCTACATCTAACATCTGGGCTGCTATAAGGTGCCCGTGCCGTGTGCCTTCCAATCGAGTCAGTTCCACCAAGATGCTGATGTACCTACAGGAAGTGGAAGGGACACAGTTTCATCATGTCCCTGCATTGCCACTGCTGATGGTCTCAAAGCTGACACAAAAAACACTGACCACTCAAAGTTGGTGATGTACTGGTAATTGGACTGACTACAGATGTCTATGATTTTAGTCAGCAGCTCATCCCGATACGTCGTCCCTTCTGCTTTATCCACGTGGATCATCAGTTTCTTCACTATCTCCATCAAGTTCTTCTTTGATACCTGTTGAAGGAGTTGTTACTGAAGTGCTGGCTCAAAAGTATTTCCTGTACCAAGTGCTTCCAGTTCTATTAAAGCAGATGCTAGCTCCTCAATGGATCTGAGTTTTTGTGTCAAAGAAACCAGATGCACCCCAGTAAGCCCCAGTTTTGCAGGCTCTTGAATGAAAGGCACAAACTGTAACCACAGCCCTTTCAGAGATCAAGTGCTGTCACTACAGGTTTGTTCTTGCAGTTGGAATGGAAGCATTTAAAGCTCTTATTACAAATAAAAGACCTGGTATAGCTTTAATGATGAGGCAGTTATTACCAAAAGACCATTATGAGGGAGGGTGGACAAGAAAGTTGCATGTTTTCCTTAACCATTTGCTTCCTAACTAAAGGGTCATAGAGGCTGGAAGAGCAACACCTGCAGAAACATACCATGCCATACAGGAGGTCCAAAGCTCTGAGTCGGATAGACTCATCTTTGTCATCCAGACACTGCAGAATGAGGTCCTTGTGAGACTGAACCGACTTGGGATGTGTTTTCAGGATTTTGGACATAGCTAGCAATCCCAGGTATTTCACTGCGAAAAACAAAATAAAACTTCCTTCCAAATATAGAAATACTGGTTGCTGTTGCCCATGAAGTTTTGACATTGGCTGGTTCTACTCACACCAACCTTCCTAATTCAAATGAGTGTTTGTGACCAGGATGAACCACATCTGAAAACCAGCACATCACAGATGACCTTCCTTAATGTCACAGTCCCACGCGTGGGGCCACGGCTGCACACACTGAGCACTGCCTTTTCACACTCCAAGTTCTACCACTGATATCAAAACACGTATTTCTCATACAGGACCCCTGGGTTTTGAGAGCTGGCATCGCAGGGTGAGCACAGCATAAAGAGTATTAAGAAGATTGATGTATTAAGAACGAGATCCATTTTCCATGGAGAAAAAGTAGGATTAAAAAAAAAAAAACAATTAAAAATCTTGGCAGGAAATAAAAAGGATTTTCCAATGTTCTTTGTTGTCATTTAAAAAAATAGTATTCTTATATTTTACTATAAAGCTCTGACTACATGAACAGCCCTCACTACTTTCCCAAGCAGGAGGTACACTAAAAGAGAAAGCACAGAGCATGGAAAGAGAAGTGTTTTAGATTTGGTAGACCATAAGCTGCAGTAATAAATCATCTCATTTAGTTAAAAGAATGTTCATTACAAGAGCTCGCTATCTAAAATTATTTCCACATTACAGACCCAACAATTGTTTACAACATAACAGCTCTGTAATACTGAACAAGATGTTTGGAGACACAGCTCACTGCACTAAGACTGCTGCAATTTCTCCCCTGTGAGTGCTTGCTCAGAGCTGCCATGAAGACAAGCACCATACTTACAGTTCTGGTCAGAGTCCTCGATCAATATTCTTAACTTCTGTACACAAAGCTGGAAGGAAAGAAAGAAGGCCAAGCTTTAAAGGTCTACATTAAAACAACTCTTCATGAAGTTGATTTACATGCAGGAGCACACAGGGAAGCATTCTGAGGAAGGCCTGTGGCTCTAGTAGTCTTGCTGCATGAACTGATTGCAAAACAAAGCAGATTTCATGATGTATCAATAGCAGTAGCTGAATAAAAGTGAGAAAATCTTCAGAAGAGAAGAACTTGCTTTCTAAACCAAAGGAAGAACAGAATTCACAGGAAATGCTTCAGTCTATAGGACTCCTCCTAAGCAAGAGTTATCTACTGCTTTAGCAGAGGAACACAAGCTCATTTTCCCACCACATTTGGGATGACAGGGCAGAACACGAGACGTGCCATACCTGGATGCTGGCGCTGTGGTTGGGCATCCCAGAGGACAGAGAGATCAGAACTGAAACACATAAGCACACATTTCAGTCAGCACTGCTGTATTCTGAGCATCACAAAGGCCAACAGACAGCTCTGCCCACAGGGGAAGCTGAGCACCTGTTTGCTGCTCGCCTGCTGGGGCTTTGGGGCAGCTTGGGAGGAGAAAGAAGGCCCTTCCACACACTGCAGTTTCATCTAACTTTAGGAAAGCAATAAATTGCAGGGCAGGATGGAAACAAAAGCACGAGCTGTAAAAAGAGCTGTAGCAGAAACCAGGTTGGAGTTGCTTTACGTCACACTGTGCTCTCATTAAGGACGATTTTAGTGATATCCTGCTGCAGTCACAACTGTAAATACGTCACCAGCAACCACACAGATGAACCTCAGCAAGCACTTCCCTAACATAATCAGGTGCAGCAACGGATCCTGGAGTTTACTGTAATTAAATTGGAGTTTTCATCAAGTCAGTAAGAGACTTGAGGCAAAGTCAGCTCCCACTGCTGACTATGTTGGATGTTTGGGAAGCTCCAGCAGCACACAACCCGCAGCAGAAAGGTGGCCCTATCCTGTTAACTTCCTCAAATCAGCAAACATTGGCAAACTTTCCATGAAGAATTGATGGTATTTGCCATTTTATGGCTGCTGGCACGATTCACAGTTCTAAAAGCACTTAGGAGCTTAATATAAATAATCACTCATTGTCAACTGCTGCTTTATTTTAGCCTTCAGCAAACAGAGGATAGCTGGAATAACTCAGCCTCATCTGCTGACAACCAAGGACTTCAGTTACAGCCCCACACTGAAACAGAACATGGAAAGTTTGCCAAGCAATTTAATTCAGTTATAAAATGCAATAAATTAGAAAAGGTTTAAATAGCATTAACTAACGACAAAGTTCATTGTGTTCTTTTCTAGGTCACAAATTTCAGTTCTCACCTGCTATTACTGTGTTCACACATTCGTATAAGAGAGACATGGCTGAGGTGCTGAAACAGAAATCAAGTACTTTAAATAGGGAATAAAACCATCACGTTTTTTAGAGTTGTTAGTGATATTTTGGAGCTAGTTAACAACTTTAATTACACAGGAAATTAACTACCAGGAAGCAATTAGCCCAAGTCTCAGTACTGGTTACAAAGCAGTGAACCAATCTCATCCAAAGATCAAACCAAACCCTCTGCCTACCTCAGGAATGGCAGATGGAGAGATGAATGAAGAATGGCACAGCACACAAGCTCCTGAGAAACCCACACTCTGGCAGTCAGGCACCCAACTACATGTCTTATGGCAGTTTGTCTCACTCAGCTTTGTAAGAAATAGCCTTGACATCACCATCTTTTGATGCATAAAGCCAACGCATCTGGCATCAGGAAACAAACTTAGTGACCCACCCAACAGGCACTTCACCAACCCTGGGTGAACAAAGCAGTACCTGTGTATGAGGTTGGTCAGAGGCTCAATCAGTTTCTTCCCCAGTCTGGGTTCTAGTGGAGTAAGAGCACCAAACTATCAAAAAAAAAGTGCAGACAAGAGACTGAATCAACAGCTGTTTTCAAGCAGTACAAAAACACTCCTTAAATTGCAGTTTGCTACATTTAATCAGCTTATCCTAAAATATTTTTGTCTTTGGTTACATTGACAAAAACAGAAGAGATTCCTGGTTTCTTTTTCACTCAGCTTTAATGGTAACAATGCCTCCAAGCAAGTAAAGTGTTTTCACACTCAACATAATCTAAGGAAGATCTCAATCCTCTATGCACAGGTAAGGAATACTTGCCAGTTTTATAATTTTAATGAGAACCCAATTATTGGTTGAGGATGTCATCAACTTGAAAAACAGTGGAGCAAGGGAAAGGTAGTTTTTGGGATTGCGTCGAGCCAGCTCACAGATAACATTTACTGCAGCAGACTGCACACCTGGGGAACAGAAGGGAGAGGAGATCATCAGTGCCTGAAGTGTAATTGAAGCTTCTGTTGCAGAATGCTCAGACCAAAGGCAGCTCATGATGCAGATCTGGGTGTTGCAAGGAAAGGCTCAGCCTCGTTACTGAAGGTGAGGCAGTAAAATAAACATACAGATGCAAAGCAAACTGAGGAAGAATGTTTAATTTTGGCTGCTTTCTAATACTGTTAGCAAGCTACCAGATATCTGGCTTGTGATCAGCATCAGAAAGGACACTGCCATTCTCCTTCCCTCCTTACTGTGGATAGTTCATCTGAGGGACACAGGTAACATTAAGATAAAAGAAAAACCTTATAATCTAATGCAAGTGTTTCAAAACATTTGCTTCTTTAAAATGCTTTATTTAGGTATTTTTCACATACTCTTCTCTCTACAAGCCTGAAAAGCATTTACACTTCAGATGTTTTGGAAGAGAAGTTACTGAAATCCACTCACCAGGATCTGGGTCTTCAAGTTTCTCTTTAAGGCGAGGAAACGCAGGACGGAGGGACTCTGGGTATTTCAAAAACACTTTGTACATGATTAACACTGCCTTCTTCCTGATATAAGGCTTCGTGTGAGACATCTGTGAACGAAACAGTTGGGCTGAGGCTCTTACAAATGGACATTTCTAAGATTCTCCTCAAGGTCCCCGGGTCCTTATCCAGCTCTCTGAAAACTGTCTGACAGGTGACTCTGCTACTTTGGTGCTCCAGAGCTCAGTGTGGAGGGCTGGGCTGCCATCTATCACCTCCACTAGGAGAAACAACCAAGGAAACCTCCACAACTAACTGGGAAAGGCTGCCCAAGGGGCTCACAAGGGAAGAGGATCACTTTTCACATATAGCAGTTCTAAATCACACAGATTCGAACAATTTAACGTTTAAGTAGAGGAAGGAGTTTATTTTAGTCTTATTGACTCACCAAGGTCATGATGTCATTTGCCAAGTCCCTGGCAAGATCTGGAGTAACAAAACAGGACAAGCCAGTCAGTGCAACTCCTGTATCATATTGGTTAGGGCTACTCAGATCCTAAAAAAGGAAAAACAGGCTCAAAAATTTAAGATCACAAAGGATGTTGAGAAATATTTCTTCAAACAAATTTCATTCAGTCAGATTGGAAGCAGAGCTATTTCTATTCCATGGGAATATTTATATACTCTATTATATAGAGTATTAAGTTGACTCTATTAAGTAGAGTCTCCTCCAACACCTGCTAAAACACAGCTACTGTGGCACTGAATAATGAGCACAAGGAATTGTAATTAATAGGTGGGTGACTGCATCATAAAAGCAATTAGAGACAGCATACCTCAGTGCTATTTCAGAAATGGCAAATAATTGTTTAAAACCTCTGACATGATCACAAATATGTTTAAAAGCCTAAAAAAACAAAAAAGGAATTAAATACTAACCCTGTTAAGTCAAAGCCAAACCACCAGCAGCCTCACAGGGCAAGCTCTGATGATGAGCACAGAACAGTGCCCTAACCTAATTAAAGAAAGGAGATTACTTCCCTTCCAAGCTGCTGGCAGCACCATGGCTTTCAGCCCAAAAAGACAGAACTCAAGCTAGAGTGTAGAACACATTTCATTTGTCAAGCTTCTTTGTACTTGTTTTGTAGAGGATAGAAAGTACTTCTAAAATTCAGCCTGGTGCATTTAATATATTAACAGTCATATCTGAGTGCATTCAGATGTTGATTATAAAGCTGGATCTCGTGGAAGACAGAGCATTACAGGATGAATTCATAGCTGCAGTTGTTGGGAAACAGAGATATGAAGGGAACAGCATGGGGTTTGCTCTTGGACTATGTGAATTAACACTGTGGAGTCATATGTGCAAAGAAACCACGTCAGGAGAGCTAAACATAGCCAGGCCCTCAGGGCTCTGTGCCACATGCATCTCATTTTGGAACCTTTGGCAGGTGGGAGAAAGTTAGATTCTACTTTGAGAACAAATAGCTTACTTCTTAAAGAGCAACAAAACTTTCCAACTGTAATGGCTGTAATTTGAGGCTTTATGAAAGACACTGGGTGAATTACTTCCCACTGGGCTTTTTAAGCAAATAAACACAGAGTTGGCATGAAGCAGCACCAGGGAACCCTAGAGAACTCCTAAGACTGCATCAGTCCTTCAGATTGTGTGAAGACTGTGCACCACATGAGAAGAATTCTACTTCAGTGTATCTCTTGTCAAATAAATAAAATCCTGTATAATCTCTTAAAATACAAAGAGGAAGAAACCAGGAACTGAAATCAAGAATTTACCTTCCGGATTTGATTGGTTGTCAACATAATGACATCAGTCCCTTCGTGAAAGCACTGAGAGGCAGCCAGGTACCCAATCCTCTGTGAGAAGGCAAGGAGACACAAAGGCATTACATAAAGTTTAGAGATGTTTAGATCAAGAACAACCAGTTGTTTAAAACAGGCGCTGGGTTTGCATAACAGAAGAGGTATGGCAGTTTTCTATAGTTTCCTGATACAAACTCTTTTTAACAATTGACATCTTCAGTTGTAATACATCTCTTTTAGGATATTAAAATCAGCTTCATCTCCTGTCCTTCTTTAGAATATACAGACTTAATGGCCAAGGAGATGCAGAGATAAAGTAGGACTGTCATTAGGAGAAACGGGGAATATTTATTATGGCTGTGCTGCACTCCAAACAAAGCACACTCCCCCATTCCTGACTTTTGGGTATGGAAGCCCAGCCTGGGAACTGGACCAAACCTTTCAGGAGCAGTTACAAAGCAACTGCACAATGGAATACATCACAGGGAATCTCAGGTGGCCTTCATGAAACAAAACAAAAACTCGACAGCCTGGCTTTTCTGCAAGAAAGTTTGGCAGCTGCTGTTTAAGACCTGCTAGAAAAGCCTGTGGTGGCAGGACAAGTACTGCCCACGTACTACAGAAAGTCTACTTGCTTTGCTTCCTAAAGAAATCAAACCTAATGATGATACATCAACACATCCATTAAATACAGTAGTGACACAGCTCGGTCTGCACAGCTGTAATTAAACAGAAAACTCACTTTGAATGTAAACTTGGATGCACTCATGACTTCGATAATGTTGAAAGCAGCCCAGCTGATGTCATAGCCCAGCATCTGTAACTGTGAGCAGAGAAGCCAAGGTGACATTTCTGTAACTACACTCAAAGAATCAATCAGGAGAGCTCAGAAAGATGAAGCGAGGGTCCAAAAATAATAATACATCTCCACCTCATGACCAAGCCCCACGTTACACTCTATGCCATCAAGGAGTTGAAGTTACCCAGAAGTTCCACCAGAAGCTGTAGAACTAATTGGCAGTAGCTCCAGGTTCTACACATGCAGTTGGATTGGCACCACTGTGTTATTTTTTAAACAGAATCACAAAAGTCACTCTTTAGCAGTTCTCCCACTCCACAAAGAACTGCACAGAGAGAAACAAACACCAGTTTCAAGTCCTCGTGCAGCTACAAGCTCTTACTTTGTCCAGCTGAAAACTACTTTTTTATTGGATTAGCTTTGAACAGATCAGTTTGCTGACCCAGCTCAGTGAGATGAAGTCACACAAACACCAGTGCCAGCACAAGAAATGGAAAGGAGCGTGCAGGCACTGATGTCAGAGATGCATGCGGGAGCACTTCCACCTGCAGCACGTGCCTCCAGGGTGGAGCTGCCACGAAAGCACAGCCCAAGCAGAGGCCAGCTGCTAGTCAGCAAGAGAGAAGTGACACTGTGATGGCACCGCATCTCAGCGAGGCACTTACATATGTGAGCTTGCAGACGGCGTTTGCTTTCACTGCAATGTTATCCTGCTTCAGCTCCTGCTTGATCTCATCGATGCACTGGGAGATGTACTTTGCCTGAGGGAAACAAAGAAGTGCTGCTCGTTTAACAGGGACATTCCCTTCTGTAGGCTTCCAGCAGTCAGTGGGGAGGAAGCAGTGGAGATCTGCAAGAACCAAACCTCTCTCACACACAGCCTTTAGATAAGGACTTAATTCCAAAGGAAGCTTTCATTAACAAGAAGCAGTGCTATTTATTATGAAACAAAGTACACCCAGGTGTTTCTTCAGTGCATTTCCCTCCTGCTCCCACCCCACCATGTCAAAGACAGCCCACACATTCAGGTGACATCAGATTACCCATCCTCTGCACATGCTGCACACACCACCTACCCCAGACTCAGATGCCCACTGCATCCCAGTGTGAGAACCCTGAGTGGTTTTCCCACCTCGAGATTTGTCTGATTTTGTCAGTAAATCACAACCAAACGTCACAACATTTACATTTAATGTTTGGCCTTTCACTTCTTTCCAAACAGCCACATCTGTGCTTGTAGGAGGGATGTGGCAAAAGCATCATCTGAAACCATCAGTGCAGATTTTACTTTGGTAGGATGTTTAACTCAGACTCTTTCTGGTCACAATTAATTATGACTGAAGCACCGAAGGCATCTGCTACAGAAATCATACAAACAAAAGTGAGGACTTAAATGTCTCCTTAAAAAGCCACCCATGCATCACTGCACTCATCATTCAAGAGAAATACATCAGTTGCCAGAGGAAGCAGAGCAGGAGGAGACCCCAAAGCACAGCTCTGCCCTGAGAGCAGCACCTGCCAGCCACCAAAGGGATTCTTCAGCACTCAAGCCTGCTTTTGAATGAGACGACCCTCTGCACTAAGTGTTGTGTATTATCCCAACTGCTTTTTGGCCTTCTGCTCCATCCTACCTACAAGCCGTGGCATCCAGCTGCTCAAAGCTGAGAATGTTAGAATTCACACACAGCGCATGGCAGCACCAGCAACCACGCAGGGCCTGAGGAGCACAGAGATGCTGCAGCTGATCCCAGCACCGTGACTTCACGGCCAACAGGAGCAGCACTGCCTTCAAACACAGCAGCTTCATGGGTGACATCTCCCATGAAAAAGAAGTTTGGGACTCAATGCTTGGCCTGGGGGCGGTTCAGGCCCAGGCAGCTCCCATGGGAAGCTTAAAGTCACGTTTAATGTGAAAGACAACTGGCAGGAAGAAATGCACACTTGATCTGAGATGCTGAAAGTGTGACAGAGGCAATGTGCAACTGATCTACAAAGGCACTGTACCCAGCCCTGAATGTTTTATGCACACAAAGAGCAGCAGGGTGTCACCCAACCCTCCAGCCCTGAATTTTTTATGCACACAAAGAGCAGCAGGGTGTCACCCAACCCTCCACCCCTTATCACATTGCACAGCCCGGCCAGCACTTCATGCTGGGTGCTATGGAGCAGTTTCTCAATCCTTATGCACACAGCCAGGAAGTGTTCCTGTCACTTCTCATAGCTCTTATCCCCAACTTCTTTAAACGTCACCCTCAGTTTCCCAAGATCCTCTCAGACAAAGCACTGCATGACCACAGGGCTGAAAAAATAGCACAGATATTAAATATGTACCCCAGTAGAGCCACATCCAGCTGCCCCTGCAACCTACAGGCAAACCTCATCTACAAATGAGACTGATGTAATGAGCAACTTCCTTAAAAGAGGGTGGAAAAAGCGCACTGCAGAGCTCAGAAACAGATCTGAAACTGAAATAAGGCATTTTGAAGAGCAGAACGAAGTCCCTTCCCAATAGCAGCACACCAAATCCTGCAGAAGGACAAGAAACCGGAGGCCCTATAAATAGAAAGCTTTAAAGGCTCAGCAGGCATTAACTTTTTGTTAATCTCCCTGGAGTAGCACTGCCATTCACGAGCAGCATGAAGGGAACACATCGACTTCACCTCCCCCCAAATCCAGCTGCCCAGATTCACAACCACAGCTGATGGCAAAAGGAGCCCAGGTGCACAGAGCCACCCAACCACAGCACGCAGTGAGGAAGCATTCGCATAGCTGTAGGCATTGCAATCACACAGCAAGGCCCAAATACTTGGGGGGGAGATTTGGAAAGTGAAACAGACCAAAAGCTGGTTATTTTCCCCAGCACTGATTCACTGATAGTCCTTGCTTAAGTGTTTTTAATGTCTGTTTCCTTAGTGCGGTGTGAAGAAACGCTTCCCAGGATGGCACTGGTTCAGTCTTTCCTTATGTGCTTTCCAGAACCACTGAAGAAAGGAATGGAGAAGGCAAACACCTGGCTCTGTGCTGAGCAGCTCATGGTGTTGAATTGATACATCTCTCCATTACCAGCTCCCTGCTACACCCACTGCTTCACCCAAAGCCTTCCTGGGATGCGACCCAACTGCTCACAGCCAGCAGAGGAGCACCCTGCAGCTCAGGTATTCACAGGCTGCCCTAAAGGCAGCTCCAAGGGAGCAGTTCCTTGTGCTGCTGCTGTGCTCAGAGCAAGCAGAGGCAGTGTCAGCACAGCAGAGCACCCAGCAACAGCAGCCCGACGCTGAAGGGCACACGGTGATGGGGGAAGAGAGCAGAACTCGATCTCCTGAGCTCCCCTCCAGCCCCTGTGGAGCTGTGAATGTGAAGAGCCAAGAAAGGCCATGAATGTGAGCTGTTGTTACCCAGTTGAGCCTGAGGAGATCCTTAACAGCCCCGTGCCAGACCCCAAACTGCCCCAGGAACACCAAAACCAGTGTGAGAAGCAACACCGAGTGCAAAGGTATCAAGCACCAAGGATGATACCTCCAAAATGCAGGAGGAAAGGAAGGAAAAGCATTCCTGTGTTCTCAGCCCAGGAAATCAAACACAGCTGGATCTCTGAGTCCTGGGCAGCAGCCTCAGATCTGTCAGCCACTGCAGCAGCAAATTGCCTCCCACCAGATCAGAGCACAGATCATCAGCACTCCCTGCCTGTTCTGTCCTCTCAGGGTTAAATACAGGGTTTTAAGATGAGCATGATTAACAGCAAACACCAGAGGGAGCGAGATGCCGTCTGCAATGGATGCAGTTATCACCACAGAGCAGAAGTAGTTTGGGATAAGACAAAATGTAAGAGAATAAAAGAAAAAAAGCACAGAACGTGACACTTGGATTGAGTGTTTAATGGCTTTTGGTGCCACTGAGGCCTGACATTGCAAACCCCAGGGAGATCTGAGCTGAGACACCCACCTGCAGGAGAGCCGCAGCAAGTTTGGCCTAAACTGCTTCATAAATCAATAAAAATCACTGAAACTTTTTACTTTTAGATTAAGCAAGTAGTGCATGGCGGTCTATTTCAGAGTCTCTTAATAGAAATGCCTCCAGTCTGATGACAGTTTTATTAATTACACAGCAATTAAACAGCCCTCAAGGGTTTATGCTAAGACATACACGAGCAAATAAGTTTTAAGATCACAGAGATGCAACAGATAGAAGTGCTTAGCTCTGAGAACACGGCTTGCACTCCACCTTTACTGATACAGCGCCGTGCAAAGAGCTGCAGAGCACCTTCACAGTGCATTTTCCAGCTGTCAGTTCCAGATTTCCCTCTGAAGAATTTCAGGCTCTGATGAAGATAAGCTCCATTACAGATATAGGACCAAAGAGTGCTTCTAAATGAAAAACCTGAAGGTTTTGGCATATCCCTCAAACTCACACAGTCGCAGCTTTTGGGCAGCTTCTGTTACAACCTCCAACACGGCCATTGCTCATAAAGGACCCATTTTCTGTGCTAGCACTGGGACAGACAGCCATATCAAACCCAGCCGCAGCAAAGAAACACAGTCATCTGCAATGCTATTTCTCCCCCCAGCCCCGCAGGAGGTGCAGCCCCTGCCCTGCTCCATTGGCTCAGCTCTCACTGCCACGCTGCTCACCGCAGCCGCCCAGCCCTCTCCTGTGCACCGTCCCCACGCCTGCTTTGCCTTTTCCCAGCAACTCACACACATGAAGAATGAACAATACAACTCCAGAGCCACTCCAAAGCAGCTGGAATAATGGATTCCCTTCAGAGATACCGCCACACACAAGACAAGCAGCGAGTGATGGAGCAGCAGTGATGAGAGTGCTGTCTGCCATTGACAAGCTGCACCGCCCAGCACTCAAGTGGGTTTTTCAGCACTGGGCACCAACGTGCTCTTAGCATTCCTCAAAATGCCCGCTGCGTTCCAGCCCTGCTCCTCTGCCTTTAGGTATTACTGCTGCAAAAGCAGCCAGGAGCCACACTGCCAGAAAGCCAGAGTGCTAGCTGCTGCTCAGCTTCAGCAGCTGTGAACAGAAGACTGTAGAAGATCCCTCACAGCTCCTCCTACCTGACTGAATCTGAAAACACAGTGGAGAAGTGCCAGGACCTGTGCAGCCAAAGGCAGCAGCATCCCTGTGCTTAGCAGGGCAGGCTCTGCAGCAACACGAGCTCCCTGTCCTCAGGCAGCAGCCGCTCAGAAGTGAGGGTTCCACCAGCCTCCTGTGCCAGGCACCTCTGAGCTGCTCAGCACACCCCTGGAATGCTCAGCACACCCTTTGTTTGCTCCTCATGGCACAAAACCACACCAGCGCCAATAAAGACTCACTGCTTCCACAGCCAAAAGGATTCCATTTCCAAACAAAAGAGAAAGACAGCAGAGGAAGGCCCTGGGAGCACAGAGCAGGGTACCTTGCAGTTTTGGCTTTTCCTCAGATTTTTAGCTTGCACCAGGAAACAATGCAGGAATTAAAGAATCTGTATGCAGTGTTGAGAAGCAGGATGTGTTAAAGCAGGAGGTCCATGCAGCAATGCTATGACATGCCATCCATGCTGGCGTTTGCTGCACAGGAGCACGGTCAGCTCCATGCCTCCCTGAGATGGGAACACCAGCACTGAGCAGTGGCTGCATTAATTCGGGGTGTCCCACTCCCACAGAACACCAACGCTTCCATTCCAACATTTGAAACACCAAATAAATGGGTCAGCTTCGGATACAGCTCAGAACCTAAAATTAAAATGGTCTCTGACAGGTAATTAAGCACTCTGCAGCAAAGAGCTGAGCTGAAGGGCTCATCACCCCCAGCTCCTCTACGGAGCTGAGGAAAACAATTCAAGCATTGCCAAAAAGTTGGCAGTGCTCCTTCAGGCTCACAGCTGGGCTTGGGGGTGCACCTGCACTGTGGGAACACATGAGCACCAAGCTGGAATGCAGCAAACCTGCTGGGAAGTTCCACTGCTTGTGCAGAACCACATGCAACCCTGAACGACAGCCACTCTGCACGTCAGCACAATAGCAAAGCTTGCAATGGCACCTGCAGAGGGATGGGAAGCTGTCAGGTTTAAGAACAAAAAGCATCACTCAAACAGAACAATAAACCATAGATGTGCCTTCGGTTCTTCCAGCATCATTTTAATTCTACTATTAAACCTCTCTTTTGGAGACTTTTCTTTCTTGTTGAGCTGAGATCCAGCAGCTAAGAGCCCTGCCACCAAAGCATGTTGTTTGTTTTAAACAAGTTTACTCTTCTGGATGGGACAAAGCATGCCTCAGGCTCCGATCTTCACCTCATGATATATGCAGGTCAGTTGAACAACTCCATTCAATATTTGAGCAACACTTACTAGGCAGTGAACAACAGGAGCATTGTAGGAAGACTTCTGGCAGCTACTTCCTCTAAAATGCCATTCTGATCTTGTAGCATCCTGTGAGGATTAGATGCCCACAACCACTCCCTGGGAAGCACCAAACCAAAGCCCAGCTTCTCAGCAATGGATGAGCTGCCAGAGCTGCAGGAAGGAACAGCCCTGTGCTTCCAGAGTCACTTCTCTGCCACTGAAGCAAAAGCTCTGATGGATTCCAAAACACACAGTCCTATAGAAGACACACATTTCATCACATGAATACCTACTGCCCAGCTTTCAAACAGAAGAGCCAGCACTGTATGAACTGCTCCACGTTACCACCCAAACCTGTCACTGACATCGTCCTCTTGCTTACACAGGGGGTGACACATCAGCTTTGAGCTCAGTGTAAGGCAGCAAGTGCCTACTGGCCTCTTTACCTGTTCTAGCTTCAAGTATAACAGCACATTCAGCAGCCCATAACAATCTGCTTCCAGGCCCCTCCAGCCTGCTGTGGTTTGCAGGGAACCACACAGACCTTAGCAGCCAGAATGGTTCTGTAGGTATCATTGCTAGCAAACGCCTCATCCTGTGCACAGTGATCTGCTTAAAAGCCATCAGAAAGATCAAGCGGTTTCAGAAGTGGTGTTTGCACCTCAGTTCAGCAGGCAAAGAAATCCTGCAACACCAGTGTGTGACCGTTTACCTGATAATTAACATAATTGGGAAGCAACAGGCAGCAAGGCCAACACTTAACCTATGACACTACAAAGTCAATGCAGAAAGCCTCACACAGCATGTTCCTAATGAGTAATTATCTAACCTATACTAATTTGCTGGGCACATGCCTCTAACAGAACAGAGAATAACAGCCAACGTGCCCGTTTGCTTTCTGCCTCGAGATGAAGACGGCACATTTTTGTGTGTGACGCTCAGAGGGACAGAGCCACACTGCTCTAGGCAGAGGCAGCCTTAAGGAGCTCTCAAGCAGGAGAAGAACTTTTAATGCAGGCAGAGCGCGTTACAAGAGGGGAATGACTCTGAAGTAAAAGAGAGAAGATTTGAGCCAGACGTGAGAGGAAATCCTGCACCCGGAGAGCAGCGGCACCGCGCAGCGCTGCGGGTCCCCATACCTGGATAAAGCCCAGGCAGCCGAGCTGGGAGCGCCGACCCGAAGCATTCCGTGCTTCGAGTTCCACCAGCGCCGAGTTGGGCCGAGCGCGGCCTTCCTGCCCAGCACAGCGCGGATCCGCGGCTGCCTCACAACGCGCCGGGCCGAGCGGCACAGCGGAACCGGGCGCGGCCGCCCCTTCCCCACCTCCTCCACCCCCCGCACGGCGGCCGCTCACCTCGTCCTCCTTGTGGTTGCGGATCCCTCGCACCAGGTCCTGCAGGTTCTTATCGAACATACGGTCGATACTGCCCTTCACCATCTTCAGCGCCATGGCGGCGGCGGGGCCGGGCCGAGGGCCTGAACCGGGCGCGGAGGGGCCGTGCCCGGCGGGACGAGCCGCCGCGGCTCCTAGTAGCGCTACGGCCGGGTGAGAGCGGCGGGCCGGGCCGCTCACATCCCGGGCGGGAGGTGTGGAGATGAGGGGCGCGGCGCGGCGCGGGGCGGGGAGGGGAGCGGCCCCGGTTCCGGCAGCGGGCTGCGCTCGGCCTGCGGATGCCGACAAAATGGCGGCCGGTCAGCTGAGGGCTCGGCCACGCCCCGCGTGTGGCCACACCCCTTCCGGTTATCGGACGGCCCACCGGCTCCTGGCCACGCCCACGCGGCTTCCCGCGCGCCCTCCGCTGACCGCCGTCTCGCCGCTTTCCGCTGGCCCCGCCCGCCTCGTGGCCCCGCCCACTCCGTAGTCCCGCCCACCGGCAGTCCCACGTGGCAGCGCGGCGCGCTGGCTCGGTCTCCCCGCTCGGCCCACGCGTGGCATCGCGCACCTCCCGCGGGGCGGCACCCGCAGCTCTGCTCTGCGCCCTCTGAGCGAAGGACCCCCTCCCACCTCCCTCCACGTCCCCTCTTTCGGCTCAAAGCCGCTCCCCCTCGTCCCACCCCCCCGGGGCCGCCCCCACTGCCGCCATCTCGGCCCCGCTCCCCCCGCGGCCGCCCCCGAGATGGCGGCGTTATCCCTTCGCGTCTCCGTGTCCGACCTCCCGAAATAATTAACGGAACCTCTTCGGGCCATTCAGCCGTAGGAACGGAGAAGCGTTTATTTTATCGCTGTGCCCGCCCCATAACCTCCAACACGGACTCTTACTGGCAGCCCGGCGTCCCCAGAAGCACCGGTTCACTGGGGTGGAGGGACCTCTGCTGGTGCGGGGCTTAAATATTCCGTTCCTTCTCGTGGTCCCGTAGCTCTTGACCCATAGAACCCACAGCACTTCTCCACCGTACCCCTTGTGCAACACGTCCCTCGTGCATTCCTCGTGCAACGCGTCCCTGCTGTGCCGCCCGCGCAACGTGCCTGCTCAGCCATGCGAGGACTTTGACTGCTGGCTAATTAAGGAGCGCCCTAACGACCTAATGAGAGCTGCTGTGTTCTGCCACGTGTGTCTCTGCAGGTGCCACATCTGCTCTGCCCCCGTGTGCCACCGCAGCCCGTCACACAGCTTCTGCCGGCGTCCTGCAATGTCACCCCGCGCCAGCCCCGTTCCATCCTCCACGTGCCACCACGGCTCCGCAATGTCACCCCGCGCCACCACGGCCCCGCGGTGTCACAGCGTGCCAGCTCGGCGTTGTCACGCAGGCTCCGCTTCGTGCCACCTCTGCGCCCCGCAGCCCGGCGGTCTCCCGCAGTGCCACCCTCACGGCCACGCGGTGTCACCCCGCGCCAGCCTCGTTCCATCCTCCACGTGCCACCACGGCTCCGTAACGTCACCCCGCGCCACCACGCGGTGTCACCCCGCGCCAGCGCCGCTCCCGCAATGTCACCCCGCGCCGCCCCCCCCCAACACACGTGCGCGCGCTCCGGGCGGGGCGAGGCGCGTTCCCGCGCGGGGGAGTGCAGCTGAGGACAGCGGCGGTGCCGCCCCCCGCCCCTCCCCCCGCCCCCGCCCCCGGCCCGGCCCCGGCGCTCATTGTGCTCCTCACGCCGGCGGCCCAAGATGGCGGCGGCGCCGGAGAGCCCCGCGAGCCGCTCCCGACAATAGAGGGCGGCGCGGGGGGGTGGGAGCGCGGGTCCTCCCCGCCTTCCTGCGGCCCCGCACCGCCTCACCGCACCGCGCCGCGCCGCCCGGCCCCGGGCCCGGCCCCACCCCGCAGCGCGCGGCCGCCCCGTAGCATGGTGCGGGGCCTCCGGCTGCGCCATGGGCGAGCGGCTGGAGCTGCGCCTCAAGTCGCCGGTGGGAGCCGAGCCCGCCGTGTACCCGTGGCCGCTGCCCGTCTACGTGAGTACGGGGCGGGGGGGGGAGGTGCGGTGCGGCCCTTCGGGTTCAGCCGTCGGTCCGCCGTCGGCGCGTCGCGGTGTCCCCGTGTCACTTGTTTGTGCCTCCGCCGCCCGAGCGCTGCCGGCTCCGTGTCCGAGCGCCGAGCGCTGCTTTGCTTCCCACGTCCCTGTGCCCTGAGGGTCCCCGCATCCCGGCCCCGAGCGCTGCTCTCGTTGCCGTGGCCCGGCCCTGTGAGCTGTGTTCCCCGCGTTCCAAATCCCGAGTGCTGCCCCCGGTCCTCGTGTCGGTGCCCTGAGGGTCCCCGTGTCCCTGACCTGAGAGCCGTGTGACTTCAGTCCCCGTGTCCCAGCACTGAGCAGCGCCTTCGGTCCCTGTGTCCTACCGCTGTGGGTGCCATGTCCTGGTCCTAAGCAGTGTCCTTGGTCCCCGTGTCCCACCCTTGTGGGTGCCGTGTCCCAGCCCTAAGGAGTGCCCTCAGTCCCCATGTTCCTGAGCAGTGCCCTTGGTCCCCGTGTCCCTGCCCTGAGGGTGCCACGTCCCAGCCACAAGCAGTGTCCTTGGTCCCCGTGTCCCAACCCTGGGGATCCCCACGTCCCAGCCCTGAGCAGTGCCCTGGGGATCCCCATATCCCAGCCCTGAGCAGTGCCCTCAGTCCCCACATCCCATCTTTGGGGATCCCCACGTCCCACTCTTGTGGGTGCCACTTCCCAGCCCCAAGCAGTGTCCTTGGTCCCCATTTCCCACCCTCGGGGATCCCCACGTCCCAGCCCCACGCAGTACCCCCCCATCCCATCCCGGAGCTGTGCCTTCACCCCCTCCACATCCCATCACAGCGCAGCAGCAGCTCTGTGCGTGCAACACGTGTGCCAACCCACACGCACCCGCTCATATCATCCCCAACCCGAGCGCTGCTCTGTTCGGGGACGTGCCGGGCACAGCTGCGTGCTGCGATAGGAACGCATCGCTCCGGAGCCGCAGCTCCTATCTGCCCTTTGCAGTTCTGCCTCCCGCCTTCCCCTGCAATGGACTTCAGCACGGCGCCGTGCAGCCGCAGCTCCGTCATTCGTCTGCGCGCGCTGCGCTCAAATCCTCGGAAACTGAAAGTTACCGCCGCGACCGTTCGGTGCTCCCAGCGCTGCCAAAAGCGAACCCGCCAGCAGGAGCACGGCTCAGAGCTGCCGCACGGCACCAACGGGCTGATGTGCGTGCGCTGAACTTCTGACAGCTGTGGCAAAACGAGCCCTGAGCTGTGTGCACCCCCCCAGCCCCCCCCGTGTGTGTTATCGTGCTGTTTGCAGCGTGGGGAGTGCTTGGGAAATAAGGGTGTTTCAGATAAGGGAAATTAAGGCTTGCTGGCATAAGGAGTGATGATTTTTCGGTTAATTTAGGAGAAAACTTGTACTCTGAGGATGGTGGGGTCGTCCCCTCCCCCCGCCCCCCCCTGCTTCACCTCCAGTTGCTGCCAGGGCGACGTCCTTGCACAGCAGTGCTGCAGAACCTGACTGTCCAGCTTTGACCCCTCCAGGCACTGCAGCTGCCTCCCCGGTAACGTTGGAACCAGCAATGGTTCATCCAGAGCTGATCCATTCTTTCCTGCAGTTGGGTCTGTGACACAGACGCACGCAAACACACAGACGCAGCCGTTGCAGTGGTGGATGAACTCTGGAGCTTTGGCAATAAATTGTGTGCTTTGTGCTCCGTGTGCTGACACGGTGCTGAGCTGCGGCCCCGTTTTGGCTCAGCTCTGCTGGCAGCGGCTGCAGGCACTGCTGTGCTCCCTTTGACACAAACAGAGCATCTCTAAACCCATAGGAGGGGAGGTGGGATACCGGGGAAGGGGATGGCACACCTCCCCGGTTGGGTTTGGCTGCTGTCTGCTTCGGGGTTCTCAAAGATAGAGAGGAAAGCATGCAGTCCGTGCTGGGCTGAGCACAGTAGGCTGCGTTCCCACTGCAGCCCATATCTCCTCTGCTCCAAAACAAGCAGCACAGGCAGTGCAGCTTATCTCTAGAATGAACAAATCCCCTCCATTCCTACCAACCAGCATCAGCGGGATCTCTCAGCAGCGTGGGGAGCTCTGTAAACCCCCTCTTTCTTCCCCCACGTCACGCTGGGGCCGTGGGAGGAGAGCAGCAGTCCTCCCACCACCCCCTTACGGACACGAACTGACAGCGTGACTCCTTCCCTGCTCCTCTCGGAGGAAAGGCTGCGGTTTCCTCACCCAGGAGCTCCGGGTGCTGCTGAGTTGAGTCGTGCGGTGAGTAATCGCTGCTCATGACTCACGGGATATTTTCTGATGTTGACCTCTGTTTTTACGGCTGCCCCGCTTCATCGGAGCCGGGTGAGTGAGCGCTGCTGTGTGCGGTTTAACCCCTTGGCTCCCACGTGTCAGCCTGGAGCTCTGTCACAGACCAGAGGGATTGTATTGAAAATAAAAACAAACCACAGCGTGAGAGATACAGGCATGAAGAAGGGATGTATGTTATCTGCTTGGAGTAAGTGGAATTCCTGGTTCTGAGCGGTCTGGAATGATGCAAACTGGGGGTGGCATTGCAATATAAATGCAATGTGAGCGCAATATCAGGGCGCTGCGATGTAATGCAAACAGGTGTTGATATGCATGGCTTGGTGCTCATGCTGCACTTGTCCTTCTGACCCGGGTTACTCCGGAGGGTTGTGCTGAACTGCTTCACCCCCTGTGCTTGGTGCTGAGCATTTCGGAGGTTTGAAGGTGGAGGTGTGTGCCATGCTGGGTGGCTTCTGCCTGTGGGCCCCTCTGTGCAACCGGCCCCACCTGTTGTGTGCAGGAGAAAGAAAGGTGTGCTGCTGAAAAACCCAGCTCAGCTCCACAATCTGATCTGGCACTGTGTGCTTGAACCCCTCCGTGCTGAGCAGCGTGCAGAGCCTCGCAACTTCCGGACAGACCTTTGGCTGGCTGCTCTCTGCCCTGCATTGAATAGAATTCCCCAAAAGGTAACTGCAAACCTGCTGACCTGCCCTGCTGCTGTAGGGCAGTGCTTCAGGTTAGGTGTGACCACCTCCATCCCCATCTTCCAGCCTGGAAACCTCAGGGCTTTGCTCTGCCCCACAGGGACAGTCCCAGCTGAGGGAGGAGAGATGTCAGACCCCCAGCCCCCAGAGCTTTTGCTGTTGGGGGAGGAACAGAACACTGTGATAAGGCTGTGCTGTTTGTACAGGTGGAAGGGCACGTAGGATCCGTGCTTTGTTTTCCTGTTCTTTTTTGTTTGTTTTGTTTTTTTCACGGGTTTTATCCTGCTTTATCCATCTGGTGGGGCACGCAGCGTCACCGGAGGATTGTGCCATGATAATGCATATGGCTGCAGCCTGCTGTGGGGGGTTGAGTTGTGTGATCCTCCCAACCCGTACAGTCTGGAGTTTCTGAGTGTCACCCTTACAACAAAGCACAACTGTGGAGATGAACCTCGTGATGTAGTGGTCGGAGGCCCTGCTCATGGCTGGGCTTGGAGCTCTGTGATTCCTAAGGTCTCTTCCAACCCAACCATTCTATGATGACTCTCTGAATGGCAAACCTTACCGAAACCTTCTGGTGTGCAATGTCTGCCCGGGGAGGGTCGGGGTTCTTAATATCCAATTTTAAGAATGATTTCACGTGCAAAGAGCAGTGATGCTCTGGCACAGCTGCCCAGGGCATGGAGGGGTCACGGTGCCTGGAGGTGTTGATGAACTGCAGAGATGTGGCACTGCGGGATGTGGTCAGCGGGCATAGTGGGATGGACTGGGGATCTGAGAGATCTTTTCCAACCTTAAGGCTCTGACATGGGTTTAAGAGCACTGTTTTATGGTGCGTGGACACCTGCAGGGGTGGCCCTGTGCCCGCTGTCCCCAGCCACGTGCCTTTGGGGCGAGCTGATGGCGAGCAGCATCCCTGCACGCATGGGCTTCCCCTCTGCTCTTGTTCCGGCGGGGGGGGATGTGGGGGCTGTGTGTGAGCTGGTGGCTGAAAATATCTGTCTGGAAGCCAATGTTACAGCGTTTTCCCCTCCGCCCCGTGACTCACACGGCTGTACCGGGCGGCTCTGCCCACGGAGCCTCCCCACGCCCTGAGTAATTGCCCAGAAATTCGTTGTCGTCGGCGGTGGCGGCAAGGTTAGGGGATTTTCTCTGATTTCACCCAGGCTGTTGATGCAGCTTGTTGGGAAGTGTTTGTGGGGATGAGTCATTAATTAAAGAAACTTTGCTGGTGAAGAAAAAGGCTTGAATGCTCCAGCAGACTTCCTATTTCTCAACAGCCCGTTCTCAAAGCGTTCGGAGTGGCGGGAGCGAGCTGGCAAATCATTGACTCCGGCATTTCGACAGCGCTCGGGTTTCTCAGCTGCCTGGCAAATAAACAGCAAGAAATGACAGTGCTGGCATGGGTACAGCAACCTTGGGTACAGCCCTGGGTATGGCTGTGTCATGCAGCATGGCACTGGGTGCTCCCACAGCCACTCCTTGCTCCCCAGGGCCACTTTGCTTCTTGCCACCTCGGGGTGGGGGTTGCCAGGAGGGACAATCGCTGCTTGTTTGGGTTTCACAGTGGCTTTTGTTCCAAGCTCTGTCCCTGTTGGATGCTGTGTTAACCACGAGTTGGGCGAACGTGCGTCTTTTTTTCCCAGCGTTTCTATATGCAAACTAAAAATAGTTCTTTTGTATTGCATCTTAATGCCACGTGACTCTCCTTCTCGTGCAACTGAGAGCTCTTTGCAGCCTTCCAGTGCTTAGAGGGAGCTTGCGAATGGGAGGAGGAGGACTTTTTATGTGGGCAGATAGTTTTAAACCATCCCCCCTTGTCTTAACGCTAACAGAGGGGAGATTTAGGCCAGATATGAGGGGGGAGATTCTTTACCCAGGGGGTGCTGAGGGCCCGGCATTACCCAGAGCTGTGGGTGCCCCGTGCCTGGATGGGCCCTGGACAACCCAAGCTGGGGGTGGCACCCAGCCCATGGCAGGGCTGGGGCTGGGGGTGCTTTGGGGTCCCTTCCAACCCAACCTTGCTGTGATTCCATGGATCTGTAATCTTTGAGGACCATTCCAACCCAACTATTCCATGGCTCCGTGATCCTTAAGCCCAACTGTTCTGTTACCGTGTGCTTCCGTGATCTTTAAAGCCCCTTCCAACCAATTCCATGGTTCTGTGATTTTTAAGATCCCCTCCAACCCAACCATTCTGCGATTCCTATGGTGCTATGATCTTTAGGGGCCCTTCCAACCCAGCCATGCTGTGATTCCATCCTATCGAAAAACGTAAGTGGAAAGACAGCATAGCTGTTAAAGCTGGTGTTCTTTTCAAGGAGATGAGCGAGGATTCACGTCCCTGCCCTTGGCCCGAGCTCCAGTAATTCAAATTTATCTGCCTGAAACGCACCCATCAGTTACGTCCGGACGAAGCACTGAAAGCTCTCGGTGCGCTGAGGGAAATTCATGCCACCAAATGCAGCTCCAGCTCTTGTCCTTTGTGGCAGCCTAAATGTATGTGGAGATGATTATCCTTTCACGTCTCAGCGTTGTGAGTGACTTGTGTTCCTCCTGGGAGTTAGGCAAAATATCTTACCTCTCGGTATGCAGGATTTATGGGAAATGTAATCACCCTTCTCCCCAGACACCCATATGTCTACTTTTGTACTCTTCCTTTTTTCTTTTTAGCTCTTTCTTAATGCCTCCCTTTCTTTTTCTTGCTGCTTTGAGTTCACGTCTGTCTGTCTGATTAAAGCTTTTATCTGTAATGATCCAGACAAGGACCAGAAGCAGGATGCTTTTTTCCTTTCCCAGTGTGTTATTGCAGATTGATGGTCGCAAGGTATCTTGACTTATTTAAAATACCTTAGCTTCATTTATTTTCTCCTTTTAACAGAAGGCTCTGCAGAAGGAAGAGTTCATATCAGGTATCTGAACGTATTAGGAACGTAATGCATCATGGTAGTTATTAAAAGATAAGGCAATGCTTCCTCTGAAGAGGAACAAAAAATAAACCTGAATATACGGTGATGCTCACCACACATTTCTAGAGATACCAAATAGAGTAGCTGCTATTTTTAGGGCATAGAAGGTATGTTTTACAGCAGGAAACGATGGCTGTATAGATAGGAGAAGATCTATGAATAACAAAAATGTTTTTCTTATGGGTGAATGAGTGTTTCCTAAAAGTCTTCACTGCAAGGTTTGCTTGGTGCCAGACCAAAGGAAGTCCTGAGGATGGGTGAACAAAGCACTGGAAAGTTTGTTTGAACAAACAAGGAAAACTACAGAAAATCCTGAGTGTATTTCTTTGTGTAAAATACATAAAAGCTTTATGAACTTTAATGCTCTGATTGAAAGTAGAATAGTTAAGGTTGGATAAGACCACTGAGGCCATCTGGTCCCACTGTAGCATGAAGGGCAGTTTCCTGAGATTTGGGCATTGCAGGAGATGGGGTTTGGTTGTCCTTACAGCAGCTTTCTGACCCAAAGTGAGGCTGTGCCATGAGTTTCCAGCTTCACCAATGTCCACCATGGACGTGGGAAGCTGTTGGGTTTCAGGCAGAGGTGGCAGCAACTTTCCTGCACTTCTTCCTTGGTCGCCTTTGCCCCCAACGGTTTGCAGGTGTCCTTTGTATTTTGGTGGCAGGAGGGACATTGGAGGCGTTGAGGAAGAAGAGGTGGTCAGTACTGGGGCGATATGGGAGGGGGTTCCAAAACCTCGAGTCTTCTGCAGCCTCTGTGCAGAATTAAATGCAACTATGGAAAAAAGACAAAGAAACAACAAGTAGAAAAGCTGTAGTGTTTTGAAGAAGCCTGTCTTTAGAAAAGGGAAGAAAACTATTTTCAGTCCATACGAAGTGTTCAGGCTCTTAATGCAGCTCTGGGACGGCTGTTTGCTCCGACTGGAGGTAATTCTGAGCTCAGCTTTACGTGCAGGTTGGAGTTCCTGGCGGGGACGATGGCTGCTTTCCATTCTGCTCTCCGGTTACCGCTGGATGGGAGCGTTGTTTCTTCATTAACATACACCCATGGTTGCATAGAGGCCTGAACCTGGTGCTGCTATGAGAACTACTCGTACTGATGTCCTCTTTGTGCAACCAGAGGGTCGTCCTGGTGTGACTGTCCGTGTGGATATTCCTTCAGGCTCTTCTGCAGGATGTCTGCGTGTGAATATATTTATACAGCCCCCTCTACTTGCTATCATGGGAACCATTCCCTCCCGCATTCGTGCGGTGTCCGTAGCAACAGTTGTAATTGCTGTGTGCAAAGGCAAAACGGTTTTATTGTGGTTTAGGTACTGCAGTGAAAGTGGGAGTGCTAGTGGCAGCCAGACCCACAGCTGTCTTGTCTACGAATACCAGGGCTCATGGCATACAGGATTACCCAGATGAGTTTGGATTTTCTTATCTAATCCCTTCTTCGTTTCCTCACTTAAGGGAACAGCAGTAATTGTCTTCAGGGAAGGCTTTCTGTCCTCACCTCCCTTAGCATGAAGTTTGCTGCTTCATTTGCTGGCATGGAAGCTCAGTGTCCCTGTCCTGCTTTGGGATAAAATCAGATAACATGAAAAGTCTATCCATAAGTGTGATATACTGGAACAACTTTCCCTTTTCCTTACTCAGATTGTAACCAGTGTGAGGCAAGACCTAAAAATGCAAAGTGGGCACTGGTTATGATTGCAGCAGCTGGAAGTGCTTTGGGTTCTGCTTTTCACAAGACCTTTGTCCGCTGCTGTGCAGGACGTTGGAGGTGGACATGCTGCGGGCATGGATGCTGTGCTGTGCTGTAAATGAAGGTGATCCCTGGAGCACAGGGCTTGGGATCGTGTCCATGTGTGGATGCTGCACTGTTTCTGCTGTAGCTTGCCCTGCCTGCCTTGGTGTCTGGAAGAATGCTTATCATCCACCACAGATGGAAGAAACCTAAGGGACATTAAAGAGGCACTTGTCCTGCTAGTCTTCTGCAAGATTGATTGGCTTTTCCTAATCCATCTTTTTGATCTCTGCTAGCCATCTTGTCCCCAGCTGTAACATCCTCTCCTTTGGATTTATGGATGCTGTCTGCAGACAGGGCTGCAGCTTCAGGCAGCTGAGCAGTGCTTCAAATGGGCTGCTGAGACTGACCACCTTCATTAGGCAAATTCAATAAGATCACAGCACTTGTAGGTCAAAGTCTGGCGGCCAGAACAAATCCTGAGTGGAGTCAGTGTTTAGTTCTTGGAAGCTGGTGTTGCATGGTGAAATGTAGAACTTTTTAAAGCGATCCTTAAAAAACACACGAGTGTCACCATTGATGAATTTTTCACTAGCTTGTGTCAGGCTTTGTTTTTTTTCTGACTTGTTCAGATTTATCTGTTGGACAGTGCAAAGCTGGGAGGTCTCCTCCTCCTATGTTGCAAATGTGGGAGGCTTGCTTGCACCTCTGCAGAGCTGGTATAGTCACCTCGCTTGTTCTGGGAGAGGAAATGAGGTCTGGTGAGTAAAAGGGCCAATGGGCTCTAAAGGTGAGAACTGCTATTTTTTTGTGCGGCAGTTCAGTTTGGGCAGTCAGCCTTGAGTTCCTATCTGTGATAATTAGATAAGGAACCTTCACGTCCTTTGCACAGTGCTTTGAGATCTGCTGATAGAAAACCCACCAACTTTCTTTTCCCCCCTATGACCACACCCAGGATTTAAAACTTTAGTTCTCATGGTTTGGGCTGTTGCTGCCTTAAGGAATTATCCCATAACTGCCATTAAGATCTCCTAAGAGATGTCAACTTGAAAGATAAAGCAACCAAAGCAGCCTCACCTCATGTAGGAGGTGTTTGCTATGACATTACCTCCAGCAGCCAACTGATGTTGTGACACCAACACAACCACTGGCGGTTTTTTGCTCCTGCACCTGTAGGGTGTTATGCAAAAACTCCTGATTCAGTCCTTCCAGTTGTAGTGATGGATGGAGAAATCCATCTCAGGGCTGGAGCTGCTCACTTGTGCTGCTGAGGCATCTCCATTGCTCCCTATACAAAACTACACTCTTATAAATGACTTTTGAAAAAGTATCTGCTTTCTTTCCATTATTTTTCCCCTGAGATTTCTTGGCAAAAACTTGAATTTTCTCTGGGAGCTCACATTTTAATTTTAGATTGAATGTTGAGGTTGAAAATAAGAACCTTTTATAATACATTTCAGCCAGGCAGGATTGGCTGTAATAACTTCTAAGGTATGTTTATTTTTTTATTATTATTATTTGAAACAACAACAAAACTTGTTACGAACAGCTCTGGGCACATTCAGTTCCTGTAGACAACATCTCAGAGAGCACGCACTGAGGAGATAAGGCCTCACCCCGTGGAGCAGTGCCATTCCTGCGGCCCTGCAGATCCACACTGGGGCCCGAGAGCCCCTCAGGCTGTACGATATTTACAGAGAGCACAGCCTGAGCCTGTGGTCGGCATGTTGGGGCCTGGGCCTACACAGTATACTGGGGCCTGGGCCTATAGGCAGCACTTAAAGGCCTGGGCCTACACAGTATTGGGACCAGGGCCTACACAGTACACAGAGGCCTGGGCTTACACAGTACATTGGGGCTTGGGCCTGTAGGCAGCGCTTCGAGGCCTGGGCCTACGCAGCATGCTGGGGCCTGGGCCTGTAGGTAGCATGTGAAGGTCTGGGCCTACACAGTACTGGGGCCTACACAGTATTGAGGCCTGCACAGCACACTGAGGCCTGGGCCTATGCAGTACAGTGAGGCCTGGGCCTGCAAGTCAAGGCCTGGGCCCACACAGCACGTGGGGCCTGGATCTATACAACATATAGGGGCCTGGGTCCACACAGCACACTGGGCCCATTTCTCCCTCACCAATGGAGGGAGAAGGGCCTGGAGCCACGGTGGGGGTGAGTTGGGCTCCTCTGTGATCATGGCTCCAAGCTGCTGAAGCTGAAGGAGCGTTTGGACAGCACTTGAAGGGGTTGGGTTTGGATTTTGGCTGGTGCTGGACCTAGGAGTTGGACTTGGTGATCTGTGTGGGTTCTTTCCAACGTGGAATGTTCTATGATTTTGTGATTAAGAGCTTCAGACCAAGATCATAGAATTGTCATAGAATGGCCTGGGTTGAACAGGACCTCGAAGATCATCTGGTTTCAACCTCCCTGTTGTGAGCAGGGTCACCAACCACCACACCAGGCTGCCCAGAACCAAGTCCAGCCTGGCCTTGGTGATGTGCTGTGCTGTGGTGGTCAGGCAGGGCAGGAATCTTCATCATCAGGAACTGCATCCCGGCCCTCCCAGCCTGTTCTCCCAATGGGCTTGCAAACAGAGCAGGTTCAAGCACCAAGTTCTATGCGTAGAGGTCCCAAAGCAGTGCTTTTGCTCCTAAGAGTGGTGGGCAGCGCAGGTGCTGTGCAGGCAGCTTGTGCTCATGGTGAGGTTTCTGCTCACCTTGACTCTTGCTTTGTGGGAGTACAACAATGTGAGCACAGGTGGGACGGCTGGCTCTTGCTGAAAGTTATCTTTGTTAAATCTTACTGCCCTAGCATTGAAATGGAGCCATGAGTGGCCTCTGTGTAATCTTTATTTCTTCCTCCTCCATTTTGTGCTTTGAACAAATGTTAGATCTTTTCAAGACTTGCATGAGATCTTGGGAGCTTGTCCACCCGGACAAAGCATATTGGAGAGAATGGTAAATTGGTAAGTGTTCCAACATGAGCAACTTAGCTGCAGTCGATGTGGAACCTTTTCCAGCTTTGTTGCTGCTAGATAAAACACTAGCTGAACTCTAAAGGCCCCTTCTGGCAGGAATTGCAGAGGAGGAGTGAGGTTGCTTTACTCAAACCACTTGCTGGAACTGTCTCTATAGATATGCATTATGATATTTATTTTTTAACTCAAGACAAAGGAATCTGTTAAATAAGCATTTTTGGTCATTTATAGGGGCGTTTTCTTGAAGACTATAGGACACGGGGTTCCATTTGCAAGCTCTCACTGAGCTTGCAAAGCAGTCAGTGGAGAATGTAACTTCTTCAGGGAAAAAGGTTATATGGCAGCAGAAGCGTGAATTCACTTTTCCGGTATAATGTGCTTATGTTGATAAACCATATTCTTACTATTCAGGAACACAGTTTACTGGGAGAGCTAGATCATCCCGGGGGGTTTATACTGTGATAATCTATGTGTAGTGAAAGGTGGAAATTCATAGGGGATGTTTATGGATGAGCTGACTGTCTTGGGCTATTTTTGTACTGTGCAGATAAGAAATAAAGAGACAGGAGAGCCCTCCTCCTGCATGCCTTTCTTCTTTACATGTGCATTTACAGAGCACGTTCCCATTGAATTACTTCCCTGTTTTCTAGGCTAAGCAGTACTGGTACAGTTATTTGCTCAATGCTTCACGTTGGCTGCCTGTTTATTGGTGCTGCTGGTTGCAGCTGGATGTGGGCCATGCAGGGCCGTACACAAACCCATGGACTGGAAGGTGCAGGGCTGTTGGCACAGCTCGCCATGTTAGCACGGGGTGTGCTGTAGCATTGGCATGTTGGGATGGAACCAAGGGAAGTTGACACCTGGGCCACTCCATGTTGAAAGCCATGTATCCTGACTACCATTGGGTTGTCAGCTTCTCCTTTTTGAGCATTTTGTTTTTCCCATGTGACCCCTTGATAAACAGAGTTATTTCTTTTTGTTTGGATAATTTGAGTTTTTCCTAGTACAATAGGAAGTGTTGTTTCTTACCTCTGTCATAACAGACTTAAGAAATGTTTGCCTACTTCTGCTCCTGAATCATGCAATCTTTATCCAGGTATGTAGGGTGCGAGTTTCTGGAAGGAGAACTTCTACAGCATCCTGAGTACATAGGCTGGGAAGTCTGCTCCGTTGTGTGTATGTGAAAGCTGTGATGCAGATGGGGAAAGGGTTCTGTTTGACTTCAATCAAAATAATCCACAGCTACTTCTGTCGTCTCTCTGTTGGTGTTTCTCTTCTTCCATTCCCTCCCCTTCCCCAGTCCATTTCCTGTGGTAGCTCTGTAGGGATTACATGTCTGCAGCAGATGAGGGAATTTGGGAAAGTGAGCCTGTACCCTTCTAACACTGGAAGGTCCTGGATCCCAGGCTTCTAATTAAAAGGTCAAAGCCACTTTAAGAAGTGTCTAAATATATCCTAAACTGTGTGGATGAGCTCTGGTAGCTATGGCTTCATGTGATAAATACAACAAGATATATAGAACACCTTCATCTTTCCAAAATAAGACTTTTTTCATAGCATGGTGCATGTATGTGCACTACATGGGCTTTTGGGGCACGTGCTTGAAGTAACTTGTGACATGTGTTTCTGGTTCAGTTGTGTAAACTGCCAAAGTAATGGTCTCATTTGGATTGATTTAAGGGTTCAGGTGGCAATCAAGTCTTCCTTCCCTTTTATGCTTGTCACCTGTGTCATGAACAAGACTGCAATTCCTGTAATCTTCTAAAAAACAGCACACCTGTTGTCTCTCTGAAAATATCTATTTTTTTTTGCTTTATTTCAGGACAAACACCATGATGCTGCTCATGAAATCATTGAGACAATTCGGTGAGTGTTCGGTGCAGACTGGAACCCTTTCTTGTGCATGACTTCATCACAGTGAGTGGGCACCTTAGCATATAAAGGAGAGCAGCAGGTTTTCGTGGTTGGATGGTGCAGATGAAACACGGAGCAGGGTCCTGCCTGCATGGCCACCCGAGCTTGGAGCCTGGTCATCCCATATGGCCTAGCAAGCTGCTCCCAGCATGAGTGGGAAAGCTCAGCAGTATTGCTGATAACATCACTCATGTAGATGAGATCATAATATTTGACCACAGTCTGTGGTAGGAGGGAATGTGCAGGTGCCATGCTGGAGGCTGGAGCTCAAGCTTTTTGTTTTTTAAGAAGAAATGTTCTTTTTCCAACTGCAAAGCTGCCCTGCTGCTGTTTCTTCCAGCTCACTCGTGCTGATGCTGGTGAAGTTTTGTGCCTGGGGAGCACATGGTGTGCTTTGTAGGTGTGATTATGGGGAAGATGGGGCTGGAAGCGATTGCCAGAGTCCTCTGTGCTGCTTTCAGTGCTCTTTTCAGTGCTGTGCTACCTGTAGGCAAGAGGGGGCTTGTGTAAGAAAGCAATTGGGCCAAAGAGGTGTTTCACAACCATCTTACAAGCATGATTGCAGTGCAAGTGGGCTGTTAGAAGGCTTCCTTGCAGCCTTTTGCCTCCCTTGTGCTCAGTGACCACAGCATGGTTATGAAAGCACTGAGTGAAAGAATGCAGAGAACTGTCAATCTCTTTGGGTAAGCAGCTGTTGGCTGCCCATTTGCCTAATGTAAGAGAAAAATTGGGAAATTGTTGTAAATTTTGTAAATTTGGGGGAAGGTAGATATTCACCGGAAGACAGTCAGGCATTGGTATCAAATGGGGATTTCTATTTTTTAATTTGTGTTTTTATTTAGTAAGGGTGAATCAGGCAGAAGGAATCAGAACAGCTGGATCTCTTGTTGTGCTTTTTCACCATTATAAAGTGTGCATCGTGGTGCAAGGAGAGGAAATGCTGCCATTCCCATTTCTGTCCTTCCTATGGCGTGCACTGAGTTACTGTGGTGATGGTAGCTCTTCCCTGCTTTGCTGTTTTTGGAGGAAAGTTTGTGCAAAGCCAGTGTGGCTTTTCAGATGCCTTTGAAAAGAATTCACCATCCTCCCATATTTTGAGAGCAGAAACCTCATCTGCGAGCTGCCATTGTCAGATGCAGTGCCAGTGGGGCTGAGCTCTCCCCTCCTAATGGCAGCAGCATTTGGGCTTTGTTAATTCAGCACAAGGAAGAGATCTTTTATCAAAATTACCTTGGCAAATCTGTCTTGGGTTGGGTCATGTCAAGTGTAAAAGCAGCTGAAATGGCTGGTGGTGGTTGTCCAGGCTGCTGGAGGAGAGGTCTTCTCCACCCTCCCCTTTGTCAAAGCTGTTACAGTGTCAGTTTTGTTAAAAATCCTTTCAAAATACTGCACTTTTCTTTTTATTTTTCTTTCTTTTTTTTTTTTTTTGCATTATGCTTTATGTTAGATTAGCATCAGCTATAGCTTTGGGTTTTTTCAGATGCACTCAATACACTTATCACCTCAATTTGAAGCTGTGCCATTTCCAGTGCTTTATACCACTGCCAATGTCTACAGGCACCTCGCTGGTTTTTCAACACAAATATGGACTCTTGCAGCTTTCCAATTAGCATTTTGTGCTGTCTGCCTTCCTCCTAACAGTACTGTGAGCTTTCATGTCTGCAGCAGCGTTCTGTCTCAATGTATAGCAATGCCAGTCTAGAACTGAGACAGACTGCCTTATTATAGCTATTTGGAAATGTTGTTTTTATTCTGTTCCTTCTCTCTTTCCAGGTGGGTCTGTGAAGAAATCCCAGATCTCAAGCTTGCTATGGAAAACTACGTTCTAATTGACTATGACACAAAAAGGTGAGCAAAGAATACTTGTTCCCAGCAGGAGGACAGGCCAGCATGGTTTGCAGTGAATCCGTTGCTATCTGGTTATTCTTAGACACTACGAACCAAAGTTTTCTTCTGGAGCTGGCAAAGCTATTTTGGTAGGAAATGTGTAACAGAAATATTGGCAAAGGCTGTTGGATGAAGGACATAATAGGAAACTGCGTACGGCAGAGAGTTGAGCTCTGCTGTGTACGTTGGAATTACTCACTGCAAAACAATGATCGGTATCTGAGCTGTTGGACTGCATCCAGCCTCAGCGAGCTGAATGGCACCGAGGTTTCTACTTCTGTAGTAACTCAGAATTCCTGTTTAGAAAGCTGCATGCCAGAGCTGTCTGTCAGCGCTGTGTCCTTCTCCTGCCAGGGCTGTGGGAGCTGAACCTCCCCCTTCCTCCTCCGTTCAGTGTTCAGAACGAGCGCGATGCTGTTTGGGTGGGGAATAAATTAAAAGGCAAACCATTCCTACTGCTCTCTTGGGCAGCCAGAATTAGTTGGAGCTTCTTATGTCTGCGTGTGAGTGCCTGTTCCACACAGAGCTGCAAATGAATGTATAGTGTGTGCTGTTCTCCTTCATAGAATGGCCTGGGTTGCAAAGGAGCACAGCGCTCATCCAGTCCCAACCCCCTGCTGTGTGCAGGTCGCCAACCAGCAGCCCAGGCTGCCCAGAGCCACATCCAGCCTGGCCTTGAATGCCTGCAGGGATGGGGCATCCACAGCCTCCTTGGGCAACCTGTTCCAGTGCCTCACCACCCTCTGGGTGAAAAACTTCCTCCTAATATCCAACCTAAACCTCCCCTGTCTCAGTTTAAGACCATTCCACCTTGTCCAATCTGTCCCCCCTGTCCACCTTGGGGCTGGCAGGGGCAGACCCTCAGCCTGCAGCATCTCTTGGGGTGAGTCTGCATGCACTGAGGCAGGAAAGAGCTGTGACCCCCTGTAAAGGAAAGAAAGAGCTGTAGCATGCAGAGACCTCCCTAATTGCTTACGTGGGGAAAAACAGAATTCATTCAAGTCGTGCATAGGGGGAAAACTGCAGTTATTCAAGTCCACAGCATGGCTAAACTCGTAGATTGAGGATTGCGGATGAAACTCCATCCCTTTGTAAGTCATCCCTGGTTATAATCCCGAGCCCCACGCAGGTACTGCTATCATGATCTGCTTAAGGTGTTTTTGCTCCTCTCCATTTCATTTTAACTGCTTGATTGCAGTGCCACTTCTTTCTATATCCCCTGGTCCCCACTTCTTGGTTCAGAGGTGGCCATGATTTGATTATCTTGGTCCCATAACTCCTTATTTGTTTTATTATTGGTTTGTTTTTTTATTTTATAGAATCTGGTTATGTAATCCTGATTTCCTAGCAATATCTTTTCCTCCCTGGCATGAGATGAATTTTTTTTTAATCCTCTAAGCTTCTGCCATGGAGGCATCTGGCGACAGTGACTGTAATCCTGAGCAACCCATGAAGCAGTCACTGCCATGAAGTGCTGATTATAGAGCCATTCCGGATGGAAAAGTCCTTTAAGATCATCATGGCCAGCATTCACCTCCCACCACCACTGCTCACCACCACTGTCCCTAAGTACTCCAGTGGAGCAAAGGAGAACAGCACACAGACACCTTGCATTCCTGTGTGTCTGCATGGAGGAAAAGAAGGGGCGAGCAAGGAGAACAGCAAGCTGTCTCATCAATCAGAGCTTAAGTTTAATTATTTTCCTGTTCACTAAGGGAACTAACATTATATGAACGTTCAGCTTCCAAAATGGAAGTGCCTTTCTTCTTTCCACGGCGCAAGCAGGTTGCACAACTTGTTGCTTCTTTGTCACGAACTGCTGCTCCTCTGGGAGGTCACAGAAAGCAAACTACGCAGTGTCCTAAAGCTGTGCAAGTAATTACATGTTCTGCATGTAGATAGATCAGCTTCTGTGATGACATTAGGGCTGAAAGTTGTACCTCCAAGCTCACCTTTTGCCCTTCTCTTGTAACCTGTGCCTTCTCCCCGCAGCTTTGAAAGCATGCAGCGGCTGTGTGACAAGTACAACCGCGCCATCGACAGCATCCATCAGCTGGTATGTATTGGCCACTGCTGTGCCACGGTGCTTGTCTCACTGCTTTGGGCTCACGTGTAGTGAATAACATCTAAAAACCATCAGGTTTTTAGAGCACTGGGTTGTGTGGTGTGATCTGGTGGTGTCACTGGTGCTTCAGTGCTTCCATTCTTACGGAGGTTTAAGTTTTTTGTTAAACGATCTCTCCTTGGCCATCTATCAAAAAGTTACTATTGGAGGGGCTGTCTTACAGGAGATAAAAAGCATATTAATGTTTTTTTTTTTTCCTTTTTCCCAAAGTGCAGGTTTGTAAGCTCTCGTTCTGGTGCTCCTTTGGCACTTTGCTGTTCCCTTCGGGGGGCGAAAAAAGGTTTCCGTGCATTTCGCTTGCAGAAGTTTCACAGGGATTTATCATATAGGTTTACTTTTGCATGTGGGAATCTGTGGCTTCTGGGTTCTTAAGCCATCCATATGAAGCCCCCTGTGTATTGTGGCAGTGATCCATGGCTGAGGAATTTCCGTGCTTGCCATTCAGTTCTGCTCTGTGCTGCAGGGCCGCCCTGATGGGGAAAACTAGAATGTAATCTCAGACCGATTTAACAAGGTGTGTTTTTTTCTGTAAGGTTGAATTGAAGGAAGTAAAACATGAGTAATGACTTAATGTTAGCAGTCTATTTAATTTTGAAATTATAGATGGATTTCTTTTCCTCTCCATTCTGCTTGTGGGAATTACTGAATCTATGCAGCACAGTAAGACTTTCTGTCTGTCCTTTACGAGCCCTAAAAACTGTTTGGATTTTGTACGTAAATTTATGTTCCTCCTGCCACCTGGATTTCAAACACAGGAACACTTAGACCAGATTCTGGAGTTGCCCTTTTTGTTTTTCCTTACTGAAGGCAGACGTTTCTAGCACTGTGTTTAGGGATGGGTGTTTCTTTTGAAGAAACAAGGGAAGCTCGATTTCCATCTCTTTCCTGCCACTCCTGTTTGTGTACATACGATCCCTCCCACCCCACAATTCCCAGTGGAAGTTGAGCTGCTCTCACGCTGAGCTTACAGCCAACATCAGTTCAGAGGTGATCAGTAAATACAAAACTTGCACGCCTTTTCCAGGTGTGCTCACAACTGAGATCTCTGTTGATTTTTTTACCTTCCCGTTATTTCTAGCAGTGATGTTTGAACTTATTTCTTAGTTCATTAATATTTGCTCGTCCTGACATTGGATTCCTGTTGCAGAATCACAGAATGGCCCATGTTGGAAGGGACCTCAAGGATCACAAAGTTCCAACCCCCCCATCACAGGCAGGGCCACCAACCTCCATATTTAATACCAGCCCAGGCTGCCCAGGGCCCCATCCAACCTGGCCTTGAACACCTCCAGGGATGGACGGGGCATCCACAGCCTCTCTGGGCAGCTGTTCCAGCACCTCACCACTCTCTCTGTAAAGAATTTCCCCCTGACATCCAACCTCAATCTCCCCTCCCTCAACTTCCAACCATTTCCCCTTGTCCTGCTGTTATCTCCCCTTTCCAAGAGCTGACTCCCCTCCTGTTTGCAGGCTCCCTTTAGGTACTGAAGGCTGCACTGAGGTCACCCCGCAGCCTTCTTTTCTCCATGCTGAACAAGCCCAGCTCCCTCAGCCTGTCTTCCTAGGGGAGCTGCTCCAGCCCTCTGCTCATCTCTGTGGCTCCTCTGGACCCTCTCCAACCTCTCCAACAGCTCCGTGCCTTTCTCGTGTTGGGGCCCCAGACCTGGACGCAGTGCTGCAGATGGTGCCTCACGAGGGCAGAGTAAAGAGGGACAATCCCTGCTGGCCACCCCTCTTCTGATGGAGCCTAGGATACCATTTGCTTTCCAAGCTGCAGAAGCACACTGCTGGCTCACGTTGAGTTATTCATCCACCAAAATGTCCTTTCTTGCTCTTTCTGTGCAGTGGAAGGGAACCACCCAACCGATGAAGCTGAACACACGTCCCTCCAACGGGCTCCTCCGGCACATCCTGCAGCAGGTTTACAACCACTCGGTGACCGACCCCGAGAAACTCAACAACTACGAGCCCTTCTCCCCAGAGGTGTATGGAGAAACCTCCTTCGACCTGGTGGCCCAGATGATAGATGAGATTAAAATGACAGAAGACGATCTCTTTGTCGACTTGGGCAGCGGTGAGTGACTGATAACTGAAGGATTTATTCTTTTTGCTCACTGTTTTTTTTTCTTCCTTTTTGTCAGAAATTCACGTTTGGAAAGTAAACCAGGGCTAAGGATTACGTTCTAGAATAAGTACCTTTTCTAGTTAATCCTCAGTGATGCTTCTGCTTTTCACAACAGGATTAAGCAGATGTCCCAGACCTTGTTCCCTGTGGTGAGATGTTGGCCTGCAAGTGCCACAAACCCTTCTTACAGAAAGCTCTTCATGTTTCTTGATGAATACGCTTACAAAGAAGGAACAATATGAAAAAAACGATGCTTAAAATATAACAGCAATTCCATTTTTAAGGATTCACCAACTTTCTGTGAATTCTGTTCGTTCCATTCATATACGAGGATTTGATTTCCTCACCTCCCCCATGAAATGCTGGGCACGTCATCTGAAAATTAGGCAGTTTTTTTCCCCTCTGATGTACTTCTCAGTGTGTCAGAAAAGTCTTCATGCTTGTCTGTGACAGTTGTGTTGTGAGACCCCACAAATCCAACTGAGTGAGTGCAACTGCCTCTCGTGTGTAGGCTGGAGTTTTAAAAGGAAGTTTGAGTTGGTAGAGAAACCAGCTATGACTCAAACCCATGTGGAACAGATATATACTGAGTAAGAAGATGATGTTCTTCTTTTTGTTGCTAAAATCTGGTTTTGAGCAGGAAAGGAGTAATAAGAATTTCCCCTTCTACCGGATTGGCCTTAAAATTGTAGGCGAAGTTTTGGTTTTGGTTTTGGTATGATGCAGGACTTCTAGGGAAAATATTAAAAAAATATATCTTTAATTTCTTAAAAAACAAATAACAAATGTAAACCCATCAGGACAGCCATCCTCCCTCCAGACCCCAGTGTGTCTGCAGGCAGGGATCACCTCCTCCTGACCCCTTCCTCCCCCTGTGCAACTTACGTCTTAAATTTCCTGTTGCAGTGACTGATATCCAACTGAGACCTGCAGAAAGGCATCAGGACCAACAAACTATTTTCCTTCTGGAAAAAAACCAACAACAATAAAGGCCATAGATACTGGTGGCTGTTTGTTCAGGAGGGTTGAAGAAGGTGATATCTGAAATCTTGCAGAGCTGCTGATGGTGGAACAAGAAGTGTGGGGTCAAGCTGAAGCGCTTGGAGCTCATACCGTGAGATGTGGGATTGCTGCTGGCCTTACTGCTTGCCTTCTCCCCACTTTTCCCTTGGGGGCTGAGCAACCATGTAGAAATCCACAGTGTAAAGAATCACATAGGAGAGAATTGGTTTAAAGTCTTTGGCTTCCAATGTTTGGAACGCTGCAACAATTGGAAACAGAACGTTGTTCCTGAGTTTGTACTGAAGGAGTAAACTTCAGAAAACTGTAATCAGTGCAGTACTGAGAGTAGCATAAATGAAAGCATATTTTTTCCTACCAGCAATGGGAATGACCTCCCTATAGCTGCATGCACGCAGCAGGGGCTGCACCCCCAGGGGCTGTGGCCACTCCTGTGCTGATTGCAGGAGGAATTTATGTACGTATGCATGGTCATTAGGCTGATGGCAATTGCAGCACAGAAAGAAGGGCCAAAGAAAGACAAGGTTAATAACTCGTTCTGCTGTATTGTGATTTCTGTCATAACAGTGTGTTTATATCTTCCCCTTGGTCTTTGTCCTCCTTCAGGAATAAGAAACAGGGAAACAGTTCTCCCTCAGATCGTGTTCTCCCACCCCACGGAAATCTGCACATCTGTATTTGCATGTGTATAAAATCTGTGTGTTTGTGTGTGAAATGGGAATTTGGGGAGGGAGGAAAGGAGAGGGGAAAAAAAAAAGAAAAAAGAAAAAAAAGTCAACCAACAAAACACCCTGACAGCAGCAGAGCTCTCATTGTGCCAGCAGTGTTCTGGTGGCGAGGGCTTAAAGGCAGCCGTTCCACCCCTCCAATTAGCAGCACTGCTTCCTGCCAGCAGCCAGCCATGTGCACACAGCAGTGTGGCTCTGCACACAGCAGCCTGGCTCTGTGCAGATGGGGGATCTGCTCAGGTTTGTTCTCGTTTCCCATGTGCTCACCTGCAGGGTGATGAAGCACGTGTGCTGCGTCAGACGTAGGCAGGATGCATTCCAACTGAGTGCTTCAGCAGATGGGGAATGGTGTTGCTTTAGCACCTGCAGAATGGGGGTCACTTGCAAAGGCAGAAATCAAAGTGCTGTTTTCCCTTTTTTTCCTTAAGCTGGGATGGAGGGAAGGGCATGCATTGCTCAGGTGGGTGTAGGAACAGCTCGGTGCTGCTGCAGCTTGCAGTGCAGGCAGAACTGGGATGGGAAGTTCATGCATTTTTCAGTGCTGGTCTGGCACCGAAGTTCTTTTTGAGTGTTGAACCTGGTCACCTGTTCTAAAGCAGCACCCTGCATTAGCCTATAGGAAAATAAGCTTGTGTTGTTCTCAGACATTGTGCTGCATTTCAGGTGAAAGCTTGTGCCCATAGTGCTGGGCAAACAGGTTGGTTTTCAGTGACAGCTTAGGAATGTGACCAACATCATTCTGGGCTGAGGTGGGAATTGTCTGAGTGTTTGTACTGAAATACAGTCTGAAATGTGTAAGTTTGATGAAATGCTAATGAAATCTGTGTAAATCCAGCTCTTGGTGAGCTTTTGTTAGATGGTGAACACGAGCCATGTTTAACAGCAGTAGCCATCAATGTTTATCAGTGCAGGCATTGCTGTGTTGTGGCCTTATGCTGTTATCCTAAAAGTACTGAAAAATGGAAGCATCAAAACTGTAACACCACATTTCTTTTTTCTTCTGTAAGAGAAGTTAAATTGCAGTGCAGGCTCCTTCTCCAGGATGCAAATTCCTTTTACAGGTAGGTGGGTTCTTAGCATTTAACACACCTTGTAGGAAAATGGGGCTCATTTCAGCCACGCACGATTTGAATTGCAGAACAGGTGGAACTCGTGGGACTTTCTGCATGTTTCCCATTAATGACTCCTTGCTTACCTCTCTTGGAACCCTCTCTCAAGTTTGTTTTCTCTCTCCTGCAGGTGTGGGTCAGGTGGTGCTTCAAGTGGCTGCAGCCACAAACTGCAAACATCACTATGGTGTGGAGAAAGCTGACATTCCAGCCAAATACGCTGAGGTCAGTGGCTTGCAGTGAGCAGTGTGCGTGCTTTTGCTTCTCAGGTTAAGCCCTGCAGTGCAGCATGCCTGGGGGGAGTGTTTGTCCTTTCCTTGTGCCTGCTGAGAGCTCATGGTTTCTAACCAGAGTGATGTAGGACTTACTCAGGAGGAAATGCAATAGGCTTCACCTACACACCTGCACTCGTGGCTGTGGAAAGCCAGAGGGCTGTCAGAAACCAAAGCACTGTAAGCAAATCTGGGAAGGAATCGACTCAACAAACAGTTCTTAAGAGGTTTGAAAGCTGTCTTTCTGCCTAAGGCACTGTTGCCCCTTTTTGGTGTCCCATAGCTGGAGTTCAGCTTGGTTGTTAAGCTGGGATAGGCTGACCAGCAAGGCTTGTGAGTGCCTTGTGTGTGCAGCCAGAGGAAATCTTACACCAGTGCCATAATGTGTAGGCAAGCAGGCAGTTTTCTTTCAACGTCTTTAATTCTCTGCCAATGGGGACACAAAGAGATAATCAATTCCAAGGCGATCCTGGGAGGCAAACGAGCTACAAGCAGGCAATCAAGGTTAGTTACGCCTTACCATACAAAGTTTACTTTCTGCAGCAGACCAACAGAAACGTACCCCTCCATGTTGTTAAAATAAGCTGACTCAGTCTGTGCAGGCCAGAAAATTATGCCTTACGAAGGAAAAACAAATCCTTGATCCTCCTTTTAAGTGGTGTGGGCAAAAATGCGTAAACACAGTGGTGAGGAGGATCAGACAACGATCTAAAAATCCATTTTGTTTCTCCTCCTGTGACCCAGTGGAAATTTCCAACTGGAGCATCACGCATTCCCTCTGTGTGAGCCTTCTGGTTGCACTGGAGAGTCACTATCTGAATTTAATAGTGAGCTTAGTGTAGAGATGAATGTTAAAGAGGGAACGTTAGGTTCTCACTTGCATTAATACCCCTTCCCATCACTGTGCAAACATAAGGCCTTAATGATAATGGTTAGCAAACAAAAAAAAACAAACAAACACAACAGAAAACACCAAACACCACCCAGAAATTAAATATTAGTATTAACTTATGGGCTGCCTTCTGTTGCAGAAGAGCACCAATATTTCATAGGTTTATGGGATGAACAAATTGTACAGCACTGTTCTGCTGATTGCAGATTGAACAGCTGAGCAGCTGCTGCCTGCATGCTGTGTGGAGCAGTTCTTCTCCCCAGCTCTCATAGACACTTGTGGAAGAGATTGGATTAAGTTTCTAGTTCAGATTGGCTGTGGCAGCACATCTCTGGCTGCTTTGGTAAGGAAAGGATGCAGATGGCTTTGAATACCTTCAGTTAAATAGGAAGAGTCTCATGGATTTGATTTAGTGAAGCTGCCCTTGAAAAATATAAGTTCAAAATACGTCCAGCTCATGAAAATACTTCTGGCTTTGGTGTGTTGTCCCACAAAGCTCAGGGGGGCTCAAGAAAGAAAGAGTTTCAGCACACATCTGTTGCACTGATGGATATCTGCACATCTCAGATGTTGGTAGAGTCAGAGCTCTCTCCTGTATTTCCTTTCATTGCTGCCTCCAAATTTGGGCCCTTCATTTCTGGAGTCAAATTCTGGAAATACAGAAGGTTTTTTGAGTCTTCTGAGACACTTGAGTTTAATTTTCACACCTGGTGTATAGGTGGACCCTCACTGCCAACATAGAGTAAGCCATCTTGGCATGATTTTATTTTATTTTATTTTATTTTGTTAATTTCTCCTATATTTGGGCAATTGAAGACTGGTGCCAGCTGTATGGCTGGGTCATACAGCCTTCCATCCCCTGCAACCCCAGTCTGTTTGGATGCAGCTGGAAGCACTCCTTGTTGCTCTGGCACATTGGTGCTCCCTCCACTCGCTGCTGCAGTTGCTCTGCTTGCTACTTTCTGCTGCTTCACCCCAGCTGACCCTTCTAAGCTTTGCTATCTGGGCTTAGACTGGATGCATTCAGTGCCTCCTACTCTGTGGGATTATGCACCACAACACAGCAGCTACTTAAGGTTGTGCCATTTTTAGTGGTAAGCAGCGTCAGCTCAGATTGCATTGCTTATAACATGTAATTTTGCTGAGAAGGGTGGGGGAGAGAAGAAAATGCCAGCTTTGTCTTGATCCTGGTGCAAATCTTTGTGTTAAGAAGTGGCAGTGAATCTCTGCCTTGTATCCCTTGAGTATTAATGGGGAAAAAAATGGTGGGGAGGGGGTTATTGAAGGCTGTCAGAGCTTATCTGCTTTCACTGATGTCTCGCTGCACCAAGATGTCCTAACAGGTGGTTTTGTGTCTCTTCCCTCTTCTAGACGATGGACAGAGAGTTCAGAAAGTGGATGAAATGGTATGGGAAAAAACATGCAGAATACACAGTGAGTGCAATTCAGCTGGAAAGCGTTGTGGTCCGTGCTGATGTACAGAATTTGCAAAGCCCCCTTCAGCAGCAAAGCAGCAGTATGAGTCGTGTCTGCTTACCAGCTTTTCCTTGATCCTGAGGATGATGCTCTCTGAGATATCCTCCGTGTGGCCTCTTTCTCTCATTTATTATTTGGCGTGGTGTTATGGAAGTGCTCTCAGGGCTTTTCAGAAGTTGTTGGATGGTTTGTCCTTCCAGCGCTCTGCTGGTCGTGGTGTCCAGCTGCCACGTGTCTTCTCTTTGTGGTAATCCCTTCTCTTCCCCTCACCTCCCTCGTGTGATGTGGACATGGCAGCCCCTGCTCAGTTGTCTGAGCCCTCCTGCAAGGAACAGAGGCTGAAGCTTTACGTCCTGCAGGCAGGTGAAGGTGTGATCAGTGGGATTGGTGCTACAGGGTTTGAAGTTCTGCATGAGGAGCAGCAGTGAGATTAAAGCAGAGGATCTCAGGACTGCTAACAGGGCAGATGTGTCTAGGTGGAGCTGCAGGTGGGTGTGTGGGCTCAGAAGGATGGCAAGCAGTTAGCTGTCCCCCGGAAGGGGTTGGGATGAGATGCTCCGTGCGTGGAACCTAGACCAGGACAAATGGGGCATCACAGGCACCTGTCTGTCTTGTTCTGGGGGCATGTGATCCAGAAGCTTTCCACTTCTGAGATGTCTTTTTCATTCCAGAATAACGGTTCTAAGCTTGTGCAGATCCATAAGCAGCTTGGTGTCATTCCCACCCCTTTTCTTTTGCTTTCCTTCTTGTCATTAAGAAGCTGCTCTCCAGCGAATCGTTTGCCTGTGGGGAAATCTCTGTAGTCACAGCACAACAGCAGCCCACTGGGAGCTCTGAAAATACAGTGTTGGTGCTTCTCTGCCTCCTCCCCATGTTCAGGAAGGAGGATGGATGGGTCAGGGCTGTTCCCTCGTTGCCCAGAGACATAAGGGCACTCTTTGCTCAGAGGTTGCACATTTTTGGGGAACTTCTTCTCCTTTTTTCCTTTCAGCAGAGCCGCTGCTGTGTTACTGCAGTGGTTTGAACCACACAACACTCCTCATTTCAGCAGCGTGGGATCAAATGAAATGGCAAATCATTGCAGCAAGCCAATCTCAATCTTCTGGGGCTCTGCTGCAGCCCTGAGCCCCTATCTATGGAGTCTGCCAAGGATGCTCTCCCACTAGGAATTAGGCTGAGAAGGTGACAGTGCCACCTCTGTGCACTTTGTCCCTGAAGTGCCTTGGCTGGGTAGCACGGGCCCCTCCAGCAGCATGCTGGGCTTGCTGGGGGACTGCTTTGCAGCAGGATTGATATTGAGCTGCTAACTCTTTCCTGCTGTGGAAACACTGCGAATGCTTCGCTCTTCATGAAGTGGCCATATGGCATTTTTCCATTGTGTCACCCAGCTGGCATTACATGAAAGGAGCTGTTACTGAAGATACTCTGCTTATGAGCTGTGCAATTTAAAGAATAGGAGAGGAACTTGGAATAAATATTGGAAGCATATTGATTGCCTTAGGCAGCAAGCATTTCCATATTGCTCATTCCAAGCGACGGAATCCAGTGCTATATGGAAACGAAGCTCCTTAGTTTTTGCTAGATTTTATAACTTTGTTTTCTGAAAAAGTGTTCAGAATGAAATTTCTCTTTCTTTTGATTGTGCATTCTGCTTTTCTGGAAAGTGAGGTCCCAAAATTCCATCTGCTGGGTTGAAACAGTCTGCAATCAGCTGAGCTTAACTCAGAGTTAACCCCCCAGGGCGGAGCTGGGGGTTCTGCCCTGATGTTTTGGGCAGTCGTGAGAGCTTCCATTGCATTTTGTCCACAGTGGTAAACAAGTGGTAGAAGAAAATCTCTTTGGCAGTGGGTGATCATTGCAGCTCCCCAGCAGGAATGTCCATTCTGCAGTGGGATAAAGATTGCTCAGCATGTGCTGACATGGGACACCTCCTACCTCCAGCTTGTGTGGGTCATCCTGTCTCATAAACCTGTTTCTAAATGAGCTGAGTTTCATTTTAAGTGACAGGCTGCTCAGTCTCATGATTCTAACTAACTGGGGAAAGAAAATCATTGCAGTAACTTTCAGGTAGGATTCCTGCTTAGCATTTTATATTCAGTTGAAATGTTTCAACTTGCTTGAAATATTTGCATCCTTACGCCTTTATTGTTCATTTTCAGTTCCTCCTCTGCTTTCCTGACGTCTGATTCTCAACCAGTGAGGGTTAATGAATACTCTTTGCTGTTCCCCTCTGTTGCACTGAGAAGGAATCCATTATAGCTCCATGCATTATGCCAGAGTGTCCCATTTCCTTTCAGCTCCCCTTATCTGCTCATTTCTCTCCCCACTGCACTCAGAAGTTTCCAAGATCAGCTTCTCCCATTCTTTTAAAGCAAACTGTTACACAAAGGAGATTCTTTTGAGGTCGTCAGGTCTGGATAATTTAGAGGGCCTGTCTTGGGGAATCTCTGCATGTGTGCAGCCATCACATTAAAAGCAGTATTGCAGTTAAGAGATGGATGGTTTTCGTGGTTCCTAGCTGTAAATGTCCTCATGTGGATCCAACATCAGAGCCAGCTCCAGGCACGTGGGGCACCGCCATGCAGCAAAGTCACCTTCCCTTGAAGGAACATTCGGTGCCCCTGTGCTGCTTTGCTGAGGCCATTCAGCAGAGCAGGAGGAGGAGGTCACTGAATTACGGAGTGGCTCAGCTTGGAGGGACCTTACAGATCATCCATTCCACCTGCTGCCATTGGCTGCCCAGTGCCCATCCAGCCTGGTCTCCATTCTGAGCTCCAGCACTGATTTGTGCAGGAGGAGCATCGCTGCTCCGCGCCTGATTCCAGCTGCTGCTTTGGGGCAGTAACTGGCATCACTGTGCATAAAAATCCCATTGCTCAACAGTAAGAAGGAGAGCTGCATGTCCCAGATATTTTTGAATGCCCTATTTCAGCGGGAAACGCAATGTTTTGGTATTCAAAAGGGCCTCCAAACATCCCCTGTGGCTTTGAAATGATGCCACGTTTCGGAGGTTTGGATCCATGCCTCCAGTTATTTTTGAAAAGAACAGGAACCTAAAAATATCCGTGTGTACTTTACCAGGCAGAATGGACTCTGTTGGTTTTTTTTCAGCCAAGTGTTTGCATGGAGGCTGCTGGAATGAGGAGAGCTGCGTGCGAATTTATGGCTCTGGTCTGTGCAGGGTGAGAACAAAGCCTTCCTCTGAGCAATCAGAGAACAAGCTGAGTTGGAATGGAGCTCTAAAGGCTGTCTGGTCCCACTCCTTGCATTGAGAAGGGACACCCACAGCTCCTCTGGGTGCTCAGAGCCCATCCACTGGCCTCGGGTCCTTGTAGGGACGGGGCACTCGTTGCTTCTCTGGGCAACCTGTTCCAAGGAAGATGGGCTCAGCCTTCCTGAGCTGCTCTGCTCCATGGGCTGGACACTGCTAAGCGTGCTCTGTGCTCTCCATAGAGCAGAGCTACCCTTTGGAAGCACCTGAATATCAACCTGTTCTCCCTTCTAAGTTTAGAAGCAGTGCTGGCTGGCAGCTCTCTGAAGCGGATTTCAGCAGCTAATTATCCTTTTAGATAAAGCACATCTCCTGCATTGTCTAATCAGATGAAAATATCTGCATTACAGATGGTCCCTTCCATTCATTATTTACTAAGCAGATTATGTTTCTCGGGGAGAGGAGGAGCACAATGGGGGTTGGGACACTGGTGGGATGAGATTGAGTGCATCCCTGTGCAGGGATCCCTTGTGTCAGCATCACTACTGCTGCACCCGGGCAGGAGTGGAATTGCTCTCCCCCTTGTTGTTTTGCTCTCAGAATTAGTGTTAGCCATGGACTGAGCGGGATTCAGGGGGAATTTCGTTGGATTCCTGATGTTGGCTCTCCTTCAGCCATCATTTGGCACCGTTGACCCTGTTGCTCCCCAGTACAGCGGGTAAAAAAGAGGGTGGTCAGAAACAGCCCAGCCAGATTGCTTGTATACTCTATTTAGAATGCAGCTGACTGACCCAGAATCACTGTCTGCCACCCAGAGGGGAAAAACAAGCAGTTTTCTCCCAACCACAGGGGACCATCTGGTTATTTCAGTGCTTTATTTCTCCTGGTGAGATTTTTTCCTCAACTGCTGGCAAAGTAGGAGCGAGGGTGGCATTACAGCACCGAAATGGAAGGGTTTAAGCAGTGCTGTGGTTGGTTTCAATTTTAACGTGTCTATATTTTGCAAAAGTGGACGAGGGGAGCATCTTCCATATAGGTTCTGTTGGGTTCAGGAGTGGAGATTTTGGCTATGATCATTCTTTTCCAAGCCATGTAGGTAAGACAGATGCGTGGTGTAACTGGATCCAAGTAAATCAGGCTCCAAACAAGTTGGATTTCAAGACCTTCATATGAAGCTTCATGTTTCAAAATGGTTTTGTGTGATGCTGGTACTTTGTTCATTTGCAAGGTTATGGCTTTATCATCACACCTCGTTATTTCTGAAGTGTTTTTCTTTCTCCTGTTGGTCTGTGAAGATATTAGAAACTGACTGCATTGCATGGAGGACAGCAGTATAGAAGCCTGCCTTGCAAAAAGCATTGCTCAATAAGTACAGTTACCTTGCTTGTGGGTTTTCTTCTGCTGTGCCTTGATTACTCAACCAGGACACAAAAGTAAAACAAAATTATCCCTTAAAAGAACCTAGAGATGGTCACAATCTCTAAAAAAAGGCATGTAGAGCCCCAGAAGTAACATTTCACTACATTAGCTGAGAAAAATAACATCCTTTAGAGCTGTTCTGAAGTTGCAGTGAGTGTTTGCTGGAGGTTTTGGCAACGTCTGGCAGCACTTGGCTGGGTTGGATCTCTCTGAGCTCAGTCTCCAACGTGTGCTTTGTTCTTATTACAGCAGGGATATCAAAAAGTGCCTCACCCCCTGGGCAGGCGTGGTGATGCAGGTGGTCCTTCTGCTTTCAAACCTTATTCCATCCATCTGCTGGGTGGTACAGACTGACTTTGGGTTATTGTAACCCATTGTTTTCAGCTGGGTCGGGCACACTGGGCTCGGTGCAGAGTTCCTGCTCTCTTCCCAAGACCCCTCGATGTGTTCTCCTCTTGGCCCCGTGGTGCAGTGCCTCTGCCATCATTGCTGTGGCTGTGGGTGAGGTCAGGCTGCTCTGCTGCAAGGGAAGGCTGCAGGGAAGGCACCCAGCTCTGCTGCTGTGGGTCTGCTGGCTCAGCTGTGGAGGCTTGAAGAGAGCTCGATGGTGTGGTGCCACGTGGCTGTCACTCAGCTGGAATTAGAGCTGGCAAGCAAAGTGCTCGTGCCTTTCCAAACAAAGGAGTAGGTGCAGAAGAAGGATGCTCAGCAGTCACCGGTGCTCCTGTGATGTTTGTGAGCTTGTGACACATCCATCATCTTCCTGCCCTTCACAGGGTGTCGTTAATTTATTGTATTACTGTTCCTTCTCTCCCTCTCTTACCTTCCTCCTCCAAGCTGCCTTCATCTCGTGGCACCAGACAGCAGCATCGCCCTGAGATTCCCTTCTTACATCCAAACACCGTGCAGAAAAGCTGTGGGGGTTCCCCTGTGTTCCATCAGGGAGGTGTGCTGGGACACAGAGACCCTTCCTCATTTCCCCCATCAGAGGGTGGGAGCAGGGGGGGGGTCCTGCAGTGGGGTCACTGGGCTGAGGCTGCAGAAAGGGAAGGGACACATGGAAAGGAGCAGCATTAACTTACTGATCTGTGTGGTTCTTGTGTTTCTTGTCTCTTTTTTTTATCTTTAAGCTGGAAAGAGGTGACTTCCTCTCAGAAGAATGGAGAGAGAGAATTGCAAACACAAGGTACAGTACAGCCATTGAATGAATGCTGCTTTATGAACTGAGTGCTTGGGAGGCTGTATGATGGAAATTGGGAGGCTGGCCAGCTTCTCTATAGAATTTCCGTAGCAAATACCAAAAGCTGATCTGCCAGCCCTTGCATTGGCCTCTTCAGATCCTGTTTTCTGTTGGGAGGAATGGCTTTAAATGCACGTCCTGGATACATACCCAGGGGGGTATCCAAGATAAGTTCTAGTTGTACAACTCAGAAGAGACCCCTGCTTGTTTTGCCTTTCCTTCTCGCTTGTCTCAGGGTCACCTTGGCTGTGGGTTCCTGCAGCCAGGCTCAATTCCCATGTTAAAAAATAATACAGCAAAAGAGCAAATGAATCAATTCCAGCTCAAACTGGGGATTCATTCAAACTCGTTATCTCAAACGTTGCTTCCTGTGGAGATCTGTGGAGGGTTGCATCCATCGCACTGCTCTAAGTGTGCTCCATCACAGAGCACCTCCACCAAACTTCAGGAGCTGCCGTTGACGTGTGGGCAGCACTCAGTGCTGCAGGTCCCTGCCTGGGAGGGGCTGTTGTGCCAGAATGAGCACTGAGGAACACACGAGGCCATTTCTCCTTTTCCCTTTTCTTTCCTGGATGTTTTCTGGTCCCATTAATGTGCCTGGCTGTGCTGCAAGGCCTCTTTTCTGGCACGCGTTGGGAAGGAGCAGGAAGAAACCCTCACGAGCCTCACTTGCCAGGCAGGGCTTCCCAAATTTCCCGCAGCAAGGAGCAACAAGCCTTTTACTTTATTTCTTTATTTTTTTAGTACATACTTCTTTCCTTCTTTCCTTTTTTTTTTTTTTTTAATCTGTGGTTTTTAATAACTTTGGCTGCTGCTCACAGACACATTGTCCTTACTGAGCACGTCTCATGCATAGAGGCACGAGGAGGGGAGTTTGCAAGCAGCCTTCTTGCAAAGGACTCAGTTCTTTGTGCTGCAGCCACGTGCCAGCACTGTGTACGTGCGGGGTGCTGGTAGGGAGCAGCACAAAGACATGTGGACACAGCCCCAGAAATGATGTTTTCTTTTCTTTTTGGATCCGTAATGTGTTCTGCTTCTTTCCCAAACCACCATACCTACGTGCGAGTGCTGCGTTCCCATGTGAGCAGTGCTTTTCCCCCCCCCTCCATCGCATTTCCTACCCCAGACAGAAATGCAGCTCTTCAGTTGGGATTAGGGTGAAGTGCAGGGTTTGGGGCAGTGAAAACACTGGGAGGTGCAAACCTTTCCTCCTAGGGCCAGAAGAGCAGCTGTGATCATCCACTGTTGTGCTTTAAATGTGAACAAGTAATGGGATGAGCCATGCATGTGTGAGGATTGTTTCCTGTGTGTGGTGAGCGTGGTCTCAGTCGTCGTGTTGATGTTTGCTCTCACCATGGGAGAGGAGTGAAAATATTTTGCACATTGTCTCTGCATTGAAACTTGCTGATGTAATGAATAAGACACGGTGCAAAGCCAGCTGTGCGCTGGGAGGAGCTGTCAGAGCAGGCTGCCCTCACTCCTCATCTTAAATGTAATCATTTGGGCAATGCTGTGGGTTATGGACTGCTTTGTGTGGCAGTGCCAGGAGCAAACTCTTTGTTCTTTGGTTTCATAGGGGCTTGAATGCTTAGAGCTGGCGTGGGGATGGTGGTGTGGGTGTGCTTGGTGCCAGACACCCATCCCCATTTATTAACTCCACCGTTATCTTGCAGTGTTATTTTTGTGAATAATTTTGCCTTTGGTCCTGAGGTGGATCACCAACTGAAGGAGCGATTTGCCAACATGAAGGAAGGTAACCAATCCAACTCCCCACCTTTTCCCATGGGTTTCCCACCGGCCGTGGCGATGACTGCCAGGTTGGTGGCTTTCCTTCTGAGCCATACAGAGAGGTGGCTGCACTGCAGTAGGGACTTCTCCAGCTCTGTACTTCTGTACAAACACAAACCAGAAATCCACGTGATCACATTATGGCTTCTGGGTTGGGGAGGACCTCAAGGAGCCTCCCAGCTAGGTGATCTCTTGGGAATGACTCTGCACATTAAGCCTTCCTGCAGAGCTTTTAGGGCAGGAGGAGCCCTGCTAACCTGCTCTGGGGTTCCCACGTTGGGACACTTAGTGGTGGGGACACCCAACTGTGGGCACCGCAGAGCTTCCCAACATGGGGGCTGCGTGCAGCTTCCCTCGTCGCATGCTGGATTCAATCAGTGGGTTCTCCCATTTAAAACTGTCCCATTGGGTACTAATGAGTTAACTAATTAGTGTTAAAATGGGGACGCAGTCACAGGTGGTGTCTTGTATGCTCCACAAGGAGCAGCCCTGATGGCACCCGAGGTGCTCTGGTGGCTTCTTCCCTTGTAACCACTTGGATAAGTCACAGCTCTGGTGGGTTATGGCAGAAGATAGAAGAATAAGAAATTCTGGGGGGAAAGAAAAAAAAGCAAATCGAGTGTGGAATGAACGGAGAAGTGATGGCTTCCATAGGACAGCTCTGTGCCAAAGTAAATAATGCATATTTTGGGCTCCGCGAGGCTGTGGTTAATAACCGGTCATTTCTAAAGGAAACTGGAAACTGATTTGCTTTTTTCTCTCTTTTCCAGGTGGGAGAATTGTGTCCTCAAAACCTTTTGCACCTCTGAATTTCAGAATTAACAGTCGAAACTTGAGTGGTACGATTGCCCTTTTTATTGCTGTTGTTCACATGAGGCTGTAGTCCTCAAAAAACACATCTTTTGTTGCTCTTCATTAAGAGTTGTTAAGAAGGAAAGTTGTGTTATTGTAGCACACATAGCAAAGGGAAATGCCTTTTAAATCACTCAAACAGAAAGCAGACAGGGGTAAATCCCAGCAGTTGTGGTGTAAGAAGCACTGATGCTGATGTGCTCAGCTGCTGGGTGCTTCGACCTCAGTGCTGCAAACAGATCTGAACAGCCCCATCCCATCCACACCCCATTGCTGTCTCTGTTTTACTGCCAGCAACGTTTGTTTTTTTTTTTTTCTTTCTTTCCATCTGAACACAGCAGACATGATGTTTGCCAGTGTTATCCTCTGCAAGTGTGTGAACTGCAGTTGGATGAGGGTTGGGGGTTGCTCGCGTGCTGTGCTGTTGGTTTTGCTTCTGACCTTCTTTTGGTTTTTATTGTTGAAAGCTATGGAAGCAGCGGGATGATCCAAGCTGCAACGTGCACGTACTGTGTCCAGAGTAAAACATTCCTTGGGTTTAAAAAGCACTTCGTTCCCTTCCTTGTGCAGCGTGGCAAAATAAAATCCTGAGCTGCAAAGCTCAGGCTCTGTTTTCTTTTTGGCAACTGCTTTTGGTTAACTGCTTTTCAAGAACAGCCGTTTGCAGGATGCCATTAAGGTGCTGGACTGAAATAGTGCCATTGTGAGTTATTTTTACTGAATTGCTGTGTCTGGAGCACTGGGCAGACAAAACTGCCATTTTTCTTTCTTGATGCTGTTTTCCATGGCATCCAGAGCTGCATTAACCATTGTTCAGCTGGCTGCTGACCGCCTCAGCTCCCTCTGTGCTGGGTTTGGCAGTCGGTGGTTATTAAAAATAGCAGAGAGGAGGCAAAGTGGCCAATGTGCTCTTTTATTCCCCTGTAAAAGCTCTGATCGTAGCTACCAGTTGGTCCCACCTTCCACAGCACTGCAGTTCTGTGTATACCAGCTGCTGTGTCATGCTGGTACTGAAGTGATGGAGAAATAGGTGATGGAGCTTTGGCTGGGAAGGGGGTTGGTGCCCCAGCGCCTGGCTGCTGCTTTGCCTTCAAGGATGAGCAGTGAAATAGTCTGAAAAACACAGCGGAAAGCATAAAGCTGAAGAAAGAGGCAGCCTCCATACTCAGTGGTTATGGAAATATTCGGACACGTCCCAGACCTATTAATTCTAGGGAACAAAACAAACATGGGTGAGAGAGCAAATGTCAAACTGGTTTGTCCTCAATCTGAATATAGTGCCATTTCCACGGGTTGGATTAATGGTGTTCTGTAAGCAGTCCTAGACGCAGGGCAGAGCTTTGGGATTTCCTAGGCTTTCTGCTGGGTGCATGCAGTGGGTGAATCGCTTCCCTTTCTTCCTGCAGATATTGGCACTATAATGAGAGTCGTGGAGCTGTCACCACTGAAAGGCTCTGTGTCGTGGACTGGGAAGCCAGTCTCTTACTACCTGCATACTATTGACCGAACCATAGTGAGTATCACTGCAGGCTGGGGCTCTGCCTGCTGCGCCTGCGCAGAGCCAACGTGTCAGCATCACACAGCACTGCAGCACGCTGCTCCTCAGCAGTCATTCTCAATTCTGATTGCTCTGTCGGGTCCGTAGGACTGAGCAGAGCTCAGTGGCAGTGCTGATGCATCCACTGTTCTTCTCTTCCGTTGGTCTGGTGGTTGGCAACCCTGAATATAGCAGGGAGGTTGAACCTGGAATGGTCATCGTGGTCCTTTTCAACCCAGGTCATTCTATGATTTATTAAGGAAAACAAAAACAACTCTGTAGAAGCACCAACTTATTATCAGTGTTTCTTGCTGTAGGAGAGCAAGATATTTGCTAAGCCTGCTTCAGTCTGATAGTGGTTTTGGGAGAGGATATGCCATAGTGTGGGTAAATATTTGGGTGAAGTGAAGGAGGTTTGCTGCACATCACCTTCTGCTGAGTGCAGGTAGGTCTCACAAAGCTTCACACTGAGGATGGGCTGTGGGGAGCTGATAGAGCCTTGTTGGGTTTGGGTTATGTCCTGCCCGTGTCCTTCACTGGAGGAGAAGCAGTCAGAATTTCTGCATTTATCTTAAATTAATGTTTATTCTTATGTGTTCTTCAGTCTTGACTTACAAAATTATCATCTTTGTGTTTGCAGCTTGAAAACTATTTTTCTAGTCTCAAAAATCCAAAACTCAGGGTAAGTCTCAGCTGTTTTCTGTAGAAAATTCAGAGTAATGGGGAAGCCAGCAGGAGGGCCTCGGTCACTTCTTCAGGGTGTACAGAATGGGTAGAAAATTAAATCTTCTTGCTAAGTGAGGAGCAGTGTGCATGGAACTAATTGAAGTGAAGCATCACACACCATCAAACCCTAATACAATCACATTCAAGAGCTCTATAATGGCGAATTAATGGGGGGCCTCCAGGTGTTCTTCACTTGCCCTGGAGACCTACAGAGAGCTGCTTGTTCATTAAAGCACCGAAGTTTTAAGGAGGAAATGATAGTTTGAATCTTTCCCAGTGCTCCACTGCATGGAAATAGGAGTGAAATAGGAGCTGATGCTGCTGGGACTTCCGTTGGGAACACAGAATGTGTTGGCAGTCATTGTGGTCTGTGCTGTCACACATGGAATTAAAGTGCCAAAGGATTTTTGGGACTCTGTTGGGCTTTATCCAGCTGAAACAACTGATGGCAGCGATGTTCCCAGTGATGGGATAAAACAAGGCCGTGAAGCTTAAAACTTTGGGAGAACGTGGATTTACTTAGCAAGTCCTGCAAGCAGACTTGGGATTCAGTTATTCCAGACTGTTCAAGCTTGGGAGAGGAAAAGACCTCTCAGAGTCAAGGGGCAAAAAGAAACTGAAAATCAGGTGGCATCCACGTGCTGTAGAGCTACCTTGTTTTTAAAGGGGAGGATGCCTCAATCTGCCATTTATTATAGAGTCTGGATGATACATTGCTCAGATTGCAGAAGGTGTCTGAATCTTTATGCAAGTTTAACCCCACCTGGAAGGTACCAGAAAGACGTTATGAGCAGAGTGACATTCCTTGTCTGTAGTGCCTAGCAGAAAATGAAGCTGAGAAGTTGCTGCTGTGCAGACCTGGTTAAGGTTGAATTGGGCGATGATTAATGGTTTGACACTTCAAATCACATGAGGTTATTTTTATAGTGATGTAGGGGTGCACGAAACGTTGGATGTGTGGGTAAAGTGCTGACTAAGGGACCTTTAACTGCAGTGAGTGGTCTGGGAAGGTGGGGTGGAGTGAGGGAAGAGTTTGGGGCCAAGCGAGGAAAGACAGGGATCTGTGTTAGAAAGGGAGGAACACAGGAACAAATCATTGACTCTTTTAAAACGTTTGTTTAGGAGGAACAAGAGGCAGCTAGACGTCGTCAACAGCGAGAAAACAAGAGCAACACAACTACTCCAACAAAGGTTCAAGAAAACAAGGTGACTGTCCTGCAGGGGAAGTGCATTCAGCGTGTGAACTGCTATCACTGTTGCTGAGGAGAGGACTGAGTGACACTTGGGGATTGCCCTGATAATTCTGGGGCAAAAAAAGCATTGCCACACGAATGGCAGAGCTGGCTGAGCTGCCCTCAGTGCTGCTTGGAGAGCTCTTCCTTCAGTCTTGCTCAGGGTTGCTGAGTATCTTTGGCAGCGTTTCCTCTCTCATTCAGTCGTGTGATTCTGTTTGAAATGCAGTGTCTGTGCACAAATATATGAAGTATGGAATCTACTCTGACTTAAATGAAAGTCAGTTGAAGACTATACAGGACTTGCATTGACTTGGGTAGTCAACAGGAGAACAACCAGCTCTTAGACAAGAGTGAAACTTCTCTTTCTGTAGTGAGTGTGCCCAGAAGGGAATTAGCACAACTTCTGGGCAGCTGGGAACAGCTCTAGTTGAGTTCATTGGCAGCTAACTGAACAGTTGACTTTCATGAATATATTAAACAAAGTTATTAATGCTTGCTTAAAAGAAATGCTGCTTGTGTAGGTAGCAATAACCAAAGGGCTTTCTGCTTTTAAAAAATCTCGCAGGATTCTGGTGCTGAAGAAGAAAAAGCTGGGGCAAATGCTGTTAAAAAGCCATCTCCCTCTAAAGCACGGAAGAAAAAACTGAGCAAAAAAGGAAGGAAAATGGCAGGCAGGAAGCGAGGGCGTCCCAAGAAAATGAACACTGCAAATACGGAGCGCAAGACCAAGAAGAACCAAACTGCACTAGAACTTCTGCATGCTCAAACTGTGTCACAGACATCTTCATCCTCTCCTCAGGGTGAGTTCAGAGAAGCCTGTCCCTCTGTGCGAGCGTAAATAATGGATGCACTGAGGTCATTCTTCCTTTAGTGCTGCTTTAGTTTGGTTTGTGCCATACCTTCTCCCTTACCACTGAAGCAAAGTGGAGGTGTGCCTCTGTGAGTCTGTAGATGCTTGGCCAGGAGCTGCAGCTGCCCTGTTCTCACTGCTGTCTCTTAAGGCCACACTGCAGTTGCCCTTCCAAACAATTGGTTGCAGTGTGTCTGTCCAGCAAAGTTAGCAAATCTCACTGCAGGTGAATGCTTTGGAATGGTAAAACTTCTGTGCCCTTCCCAACTGAAAGGCTGTCCGTGTTTCTCCCCTCAGATGCATACAAGTCACCTCATAGTCCATATTACCAACTACCTCCTAAAGTGCAACGGCATTCATCCAACCAGCTGCTGGTGACACCCACCCCACCTGCACTACAGAAGCTGCTAGGTAAGGCTGTGGCATCCCTGTTTGTGAAGGAGACCTTTGCTTTGGGGTTTCTAAACATGCAGGGCTGTTAGTAGACAGACACTATTCTATGTGGAAGAAGAGAGGGGGTCATCTTGCTGCTGAAGTTGCTGTCTTGGTCTGTGTTTGGTTTTGATTTTGTTTCAGTTTGGCACAAAAGGGAAGAAATTGGGGTTTAGCAGGAATCCAAAATAGCTTTCGGTGCAAATAGCTCATCAGAAACAGCTTTAGTTTAAATGAAGCCATTCTCTTAAATGATAGCAGCACTCCATTTTCCCTGTGAGATGCACTGCAAAGTCAAGCAGAAATGAGATGCTGTCTGAATTTGACACTTCTCTGGAGGAAACCTTGATGCAAAAGTCTTTGCAGTACCCGTTGCGTGCTCGGGTTGCCTGTGGTTGCAGCAGAATGGCTGCAATGGTGTGGTTGCAGCTGTGATGTAATGTCCCAGGAGGGCTGAGGAGGAGGAAGGTGTGTTGCATCATAGAAGTAAAAGGAGGGTGAGGATTACTGCAAGTAATCTTTGTAGAAAGAGCGAAGGTTTGGGCTTTCATAGCTGGTCTTGTGTTGTTTCTGCTGCCAGTGTATTAAAAGCAAACTCCTCTTTCATCATGCAGGCACACCATTAGCACCCACTGTCTTCCTCTGAGCTTCACTATAGAGTGCACTTCTCATAATTTCCATGGGTTACCTATGAAGAGCAGCTGATGGATCCCAGAGTTCAGCTTGCACTCAGCATGCTTTACATTGATCCTTAATGGCTCGGTCTGAGTGGGAGTCCAAACAAAAAGCCAGCGAGTGCAGGGCCTGGGGGGCAGGGGAGCAAATGGACCCAAACAGGAGCTTTCTTATGCTTAAAATACATCGTTTCCTTATTTCTTTGCAGACTCTTTTAAGATCCAGTACATGCAGTTCATGGCATACATGAAAACTCCTCAATATAAAGCAAGTCTGCAACAGTTGCTGGAGCAGGAGAAGGTGGGTGCCTATTCATAATGCTTCTAAACAAAATTGCTGGGCTACCAGATACCTGGAAACAATGCTGTGTGCATCTGAACAGCAGTACAGCACAGGCTGATGGCGGAGACTCAGCCAGAGTGCTAATCAGGATGAATGCATGGGGATTTAATTGCTGGCTTCGTCAGTCTTTGCATGTTTCAATGTCCTGTCTGCAAACTGGGAGGATGCATTGCTTGCAGTGCACCTGGCCAGGGAAGGCTTGCCTCAGTTCTTCTGTTTTTCCCTCTTTTTTGACATTCAAAGCTGTGTGCACACATGCAGGAAGCTTCTGGTTTTTGAAATCTTACTCTTTTCCCACTGTAAAAACCTCAACGAATCCCGAGTGCGTGGGCATCAGAATGGTTCATTAAACGTGTGACAAACTGAAGCATGGAGTCAGAAATAAATACAGCTGTCTCCTAGCTAAAGGATGCTCTGTTTGATCTCTTAATAATGGCAATATGTTAAGATCACGTGGGCAGGAAAAGTTTAAATTCATGGCATTGTGCACGTGGAAATACAGACCAAGAGCTGCTGCTGCCCAGTGCTGCGTTTTGCTGTGCTGTGGAGCTGTTTCTCCAGCAGAGGGAGGAGACTTACTGCTGAAACAGCCTTTCTTCTATTGCTTCACCTCAGTCAATGAAAAATTTAAGTCCTTTCTGAATTAGTCCCGATGATTATGGGATCTTCCATCATGGGAACTCTTTTTCCAAATGAGAAAGGCCAACTTGTGCTGCCCCATTCGCTGCTGGCCATCAGTTGGTGCTGCTGTGCTCTTGGTGCAGATGGATTTTTCCCTGTGGTTGTTGCAGTTTATTTTTCAGCTTTTTCCCGAAGCAGCCTATTTCCCTTCTTGTTCTGTACTTGTCAGAAAAGTCACCATAAATTTAACTCGCCTCCTTGCCCAGAAAACAGAATGAGAAGCGTTAGTGTGCAGGTGTGGTGCTGTACTCTGGAAACAGAACTGAAGTGGGGAAAAATAATGGGCTCACGTTGGTGTCTGACAGCTGCTTTGTACTTTGACATGGAAATGGGAAATTCGGCGTGAAAAGATGTTTTTAATGGGGTTGCTGCACTCCGTTAAAGCACTCAGAGCTCCGTGTTGAGAACACAGCTAGGTAAACTTCCCAGCAGCAGAACTCAGGGCGAGGCACTGCTGTGTGTGCTATTTAATAACTCCCTCTAACACGAGGGTTTTTACAGTACAGGAGAACCCTTTTGTGAATACAGTTTGAAAATAAACAAGTTGTATGAGCTGCTGGTTCACTGAGAACCCTTAGATGGAGCTGTCAGCTCCTTGGCTGTCTGGCAAGGCTGAAAGAGCTGGTGCTGAGAGCAGAGCAGCTACATCAGCAGCACAGGGGAGGTCAGGTTAGCACTGCAGCCACTCAGCTGCCTGCTGGGCCCCGTGTTTTCTTGCATGCGTTGGATCTGAATGGAGTGCTTGGAAGATCAGGACACTTTGTGCCCTTCTCCTCCTCTTTCTCGGGAGTCACAGCTCAGTTTCTGCACAATTCCTGTTTGGCTTCAACAGCAGAAGGTGAAGAGGAGTGGGAACTTTTTTCTCCCTTTCTATGGGGAGCTGAAAAATGAGGCTCCTCGGGCAGCCCCATCCTTGCACGTTGCTGCCCGCACGTCTGTGACCATGAAATGAGTAAGCAAATATCGAGCTGAGGAATGCAATGGGCAGGAGGTGCTCTGCCAGCACAGGGCTCTGGTGGCTGCAGGCATCGTGTTGTCATCATTGCTCCGAGAGCTTTGCCTGATTCCTGGCTTTCCTCCCACCTCCTCCACTGCGTGTTTCCATTTGCTGAGTACTGTGTAGGAAAACTCTGAGCAGGGGCTCTGGAGATTCAGATTCTGTTCCCTTTTTAGTAACAGATTTCCTGCAGATAATCTGTTCCAGTTCTGCTCTGTAGGACGTGATTATTACTACTTCTTTACAATGCAGTAGGAGGGTAAAAATGAATTAAGACTGTCCTGATTGTGTTTTACCATCGAGTGGAAGAAACTACTTCGAAGCTGTTTCCAGCTTCCTTATATTCAGCAAAGCTGACAAATGCAGCTCACAGAGCTGGGTTCGTTCACGGGTCTCAGATTCACTCCCAGTTTGCTGTGCAGACTAAATGTGAACACCTTACTGAGCTGGACCATGCTGCACTGGTGCTAAAAGTGTGTTGTGTCTTTTCCCACTTCCAGGAGAAGAATGCACAGCTACTGGGGACGGCACAGCAGTTGTTCACCCACTGCCAGGCACAGAAAGAGGAAATCAAACGTCTTTTTCAGCAGAAGCTCGATGAGGTGACTGTGGTCTGGTGGCAGCGTGTGCTTGTGGTCATCTGCATGCAGATGGGTTGGAGAAAAATGAGGCCAGAGCAGCGTTAGGTCTCAGAGCACCCTCCTTTTTGCTAAATCACGTGGAATCTCTTTCACTCTTCGATTATGTTTGGTTTGGAAGTGCAGGAGGAAGTGTAGTGGCTCTGTGCAAAAATAGTGCTCTGGACTGGCAAGAAATGAAATGCCAATTTCCAGGTTAAATGGCTGAACAGCAGCTCCAAATGGGGTACTTCTGTCCTTTTCCTCATCCTCTAATTATTATTAAGTGCCTCAGGGGGTGCTGGGGGGCTCCTGGGAGCTGCAGGTCTCCTCAGCCTTGCTTCTGAATGGGCCATCATCTGGAATTGGTGTGTCAAGGCCTTACTGAGCCGTCTCTTGCTTTCCCTCTCTCCCCCCTCCTGTGTCCTAGTTGGGAGTGAAGGCTCTGACATACAACGACCTGATTCAGGCTCAGAAGGAAATCTCTGCTCACAATCAGCAGCTGAAAGAACAGACCAAACAGCTGGAGAAGGATAACAGTGAACTCAGGAACCAGAGCCTGCAGCTGGTGCGTACAGAGCTTGTGTCTGAGCAGCAGTGATGCTCTCATTCATCTGAGGGGGAAAAAGCATGAGCTGATGTGCTCATAGTTTTCATTTCAGTAATTCAGACTTTAAGGTAGGCAGGGGGAGATCTGGTCGTGGGTCTGGTGAGTGGTAACTGGTTTAAGAACGACCCAGGTCACCTCCTCCCAAGTGACACAAATACTACAGGGCCCTTTTGTGCCCTTTTGGCTTAAGCTGGGAGGAGTTTTGGGCAGGTTAAGAACCTTCTTGCTGTTACCCTACTGAAAGGTGACTGCCTTTCACCTTGTAGCTGGAGCAGTGCGAAATGCTGAGAGCTGTCTTTGATCCTTTTATCTCATGTCTCTGCAGTTGAAGGCACGCTGCGAAGAGCTGAAGCTAGATTGGTCCACGCTGTCACTGGAGAACTTGCTGAAGGAGAAGCAGGCGCTGAAGAATCAGATTTCTGAGAAACAAAAGCACTGTTTGGAACTGCAGGTACAGAGCAAAACACAACTCCAGGATCACCAACCCGGGGCAGCAATGAGAGTGCTTGGCTAAATATGGTGTTAGGGGGTGAGCTTGGTGGCTGCTTTATCTGGAGACCAGTCCCTGTTGTTAGCAGGGGTTTGGTAAACTTTGAGAACAAGGATGTAGATAACTGTTGAAGAAAGTAGATGCTGTGACCTCATTCTCTGGTAATGCTATGGAAGAGGGAATGGTGGTGTATCATTAAACATCGTTTAAAAGCGTGGCCTGGTGAAAAGAAAGGTCTTGCTTGTCTGCATAGTATGTGGCTTCAAGATAAAGTCTTCTGAAGTCTCATTTCTGGAATGAGGTCCCATAGAATGTCGCTGCAGTGAAATGAAATGTGAAAGAATTTCACTTTTTTGTGTAATTCTAAAGCTAATCCAACCATGTGCAGGACTTGTGTCTATACAGAGCGTGACTCTGACTTCAGTGACTGACACTACTGGGTTATTCTGTATTCTCTCTATTATATCAGAGACATTTTGTTTGCTTCCAAAATGTGAAATGTGCTTTCTGAGAGTTTCTGAGCCATTCCCCTTCCCTGCACGTCTCGGTTCTGGGCTCAGGGCAGCATATTGAAATCTGTTCCTCAAAGCGTGGGTCACCCCTTCTGCATTATTCCCAGAGATGGGGTCACTTGTTCTGCGAGGTACATTGAAGCAGCGCTGCGATGCCTTGGAGTTATTATGTGTGATCTTTTATCATTGTCCTCTTCTTCATTTAAAGATCAGCATTGTGGAACTTGAGAAAAGCCAAAGGCAGCAGGAGCTGATGCAGCTGAAATCGTACACGCCGTCGGATGAGTCACTGTCAGTGCAGCTACGGAATAAAACCCATCTGAGCCGTGATGCTGAGGCTGATCATGGCAGGTTCCAGCTGGAGCTCGAGTGCTCCAAGTTTCCTATGCCCCACGTCAATGGCATGAGCCCTGAACTGTCCATGAATGGCCACGCAACTCCCTATGAGATTCACAACGCTTTCAGCAGGCCGTCCTCCAAGCAGAACACCCCTCAGTACATGACTTCTCATCTGGACCAAGAAATAGTTCCATGCACCCCAAACCACAGCAGGCAGAAGGCAGACAGGATGGCAAGCCTGTCCTTACCTGATTATACCAGGTTTTCCCCTGCTAAAATAGCACTAAGGAGACACTTGAATCAAGACCACGCAGTCAATGGAAAAGCAACAACAAGTGAGATACAGAGGTGAGAGCCATCATCTCTGGATGGAAGGGCTTGATTATGTTGATTACGTTCTTTGCTGTGAGAGCGGTGAGGTGCTGGAACAGCTGCCCAGAGAGGCTGTGGATCCCCGTCCACCCCTGGAGGTGTTCAAGGCCAGGTTGGATGGGGCCCTGGGCAGCCTGGGCTGCTGTGAAATGTGGAGGTTGGTGGCCCTGCATGTGGCAGGAGGGTTGGAGCCTTCTGATCGTTGAGGTCCTTTCCAACCCATTTTATGATTATTTTTAATAACAGTGGTTTATTTGGATTGTGGAAAAATACTTTTAAAGGTAGAGTTCTGTTTACTTACAGTTTTTGTCTCAGGAGAACCAGCAGTTCAGCTGCTTGGGTGTTATGGTACCTTGGGTTTGGTGCAGGAATACTTTGCAAAGCAGAATTTGTTAGCTTCGTATTCTGATGATGGCAAATCTCTGTTGCAGAGCTGACCACGTCAAAGAGAACGGCCTTACATATCCAAGCCCCAGTATTTCCAATGGCATCAAGCTGAGTCCTCAGGAAACTCGGCCCTCTTCCCCAGCGGCCTTACCGATTGCAGGCGAGAAGGTAAGAGATCTGCTTTGGTGTGAGCATGGAGACTTGACAACTGGTAGAACAAAGAGGTTTCCAGGCTGGGAGAAGCAGACATGTTCTGGTCTGTGATCAGCTTGGCATGGAAAATAACACAGAATGCAGGAATTGTGGTGCAGTAAGTAAGAGGAACTGGCCAGAGGAAGAGAATACGGTGCCATGTAAGATGTGCTCACCTTTGACTTGCTGGTTTGCATACCAAATATGCTGGTAATGCAGTAGAGCTGTATTGGTCTGCTGAGCGTCTACTTCAACTAGAAAACCAGACTGCCTTTTGTATTAAAAAAAATTAAAAAAACCTCAACCATACAATTGGTCCTGCCGTGAATCCTCATGGTGCTCATTTCAGAGCAAGCAGGTGCCCTCCAACAGGAGGTTACCATGGAAATATTTCTGACTGCTGCATCTTCTGTGTTCAGAGGATCTCAGGCTATGAAGCCTGCCAGCTGAGTGCTCTTCACAGAGCTGTGACAAAACTGTGACTGGGGCAGGAGCTCGCCTAAGGCAGCCTTTCCCTGATGCTTATGGGCAGCAGGAGCCTTAATTTACATGTTTCTGTGCTGTTGGGTACTTCTGTCCCAGTGTATTGGTGTTGTGTGCATGCCCTGGCTTTCCAGAGCATATATAGTGATACAGTTATCACTCTTAATTATGTAATTCTTAATGAGGGAAAAGAAAAAAGAAGAAAATCTAAACAAGCACATTATCACTAGCTCAGAATGTCTCTTCAGTAACAGCTTGCAGTTGAGAACATCACTTTATCATTTGCATTTGCAGGTTTTGAGAGAGAGAACCTCTGTGAGTAATGGAGAAACTATCACCAGCCTACCCATCAGTATTCCTCTCAGCACAGTGCAGCCCAATAAGCTCCCTGTTAGCATCCCTCTGGCCAGCGTAGTCCTGCCTAGCCGTGTTGAGAAGGTGGTGAGTAAGGCATTATCAGTGCTTTCCATCCCTACGTACCATCACGGGGGGCAGAAATGGGGTGCTGTGTGCTGGAATCCATAGCAGGCTGCTAATCCTGAGTGCTTTGTGCCGCTGCTGGGGTTCGTCCTCTTGGCTCTTATCCATGCTCCTGTGTCTGTGGAGCGGTGGTACTTTCAGCCAGGAGGGAAAGCAAAGTCTGTGCCTCGAGCTGATGGGCTGAGTGTTTGCCCTGTGGAAAAGTACAGCTTCTGAGGGTTTGTGGCTTTGGGAGCTGGGAATCCCATTTGTCTATTGATTTGTTTGTAGCCCCCACGCCTTCCTGCCTGCATCACAAGACTGTCCCTGCTCAGCTGGGTGGTCTGTGGGCGATGTCCCAGCTGTGAGGGATGAGCCCAAGCAGTGCCTTGAGGCTGGGACAGCCTCTGTGTGCGTGGTATGGAGCACATGCTGGGTACCAGCGCACTGCAGCAGATGGCAGCGTGTCTTTGTGTCCCATACCAGTCTGTGTTTTTCTCAAAACATGATAAATCTGGGCTATCTAGGGATTAGAGCTGCTTTCCGTGGCAATCTACCACTGCATGTCAATTTTGTTTAAATGGGTGACTTCTGAGTACCCTTCCTGCACTAACACTCCTGTTTCTGCCCCGCAGAGAAGCACACCTAGCCCAGTTCATCAGAGCAGAGACTCATCGACACTTGAAAAGCAGATTGGTGCTAGTTCTCATAATGGTGTAAGCAATGCTGCTGGAAACAAGCCACTGGCTTTGGCTACCTCAGGTAACAGCCTCAGCGGCGCGGAGGTGCTCTGTCACACCCACGTGTGCACACACCTGGAGTTTTGTGAGCAGGTCACTCCGGGCAGATCAGCACTAGGGAGGTGTGCCCTTTGTCACCAAACCAAGGGATCACAGATTATCATCTTCTGAGCCTGTCAGAACAGCGCCTACAGCTTGGATAGGTTTCAGTGTGGAGTTTTCGTTGGAGTCTGTCTTTATCTGAGCTGCAGTGGTTGGGTTTTTGTACATTTCTCTTTGTGGATGAAGAGATTCTGACCTCTGCAAGTTGCAAGCCATCCAAGCGTTCCACAGCTGTTCTATGAACTGTAAACCTGAAAAGTTCTCTTTTGCAGGGTGGTGGTGGAGGGCTTTTTTTTTTTTTTTAATAGTAAAATTAATTCCTTTAAGGAAATCACAGTGATGTCTCACGAGCATTTGTGAAGGCACTAGAATCTGGGAAACAAGCGAAAGAGTAGGGATGCCTTTCAGTACAGACGTCACTTCTGAGCTCGCCCATCTGTTGGAGTTGTGGGCTGTAGCTGTTCAGGATATGGAAATGCTGGGGACTGAGAAACGTAGGATCTTGCATACAGAAGCTGCCCTGCAGCTGATCCCTCGTCAGAGTGCATTTGTTCTTTGTGTTTTTCACCTTGAGGGGCTTGTGTTGTTTCTAGCATCTGTTCTGCAAAGAAGGGCTTGGCTGCAATTTTCTACACAAACAAAGAATTATTTCAAAGATGATGTAAAACAGTACTGTATTCCCTTCTGTCCTTTCCACGTAGGCAGCCCGGAGACAAGGCCTTACTAGAGCACTAAACCCATTTGTGATATGCCATGAGAAATACCTCATCCCCTTCCCAGGCTTATCCCAGATGGCATTCAGCTGCAGTGAGGTCCCATCACTTAGAAGCCACTGCTGTTTGTTCAGTGTTGAACAGGACTTGGGCTGTATAGGCAGAGTCCCTTATTTTTGAGGAAGGAAACCAACTCAGTTTGGCCCTCTTATTTCCTCGATGATAGGAAGGAGTAGAGAAGCAGGAGCCCCAACGTCAGGAGGTGTAACAGTTTACAAGAACCTTCCACTGGAGGTTCCATTACAGCTACCTCCACACAACACTGGTGAGAGAGCAGAGCAAATTGTTACGGCCTGAGTGGAACTGTGAGCGTGCAGAGCCAGGATCCCAGCTGCACGGCCAGCCAGCCCCAGCCATCCCACACAACTAGCACTGTGACCTATCGCTCTGCAGAAGCAGTGATGTATACTTTCCCTTTCAACAGGTTTTTCTTACTCTTCTGGCTCCGTGGCAGTCAATGGAAATCTTACAAACAGCCCAGCCCATCTTAACCATAGTGTTGATCAGGCAGCTCTGGACGACTCCGGGAGTCTGTTTAACTCAGTAGGGTCTCGGAGTTCCACTCCACAACATCCTTTGCTAATGATGCAGTCGAGGAACTCTGGGCAAAGCTCCCCTGCTCACCAGCACTCAGCAAGCCCCAGGTTAAATGGCACCTCCCAGAGCCTGGTAGGGGGCCTGCACTATGCAGATGCTCAGAAGATGTTTGCCGATGGAACAAAGGGGGATCTTCAGTCTGATGCAGCATTTTCAGATCCTGAGAACGAGGCCAAGAGAAGAATCATCTTTACAATCTCTCCTAATACAGGACATGTAAAACAATCCCCTTCCACCAAGCACAGCCCCCTGCCCGCGGGCGCTCGGCTGGACTGCGGCCCAGCACACGCGCAGGACGGGAAGAAGCGCGGCCGGCGGAAGAGATCCTCCACTGGGAACCTCAGCGGGGGCTCCGGGGTCTCCCCCAAACGCAAATCCTTGCCCGCTGTGTCTGGACTCTTTACGCAGCCGTCAGGTTCACCGCTCAATATCAACTCCATGGTAAGGGCGGGAGGGAAGGGCTGCAGGCAGGGCTGGGGAGATCTCTTTGAGTTAGAAGTCGGCTTCTGCTGCTTTCTTCTTGGGCGTGAGGACGTCACAGGGCTAATGGCTGGGACTGGAGTGACGACCCTCTGTGGAACGGCCCCTCTGAGGGGCAGGGGAGCTGCTGAAAGTTAGGGAGCTGCTTTGGTATAGATATCACAGAATGGTTCTCACACTGTTCCAACCCCTCTCCAAGGGCTGGGTGCCCAGGGCCCTTCCATGGCCTTGAATGCCTTTGGAGCACTTCTCCAAAGAGTTCTTCCTGTCACAGCACTAAAAATTAACAAGCAATCTCGTCTCTTCCAGCAAAGCTTGTTTTTACAGTGAAGTTGCTCTTTTTTTTTTTTTTATCCTGTAGATTAAATATTTTGAACGTAGTTTAAGCTAAGATTGACTAAACAGCTCACGAGTGCCAGAAGCATATGGTGTTCCCACGTTAATAAGCCAGCTCCACAAGTTGTGCTCGTGGGATCCTGCAGTGGCAGTTCGAGAAGAAATGTCGTTTTCCCATGTCTTCATTTCTGCGTTCAAACATAAAATCAAATAATGAGAATAAGATATTTTCTCGAGTTTTCTTAAAGCCTTCATCCCAGGCTCTGCTGCATGGTGCTGGGGGAGAGCAGTGGCAGTGCCAAGTTGGCCTGTCCTAAAGCTGAGTGCGTTCATATCCTTAACAAGACGCCTTGTTTCTACAGCGGTGCTCTCACCCATAACTGCTTTCTTTCCTTCTTGCCCAGGTCAATAACATTAACCAGCCTTTAGAAATAACAGCCATTTCCTCTCCTGAAAACTCCCTGAAGAACTCTCCTGTTCCTTACCAGGACAACGACCAGCCCCCGGTACTGAAAAAGGAAAAGCCCCTCACTCAGAGCAACGGCGTTCATTACTCCCCTCTCACGTCAGATGACGAGCAGGGATCTGAAGATGAGCACAACAGCACCAGGTGAGCGTGCATGAATGACACCGACCTCGTGAAGTAGCAGTGGTGACGTTCTCTGAGCAGGCATCGACCTTGGCAAAGAGCACAGAGTCTGTGACAGCTTCTGCTTAGCTTTCAGTGGATATTTCTAAATGGTTTTCCTGTCCTATGTAGCGCCTTGGCTTTATGTGCTTCAGTCAACTGTTAGGATGTAAACATGAGGCTCTGAGTGTAAATATGAAGGCAAACGACTGCAGTGAGTGCTACAACCTTTTTATTTTCCCACCAGGATCGAGAGGAAAATTGCAACGATATCGCTGGAAAGCAAATCTCCACAGAAGACTGTTGAAAATGGTGGGTGTGAGGGATGTAAACTGCTTGGGGCAATGGTTGGGCTGGGGAGTGGGTGGCTGAAGGTGTGGTTAGTAGAAGGCTGGTGAGCAGAGTGCCATCCCACCAGGGCTTTGTGTTATCATAATTAAGACAGGTGGCTGATAATTACAGATCTTGGGTCAGTTCTTTCTCTAGTCACAGGCCACCAAAGATCTGATGAGTTATGTTGTGCCGTGCTAGGACTTGGGGAGGGATCTGTAGAGCAAGAGTAGATCAGCGTTCTCAAAACTTAGCAGATGTGAAGCTAAATATAAAGGATGTGTAGGTGACTTCACAGGTACTCTGCTTTTGGGTCAGAAATAGAATTACAGACTGATAAAATCCAGGTGTTGAAGGCAAAACCTACATTTTTAGTGAGCAGGTTCAGTGCAAACTGCCTTTTGGTACTTAGAAACCTTTCTTCCAAACCAGGTGGCGGCTTATCTGGGAGGAAACAAGCACAACCCAACGAGAACATGAACAGCAGTAAATGGAAATCTACTTTCTCACCAATATCTGACATCAACCTGACCAAAACCACGGACAGTCCCTTGCAGTCTGTGTCGTCTCTGAGCCAGAATTCGCTGTTTGCCTTCAGGCCGTCCTCCGAGGACAGCCTCGCCATGGACGCCAAGATGGCACACACGAGGAAAGGCATGGCCATGCCCTCGTCGGGGGCAGATGGGCTCAGCCCCAGCACAAACCCCACCAACGGGTTCGCCTACAACGGTGGGCTGTCGACTGACATTGGTTTACACAGCTTTATCGATGGTGCTTCTCTTCCACACAAGGCCTCGGATGGGACGGCTGCTGCCTGCTCGCTGGGTTTCCAGTCGCAGCGGAGCAAAGATGTGGGGATATCAGAAACAAATCCTTTCTTGAACAAGAGGCAGCTCGAAGGCCTCGGCGGCGCCAAGGGAGAAGACCTCAGCCGAGCGGGAGTCAAAAGCAAAGACATGAGTGAAATGAGCATTCGTGCGGGGGGTTCTTCAGAGAAAAACTCTTTGCAGCATAACGGGAAGGTTGGCAAAGGAAGGGACCGAGACGTGGAGTTTAAAAACGGCCATAACCTTTTCATTTCTGCTGCTGTTTCGTCTGGTGGCCTTCTGAATGGGAAAAGCCTTTCTACTGCTGTTTCTTCAGCAGGCAACCCAGCATCGTCTGTGCAGACGCACCATCCCTTCCTCAACACTTTGACCACTGGATCGCAGTTCCCCCTCGGCCCTATGGCCTTGCAAGCCAACCTCAACTCGGTGACAAACTCCTCAGTATTGCAGTCCTTATTTAATTCCATGCCAGCTGCTGCCAGTCTGGTCCACGTGTCGTCAGCTGCAACCAGACTGACTAATTCTCACACTATGGGGAACTTCTCTCCTGGGGTTACAGGTGGAACAGTTGGAGGTAGGCAGAACTCTTTCTCTGGTCTAAGACAGGGCCTAAAGGAAAGTCTGACGCTGCCTCTCCAGGGCTGAAACCCTTTCACTTCCACAGGATGTGAAGCAGACCTATCCCACATAACACGTCTCTTCTCTCCCTCCGAAATTAAGATGAGTCCGTGGCCCCACAGTGAAATCCCATGAGCTTTGTCCACTTGTTGTATCACCTCAATGAAAGAATACACCCGACTTTGTGATTTCATAATGTATGTTTGTTCAGATGTTGCTGTGTTGGAACCAGCCTAGGTCTACCTGCAGGTAAAAGGTTTAACCCGTTGTGTCACCGAGCAAAAGGAGCTCTGTCAGCTTGAGCAGAGGTTGGGATTAGGATTGAGTATGATCCAGGAAGAGCAAAACATCTGAGGAAGTGGTGTTGGGGATTGTGTAGCATTCTGGCTCTTGAACAGACACTGAGAGCATCTTTTTGCCAGGAAGGGCAGTGCCATGTGCACCTTCTGCTTCTGGGGTTCTGCTTGGCAGGAGCAGCAGACAGCCTGTCCCAGCTCACTGTCCAGGGCAGTCAGTGTCTCTTCCCCATCCGTAACCATTCAGGCACCGTGTCGGGAAATCCTAACTCTCACATCTCTCAGCACGTAGATTGGCTGGAAACGCGGTCTCCCCTGCGCTGCCCCGTGAGTGGGAGAGCAGGAGGGGTGGGGAGGGAAGAGCAGCAGTCTGAATCTTCAGATCAACGGCTCTGAGAGACCCCGTAATCTCTTCAGAGCCTGCCTGTGTGGTATAGCACTGACAGTTCTGGGGTCTGACCACGTGTCCTGGTGGCACGTGGAGGTTGGCAGTAGGAAAGGTAAGTGAACCTCTTGTACCTCCTGGCCTGCACCATTACCTCTCATTGCTTGCCGCCTTCTCATGCTGCATATTTTTGTATGGGGCCATAACTACTACAGTTTTGCTTTTTTTTTTATTTTGTTTTGTTTCTCTTGTCACCTGAGACTGTACAAAGCCCATCTGTTGAAGCTGAGTTTTTCTCTCCTGTTTGCAGGTATTTTTAACCATGCGGTGCCTTCTGCCTCCTCTCCTCATCAGTTTGGAGCCAGTTTCAGCAGCAGTGCTGTCTCTAGCAGCACAGTGCTAAGCTTAAACCCCCTGCAGGCTGTTGCCAGCACCTCATCCTCATCCTTCCCACCCCCCTCCTCTAATTTAGTAACATCTAGCGAGAATAGAGCCGCTCAGCACCTCAACAGAGCGCCAGTGCAATCTGTTTTCCATCCACCTCCACCCCCTCCTAACGTTTCCTTGCCCCCACCTCCTCCTCTGCTTGCTTCTAACCCCGACCTCCTGCACAGCCCATCCGTCCCACCCGGCGACGCTTTCCTGCCATCCTCCTCCTCCGCTTCTGTCCACTCTAACACCGCTCTGTCTATCAAGCTCGCTTCCCTGCAGCACAAAGCCTCCCGCCCCTCCTTTACCGTCCACCACCCCCCCCTGCCCCGCTCGGCGCTGGCACAGTCCGTGCCCCCGATGGCGCAGCCCACGGCCGCCGGCGCGCCCGCCATGTGGGTCACGCTTGGCATGCAGCCTCCTTCCGCTTCGCACCTTTCTGGGGTTAAGCCGCGATAAAGAGCTTGCTTAGCTAACGGTTCTTATGTTGTAAGGTAAGGCTAGAGACGAACCCCAGGAGTGGTGCGCGAGATGCTGAGTGATGCTTCTTCCTCTGCAGAGAGGGGTGGGCACGGGCTGTGAAACAGAAACCTCTGAAATGTGGGATAATGCGGTGGCAGAGGGCGGAGAGCTCCGTGCTGCCTGGGCTGGGAGTCAGGATTTCTCGACAAGGAGTGTTGACTCTGCTGTTCCACTGATGTTGGGATTATGTTCATGCGATGTTGGGATCGCACCTTGCAAGCGTTTGCTTCTGAGGATCAGCAGTCAGGAGGAGTGTCTTTATACGTTACGGTTTTTATACGATTATCAGCGGTGGTTTCCCCTCCAGCACAGGGCAGGGAAGTGGAAGTGGATGATCTTTAAGATCCCCTCCAACCTAAGCCGTCCTATGATTCTAATGCAGACATTGCTCCTTCCACAAGTCCGTGTTCCCATGGCGCTGGGGTGAGTGATGCTGCTCCCAACCTCAGCCAACAACAGCTGCTCAATAACCAGAAAGTTCCAAACCCTCCAGGTCCCAACTGCAGCTTCAGAGTGCAAATGCACTGCTGGTGCACTGCAGTCAGCACATCCTCTGCATCCCTGGGAAACAGCCACAGGCAGCAAAAAGGGGTTAGAATTTGCAGCAGAGAAGAGGAAACCAAGAAGCCAAGCTGAGCACTGCAGCTTGATCTGCACACAGTGACAGTCTCCATCAGAGCTTTGCTATAGAATCATAGAATTGCTCACTTGGCAATTGCTCGCTCCCTGGGTAGACTGTAGGGAATGTGCAGGGTTGGCTGCTTTGTGCTGGGGCTGTAAGAGAGAGGAGGGTCTCTGGAGGCTGTATGCATTTCTACTGAAGCACTGTTTAAATGCCTTTAGAATAAAGCGCACTGGCACGGAGTTGGGCACTGTTGTTATGAAAAATGCTCTGTGGCATCGTGATGTAACAGCTTGGGATCGCAGAGCTCCAGCAGTGTGAGGGCCCTGAGCTCGCTCCGTGCTTTACCTGTAGGTTGTTGATGTTGTTGCTGTTCACTGATCCCAAAGCTGCATAAAATCGATGGTTGGATACTCTTTACTGCTTATAAAACATATGCCTCAATTACAACATCCCTGAGAGATTCTTTTGGCTGTGCATTGTGTGTAGCGCCTTCGCCACCAAATGGCTCGGTGGGCACAAATGTAGTCCCCATAGGCATTGGTGAGGCAGGTAAGTGCCACCTTGGCCCCCACAGGGAAGCCGAGGAAGAGTTTGATGTCCCTGTGTTGTGGCCGCAGTGACACTGATGTGCTGATGGGGTGGGCTGAGTAGGAGAGAGCTGGGGGAGGAGGAGGAGGAAGAGGAGGAGGTTTGGGGCTCTGTGTGCCCGAATGGCTCACACAGTGGTGGGAAGGTCTTCTGCTGGAGGAGGTGCCTTAACTGGGTCTGGGGTGTTGCAGAACCAGCTGCCATCCCATCAGGTGTGCCTCGCCATCCCGTGGGGTGCATCTGTTGGGCAAAGCAGGGCCGGCACACGGTGGCTGAAGTCCACTGAAAGGCAGCCAGGTGTCCGGAGGTGTTCTGAGGAGCAGAGCAATGCCCCCAGGAGGTGCTCTGTGGCACACGTTGCTGCTCCATATGATATAGGTCAAATATTTGAGTGTTTTCCCCAACTTCAGTATAAATCTGTGTGCTCAGAGCCAATCCAGAGTTGAGGGGCTGAAATAATCCGCTTAACTTCTCCTCCATAAGGTAGTAACAACTTCAGAGCAGATCAGTGTGCCCTAGAAAAGGGTGAAGCCCCACGTGGGCAAGCAGAGACCTTCCTCCTCCCCCCAGCGGGGTCCAACTCTCAGGGGCCTCCTCCTGTCTGCCTGTGGTTGAGTCAGTGCTGTTGGGTCAACTCTTCCTCCTTTGCTGGCTGAAGGTCTCAAATCTCGGTCCGGTCGCGGTCTCGGAGCAATGTAGAAATGATTGACACATCTGACACGCTGTGGATTTTGTCATTGAGATGAGTCTCTTCCTCTCCTGTTGTGCAGGTAACTAGGATTTCTACCTCAACCCAATGTGACCTATGCAAGGACAACGTGGACCAACTTCACTCGGCTTCCACTGAAAGGTGCTCACTGGCCTGTGCAGGGGTTCTGCTCTTACTACTGGACAAAACACAAACCTAAAAAGACCTAAACAACAGAGAAAATAATATTTACTGTGAATCTGAGTTTAAAGGAGAAAAAAAAAAAAAAGAAAAAAGGAAGAAAAAAAAAAAAAGCAAAAGAAATACTTAAGGCTCCAGTTTGTATTGTTGATAGTTTAGGTAAAGTATTTATCTTTTTTAACGTGAAAATAATTTTGACTTATTTTATTCCACCTAGAGTCATAAATACAACTTGTGGGTAAATTCTCTGAATAACTAAGGACTGGCACACCAGCAGAGATGTAAAGAGCCTCTTCTCGGTGCTATTTCATCCGTCAGAACTGTGCCTCTAGTTTGATCCTTGGTGCTGAATTTAGAGGGTTGACCAATGCCAAACCCAGTTCTCAGACAGGTCTGCTTTTATTTATTCACCTTCCTCTGTTCATATCCCAAAATCCACTTGGTTTACAGCCATGCGTGCTGCGGCGGTCTTTCATCTGGCGGTTTGCTCCGAGGAGAACCGAGCCACTGGGTGGGTTTTAATTGCATTTGGACAAATGAGAGCTCGTGCTCCCCTCTGGAGTGGCAGCTGGATCCCAGGGCAGCCTGGTTGAGCAGGAGGGATCCGAGTCCTGCCCCAGCACACCGCACTGGGCCGTCCGCAGGCTGTGAGTTTCGGTAGCTGGTCTGGTCACTTTGGGATGTCATTGGCATATGAACAGGGTGCATGATCACTGGGATTGGTCAGGCCCTCGAGACGACATTGGGAAGACTGAACATAGTGCTTCTGTACCGGTGCAGGTAGATTTTTTTCAGCTCGTTTCTGTTCCGAGTACAATGTATTTTGTTGGTAGAGTTTTGATACTTGATTCAGAAATGGCTTAGACGTCTACTAAGTGCATTTTGCTTTTTGTATTTCTTTGCTTTAAGTGGATCTGAATGGTAGTTCACAACGCCGCGATCTCGCTCGCCGTGCTGCCCCTGGTGGAACTGGTGCATTGAACTGGTGCATTTCGTTGTATTGTGACTCGGTGTTCTGTGTACAGAAAGAGCCGCTCGGAGCAGCGGCTGTATTTTATAGAGATGTGATGAAAATTTATAAATTTCATATACTTTATTTCCTTTATTTTTAGACTGTACAGTGCACAGTAAACGTGTAAAAACTTATTTATTCAAGTGCACAAAACGAGGAGAGAAAGACGACCCATTATGTAGACATTGCCCAGTCTGTAGGTCAGACTGGACCCAGCACCAATCAAGGAAACTACAGTCAAAGAAGGGGAATTGCAACAGCAGAATGACGGGAAGAGAAACACGTTGAGGTGTTGGGGACATCTGCATGGGTGCTCAGACTCAGTGGGGTGCCCCAGGGCCACAACAAGCCGGGCTGGGTGCCATGGCTTTCATGCCTGTATGTGAGATGGCTCTGTCCTTGCGTGCTCTCCTCGAGGAGCAGTTGTCTGACAGCTTCCACCCTCTGCAGGTTCCGTGTAGACCTTTTTCTTCGTACCTGTCATGGTTTCATGATTTTTCATTATCGGTATTCCACATCATAACATCATGCAATGTACTGGGGGTTTGACTGCTGATGCTCAAGTTCCGGGTGCCTGTCCAGCGGAGAAGAGCAGCTACGTTTCCCCAGGGGGCTTTGCGGTCAGCGAGGAGATATAACTCCCGGCAAGGTCACCTGATGCTCTCTTCTCTTCTCTGCCTGCGCTGCTTCGCTTGCGCTTCTCTGCCTGCGCTGCTTCGCTTGCGCTTCTCTGCCTGCGCTGCTTCGCTTGCGCTTCTCTGCCTGCGCTTCTCGCCTGCGCTTCTCTGCCTGCGCTTCTCATCTCAGCGTTGTGGTAAGGCCGATCCACTATCAATTTCACATTCTCTCTACTTATAAAATTCTGTTGATACCATATTTAGTAAATTACTTTGTTTTACCTCAGATTGTTGCCACTGTTTTCAATTATTTCGGGGTCCCTTATTTTCTTTTTTTTTCCCGGGGGCGCGGATCCGCGGATCCCTCCGCCCTTCTAGTCACGGAACCGGGCCGAACCAGCCCGTAAACCGTTGACATTCTTGGTGGAGAATGCGGGCAACAGTTGCTTTTTAGCTTTTTGAACAAATCTCTCTCTCCGCTCTCAGACAGCTTCATTGGGAAAGTTTATCTGTTTCACCAGTACTGTCTGAAAGCGTGACCTTGAAAAGTCCAGGCGGACGGCCAATACTCTAGGATATTTGTAAACTTTGAGCCTTGCTATCTTGTTTCTGTAAAAGAAAAAAAAGAGAAAAAATGCTTTCTCTACTGAAACTGCCTTTTAAGGGGCTGCATGCCACTGTCTCTTCTTTCTTAATGCTAAAAACATACTGGGCCTTAATTAAGTTCACCACTTTGCTCTATGGAGCAATAGGTATATATAGCCAATTGAAAACATGGATGGAAATAACTATGTGGCATCTGCATATTATGTGGCATACCATTCCAGAGGGAGCTGCTAATTTTACAGGGTTGGGGATTTTTAAGCAGGTTTCCAGCCTCTCCTTTGAATTCTTTATGCGGATTTTCAATGCTCACCTGATCACGTTATTAATCTCCGTGAATGTACTGCTCACCATTTCACTTATTATTAGTATTTATTATATTTTGAGGAAGTCTGCCCCAAAACCAGTAAATACTGAGTGGCAGGGAATGTGGAGAGGCCTGGGTGAGACTTTAGAGAGATGGAAATCTTCGGTGTCATGGAACTTTACTCCAGAACACCTGAAAGACCCTGAAAATTTAAACAGATATTTGAGACAGGAATGTCGTGGCTCAGGAAGATCTGAGGAGGCCCAAATTGTTTGGGGCCTGGCTAATGCTTACCGGGCCTTATTCAATACTATCCTGGAGAGGGAGAGAGTTTGTGAAATTGAAAAGGAGAGTCTCAGGGAAACAGTGCAAAATGAGCGAGAGAGTCTCCTGGTCGAGAGAAACAGCCTCCAATCTGAGAGAGATGCCCTCCGAATTGAGAGAGACTCCCTGCAATCCAAACTCAACAGTCTTCAATCTCAACAAGACACCCTCCAATCTGAGCTAGATACTCTCATAATCGAACGAGACAGGCTCCGAGCTGAACTGGAGGATGAGAGCATTGGAACTGACCAACCTGATCAACTACAGGAAGCACCACAATTGATGTCACTTGCCCCTGTAAGAGGACGGAAAATGAAACGAATCTCGACTCAGTTAGAAGAGAAGAAAGAAGAGGAGAGAGGTCCAGAGGAGTGGCTGCAAGATCCACAAGAAGCACCCCTAAGTCCAGGGGAGGGGCCCTCAGTAAGACCACGGTCACCGGCGCCAATGAGGGCAACAAGAAGTCCCGAAAGAGTAAGAGGTGAGCAAGATATCGTTACCATTGTTGATCGATCTCTGAAAATGAATGAAATTCGAAGTCTGAGAAAAGACTTTTCACGTCACCCAAATGAGCCTATTGCCACTTGGTTACTTCGATGTTGGGACAATGGGGCCAACAGTGTGTGGCTGGATAGTAGAGAAGCTCGCCAACTGGGTGGCGTTGCTAGGGACTCAGCCATTGACAGAGGTATTAGTACATGCCAGAACCAGGCCTTTACCCTCTGGAAGCGGATGTTGTTAGCTGTAAAAGAAAGATACCCCTTCAAAGATGATCTGATGCCTGAGAAAAAGAAATGGGCTGATATGGAAGAAGGCATCTGTTATTTAAGAGAATATGCTGTGGTGGAAATGCTACATAGCCCCGATTTCATTCCTGACGAGCCAGACCAAGAGCATGATCCCGAGAGAGTCAGGTGTACACCAAACATGTGGCGTACATTCACAAAGACCGCACCAGAAAGGTACGCCAGCACATTTGCAGCAATGTATGGCAGAGGGGAAAGAAGACCCCTTATAAGTGAATTGGTTAATAAACTTCAAGACTTTGAGTTACATTTAAGCCCTCTGCGAGCTTGTGTTTCAGCCATTACAAAGGTAGCTGAAAAGCTGGACAGAATGGAAAACAAACAAGAAGATATAATAGACAAACTATCAACCGTGCCTGAAGCTGATAAATCCATGGAGGTAACGGATACATCAAATGGGGACCAGAATCCCCAAAACAGCCTATTGGAGGGGCTGATCAACTTGATTTCCTCCCAGCCGGTGGCATCTAATGTCTCAGCTATCAAAAGAAGACGTTCTCCTGCTCGAGCAAGTGACAACAGTAAGACCACATCACGTTTTGCCTTGTGGCATTACCTACGTGACCATGGAGAAGATATGAAGGAGTGGCATAAACAACCTACTCCTGTACTTCAAGCACGGGTAAGAGAGTTACAAGACAAATCAACCACCAAGGTGAACTTCTCTAAAAAGGTGATTGCTCCAGTTGCTGCAGACAGTGAAGGTAACAAATAGAGGGGCCCTGCCCCCAGCCAGGGGGGGGAAAGGGATAATAGAGTTTATTGGACTGTGTGGATTAGATGGCCTGGCACATCAGAATCACGAAAATATAAGGCCCTGGTGGATACTGGTGCACAGTGCACTCTAATGCCCTCGAGTCACCAAGGGACAAAATCAATTTATATTCATGGGGTGACTGGAGGTTCCCAAGAGCTGACTATGTTGGAGGCCGAAATCAGCCTCACTGGTAAAGACTGGCAAAAACACCCTATTGTGACTGGCCCAGGGGCTCCATGCATACTTGGTATTGATTACCTCAGAAGGGGATATTTTAAGGATCCCAAAGGGTATCGATGGGCCTTTGGAATAGCTGCTGTAGACACAGAAGGTGTTAAGCAGTTGTCTATTTTGCCTGGCCTGTCAGAAGATCCATCTGCCGTGGGGTTGCTACGAGTGAAAGAGCAACAAGTACCGATTGCTACAAAAACGGTGCACAGACGGCAGTACCGCACCAACAGGGATTCCTTGCTCCCCATTCAGAAGCTGATTCACCAACTAGAGAATCAGGGAGTGATTAGCAAGACTCACTCACCTTTTAACAGCCCCATATGGCCAGTGCGTAAAGCCAGTGGAGAATGGAGGCTGACGGTGGACTACCGTGGCCTGAATGAAGTCACACCCCCATTGAGTGCTGCTGTGCCAGATATGTTAGAACTCCAATATGAATTGGAGTCAAAGGCAGCCAAATGGTACGCCACCATTGATATTGCTAACGCCTTTTTCTCCATTCCTTTGACCAAAGAATCTAGGCCACAGTTTGCTTTTACCTGGAGGGGCATTCAGTATACCTGGAATCGTTTGCCCCAGGGGTGGAAACATAGCCCAACCATTTGCCATGGGTTGATCCAAGCTGCACTGGAACAGGGAGGTGCTCCTGAGCACTTACAGTATATTGATGACATCATCGTGTGGGGCAACACAGCAAAGGAAGTTTTTGAGAAAGGAGAGCAAATAATCCAGATCCTTCTGCGTGCTGGTTTCGCTATTAAGCGAAGCAAAGTGAAAGGGCCTGCCCAGGAAATTCAGTTCCTAGGTATAAAGTGGCAAGATGGCCGTCGTCACATCCCAACAGATGTGATCAACAAAATCAGTGCCATGTCTCCACCCACTAATAAGAAAGAGACACAATCGTTCCTGGGTGTAGTGGGTTTTTGGAGAATGCATGTTCCAAACTACAGCCTCATTGTAAGCCCCCTTTATCAGGTGACACGGAAGAAGAATGATTTTATGTGGGGTCCTGAGCAGCAGCAGGCTTTTGAGCAGATTAAACAAGAGATAGCCCGTGCCGTGGCCCTGGGGCCAGTACGGATGGAACAGGATGCGAAGAACATCCTCTACACTGCTGCTGGAGAGAAAGGTCCCACTTGGAGTTTGTGGCAAAGAGCCTCAGGAGAGACTCGAGGCCGACCCCTGGGATTCTGGAGTCGGGCGTACAGAGGGTCTGAAGAGTGCTACACTCCAACTGAGAAGGAGATCTTAGCCGCGTATGAGGGGGTTCGGGCTGCTTCCGAAGTAATCGGTACAGAAACACAGCTCCTTCTGGCACCTCGACTGCCAGTGCTGAACTGGATGTTCAAGGGAAAGGGTCCCTCCACCCATCATGCTACTGATGCCACTTGGAGTAAGTGGATTGCGCTGATTACGCAGCGAGCGCGGATGGGGAATCTCAACCGTCCAGGAATCCTAGAGGTGATCATGGACTGGCCTGAAGGCAAAAAGTTTGGAACACCGCCAGCAGAAGAGATATCACGTGCTAAAGAGGCCCCACCATACAATGAACTACCCGAAAATGAGAAGACATATGCCCTATTCACAGATGGATCGTGTTGTATTGTGGGGAAACACCGTAGATGGAAAGCCGCTGTGTGGAGCCCCACACGACAAGTTGCAGAGGCCACTGAAGGAAAAGGAGAATCGAGCCAATTTGCAGAGGTAAAGGCTGTCCAACTGGCCTTGGATGTTGCTGAACGGGAGAGGTGGCCAATGCTTTATGTTTACACTGACTCGTGGATGGTGGCAAATGCTCTATGGGGGTGGTTACAGCAGTGGGAGCAAAACAACTGGCAAAGAAAGGGTAAACCTATTTGGGCTGCTGACCTGTGGAAAGATATTGCTGCCCGAATAAAGAATATGGTTATAAAGGTGCGTCACGTAGATGCCCATGTGCCCAAGAATAGGGCTACTGAAGAGCAGCAAAATAACCATCAGGTAGACAGAGCTGCCAGAATTGAGGTGGCCCAAATAGATCTGGACTGGCAGAACAAGGGTGAATTATTTCTAGCCCGATGGGCCCATGAGACCTCAGGCCATCAAGGGAGAGATGCGACATATAAGTGGGCTAGAGACCGAGGGGTGGATTTAACTATGGATGCTATTGCGCAAATCATTCACGACTGTGACACGTGTGCCACAATTAAACAAGCCAAGAGAATGAAACCTCTCTGGGAGGAAGGGCGATGGCAAAAGTACAAATATGGGGAGGCATGGCAGGTTGATTATATCACCTTGCCACGATCTCGTAATGGTAAGCGTTATGTGCTCACCATGGTGGAGGCAACAACTGGGTGGCTTGAAACCTATGCAGTACCCCACGCTACCGCCCGAAATACCATACTAGGTCTTGAGACACAAGTCCTGTGGCGACATGGTACCCCAGAAAGAATTGAGTCAGATAATGGGACTCATTTTAAAAATTCTCTTGTAGGTACCTGGGCTAAAGGTCATGGTATTCAGTGGATTTACCATATTCCCTACCATGCACCGGCCTCAGGTAAGATTGAACGATACAATGGGTTGTTAAAAACTATGCTGAAAGCAATGGGAGGCGGTACATTTAAGCACTGGGAGAAGCATTTGGCAGAAGCCACCTGGTTAGTCAATACCAGAGGATCTATCAATCGTGGTGGTCCAACCCAGTCCAGCTCCCTACATACCGTAGAGGGAGATAAAGTCCCTGTTGTACATGTAAAGAATATGTTGGGAAAGGCAGTTTGGGTTATTCCAGCCTCTGAGAAGGACAAACCTCTTCGTGGAACTGTTTTTGCCCAGGGACCTGGGTCCACTTGGTGGGTGATGCAGGAAAACGGGGATGTTCAATGTGTACCGCAAGGGAACTTGATGTTGAGGGAGTGCAGTCAGTAATTCCTAGTGCGTGTGTTTATATTTTGTTTGTCTATATTAAGCATGATGTAGTGATGTGGAATAAGGGGTGGAATGTCATGGTTTCATGATTTTTCATTATCGGTATTCCACATCATAACATCATGCAATGTACTGGGGGTTTGACTGCTGATGCTCAAGTTCCGGGTGCCTGTCCAGCGGAGAAGAGCAGCTACGTTTCCCCAGGGGGCTTTGCGGTCAGCGAGGAGATATAACTCCCGGCAAGGTCACCTGATGCTCTCTTCTCTTCTCTGCCTGCGCTGCTTCGCTTGCGCTTCTCTGCCTGCGCTGCTTCGCTTGCGCTTCTCTGCCTGCGCTGCTTCGCTTGCGCTTCTCTGCCTGCGCTTCTCGCCTGCGCTTCTCTGCCTGCGCTTCTCATCTCAGCGTTGTGGTAAGGCCGATCCACTATCAATTTCACATTCTCTCTACTTATAAAATTCTGTTGATACCATATTTAGTAAATTACTTTGTTTTACCTCAGATTGTTGCCACTGTTTTCAATTATTTCGGGGTCCCTTATTTTCTTTTTTTTTCCCGGGGGCGCGGATCCGCGGATCCCTCCGCCCTTCTAGTCACGGAACCGGGCCGAACCAGCCCGTAAACCGTTGACAGTACCTCATCCCCTTTTCTTTGTACCTCATCCTCTGCAAGCTTAGAGATTCGGCTCAGTGTGTGGTTATTTGTTGGTCCCAATGTGTGTCTTCCATAGGCGGCCATTGTGTGCAGAAACTGTCGACGTGGTGGTGTTGTCTCGTTCATTGGGAAGGGAAGGGGTTGGTAGCCCTGGAAACGAGGGGCTTTGGGGAACTGTCTTCTGCTTTGTGTGTGGGAGAGGAGGTGGCAGCGGAGCGCCCTGCTGAGTTACAGCTGCGAGAGGAGAACCTGGAGAAGGGCAAAAACACGCAGAGGGCGATGGCTGAGAAACATCCGTAGCTTCTAGTAGGAGCTGTACAGAATTTATGTCCTGGAATCCAGGAGGACAGTGTAACCCAGATGTGTTGCAGCTGGGAGTTGGGCAGCCCCCATCTTCATTCACAGCCGTGGGCCACTGTGAGCTGCAGAGCTGCCCTGCATCCTTCCTGGCACTGCATTCCGGTCCTGGGAGTGGGGATGGGCATGAGCAATGGCTGGAGAGGCAGGAGCCTTAATTGCATTCTCCCATTTTTATCCTTAATAGTCCTTCTGCTTTTAGCAGATCGTTTTTGGACCAAGACAGAGTTCTAGGCCTTTTGTTCTCCCACCTTCATCCCAAACCATGAAGATGTGTGCCCATGGGGTGGTTGTAGTGAGCTCCAAGTGTCAGCATGGTGAGTGTCTTCATCCCTGGGGTGTGCTGCTGGGAGTGTAAACCACTGAGCACTGTGAGATGGGAAGCCGAGCACGTGGGGCTGAAGTCCCAATATCACTTCATCGGGGAGAGGTGGTCGCTGTGGTTGCTGTGAGATTTGCATCATCTTCTCCAAGTCCCCATCTTTTGCTGCTTGGCCATAACCTGGAGTGAGTCCAAGCCATTTATCTCCAGGGCTACTGGAGGAGCAGCTCCTGGAGTTGTTAAGATCTGATCCATATGGCTGCAATGAGACACACACGACTGCAATGTATGAGTGCTGTGCCAGAGATCTGAAACCTGTTTTCAATAATTGGAGATAATTGTGAGTAACCAAAGCTGTACAGCCAGTTCCAAAAAAGAATTCCTTCTCTGTTATGCTTCCTGCCCGGGTGCAGCCGTTGGATGGCCGTCACAAATGTTCCTTCTCCTCCACATCACTGCTCCCACTGAGGGGCAAGTCAGGAAGTCGGAATCCATCCAACAGTGGACATTGCCAGAAAGAAAGGACCTTCCTGAGCACTGTGCAGCACATTGTCAGCCTTGGAACGGACTGTGCATGCTCTGCCTTCTGGAGGTTTGTAGGATCGAGCTGCTTCTTGTGTCAGGGTGCAGGGCTGTTGCCGTCAGTGCAGTGGACAACCATGGTGATAGGAAACATCTTCGTCCTTCTTCAGTCAGAGCTCCATCTCCCACCGGTTTCTGCTGCAATGCTTTGTGGGTCGGGAGCCACAAACTCAGAGTCACGAAGTTAGGAAAGGACCTCTCAGATCATCCAGTCCAGCTGTCCACCTACCACCAATTCTGCTCACCACCGTGTCCCTCAGTGCCACACCACCGTTCCCCAGCAGCTCTGGGGACAGTGACCACCCACCCCAGGCAGCCTGTGCCAGTGCCTGACCACTCTTTTGCTGAAGAAGTTTTTCCTGATCTCCAGCCTATCCCTTCCTCAGCCTGAAATCACCCAACTGTTGCTACAGCCACTCACTTTGAGATTTCTTTCTAATTACGTTCTAGTCAAACTTCAGTGAGTGACTTCCAGGTGAGCTCTGCAGAGCTCCGTAGGCTCTTCCTTGCATCTCCAGCATTTTTGACTGGAGTGGTGCTGCAGGACGGAGGCTGGGTGGGCAGTTTCCTTCTGAAAGGTGTTGGAGCTGCAAAGCACTGAGGATGGGGTGGGATCTGGACGGTTGTTTCGCTGCAGGAGGTGAACAGGAGGGTCGCGAGCTGATGGTCCCATTTGGCTGCACTGATAAATCCCGATGGCTGCGCACAGTGCTGGGTTTCCAATCACAGAATCACCAGGGTTGGAAAAGACCTCCAAGATCATCCCATCCCACCCATCCCATCCCATCCCATCCCACCCACACCCTTCTGCTGCTGAGCTGCCCCTCTCCAAGTCTGCATCCCGATGTCAGTTCCGCGATCTGCCTGGTTGGGTTTTTGTGTTGGAATTGGTGCCTTTCCTGCAGGAAACGTACGGATTCTGGGTTATTTTTTTCTCTGAAAGAGTTACCCCAGCTGGATGGGAGTTCCCCAAGTTCTGCTCTCAGTGTGTTGCCTGAGCCAGGAAGAGGAAGAAGAGGAGCAGGAGGAGGAGGTGGAGCTTCCCACAAGTATCTCTGTTAATGTGCAGAGGACAACAAACCAACTGGGTTTGCTTGGGTTGTCAGGAAAGGAAGCAATGTCCTTATGAGCCAGCTCTGTAGCAGAGGGGCAAAACCACAAGAGTAGGGCTTTTTTTTGGAAGTGCAGATGTTGGCGTACAAATATTTGAGGTTTTTGGGCTGTTCTTTCTTCCTTTATTTGCTCTGAGTTCTCCATATCAGGTAAGATGGATTCCCAGCGTGTAGGAGGATGATGTGCCGTATTTTCTTCATCCTTTCGCCTTAGAAACACCCACTGAGACAGAATGGCACAGTAAGAGGTGACGTTACTGTGAACTTCAGGGTTTAACCCCAAAGCCAAAAATGGGAAACACACACTGGAAATATCCCTCCGGTGCATCTGCTGTTTGCATCTTTGTGCAGAGGTTTCTTTGACCTTCACCCTTCAGAAACAAAACCCCTTTGCGCAGTTCTGGGTTCTGTAGCACTGACCCCAAAGTCCTCAGCTTTGGGATTTAGTGTTGTTTTAAGGTACAACTGTTGCTTTCTTCTGGCGCGGTTGGCTCGTTAGCAAGGTCTCACTGCTGTGGTTAACGAGGAAGAGGAGGATGGGTTGGTCCATCCCGCATGGCTTCTGGAACCTATTGATCTTCTAAGCGATCGATCTCCAATTAAAACCAACTCGTTGGGTCTTTTCACCCTCTGTAGGAGCCAGGCGGGACGCAGCGGGTCATGAGGTTGCTGTTGCTCAGGAATTGATTAGCAAACCTTTTAACTACTACTAACAATCCATTTTCAATGGATTTAAAACCACAACCACCACGCGTTTTCTTAGAGCAGCGATACGGGATGTTTCCTAGGGAATAGGGATTAGTTTATATAATTTAGCCGATTAAACCCAATTATTTAAAAGTCAAACTTCCCCTAATTTATCTTTTTTGTTGTCGTTTTATTTTACACCGGTAAGTTGTCCCATCATTCCTTCCATCCCATAGAAGTAGTGCAAATTCTGGTGTGTATATATGTACGTATAATATATATATCCCCCCCCCCACCTTTATAATGATGCCCCACACTGTTAGTTTGTTTTTTTTTTTTTCCTCCCCTCACTTAATTTCTTGTGTCTCTCCCTTGATTTGTAATGGAAACAAATGCTTTGAAGTTTTGTCTTTATATTAAAGTGTACGTATTTTAATACACTGCTCTGTCGTGGCGTTTCACTGCTCGGTGCTGGGCCGGCGCTGATTGCAGCTCCTGCTCATCCCGTATCTGTGGTGCTGTAGGATTTTTCTTCTTTTTTTGCTCACACCGATCATGCAATAGGGAATTTGCTCCTCCAGGGTTGGGGGCTCAGCCCCTCACCACGCTCTGATGGCCGCAGTGATTAAAAGAGGTTTTATTGGAAATGGTTCATTGTACAACAGCTGCGGAGCCCGCGCTCGGAAGGTTGGGCTCCTGCAATACAAACACATCATGCAGAATTGTCTCTAAATCAGCAGCAGCGGACGTGGATCTCTCCAGTACCACCTTCCCCTCCTGCTGAGCTCTAACAGTGTCCTACGCTACGCTAGCAGTTGATCAACTAATTGCTAATTAAGTCGCCGGGCCTGCGAAGGCCCACGCAACTCTTCACAGCATTTGTCTTACATTCAGTTTTAGGAAATGTCGCCGTCTCCTCCTCAATAACGTCGGGGTTATCGCTGTCCCTGTTACACCACCACCACCCCGTGACCATCGCTGGAGGGGGGTCATTCCCATGGGGTGGGGGGAGGACAAGGGGGGGCTGCCGACAGAGCCCTCGCTGCAGCACTGGGCTCCTTGGCTGTGAGCTGGTGGTGGTCATTGGAGTCACCCGAGGACACCGTGTCTCCAAAGCTCTGTGCTGCTCCGGTCTTTAATCCCAGCTTGTGGCTTGCAGGAGCGCTGCCATCTGCCTTCAGTGCTGCCCTATTTTCTGCCCTGCGCAGCGCGGTTTGTTTTTGGTAATTGCTGCTGCAAGCACCTGAACCACTGCAGGGAAAGGGGATACGGGGGAGGGGAAGGAAAAGATCTGGGGCGTGAGGTTAAAAATAAAGCGGCGGTGCCATCTGCTGCTCTCCTGGTACCCACAGCTGAGGTACAGAGGGAAGCCAGGTTGCACCGCTGCAGGCTCTGAGTCCTGCACTCCTTCCCAGCCAAGGAAGAGGAGAACCAAAATTTCCCATCAGCCCCATTGCAGCACGAGCTGCTCTCCCCTCTGTTACTGCCGTAATTGTGGGGCAGCCTTTTTGCTGCCTGGCTGGGAAAAAGAAAAGCTGCACCCCCCCCAGGGCTGAGCGGCTCCTTGTGCCATCAGCGTGGCTGCACCTTTGGGGGGGCTTTTCTGCAGGGAGAGCCCAGTGAGCTGCTGCACGGAACGAGGTCTCCGACAGAGCGCCTTCCACCCCTCATCTCTGGCTGCACTTTCCCTGTTTGCATTCAGGTGCAGAGCCTCGAGATGTCCCTTGATGCTTATCACTGCTCATCCCTTCATTATCAGTCTCTGCAAAGGCACTCGTTGCTCCTTGGCAGCTCACAGAGGGAGTGGAGTGTTGAAGCATAGCGAGGCGATGCTCCCTGGGCTCAACTTCTGCATACCCCGACTCTCTTACATCCAGCCCAAGTGCACGCAGCAGTTCCTGCCTTTACAAGTCTCTCTATCTGCTGCTCCTGAGGCTCAGCCCAGCCCACAGCATTACAGAGGGCGGCAGGATCGCGACACGGAGCTCTCAGCCCCGTTCTTCCTCCCTTGTGCTTTACAGATTCATTCTCTGCATCGTTTGTGAGCGCTCTAATTGGCAGCAGAGTGGGCTTCATGGAGCCTCTAGGAATGAGCAGTGCCTGTCTGGAGAAAGGACAAAGAGAGCAGCGCCCCAGGAGGTGATGGCGGCAGTGGGTGATGCCCTTCCCCTGAGCAGAGCTGCTCCACGTTCACAGAAGCCTTCCTGCTCCTTGCTGGATGGAAATGGCTTTGTGTTGAAGAGAGCACAGCAGGGTTAACCCTGCGGCACAGCAATGCCATCAGCCAGAGCATCCTTCTACAAAAAAAAGGGGCTCCTGCAGGAACATCCTAAGCCAGAAAAGCTGAGCAGCTCCCAGCAGGAGGGCAGGGATTAAAGGGAATCGAGAGCTGGCACAGGGCCAGCCCCACGGCTCCTGGCACCGGGGCTAAGCCTTTGCTGGAGGGCAGTGAGTGCTGGAGCTCGGCTCATTCCCTCCTCCTCTGCTCCTGCTGTCACTCCCATGGCTGCAGGAGCATCGATGCACAAGGTCACAGTCTGCATGGAACAGTTATGGCTGCCCACGTGGCTGCGGGAGGGCAGAAGAGGTGGGAATGTGCAAAGAATTCCCTTAAAAAAAAAAAATCATTAAAAAAAGCCCCATTTGGCTAATAAATTAGAAAGTCAGTTGGTCACCGCTGGGGGGGAACTGCTGCTGTTCCTCTTGGGGGAAGGTGAGTTTGACCCTCCAGAGAGAGCCTGTGGAATTACTGCTTGCGGCTTGCCAGCTGGAAGCGAGCTTCCTCCGAGATCCCAAACTGCTCCAGGGGGTCCTGGAAGGAGAGCACAGGGAAGTGATGGTGAGACACGGGCAGGAGGAGCTGGGACAGCCCTTCTCAGCAGCCTGGCACACAGCAGGGCTGAGTGTTGATGCCAGAGCACAGCTGTCTGTGTTGCAGCCAACAGCCTCACGCAGGGTGGCAGCAGCAAGGCCTGAAATCCAGCCCAACCCCAGCAGCCAACCTCAGGAACTCACCTTCCCCGTCATCTTTTGGATCTCATTCCGGTAGAAAATCAAACTTCTCCTCATGAACTCATAGCTGTAAGAAGAGAACAGCAGGCTGAGCAGAAAGGAATGTGGGGAAGTTTCTGGAGCTATTTAGAGCCAAAGGGAAGCTTGGCCAGGAGGAGGGAGCTGCCTTCCTCCCCAGGTTCACCATGAGTGACCCCAGGAAACAAACAGCATGAGGCTGCAGCAGATGTGCAGCACAAAACAGACCCTTCTCAGGGGGCTCAGCCCACCTGGCTCTCTTGAGTGCCTCAATCCACTCCTGGCACTGCTCTTCGCTGTCACACTCAAAGCAGTACTTCCTCTCTGGCTCCTCAATGAAACCTGCCAAGGACAAGGAAAAGATTTAAGTGAGGTCCTGGCAGAGCTCTTCCTCAACAAAGTGAGGTTCAGCCAGGCTGCAATTAGCACCTTTGTTTACCTAGGATGACCTGTGAACCAGGTGGGAACCCAGGCTTTGTCCCCTCCATCTTACCCTGAGTGGCTTGGAATCCTGCTCCTAACTATGGCTTGGAGTCACACTCTTTCTCTGCCTGCTAAAAGCAAAAGCCCAGCCAAACTTGCCCCTGCAAACTTGAAATCCAGCTCAGAAAGCTGTTTGCTAATAGAAAGGGACTGGAAGATGCACACACAGTGCAACAGCCACTCCTTAACATCCCCCTTTCTTCAACTCAATGCATAACCACTCTTCCCCATACAGTTGTGTTAGAGCTGTGTGTGAGTGATGGTGGCCCAGAGGCGCACCTCAGTACAGCTCAGCAGCCCTCAGCATCACTCCTGCCAGGGAGAGACACTTCCAAAAGCAACACCAACTGCAGAGGCACTTCTGCTCTGTGTTTCCCAGCAGCTGCCTGCAGCGCCCGTCAGCTCAGAGCAGCAAAACACTTTGGAGGGGAAAGAGCAGCTTCTCAAAGAGTGACAGCTTGGAGATGGGCTGGGCAAATGCAGACTGAAACACCCCGAGCCTCCTTGCAAACCGTCAGAGGAGATTTAGTAACCAGAGTGGAAAATGGCCCTAAGGAAGAGATTTTGTGGTGTGCAGAGGGCAGCTATCTGAGGAATGAAATCACACTCAGAGAAGGTACTGACCTGTCTTTGCTGGAGGCTCTGGGGAATTCAGTACTGTGCACAGCAGAAAGCAAGTCCCTGCACAACTCCAATTCTTTTCCAAGACAGAATCAGGACATCTAATTAATTAACATCATCCCCAGAGCTCTGCTTTTTAGTACACAGTGCACAGAGACGTGGGGAAATAACTGGGCCAGGCAGCATCCAACCCCTCGGAGCTGCTGTATGGGACACAGTCAGGCTGCAAGTGCCATCACATTCAACACCTTTCTTGGGAACCTCTGGTCAGCAGAGCTCTGGCAGCGCAGAAACCCCACGCGCTCAGCGGAACGCTCCCAACTGCATTCAGACTGCGTGGGACGGCCAGAACTCCATCTCTGCTGGCTGGGAGCAGGGAGATGGCTCTGCACTGAGAAGCAGCTGTGCCTGACAGCCAGGCCAAAAGATACGGGGATGGCCTTGGAGAAACATCCTGTTATTTTTGCCACATACCTCTGGCACAATAATTAGTTGTTGGGATGAAAGGCCGACGCAGTGCGAGGCAGCTGGAGCCACGGCTATCGACACAAGGACACAGCACGGCGGGAGGACTGCTGCTCCACCAGCACCACAGATGGTTTATCTGAAGCTCACTTGTGTTTTGGGTTTGTTTTTGATAAAATGCAACAGCACAGAAGCAGCAATCTGTCAATACCGAACCCTCCTAGAGAGGGATTGCTACAAGCACTGAGCTGTGGGCTGGCTGCTTTTCCTGCTCCTCTCCTTGCACGCAGCCGTGCCCATCACAGCAACGGGGAGATGCTGCCATCCCAGGACTGGAGCACCGACCAGCAGTGGATGGGGAGGAGGGTTGGGGAGCACTGAGCTGGTATCAAAGAGGGGATGGGGAAAAGCAGGAAGAAAGCAGGAAATGTTTCCTTTCACCAAGAGCCACTGCGAGGGGGACATGAAGGGAACACACACGCAGAACTCACTGATGGAGAAAACGTTCTCCTCTTCTTTGGTGATTCTGCAGTGCTCCAGCAGCAGCGCTCCAATGGGCTGGAAAAGATACAGAGAGGGGGCTCAGCACACAGTCTGTCAGAGCTACAGTGTTCTGAACCCACGGAGCTTACGGAGTGTCCTCTAAAGAGCCTTTGTGTGCTCAGATTCAATCTGGGCTTCAGTGTTCCTTTCTGTCATGCAAAGACGGCGATAAAGTTTGCTTCCTTGCACAGCAAATCAAACAAAGATAAACTGTTTAACATTTTACTTCCTAAGGGTGGCCTTCGAGCTTTGCAGGAGGTTAAGAACAGTGTGTGTGGATGAAGAACAGCTCAGGACAAGCAGGCAGTGGCAGGGACAGGCTGCCAGCCGGCATACACTGAGTAAGGACACAAGAACCACGGGGTAATAGAGCCACAAATGAAAGCCTCTCACATTTCGTTTAGTTTGGACAAAAGATTGCAGTGGGGGATTGCGAATCAGGCAGCAGCACTGACACTGAAGCACCTGTTTGAGGGCAAATTTCCAGTGCATCAGTTCTATGTTGGCAGTCACCCACAGAAACAAGAAGAGGGCACTTCTCAGGACAGGAGCTCAGCCATGATCAGGGTTAAATACTCATGCTGGGAAAAATCTAAAAATGTCACGAAAAGCTCTTGGTTTCTTGGCATGCAGCACTCCCCGCCACATTATAAAGATTACTTCTGATTTTTCAACAGGAGGATCTTGGTTTTATGTGATACGTTCCAGGTTTGCAAATACATGTGGCAGAGTCCAACTTTTGCCACTGTAGGGCAACGGTTGTGTTTGTAGAAAGCAGGGTGTGGTTTGTTGGCAGTACTTCTCCTCGCCCCACCAAGGAGTTTGCACTGTGCAGGACGCCACGTCCTGGCTGCGACAGCCTGGTGCTGCACTGTTCCTCAAAACACACGTGATAACATGCAGGAAAAGGTGTGCGTGTGTCTGTGTGTGTGTGAAGAGAAGCAGGATTTATACCTCAGCTTCATCTGTCCTGAAGTAGAAGAGGAAGTTCACCACCAGCTTCACGAGGCGCTTCTTTAACACTGAGAAGGAAAAGAGTGTTGTGACAGCGAGCCCAGCAGGCACAGGGCCTCCAAACCTGCCTGTTCCCAAGGCCATGCAGTCCCTGCTGGTCCTCCCAGTCTGCTCCCAGTCATGCCCATTTTGTGCTCCCAGTCCCGCTGCTCAGCAGCCCGGGTTCCACCAGCCCATTTCTCCCAGTGCCCCATCCCTGTTCCTTGGCTCTCCCAGTTCTGACCCTCAGCACTGCCCAGCCCTGCTCCTCCATCTCCCACGTTCCTGTCCAAGATCAACCTCTGGACCCCAACTCAGCACCCCACCAACATCCAGCTTCTGCACTCTGCTCCCCACTCCCACCCCAGACCCCTCAGTGCTGCACCTCCAACACCATCCCAGCACATGCAGTTCCACCCCCGCACTCCCAGTCTCATCCCAGCATCCCCAGTGGCACACCTTCAGTTCCATCCCAGTACCCCCAGTGCAGCACCCCCAGTCCCATCCCAGCATACCAACTCCAGCACTCACAGTTCTATCCCAATATTCCCATCCCAGCCCTCCCAGCTCCATCCCAGTATTCCCATCCCAGCATCTCCATTCCCATCCCAGTGCTTCCACCACAGGACCTCCATTCCCAGCCCAGCACTCCCATCCCAGCACCTCCATTCTGATCCCAGTGCTTCCATTCTAGTACTCTCATCCCAGCACCCCCAGCTCCACCCCAGCACTCCCAGTATTCCCATCCCAGCCCTCCCAGCTCCGCCCCAGCACTCCCAGTCCAACACTCCCAGTTCCACCCCAGCATGCCCAACTCCATCCCAACACTCCCAGTCCAATACTCCCACCTCCATCCCTCCACCCCCAGTCCCATCCCAGGACCCCCAGCTCCATCCCAGCATTCCCACTCCAGCACCTCCAGTCCAACACTCCCAACTCCATCCCTTCACCCCCAGTCCCATCCCAGGACTCCCAGTCCAACACTCTCATCTCCATCCCTTCACTCCCAGCTCTATCCCAGCACTGCCACCCCAGCACCCTCAGTCCAACACTCCCAGTTCCACCACAGCACCTCCAGCTCCATCCCAGCACTCCCAGTCCCACACTCTCATCTCCATCCCTTCACCACCAGTCCCACCCCTTCACTCCCAGCTCCATCCCAGCACCCCCAGTCCAACACCCCCAACTCCACCCCAGCACCCCCGGTCCAACACTCCCAGTTCCATCCCAGCACCCCGAGCTCCATCCCTTCACCCCAACTCGACCCCAGCACCCCCAGTCCAACACTCCCATCTCCATCCCTTCGCCCCCAGTCCCACCCCACCCCTTCCAGTCCCATCCCAGGACCACCAGTCCATCACTCTCAGTCCCATCTCAGCCCCCCGGCTCCGCCCACAGCCCCTTCTCCCTCACCGCTGCCCTTTTTGGGGACCCGCATCAAGATCTCGGCCGCTTTCTCGGCCGGCTGCCGGGAGAGGGACAGCAGCTCCCGCTCGTTGTACCGCATGACGAAACCCGGCCGCCCGCCGCCCCGCTACAGCCGCCCCATGCCCGGCCCGACCCCTCTCCCGCCGACCCGGAAGCGTTTCTCCCGGAAGCCGGAAGTCGCTGGGAGGAGGGGGTGGGCAGAGCGCATGCGCGGCGCGGGGAGCGGGGCTGAGCGCGGCGGTATGGGGGCTGTGGGAGGAGGGGCTGCGGGCCTGAGGGGGGGAAATGAGGAGAGTGCGACCCTCGTTGAGGGGATGGGGAGGTTCTGGGAGGGGGCTGTGGTCCCTGCGGTGGTGTTTTGGGGAGGCGGTGACCGTCGCTGAGGGAATAGGGGGGTGTGGGGCCTGTGAGGATGGGGACTGGGGGGGTTTAGAGGGGCTGTGAGCTTTTCTGGGGAGGCTTTTGGGGGGATGTGCCCTCTGAAAGGAAACTGGGGGGGGGTTGAGCGGCATAGAGAGCTCGGGGGTGTTCGTGGGGGGCTGTGAGGGATGAGGGGACTTCGAGGTGGGCTTTGGAGCCCGCTGAGGGAATGTGGGTGTTTAGAGGGGGTGGGGGGGCGTTTGAGGTGTGACCCACCTGTTAGCGACTGGGGGTCTGTGACCCTGTGTGAGGGAACAGGGGTGGGTGAGGGGTGGCTCTGTCCCTTGCTGAGGTGATGGGGGGTCTGCAGGGGGCTGTGGGCCTCGCTGAGGAAATGAGGTGTTGAGGCTCAGAACCTGCTCAGGGGCTGTGGGCTCTGGGGGGGCTGCAGCTCTCAGTGAGGGAGTTGTGGTGGTAATGGGGCTCAGGCCTTTAGTGGGGGAATGGGGGCACCTGGGGGGGCTGTGTCTCTCACTGAGCCTCACTGCACCCTGGTGAGCAGCTGGGAGGGAATCCATCGCTCTCTTTGTGGGGCTGAGGAGGTCGAGGGGAGTCTCTGGGAGCTCATTCCGGCTTTGAGTCACTTTGCTCCTGCTCACTGGGTCAGGGCAGCACCTGGGGAACACTCAGGGAGTGCTTGCAGTGCCTGGGCTGTGTCCTCATGGCGGGGCTCCATGCGAGGCCCAGCTTAGGGAGCTGCTGTCACTCATGTGTCTTTTCTTCATTTTTCCAGACTTTTATTTTTTTTTCCTGAAGTCGCCGAAGCCCAGAAATCCCCACCATGGATTTTCAGCACCGTCCTGGGGGTAAAACGGGGAGTGGAGGCGTAGCTTCAGCCTCAGAAAGCAACCGAGACCGCAGGGAAAGGCTTCGGCAGCTGGCTTTGGAGACCATCGACATCAACAAGGTGAGCCCCAGTCCTGCAGGCTGTGTGTGGGTGAGGTCAGGGCTGCACCTCAGTGGTGGGTGAGAGGTTTAGTGGGGATCTGTGGAGTGGAATAAATACTTCTGTTCCTACTGATGAGGGAGTCGAGCAACTTGTGGAAGGGCCAAGCAGAGGGATGCCAGCACTGGGCTTCTGTTGTGTTATATTCAGTCTTCTTGGCACCGGTTCTTATGTTGCTGCAGTTGAGTATGGTGTTACCAGTGATCAAAAGTGCTCTTGTTTCTTTTTTCTGTATTCCTAAGGCAGTGTTGTGCTAATAACTTCACTCCGTGAACTCAGTTCTTGCAGTGCAGCTCTGCTTTAGAATTTTGATTGTTCAGTTATTCCAATATGGATTTTGCATGTAACTTTTGAAAATTCTCTTCCTAGGACCCCTATTTTATGAAAAATCACTTGGGTTCTTATGAATGCAAGCTTTGCCTGACGCTCCATAACAATGAGGTGAGTTGAGCAGCTGTCTGTCTTGATCTCCATGGCAACAGATATTTTAGAATAATGCTAGCTCCAAGTGCTGGAACCGAAGCTGTTCTCGTTGGCTGATTGCTGGAGGGGCGGTGGGGGGAGCAGAGGCTGTCGATGTTAAGCATGACAAGTTTCTGACAGTTCAGCAGTTGTGAGCAATCTGCAGTTTTTGAGTTCAATTCCGCTGTGCTCTGAGGATTAAAATATCTTTGTCAATGTGAAATGTCACCTCTCATCCGTGACAAATATCTTTCTGTTCAGGAACAGTTCAGTCTTCGTCTAACTTTCTTTCTTTTCCCCCCAGGGAAGTTACTTAGCACATACCCAGGGGAAGAAGCATCAGACCAATCTGTAAGTTGTTGTCCCCTGTAGTTATTCTCCATTACTTAGGCACTTCAAAATTAGATTGTGAGCACCTATAAAACTTGACCTCCATCATGCAGTAGCACTCTGGGCTTGAATGTTCTTTGTCTCTGTTTGTTTCTGAGGCACTCACCAGCAGGTATGAACTAGCTCTGCTCTGAACTGTGGTGCTGACAAGCTCCAGTTCAAAGCCAGCTATGGCATTTCTGAGGGAAGGGAGCAAAAGAGCTTTAAAAGCAATTAAGTCTAGCTGTAAGGGAATCATTTTTGTGAATACAACTTGAGAAAAGTTTGTAAGCTTTAATCTAAGAATTCAGGTTTGCTCTGCTTTTAGATATCTGGCTTGTGGAATTAATTTCCTTCTTGACTTCTAAGAATTCATCTCAGCTCCATCTGTGGAGGTGGGCACCAAAGTGCTCTTAGAGGTGGGTGAGATGGTGGAGGTGACAGCCTGTAGTCAGGGCAAGGCATGGAGAAAACCGGCCTCCCGTGCTGCTTGTGGAGGAGGAGCAGCAGTTTCCCAGTGTTCTTTCTGTGAAGTGCTGAAGTGCTAAATGCTCCTTACCTTACAGGATGCACGCTGCCTTTTAGCTGCCCTTCGGAACCAAGTGCTGATAACTATTTAACATTGCACATTTCCAATGAATCCAGGGCCCGTCGAGCTGCCAAGGAAGCAAAGGAAGCCCCTGCCCAACCTGCACCAGAAAAAGTCAAAGTGGAAGTGAAGAAGTTTGTGAAAATTGGACGGCCAGGTTACAAAGGTTTGTCAGCAGTGCCTGTCGTAGCAGACACCCTATGGCTGCTGGAGCTTGCTTGAAGTGCAGTGCTGTGGGCATGAATTGTTCATCAGCCTTTTTAGCAGAGCTGTCCATAAATAAGATATGGGCTTATCTCCTGATGTCCCTTATTGTTTAAATTACCCATGGGATGTCTCTTTATTGCTGGCAGTCAAGTGGGAGCCGTTTTAATAATAGATCAGTACATCTCAGTCTGTCAGTTCTTACAGTAGTCATATGGGAGATGATGGCATTGCTTCAGTCTCTCTTTTATTGTGCTCTGCCATCTCTCACCATTGCTCACAAGTCACCCATTGGCTGCATAGCTCAGGGTTTTTTCTCTCTGAACTCCCCACTGTGTGATTTTGGCCTTCACTACAAGACATGGCTTCTTTATCTCCCAGCTGTGCTCTGCAGTGCACAGTGTGTCAGTGTCTGTGCCCCACAGCAGCTGCATTTCAGTAGACACCCACAGGAACTTTGGTTGAAGACATTGTGGCATTTTATTTGATAAATGGGAAACAAAATCCTGTCATATTTTGTTCTTGGAGCTTCCTAGGGCAGAAGCAATGCTGTGCTGACCTTTATGTAATGTACTAAGCTTTCTTATTTTCTTTACAGTGACCAAACAGAGAGATCCAGAGACAGGCCAGCAGAGCCTTCTCTTCCAGGTAAGGTCACATTCTTGGTTTCTGGGTTATCCAAGTAAAACCTTGGCTAAATGAGCAGTTCTTTGCAAGACTCATGAGGTAATAATAAAATAAAAAGAACTTATCTTGCTGGTTTGCTGTTGATAACTAAATGGAAGAATCCGTGATCATAATTGTTGAGCTGTTTTCTTTGGCAGCAGTAAACTTTCAGTTGGGAGCTTCTCTTCTTCAGCTATTCTCGCATAGCTGAGGGGTTCCTTCTGTATGAAGGAGGAGAGCACGAGGGGGGTGTTATAAATCTGCCATAATACCCCAACAGATCGATTACCCAGAGATTGCAGAAAGCATCATGCCTCGCCATCGGTTCATGTCAGCATATGAGCAAAGGATTGAGCCCCCCGATCGGCGCTGGCAGTACCTCCTGATGGCAGCAGAGCCCTACGAAACCATCGCCTTCAAGGTAACGTTTGGGGCTGACTGATGGCAGGGAGAGTTCCCATATTTTCCAGGACATTAGTTCCCAGTGATGGCCGTCACAGGCTTGTTCTGTTCTAGCTTTTTGGGGGGTTAATGGCCTGGAAAGGAAGGTCAAGAAGACGTGGCTGGAAGTTGTTAGACTCTGCTGAGAATTACTGGAGGACTCTGGCATGAAAACCAGGCTCTGCGTTGAGCTCTGGGGAGCCATTGAATTCTCAGTGTCTGGCACAGAAAGGATCCTCCTGGGCTCTGCTCCCAGCCTTTGTGCAGATGTTGAGAGGGGTTTTTTCTGCCAGCATACTTGTCCTTGACCGATAGGGAAGTAACTCAATTCTTTGCTGCCCCCATCTCTATCTAATAACATCCGAGACGAGCGCATCTCACAAAGGCCTGAAATAACTGCTTATCTGGCGGGCTGTGGTGCTAGAAAGGGCCACTGAGCTAATCTGGTGCTACTAATAATAGCTCCCTGTTCTTCTGTGTTGCAGGTGCCAAGCAGAGAAATCGACAAAGCGGAGGGAAAGTTTTGGACCCACTGGAACAGGGAAACCAAACAGGTAGCTGGAACGTGGCAGCATCTTAAGGGTTGAAGGGGGAAGGGGGAGGGCAGAGCCTGGGGGAAAAGACAGTGGAGTCGCATCCATTTTGGCTTTGGTGCTAAAGTCGCTGATGTGTGATGGCACAAAGTTGTCCTGAGAGCTGATCGTTTCCTTCTCTTTGCTTTTTTCCCTCTCCGCAGTTCTTCCTTCAATTCCACTTCAAAATGGAGAAGCCCCCAGCTCCCCCCAACCTCCCTCCTGGCCCTCCGACCGTGAAGCGACCTCCTCCACCTCCGCTGATGAACGGATTGCCCCCCAGGCCCCCTCTGCCAGACTCGATGCCTCCACCTCCTCCAGGAGGGATGACTTTGCCCCCCATGCCACCCTCTGGACCAGTACCACCTCCTCCAGTGCCACCTCAGCTGCCACCAGCGCCCGGTGTCCCTCCCCCCGCTCCTCTGCCACCCATGATGAGACCCCCCCTCCCCACGGAGGGGCCGGGCACTATTCCCCCTCCTCCTCCCTCCAACTGAAGCCTCTCCATCCCACCGGACTCGTCTGGCTCATAGCTTTTTATATGCAGGTTACAACTGATTGGGGTAAAATAGTCTTGTTTTGTATGCCAGTGATTTTGATTAGATCCTGTAGATCCATTAAAAGGTTTTCACTTTTGTTTTCTCTCTTTCTTCCCGAGTAATTGGTTAAAATCTTGTTGTGTGGTCGCTTTATTTTGTCCTTCAGTGTGTAAAGCATTCCCCAGCTGGTTATGTTATCAAAATGATCCAAAGAGGACACAAAAGACAGGAGCTCCCCTGGCACCTCAGTCAGCTGCTCCTGGCTGGCAGAGCTGCATTTCCCCATCCCGACCTCACGTGCATCCCATCATGACCAGTGCATCAGCTGCTATTCAGCTGAAGTCCTTTAAGGGAGTTGGCTGGCCGTGGGCACGCAGAAGGCACTTGTGTTTTTGGCAGAATGCTGGTGAGCACAACGCCCTACGTGTGCAGCTCTCTGTCTTCCTGCTCAAATGCATTCACAATCAGCATCCCTCGTGCTGCACTCAGAAACCTCATTTTTCCTCCCAGCACTGAGCTCTGTACACCAGCTATGATGGCAGCCAGAAGCAGCACAGAAATGTCTCTTTGAAGGAAATCACATTGCTTCAAGAGCCCTTGAAAAGCACTGGGTGAGCTTTCACTGGCAGCTTAGAGAAGAATCCCCCCACCCTGCTGCTCTCTGGGCTGTTGATGCTCAACATGGGCCTCCATGCCTGAAACAACTCTGCTGAGCCTCCTGCATGCAGGCCGTGTTTGTGAGCCCTTTGGGTCTGTGCTGGGGCTGTATCCTGAGCTTCACCCTGCACGAGTCCTGGGAGCACAGAAAAGGGCTCTGCTCGTGCACTGGGATCTCGTCCAGGTACACTGGCACCTGTTAGGTGCTATTCTGCACGTGTTGTGTGGCTGGAGACGTGCACAGCCTCTGTGCTCTGAGGGGGAGGCACCCAGCGGAGGGAGCTTTGGGCATTTCCTTTTTCCAAATTTCTCCCTCTTATCTTCACCCTCTCCCCCAGGTGTGGACAGCCCTCTCCTCCCAGTGTCGCTGCTGATGGGAATGGTGTGTGCCAATCCCTGCGAAACCTCCGGCCCCAGTTCCACCCTCCGCTCAAAACATCTCAACTCAAGGACACCATCCCTACAACCAAAGGGAAACAGCTTGGCAGTTTTGTTTTTTTTTCTTTCTTTCTTTTCTTCAGTTTCCAATACTGGATGCTAAACCCAAAAATAGAACAGAAAAGTTCCTCTGACCCAGCCCTCCCTCCTTGGCAGCGGGGCAGCAGCCGTGTTTCGCAGGGGAGGTGTGTTGTGTGTTGGCCACTCAAGGCCACTGCTTTTAAAAGGGAGACGTGGGTCCTCCCGCACACAGAGGTGCATCGGGCGGCTCGGCGGCTGCTCTGGGTGCAGTGAAACAAGGAGGATGAAGGCGGTTCTCGGGGTGCTGCTTCCATACCTGGTGCTGCTGCTCCACTCCGCAGCTCTGCCGAGAAAAGGGACCCATGGAGCAGAGGCTGTGCTGGGGCAGAGCCTCTCAGAGGAGACGGAACTTGGAGCAAAGAGGGAAAATGTGAGCAGAGCGCGACCCGGCTCGGCGGTGAGACTGAAGATGACTGTGGCTTCTCGCCTCCTCCCTGAGCCTGCAGCAAGCTGCACACAGGCTGACGGCTCCAGCTTGCAGCCCTGGCCCTTGGGGGGGCTGGAGGGCCCCGTGTGCCGCCTGAAGATGGACAACAGTGAGGTCCCCCCATCCCACCTGGAGGTGGTGGGGGTCCTCACCCGCTATGAAAGCACCTTCATCAAGGTGCTGCGCACCAGCTGGAAGCACCACAACCCCGAGACCTTTGGGCTGTGCCCAGGTGGAGGTGCACAAACCGTGCTTCGACCGCTGCAGCAGCTCCAGGAGCACCTGGCAGGGCCAGGCACGGGGCTGCAGCGATTCCTTGTCCTGCATCTGGAGGAAGGTGGGAGCTGGAGGGTCGTGGTGTGGGGAAGGCCAATGCTATCGATGGGCCTGAGGTGGAGGTATGGGTGAAGAGTTGGGTTTGCAGGTTGGGTTTGCTTTAGGATAAAGCTGTACAACAGATCCTCTCCTCGTGTGCGTGTGTCAGAAGCTTTCATAGCGGTGAGCCTGCGTGCAATGAACACCCAGTGCTGCAACATCAGCGGGTTCCGCACTGCTCAGTTTGGTTCTGGAGCTGCAGCATTTCTCCCTTACTGTCCCAGTCATTGAAGTTTGGTTCTATTCTGTCCAACTGGGAAAAAACCCAACAGTGGTCCTCGGGGGTTCCCCACCAAATGGACCGTGCTGCCCTCCATCACCTGAAGCACTCATGGTTTGCCACTGATCTGAGTGATGTGAGGAGCAGAGCTCAGCCCCAGAGCCCCTTCCTCTCCCTTTGCACTGTTATGGCTGCATGCTTCACCCACCCTGTGCTCTCTTTGCAGTGAAATGGGAAGCACAGGCCTGGCTCTGGTTCAGGCTGCCGTTCCATGCAGAGGTGGGGCAGGTGCTGGGAGAGCTGCAGGTCGCTCTGCTGCTCTTCTACCCGGGCAGCCCCACAGGGAGACAGGCTGAGGGCCGCCAGGAGCTGCTGGTGGAGGGCATGGGGCTGACACAGGAGCAGGTGGGTGACCCTGGGGGGCAGGAGGAGAGGGGGGACCTTGGCTCTGCTTGCCCAGCAGCTTCGCATCCCCTTCCCTTCCCTTCCCTTCCCTTCCCTTCCCTTCCCTTCCTCCCTTCCCTTCCCTTCCCTTCCCTTCCCTTCCCTTCCCTTCCCTTCCCTTCCCTTCCCTTCCCTTCCCTTCCCCTCCCTTCCCTTCCCCACCCCGTCCCAAAGGTCTCTCTATCCCATCCTCTCCCTCTGTCTTCCCCACCCCATCCCAGTACTTTTCCCACCCTCTCTCCGACTGGGGCAGTCCGGGCAGAGCAGTGCCTGAAGATGGTGCTGTTACCCTGTCCCCAAGCTGCTGCCAGGGACAAAGGAACAAGACCGAGGGGTGCTCAGCCCGAACTGGAGGTGCTCATCCCATGCTCTGGGGGTGCTCAGCCCATACTGGGGGTGCGCAGCTGCCCCCATGCCCTCCTCCCTTCCCTCCCAGTTCTCCCCAGCCTGACCAGTTCCAGAGCCTCCTCACTCCATACCTTGGGCTGGATCAGTCCCTGGGTGCTCGGGAAACAGGGACTGGACTGTAGAGGGGTCTTGCTGACCCCCGTGATGCCTCCTGCAGGATCTCAGGGGCTCTTGTGCCTTTGCTCCCCACAGAGCCTTTGCTTCACTAGGGATACCCAGTACCTGCTCCTCAGAGCCTCGGTGGCTGCCGTGACCAGCAGCAGCAAGGAGCTGAGCTTCCAGGCGTCCCTGACCATCAGGCACCACGGGGATGGAGGTAGGTTTGGGGACAGCCCATGGCAACAGTGGTGCTGATGGCTGAGCACTGGGGACCTGGCACTGATGAGGGACTGGGGGGGTCCTGCAGCACTGTCTCCATTGTGTCCCCATCTCCAGGTGCCCCTCTGTCCCTCATGGAGACCCAGCAGCTCCTCTTTGGCTCAGATGAGAAATGTTTCACCAGGATGACACCTGTGCTGCTCCTGCTGGCTGGTTCAACACCTGAGGATGATGCTGCATCCCCTTCCTCCTATCTCTCTGCCAGTGGGGTGGTGGATGTGGCTCCCTATCCACAGCTCAGGTCCGTGCATGGAAAACCATGAGGGGAAGGGGGAAAAGGCACTGTAATTCCTCCTGTCCCATCCCTTGGACCCTGGTTGGGAGGATGCATGGCACGCCAAGGTGGTTTGGGAGTGCTGTGTCCCAATCCTTTACACCACTGTCACCCCACTGTGTTCTCCCCACAGCCCACCCCATCCCGGCACCGCAGAGCCGCCGTCCCACACCACAGCCAGCCCAGCCAACACCACATCCCCAACGGCAGGAGACAGCGGGCAGTTCCTGGGTGTGCTGACCCTCTTCATCCGCCGGGTGCTGAGCCCCCGCAGCGAGCCGCCCACCCAGCCCAGCTCCCAGCACTGGCTGGACTTCCAGATGATGGAGACGCTCCCGCACCAACTGCTCAACCTGTCGGAGACGGCCGCCCTGGAGCGCCTGGTGCAGTCAGAGGAGCCCTCGGTGCTGCTTTTCCCCCAGGAGGGCGGCGTGGGGCTGGAGCAGCATTTTGGGGACTGGCAGCTGGAGGGGACGGTGCTGCAGCTGCTGATGGGCAAACTGCAGGCTGTGATCCACGACCTGAGGGACATCCCGGAGTTCCAAGCCAACACGGGGCTCTTCCAGCAGCTCCTGAGCTTCTGCTACCACCCTCCAGGGCCGGCCGGGGGCGGGCAGCCCCCAGGTTCGGGGAAGCTGCACGCATTGCTGCTGCTGAAGGCGCTGCAAACGGTGCGGGCGCGTTGGCAGGAGAGGAGGAAAGTCCTGCGGCAAAACCGCAGCGCGCGGCACCAGGCGCACTGCCGGCTGCAGGAGCTGACCATCGACCTGCGCGACCGCAACTTCATCGTCATGCCCACCGTCTATGCGGCCAACAACTGCGAGGGGCCCTGCAAGCTGCCCCTCTCCACCCGCGTGCCCGGCTACCACTCGCACACCGTGCTGCTGCTGGGCATGCAGGAGCGGGGCTCGCCGCTGCAGCGCGCTCCGTGCTGCGTGCCCGTCCGTTACTCGGACCAGCTCATCATCAGCGTGTCGGCCGAGGGGTTGGAGGTGCGCAAGTTCCCCAACATGGTGGCGGAGGAGTGCGGCTGTCGGTAGAGGTTCCCACCTGCAGCCCTCGTGCAGTGCTCCTGGCTGAGATGGGAGCATCCCTCCGAGCGCCTTTTCCTCCTGGTTTGCCTCCTAGCGTTGCTCTGGTTCTGTTTTTATTCTGTGGGTTGTGCTGCCCTACGTCTGCCTGCAGTGTCTCGTGGCCGTACCCATCCCTGAGCCCTTGGGGGCAAAACCCCCGGTTCCACTCTGCTGTTCCATGGGGTCCCATCCCCACACTTGGCCATGGCAATGGCTGCAGTGCTGGGCTTGCTGCTGGGTGCTGCTGTGTTGCTCCACGCTGTCACCGCTCCCCAGAGCACAGCAGATCCCATTACATGTCTTAACATTATTAGTGTGAATGACATCAGCACACAGAGCCCGGCTGCCCCGTGCCAGCTCCCAGCTGAGTTCCATGGGACCCCACCATCAGGCTGAGTCCGTGTGACAGGGGCACAGCCCCCCACCCCCCTCTCTCTTTGCTCTGCGTTCTCTCTTCTTTTTACAACACACAAACGTATCCAGAAACATGGTATATATATATATATATATATAATTTTTTTAAGACATTTAATACCTTCTTAAAAATGAACATCAGTTTGTTTTAACCACTATTGGTTTAGCAAATACTCAAACCCGCTGCAGTTGGAGACTCCTGCAGTTGCTGCAGCACTGTGTGGTAATGCTCGTGTGCTTTCTCCCTAAAAGCAGCTCTGCGGAGCAGGACCTGAGCTCTGGTTCCAAAGCTTTGGGCCTCCTGCACTGGGGCCATGTGTCCACGCTCCGAGGGCAGCTTGGCTTCCTTCACCCGGAACACACTTCTCTCTTTGATTTGTTTTTCAATAAAATCATTCACTGAATTAAAGAGCTACCAGGGCTGCAGACCCCTCTGTTTGCCGGGAGTGCATCCTTGCTCCTTAGGTGTCAGCATGGGAGACAATGAGCTGCTGCTGCAGCTGGGATGGAGGGTGGCACGAAGCCCAGGGGGAGCAGAGCTCATTTCCATGCTCCCTATGGGCTGCCTTCATCCTGGGGAGTCCTAGAGTCCCCACAGAGGCTCATGCTGGGCTGGGTGGCCGATGTCCCCACAGGCATGGCAGGACCCCAACGTCCCCATTGGCAAAGCAGAACTCAGTGTCACCATGGGAACAGCAGGACTCAGTCACTCACAGGCACAGATGAATCCCATCATCAGAGCAGGACCCCAGTGTCTCAATGGGCACAGCAGATCCCAGTGTCCCCATCAGCACAGCAGGACCCCAGTGTCCCCGTCGGCACAGCAGTGCCCCTGTGTCCCCATGGGCACAGCAGATCCCAGTGTCCCCATCAGCAGAGCAGGACCCCAATGTCTCCATTGCCACAGCAGGTCCCAATGTCCCATGGGTACAGCAGGATCCCGATGTCCCCACTTCGCTTGCAGCCACTCTGGGCGTGGGGACAAAGGCTGAAGGCGTGGTGGCAGCAGGGCGGTGGTGGCCATGTATCCGTGGGGCCGGGCCCAGTCGGTCCCTCGCAGCCTTCAGTCACGCCGCCGGCCCTCTCGTGCCCTGTCCCTCCCCGTTGGCTCCCCGGCCTTCCTGCCCCACTGCTCGCCCCGTGGCAGCCCCCAGTTCCTCCGGCCGCTCTCCTGCCGCTCGGCTCTGCCCGCTCTGCCCTTGCTGCCATCCCTGCGCTGCTCATCCTTCTCCTGCCGGCTCTCCTTCCCCTCACGGCGTCTCTTCTTGTGTTGCTGCTGCTCGGGCTCCCTGTGTGCCCGGGGGGCTCTGGGGGGCTTCTCCTCGGGGCTCCTATCCTTGGGACGCGGCTCCCGACGGCCGCTCCTCTCTGCTGGGGCTGTGCGGCCCTCCTTGGGCCTCTCCTCCTTCTCTTCCTTCTCCTCTTCCTCCTCCTTCTCCTCCTCCTTTTTTTTCTTTTCTTCCTTCTTCTCTTCCTTTTTCTCCTCCTTCTTCTCTTTCTTCTCTTCCTTATCCTCCTTCTTCTCTTTCTTCTCTTCCTTATCCTCCTTCTTCTCTTTCTTCTCTTCCTTATCCTCCTTCTTCTCTTCCTCCTTCTCCTCCTTTCTCTCCTCCTTCTCTGGGCCTCAAGTTTTCTCCTCCTTCTCCAGACCTCGGGTCTCCTCCTTTTCTTCTCTGGGCCCCGTGGTTTCTCCTCTCCTCAGCTCCACTTTGGCTGTTGGCTCCTCAGATTTCTCTGTGGGCTCTTCCTCCTCTTCTCCAGGCTCTTCCTCCTCATGCCCCGGCTCCGAGCGGCCAAACCACTTCTTGAAGATCCAGGGCTCGGCCTGGGAGACAGCGGTGTCACACACCTCATGCCCTCTCCATCCCTCCCAAGGAGGACCACAGAACCATTCTGGTTGGAAAAGACCTCTCAGATCCCCAAACCTGACCCCTGCCCACACCCACCATGCCCACTGACCATGACCCCAAGTGCCACATCTCCACGGTTCTTGAACACCTCCAGGGACCATGATCTCCTCTGCACCAGAGGATGCTGTCCCCTCACCTTCAGCCCCATACCAGGTTGCTGTCCGCTTCGTCATCGTCACCATCGTCATCCTCCAGCATGCTGCTCTCAGGCGGGACGGGCTGTGGAGCCACCACCTCTGGGACCTCCTCCTTGGGGATGACGACCTCTAGGGATGGAGAGCAATGAGCTACAACCCAAGCCCTACCCCTAACCCTAAAACCTAAAACCCACCCAGCTCCGAACACACCATGGATGGGAGCTGCTGGGGGCTCTTGCTTGCCACTGCTGACATCATCCCTGGGGCATGGTGGAGCTGGAAGAGAAGAGGGGACAGAGGGCAGGGGTGGAGGTGACAATGTTGAGGTGCAGCCATCCTGGCAGCACAGGGACAACGCTCACCTTGGAGCACCTGGAAGCTGACACTGAGCAGGGCGATGATGGAGGCCACCAGGATGCACTTGCTGGGGGTGAGCCCTTCCCAGATGAGCGGCTCCTCCGCGGGGTCCAGGCTGTGGGGCTCCACCTTTGCTTTCACGGGGAGGCTCTTGGGGACTGGGAACCCAAAGGAACTCAGAATTACCAGAGGTGGACCCTGACACCCCCTGTGCAGCCTCACAAGGGTTGCACCAAGCCCCCTGGGGTTCATATTGCAGAAATGGGGGATTCCATCCCCACCCCATCACCAGATGGTGCCCCTGGGCTGGCTGGGGACATGGGACAGTGGGGCAGTGTTGGGGTCGATGAGGATTTTCCATGCACTCCTACCTGCAGGCACCGCGGCGCTGCCCTTTGTTCCCACCTTCTCTGCACTTCTCTCACGCTTCTTTTCCGTGCTGTGCGACGTCGGCTCAGGCATGCTCAGCTCAGGGACGTCCAACTGCTGCTCAGGGACACCACACCGGGTCCCCACCTCCTTTAGGCCCTGTGCAAAGAGGAGCAAACGTGTGTGCATGTGCACAGTCAGGTGGGATGGGGGTCAGCTGCGTGAACCCTCCCAGAGCCAGAGCCAGAGATGCTGTATGCAGCTGGGGTTGAGCGGATGGAACCAGCCCCTCTTTGCAGTCCTGGTGGCTACCAGGGCCAGGCAGGAGCTTTGCCAGCTCCTCCAGCATGTATTCCTGGTGCCTGTGTCTGTATCTCTGAGCTCATTGGGATTTGATTATCTGCTAGGATGGGTTTCACCACTAGCTGGCTCCGTGCTGCAGAGTGTAGGGCTGCGCCTGAGCAATCCCAACCCTTGTGGGATCTGCCGAATGGGCCCCACTATGGGGACAATGCCTGGGCTCTGGGTTTGGTGCTAGCTGTCTGCTGCCCTGTGTCACAGTGCTGGATTGGTGCCACAAGTGGGAACTGCCACTAGCACGGCTCAGTGACAGCAACAGCTGGGCCATGAGGGCTGTGCTTCCTGCTCCCAACTCTGCGGAGGGACCTCTCTGCTTCCCAACCTGGAAAACTCTCCAGGGTGTGCACCTGAGGATGCCCAAACGCTGTCACAGGGTGGGATGCAGATCCCAGCCCACCACCACTACCAGCCCTGAGGGTGGTGCACTCCATGTCAGGTGGATGTTTTGTGTTTTTCCATGCAGGCTGGGAACAGAGCAGCCCACGGGCCATATACCACAGCCCTACACAGACATAGGGACTATGCCCCCCATCCCCAGTTCAGGAGCTGGTCTCACCCCTTGGCTGGGTCAGCAAAGGTTTTTTCCCAGTAACCCTCCCCAGGACCCTTTGTAAGCCCCGATCCCAGGACAGGAGGGTCTCAACTCTTGTCCAAACCCACCAGGTTGCAAGGTGGAACCACGGGTGTCAGGGTCCCAATCCTGTCCTGTACCCATTTTAACCACTGAACCATCCAGTCTTCATCACAACTGAGACACCGCCTCCCTGTCCCGATGACGGACCCAAAGGCACCAGCACACTTACAATCTATGGCTCTCCCCACCGCTGCTCCCCGGCACATCAGCACCTGCAGAAGACAAGCAGAGCGTGGCACTCAGTAGGATGCTCACCTTCCTGGGCAAGATGAGGGGGACAGTGGCCTCTGTGCCATCACCCACATAGGGACAATCAGCCTGGCGGGCACAACATCACCCCAAAAGCACCACCCCAAGGCCGTGGGCTTCTGGGATCTGCACATCCCATCCATCATCGGGAAGAGGAATTTCTGCCCCATCTGAGCCAGATTTAGTTTGTTTTTCCCTGGTGGAACAATGAATGCTGAGAAAAAAAGCACCAATTCCCAGGCTGGAATCTAAAACACGACATTGGAAGCTACACAAATAATGATGAGCAAAATTTGTGGCTGAGAAGCAATGGCATGAAAGATCTTGGCTTTCGACGTGGAATCAAAACAAGACTTCAGGTTCTGTTTTAGTTACCTCAGTCAAGGCAAGCCGGCCTGTGCTCCCGAGAAGCAGAGCATCTATTCCCAGAATCGGATTTTGGGGGTCCCTCCCCAAGCTCGTGAAGTCTTCTCCATGGCGAGGCAACGGGAGCGTGGAGATGGTAAGCGTGGTCCCCAGGGTTCATAGTGGATCATCTCCAAAGCCAGTGCCCCAAGCACGCAGCCACTGCCCAGCAGAGCATGGCAAAGACAGCCACGTGGCAGGGACAGCCATGTGGTATGGGGACAGCCATGTGGTATAGGGACAGCCATGTGGCATAGGGACAACCACATGGCAAGGATGGCCACATGGTAGGCGTGACCACCAATGCCAGGGCTGCCACCAGACAGCCCATTTCCAGCCCTCATCTTGCACTGACTCCTCTATGGGGATAAGGCTACCTCGTGCATGAATGCTGCATCCTCTCCCATGTGCTCTGTGCTCCAGGGCTTTTCAACACACAGAGTTATGACCCCAGATGAAATGTGGCCCCATTTTGCTGTTGCTTGGACTTCTCCTGAGCAAGCCCAAGTTGTGAGAGCCCGAGGTTGTTAACTCATGTCAAAGAAATGGCCAAAAATAGCCCCTTGCCCGCCCTGCCATCCCTGAGCACCCTCACATGGCCACGTCAGGATGGGTCCCATTGCCCTCATTATGCCCGTGGCCAGCACAGCACCACATCCCCCTGGCCATGCGTTGCCCCTGCCCACCCTGATTCAATAAAAAAGGAGAAAATCAACACAAAGCCATACCTCGGGCTGAGCACAGCCGCCTCACCTCCAGCCTGCGGTCCGGTACAGGCAGTGTGCAGTAATGTACAGCAACAGCTGCTCCTGCACCGAGCAAAATAGCACCCAATCACCGGGGGTTGCAGCACCCAGAGCTGCCCCCCCAGAAAAGGCAGTGTGGCACGGGGCTGACCCCAAACCTGGGGCTGTGGCTCTGCTCCCTGAGTGCATCCCAGTGTTGGGGCTGCTAGGGGATGGGGTATCTCCTTTTTGGGCAGCTGGAAAGGAAAAGCGGCTCTGCTGGTGGGGACAGGCTCAGGTAGAAGCCCACCCTCCCAGTGTGTCCCCATTGAAGTGGCACCACGTGGCACGTGTTGGTGTCCTGCCTCGAGGACACCTCTTCAGATGTTGCTCTGGAAGGCAGAAGGGCTGAGAACCCAAAGCTGCAGCAAGTCGTTTTGCAGCACTGACATTTGCCTTCAGCACAGGTTTGATATTTCATCCATCGCAGATCCACAGGAGGGACAAACCAGGCACCGGCACCTCTGGAGCCCCAGACAGCAGGAGCCGATCCCAAACAGAGCTCCAGGGCTCTGCAGCCAGATTGAAGCCACGCTGTCTGTTTCCTATTAACAGAATGAAAAACAACTTACGGAGCATTTTTTCCCCCTAACATCACTTCAGCTTGATGCAGCTCTGTTCTTCTGACGCCGCGATGATGGATGGCATGGGCTGGCCCCTGCCCAAGCTTGGAGGACTCCCAGGGTTTTATGCACACTGGGACAGGGAGGAAGCCTGCATGGTGCCCAGCACGAAGGCTCGCCCTCCTCATCCTCTGCCTGCGGAGCTCCTATATACCCCAAACAGGATAACTAGCATCCTCCTCCTGCATGCTGGGAGCACTCTTGGCCACGGGGCGTCAGCCCACGGTCCTGCTTTAGGACCACGCAGCAGACAGGAGCAGCCGTCTGCTTTCCAGGGCAGGGATTTCCCGGCTCTGGCAGAGGCAGGGCTGAGCACGCAGTGAACCCTACTGCAGTATAAATAACCTTCTGCCAAAGCCGAGCCCAGATGGAGGAGAGCTGTGCCATAAACAAAGCCCTCCCCAACGCGCCAGGGCTGCGGGCGCGTGCCAAGGGTATATTTCTGTTTTATTCCCACTCCAGTAGGGTCAGGCAGTTAGCTGGCGAGGCACATTTGCTTTATAGGGGCAAAGTGAAAGCAGAACATCAGCAGCTGAATAACAACTCCTTCTGCTCCCAGCTGTGTTTCATGTGGGGCTTGCAGGTCCGTCAGCTTGCTGTGTTCTGATGTCAAACTCATCCTCCCAGGACACACATGCAGAGCCCAAGCAAAACTTCTTCCCACTCATCCTGGTGTGGGACCATGGGACAGGGACTCTTCTGCACATTCAGGGCCTTCTCAGCTTGTTTCTTGCAGCAGGAAGAGACCAAGAGGTGTTTCATCCCCATTGTTCAGTTCTAACTCAGGCAGATGGAGGAAGGAGATACCTAGAGGTAAAGTCTTTCCTAATCCCTTGACTTCCCCACCAAATCCCAGCTTTTCCCTCGCCCTGAGGCTCAGAAAAGGGGTTTTGGTTGGTACCCAAGAGCCAGCTCCCAGCTGTGCTGCAGCAACCCCGTGCTTCTATAGCAACGCTCTCCCATCTTCCCAGTGGGATGTAATGTCCTTCCTCCCCATCTTTAATAACTTGTGCTTAAAAGACAGCTGCCAAGACATGAGGTTGGTCCCTGGTTATCTTCAGACTTGGGTTTAAGGAAAGCTGATGTTGTCTGTTGTCAGAACTGAAGGACTACGTGGTCCGTGAGTGCAGCCAGCGTCGTCCCTGCATCTTGCCCTCACACAGCCATGGGGTGATGCAAACAAATGGACACCATCTTCATTAGGGAGTGCTTGAGAAGTTACAGGAAGCAAAGAGACGTTTTCTGTCTGCCAGCTGTGCCTCTCCCATCAAATCACACTTCTCTCATCACCGATGATTTGAGATGAATCAAGGCGAGCAATCTCCTTGTCTCGGTGCCATTAATTGGAAGCCCGCAGCATTTTGGAAGCAAGATGTTCCTGTGGCTTTGTGCCACCAGGTGTTACTGTGGGATTGGGTAATGCTTCCTGACACGGAGAGATCCAGTGAGAAATGGAGCATCCTAAGCACAAGCTGATGCCCACGGCTGGTACCAAATGGGCCCCTCTGCCCTCGGAGATCCCATATGATCCAGAGCAGCTCTGCACTGTCTGATCACACCCTAATCCACGTGTGACCCAAATACTCCGATTTACAAATCCCAGAGGTTTTCGCTCCATTTGCCTGGCAGAAGGAGCAGCATTCAGGTCAGCTGGAACACGAGGTGCCAGATCCCATTAAATGCCACTTTCAGTCTCAGCTTCATTTGATAATTGTTCCATTATACGTTTTCTCACAGCTCAGTGCTGCTTGGGGCTAATCGTTATTCTCTTTGGAGACTTCAAGCCATCAGTAGCTCTGAGTAGAGCATGAGCAAGTAAGTGCTGGGACACGACACTCCAAACAAAACATCCCTGAAGGTGCTGCCTGGTGACAGGGACAGGTCCCACCAGACACCTCATCCATGCCATGGAACCAGGAACAGCACCATGCGGTGCTGGTGGGACCAGGAACTCATTTCAAGAGCAACCAGCTGTTCCTCATTTCTCCTTTCCTTTATTAGATAAGAAATTCCAAGTTAGAAGTCAGCAGAATTCAGAAATCACATGCAAATCTCACGTGCCAGGCTGCGCTCTCCTGCCTGCTCACTAGTTTCTTTGTTTCTCTGTGACAATGGAAGAAGGCTGGAAAGGCTGGATTTCCACTTTCTTTGGCATCAAAAAGGACTATGATCATAGAATCATGGATGTTTTGGGTTGGAAGGGGCCTTAAAAATCATAGAACCACATAATGGTTGGGTTGGGTTGGAAGGGGCCTTAAAGGTCGTGGAAACGTAGAATGGTTGGTTTGGGTTGGAAGGGGCCTTAAAGGTCATGGAACCACAGGCTCCATCCCACATGGCTGCCTGTCTCTAAAGGGACCTGCATGAGCACCTCCAGCTGAGGTTGAAGTGCTGCAGTGGCTTTTATGCTGTTTTCTCCCCAGTACAGCACAGCAACACGACTAGCAGGGTTTGCACTGACCACAGACCTTTCTCTTTTCACCCCAGAAGAGCCAATCCACCTCAGCATCCCACCTGCAGCTAGGGATAGCTTAGGTTGGGCTCCATCTCAGGAAGAAAACCCACGGCACAGAAGCCAGGAGCAGGGCTTTGGTTAGGGCAGCAGGAGATGGATGCACAGAGGCCATCCCAACCACAGAGTTCCTGGATGGGGAGGCACTGCTGCTGAGTTTGAAGCATGGCTGCCCTTGAGTGGTGCCTCAGGAGCACAAAGGATCCCTGAAGGGATGCACGTCCACATCACAGCTCCAGGATTCCATCCCTTCTGTCCCTCCTCCTGGCCCCATATGTGCGGTGGGAGAGCAGAGCCAGCTGAGGCTTCTTGCTGTGTATTTTTCTTTTCCTGTTCTAGGAAAACACAAACAACAGCCTGAAGGAATTTCCTCCTCCAGCCCTGAGTCAGGCCCCAAATTGGCCACTTGAAATCGCGAGGGTTTTATTTTCATAGGAAGTAGTGCAGCAGCACTGGGCACAGCAGTCCCCATCTCTGAGCCCATCACGAGGCAGCGATGGGCAGTACTGGGGGTGGGTGGGCAGCTGGACGGGCTGTTCTTAGAAGTCTTTTCCACCCTTAATGATTCTGTGATTCTAACGATGACTTATTCTTGAGATCTGGGGATTTTAAGAGCAAAAGAGAGACAAGCACAAGGCACTACCCTTTAATCACCTGTTTTCCTGCAGAGTGGGGTGAGCACCTCTCCATGCCCATCCTCAGTCTCACGTAGCACCTGATGAACCCCACACCACCCTGAATCCGGGTGACAATGACCCCCAGCATCTTGCTGGTCCCTTCTGCCTCTGCACAGTGCTTTGATCGATAGCCGGGTGCTGTAGGACTGCTGAGATCAGAGCAGCAGCTCTCACCACTAATGCGTGCAGCAGCCATCCCCAAAAGCTCCCAAACTGCACCACTGCCACCACTGGGCTGTTTTCCATTTACCAGGACAAGAAGAAAAAGATGTGAAGGCCCAGTAGGGAATAAGCAAGAGAATGAAAGAGTCCAGTGAAACAGTGAAACAGCCCATGCCAGAACTACACCGCTCAGAGTGTTTTGTGCTGAGAGGTGGATGATCTCATCGGGGAGGAATCGAAGGCAGCGCAGCACCGTGCAGGTGGATGAGCAGTGCAGCCAGGCTGGGAGTTAAGGACAAGATGGGGCAGGTTGTGGTGTGGGGCAGAGCCCGGCTCCGGCTGCAGGGCAATGCGCTGCTGCGTGGGAATTTCTTTCCATGTCACGAGGGGAGGAGAAAGGGTGAATAACTGCTCCATGGCAGCCCCAAGAAGTGAACAATTTTCCAAGAGTAAAGGTTAAAATCCCAGGTGCTGCATGAAAGGGCACCCTATGAATAGGGCTAACAAGGCAGAGCAGTGGGAAAAACAGAGCAGAGGTCTCTCATCCCTACCTCCACCACCTCCACGTGTCCCTCCCTGTTCCCCAGCACTGACCAGCACAGTCCTGCTGTGTCCTGGCCGTGGGGCTCTGCTGCCCTGCTCACCTGCACTCCCTCCTGCACCCCAAGCATCCTGCTGACATTTCTGCTACCATCCAGTTCTGCTGCTCCTGGTCAGTGCTTCCTGTGGTTATCAGAAAGAAGATGGGGTGACAGCATGATCATCTATGCTTTGTTTCACATGCTGGGTGGATGGGGGAAGAGCGGTAGATGTAATCTACCTTGATTTTAGAAAGGCGTTTGATACTGTCTCCCACGACATCCTTATAACAAAGCTGAGGAAGTGTGGGATAGATGAGTGGACAGTGAGGTGGGTTGAGAACTGGCTGACTGGCAGAGCGCAGAGGGCTGTCGTTGGTGGTGCAGAGTCTGGCTGGAGACCTGTAACCAGTGGTGTCCCCCAGGGGTCTGTGCTGGGTCCGGTCTTGTTCAACATCTTCATCAATGACCTTGATGAGGGGATAGTGGCCACCCTCAGCAAGTTTGCTGATGATACGAAGTTGGGAGGATTGGCTGAAGGCTGTGCTGCCATTCAGCGAGACCTGGACAGGCTGGAGAGCTGGGCAGTAAGAAACCGGATGAGGTTCAACAAAAGCAATGTAGGGTCTTACACCTAGGGAGGAATAATTGCATGCACCAATACAGGCTGGGGGATGAGCTGCTGGAGAGGAGCTCTGCAGAGAGGGACCTGGGCGTCCTGGTGGACGACAGGTTGGCCATGAGCCAGCAGTGTGCCCTCGTGGCCAAAAAGGCCAATGGCATTCTGGGGTGCATTAAGAAGAGTGTGTCCAGCAGGTCGAGGGAGGTGATCCTCCCCCTCTACTCTGCCCTGGTAAGGCCTCATCTGGAGTACTGTGTCCAGTTCTGGGCTCCCCAGTACAAAAAAGACAGGGATCTCTTGGAAAGAGTCCAGCGGAGGGCCACAAAGATGGGGAAGGGCCTGGAGCATCTCCCCTATGAAGAAAGGCTGAGTGAACTGGGTCTGTTTAGCCTTGAGAAAAGACGACTGAGAGGGGACCTGATCCAGGTTTATAAATATCTGAGGTGTGGCGGCCATAGCGGTGAGGCCAGACTCTTTTCAGTGGTACGTGGAGACAGGACGAGGGGAAACGGACATCAGCTGCAGCACAGGAAGTTTCGCACGAATGTGCGTAAGAACTTCTTCACGGTGAGGTGACGGAGCACTGGAACAGGCTGCCCAGGGAGGTTGTGGAGTCTCCTTCTCTGGAGATATTCAAGTCTCGCCTGGACGCCTACCTGTGCGACCTGGTGTAGGGAACCTGCTTTGGCAGGGGGGTTGGTCTCGATGATCTCTAGAGGTCCCTTCCAACCCCTACAATTCTGTGATTCTGTGATTCTTTACAATAAGAGCACGGCTCCCCTCTAGTAGCCCATGTGCAACAGGAGGCAGCCAGTGAGCCAGTGCTGTGCAGGGAGCTCAGAGGCACTGTGGGTACAGCTGTGCAAATGTCAGCGCAGGGCTCGCGGCAGCAAAAAGGCATCCTAGGGGATTGCTGCAAATGGTGCAGAGATGATGCTAGAAAAAAGCAGTCAGTGCTTGCAGAAACCCCACTGTGCACCTGCATCTTGAAACAGCGCTGGTCATCCTGCATCAGAAAAGACACAGAAATGCAAAGGAAGAGGGCTGGGGGTGCATGGGGTGAGGAGTGAGGCCTGAGTCTGCACATCAAAACGTATTTCCCCATAAATCACCCCATGGAGGCATTTCATACTGCATGTGGTGTGATTCATGAGGAACCTGTAATGTTTAATTAGAGGGGAGAGACTGATCCTGCTGTGAAACACTTCCAGATCCCACACCAAGCTCCTCACTGACTTGATTTATGGGATGCAAACAGGACAGAAAATGGTGTAATGGGAGAAGTCGTGTAGCTCTGTCGACGTTGGGATTCAACAGCTGTTCCAAAGAAGGGTGATTTACAGATGAAATGAGATGAAACCAGCAATGAACCCAATGGGGAGACCCAGCCTGTGTGCTGCTCCCTGCCCTCTGCCTCCTGGCATGAAGGTCACCCCTTTATCTACCCATGAGATCCCTCTTTGGCTTCCATTACGTGTGACCCAACCCTAGATGTCAAATTTATGGCTGGTGACAAGGCCATAAATCCTGATTGGCCTCCAGTGACGGCGATAGGGTTACTCTGGTACCCCCAGCACCCTGCAGGGGGTCCCCCCGGGGGCTCTCACTATGTCCGTGCCCCATTCTGTGCCCTTTATCACTCTGCAGTGTTATTCATAAGGAAAAAATGCCGTGGGACTTCTCTCCTTCATGCAGCTAACTGGTCCCTTGACCTCAGTTTCATGATTCTTGATTTTGGAGTGCAATAATTTCCAATAGCAAGGAGGGAGAGGCTGCTGGTCCTGTGAGGAAGGCTCTAGCTAAAGCTGTAAGGAGAAGTGCTTGCCAAATAACTGATAGGGGTCTGCACATCTCCAGGCCTGGGCTCCCTACGCCACATGGGTCAGCATGGCAGGGACTGGGGAGCTAAAAGTACAGAGACTTGATGCTGGAGGCACCTTACCCGGTCCCTAAATAGAGCAGCTCTCCTTTTACAGAGAAAAGAAGGGTGCGAGAAATTCAGAGCCAAGAAGGGAGAGGAGGTCACTGCACAGCTACGCGGGTTTGGCTGCTTTAAATATCGCTCCCTGCTGTCTGTCCAGGGCTGGGAAGAGCATAAAGGCAGCAGCAGTCTGAGATCTCAGGGGAAAAAGGTGAAGAAACAGAGGGGGACAGCAGGAGAGGCTCCTTGGTTGTACAGGGAGATGCCTCCAGCTTCCCTCCCTCTGCGACTCTATGGGTTTTGCAGCGGATCTGAATTTAGGTCCTAGGGAGAAAAAGCAATGGAGTGGCTCACATGGAACCCGGAGGCACCCTGCAGGCACCCTGACACCCCAAACCCGAACACCCGTCTGCATCCCATCCCACCTGCCTCAGGACACAAAAGGTCACCCCAGCTCCCTGCACACACAAGGAGCTCCCAAAGCAGAAGAAAACCAACTGCAAAGGCAGAAATATATGCAAAAAAAGCCCAACCCAAGACTCTTCGATGCAAAAAGAGCTGTGGGTGCCAGGAACACCTCTGTCTAAGGAACGCTTGCAGATAAGCACCAGGTGACACCCAGCTCTGTCCTGGCTGAGCAGAGAAGAGCTTGCAGCAACAGTGCTCTGTGCACAGCAGAAACATCACAGGGCCACGGCATGGTTTGGGTTGGGAGGGACGTTGGAGGTATCCAGCTCCAACCCAGCACCATGGGCAGAGACATCTCAGACTAAATCAGGTTGCTCCGAGCCCTGGCCCTGAGCACTGCCAGCTTCCAGTGATTTTGCTCCATGCAGTCTTGCAACGATGCTACTCTGTGCGTGCTCACAGTGAGACTATGTGCTGAGTACCCTGGAGGAGTGCTGCTCTTTGCACAATTGAAGGGTACTGCTCTGTGCATGCTCACAGCGATGCTGCTCTGCGCACGCCTGCAGCTTCCTCCAAAGGCAACAGCAGCCAATGGGCGGCTCGGCGAGGGGCAGAAATGCTTTCTGCTTAGAGACAGAACAGCAAAGAGACAACTTGTGCCAGATGGGAGCGGGGCTGCATTGCTGGGGTGTGGGGGCTCCTTGCTTCCTCTTCTTCCTCTTCCTCCCCCAGTGACATTTAAATGGTCGCTCCCCAAACACTTTCTGCTTGCTGTGTGTTTTCCCAGCGACACAAAGCCCAGAGCCTTTCAGAATAAATCATTTAGAGGCAAAAAAAGGAACAGCTCTGACCCCACACATACACACACTCCCCTCCTCCTCCGAGCGTGGTTTGGAGCCGCTCAAGCAAAAGGAAGAGTGAGCAGGAGTAATTTTCCATGGATGCAAGGAACAATGGAGCCCCGCGTGGTTTTCGTCGTTCAGAGGTTTCCCTCCAGCACTTTCTGCTCCTCTACAGCAGCAGACAAAAGCAGTGTGCATGCACAGACCGGCCCGGCCTCGCTGCACCCTGCGGTGCGAGGTGCGGGGTGACGGCGAGGAAACTCCGCACAGCACGTAGGGGACGTCTGAGTCAGTGCTGGGCAGGAGGGGAGAGGGGTTGGGGTGGCTCTGGTGTGCCAAAGAGATGCGTTGGTTTGGGGTTGGGGCCGTGGTTGGATGCTGGGGATGCTTTAGGGGAAAGCTGCGGTACTTGGTGCTGGAGGATGAGGCTGGGGAGTCGAGGTGTCGAGCCAAACAAAGCACCACCACAATCCTTCTCCTCTCTATCCCTACTCAGGTCTTATGGAAGTGGCTGAGAGGATGGAGTGGGACAGTGTGGGGAAGAGGAGGCTCAAGAGACCTCACTGCTCCCTACAGCTCCTGAAAGGAGGTTGTGAAGGGGGGGGGTTGGCCTCTGCTCTCCAGGTAACAGCAATAGGATGAGAGGAGATGGCCTCATATTGCACCAGGAGAGGGTCAGGCTGGGTATGGGGAACAACTCCTCCGAAGAGTGGAGAAGCATTGGCACAAGCTGCCCAGGGAGTGGTGGGCTCACCGTCCTTGGAGGTGTTCAGAACCGTGTAGATGTGGCACTGAGGAACGTGGCCATGCGATGTGTTGGAGTTCAGGATCTAAGAGGTCTTTTCCAACCTTCATGACTCTATGATCCCTGACTCCTTTCCATCCCCACTGCTTTCAGAGACACACTCCTAGCACTGTCCCCATCCCCAAACCCAAACCTCCATGCAACGAGGGAGGACATCACCTTCAAGCCCTCCAGTGTTCCCTGCCCAGAGCCAAGCCTACACAGAGCACACTGCTTTGGCCAACAGCACCCAAATAAGAGCACGGCCCTTTGCACCCATCTCCGTGACCTGCAGAACAGGAGGAGCAGGGCTGAGGCTGCCCTTACACATCAAGCATTGTTTTTGAGCCCCTCTTGGTGCTTTGCTCCTGCTCTGCCTTGAGCAATGCTCCCTGCACCCACCACGCCTGGAAAGCTGCCCACAGCGAGCACGGGGGCTGCAGGGTCCATGCAGCTCTGAGCACGAAGCAAGAGGAAAAGCAGCCAGTTTTCACTACAAAATATTTTCTAAGCTCCTCATCAAAGACGGGCACTTGGGAGCGAGGCAGGCTCAGGCCCAGACTGGTGGGAGACCTCCGAGCCACATTTTTGTGGTGCAGAACGAGGCTTTGCCAACCTCCTTCCACCCCAGCGTTGCAGAGCCATGCCTCAGACCTGAGCTGGTTTGCAGCCCTCTGCCAGAGCACGGAAGAAAGCTTTCAGCTGAACATCAAAGCTGAGACCCAACGAAACCACAGCAGCCAGTGCTGAGGCTGCAGCAGCCCTTTCATACAACATAACACCAAAACCCAATTATCACACTTGTAACCTCCCAGGTTTTTGGTTCCTTGCTCTGTGTGCTTGTTCTTTTTCACCTCCCATCTCAACAGGCAGCAAACGAACAGCTGGGTTTTGCCTAAGAGGTGATGGCACTTAACGTGGTCGTGGGTTGATGCTTTACATCTGTAGCAGCAAAGGCGTAGGGTGGTTGGGATGCTTCCCTGATAATCATCAAAACAAGTGCTCCTCTATTTATTAGAAATGTCACCAGTTGTCTTTGAGGACAGATTGGGATCAAAACATGTGGGCTATCGTAGCTCATCCACTGATAAACCTCCCCTTGCTGGACAGGCAGACTCCCATTGCCTGCTGGTCATTACTCCTTTTTTTTCTTTTTTTTCTTTTTTTTTATGCCTTTATGGGAACCGTGAGGTCACATCCTGAAGCAGTGATGGAGCACCTGGTGAGGGCTGTAGCCCTGTGAGCACAGGTGGAAGCAATGCACCTATGGGACCAGATAGGGCTGAGCCTGGCTCCACTCTTCCCTGACCACATTTAAGGGCTGGGGACGATAAGGGCAGCATCCCTCTTTGGAGACTGCTTCTTTGGGGGAGTGGGGGTCTTTGGATTGGGGTAATTTAGTCTTTCTTTATTTCAGGGCTGTGATCTCCCCTTTATGGGGAATCCTGATTACAATTAAGGGCTGGCAGCAGGAGCATCTGTATCTGGCGACTACTTCCTTGGGAGTGTGGGCTGTTTGTCTTTGGAATGGGGTGAGTGATTCCTTCTTTATTCCAGAGCTGTGGGCTCTGCCTTTCATGGGGGGTCCTGACCACATTTAAGGGGTGGCACCTGCAAGGGCTGCATCTCTACCTGAAAACTGTTTCCTGTGGAATGTAGGGTGAGCAGAGGTCTTTAAGAAGGGTGAGTGATTCCTGCTTAATTGCAGGGCTGTGATCTACCTCTTCCTAGGGATCCTGGATACTTCTAAGGGCAGTATCTCTACCTGGAGATTGCTTCCTTTGGAGTGTGGGGTTTGCTTCTTCATTGTAAGGCTGGGAACTCTCCTTTCTTGCAGGATTCTGAACTGGATTAGAGCAGCTGTACCTCCTGTGTTTGTCCTTACAATGCCCTTCCTTTCTTCTCTAGGGGAGCTGAAGGGGTTCTCTCCCTTCCTCTGATATGGTAATGGAAGGACTCACAAGTTTCTTTCTTTCACTGCTCCCTCATTTCTGGAATGCTTCAGTCAGCCCCAGGATAAAGCTGGTTGGCTGACTGAGCATTGCAGCTCTGGGAATCCTGAGAGCTTTTCCATAAAGAGGTTCTGCATTCTGCAAATTGTTTTTGCAAATCTGTTTAAGCCCATTACCTTCTGGTTGAGCCTCTGTTCCATCTTTGATGAATCTCACCTCGTCATCTTCAACCCAGGGCTCCAAACATGGTTTGTCTGCCGCCACGTCATCCCAGCCCGTTCTCATGGCTGTAGTTAACAGTGCTATGTATTAATTCCACCCATATAGAGTTGTCTAAGGGCATACTGTGCATCATTATCATGTATTAAATTATGTTCTTTGTCTCTTCTGATCTCATTTTGCAGCTCGATGGGGTTTAAGGATTGCTGGAGCTCCTCTAATCTGTGGAGCGGGCAATGGAACATCATGAGCCCGTGTTGGTGCACTGCTTGTATGCAGGCAGATTTCTGGTGACTCTGGGAAGCTCAATTAGGGATCAAATAGGGCTGCAAGGGGCTCACCTCACTCCATGAGCTCTGTGCTCTCACCTCCACGGCTGCTGATAGAGTGAGGTGCATCAGTCAGGACCTGAAGAATGCTCCCAAACCCCAGTGGCTTCATCTCACTCAGTATAATATAGTCTGCACCATTCAGGTATAATGACCACAGATGTTCTGTTGCTGTTTTCTGGTTCTCTCCCTTATCTCCCTTACAGATCTGTCAGTGATAATGAATCAGGGCATTGTTCTCAGAGCACGTTGTGGCTGAGCACCTCGGGTCCTAAAGCTCTTTCTGTTTTTATGGCAGTTAATAAAAAAAAAGTAAGGATTGTCCTCTTCTGGACCACTGTAGTCAGGATGTCCCCAGATCTCATCCCATTTGCCAAGGGATGCTATTAATTTCCCATACTCGCACCCCTCTTCCTCCCATCCCCTGACCCCCATTAAGCATCGCTGCAGCTGTGGGACCCAGCAGTGTGACAAAGTGAGTCCCCTGGTCTGCTGAGTACTGGGACTGGCACAGAGGACTCTGTGAATCGATGTGGATCATCCCAACTGGAGTACTTGGTACTGTTTATGAGGATCTGATCCAACTGCCCCACAGTGAAAAGGACATCCACAGTTAGATCAGGCTGCTCTGACTCAGCCTCACCTGAAAAGGAACAGTGCATCTACCTCACCTCTGGCAACCCGTCCAACTGCCTCACCACCCTCACTGTAAAAGATGTTTTCCATGTACTTCACCTCAGTTTTCCCTTGTTCTTTCCTTTAGGTATCGAGAGGCTGTTACCAGGTCACCTCGGAGCCTTCACTTCTCCGGGCCGAACAGCCCCCGCTCTCAGCCTGTCCTTGGAGGAGAGGTGTTTGATCCTTTGGTTCTTTGTATTTTGGGGCCGTCTTCTGTATGTGCTCCAACGGGTCCGTGTCTCTTCTGCACTGACGACTCTTCATATGGACACAGGGCTCCAGGTGAGGCCTCTTCAGCACAGGGCAGAGGGGCAGGATCACCTCTCCTCACCTGCTGACCGGAGCCTGTCTGGGTCCCTCTGGCTGGCATCCCGTCCCTCTGCTGTGTCGCTGCTCCCCACAGCTTGGTGTCATCGCCAGATATTCTGAGGGTGCGCCTGACCCCGCCGGTGCTGTCACTGATGAAGATATTGAAGAGTCCCAGCCCCAGCACGGACCCCTTTGGGACACCAGTCGTCATCCAGACGTGGAGCCGTTGAGCGCCGCTCTCTGGACTCGATCCCGCGGCCGGTTCTTTGCCCATCGAACAGTCCACCCATCGCATCCGTGTCTTTGCAACTTGGAGAGAAGGATGTTGCGGGACAGTGCGTCGAAGGCCTTCCTGAACTCCAGGTGGATGATATCAGTGGCTCTTGGCTCGTCTATTGATGCAGTGACACCGCCACAGGCAGCCGCCAGGTTGGGCAAGCAGGGTTCAGCCTTGGCAAAGCCACGCTGGTCCTCCTGTATCACCTCCCTCTCATTTGCGTGCCTTTAGCACAACTTCCACGAGGATCTGCTCTTTCCCAGCAGAGAGGTGAGACTTATGCTGGTAGTTGCCAGGATCGTTCTTTCTTCCCTTAAAAATGGCTGTGATGCTGCCTTTTTTCCATTCACCAGGGACCTCACCTGATTGCCACGACTTTTCAAATACCACTGAGAGTGGCTTGGCGACGACATCACCAAACTCCCTTACGACTCTGCGATGCGTCTGATCGGGTCCCAGGGACTCCTGGATTTCTGGTTCTACAGGCGGGCTGCAGCCTGGTCTTTGCTCACGGTGTGGGATGGGAAGGGGGGGGGGGTGGCCGGGTGGCGTTGCTTCCTCAATTCCCACCTACCAAATGTAATACTTGAGGGCGATGTGATGAGCAGCTGGAGAAGACGGAGGCGCAAATGTTGAGTCCCTCCGCCTTCTTGTCTGCTCCCAGCCACAGAGGTGCTGTTAAGCAGCACTGTGTGCAGAGAACGCAGCACTGCAGTGCACTTCTGTGCTGGAGGCGCTGCCTTGCATTTGTGGGACAGCGCCTTCATCACTGTACTGCATTCAGCAGGCGGTGGCAGGGAACCGCAGCGCTCTGGTGGTGTAACAGCTGCAGCCAGAAAGCTGTGGCTCTTCACGAGAGCAGCGAGAAAGAGAAAGCTTCATCTCCTGGAACGCCCTGACTTTGCTGACTGGCTGCTGGTTGCCCAAACTGCTGAGGACAACGTACCCCCACCAACGTTTACCCGTTGCTTGCTGCAACGTAGAGCTCCCAAAGGAGCTCGTTCCTGTGCTGTGGGATACTCTGCAGTCTGCCTGTTTCCTTCCTCCTGAGTTCTTGACTCTGGCCCTTCCCTGCAGGCTTGCCCTTGCCTTGGCTTTCCTTGAGGCGTTTTCCTTGCCTTTGCCTGCCCTGGGTGTTCTGGTTGCCTTTGCCTCACTGGGACTGGCTGGGAGGCAGCATTAATTTTCTTCTTGACCTGAACCCCAAGTTTCACGGGAGCTCTAAAGATAAGTATATCAGCCCACAGTGCAGCTCTAAACCTAATGCTTTTGGCATTGGGTTAAGAGCCTGGGGGCCGTACCGACAGGTGCACCTGCTGAGTTTCCCCAGAGCTGCTGAGCAGGCAGCCTTCCCCAGCTGTACCGACTGTGCCCCGATCACCAAACTCCTTTGTGTCATCACATCTCACAGCCCCTGGCATCTTGCTACGCACTGCTCGTAAGAGCAATGTGCACAGGGTGCAGCCCCTGCATGCGTGGGGCAGCGCCTTCACTATTGTGCTGTGTTTAACAGGTGGCAACGGAAGAGGGTCTGCTGTTTCTCCAAACAGCGTTGTTAGCTGTCCTGTCTCTGGAACGCAGGGTAGCGTGCTGGACAGTAAAGCCACAGAGAAGCAGCAGATTGGTGGATGGAATTCTGGAGTTGTAGCTGATAAGGCGACTGGCTGCAGTGAGTCAAGCATCCTTCAGCTTGATCCAGGTCAAAGAGTCGCAGCTAGAAAGTCGTGTGGCCTTCGTCAGAAGAGCACCAGGTGACCCTTGGGAGATACCAGTCAAAGAACCGAGACTGGGGGCGAGGAAAGCAGTCAGTCCTTCTGCGGACTGGCTGTAATAACCCGACCTGTTCCTGGACTTCCACCAGCCTGCGAGCTCAGGCTTTGCAGGCTGGAGGAGGAGCAACACAGAGACCTCTGGATTTTCAAAAAGGAACCAGAAGGCTGAGAAGCGGGTGCTTCGTTGGATGCTTTTCCTGGCTGTCCTACTGAAGGATTCTGCCCATCCATCGGCACGTTTGGTTGGTTTGGCTGCCACTTGGGAGCTCGGTGCTCATGACTGCAGTTCTTGTGATACAGAGCTGCGCCATTTGCTGCCCCGACCAAATGCACGTCTTGTTGGAAGAGAGTACTCTGTGCATTTTATTTTTCTCTTTCATGCTTTTAAAGTGAGAGTGGTATATGCCTTCAAGCAGGTAGCACGTAGAATAAATTTATATTTCTTCTTTCTTTTCCTTTGTTCCTTGGAGCAGTGGTTTGGGGAAATATGGGTGCTTTCTTCTCTGCTGCTGTGTTTCCCATATAGTGGTGTTTTGGGGATGGCTTCTGTGTGTGTGTTTTTTTGTTTTTTTTTTTATTTTTATTTTCCCAATACTGAAGGAACATAGCATTCTTTTTATTCTGCCTACGTAAAACTCCCTTTGTATCCTCTGTAGTTTTGAGTTGTGCTCAGGAACAGAATGTTCAGCTGAATCCAGAACAGTTGCCAAATAAGAGTCTGGGGGCAAATGGATCTGGATTTCCCAGACGGAGGTCGTACAGCTCCTTGCCTCCTCACGAAGCGTCTCATTGTTCTTAGTGTTCTATGTCACTGCTGCGCTGAGGCTTTTGTGACAAATCCATTCTCTGTTTCCCAAAGGTGATGCTGAGAAGCTCGTCTCACAATGACTTATGCATACCTCACATTTCATATTAATTCTTCCTCTGGGTCAAAAGCAGACCGAATCCTTGAAACCGTGCCTGGGAATCCCACTGTTCTTAAAACAGCTCAGCCGTGGTGCCCGCAGTCAGAAGCCCCATGGCAGATCCTGGCGTGGGTTGTGAGTGGAAGAACTGATGACAAATGGCTCGATATCAGACTTGATATCGCAGTGGATATTTACAAGGCTCGGGAGACCCGGGTGGGATCTGAGACTGCTGTGGCCAGGTACGGAAGTTGTTAGCGCTATGTTTTCTTATTGAAGTTGGCTGTCTGTTTTGCATTGCAATTGTTTTGCCACGTTAACGAGTGTCAGTCGTTCCTAGCCATCCTTGGCTTTGCTGCACCCACCTGTCCAACTGATACCAGCTTTTTTCATCACCTCAGATGCTGGCAAAACAAACAAACAAAAAAAAACCCACCACAACATGACAAAATCAAATGATTACTTATTTGCAGATATTCTGAAGCACTTAGCAGAGGTTTGCTGGGTGTAGAGAAGTTTTCCTTGGTTTTCTTCGTCTCTTTCCAAGTGACGTAACTTCCTCCTCCCTCACCCCCCCCATCCAACTGCGTTTTCCTCTGCCCTCACGCCAAAGAACGGAGCTCCAGAAGCTGCGGCGCCGCTCCGCGTCGATCCGGTCGTTGTTGTTGTTTCCGTGGTCTCCGGTGCCCCGTCGTGGCCAATCGGTGGAATGGCGGCCGTGGGCGTTTGGTGCAGCAGGGCGCATGCGCGCAGGCACGCGGAAGTGGTGTACGTACGGTACGTCCGTTCTCGTCGCTCTGCGCAGCGAATCCGCCGGGCTTTGTTATGGTTAGTCCTCCAGGCAACAGTGCGCATGCACCAGAAAACAACTCGCATTCGAATTTACAGAGCCTTGAGATGCAGGCGAGCAGTCGATTCCTGGACCACGGGCTCAGCAATGGTTTTCTCTCTTGCAGTCGGCCGTGCTCCTTGCCTGTTTCATAGGACTGTTTGAACCCGAGCCTGCCTTGGGAGCAGACCAACAGAGTAAAGACTGGGACATGCGTAGCCCGGTCCCGAGACTTGCACATGCGCAGGGCCGTGCTGACGCTCGGGCATGCGTAGTGCTGTGTCGAGAGTGGCGCATGCGCCGTGCAGTGCCGAGAGCAGTGGATGCGTAGTTTTTCCGAGGCTCGCGCATGCGCAATGGGGATGCGTCAGTGGCACATGCGTAGTGCGGTGTGGAGGGCAGCGCTTGCGCAGTAAAGCGTCTAGGCTTGGGCATGCGCAGTGTTGTGCCGAGAGCGGCGCGTGCGTAGCGCCGAACCGATACCGGCACGTGCGCAGTTCTGTGCCGGGAGTGGCGCTTGAGTAAAGCAGTGCCCGGATTCGCGCATGCGGGTTGCTTTCCCGAGCCTTGCCGGTCCCGGGTTGCTGCCGTGTCGGTACTGCTGCACGCCGGTACCGCGACAGCGGATCTCCGAGCTGCTCGCGTTCCACTGCCGCTGAGAAGGCTTTTAAACGGCTGGGGGATGGTGCAGGGCTGGGGGTGGAAGGGGACGTTCGCTAGGTCACCGGGGCAGCGAGCGAGTTGGGTGCTGCGAGGGGCTGAGGGGCAGCTGTGAGCCCAACCGGTCCGTTCCCGGGTGGGCTCGGGCTTAAAACGGCGGAAATAGACGAGGGGCATCCTGGATTAGAAGGGGGAGAATATCGCTGAGCCGGCTGTCCGAGAATCGACTGCTTGCCCGTACTCGTAGCGGTTTGTGGAAACAATTGCTATCTTTAAGTTGACAGGCACATGTTCGCTATGAGCTGGAGGACCGATCACCATAGAGAGCAGCGGATCAGCTGCGCAGAGCGTTTAAAACGCCACTTCCGCATTTGTACGCGCATGCGTTGTGCTGCTGGCGGGATTCGACGGCAGACAGCGGCAGTTCCGCGCATTGGCCACGAGGTGGCAGCAGAGACCGCGGAAAGAACTTTGACGATACTGCTTGAGGGGCGCGGCGGCAGACGGCGGCAGTTGCGCGCGTTGGGCGGATGCCTGTGGGGTGCGCGGAGTCCTGAGAGAAGCTGGGTTCAGCAATCCCGCGTGGTGCCGCAGCAGAAATGGGGCACCGCAGTGCGTCAGCGATCCCTGACTCGAGGAACGCAGGGGCTGCACGAAGTCCGCGCGCTGTTGCTTTGGGGTTTGGGGCTGACGTCTGAGCCGAAAGGCCACGCGCTGCCGCACAGGCAGGTGCCGGGTTCACCCACTGAGGACACCAAACCCTAAAATAATTTCACAGCGGGCTTTAATCGCTGTGCGGGTTGATGACCAGCGTTTCTCGCTGGGAGCCGTGAGCTGAAGCCGGCAGTTGGGCAGGCAGCACTCGCTGCGTTCGCACCGCTGCTCTCAGCCCTTTGGCTGCACGCGCAGCTTCTCGGCATCTCCGTGTGCCGGTCGCGAAACCTTGGCGTTACAAATGTCAGCGGCTGCCGGTGAGGAGAGGCTGGAATCAAAGTACGCGCAGAATCCCGGCCGTCCGTTCGGGAGCCGTGCCCACCGCCCTGTCAGACAGGCAGAACCAACGGGATGCTGCGCGTCGCTTCGTTTTCCTCGGTGCTTTAAAGGGAACCTTGAGATCACAGCCTGAAGCGCGGATGGAGCACGGGGTGACGGGAAAACCGCGTTATAGGGGAAAAACACGAATTTGGGGGAGAAAATCCATGCATTCGGGAAGAAACTAGGATTTCTGGGAGAAAAAGGCCCATTTTTTGGGAAAGAGAATGAATATTTCTGCAAGGAAAAGCAACATTTTTGGGGAAAAACAGGTATTTCTGGGAGAAAAAGCCCCATTTTTGAGGAAAAACAGGTATTTCTGGGAGAAAAAGCCCCATTTTTGGGAGAAAACAGGTATTTCTGGGAGGAAAAGCCCCATTTTTGGGAAAAAAAAAAAGACCCATGGGAAAAACAGGTATTTCTGGGAGAAAAAGCCCCATTTTTGGGAAAAACAGAATTTCTGGAGAAAAAGCCCCATTTTTGAGAGAAAAACAGGTATTTCTGGGAGAAAAAGCCCCATTTTTGAGGAAAAACAGGTATTTCTGGGAGAAAAAGCCCCATTTTTGGGAAAAAACAGGTATTTCTGGGAGAAAAGCCCCATTTTTGGGAGAAAAACAGGTATTTCTGGGAGGAAAAAGCCCCATTTTTGGGAAAAACAGGTATTTCTGGGAGAAAAGCCCCATTTTGGGGAAAAACAGGTATTTCTGGGAGGAAAAGCCCCATTTTTGGGGAAAACAGTAATTTCTGGGAGAAAAGCCCCATTTTTGGGAAAAACAGGTATTTCTGGGAGAAAAGCCCCATTTTTGGGGAAAAACAGGTATTTCTGGGAGGAAAAGCCCCATTTTTGGTGAGAAAAACAGGTATTTCTGGGAGGAAAAGCCCCATTTTTGGGGAAAAACAGGTATTTCTGGGAGGAAAAGCCCCATTTTTGGTGAGAAAAACAGGTATTTCTGGGAGGAAAAGCCCCATTTTTGGTGAGAAAAACAGGTATTTCTGGGAGGAAAAGCCCCATTTTTGGGGAAAAACAGTAATTTCTGGGAGAAAAGCCCCATTTTTGGGAGAAAAACAGGTATTTCTGGGAGGAAAAGCCCCATTTTTGGGGAAAAACAGGTATTTCTGGGAGAAAAGCCCCATTTTTGGGAAAAAAACAGGTATTTCTGGGAGAAAAGCCCCATTTTTGGGAGAAAAACAGGTATTTCTGGGAGAAAAGCCCCATTTTTGGGGAAAAACAGGTATTTCTGGGAGGAAAAGCCCCATTTTTGGGGAAAAACAGGTATTTCTGGGAGAAAAGCCCCATTTTTGGGAGAAAAACAGGTATTTTTTGGAGGAAAAGCCCCATTTTTGAGGAAAAACAGGTATTTCTGGGAGAAAAAGCCCCATTTTTGAGGAAAAACAGGTATTTCTGGGAGAAAAAGCCCCAGTTTTGGGGGAAAACAGGTATTTCTGGGAGAAAAAGCCCCATTTTTGAGGGAGAAAAACAGGTATTTCTGGGAGAAAAAGCCCCATTTTGAGGAAAAAACAGGTATTTCTGGGAGAAAAAAGCCCCATTTTTGGGAAAAAACAGGTATTTCTGGGAGAAAAAGCCCCATTTTTGAGGAAAAACAGGTATTTCTGGGAGAAAAAAGCCCCATTTTTGGGAAAAACATGTATTTCTGGGAGAAAAAGCCCCAGTTTTGGGGCAAAACAGGTATTTCTGGGAGGAAAAGCCCCAGTTTTGGGGGAAAAACTGGTATTTCTGGGAGAAAAAGCCCCATTTTTGGGAGAAAAACAGGTATTTCTGGGAGAAAAAGCCCCATTTTTGAGGAAAAACAGGTATTTCTGGGAGGAAAAGCCCCATTTTTGAGGAAAAACAGGTATTTCTGGGAGAAAAAGCCTCAGTTTTGAGGAAAAACAGGTATTTCTGGGAGGAAAAGCCCCATTTTTGGGAGAAAACAGGTATTTCTGGGAGAAAAAGCCCCATTTTTGAGGAAAAACAGGTATTTCTGGGAGAAAAAGCCCCATTTTTGAGGAAAAACAGGTATTTCTGGGAGAAAAAGCCCCATTTTTGGGGAAAACAGGTATTTCTGGGAGGAAAAGCCCCATTTTTGGGAGAAAATCAGGTATTTCTGGGAGAAAAAGCCCCATTTTTGGGGAGAAAAATAGGGATTTATGGGAGAAAAAGCCCCATTTTTGGGAGAAAGCAGGTATTTCTGGGAGGAAAATCCCCATTTTTTGGGGAAAAACAGGTATTTCTGGGATGAAAAAGCCCCATTTTTGAGGAAAAACAGGTATTTCTGGGAGGAAAAGCCCCATTTTTCAGGAAAAACAAGGTATTTCTGGGAGGAAAAAGCCCCATTTTTGAGGAAAAAACAGGTATTTCTGGGAGGAAAAAGCCCCATTTTTGGGAGAAAAACAGGTATTTCTGGGAGAAAAAGCCCCATTTTTGGGAAAAAAAGTATTTCTGGGAGAAAACCAGGAACGTATTTCTGGGATACCCATTTGGAAAAACAGGTATTTCTGGGAAAAAGCCCCATTTTGGGAAAAAAGAAAAGCCCCATTTTTGAGGAAAAACAGGTTTTTCTGGGAGAAAAAGCCCCATTTTTGGGGAAAAACAGGTATTTCTGGGAGAAAAAGCCCCATTTTGGGAAAAGTATTTCTGGGAGAAAAAGCCCCATTTTTGGGAAAAAAGGTATTTCTGGGAGAAAAGCCCCATTTTGGGAAAAAAGGTATTTCTGGGAGGAAAAGCCCCATTTTTGGAAAAAAGTATTTCTGGGAGAAAAGCCCCATTTTTGGGGAAAAAAGGTATTTCTGGAGAAAAGCCCCATTTGGAAAAAAGGTATTTCTGGGAGAAAAGCCCCATTTTTGGGAAAAACAGGTATTTCTGGGAGAAAAGCCCCATTTTGGGAAAAACAGGTATTTCTGGGAGAAAGCCCCATTTTTGGGGAAAACAGGTATTTCTGGGAGAAAAGCCCCATTTTTGGGAAAAAAGTATTTCTGGGAGAAAAGCCCCATTTTTGAGGAAAAACAGGTATTTCTGGGAGAAAGCCCCATTTTTGGGAAAAACAGGTATTTCTGGGAGAAAAAGCCCCATTTTGAGGAAAAACAGGTATTTCTGGGAGAAAAAGCCCATTTTTTGGGGAAAAACAGGTATTTCTGGGAGAAAAAGCCCCATTTTTGGGAAAAAAGGTATTTCTGGGAGGAAAAGCCCCATTTTTGGGAAAAACAGGTATTTCTGGGGGAAAAGCCCCATTTTGGGGAAAAACAGGTATTTCTGGGAGAAAAAGCCCCATTTTTGAGGAAAAACAGGTATTTCTGGGAGAAAAAGCCCCATTTTTGGGAAAAAACAGGTATTTCTGGGAGGAAAAGCCCCATTTTTGGGAAAAAACAGGTATTTCTGGGAGGAAAAGCCCCATTTTTGAGGAAAAACAGGTATTTCTGGGAGGAAAAGCCCCATTTTGGGAGAAAAAAGGTATTTCTGGGAGAAAAAGCCCCATTTTTGGGAAAACAGGTATTTCTGGGAGGAAAATCCCATTTTTGGGAAAAAACAGGTATTTCTGGGAGAAAAAGCCCCATTTTTGAGGAAAAACAGGTATTTCTGGGGGGAAAAGCCCCATTTTGGGGAAAACAGGTATTTCTGGGAGGAAAAGCCCCATTTTGGGGAAAACTGGTATTTCTGGGAGGAAAAAGCCCCATTTTTGGGAGAAAACAGGTATTTCTGGGAGAAAAAGCCCCATTTTTGGGAAAAAAACAGGTATTTCTGGGAGGAAAAGCCCCATTTTTGAGGAAAAACAGGTATTTCTGGGAGAAAAAGCCCATTTTGAGGAAAAACAGGTATTTCTGGGAGAAAAGCCCCATTTTGGGAGAAAAACAGGTATTTCTGGGAGAAAAAGCCCCATTTTTGAGGAAAAAAAGGTATTTCTGGGAGAAAAAGCCCCATTTTTGGGAGAAAACAGGTATTTCTGGGAGAAAAAGCCCCATTTTTGGGGAAAAACTGGTATTTCTGGGAGGAAAAGCCCCATTTTTGGGGAGAAAAATAGGTATTTATGGGAGAAAAAGCCCCATTTTTGGGGAGAAAAATAGGGATTTATGGGAGAAAAAGCCCCATTTTTGGGGAGAAAGCAGGTATTTCTGGGAGGAAAATCCCCATTTTTGGGGAAAAACAGGTATTTCTGGGATGAAAAAGCCCCATTTTTGAGGAAAAACAGGTATTTCTGGGAGAAAAAGCCCCATTTTTGGGGCAAAACAGGTATTTCTGGGAGGAAAAGCCCCAGTTTTGGGGGAAAACTGGTATTTCTGGGAGAAAAAGCCCCATTTTTGGGAGGAAAACAGGTATTTCTGGGAGAGAAAAAGCCCCATTTTTGAGGAAAAAACAGGTATTTCTGGGAGAAAAAGCCCCATTTTTGGGGGAAAACAGGTATTTCTGGGAGAAAAAGCCCCATTTTTGAGGAAAAAACAGGTATTTCTGGGAGAAAAAGCCCCATTTTTGAGGAAAAACAGGTATTTCTGGGAGAAAAAGCCCCATTTTTGGGAGAAAACAGGTATTTCTGGGAGAAAAAGCCCCATTTTTGAGGAAAAACAGGTATTTCTGGGAGAAAAAGCCCCATTTTTGAGGAAAAAACAGGTATTTCTGGGAGAAAAAGCCCCATTTTTGGGAGAAAACAGGTATTTCTGGGAGAAAAAGCCCCAATTTTGTAGGAAAAACAGGTATTTCTGGGAGAAAAAGCCCCATTTTTGGGGAAAAACAGGTATTTCTGGGAGAAAAAGCCCCAATTTTGTAGGAAAAACAGGTATTTCTGGGAGAAAAAGCCCCATTTTTGGTGAGAAAAATAGGGATTTATGGGAGAAAAAGCCCCATTTTTGGGGAGAAAGCAGGTATTTCTGGGAGAAAAAGCCCCAGTTTTGAGGAAAAACAGGTATTTCTGGGAGGAAAAGCCCCATTTTTGAGGAAAAACAGGTATTTCTGGGAGAAAAAGCCCCATTTTTGGTGAGAAAAATAGGGATTTATGGGAGAAAAAGCCCCATTTTTGGGGAAAAACAGGTATTTCTGGGAGAAAAAGCCCCAGTTTTGAGGAAAAACAGGTATTTCTGGGAGGAAAAGCCTCATTTTTGGGGAAAAACAGGTATTTCTGGGAGAAAAAGCCCCATTTTAGGGGAGAAAACAGGTATTTCTGGGATTAAAAGCCACGTTTTGGGTTGAAAACAGGTATTTGTGGGAGTGCCTCTTTTCTCCTTTCAGTTTCCTTGTTCTGCAGCCGGTCGGCAGATTCGCAGATGCTGATGCTGAGCGGGGAGCGCAGTTTTCTTCCCGCGCAGGCTGGCGCCACATCTGCCTCCCCGTCCCATCCCTCGCTGCCTCCCTTGTTCTGAAGGCTGGAAACTCCCCCGGCTGAGCCAGGAACCAAGTGCAGCGCGGGGAGGCAGTGACTCAGTGCCTTCGATTCGAAGGCAGTGATGTTATCTAAGCCCTGAGTGCCTGCTGCCCCTCCCCAGCGGAGCCCAGGATGGGAACCTGACAGCTCCAGCACCTCTCTGCATCTGCAGGGGGTCCCGGGCCAAACCTGTGCCTCGTGAGCAGGGTGGGAGAGCTCAGTTTACCCCCATGGCCCCTCTTCTGTTCCCCCCAGCGGAGCAGAGCTGGCAGCTGGCTGCCCCCCACCGCCCCTCACAAAGGCAGCAGCCCACAGCCTGTCCTTGTTTCTCCCCTGCCCGGTGCTCCTGGCCTTGTTTTGAGGCCGCACAGCTCTGCCTCCGCTCCTCCTTGTGCTGGGGATGGCGGTGGATGGGAGCAGGGTTTGGTTTCCAGGAACAAAGTGGATCCGGGCTGAGCACAGGAGCTCTGTGTCCTCTCAGCACTTGCAGTGTTTGGGTTTGCTGGAGGGATGCAGCACGCAGCCTTTGCTCCTCAGCTCTTCCACACAGCCCGAAAGCAGCCCGGCCACACAGAGCACGCGCCCATCCCAAATCCATGGGCCTGGGAGCAGCAAACAGCCCCAGAACCACACGTTTGATTCCTCTGCCCTCAGCTTGGGCTGCAGCACCTGGTTGGGGACCCTGCACTCAGCAGGGGGGTGAAAACAGATGATCGTTGTGGTGCTTTTCAACACGGGCCATTCTATCATTCTCTGATTCTGCGGTTCTGGGACCCTGCGGTTCTGGGACTCTGCGGTTCTGGGACTCTGCGGTTCTGGGACTCTGCGGTTCTGGGACTCTGCGGTTCTGGGACTCTGCGGTTCTGGGACTCTGCGGGGACTTTCTGGGATTCTGGGACTCTGCGTTTCTGCGGTTCTGGGATTCTGCAGTTCCGCGGTTCCGGGATTCTGCGGTTCCGGGATTCTGGGACTCTGCGGGTCTGCGGTTCTGCGGGTCTGCGGTTCTGGGATTCTGCGGTTCTGGGATTCTGCGGTTCTGGGATTCTGCGGTTCTGGGATTCTGCGGTTCTGGGATTCTGCGGTTCTGGGATTCTGCGGTTCTGGGATTCTCTGGGTCTGCGGGTCTGGGATTCTCTGGGTCTGCGGGTCTGGGATTCTGCGGTTCTCTGGTTCTGCGGTTCTCTGGTTCTGCGGTTCTCTGGTTCTGCGGTTCTGGGATTCTGCGGTTCTGCGGTTCTCTGGTTCTATACTCCTATGATTCTACGTTATCCTGCGTTTCTACACTTCTATGATTCTATGATTCCGTGATTCTATGACCTCCACCCCCAGGAAAGCTCTGGGGCCGCGTTGCTGCCGCCCTCCCCACCTTTGCAGCATCGCACCTCCCGCCAGCTGCAGGCTGTGCATCTCTCCACGCAACCAAACACAGCCCTGCACGAAAGCAGCCCAGCACGCCCACCCTGCAGCCATGTGACGGCCGGGCCGCCCTCCTGCTGTAACCGCATCTGCCTCTGTCACCATTTCCTGTCCTCCTGCACGCAGCACAGCCGCCCTCCTTCCTTCTCCCCAACCCATCCCAGCCACCAGCGCAGCACCCGCAGCACACAGCTCCGCTTCCTGCAGGGCTCTGCTCCGACCCCCCGCTTGTGTCCCTTTTGGGAAACGTGGCCAATTCCGCTCTTTTTTATTGTTGTTGTTATTTTTTGTATCAGCAATGCCTTCAGTGGGGTTAAAAACGTGTGTGTGTGTGTGATGGGAGCGTGTGATAGGAGCGGGGTTTGGAGGAGCCGCTGTGGGGGTGGGGGTCCTCAGTGCTGGGTGGGCATGGGGCTGGGGGCTGCCTGTGGGGTGGTGGGGCTGCCTGTGGGGTGGTGGGGCTGCCTGTGGGGTGGTAGGGCTGCTCATGCATTCGTTGGCCCAGTTATGGGTTTGTAGGGCTGTTCATGGTTTTGTAGGGCTGTTCATGGGTTTGTAGGGCTGTTCAGGGGTTTGTAGGGCTGGTCATGGGTTTGTAGGGCTGGTCATGGGTTTGTAGGGCTGCTCATGGGTTTGTAGGGCTGCTCATGGGTTTGTAGGGCTGCTCATGGGTTTGTAGGGCTGCTCATGGGTTTGTAGGGCTGGTCATGGGTTTGTAGGGTTGGTCATGGGTTTGTAGGGCCATGGTTTTCTAGGGCTGCTCATGGTTTTCTAGGGCTGCTCATGGTTTTCTAGGGCCGCTCACGGGTTTGTAGGGCCGCTCACGGGTTTGTAGGGCCGCTCACGGGTTTGTAGGGCCGCTCACGGGTTTGTAGGCCCATGGTTTTGTAGAGCTGGTCATGGGTTTGTAGAGCTGGTCATGGGTTTGTAGGGCTGATCATGGGTTTGTACGGCTGATCATGGGTTTGTAGGGCTGATCATGGGTTTGTAGGGCTGATCATGGGTTTGTAGGGCTGATCATGGGTTTGTAGGATTGGTCATGGGTTTGTAGGGCCATGGGTTGTAGGGCTGCTCATGGATTTGTAGGGCCATGTGAGCTGGTTATGGGTTTGTAGGGTTGGTTATGGTCTGTGGGGCTGCTCATGGGTTTATAGAGCCACCTGTTTGTAGGGCCATGGGTTTGTAGGGCTGGTTATGGCTTTGAAGGGCTGGTTGTGGGTCTGTGGGTCTGCTCATGGGTTTGTAAGGTTGGTTATGGATTTACAGGGTTGGTTATAGGTTTGTAAGGTTGGTTATGGGTCTGTGGGGCTGGTCATCGATTTGTAGGGCTGGTTATGGGTCCGTAGGGCTGCTCATGGGCTTGTATGGCCATAGGTTTGTAGAGCTGCTCATGGGTGTCTAGGACCGGTCATTGATTTGCAGGGGTGGTCATGAGTTTGTAGGGTTGGTTATGGGTCTGTGGGGCTGCTCATGAGTTTGTAAGATTGGTTATGGGTTTGTAGGGCTGCTCACGGGTGTGTAGGGTTGGTAATGGATTTGTACAGTTGGTTATGGGTTTGTAAGGCTGCTCGTGGGTTTGTAGGGCTGTGGGTTTGTAGGGCTGGTTATGGGTCTGCAGGTTTGGTCACGGGTTTGTAGGGCCATAGGTTTGCAGGGCTGCTCATGGGTTTTAGGGGTGGTTCTGGGTTTGTAGGGTTGGTTATGGGTCCGTGGGGCTGCTCATGGGTTTGTAAGGTTGGTTATGGGTTTGTAGGGCTGCTCATGGGTTTGTAGGTTTGGTCATGGGCTGGTTGTGGGTTTGTAGGACTGCTCATGGATGTGTAGGGCTATGGGTTTGTAGAGCCATGGATGTGTAGGGTTGGTCATGGGTTTGTAGGGCTGGTTATGGGTCTGTGGGGCTGCTCATGAGTTTGTAAGGTTGGTTATGGGTTTGTAGGGCTGCTCACGGGCGTGTAGGGTTGGTAATGGATTTGTACAGTTGGTTATGGGTTTGTAAAGCTGCTTGTGGGTTTGTAGGGCCATGGGTTTGTAGGGCTGGTTATGGGTCTGTAGGTTTGGTCATGGGTTTGTAGGGCTCATGGGTTTGTAGGGGTGGTTCTGGGTTTATAGGGTTGGTTATGGGTTTGTAGGGCTGCTCATGGCTTTGTAGGGCTGCTCATGGCTTTGTAGGGCCATGGATGTGTAGGGCTGGTCATGGGTTTGTAGGGCTGGTCATGGGTTTGTAGGGCCATGGGTTTGTAGGATTGGGTATGGCTTTGTGGGGTTGGTTATGGCTTTATAGGACTGCTTGTGGGTTTGTAGAGCCATGGATGTGTAGGGTTGGTTATGGGTTTGTAGGTCTGGTTATGAGTTCATTGGTCCAGTTATGGGTTTGTAGGGCCATGGGTTTGTAGGGCTGTTCATGAGTTCACTGGACCAGTTATGCATTTATAGGGCTGCTCAAGGGTTTGTGGGGCTGCTCATGGATCTGTGGGGGTGGTTACAGGTCTGTGAGCTGGTTATGGGTTTGTAAGGTTGTTAATGGGTCTGTGGGGCTGCTCATGGGTTTGTAGGGCCATGGGTTTGTAGGGCTGTTCATGGTTTTATTGATCCAGTCATGGGTTTATAGGGTTGATCGTGGGTTTCTCATCCTGGTTATGGGTTTATATGTCTGGTTATGGATCTATTGGTCTGGTTCTGGGTTTATCAGTCCACTTATGGATTTATCAGTCAGGTTGTGGGTTTATTGGTTCAGTTATGGGTTTTATGTTCTGATCACGGGTTTATTGGTCTGGTTATAGGTTTATTGGTCCAGTCATGGGTTTATCAGTCCAGTTATGGATGTATCCATCTGGTTATGGATTTATTGATCCAGTTATGGGATTCTCAGTCTATTTATGGATTTATCGGTCCACTCATGGACTTATAGGTACTGTCAAGGGTTTATGGGTCTGGTCATGGGTTTATCAGGCCAGTTATGGATTTATCCATCTGGTTATGAATTTATTGGTCTGGTTATGGGTTTGTTGGTCCAGTTATGGATTCATAGGTCTGGTCATGGGTTTATTGATCCAATTATGGATTTATTGGTCCAGTCACAGATTATAGGTCCAGTTATGGATGTATAGGTCTGGTCAGGGGTTTATTGGTTTGGTTCTGGATTTATCAGTCCAGTCATGAGTTTATCAGTTTGGTAATTAATTTATCGGTCAGTTTATGGATTTATCCATCTGGTCACGGATTTATCGGTCCCATTATAGATTTATAGGTCCAGTCATGGATTTCTAGGTCTGGTTATGGATTTATCACTCTGGTTATGGATTTATGGCTCTGAAGGTGGGGAGTTGGATGACACACAGAGCATTAAGGTATTTTTGAGGTTTCTTTCGCTTCAGTGTTGGGTTTTGGAAAGGAAGAGCCCATCGAGCGTTCTGCTGCCACAATTTAGAAAAACAAACAAACAAACAAACACAACAACTCGATATTTTCATCATGGAAAAATAATAATCATAATAAATGGCACTTTATATTTGCAAGGTCTCCTGGTTTGTTCCGGTTGGAGTTAACCCCTCAGCGGCCGAGGCAGGGAATCGATCCAACACCGTCCCATTGGGATGGATGTGGGCTGAGAGGAAGGCGATGCCATAAATCCCAGTGCTGCATTGATTGCAGAGCCAGGCTGAGCTCTGCTGGGAGCCCTGGGCTGCTCCAGCCTCAGCAGCGCTTCAATCAGCCCCAAATTTGGGCAGATAGCTGAAAAATAATTTCGGATCCTGGGAAATAATTGTATTGAGACCCCGTGTCCCCCTCACGGGGGCTGTGGGGCTGGAGAAGGGGTACCCCCACGTCTAGGCACGGCCCATGGCACCACATGCAGGTGGTTTTGGGATGCCCCCGCCCTGGGGAGGTATTTGGGGTTACCCCTGGCAGTGGTGTTTTCCGGAGGTGCTGCATGGGGGAAAATGAAAGCAGTGGGTGCTGGTGCGTGGCAGGGCACGGCTGGGGGGGGGGGGGGGAGGCGGACCCCCCCTCACCCACGTGTGGGGTTGGGCCCCACAGCCTCTCGGTGCTCACACACAGCGCTGCCTCAGTTTCCCCATCTGCGACACAGGGGTGAAGGGTCCCGACCCCCCTCTCATTAAAAGCTCCCACGGGACCCCCCCAGCCGGATGTGGGCACGGGGGTGGGTGGTGAGCACGGAGCCCTCACTGTGCCCCCCACCCCCAGCAGAGGAGCAGAGTGGGATTATTTAAGGGAATAGAAAGGGTGCTGCTCTGCTGGGGGAGGGGGGGTGGAGGGGGAGGGGGAGGGGGCTCTAAGGGAGGGTCAGCCCCTGGCTGGACGTTTCTTCCTTTGGCACACATTTATTTTTAGAGTATGTATATAAAGATTACAGACGTATATGTGACATTTTGATATTTTTTCCTCTATTTCACGCTCTTCTGTTCAGTTTTGCCTCCCCAGGTGACACACCGCGGGGGGGGGGAGGGAGGGGGACACACGGACAGGTGTTTCTGCGGCCGAGCCCGGCGGGCAGCAGGGAGCTGTTAACTCTGGAACCTAATGGTGGACCCCCGAATAACGTGCCGGAGGGGGGAGGGGGGGAGGGTCCCCGCAGGTGCACGTGCGGTTGATCCGCGTTCCCCCCTCACCCCCCCGCCTCGTGGAGACCTCCCCTTCCCGCGTGAGGGGAGAGGACGGAGGGGACGCGGGGACGGGACGGATGGGGGGAGAAAGGCGGCGGAGCGGGGTGACGGGCGGGGGGCGGCTGACGGGGACACGCGGCCACACGCGCAGAACGGGGCGGGTGGTGAGGGAACGGCCCCCCCCCACGCGGGGAGGGGAAGAAGGAAGGGGGGGTGTGGGGGGTCCCCGCCCTCAGCGCGGGGGCGGCGCGGGGGGCGGCGGGGCGGGCGCGGCCCCTTTAAGAGCGGGGCGGCCCCGGCCGGAGCAGGAAGGAGCCGCATACGGGGCCTCGGCGAGCAGCTCCCGCGGGGCGGCCACAGCCTGCTCCGCCCGCACGGCTCGGCCCGGCCCGGCCCGGCTCGGCGCAGCCCCCTCCGCTCCTCGGACAGCGCGGCACGGCCCGGTACGGGGGGGTGCGGGGGGGGTGGGATAGGGGTGCGTGGGGAGGAGGGGGGGTTGGGGTTAAGGGAGGAGGTGTGGGGAAGGGGCGTAAATTGGGGGTGGGGGGGGGAGCTTTGATACCCCCCCCTCCGTTTCCCCCCGGCTCGGGTGCATACGTTGTACTTGGCCGGGCCGTGCTGGGGGGGGGGGGGTCGCGAAGGGGGGGGGAAGGGCCCTGCGGGGTGCGTGTTGGGGAGGGGGTGGGGGTGCGCGGCGCGGGGGCTCCTGGGAGTCGTAGTCTTCGCCGCCCCGCCGGGCCGCAGGTGCAGGGGGCGCTCGGACTACAGCTCCCGGCGTGCGCCCCGCGTGCGGCGAGTGGGAGGCGCGGTGATGGGCGGCGGGCGGAGCCAATCGGGACGCGCCCTCCGCCCCTCGAGCCCCGCCCTACGCCGCCGCCCGGGGCCAATGGCGGGCGCGCGGGGTGCGGGGTGGCGGAGGGCAGCGCGGCGCGGCCCGGGCGGGCGGTGGGGGCTGAGCCGAGCGGGGCCGCGCTTCCTCCTCTCTGCAAACCCCCCCCACTCCGCACCCTCAGGCCCGGCCCAGCGGCGGGGCGGGGGCTCGGGGTGAAGCCGGGCCGCGCTCGAAGCCTCTCGGCTCGGAAGAGGCGGCGGGTGGAGGCCGTAGGGCCGGGGCCTCGCCTCGCCGCCCCCCCCTCCTCCCCCCCCACCACCGCCCGCCCTCCTCCCGGCCTCCATTGGCGCGGCGCAGCCCGGGGAAGGGGTGGGGTCGTGGCGCCCGGCCAAGGCTCCCAGTGGGCCCCGCCGGCCGCGGTGGGAGGGAGGCGGAGGGGAGGGACGGGGGGGCGGTGGGGGCCGCAGGGTGGGGTCCCTCGGGGCCGCCGTGCCGCCCGCCTCCCCGCCGGGTTCCCCCGCTCCGATCCCCGCGCGCCCCAAGGTCGCCGCGGCCCGCCGGGGGGGTTTGGCCGTTAGGCCGCGCCGGCCGGCTTCGGTTTCCTGGGGTTTTTCCATTCGGGTTCCGTCCCCTCCTTCTGCCTCCCTCCGGTGCCCACCTCCCTGCGTTCTGCCCTCGGTTCGTGCGGGGCTGAGGGCCGCCGGCCCGGCTGTGTGCGGGGCTGTGGCTGTGGCTGTGGCTGTGGCTGTGGCTGTGGCTGTGACTGTGACACTGACACTGAGCTGCTGCTGAGGCCTCGATGCTCTGAGCCCACCGCCGGGCCTCGAGGCTGAGCCCGGAGCTCCATCACCCTCATGTAGGGCCGAAGGTTACTGCTGCCTTCTGCAGAAGAAAACCCCGGGCTGGGGGTGCCGGTGGGGCTGCCCGTGCTTTGGATGGAGGAGCTGCTGGGAAAGGCAGCTGGTGCCGGCCGGGCTGCGCGGATCTCCCATCGCTGCCCTCATTCACGTGCTCAGCCTGCGGTCACTGATGCGGTCCTGCTTCCCACGGGGCACGGCTCGGCTCCTTGCAGTTCAGCTTTGCTGCTGCTCTCAGTTTGCTGCTCTCTCTGCTTTTCATCATCCCGACTCTCCGGACCGCAGCTCGTGATACAAGTGCTTTACAGACAGCCGTGCAGGAGGCCTCAGCCCAGAGGGATTTAAAGGGAGGTCGTCCCAGCGTTGCAGAAAGGTTGCTGGTGTCGCTTTTGTTGTTACTTCGTTAAAGGAAACGTTGTTGTTTCTCGAGGTCCTGATGGAGAACTGCACTGTCCGGGCAACCGAGGCTGTTTCTCAGGCAGAGGGATGGGCTGGCCTGAGAATTGTGAGGCTTGCTGGAGATAATGCCTTTCAACCACTCTTCCAAAGCAATAAAGTGAGAGAAATGGAGCGGTTCATTAGACAGGAGCCGTTCTCGTTTAATATTCATTGTGGCCCCTGTTCTGGCTTGTCCTGGGGAGGGAGGCAGCGAGGGGGAGCCCAAACGTGGCTGAGATGGTGGGATTTTTCCACCAAGCCTTCAATGTGTCAGCAGTTCGGGGGGAGTTTGTGGGGCGAGGGCTGAACCCGGTGGTGAGCGAAAGTTGCTCTTCGTTGCCCGCCGCTCTGCTGACTCTCATCCCACCTTTAATTTAATTGTGTTCTTGTCTTTCTGCTCTCCTCGCTGTGTTCTGGCCCTGGGAATGGTGGTCTGTGGCCACACAGGGAATGGGTGCCCGAATTTCCTCACCTCTGCATGAGACAGAGCCGAAATGCTCCGAGCTGTGGCTTTATCTTGATTAAAACTGACACTCGAGGGCTTTTTCCCAGTCTCAGGATGCTGCGTTTATTGAAAGAGAAGACTTCTGTGACAATTAGACACCTACTTGTTATCTGGCTTAGCCAAAGCAATAAACAGCCACTCTTAACTCTGCTCTCCACCAGCCCTAACCTCAAGTGGAAGGGACCGGTTTCAATCTGTAATTAAAACCCTTTTGATGAACTCAATTCAAGGAGAGGTAGCAAGTCGCTGTCTGGGCTGCTCTCCCTGTGCCCCTCTCTGGTTGGGAGCGGGGTGGTTTTATGGCTCCGTTCCATACCTGGGAACGATGGGGACGTGGGGCAGAAGGAAATGGGGTCAGCCGTGCTGCTGCTGAAGCACACGGGGTGTTTGGCTGCTGCTCCTCCAGCTCTGGAGCCGTATCATCTTCCCTCTGTGCGTCGTTTCAGTTTCCCTGCCTGGCTCTCGGGGCAGAGCCTGCGTGCAGCTCTCATGGCACGGCTGCTGTGGGTGCTGGAGGCAGCCCTGAGCTGCGGCTCTGTGCTGCGTGAGGGGCTCAGAAAACCTTTGGTGGGCCGTGGGGGAGGCAGCCGGCTGCGTGTGGAAGGGATTGGCGTCCTCACTTAATGTGACAAGGCGTGAGAAACTGGAAACGGGCGCGAGCTGCCCTGCGCTGCAGGTGGGAGCCAAGGGCACGTTGGTGAGATGCACTGCAGATCCCCGGGCACGGCAGCTTCGCTTCGAGGCCCTCCCCCTTAGAAATGCATGGAGGCGTGCAGTGCTGCTGGGTGCAGCCCCCTGCCAGTGGGCTCACTCACTGCAGCGCCTATAGCAGGACTTCTCCTGCCGTGGGGCTCAGGGCGCAGCTCCCTGCTGGGGCTCCCGCTGCCGAGCAGTTGGGATGTTCACCTGCTGCCCCTCTGCCACCACCTGAAGCCCTCTCCACCTTCACCCCACAGCCACACTGCTGCACTCCACACATCCCGCTGCCAAACTCAAGCTGTGCACTGACGAGCGCTCTTATTTCCCCCCTACAGATTTCCCCATTGGCAAACTGCAAAGCATCGAGTCCATCTCCGGGTTGTTTTATGCCCTGCTTGGTTTGTTTGCTCAATGCCTCCCCAGCACAGAGCTGGGCCGGTGCCGAGCGTGGGCTTGTAGCTACAGGTTGTGGCTCCAGGAGCCTCGTGCCCCAACAGGCAGCCGTGTGTGCATGGTACCAGCGCGGCGTTCCTCCCTCCGAACCCACGCTGCCCTCTCGTGTGCCGAGGGAAGGAGCACAGCGTCGTGGAACACACTGGAACAGGTTGCCCAAGGAGGCTGTGGATGCCCCATCCCTGCAGGCATTCAAGGCCAGGCTGGATGTGGCTCTGGGCAGCCTGGGCTGCTGGTTGACGACCTGCACACAGCAGGGGGTTGGAACTGGATGTGAGCCTTTGCAACCCAGGCCATTCTGTGACTCTATGGCAGGGGGTTGGGGACTGTGAGAATTGCAGCAGTGCAGAGATGCTCTGTTCCACCCCTTTGCATGCCTCATCCCTCAGCAGGGCTTAATGCTGGGGGATGTTTCGGTTCTTTTTTTCGGGGCTGCAGTACTGCCCATGTGTTCTCCAGCACCCCCAGCTTGGTGGGGCTCCTGAGCTCACAGAGAAACCTTCCCCTCCCCGTGTTGCCCAGCACTTCCAGGAGCTGCTGCTTCTTTGGGCAGCATTGAAACTAACTCCGCTTTCGTGTTTTGTTTTATTTTTTCCTCTCTTTGAACACCCAGTGCTGTCAGGTCCTCCTCAGCAGGCTGAGGATCTCTCGAAACCCCTCTGTGGTTTTGCAGGGAGCTGACGTGTTGCTGGATGGCAGCAGCAGAGCTCTGTGGGAGAAAACCCATCGTGTGGGCACGCTCAGCTTTGACTTTTTGAGAGAGTTGGGCTCGGCAGCACAGCAAGCAGCTTGCATTAATGCGGGCTGCGCGGCCTTCCTGACCCTGTAAGCTGTGCTCTGGTGTTTTCAGGCAATGGAAGGCAGTGTGTGTGGGCTGCTCGGGCAGCAGGGAGGACTGGGAGCCGTCTGTGTGCCCACAGGGCCGCAGCCTTCGTGGTTGGGCTGGGGGTGGTGGGTGAGAATGGGCTCAGAGCAGGAGATTACGTGGTTACGTGGGGCTCCAGACCTGCTCTGATGGATGCTGTGTCCCATATCAGTGCAGCATTACAGCAGTGCAGGTGATGGAGGCTTTCAGCACGGAATCCCAGAAGCGTGGCGTGGTTTGGGTTGGAAGAAGGAACCTTAAAGCCCACTCAACCCCGATGCTGGGTGCTGTGAGCACCCCTCGAACCCATTCCTACACTGGCTTTAGTGGAGGCACATTCCTACTGGATTAAATACGGTCTCTGATGACAAAGGAGAAAATTGGCAAGGAGGTCTGGGTGGAGCAACCAGTTGAAGCTAACCTTGCAACATAGGAGAAGCGTTAACATGGCCTGGTTGTGGCTGTCAGTGGTGCAAATGGCTGCGTGCTGTGCAAATGGGGCCTGGTGTGGGGGGGCTGGGCTGGAGCCCCGTGGGCCTGGTGGGACCCGGTGATGGGCAGCAGGCCCCACTGTGTCATGGTGCTCTGGGATGGAGCACCCGCTGCTCCCTGTGCGGTGCCAGCGCCTCACCGCCCTCCGAGCAAAGGGTTCCCCAGTGATATCAGCCCCAAATCTGCTCTTGTTTGGGATCCTAAGAGGTGCTGAGCGATTCCCCCTGCTGAAGCGCTGGGCTGTGCCACGGTGGCTCGGTGCTGCTGTGACTTTCCCCATTCTGGTTCTGCTGCTGTTGTGTTGTGCTGTGGGTTGGGGTGGAGGTGCTGAGTGGGATGGCGGGGCCCCATCCTCCCAGGCACTCATCCTTCCCATGCTCATGTGACAGAAGAACCCTCCTCTGTCCCATCCCTTCTGGGCATCACATGGCAAGTACTTTGATCCTAAAGTTTTGGGGGAGAGCAGGAAGCCTTTTTCTTCCCGTGGCAGCATCTCTTACGGCCTCCTGGAGGACTCCCAGCCTGAGACGCGGCCATGGCAGCGCCCAGCTCCAACCACAGCATGTCACATCCATCTCCCACTGCTCCTTCTGCTGGTTTGGAGCCCGTCCCCGTGCCCTGCTCCGTGCAGGCTGACGTGGGGTTCTGCTGCTCTTCTCCCCGCGGTGAGAGCTGGGAGTGTCGAGTTGTAGAACGATTATACACGGCTCTGTTGGGTTTGCCTGAGGTGCAGGGGTTGCTGAATCACACCCCAAACCTGTCTGTCCGGGAGTGGTGAGGCACTGCGTGTGTCACCTGCACGGCTCAGTGCCGGTGGTCGCACACCCACGGCACCCAAACAAGGTGCACCGTTGGGATTTCTGCATCCCGAGGGGTAGACGCAGCTCCTCCAGGCCCAATTAATGCTCTGCCAAAGATATCGGCCCTCTGAGTGAGCACAGGATGCAGCCGCTCTCTGCAAGGAAATGGCTGACAAGGGGGGGCTGCCCCTGCGCTCAGCCCACGGGGAGCAGCTCCCAGCATTGCACGGGGGGTCCTTCCAACGGGAATGAAAACTCAGCTTCTCTGCTATTCGTGGCCGGGGAGGTTCTCCCGATGCTCACTGAGGCTCTGGGTTCCGTCCCTTTCGCTCAGCACGAAGGTCGTGGCTGGGGGATGCTGCTCCGTGCTGAAGGATCCGTGGGGTTCAGGGGGAGTTCCTCGTGCAGGTGTGGAGCAGGGCTGTGCTGGGGCTTCCCCTGCAGGCAGGAGGGAGAGGCAAACCTCCCCGGCAGGTTGGACCTGGCAGCAGTGAGGGCAGTCCTGGCTGCTTTGCCTACCTGGTGCGGGTGTGAGTTTGAGCCACGGAAATGGAGGCTGTAGCTGGGTGGTGGGGCGCAGCAGCTGGCTTGGTTTTGACATCAGGCCACGGGATGTTGGAGCAGGATGACCCCAAAGCTCTGCTCTGGGTGGGCCTGATGGAAGGGGTACCGTGAGAGCAGGGCTGAGGGGAGGCTGGTTGGCTCTGTGCTGTGCCAGCTCGGATCCACTGTGTGATCTGGGAGCTGATGGAAGCCACCATCACCGTGTTCGGCTCCTGAGACAATCTGTCCATCTGGCAATTAAAACTGCGGTGATGAGACCCCATGGAGAGCCAGAGTGCTGGGGAATGAGGGCAGCCGCCTTCAGAACGGGTCGGGGGGGGTGGGGGGGCGGCAGGGGGTGTCTGGCAGCAGCACACAGGGGCAGATTGTCCGTGCAGAGCCTTGTGTGGGACACTGCTCTGATCTCTGCACATCAATGGCTGTATGATCTCGGTCTGTCACGCGTCTCCTCCTGTGCTCTGCCCCAGACGTGCTGCCCGGGTGGGATAGAAGGGATTTCTTGTTGCAGTACTGAAATAGGGGCATTGAGTCGGGGGGCAGTAAAGGGACAAAAAAAAGCGTCAGCACCCTTTTGCATGATAACCACACGTTTGTTCCTGTCCAAGCACAGGGTCTTCGCCTCAGGAGCACGCATCTGCTTGGCAGGTCCACATAATTTGGATAGTTTGGCTCTAAACTGCCGACAGCACATTCCTGCTCGGGAGCAGCAGAATTTTAATGGCACCGTGGAGGAGCTGCAGCAGCCTTCACCCCCCCGGCGGGCACAGCCCTGCTTTGCTACCCAGCCCCCCTCCCAAGCTCTGTGCTGGGGGCTGCAGGGTGCTCTGCCTGCAGGTCTGGCCTCGTGGCTGTGAGGAGGAGAGGGCAGCCGGGGTGATGGCTCCCAGAGTGTGCATGGAAAGACAAGGGCTCGCATTGTGTGACCTATAATAGGGGTGAGCTGTTCGTAGGGGGGGAAAAATGCTCATTGGTGGTGAGGGAGAGGGTGATATTTGGGCCTTGGGCAGCAAACCGCTGCCTCTTTTTATTTTGTTCTTTAATAGCAACATTATTGTAGTAATTCTCTCCTGGCACACAGCAGCAGTTGGAGGATGCTGTGATTTGTGGTACGGCGTTGTGCCCCATGTGGGTGCACGGCGGCTGCGGAGCTGTTGTTCTGCCATCGTGTTGGGCTCTGGATGCAGCACAGCCCCATCCTTGGGTCGCATCCCTGCTGGGGAGCTTGGAGGAGAGCTCTGGCATTGCTGCACGGCACCTCTTCCCAGCGGCCGTATTTCAGGCTGGCAGTTCCCCATTGGGTTGCACGGGAGGGCGCAGCGCTGGCAGCCAAAGCGCGGCCACTTTGGGGTGAAATGTGGCACCAGAGACACACAGTCTGGGACAGCAGTGCTCTGTGTGGGGCGGAGGGGGAGGAAGGAGCTGCCTGGGGGTGGAGGGCAGGGGCTGGAGCTCCCCGCCATGATTCTGTGCTTGCGAATGGGCTGCTTGTTGGTCACCTCTCCGTGTGTCACCCAATGCTGTTGGACCCTGAGCACCGCCTCACTGTGCCACGTGCCCAACATTGCCTTCAGCTGTGGTGGTTTTTGGTTCTGGAAAGATGGAAGGCCCCGTGTCATGTCACACATCCTCAGGTCATCGTCCCCAGAAAGGGGCAGGGTGGAGTTTATAGTGCTGCCCGGGAGGGGGGTGTGGGCTCCACCCGGCCTGGCTGCGTTGCCCCCTCCCCATCTCAGCCATCGCATCGCTCCGACCGCAGGCGGGCACACAAAGGCTGTGTTGTGTGAGCAGAATGAGCAGCGACTTCCCCTGCCAGCCCTGGGCGGTCGCGTGACCCCACAGCCGTTCCCACACCGTCTCCCCGCTCCTCCCAACCCCCTGCCCAGCACGGGGGTCACCTCCACAGCGCAGCCCCCAGCCCCGCTCCCGTCGTGTCCCCAGTGCTGGCCGCTGCCACCGCAAAGCCCAGATTCTTCTTGGAGGCGGAGGGGACTCCTCTGAAGCCTGCGGTCTGGATGGGAAGGGGTACAGGAGCGCCAGGGGCTCCTCCCGTTGCAGCTCAAAGCCCTGGTGGCTGAGGTTTGGGGTTCCACTGGACCCCTTGTAGCTCTGGGGTCGGGGGACCCCTCCCCAAACTGCCCTCAGCCCCTGGGCGGCTGTTCCCCCTCCAAGCCAACACCTCTCCTTCTGAATAACCCACAAATCGCCGGCCGTGAGTTTGAATCCCACTCCAGAAGCTCCTTTCTCCTTTGGATCAATAAAGTTCTTTAAAAATCACATTTGTGAGGAGCTCCTCAGAAATTTACCAGCAAGCCTGCAGTGTTTGGCCGTGCGTGTTGGGAAGTGAGCTGGGGAGAAGGATTGCACCCATTTTACAGACCAGAGAGTGTGAGACGTTGGGTTGGCAGGGTTGGCTCCTGCTGTTGGGCTGCGATGTGCCTCACCTTGGGGTGATGGAGAGCATCCCTTGGGGAGCAGCGTGCTGCTGGGTGTGCTCTGGGTTCTTCAGCCGTTGGGTGCCGTATGGTGGACACGGTTTAATGGGGAAATGGTGGTGGTGGTTGGACTGAATGACCGTAGATGAGTGGCCGTATTGTTGATGACGCTACGATTCTACAGACGGAGTGGATCCGTTCCTTTGGCCGTCTTGGAGCATCTGTGAGTCATTGCCTTTCTTCTCTCCGCAGCCTTTCGCATCCACGATGGCGGGCGGCGTGGACGGCCCCATAGGGATCCCATTCCCAGATCACAGCAGCGACATCCTCAGCAGTCTGAACGAGCAGAGAAACAACGGGCTGTTGTGCGACGTGGTCATCTTGGTGGAAGGCCAGGAGTTCCCCACCCACCGATCCGTCCTGGCGGCCTGCAGCCAGTACTTTAAGAAGCTCTTCACCTCAGGGTTAGTGGTGGACCAGCAAAACGTGTATGAGATTGACTTTGTGAGCGCCGACGCCTTGTCGGCTCTGCTGGAGTTCGCCTACACCGCGACCCTTACAGTCAGCACTTCCAACGTCAACGACATCCTCAACGCCGCCAAACTGCTGGAGATCCCGGCGGTGAGGGATGTTTGCACGGATCTCCTGGACAGGAAGATTCTGGCCAAAAATGACCAGATGGATATAGTAGATCAAATTGATCAAAGGAACCATCTCAGAGCAAAAGAGTACCTGGAGTTCTTCCAGAGCAACCCCGTCAACGGCCACCAAGGCAGCTTTCCGTGGACCAACCCGGAGTTGAGAGACCTTCAGAGACTCAACTTCCGAGGCCAAGAGGACGAGGAGGAGCCGGACTGCAACGGCTTGGACTTCTATTCACAAGCCTCCCTCAACGAAAGACCAAAGGCGAATGACTGTGATCCCGACAGCAACCCGGCCATGTGGCTGGACAGAGAGGAGGAGGAGGCGGCGGCCGCCCCTGGCTCCTTGTTCTCACCTTCTCAGAACGGACATTACAGCGGCCGAAGCCTGGGCACGCCAGGAGAAGAGGAGGTGGCTCCCGGGGCCGCCCTGGACCAGCAGGACGCCGGTGACTCCCCCAGCTTCGTCCCTACCGGAGCGGAGACGGAGGATGATGCCAGGGATGTGGACGGGTTGGCTGCCAGCGTGCTGCAGCAGGTGATCAGCTCGGTGGGGAGGCAGCAGCTCGGGGACGACGAGCGGAAGGACGACGACGGAGTCGTGGATTATTACTTGAAATACTTTGGCAGTTCGAACGAGAGCGACGTGTATCCGTCCTGGTCCCAAAAGGTGGAGAAGAAGATCAGGGCAAAAGCATTCCAAAAGTGCCCCATCTGTGCTAAAGTGATCCAGGGGGCTGGCAAGCTGCCGCGCCACATCCGCACCCACACCGGCGAGAAGCCCTACGAGTGCAACATCTGCAACGTGCGCTTCACCAGGTAAGGGATGAGCTGCGTGTGCTGTGATGTGACGGTTCCATCCCAACAGGAAGGCGTTTAGAGGCGTCTCCATCTGGTGATGGAAACGCCGGTGGCCTCGCCGGGTGCTTGGGGATGGGTTTGTGCCCACCTGGCTTCAAACAAACCCCACGGCTCCTCGGGCGTCGCTTCCAGCCAGCAACCAACCTGCTGTGGGATCACTGGGTCAAGGGCTGTGGTTGGGGTTCCTCCGGTTAGCCCAGGCCTTCCAGCACGTCCTCTTTCCACTCCTCACGTCCTCCATCGCCCGGCCGAGGGCGGGGGTTCCGTGCTGTGCCAGGAGATGTGTGGGCTGCAAGGAGGAGCAGCCGAATGGCCCAGCCTGCTCCGCTCTGCTCCGCTCTGCTCTGCTCTGCTCTGCTTGCTGCTCACCTCCTCAACGCCCTGGCAGGACAGAGCTGCTTCCCAGCAGTGTGGGCCATTCCCAGCCCTGCAGACATCGTAGGCTGGAGCGGGTGAGTGCAGGACGTGGGGCTGCTCTCTGAGCCTTCCACCTGCCAGCCTTGTCCCCTCTGCACCCTGAGAGCCATGCGGGGCCGCACCCGGGCGGCCAGGGACCCACGTTTGATAGCTGAGGAATGCAGATAATGCCGGGGCGGGATGCCAGCCCTGCAGCACGGCTCACTGCCCTGCCAACCACCACCGCCCTGCCCACGGCGGGGGGGGCTGGGGGCTGCCTGCACTTTGTGTGCCTGCACCCAGGTTCCGGCTGCCACACCTGAGTAGTTCAAGGTCCTCACGTTCCCCCCCTTCCTCCCCACCCTCGGGTTGTGGCCTCCTGGAAGTGCCACGAGGGCTGGCAGAGCGGGGGCTGTGCCATGGGACAGGGTGGAGTTTGATCGGTGGTGGAGGGGTTTGAGGAGCTGATGGCATTGCTGCTGCAATTCTGTGTGCTGCCCTCACCCCTCTGCCTTCCTCTTCTGCCTTCATCCCACTGCCTCACCTTCCTCACCCTTCTGCCCTCCCCTTACTACCTTCCCCATGGTGTCTTTACCCTTCCACTGACTCCCTGCTGCCCACCAGCTCCCAGGAGGCATTGGCTCATTGCAAGCAGAGATGTGGGTGGAAGCCGTGCCCTCCCCCCAGCCTGAACATGGCCATAACACATCGGGGCCCTGCTGCTTTCAAGCTAAAATACGCCCTCCTGCACTGCCCCCAGCTTGTGGGAGGCTGCATTTGGCCACGCGGAGCCCAGTGGGCGCAGTGTGAGGCAGCCAAGCCCGAGATCATCCGGATTTCCCTTCCAGTGTTGCTCTTCTCCCCTCTCCATTCATCCTTCTCTGTCACGCTGCCTGCTGCAAACCCCCCTCCGCCCTTCGTGGCTCAGGGCTGCGCTGGGAGCAGTGAGCCCTGGCATGGGGCAGGGATGGGGGGCGTGGGGGACATGGAGCTGTGCCCGCCGGGTGGGGAGGGATCACCCACAGCTCTGTGCTGATTTTTGCTTGCTTTGCTTCCTGGTTCCTCTGTGCCCGGATGGGGAGGAGCCGCTCTGCTGATCTTTCAGGAAGGGTTTGATCAGAATTCAACTCGGAAAACCGCGTTGTTTGCTCTCAGCCTGGCCCGACTTCCCAGCTCCTTTTGGGAGCCTCATTAGGACCGGCTGCATCCTCGAGGTTTCCATCCTTCCCTCCGTGCCAGGACACCTCCCGGCCCTGCAGAGCCCTCCGGCTCGGGGTGGGAGGGGGGGCTTCATGCCGACCCCCACTTTGCTACGCTGGCACTGCGCTGCTCGCTGCCTGCTTTCCTCTGGGAAGAAGCAAAGTCCTGACCCTGCGACGGTGAGGATGAGGATGAGGAGGAAGGCCGTCCCCATCCCGCTGACCGCCCCGTGTCCTTTCTCTCCACGCAGGCAGGACAAGCTGAAGGTCCACATGCGGAAACACACGGGGGAGAAGCCCTACTTGTGCCAGCAGTGCGGAGCCGCGTTCGCTCACAACTACGACTTGAAGAACCACATGCGTGTGCACACCGGCCTGCGGCCCTACCAGTGCGACAGCTGCTTCAAGACTTTCGTCCGCTCTGACCACTTGCACAGGCACCTTAAAAAGGATGGCTGCAACGGCATCCCGTCCCGGAGGGGCCGACGGCCGCGGGTGAGAGATGCCGGGGGGCTGCCCACCCCCACGGGAAACCCAGAGGATGGAGGATTTCAAGGAGGTGGGGAGAGTCAGGAATCAGAGGACACCGTGCAGGGGAACGGCCAAGAGCAGCACTTTGAGGATAGTTCTACTACCGAAGCGTCGGGATTGAATGTAGCAGGAGGGTCGGCCGAGGGCAGCGCGCCAGGACTCTCCTAAACCAAAAAAAAACAAAACAAAACAACACAAAAAACCAAACCCAACCAACCGACAAACCACCACAAACAACAACAAGAGAGGTGTCACAAAATCTAGTTAGTACTTTTTCCTCCGATTTTCTCTTTTCGAGGTGTTTCTCTCTCCCTTTCCCCTCCCTTCCCTCCACCCCCCCCGCCCTCCTCTCCACCCTCCCCCGTTTTTTTGTTTTGTTTTTTTTTCTTAAAAGGAAAAAAGAAGCAAAAATAGGTCTGTCGACGACGTTCCCAATCTCCCCATGGCAGGCAGGGCTCCCCCAGTGCTGGTGGGACGGGCAGGCGGGGCGGGGATGGAGAGCGCATGGAAAGGAGCTTCCATGTAAAACCCAAAGCTTTATTTTGTGTCCGAATACACGTTAAAAAAAAAAAAAAAAGAAAAAAAAGAAAAAAAGGAAAAAAAAAAAAAAACCAACAAAACAAAATATATATATATATATTATTTCAGAGAGATATCTATTTAAAAAAAAAAAAAAAGAGGAAAAAAAGCAAAAATAGACGTTTTAAAAAAGAAAAAAAAAAAGAAAAAAAAAAAAAAAAAGGCCAAGAGTGGAAAAGGGGCTCTTTGTTGGGGGGGGGGGGGGATGCACACGGTGCCTCGAGGGGCCGGGAAGGAGCAGGCCCACCTTCCCCCCCCCCCCCCCCAGCCCCCCACTCTGCCTGCAGAGCTGTAGGGAGGTGTTGGGGTGCAGCGTGGGGTTGGGGTCGGTTTTGTTTCGGGACGCCCTGCTGCAGCTCCGGGCAGCGTGGAGCCTTGGGATGATGCATTTTGCATGGGGATCTCACGGCGTGCGGCTCCGAACCCCGAGGGCGGCTCTAAGCTCCTTAACCCAAAGTCTGTTCCCATTGTAGCCCTCGTCCCAGCACCCCCCAACCCCCCCCATAGCACCCAGGAACCCTCAGGAATAACGCCCAGCCCGGTGCTGCGGTGCAGCCGGGCTGGGGCTGCCCCTGCCCCATATTTTTAGGCACTCGGTCAGAGCTGCAGTGTTCCCGCACGCCCAGAAAGCACCTAAAAATGGCAGATTCCTTTGAAAAAAGGTTATTTGAGGTCTCCCTTAAAGGGGAAGGAGGGTTTTGGCAGGAGGAGATGGGAGGGGCGAAGGCTGCAGCCGCGGCGGCTTTAAGGCTGTGCAGAGCGGCTCTGCGTCACCCTATGGCCGCTGCTCTGCGCGGCCACTGCAGCCCACTGCCCTTTTGGGGGCACCTTTCTCAGGGATGCAGGCCTGTCCCCAAAGGGACAAAGCCCTGTCCCCTAAGGGTACACAGCTCTGTTTGCAAAGGAGCACAGCTCTGTCCTAACATGGACAAAGCCCTGTCCCCAAAGGGACGCAGCTCTGTCCTCCAAAAGATGCAGCCCCATTCCCAAAGGGATGCAGCCCTGTTCCAAAAGGGACACAGCTCTGTCCCCAAAGGGATGCGACCCTGTCCCCAACAAGATGCAGCCCCATCCCCAAAGGGACACAGCTCTGTTTGAAAAGGGGCACAGTCCTGTCCCCAAAGGGACACAGCTCTGTCCCCAGAAAGGCACAGCTCTGTCTGCAATGGGGTTCAGCTCTGTCCCCAAAGGGACACAATGCTGTCCCCAAAGGGATGCAGCTCTGTCCCCAAAGAGATGATGCCCTTTTCCCAAAAGGACACAGCTCTGTCCTCCAAAAGATTCAGCCCCTTCCCAAAGGGACACAGCCCTGTCCCCAGAAAGACACAGCTCTGCCTGAAGAGAGGCACAGCTCTGTCCCCAGTGGGACAAAGCCCTGTCCCCAAAGGGACACAGATCTGTCTGAAAAGGGACACAGCTCTGTCCTTCAAAAGATGCAGCCCCATTCCCAAGAGGACGCAGCTCTGTCCCCAAAAAGCAGCAGCCCCATCCCCAAAGGGACTCAGCCCTGCCCCCAGAAAGACACAGCTCTGCCTGGGAGGGGACACAGCTCTGTCCCCAGAGACATGCAGCCCTGTCCCCAAAGGGACGATGATGGACGTGGGTGCGCCGTGCGTGCCCCCCCCGTGCAGAGGGCGATAGGAAGGCACCTTTCAGCCATTCACCTGTTTTCTAAATGCACATTTTGAGATGAAAAAAGAGATTTTAGTCCTTTTATTTTGAAAGCACTTTTTAAGATTCTTTTCTTTTTTTTTTTCTTTTTCTTTTTTTGCCTTTTTCTGTTTTTGGTTTTTGGTTTTTTTTTTTTTTTCCCTTTTGGTGTTTGTTTTTACTCTCAAAGCCAGAGCAGGTCGGGCCGAATGTATTTTGGAGAGGGAGTGAGAGGGGAGTGTGTGCTGGGGGAGGGCTGAGTGGTGGGGGGGGTTGGGGAGAGACGGATGTTTATTTAATGCAGAAAAAAAAAGCAATAAAAATATATTAAAAAAAACCATTATTAAAAAAATAATAATAATAATAAAAAAAAACAAAGAAGTCTTAGCACTTTGCGATGGAACGGGTACTTTGAGATCACTTTATCTTAATTTAAACAAAAAAAAAAAGCAAAAGCAAAACATGTTTACAAGTCGAAACCAACTTCTACGGAAAAAAAAAAGATATTATTAAAAAAAATCCTAAATTTATTTTTGTAAGAAAAAAATGTGTATATATATATATATATATATATATTTAAAAGGAAAAAAAAAAAAACCAACGTAGGCAGAATCCGAGTTCTATTTCGTGGAGTAATAAAGGCTGAAAGGTGTCCAATGAGAGGAACGATGCTAATTAGGTTCTGTGACATGCCCTGAAAAACAGACCCCTGGGAGTCATTGCACTTCACCAAACGGAAGCTTGAATTTTAGGCAGGAATCGTGGGTTTTGTTTCATTTTTGTGTATCGTTCATTTATCCTCCCCCCCGCCCCCCCCCCCCAAGCCACCCCCCTTCTTTTTTCTTTTTTTTATTTTTATTATTATTGTTATTATTATTATCTTTTTTTTTTCTTTTTTTTCTTTTTTTTTCTGTTATTTCTTCTTCAATGTTCCATAGCCAGTGCTGGTCCAGACATGCATCCCCCATCGCCCCCATTCTTGTGCCCATGGGCCCGGTGCTGTGGGACTGGAACCAGAGGCCTGGCGTCACTGGGACCAGTGCTGTGATCCTGCTCCTGTGGGCCCGGCACCATTGGGCCCAGAACCACGAACCCATTGCCATCAGGCCCGGTGCTGTAGGCCCAGTATTTTGGGCCTGGTGCCATTGGGCCCAGCACTTACGCCCAGTGCCATTGGGCCTGGAGCCATCAACCTCTGGGCCCAGTGCTGTAGGCCCGGTATCACCAGACCAGTGCTGTGGTGCTGTAGGCCCAGTATTTTGGGCCTGGTTCCATAGGCCTCAGTGCCGCTGGGCCTGCTCTCATGGGCCTGGTGCCATTGGGCCTGGCCCTGTAGGCCCAGTGCTGTAGGCCTCTGGGCCTGGTCCTGTGGGCCCAGTGCTGTTGGCTCCGGTGCTGTAGGCCCAACACTGCTGAGCCCAGTACTTTGGGCCTGATCTGGGCCCAGTGCTGTTGTGTTTGAAACCATTGGCCCGGTACCACCAGGACCAGCACTGTGGGCCTGGCTCTATTGGGCTCAGTGCTGCAGGCCCGGTACTGTTGGGCCTGTGGTGCCATTAGGCCTCTGGGCCGGGTCCTCTGGGCCCAGTGCCGTTTGGCCTGGTACCACTGGCCCGGCACCATTGACCCAATGCCGTGCTGCAGGCTGCAGCCTTTGGCCCCATTGCTGCCCCAGGCCCAGCAGCACACAGCCATGGCGGGGGCTGCCAGCCCTATCTCTGCTCAAGGGCCACGTCTGGTGCAGCAGATAACAAACCCCCCCCGCCCCCCCAAACCCAGCGCCCTGCGTGGTGCGGGGTCCCCCCCCTCACCTCCCCCCCCTGTCCCCACGATGGCAGCGAGTGCCTTGGCTGGACGTCCCCGCAAAGGGACGGGGACGCAGGGCCGACCCTCTGCTCAGTGCTGGCATATGCAAAAACTCGCGCGGACGTGTAAATAGAGTTACTTGAGGTTCTTCTTGTAATCGAGTCGTGGTATCTCTTTTCTAGTTTGTGTCACTGCTCCTCTTTGTCCCCCACCTCTCCTCGGCCCCAAAGGAACGTTGCGACGCTTTGCGTTTTCTCCCTCCGCCACTCGGGAAGCAAACCCCCAACGCCCTCCTCCCCCTCCCCCGAAGGCAAAAAGGAGGAAAACAAAACAAAACAAAACAAAAAAAGGAGAACATGATAAAAAAAACGAACAGAGAGAGGTTGTGTGTATTTGTGTGTGTGTGTGTGTGTGTGTGTGTGTTAGACTCAGGATGCCCCACGGATGGAGCGCCGGACACTACGCCGACCGCGCCGCCGGACGGACGCACCGTTTGCTGGCAACACTTTAGCACAAGTTGGAAGTTTGCACTAAAATAAAAACAGAGAAAATAAAGAAAAAAGAAAAAAGAAAAAAAAAAAAAGAGGGAGAAAAGTAAATAAACGGGAAGGAGAGGAAGAAAAATGAGAAGGAAAATCGAGAAAGAGATGAGGAAATGGATGAGAAAGAAATGAGTAAAAAGATTAAAAGGTTAGGGAAAAATAAGTGGAAAATAAATAAGCAAAAGGAAAGCAAAAATGAGAAAAAAGGAAGGAAAATGAAAATTAGAGAAAAATAAGAATGGATGTAAGATTTAAAAATTAGGGAAAAATAAAAAAGTTAGAAAAAATTAGAAAGTAAAATAGAAAAAAATAAGGATTAAAAAAATGAATGAGGAAAAAAAAAGGAAAATAGAAAGTAAAATAGAAAAAAATAAGGAAGGATAAAAAAAAAATGAATAAGGGGAAAAAAAAAAAGGACAAATGAGAAAAGGAAAAAAGGCTGCAGAGGTTGGAGGCACTGCTGCTCCCACTGAGCTGCGCTGTGATAAAGTGTTGCCAAAGAGACGGAAATTGATGAGAAATGAATTGAGTGGAGGGAGGGGAGGGGGGGGGCTATAAAAAAATACAACAGAAACGGGAGGAAAAATGGATTTCTGCCCGTTTTGGTACAAAGAGGGGAAAAACGGCGACCCCGAATGCCCCCCCATGGTGGTTTTTTTTTTGGGGGGGGGTCTTTTAGGGCTCATTTCCCCCTCCCCTCCCCCCCCCCCCCCGCCCCAAAGCTCCTATTTAAAATAGAAGAAATAAAACACATCTATATATATATATATATATATATAATCTATTTATATTTTCGATTTACGATGGAAAAAAAAAAAGACAAAGTTTTATTTAAGAGAGGAACTCTTTGTAAAAGGCGGGGGGGGGGTGACCCCAACCCCCCCCCCCCAAAAAAGGAACCCCATATATATATATATACACACACAGAGAGCAAAGAAATGGATTTATTTTGGGTTTGTGGTGACGGGGGGGGGCTGCAATTTGGGGGGGGGGGTCTTTGGGGGTTCGTTTCTCCGGCGCCTTTATGGATCTCTCTCTGATCTCGGAGCGAAGGAAGAGTTTTCCGGGCGGTTTTTAATGTTATATATATATATATTAAAAAAAAAAGAGAAAAAAAAAAACAAAAAAAAAGGAAATAATTAAAATTAAAGAAATGACTTTTTGTGGTAATGGGGGCGGCGAGAGGCGGGGGAGGGGGGCGCGGGGGGGGCAAGAAAAGCACAGCAAAGACATTCCATAGATTGTACCTTTGATAGCTCTTTATAAAAGCGTGGGGGGGGGGAGAAAAAGATTAAATAAAAGATGAAATCATTAAAAAATGCATTTTGTTCTTCTTGGGGGGGGGAGGGGGGGAAATAGGGGGGTCGCCCCCCATATCAGTGCCTCATTGGGGGCGGGGGTCGCTTTGCAAAACCCCGTTGTAAAGCAATGGGAAAACGCCATTGTAAAGCAGTGGCCAAAGCCCACGTGGAGCAAAACCCCGCATGGAAGAAAGACCCCAAGTGGGGGAAAAACCCCATTGCAAACCTATGGCAGAACCCAACGTGGAGGAAAACCCCATTAGAAACCAATGGCCAACCCCACTGCAAGCCAGTGGTGGAACCCCATATGGAGCAAAACCCCATATGGAGCAAAACCCCACATGGAGCAAAACCCCACATGGAGCAGAACCCCACATGGAGCAGAACCCCATATGGAGCAAAACCCCACATGGAGCAAAACCCCATATAGAGCAAAACCCCATATGGAGCAAAACCCCATAGGGAGCAAGACCCCACATGGAGCAAAACCCCATATAGAGCAAAACCCCATATGGAGCAAAACCCCATATGGAGCAAAACCCCACATGGAGCAAAACCCCATATGGAGCAAAACCCTACATGGAGCAAAATCCCATATGGAGCAAAACCCCACATGGAGCAAAACCCCATATAGAGCAAAACCCCATATAGAGCAAAACCCCAGTGCAAACCAATGACAAATCCCCATACAAAGCAAAACCCCAAAAGAAGAAAAAAACCCATACGGAGAAAATCCCACTGCGAGCCAAAGGCCAAACCCCACACACAGCAAAACCCCACTGCAAACCAATGACGGAACCCCACTGCAAACTTATGGTCAAACCCCAAGTGGAGCAAAACCCCAAATGATGGAAAAACCCCACATGGAGCAAAATCCCATTACAAACCAATGGCCAAACCCCGTTGCAAATCAGTGACCAAACACCATATAAAGCAAAGCCCCAAATGAAGGAAAAACCCCATACAGAGCAAAATCCCATTGCAAACCAATGGCCAAACCCCATATAAACCAAAACCCCAAATCCCATTGCGAACCAATGACAAAACACCATATAAAGCAAAACCCCAAAAGAAGGAAAAACCCCATACAGAGCAAAACCCCGTTGCGGCCCAATGGTGAAACCCCACGTGGAACAAAACCCCATTGCAAACCAATGGCCAAACCCCCATACAAACCAATGACAAAACCCCATTGCGACCCAATGGTGAAACCCCACGTGGAGCAAAACCCCATACGGAACAAAACCCCGTACAAACCAGTGGCCAAACCCCACATGGCCCCAGACCCCGATGGGCTCTGCCTGCCCTCCCACCAACCAATAGCGAAGTGCTAATAGGGTCTCCCCCCCCCGGAATCCCCCCACGCCCCCCAGGACCCCCTTGGCCGCCTTAGTGCCGATTTGGCGGCTCGACCCCATTAATCCCACAGCCGAGGTGCAGCGTGGGGCCCTAATCCCATTTTTTGGCCCAGATTCGGAGCCAACCCCACAGATGGCCACGTTAAGGACCCCTGGCTGTGGGGCTGGGGGCTGTGGGACCACCAAAGGGCTGCGATGGGGGGAAAATGATCAACAATTGGGATCGGGATTGAACCACACCATTATGAGGGCCGACCCCAAACTCCCACCCCCATCCCAGCCCTATGGGGTCCCTCTGGAGCCCCCCACCCCACACGGAGGGCGTCACCAACGTGAAGAGCTTAATTTGTGTCATAAGCTTCCTAGTGCTCGGGGCCGCGATGAGCTTTGGGGTTTTATCTCCCGGGATTAAGCGGGCAAGTCGTCTTTCTTAGCGAGACGCCCTAATGCCACTTAACACCTGGGATCCCCGATTTTCATTAGGGGCGTCAGGGACAATTAACAGAGAAAAACTAATAAATAGGGCAGGGTCCTCCTGAAGCTTAATCAGCAAATGCGGCCGCTGTGGGGTTTAAGTCCCATATGTGCTCGGGGTGGCTGGTCCCATAGGGGGCCGCTGTGGGGCACCGTGTTCACCCCCCAGCAACCGTGGGTGTGGGGTGGGTTGGGTTCTGTCCGGCTGTAGGGTTGGAGACTCAGTGGGGGGGGGCAGGGTGGACCCTGGGGGTGTGGGGACATGGGGATGTGGGGTGGGGGGATATAGGGATGTATGGGTGTGGGGTAGGGGGATATAGGGACATGGGGATGTGGGGACATGGGGATGCGGGGATGTTGGGAATGTGGGGAGATTGGAAACATGAGGACGTGGGGATGAGGGAATATGGACAGGAACGTGGGGATGTGGGGATGTAGGGATATGGGAGCTTGGGAATGTGGGGATATGGGGTTGTAGGGGTGTGGATGGGAACATGGGAATAAAGGGGTATGGTTTCGGTGCTGCAGAGGGACGCCCTCCCCAGGCTCTGGCACATCGGGTTTTGCTGGCAGTGGGGTCCACGGGGACGGAGCCTCTCATTGAGCCACCCCTGCGTTGCGGGGTCCACATCCAGAACCCAAGAATGGGGCTACAGGAACGGGGGCCGGGGAGCGGGGAAGAGAGGGGCGAGGATTCGGGGCCCCGGCGGCCGCCCCCAAACCCACCGCCCACGGTGGGGGCCGGGGGGCAGAGCGAGCGGGGGCGGCACCGGGGGGCACAGAGGGGGTCCGGAGGGCGGCGGGGGGCAGCAGGGGCAGCAGCAGCCGAGGCCGTAGAGGGCGTAGGGGTGGCAGTAGCCGATGTTCACCGCCATCCTGGGGGGGGGAAGCAGAGCACAGGGTCAGCCCTCGGCCCCCAAACGATGCCCCGCGCACCCCCGGCCCCCACCACTCACCTACGGATGCGCCTCCGTGCCCGGCGGCGGTGATAATCCCCTTTGGAGAAGTCCTCCAGGTTGGCGGGGTGGATGGCCCAGAAGTGGCCTTTGCCGTTGTCGCTGCGGCCGGCTTTAACGAAGCACTCGTTAAGGGACAGGTTGTGGCGGACGCTGTTCCGCCAGCTCTTCTCCTGCATTGGGGATGCGGTGTCAGAACCCCCCGGAGACCCCACGGCCCACATCGAGCAAAACCCATAGAGCCCATACGGAGCAAAACCTCCACGGTGTGGAGCTGGCACCGAACCGCGGCGTCGTGTGGGACCAGGAGGAGCGGAGCCAGCAGTTGGGTGGGACCAGAGCAAACGGAGGCAGCGGCTGGGACCGAAGGGCGCCCGTGGGTCGGGACCAGAATGAACGGAGCCAGCGGTTGGTGGGGACCAAAATTAATGGAGACACCAACTGGGACTGAAGGGCGTCCATCAGTTGGGATCGGAATGGACGGATCCACCAGCTGGGACCTGAGCACAGCCCTGAACCGGCGCTCGCGTCTGTGTCAGACGGATCCAGCGGACGCGCGGTGAGTCCGTCCCACCCCCACCGCGGCACTCGGAGCCCAAGGAGCCCCCCCAGCCCCCCTCCCCGCCCACCTTGTTCTTGAAGTAGGGGTACTTATCCATGATCCACTGGTAGATATCAGAGAGCAGCAGCTTCTTCTCCGGGGACGAAAGGATGGCGGTGGAGATGAGCGCGATGTAGGACTGTGCTGGTTTGTCCCCGGGCTGGGCTGCGGGGCCGGGGGGGGACGTGGGGGTGCTGCTGGGGGGCGGGGGGGACCCCGCACTGCCCCGCGCTGCTAGGAGGTACTCGATGGTGAAGGGGGTCCGTGCTGCAGGCGCTGCATCCCCCATAGCCCCCGTAGCCCCACACCAACGCCGCCGGGCGAGGGCTCCGGCCCGATAATTAGTGCAGATTACAAGGTTTGCTAATTGTGTTTTCACAAACGGGCTGCCTTTGCAAAGCGGGCTGTTTATCTGGCAAAGCCCCGGGTTTAGCGGGATTTGGGCCTTTAAGCCTCATAAATAAAATGATTAATCCGCTGGAGGTGGAGGAATTTGGAGTGGCACCGGGGATGGGGGGGGGGGGGGGCGGGGGTCTCCGTGGGGGGGGGCTGTGGCACAACACCTCCATCCCACCCAGCACCGCTATGGGAGAAGAGGAAACCCAAGGAGAGGTTAAATGTAAATCTTTCTTTTTATTTTAACAAACACTATAATTTCGAACTTTGAAGAACGTGTACTGAGGGAAAGAAAAATAATTTTCCTTTTTTTTTTTTTTTTTTTCTCTTTTTTTTTTTCTCTCTCTCTCTTCTCTTTACAAAAAAAAAAAAAAAAAAAAAAGAAAAAAGAAAAAAAGAACGGAACAGGATATAAAGAAAACAAAACATATGTACAGGAGGAGCTGCCAACGCAAACAGAACAGCAGTAACAGAGCGCGACGTTTCCAACCAGCAGCTCTGAGCCTGGAAGATTTAAAAGCAATTAAATTAGGATACAAACATCAGAAAGAAGGGGGGAATCTGCGGCGCCGCCCAGCCGCCCTCCTGCCATCCATCCCCTCCTGCCATCCCCTCTACTCCGGGGGGTGTCATCCCCCCCCCCCCCCCCTCCCATCTCCCCCCCCATGGATGCTGTGGGGTGAAGGGCTGGGGGCGAAGAGCGGCGGTCGGGTTGTGGACGGGGTGGAGGGTTTGAAAGAAACCTGAATTGGTAACCGAGGTAGAGTTGGTGAGAACTGAGATTCCCCACCTGGCATTTCTGGAAGGCCCCCGCCGCCCCCCCGCCGCCCACTGCGCCTTCTCTCAACGGGAAGGGGACGCGCAGCCCTTTGAGTCTTCAAAAACACCAAGTTATTGCACTTCAAAAAGACAACAGGTTCGTGGTGCGAGCCCCCCCTCCTCCCCCCCTCCCCCCAACCCGCCCCCCCAACCATCCCATCCCCCCCCACCCCACCCCCGATGGCTTCTGCTCAACTAAACGGGGTCACTACGCACGATGCCTACGTTACCTTGGGGTCGGGATGAAGGATGCAGGACGTGTCCTGGGACACGAGGTGCAGAGCTGCTCCAGCTCCTATCTAATAAACAGTGCGCTTCCACCCAAACGTCTCTCCCCCTTCACCCCCGCGCCCCCCACCCCTACAAAACCCCTCTATGCTGGGTGATACAAACCCCCCCCTCCCTCCCAACCTTCTCTCCTCCTTCCCTCCCCCCACCCCCTCTCCCTCCCCACGTGTCCGGCAGAACTCGAGATACTCAGGAATGGTTAATTAACGAGACGATCAAGATGCACGCAGCTTTGGAGATGCGTGGGGCCGTGCTGGGGGGCAGCAGGGCGGGAGCTGCAGCCCCAGCCGTGAGTTAAGACACTTTCCTTGCTTCAGAGTCCGGTTCGGAGTCGGGCCTGGAGTTGGGCTGGTTTTCCAACCAAGAAGCAGCTCAGTGGTTGCGGGGTTTTTTTTTGTTTGTTTGTTTGTTTTTCTCTTGTTTTAATGGTTAATTCAGAATAGGAAAGTCAGAGATGGGAGAGGATGGGAGACGAGGTGGGAGACGACGCTCTCCCTCCCCCTCCAGTTTCAGCACCAGAGTATTCAAGTCTGTCCGTTCTGAGATTCAGAGCTGCTTCCACAGTCAGCAGGCAGAGACCAAACCCTTCTCGTAAGAGCAGCGCCGTTTCGGTCGGGGTCCCTCATCGTCGTCATCTTCCTCCTCATCCTCCTCCTCCTCCTCCTCCTCCGACGAGCTGTCCAGTGTTAAATCCACCACGTCAGCAGCAGCTTTGCCGTTCTCACCGTTAGCGCTCGGGATGGGCAGCAGCCCGTTCACATCCGAAGAACCTGAAGGCGATCGGGGAAGAGAGGACTAATTAAGGCCTCTCCTAATTAACGTGCGGCTCGGGGGAGGGCAGGAGGGCGCGCGAAACGCAGCGGTGTCAGATGTGCAGCCCAGGGTACTCACCCAGCACCAGGATGGGGCACTGCGGGCTGCAGCTGCGCTCCTTCTCGGCTCGGATGGGGCACCACGAGCCATCCACCAGGTACTCGATCTCATCCGCATCCTCACACTCAGTCAGGATCTTAGACAGCAGCCTGGGTGGGAGGAAGGGCCCCGTGGGTCTGGGTCGGCCGGCAGGGAGTCAATGCTCCACACTGCATCGCCTCAGAGCTCACAGCAGCACCCTGCCCTGCACTCAGCATCGCCACTCGCAGCTACGAACCAGCAGCTTCGTTACGTGCAATAGATGAGCATCTCAGCTCTGAAGAGGCTCCCAGGCAGACACCCCGGGCCCCACCGAGGCCGTATGCGGGCTGGCAGCTCCCCGTGCCGTACCCGAGGAACCACGCACACCTCACTCTGCCTGTCCCACCAGGACCCACTGCTCCCACACACAGCGCCCTGCTCCCTATTTTCACTCCCCGCAGCCACCGCAGCAGCCACCCACCTCCACGCTGGCATTCTGCAGCACGAGGAGCGTGCTCAGCCCCACAGGACCCCCAGTATCAGCACGCTGGGGAGCCCCGGCGCTCAGCACAGCCACCCAGACTGCAATTACCGACGCAGAGCCCCAAGCACGGGATGAGAGCAGCACTTTTAGACGCAGCAGCGCTCAGAGCACCGGCAGCACAGCCATGGGAACGGCCCCGGGCTGACCCACCGCTCAGCTCCACACCCCGCGCGCCATCCCCAGCACTGCAGCGATGCCGCACGAAAGGTCGATCACACAGCTGTGCGATCCCAGCTCTCAGATCAGCAGAGGGCTGCGCCCACCGCGCTGCTCCGCCGCCTTCCTTCGCTCCCAGATGGGAGCCAGGCCTCCACGCAGCTCTGCTCTGCTCGCTGCAGGTGGCTCCGTCACCAGGAGGGGGAGAGCTGTGCTGCACTGGGCACACGGCAGCCTGGCCGCAGCACTGAGCACCTCCAGGCACTGCTGCTCTGCCCGCAGGAGCTCCCGGCTCTGGAGAACCAAAGCTCTCCTTGGTAGAAAGCAAGCAAACAACTCTGGTGCAGAGATAGACGGAGGGAGCTGCGCTCCCACACAGAGCGAGATGAGGGTTGTGTGGCAGGGCTGGAGCTGCCCCTGCCAAACTCACAGCCAGAGCACCGACAGGGCTCAGCACAGGCTCTTATCCAAACACGCTTTGCAGTCTGCTGCTCCAATCCCCTGCAATGCTTTCACAGCACCACACACACAGAGATAACGTTCCTGATGCAAACACTGCACCTGCACTTCTGCCTCGGGGACTGCATGTCGGGAGATGTTTGCTTTAGAAGCTGGCAGAGATCCCCCCGGCCAAGCTCCCAGCGTGGCAAGCGCTGCCTGCTCACACCAGCAAGAGAAAAGGAAGATGGTTCCTATCAAAAATCACCTTATCGTGTGCTTATAAAGTGGGTTTATTCCATGCAGCGTGACATCTGTCAGCCAGGGCAGCCAATTGTGCAGGTTCATCAGAGTGAGGCAGTAAGCGCTCGATGCTCGTAAGGCTTTAGGGTAATCCTAAAATCAAGAAGGGCAGACCAACAAACCTTGCTCCAGCACACGGACACAAGCAGTCAGGGCATTACGCACGAGCAGAAAACACTTCCAGCTTCGCTCCGACGCAGGCTCCAGAAGGGCAGACCATAAAACAAGATGCTTCACCCAGCAGAGAAACACCAGGGCCGAGGAGAGCAGCAAACACACTCACCCATCAATTATCAGCTGGTCGTAGGGCGCGGGCTTGTCACACACGGGACACATCCACGTGGGCTTCTTCTCATTCATCTGAAGGTAGAAGACGGCGTCGAAGCACTGCAGGTGCGCACAGGTCTCAGCCCGGCACGGCACAGACAGCCGCATCTTCACCAGCTGTGGGAGCAGGGCAGTGGTGAGCAGCAGGGCTGAGCTCACGGCCAGCGCTGCGCCCCATCCAGCACAGCAGTTCTGCTGCACACGGCTGGATGGGGTTTCTGGATGAAAGCACCTTAGGAGGTATTGCAGAGACTCACCGGGCAGATGAGAGACACGCGAACGCCCGTGGTGGCGATTTCACTGTCTGGGTCCAAGCGTAGCTTCTCTTTTACTGCAGGAACAGCAAAGGGCAACAAAATTAACAGAAGCAAACTTCAACGTGGAGACAACACGCAGCGCAGGGCGAGGAGCTCCCAGAGGCAGAGAGAATGGCACAGCACTGCAGAGCCACGCACCACCCGCACGGCTCAGCACTCTGCAGCACGCAGGCTGCAGGCCAGCTGGAGCATCCATTCACCCGGCAGGAAAGCTTTTTCCTGCAGCCCCCGGCCTCAGGGCCACCCCCCTTTCCCACAGCCCTGCCTTCCCAGCCGGCAGGAGCCAACTGTCACCATCCCCGTGCTGGTGGGGAGCAAAAAAGGTGGAGAGAAAGAGACACAACGCCCAGAAAGAAGCCCACTGATCTAATGACTGATCTGGTCATTAGCACGAGCAGGATGGACTTTATTCCCTTCCAGGATGGGTGGCAATAGGATGGGATGCACTGCATCCCTCCGACCCCCGAAATTCTGAGGAAGATCCCACAAGTGAGCAAACAATGCAGCCCACGTGTCAGGGAGCCATCCAACTTCATTTCCCCGTCAGCCACATCTCAGCACTCCTGGGTGCTGCTCCTCAGCTCACACACTGAGCAGCTCAGGAAGGGCAGCATGAACCACGCAGGAAAATCTGCCTCAAGGTGCAGAACCAACCTGAGATTAAACCACACGACTCCTGAAGAACAGCAGCTGCTGGCAGCACTGAATGCCGAGGTCATTTCCATCAGCCAACTTCTCTGCAGCACATCCCATTTATCCTGACCCTCCCAGACCACAGCAGCAGCTCTCCAGACCACGAGGCTCTCTAATCAGAGCACTTCTCCTCAGTGCCTCCCAGGAGACAAGAAGACCGGGTGCTGCTTTGGTGTTAGGTGGTGTTCCATCCAAGCTCAACTGTCAGAGTTGCAGCATTTTTGGTTGTATTTTTTTTGGTAAGAGCTTTCTGTGTGACTGCAAACCTCCAAGCTATCCTCAAGATGATGCTTCCTGCACCTGCTCAGAGCTGTCCATGCTCTGAACCGCATGATTTCAAGTCTGCTGTGATCCAGCGTTGCTTCTCTTACACAGAACTGAACACTAACAGCAGTCCATCCAGTGACAACGAGCAACTGGGAATCCTCCAGGCTCTCAGATGCTGCAAATCAGATTCTGCCTTGAAAAGGTGATTTCCCTTCACATTGCCACGATGCTCTCCGTGTGCCTCATACCACCGTTTACCTGAGCAGTCCAGGACAAGCATCTTTTGGGATCATCTCTTCCCTCTCAGCACATGTGAAAGCTGTGGTGCTGAAACCCCCTGCCCACCCCAGGGTTCCTGGTGGGCAGAATTATGTTCCCACCGGGATCCCTCTCTCCAGAAATCCCCTTTGGGCTCAACGTGGGTCAGGGCTGAGTTGCTGCAGTGACGTCCCTCAGCTCAAGGCAATCAGAGGAAGGCACGAAGCCGCTCAGAATGATGCTGACCCCCAGCAGCGCTCACAACAGAACCTAGACACAATCCCTAAACACCACTACGTGACTCAGAGCTTCTGCACAAGGATTTGGGGGCAATTTCACATGATTAACAAACATCTTTGCGAGCCCGTTTGAATAAGAAGTGTTTTATATAACTGGAGGAAAGAAATGGTACAAAACTCAGTTCTCACACACATTTCTAGCAGCCCGGCTGCCAGAAATGCCCACCAGGTGGGCACGCATTGAGCCCCCCCACCCAGAAATACTCACCCAGTGCTTTGCAGAGCTCTGGATGTTTGATCCCAATGGTTTTCAACCTCTGCAGCAGCTCCGCTGAGGTCATCTGCCGCACTAAGTACAGCCCCACAGAATAGCTCTGAGGAGAGGAGGAAGGGCAGGGCTGAGCAGGGGGCTCTCCTGCACCCCCACGCAGCCCTGCGTGCCTCCCCACAGCACCTACCTTCCCGTAGTTCCCCCAGGTGACGGTGATGCGATTGGTGGCCGCAGACAAATACATGAGGTGGGTGAGGTTGATGGGACGGCAGGGCCTCTTGGGTTCCACCCCGGGTTTGTTTGACGGGTAGTAGCCCTAAAGTGAAAAGATTTGTGTTGTTTAAAGGCTGAAGATGCTGCTGGGGAGGAACACCCACACGTCAGCCTCACTGCCTTCTAACCCAGCCACGGTTTTCAAGGAAGAGGGAGAAGGGAGCTGAGCGGTGCGACCCAGCACAAAGCGAAAAGGAGTCTTTGCAAGAGCACTTTATTAACAGCTAACCCAGCTGAAAGTTAAAGTGGTAACTTCTGTACTCTGGCTTCTTGTCTGCACTCAGCAGAAGTAACACCTGCACGAGCCCTGGTGCCTCCCAGCCCAGCTGGCTCACCGGCACGGAGCAGTAACTGTGGTTCACTTTCACGGCGATGTTGGGGGGGTACTGATCCTCCTGGGGAGAACTGGTGTCTGTGTAACAGATCCTGCAAAGAAACCACACAGCTCCTAAAATGCCTGTCCTGGTTCGCTGCTCAAAGCTCTATGCACCAACCAGCAGCCAACCATCACCTCCCAACCCACGTTCCTTCCTCTGCCCACACCGAAGGCCAAACCAAGGGCAGGACCTCTGCAATTCGGATCCTGGATAGTGACAGGACAAGGGGGAATGGTCTTAAACTGAGACAGGGGAGGATTAGGTTGGATACTGGGAGGAAGGTTTTCACACAGAGGGTGGTGAGGCACAGGTTGCCCAAGGAGGCTGTGGATGCCCCAAATCTGCAGGCATTCAAGGCCAGGCTGGATGTGGCTCTGGGCAGCCTGGGCTGCTGGTTGGCGACCTGCACACAGCAGGGGGTTGGAATTGGATGAGCGCTGTGCTCCTTTGCAACCCAGGCCATTCTAGGATTCTACAGAAATGGGATGCACTGCTGTGTGCTGCTGACTCAGGTGGCATAGCAGGAAGTGTCAGAAAGCTGAAGATGCTTGGACGAGGTGTGCCAGCAGCCAGCTTGCTCTAACTCCTCTTTCCAGCTATGAATATCACCACCCTGCAACTCATTGCACCCACAGATGTGCTCCCCTCCTCCCCCTGCAGCACCTCATCTTAAATCCACACCCAGACGTACCTGAGCACCACCTGAACCGACTTCACACCGGGCTGCAACTCTCTGGGAAAGCAAAGAAGAAGAACTTACATAAAGAAAAGCCCAAATCAACTGTCCCATTTACCAGACATAAAGGCTAGAGAATCAATCTTTAAACCAATCTAAAAACCAGTCTTTAAGTAATTACTTCCCAGAGTTTGATATACATTGCTCAGCTCACTCTGCAGCCATCTATCTTAGTCCTGCACGCTTTTATTTCGTGATGTGGCACCCTGCAGCCTCACAGTGAGTTTTCAAAGCTGTACAAACACTGCAGGAAGGACACTGGGTCTCCTGGCATTTTTTTTCTGCTGTGTGTCAGCACTTGGAGGACCCAGGTCTCAGGTAGGGTGTACCTGACTGCGCTCCTCCAAGGTTCTGCTTACTTATTCAACTAAATATTCTTGTTGTAGGGGTGGAGGGGATGGCAGCTGAGCTCATGTAGTGGCTCTGGATCCACGTGGGTACGAATGGGGCACAGCCACAGCAGCGCAAGAACACGGGCTGATCCTCACAGACATCCCCTGAAGCCACTGCTGCAGAACTACTGCGCTTATGTACGACTGATGGTGAACATTCTCTTCATCTATTTGGATTTGTGAACGACGGGCATTAAGGATCAGCTTCGTGCAGGGGAGGGAGGCGGCACAGAGGAAGCACTGGGCTGCAATCTCTCCAGATAAGAGCACCCAGGGAGGAGCACCTGGAGTTTCGGATCAGCTCCACTTGTCTCGGCGTCAATGCGAAAATGCAGGGGCTTTCCTGGAGCTTCTCGTTGTTCTGTGGAACTGAAAAGGAGAAAAGAAACACATCAGTCTGACGGCAGCTCCTCTGACACCGCTCACTGCCCCGAGCCGTGTTGTTGTCTGACTCTTCTCGGCCTCCAGCTGCCACCAACAAATGAACTCAGAACGAAAGGCAGCGGCACAGGAACAGCTCCAAGAGGCAGTGCTGGCAGGCAGGACGAGCAGCAGGAACGCTCAGCCCACGAGCCAGCATTAACTGCCCTCCTCTCCGTCCCTCATTTTCAGATCAAATGCCTTCAGTCTGCTTAAAATTAAGCCGGAGATGTGGGAGCTCAAGGCTTATTGCCTCAGGTTAAATGGCAACGTGCTACAGTTTGCTGTCACAGGGTAACACGCAGAGCAGGAAGCAACACAACTGCCTGCTTCCCCTTTCCTCGTGTGCCTTCTCTACCCACCTCAGTCACTGCTGCTTTATTCAAAGGCAAAACACCTGGATTTGAGGTGTGGGAAAAGGTGCTTTTCTGCCCAGGAGTAAGAACAGAGATGAAGGAAGGAGAAAAGCTCAGCTCTCAGATCCTGACAGATGTGGGTTTGCTGCCCTTCTATAATTCAGCTTTAGAAACACAAAAAGGGCGTTCAGAATAAATAAAGCAAACATTAAGATATCCCTGTAGACTTAGGGAATCGTGGTCTGTCATCTAAACACCTCCAGACCAGTGAGCAAAACCCAAAGCACTGCAACACCCAACGCTTCCCAATAAAGACAAACAGGTTGATTCAATCACAAAAGTCTCTCCCTTACGGACCCTCCTCTGTGGGAGAGCTGAGGGCACTTCTGCACTCACAGCAACCTGCTGCAGCTTCACCTGGAGGAAACACAACCACCCCAAAGCTGCTGCTGCCTGCTGGCACCTCTCTGCCACAGCACCAGCGCTGCAGGGACAAAGCAGGAAGGAAGATCCCAGCAGAGCAGGAGGAGAACTTCCCCCACGGCAGAGCAGGGCAGTGATCCCACGTCCCTTCCAAGCCCAGTCCTGGAGCTGAGCTCCCACTGCAGCAGCTGTGCTTTTCAGGGCACCTCAGCTGCTGCTGTATCTTCACTGAGCAGCCAGGGAAAAAAAGCACGGGCTTTCAAGGCCGCAGATCTCCAGGTGACCGAGTTCCATCCTTTCTCTGGAGCAGATGCTGCTGTACTGCAACTCCGTGCCTGGGCTCGTGCGGCTGCTGCTGCCATCAGTTCATTCCAACAGCAGGAAATCGATTTTTAAGCCAGAGCTCGACCAGCAACCTTCAGAAGGGGCCCAGACATAAAGCTTCTGAAGCCCAGAAGGACTCTGCAAACCGTCCTTGGGAGCTGAGCCCCACAGACAACACTGAAATTGGCTGAAACTGCGTGTGGTTACCGTGAGGAAAGAGCTGTTTGCAACGGACCTCACCTGCTTGCTGTGGGCTGAAGCCTGCAGGTGTAAGAGCGAGGTGACCCCTCCTCGGGGAAGGCACTCACCCACAGACCAAGCTCAGCATCGCCCACCTCACCCTCAGCCTCGAGGTGATCATCTCCAAGGGGCAAAGAGCTTTTAATTAACAAATATGCTTCCAATCCGTGTCAGGAACGTACAAGTTAGGCTTCCCTCACTCCCACTGTGGCTACTAAGCCTCCTGCAGCCCAGGGAAGGGTGCTGCTCCCACATCAGCTGGGTGTTTTCCTACAGAGAAAGCTCCTCATGCACTCGGACCCACGCCACAAGCTGGGGCTGACCCACAGCCCACGCTGAGTGCAGAGCTGGGATGCTGAGGGCTGAACCCAACCACAAAGAGCCCAACCGCTCAGCTCCCAGCCCCAAAGGTTGTTCAGGAAATGCTCTCATCAAAGGGAAATTTGTCAAAGCCACCCTAGGGAGTGCACCAACAACACACAGGTGTGTTACTGCATGTCATGAGACTTCACTTCTCACTCAACAGAGCAAACCTGGTGTCAACTTTTAATAAGAACCTATTCATCGCAGTAAGCATCTCCCTGCTCCTCTCCTACCTCTAAATGGCTCCACTTCTTTATGATTACTTCTCCTCAAAATCTTGCATTTCTGACTAATAGATGCCATCCCACATTCAGGGCTGAATTAAACCATCCCCCTGAGCAGCATCGAGGGCAACACTTCAGCTTCACAGTCATCAGCTCACTAGCAAAGTCACAGCACGAACACAATACCTCCCCAAAAAAGGTGAAAATCGCATCAAGCCTGATGAATTTGTATTTAAAGAAGGGAAAAAACCCACCAACGTGAGTGGATAAACAGGTTGCAGGCCTGCTTGCCAGTAACAGAACCGGGGTGAAGAGGTGGAGGCAGGCAGCACTACATGCAAAAGGTAACAAAACATCTGGTGTGAGCTATCAGGGGAGACAACTATGAAGGACACGTGGGAGGGACACCCAAACCAGCTAACGAGGCAGAAAATGGAAAAGTCTGATTTAAAAAATTAAAAAAAAAAAAGCAGAAAGATGCAATTCAGAAGTGATGGAAGACACACAGACACATCTCACACCCTTGCACTTCCAGCACAACCCAACACTGTGCTGTGTCCTCGTGGCAGTGTCTCAGATCACAGCTCCCTGGGCTCACCCAGCAGTGAGGCCTGAACAGCTTCACTCTCTTTAGGAGACACTGAGGCTAAGCAAAGCACAACAACAGTGCAATCCCTGCAGAACGGCCTCCCCAGCCCCCAGGACGGTGCTCAGAAGCTGAACGAAAGCCAAACAAAGCAGATTCCCACCCCACAGCGGGAGAAAAAAACTCCCACAGCTCCCCAGCTTCCCTGGCTGCTCCTTCGGACACAGCACCGCATGCAAGGCCAAATGAAGAGGTCAGAAGAAGCACCAGATGTGGTCATTCAGCCATGGGGGCTGCAGGTTGAGTGTGCTCAGCACTGAGAGATAACACCAGCGTGGAGCATGGCAGAAATACACTTGTTCAGCTCGGGTGCAACACCAACAGAGTTTCATGGACAGACTGATGCATTACAGGGAGAGAAGACAGATGGTGGCCCATAATGCAGCATTAGGAAGGGTAGGAAGCTACAGCCAACAGGACAGGCTTGCAAGTTATATCTCAATGTAAGTGTGCTCTTGTTCTAAGGGAAGGGAGGGGAATAATGACTGGTTACAAGGGTAGACAGTGATAGGACAAGGGGGAATGGTCTTAAACTGAGACAGGGGAGGTTTAGGTTGGATATTGGGAGGAAGTTTTTCACACAGAGGGTGGTGAGGCACTGGAACAGGTTGCCCAAGGAGGCTGTGATGCCCCATCCCTGCAGGCATTCAAGGCCAGGCTGGATGTGGCTCTGGGCAGCCTGGGCTGCTGGTTGGCGACCTGCACACAGCAGGGGGTTGGAACTGGATGAGCACTGTGCTCCTTTGCAACCCAGGCCATTCTAGGATTCTATGATTATGGCACCCTGTGGGTTCTCTGGGCAGCCTGGTCTGGTGGTTGGTGACCCTGCACACAGCAGAGGGTTGAAAACATTTGATCATTGTGGTCCTTTTCAACACAGGCCATCCTGTGATTCTATACTCTATACACTCCAAGTTCCAGGGAGGAAACAAAAGGGGGGAAAGGTGACATCCACCAGCGTGTGCACAGCCTGTTCTTCACAGAGCCTTGAAGATCCCATTTTCAACCCCTTGAAAAACCAATCTTTTGGACGCTCACACTGATTTCACTCCTCTCTGCCAGCCTAAACCCAGCAGACAACACCGCACACAAAACTCACCGAGCTCCGTGGGCTTCAGCAGCTCATCCAGGGTGGTGTAGAAGGGGAGCTTCACCAAGCGGACTTCAGGCTTCACAGCTTTGGGGGGCAACCTGCCCAGTCCGTTCAGGTACTTCCCATAGAGCGTGGGATAGTCAATGTTGGGGGTGGAGATAGAAGTCCGAGCCACGGCGCTCCCGCGGTCGTATGAAGAATGAATGGGGAGAGCCTCGGGGGAGCGGTGCGGCTGCGGGGCCTCGGAGCTTTTCTTGGCATAACGGGTCTCGTAGAGCTCCTTGATCTTCTTGAAAACCTCAGGGCTGCAGTCAAATTGGACCAGCTGCAGTGCTCTGGTGACTAGTTCGTGTTTAAGTCCGCTTTTACTCCTGCCAACAAAACCCAGCAACATCTGAAGATCTGAGACTCGGAAACTCATCACCATGTTCTAGGGGATAAAAAAATTAAAGATGTTCTTACAGTGATAGGAAGGCAAAGTGACAGTTCTTACTGTTCTCTATGACTCAGAACCCACCGACCCACCCAGACCAGAGAACACCAATCACTCAACAAAGTGACAAACATCAAACGATCATTCTAACACGAGCAGCGGGGAGCAGAGAGGAGAAAGCTCAAACACACAGCAGTGCAGCCCACTGCATTAACACCATGCAGGAGCTCGAAGCTTCTGAACTTCCCTGTATCTCAATGGGTAACGTGAAGGGTTTAAAGAGCCAAAAAAAAACAAAAAAAAAGGGAGAAAACAAACACCAGCTGGAAAGCAGACGACACTGAAGTGAACTGGAGTCCTCCAGTGCACCTATGTGCTGCTCCTACAGGCAAAACAAACTCTCTAGAACTCATCTCACACATGCAGAACTTTAAGAAAACAAGAAGTATGTATATTTTCAGCTATGGGAAGAGAAGACTGAAGAGAGCAGTGCGTTCCCATGAGAACAATGCCTGCAGGCTGCAGGCGGGGGCTTTGCCAAGCACTCCCCCACGCTCACAGCCAGCACCAGGGCTGCTGCTGGGGATGTCAGCACTTTGATAAGCAGTGAAAACCAGCCCTACCTTCACAAATGTATTCTGCTGCTGCTGCGGGAGCTCAGGAGGCCTGGAACCATCAGCAGGTTCAAAGAAAGTTCAATGCTATATCAGAGTAGGAGCTAGAAATGGTCTCTGCTGAAAGCAGTGGTACAGTCAGATGGATGTCATGCTTCTCTTGCATGGCAAAGGGCCATCAAGCTCATAAAGCAGGTTTTTGTGAAGATTCAAGCTGCGCTGAAAGATACTTGATAGGCACCCATGTGTATCCTCTCAGCATCTTTCTTAGTGGAAAACAAGAACTCAGCCATCCCACAGCAAAGAGCAGCAGTGATAGAACAGGTCTCTGCTCTCCCAAAAGGAGAGGGAAGGAAGGCAGACAGGAGAGAAGGGTGCTTAATTGCTACGACGACACAAGAGATGTGGATTCACACTGCTGCTTCGCCAAGCACCACCTGCGACCTTGGAGGGATTTAGTTTGTGCCTCAGAATGGTACAAAACAGAGAGTGTGTTGTCTTCACTGGGGCACGTCAAGGATAAACGCCTATCTGCAAAGATAAGCTGTGCTCCTACACTCACTGCTCCCGCAGCACCGCTCACTTGGCACTTTTGGTGCAGAACCAACAGCCTTTGGGGTTGGAACCAACAGTCTTCACCCTTAGGTTCAGGATCTGCGTTGCTGCGGAGCGAGTCTCATTAAAAAGCAACAACGTGGCACTGAGGGATCTGTATGAAGTGCTGAGAGCCCTGAGCTCAGCTCCTCCCTGGCCTGAGCACAAGCTGTGCTCCAGTGGTAAGCAGGAAGCAAACCTCCTGCAGAGGTGTCCTGAGCCCACAGCAATGAAGAGGGACCGAATCACTGACAGACGGGGACCAGAGGGGTTGTTAAAACGTATCCCTGCAGCCAACCAGGCACATCCCTGCTCGTTAGCAGGCATGAAGCACTTCCAATCCACGGGAGCTGCTGGGCTGCACTGACACACAGCTGTGCAAATCCAACCCCGCACCCACAGCGACCCCACAGAACGGAGCCCCCACTACAAACTGCTGCACCCACAGAGCCCAGAGTGCCACACAAACCCCTGTGGTGCCACACTCACAGCTGAACGCTGGGGGAGCGCTGGGAGGGGTTTCAGGAGCTCCACAGGCCCCCTCCCCAATACACTGAAAGGAGACAGATTGGGGGGGCTTATATGGGCCGCTCCCCTCCTCCATCGCTAGGAGATTCCCCCCCGGCACCTCCAGTGCCCCACAAACCAACACCTGTCCCTTGACACCCACAGAACGGAGCCCCCAATACAAACTGCTGCATCCAGAGCCCAGAGTGCCACACAAAGCCCTGTGGTGCCACACTCACAGCTGAACGCTGGGGGTGGGGGGGGTTCAGGAGCTCCCCAGCCTCCCCCTCCCCCCCAATACACTGAAGGGACACAGGTTGGGGGGGCTCATGTGGGCCGCTCCCCGCCCCCATCTCTGGGAGATCCCCCCCAGCACCTCCTGTGCCCCACAGACCAACACCTGTCCCTCGGGTGGGGGGGGCGGGAGGGCCGCACAGCCGCTCCCTCTGACAGGAGATGAGAAGGGAGGAAAGCCCGAGCGCCGATGAACGGCTGGGAACAGCTCCGGGAACGGTGACGGCCGCGGTGAGGCCTGAAGGCCCGCACGGGGTGCGGCGGCCCTGAGGTAAAGCGGGAGAGCGAGCCGGGGGGGGGCAGAGAGGGGTGGGGGGGCGGTCCCGGGGTGCCGCCCCCCGGCTCTCACCCGCAGAACCGCACCGCCCACCGCCCGCCGCCCGTTCCGAGCCGGGAGGAGCCGCCGCTCAGCCCTCGGCCCGCTCCCGCCCGGCCCGGTCTCGCCGTGCCGCCGGCGCCGCCGCCGCTCACTCACTTTCGCCTCCACCAGCTCCGCCGCCATCTTGGCCTCCAGCGTCCACCGCGCCGGGAGCCGCCGCCGGGTCACGTGACGCTTGGCGGCGAGGGGAGGGGCGCGCGGGAGACACGCGCCGTCCAATCCGCGTTCGCCCTTCTCTCCTCGGAGGCCGCCGCCGCACCGCGCAGGCGCGATAGCGCCGCCCCGCCCCCGCCTTCCGGGGGCTTTAAAGGGGCCGCGCCCGGAAAACGGGAGGGAGAGGCGGCTGTGAGGATGAGGGCCTGCGGGGGCCGGGCCCGCAGCGAGCAAATGGCAGCGCGGTGCGGGGCTGACCGGGCCCGCCTAGGGGCGGTGGTCAGTGCCCCTAAAACGGCCCCGGGCCTACCCTTATTGCTGGGCTTGGGTCTGAGGCCTGGCGGGGGGCGGGGAAGGGGTTTCCCTCGGTTCTGCTCCTGACGGGCTTCGTTCGGGTCCGTGCAGCCTTTGGAGCCTGGGTGCCAGGAGCGTTGGGTGATGTTGGAAGCAGCGGTGTGCTGCCTGGTGAGGAAATAAGGCTTTTAGCGCGTTTTCCTTTTCCTTGAAAAGCCCTGAGATGGAGGAACAGCGGATCTGATCGCTTGGGTTTTGCTGGGAGGTGCTTTGGGGGGAGCTGAGAGCTGAACGACAGAGGGTAAAAGCGAAACGCCCATCGTTGGATGTGTTCCAGACACACAGCAGTGCCCCAAGGACGGAAAGCGACTGGTTGGGGTGAAGCTGGATGCAGTGGAGCTGCTCCTCCTGCAGGTGAAGCACGTCGGGGCTGTGGCAGCTCCTCACGGATCGATGGCAGCGGTGTTACACAACGGGGGCAGCCCTGAGGGTGGTCTCTTGAACACAGAGCTTTTCCCAGTGCTTTCTTTCTCCTCGATATCAACACCGTAAGCTAATTAAGCGAAAAGATAATCAGCCAGTTTTTCAGGTAGGCCAACGCATTAATCACATTGCCCAATGTGCTCTCTGGGAAAAGCCAGCATCAGTGCTAGAAATTCAAATGGCTGCTATAGCAACGCCAACATAGCTCATGCTGTCACAGGGAAGGGGCAGACACAGCCCCCAAGGCCAGAGCAGTCCCTGCTGCACCCCACTGCTGTCCCCGTGGAATGGGGCCGGGAGACAGCATGCTGCAGCTTTGGGAGAGCTGTGTTGCACTGCAGCTGATGGCAACGGAGCCACAGCGTCCTGCGGCGCCGATGAGGAGGAAGAAACAACAGCGAAGCACTCGCGGTGTGGAAATGGAGAGCGACGTTCCGCCGCAGCCCTGTTTGGATCCTCTCTTTGCTCGCCTACGATGGGCTCCTGCCGCAGGAGCCGCTCCTCGCAGCGCCCCGGGCTGCACGCCGTGCTGCGGGGATCCTCCGCACCCCGGGCTGCTCCGTGCGGCGCCGGGACTGGTGCGCCGCGCTCTTCCCCGCCCGCAGGGGGCGCTGGAGAGCCCTGTACCCTCCCCCGTGCCGGCCGGCGCATGCGCAGCTGGGCCGGAGACGCCGAGAGGGGCGGGGCTTGCCCACACCCGGTACGGTCCCACTGCGGCCAGGGCCGCGCCCCGCGGTGCCCGGCACGGCGCTGCTGACAGAAGTGGAGGCGCTCTCGTGGCCTCGGGGAGCGCCCCGAGTACATTCTCCGGGTCGTTCCCGCGGTGGCAGCGTTGTTTCCGCTGCGGGTTCTGAGCGGGGACTGCGTGGAGCCCGACTGCGGCCCTTGGAGGACCTCACCGCCCGACCATAGAGCTGCCGGCAGCGGGGTGCTAGAGAGGCGCGTCTGCGCACGCGCAAGCGCAGGCTCCTCCCCCCGGCCGGCGCTGCCCTATAAAAGGGGGGCGGTTGACGTCAGCGTTCTCTTCCGCCCGCTCTGCGCTCGCCAGCGAGACAGGGCCGCCACCGCCGCCATTGCTGTACCCCCCCGCCCCGGAGAATCCACCTCCATCCGCCACCATGGTGAGGCCCCGCGTCCCGCCGCCGTTCGGGGAGAGCTGAGAGGGTCCTATGCGGGCTGCGCGGGTGGGGATGTCCGCTCCGGGAGGACCGCGGGGCTTCCGCGGCGGGGCGAGGCCTGGCGCTGCGGCCCGGGCCGCTGTGAGGGGAGGAGGGGTGGGGCCGGGACCTGGCGCGGCCGCGGGGCGTCGTTAACCCGGAGCTCCGCGGCGGCCGGCGATGCGGCGTTGCGGTGCGGCTACGGGAGCGCTTACGTAACGCTGCGGCTCCGCGGTGCGGGGTTCCCCTGAGCGGGGGGTGAGGATGGAGGGCGACCCGCGGCGCTGTCAGTGCGGCAAGGCCTTGAGAGCGCCCTGCTGGCTGCTGCGCCTCAGGCCCGGCCCTCCCTGCGGTGCCCCCGCCGTTTTTCCAGCTTGTTGTTTCGCGAGGTTAAACCTGCCGGTGCCACGTATGAAGAAATAGAGCCGTTTTGTTACGTAGCGCATCTTCCTTTCCTCCCTCCTTCTTTTCTCCAAGGTGAACTTCACGGTAGATCAGATACGGGCCATCATGGACAAAAAGGCCAACATCAGGAACATGTCAGTGATCGCCCACGTTGATCACGGCAAGTCGACCCTGACTGATTCTCTGGTATGCAAAGCTGGAATCATCGCCTCTGCCCGCGCGGGGGAGACCCGATTCACTGACACCAGGAAGGACGAGCAGGAACGGTGCATCACCATCAAATCTACGTGAGTGCTGCTCCTAAGGGTGCCCCAGTGTTCCCAACGACCTCGGGAATGCTTTGAATCCTACCCTGGTATCAGCTTGAGATGAAGATGATCACATCAGCATTTCTCTTGTCACGTTGTTCAAAAGCTTAGTTCTTTCTTTTCCTTCTGTGGATTGCTTAAATGAAGGAGCACGTATTGATTGCCCTGTGGTGAGTCACTGAGTGTTACCTTGATGGCTGCTGGGACGTTGACGTGCTCCTGCAGTGTGACTTTTGGCCTCTTGTTCTGGCACCAGCTGTGTGTAATGGAGCTGGTGGCTGTGAGTCCTGCAGTGTGGAGGCTGCCTGGTGAGCAGCCGTCTTCCTTCAGAGCATCGCTGCCTGTGGATCTGAGACCTGAGGAGGAGGGATCAGAAGGGGTTTGGGCTGGTGGGAAAAGCAGAAATATGCAGCTGAGAGGAGGTGTGTGCCCTCTTTGGCACTTCATGTTGTCAGAAGAGGTTATGATTTCAGAGAAGCATGAAAAGCAGAGGCTTTTGTGGATGCTTCTGAGCATCTTCCCCACCTGCCTCTCAGGATCATGTTCCCTGATAGGGGAGGTTTAGGTTGGATATTAGGAGGAAGGTTTTCACCCAGAGGGTGGTGAGGCACTGGAACAGGTTGCCCAAGGAGGCTGTGGATGCCCCATCCCTGCAGGCATCCAAGGCCAGGCTGGATGTGGCTCTGGGCAGCCTGGGCTGCTGGTTGGTGACCTGCACACAGCAGGGGGTTGGAACTGGATGAGCACTGTGCTCCTTCTCAGGACCACAGGAAATCCTGAAGGCTGGATGCAGCTGTCTGGAAATAAATAATAAAGGATAAAAGGATGTTGCCAACTGTATTTGTTCCAGTGTGCTGCAGAGGGAGTAACGAGAGGGTGATACTAACAGCTCCTCTTCCGTTTCAGAGCTATTTCTCTGTTCTACGAGCTCTCTGAAAACGATCTGGCGTTCATCAAGCAGAGCAAAGATGGTTCTGGTTTCTTGATCAACCTGATCGACTCTCCTGGGCACGTGGATTTCTCTTCAGAGGTCACTGCTGCTCTGCGGGTCACTGACGGTGCCCTGGTTGTTGTCGACTGCGTCTCTGGTGAGATTTTTGCAGCCGTGTGTAACTGCAGCCTGCCTTGGGCTGATCTGAAGGTGAGGAGAACTAATTCTCCTGTGTTGGCCAGGTGTGTGTGTGCAGACAGAAACCGTGCTGCGTCAGGCCATTGCTGAGAGGATCAAACCTGTCCTGATGATGAACAAGATGGACCGGGCGCTGCTGGAGCTGCAGCTGGATCCTGAGGAGCTGTACCAGACCTTCCAACGGATCGTGGAGAATGTGAACGTCATCATCTCCACCTATGGAGAAGGAGAAAGCGGCCCTATGGGAAATATCATGGTAGGTGAATGGCTGTGAGCTCTGCTTTCAGGATGAACCCCTTCAGCAGGAGGCAGCAGCTGTGTTTGGTAGCAGTGCTTTCTTTCCTCCGAGGGAGGAGTGAGGCTGGGGTAGTGGAGACACCCACCCAATGAAGAATATGAACACAAGTGGTGTTTTCTGTCTGGTGAAGCTGTTCTCCTCTTGGTAGGGCTTTCCTTGCTCACCTGACACGGGGTGCAGGTCCTGGGCTGCTTTCTGAGGCTGGAGGGCACTTGGTGATGTTGATCCCTTCGCTCCCTGCTGGACTCTGAGCAGGGAGTTCAGCTGCAGGTTCAGAGGAAACCTTTGTGCTTTGTTCCTGCTGAGGAGCAAACAAATTGTAGATTTTTTTGACTGATATTCCCCTTAAGGATCACAGTCTGACTTGCAGACAGATCTAAGCAGGTACTGAGCTGGATGAAGTGAAGAAAAAAGGATCCAGTTCTGGGTTATGGAGCTAAAATGGGGTGTGTGGGCCAGGCAGGGGGTCAGGGCAGCTGCTGTCACAGAAATGCTCAGTGCTTCCGTAGCTCTGAAGCCTCACCTTCAGGCTCTCGGTGGAGGCCTGCAGTGTGTTTGGTTTGCCTGGGCTGACTGCTGCAGCCCTCCACAGCTGATCCTCTGTAACCCAGCTGCCTTCTTCCCTTTCAGATCGATCCCGTGCTTGGTACAGTTGGCTTTGGTTCTGGCCTGCATGGCTGGGCTTTCACTTTGAAACAGTTTGCTGAAATGTACGTTGCAAAATTTGCTGCTAAGGGTGATGCCCAGATGAATCCATCTGAGCGTGCCAAGAAAGTAGAAGACATGATGAAGAAGCTGTGGGGAGACAGGTGAGTAACTGTGGCTGTTGGTACCAATCCCACACCAGCTCCGTGTGCCCCTAACCTGGCAGTGCAGGCATTCAGGCTCAGTGAGTTGATCCTTGTGCTGTTTTTTTTTCCTCACTCCTGAGCTAATGAGGGTAAAAAAAAAAGCCACCACACTTTTCCACCTGAGCTGGACATTGATACATTGATATTTGTTCGGCTTATTTTTTCTGCAGATACTTTGATCCTGCTACTGGCAAGTTCAGCAAGTCTGCTACTGGCCCTGATGGAAAGAAACTGCCTAGGACCTTCTGCCAGCTCATCCTTGATCCCATCTTCAAGGTGTGTTCCTTGCTGATGCCCTAAGCTCTGGTTGTTCTGCTGCAGTGCATGATGATGGAAAATTTCTTCACTTTGACCTGACTTGTTCGATTGAAGAAATTTGAGTATCTGACACGAGCTGAGCTCGTTGTTCTGTGCAGCAGGGGAGCTGGTGGTAGGTGTGGGAAGGCAGGTGTGTGTCTGGGAGTCCGTGTGGATTCAGCACAGGTTCTCCTTAGAGATGCTGCTGCTCTCAGACTGGATCCTGAAAGGCATTCCTAACTGCTGCTGCTCTCATAGGTGTTCGATGCGATCATGACCTTCAAGAAAGAGGAGGCAGCCAAACTGATTGAGAAACTCGACATCAAGCTTGACAGCGAAGATAAGGACAAGGAGGGCAAACCCCTGCTGAAGGTGAGATTGGTCCGAATCCTCCATGAGAAGAGGTGAGGAGTTGGGCTGATCCAACTGTGTGAATTTGCTCTGCAGCTGCAAACCCTGCTTGGGTAGGAAGGTGCTGCTGGTCACTGAGAGGGGAGCGAGGAAGGCAGGGCTGACTGCTGGGCTCCGAGCTGCCTGCCTGGCTCTCACCCTCTGCTCTCTGCTCAGGCTGTGATGAGGCGGTGGCTGCCTGCCGGAGATGCCCTGCTGCAGATGATCACCATTCACCTGCCTTCTCCTGTCACAGCCCAGAAGTACCGCTGTGAGCTGCTCTATGAGGGGCCCCCCGATGATGAGGCTGCCATAGGTATGCGAGGCTGCCGCTTTGCTGCCGGGATCTCTTTGCAGAAGCGTTCAGTGCTCTGAAATACCTGGAACTATCTCGTTCTCCAAAGCCCACAGCTTAGGAGCTTTTGTAATTCTTGAGCCTGTAGCTTTTCTAGTGTGGATCAAACAGGCTTACCAGCGGGCGCTTGACTCGGGAGTGCTGAGCTTGCTAAGTAACTGGAGAGCAGCCAGGGCGTGCGGTGGTGGCGGCTCAGGCTGAGCCTGTATTCATTTAAAAGATCTCTGGGCAATCTGATCTTGCTCTCTGTTGGGCTGGCCAGCTGTCAGAGCAGAGGGGGGCACTGCTGGGCACAGGTCTGGCAATGAGAGGATGGGGGAAGCAGGCGGGTCTGCTGAGTACCAGAAGTATTTCTCAATGAAATCTCTTTTCTCCTTCTCAGGTATTAAGAACTGTGATCCCAAGGGCCCCCTGATGATGTACATTTCTAAAATGGTGCCAACCTCCGACAAGGGCCGCTTCTACGCTTTCGGTCGTGTTTTCTCTGGTCTCGTATCAACTGGCTTGAAGGTCAGAATCATGGGACCCAACTACACGCCTGGCAAGAAGGAGGATCTGTACCTGAAGCCCATCCAAAGGTTGGTCCTGGCTGGATGCGGCACGAGGGCAGCTGCCGTTCCCATTTGCGTCTCTTGGCTCCTTGTCTGTGAGGCCGTGAAACAGCCTTCTCTTCCTGCAGGACCATCCTCATGATGGGCCGCTACGTCGAACCCATTGAGGACGTGCCTTGTGGAAACATCGTGGGTCTGGTTGGCGTCGATCAGTTCCTGGTGAAGACTGGAACCATCACCACCTTCGAGCACGCTCACAACATGCGGGTGATGAAGTTCAGCGTCAGCCCTGTGGTGCGCGTGGCCGTGGAAGCCAAGAACCCTGCAGACCTGCCCAAGCTGGTGGAGGGGCTGAAACGCCTTGCCAAGTCTGACCCTATGGTGCAGGTGAGTGTGTAGGGAATCCCAGTCCTGCTCACGCTCGGGAGTCGCACGCTGTGATGCTTTTAGTTGTGATTGTATCAGGAGAAGTGGCTTGAGTTGGTTATTAGTGCCAGCCCTCTCAGAGTGGGAAGGAACAGAGCATTCCTCCTTGGGGCTTGTGCTGACTCATCCCCAAAACAGCACAAAGAGTTTCTAAAAGTTCTATGAGTCAAGGCAGGAAATCAGAGACCATCAGGCAATTTCACGTGCAGGAGCTTTCATTGCATTGCAGCCACAAGTCTCACCTGCTGTATTTTATTTATTTTTTTTTCAGTGCATCATTGAGGAGTCTGGAGAGCACATCATTGCAGGTGCAGGGGAGCTGCACTTGGAAATCTGCCTGAAGGATCTGGAGGAGGACCACGCTTGCATTCCTATCAAGGTACAGCTGCTGTGTGCAGCCTGGCAGGCCGAGAGGCTGTGAAGCAGTGTGGTTTGATGGCACCGACACACAGCTTGAACAGCAGGGGCTGCTGTTGAACCTGCAGCAGTAACAGCTCTGTGCTGGCAGCTTTTTTGCTGCTGTGGAGCTGCAGGTTGATGGCTCACAGATCTTCCCTGCTGTGCTGTCTGTGCAGAAATCAGATCCCGTCGTGTCTTACCGCGAGACGGTCAGCGAGGAATCCAACGTGATGTGCCTTTCCAAGTCCCCCAACAAACACAACAGGCTGTACATGAAGGCCCGGCCCTTCCCAGACGGTTTGGCCGAAGACATCGACAAGGGCGAGGTCTCTGCTCGCCAGGAGCTGAAGCAGAGAGCTCGTTACCTGGCTGAGAAGTACGAGTGGGACGTCACCGAAGCCAGGAAGATCTGGTGCTTCGGTCCCGACGGCACCGGGCCCAACATCCTGACTGACATCACCAAGGGAGTGCAGTACCTGAATGAGATCAAGGACAGCGTGGTGGCTGGCTTCCAGTGGGCCACCAAGGAGGTAGGGGTGGTGCTGTGTGTGAGCTGTCAGGGAGCAGAACAGTGCAGCGCCTTCGTGGGCGTGAGCTTGGGAGGCTGGCGTTGAGACTGGTGGGCAGAGCTGCCTGCAGCCGTGACTCGGAGGTGGGAGGAGCAGGGTTAACCCCAGTGCTGCCTCACAGCCTGCCTCTGCTTACCCAGGGCGTCCTGTGCGAGGAGAACATGCGCGGCGTCCGCTTCGACGTGCACGATGTGACCCTGCACGCTGACGCCATCCACCGTGGGGGTGGGCAGATCATTCCCACTGCCAGGAGGTGCCTGTATGCCTGCGTGCTCACCGCCCAGCCCAGGCTTATGGAGCCCATCTACCTTGTGGAAATCCAGGTAAGGGAAGTCCTCTCTCTCTCCGCCCGAGGGGAACGGAGGTGGGGGGGTTTGCAGCCCCTGACACCCCTCTGTCCCACAGTGCCCGGAGCAGGTGGTTGGTGGCATCTACGGTGTGCTGAACAGGAAGCGTGGCCACGTCTTTGAGGAGTCCCAGGTGGCCGGCACCCCCATGTTCGTGGTCAAGGCCTACCTGCCTGTCAACGAGTCCTTTGGTGAGTGTGTGGTGGCAGCTGCTGGCGGCTCATCCTGCGCGGGAAGGAGTCCGTTTGTGTCCTGTGGTTTAAGGGCTGGAGGTGCAGTGGGGATGCGGGCTGTTCATGGGGGTGGGGGAAAGGCTGTAGTTCATGGGAAGGCTGCTGGAGCTGAGCTGTTAGACCCCACTTCTGTTGGGCTGCGGCTGCCGTTCTCCTTCCAACTCTCCTTTCCTCTTTCCTCCAGGTTTCACAGCTGACCTGAGGTCCAACACGGGCGGCCAGGCTTTCCCCCAGTGTGTGTTTGACCACTGGCAGATCCTGCCTGGGGATCCCTTCGACAGCACCAGCCGCCCCTCCCAGGTGGTGGCTGAGACCCGCAAACGTAAGGGGTTGAAGGAGGGCATCCCAGCCCTGGACAACTTCCTGGACAAATTGTAAAGGCTGCACACCCAACGTCACTGTCATTGGTGCGGGACTCAGAGAAACTAACTAGCATAACAGCGGGCAAATGGTAGAACTGCAGTGACCATCTCTTTGCATTGTACTTAATCAGTTTCATAGCGATTGGAGACTTTCAACAAAACAAAAAAAAAAAAAACAACAAAAAGGAAACAAAAAAAGCATTGATATTCAGCCTTATAGGTTTCTGTGTTGCACATGACTCATCTGGGGCCCTACTCGGTGCCATTGTAATGAAGCATTTCCACTCGATGCAACTAGAGTTGCCTGATTCCATATTTATTTGACTTGAGCTGAGGAGCGTCTCTGCTTTGTTTTGCTGATGGGGGGGAGAGGAGAGGCTGAGGGGTGCAGGGGCTGCTCCCCCTTTCTTGGGGGGGAACTGATGGTGCCCGCCGGTGGGGGGGGAGGGGGTGTTCTGGTTGGGCGGAAACTCGAAGGCAGGGAGATCTTGTGCAGTGTGATTGTCATCATGAGCATCAACCAATGTATTAGTGCCACTGGAAATAATAAATTTGATATGGTGATGAAGATTTGGCCGTGCTCCTCCTCGCTCTGCTGTGCCACGCGCGGTCCCTGCGTGCTGCTGGGGCTGGGACGTACGTCGTGGCTGCCGCCGGGCCCTTGCGGGATCCCCGGCCTCCAGCAGCGGGTGCGGGGCTGCGAGATCTCAAAGCTGCGGGATTCGCAGCAGCGGGGGGAGACCCGCGGTGCGGGACGGCCGGGAGGCGTCGCCGGGATTGGAACCCGGGTCCCGCGGCTCCGGGGCGAGGCCGGGCAGCAGGGCGGGGCCACCAGCGCGGCCTCGTCCGCGCATTCCAGCGTGACGTCACTACGCGGAGCCAGTGATAGCGCGGGAGAGGCGGGACGTCGGCGGCCTCGCGGCCAATAGAGGCGGCGGAGGGGCGGAGCCGGCGGCAGTGGTGGAATGCGGCGGCGGCGGCGGTGCGGGCGGGGGCGGCTCAGGTGCGGCGGCGGCGCGGGGCGATGCGGGGCGGGGGGCGGCGCGGGGCTCGGCGCGGGGCTCAGCCGCGAATCCCGCTCCGCAGGGGCTGAACCGAGCGGAGGGGAAGCCGCGGGGCCGCGGCCATGTCCACCTTCCGGCAGGAGAGCGTGGAGGACTTCTACGAGATGGGGGAAGAGCTGGGCAGGTGAGCGGCGGGCGGCGGGCCGGGGGGGGGGAAGCGCCGGCGGGAGGAAAGCGGGCGGAAAGCGGCATTCGTGGCGTTAAACTGCCGTCCTCCGGTGCCCCCGGCCGGCCCCGCGTTTGTGGGGCGGGTCCCGATGCGCGTCCCGCACCGCTTTGGGGTTTTGCGGTGCCGCTCCGCTGCGGTTTGGGAACGGCGCGGCGCTGCGGTCCTTATATGGCTCCGCGGGGCCGGGAGAGACGAACGGACGGACGGACGGACGGACGTCAGCGGGGAGGGGCCGGGAGGGGCGGCGGTGCTGAGCTGCGGGGCTGCGTCCTCCTCCACGGGGCTGCGGGCGTTTGGGAGCAGCCTGGGATGAGCGGCCCCGACCGTATGGCTGAGAGATGGGGCGGAAGGACCGACAGCCCCAGCCCCATCCGTCGGGATGAGCGGCCCCGACCCTGCGGCCAGAGGTTGGGGTCACGGACGAGCGGGGCTGTGGGGCTGGATTCCTGCACGGCCCGGCAGCGTGGGGACAGCTGAGCAGCTGCTGCGTCCTTGGGAGGAAGGGATTTCCTTCCCACATCCCACGCTGCAGGGTTGGGACGCACCCCGAGTTTATGGGGCAGCCCTGTGGGCTCTGCTATAGGGGCTGCTCTGCCCCGTCCCCACCCTGGCAGGATGTTGGCTGCATCCGAGAGAACCCCGCTTCCCACCGGCTGTTGGGATCTGTGCCTTCTCCCATTGCCTGAGCGGCGCTGAAGGTTCTCAGGTTCTTTCCTCCCACAGCGGCCAATTTGCCATCGTGAGAAAATGCCGGGAGAGGAAAACAGGCCTGGAATACGCAGCCAAATTCATCAAAAAGCGCCGGCTGTCGTCGAGCCGTCGGGGGGTGAGCAGGGAGGAGATCGAGAGGGAGGTGGACATCCTGAGGGAGATCCAGCACCCCAACATCATCACCCTGCACGACATCTTCGAGAACAAGACGGACGTGGTGCTGATCCTGGAGCTGGTGTCGGGCGGGGAGCTCTTCGACTTCCTGGCGGAGAAAGAGTCGCTGACGGAGGAGGAGGCCACGCAGTTCCTCAAGCAGATCCTGGACGGGGTGCATTACCTGCACTCCAAGCGCATCGCACACTTTGACTTGAAGGTGGGGGTCTGGGGTGGGGGTGGGAGCTGTAGGGGTCAGGTGGGACCGTTGGGTGGTCAGCCGTTGGTCAGCTGGGATGCTGTTGGTTTTTTTGGCCACTGGGACACTCTGTGGGCTTGTGGTTGTCCGTTGGTCATCCCTTGGCCAACCATTGGTCACCTGGGACGCTGCTGGCCTTGGTGGTTGTTGGGATGCCCTGCTGGCTTGTGGTCAACCACTGGCCAACTGTTGGTCAATTATTGGTCAACCGTTGGCCTTTGTGGCTGCTGGGGCACAGATCTTGGTTTGTGGTCAACCATTGGCCAGCTGTTGGTCAATCAACTGTTGGCCTTTGTGGCTGCTGGGGCACAGATCTTGGTTTGTGGTCAACCATTGGCCAACTGTTGGTCAATTATTGGTCAACCGTTGGCCTTCGTGGCTGCTGAGGCACACATCTTGACTTGTGGTCAACCTGTGGCCAACTGTTGATCAACCGTTGGTCAACTGGGACACCACCGGGTTTCATGGCTGCTGGGGCACACTTCTGTCTTGTGGTCAACCTGTGGCCAACTGTTGGTCAACCATTGGTCAACTGGGACACCACTGGCCTTTGAGGCCACCGGGGCCCATTGTGACTCATGGTCAACCAAGACACCGTTGGCCTTCTTGGCCACAGGAGGACACTGCTGACTTGTGGTCAACCACTGGTCAACCATCGGTCTTTGTGGCCACCATGGCACACTGCTGGCTTGTGGAACACCTCATGTTCAGCACTGGGGTGAAGCACTGATCATCCCCACCCCCCAACAGCCGGAGAACATCATGTTGCTGGACAAGAACGTGCCCAACCCTCGCATCAAACTCATCGACTTTGGGATCGCCCACAAGATCGAAGCTGGGAATGAGTTCAAGAACATTTTTGGGACCCCGGAATTTGTGGGTGAGGCACAGTTTTGGGGGTGGGAGGGGTTCTCTGGGCTCAGAAATGTTGGCCTCATCCTGCAGAGATGCCCCTGGGTGGGTTATCTCCCTGTGGAACAGTGGGGCAGAGCGAGGTTCCCCATGTATCCATACAGTGGGGATGGGTGTCTTCATGGGGACAGATAATTTTATTTTTCTCCCAAAAATGAGTTTATTTTTCTCCCTTCTTCCTTCCTAAAGCACCAGAAATCGTGAACTATGAGCCGCTGGGGCTGGAGGCTGACATGTGGTGAGTGAACCCCAGTGGGGGGCGAGGACTTTTCCCCACGTCCCCCCTGTGCCACGTTGGGGGACGCCGTGAGGCTCTGACCTCCTCTTTTCCCTTCCAGGAGCATTGGGGTCATCACTTACATCCTGTGAGTAGTGGGGCCGGGAGTGGGGGAACTGCAGGGGGTGGGAATGTGGGGCTGAGCATCTCCCCATTGCTGCAGGCTGAGCGGGGCCTCCCCCTTCCTGGGGGAAACGAAGCAGGAGACCCTCACCAACATCTCCGCCGTCAACTACGACTTTGATGAGGAATACTTCAGCAGCACCAGCGAGCTGGCCAAGGACTTCATCCGCCGGCTGCTGGTCAAGGACCCCAAGTGAGGGTTGGGATGTGGGTGGCAGGGGCTGCCGTGGGCCTGGCTGTGCCCCACATCGGTGTGGGGTGGGTTTCTCTGGGGTCACCTGTAGCTGCAGCGGATGGAAGGGAGGGAATGGGGTTGTGAGGAAGCGGTGGATTGAAGGCTGACCCTGCGTGGCCCCCCTGATTTTGTGCCTCTCTGATCCCATCCCCCTGATCCTGTCCCCTCTCCTCCTGTCCCCCCCAATCCCATCCCCCCCGTCCCACCCCACTGCTGCTGCAGGAAGCGGATGACCATAGCTCAGAGCCTGGAGCACCCCTGGATCAAGGTATGGGGTTTCCAGGTGATGGTTTGGGGCTTGTGGGGCAGATGGGGGCCGGGGGGAGTGGGGTGGGCTGTGGCCCGAAGCCACGTGGATTTGTTGTGGCACTGGAACAGCACTCAGATCTGTGGTTTGAGTCTCATGATGTCCCGTGTGTGGTCAGCAGTGGGGCTCAGCGATGCGGTGGCTCAGGCTGTGTGGGGGTCTGGAGGAAGTGTGCACTGTTTCTGTGGGGTCGGGTGCTGGGGCAGTGCCACCCCACTGCGCTGCCCCATCCCTGGAGACGTTGGGGGTGGGTGGGTCCTGGGCACTCTGATGTACTGAGGGGCACCATCTGTAGTGAGGGTTGAATGGGGAGATCTTTGGAGTCCCTCCAACCCAACTCAACCCAACCCAATCCACCTCAACCCACCTCAATTGAACCCAACCCAACGCAACACAACTCAACCTACCCCAATGCACCTCAACTCAACCCACCTCAACCCAAACCAACTCAACACAACTCAATTCAACCCAACCCAACCCACCTCAACCCAACCCAACCCAACCCAGCTCAACCCAACTCAACCCAACTCAATTCAACCCACCTCAACCCAACTCAACCCAACCCAACTCAACCCAAACCAACTCAACACAACTCAATTCAACCCAACCCAACCCACCTCAACCCAACCCACCTCAACCCAACCCACCTCAACCCAACCCAATCCATCCCAACCTGCCTCAACACAACCCACCTCAACCCAACTCAACCCAAACCAACTCAACACAACTCAACCCAACCCACCTCAACCCAAACCAACTCAACCCAACCCAATCCACCCCAACCCGCCTCAACCCAACCCAACTCAACCCAACCCACCTCACCTCAACCCAACCCACCTCAACCCAACCCAACCCACCTCAATTCAACCCACCTCAACCCAACTCAACCCGCCTCAACCCAACCCATTCTGTGCTCCTGTCCCTGTGAGTCCCTTCTGGTGCCTTTGGTGCTCCTCCCACCCCATAGGGCCAATCCGGCCCCACTGCACTGCCCCATTCCCACTTCCTCCCACCTCCCCACAGGTGATCAAGAGGAGGAACGTCCGCAATGAGGACAGTGGGAAGAAGGCAGAGCAGCGACGGCGGCTGAAGACGACGCGGCTGAAGGAATACACCATCAAGTCTCACTCCAGCATGCCGCCCAACAACACCTACATCAACTTCGAACGCTTCTCCAAAGTGATGGAGGAGGTGGCGGCGGCGGAGGAGACCCTCCGTGAGATCCAGAAGAACAAGAAATCCTTCCGAGAGGACATCGAGGCTCTGCTGTCCATCTACGAGGAAAAGGAATCGTGGTACAAAGAGGAGAATGAGAGCATTGGCCGCGACCTGCGGCAGATCCGGCAGGAGTTGCTCCGAGCTGAGTCCGCCCGGCAGCGGGCGCAGGAGGAGAGCAGGAATGTGATGCAGGCAGCCGGGGGGCTGCGCCGGCGCTACCGGAGGTTGGAGAAGCGTTACGGTGCCCTGGCTGAGCAGGTGGCATCCGAGGTGCGCTTCGTGCAGGAGCTGCTCTGGTCCATCGAGAGGGAGAAGCTGCAGAGCGGAGGGGAGGATGGCAGCATCCGCTGAGGTGGTGGGGATGGGGGGATGAGTGGGGATGTGGGGCGGGAGCTGTGGGGATGGGGAGCGTGGGGCTGTGGGGCTCTGGTTGGCAGTGGGGCTGGGGAATGTGGGGCTGTGGGGCAGGACAGCAGCCCCATGGCTAGGCTGTGGGGTCAAGGGGCCACACCGTGAGGCAGGATGGGGGTCCTGTGGTTGGGTGGGGGGGTTGTGGGGACACATGGGGATGTGGGGATGGGGAGTACGGGGCTATGGGGTGGGACAGTGGGGCTGTGGGTGGCAGTGGGGTTCGGGAACGGGGGTTTATGGGGCAGGACAGTGGCCCTATGGTTAGCAGTGGGGATGGGGAACATGTGGGGCTGTGGGGCAGGACAGCAGCCCCATGGCTATGCTATGGGGTCAAGGGGCCACACTGTGGGGCAGGATTGAGGTCCTCTGGCTGGATAGGGGGATTGTGGGGACACGTGGGGATGTGGGGTGGGAGCTGTGGGGATGGGAAGTGTGGGGCTATGGGTAAGGCTGTGGGGCTGTGGTTGGCAGTGGGATGTGGGGATGTGGGGTGGGGCTGTGGGGCAGGACAGCAGCCCCATGGCTAGGCTGTGAGGTCAAGGGGCACACCGTTGGGCAAGATGGGGTAGGGTAGGGGTCGTGGACATGGGGCGGGGTAGGGGGGTTGGAGGGACACATGGGGATGTGGGGATGGGGAGTACGGGGCTATGGGGTGGGACAGTGGGGCTGTGGGTAGCAGTGGGGTTGGGGAACATGGGTTTATGGGGCAGGACAGTGGCCCTATGGTTAGCAGCAGGGATGGGGAACGTGGTTTATGAGGTAGGACAGCAGACCTATGGCTAGGCTGTGGGGTCAAGGGGCCACACTGTGGGGCAGGATGGGGGTCCTATGGCTGGGTAGGGGGGTTGGGGAGACACGTGGGAATGTGGGGTGGGAGCAGTGGCCCTATGGTTAGCAGTGGGGCTGGGGAATGTGTGGGGCTGTGCGGTGAGACAGCAGCCTCGTGGCCAGGCACTGGGGTCAGGGAACATATGGGGCTGTGGGGTGGGATTGGCAACCCTACTGCTAGGCATTGGGGTCGGGGGGGGCACGCTGTGGGATGGGAGCAGCCCCATGGCTTGGCAGTGGGGTCAGGGACCAAATGGGGTTGGACAGTGGCCCTATAACTCAGCTTTGCGTGCCCTCGGTGTCGGTGTGGGGCTGGAGCTCAGTGTGCTGTTGTCCCCAGTAGAGCCCCTGGTTGTCCCCGGTGTCTATGGGGTTTTCCCCCTGAGCTCCACGGCCCCACTCCCCCTTTCCTTGGGCTCCTCTGGGGGTCCTGTGGGCTCCACTCCCTCAGTGGGGCAGACATCTCACGTCCCTCGCGTGGGGTCGCACCCCTACGGAGGGGGAATGGGACCAAAGCACTGTTCCTACATGGCCCCAAATCCCAGCCTGACCCCAGAGTGGCTGTGCCTGGGGGGGGAGGTTTGGAAGTGACCCCCAAGGCCGCCCCACGTCCCATCTGCCCCACGGTGCTTCCTCCCAGCTGGGTGCAGCTTTGAGTCCCTTTTAATAAAATAAAGCTTTCTGTCCTTATAACCCCTCTGTGTGGGGTTGGGGGATGTGGGGGGGGGTGTGGGGTCGCAGCAGCTGTCCCCCCCCACCCCTCCCGAGGTGGGTTTGGGGTGCAAGGGAGTGGGGGAGAGAGGGATTTGGGCATTGTTATGGGTGGGAGGGAGCGCCTTGGGGGGGTCTGGGGGTTTGGAGGAGGTCATGGGAATGGGAGGGGGTTTGGGGTGGTCTTTGAGGGGAGATGGTGGGAATGGGGTGGTCTGTAGGGTTTGGGGGTGGTCCGTGGGGGGAGGTGATGGGAATGGGAGGGGTCTGCTGGAGGTCTTGGGAGTGCAGAGGTCTGCTGGATCGGGGAGAGGTCATGGGAATGGGGTGGGGGATCTGGGGGAGGTTTTGGGGTCCAAATCTGGGCCCATTTGGCCACATATAAACCCCAACTATGGGGCTTGGTGTGGGGAGTGAGGATACAACCGTGCCATGGGGTTGTGTTATGGGGCCGTGCCATAGGTCATTCCATAGGGCCATTCTATGGGGCCATGCCATAGGTCGTTCCATAGGGCCATTCCATAGGTCATTCCATACGGCTGTTCTATGGGGCCGTGCTAGAGGTCATTCCATAGAGCCATTCCATAGGGCCGTTCTATGGGGCCGTGCCATAGGCCATTCCATAGAGCCATTCCATAGGGCCATTCTATGGGGCTGTGCCATAGGCCATTCCATAGGGCCATTCTATGGGGCTGTGCCATAGGCCATTCCATAGAGCCATTCCATAGGGCCATTCTATGGGGCTGTGCCATAAGCCATTCCATAGGGCCGTTCTATGGGGCCGTGCCATAGGTCATTCCATAGGGCCGTGCCATAGGCCATTCCATAGGGCCGTGCCACGTACCCATTGACGTGCTGTGGGGTGTCAGGTTCGTCCCAACCTCTGGGGCACGTGGCTGGGTGATAATTTTAGGGCTGGGGGAGGAGGTGGGGGTGGCAATGTGACTGCTGTGCTGGCAGTGTCCCCATAGCGGGGCGATGTGGGACGATCCCTTCCCATCCCCCTCGCAGGGGTCCGTGGGGGGCAGAGGGCTGACCCCGTTTGCTCCCATTGCTTCGGGGCTGAAACCCAAAGTTGCTGACCATGGGGCTCCATCTGCTCCCACACGGAGGCGGGGGGGGGAGAAGGGGGGAATCCTACAGTGACAGCTGATCCCAAAAGCACAAAGTTCACCGAGTGCTGAGGCTGCGCTGGTGCTGTGGGTTTGGGTTTCAGGAGCCCCATGGGATCACAGCCAGCAAACCCCCAACCAAGGGGAGCTCCCCTGTGCTGGACTTGAGGCTATGGGCACTGCGGGGGCTCCTGAGTGCTATATAGGGGATCCTAAATGCTCTAGGGACTCTTAAATGCAACGCAGGGACTCCTGAGTCCTGTAGGGATTCCTAAATGCTGTACAGCTACTCCCAAGTGCTGTACAGGGAATCCTAAATGCTACAGGGGCTCTAAATGCTATATAGGGACACCCGAGTCCTATATAGGACTTCCTAAACGCTATAGGGAACTCCTGAACTCCATATGGGGACCCCTGAGTGCAACAGGGATTCCTAAACGCTGTACAGGGAGTCCTAAGCACAGATAGGAACTCTTAAATGCTACATAGGGGCTCCTCAGTGCTATATGAGGACTTTTGAGAGCTGTAGGGATTTCTACATGCTATAGGGGCTCCTGAACACCATATAGGGACTTCTGAGTGCAATAGGGATTCCTAAATGCTATATAGGGACTCTTGAATGCTAAAGGGGCTCCCGAGAGCTATAGAGGGACTCCTAAACGCTGTAGGAATTCCTAAATGCTACACAGGGACTCCTTAGTGCTATATAGGGGCTTCTGGGTGCTGTAGGAATTCCCCCACACAGGGGAACCCCTAGAGATCTCCCCCCATCCCGAATCCCATTGGGTTTTCCCAGCAGAGTTGGGCACAATCCCACTGGCCCCATTGTTTAAATGGGGCCCGGTTGCCACCCGGCCCCAAAGAAGCCGAGGATGCAGCGTGGGGTTATGGGGCTGCGGGTGCCCCCACCCCATTACAACGTCAGCTCAAGAAAAAAAAAAACTGAGATTTGAACTGGTTTTACTCAATGGGAACGATGACGGGTCCCAAAGGCGGCCTCTGTTCTTTCCATCAGGAAAAGGAGTTCCCAACTTCTGGCAGAAGTGGTGGAATATATAAAAATAAAATAAAATAAAATAAAACAAAATAACAAATCCTGCCCGGCACGGTTGCAAATAAATTATCTTCGGTTCTCGATTATATACAAAAGACGTTTCCCAAATCAACCCTCGTTCCGACGTCGGCGTAAGTAGTATTTACATCTGTACATGGGGTCCCTCAGCTCTTCTGGGGCCCTGCGGAGGAGAAGGGGTGCTGTGAGACCCCCCAGCACACGGGGCTGTCCCCCCACCCCCCAGCTGTGGGGTTACCTGGGGGGCAGTTCAGCAGTCTGTTCCTGATGTCCTCCAGGACTTCGTTGTAGAGCTCCTCTCGGCTCTTCAGCCCATCTAAATAGACTGAGGGAGAGGAGGTGTCACGGGATGGGGGCTGGGGGGCAACCTGTGGGGTCTCTGACCCGGGGGGGGCTATAGTTAATAGGAGATGGGATGCTCAGGGTAACATTTGCATTGATTTGTTCCTAAATGTGGCACAGATTGACCCAGCGTTGGCTTCGTTGGCCCCAACGTTGGCTTCGTGGGCCCCAAATGTCGGCCCCAACGTTGGCTTCGTTGGCCCCAACGTTGGCTTCATGGGCCCCAAATGTCGGCCCCAACGTTGGCTTCGTGGGCCCCAACGTTGGCCCCAAATGGTCGGCCCCAACGTTGGCCCCAAATGGTCGGCCCCAACGTTGGCCCCAAATGGTCGGCCCCAACGTTGGCCCCAAATGGTCGGCCCCAACGTTGGCCCCAAATGGTCGGCCCCAACGTTGGCCCCAAATGGTCGGCCCCAACGTTGGCCCCAAATGTCGGTCCCAACGTTGGCTTGTTTCCCACTTCTGGTTTCCCTAAAACAGAACCCACCCAAACCCCCCCCTTCCCCCAGCAGAAAGTTGACTTTTTCCCCATAATTTTCCCCTCTTTATTTCCCCACTGGCCGTCGCCAACCAGCCCCACACTTCCACGTGGGTACAGCATGAGACTCAGCCTCGGTGACCTCAGAGTTTTCCCCCATCCTCAATGGTGACTCTACGACACGGACCACAATTAGGGCAGCACCACCATCATCAAACCACCATTGTGGGGGGAACTCAGCGACCCCAAAACCCCAAAGGACAGGGAATGGGGACACGCACCGACATCGACCCCGCTGTCCTCCATCTCCTTGCGGTGTTTCAGGTACATGGGCCACACGTGGCCATCGAAGAGGCCGGGGGGATCAGGGACGGTGTAGCTGCGTGTACTGCAAATAGGGAACAGTGGGGATGGTCATCACTTCCCAGTAATTATTGCCCAAATTTTGGGGCAGATTTTCTTCCAGCACCCCCTGATGGGGTCCGTGGTGGCTGTGGGTTTTGGGGATGCGCACCACGTCCCCGTTGGTGGGTGGGATGTTGGTAAAACCCACTGCAAAGGGACAGTCAGAGCCAAAACTGACTGCCCCATATCTCCCTATATCACCCCACAGCCCCCTATAGCCTTGTATGCCCCTATAATCCCCCTATAGCTCACCCACTGCCCCCTATAAACATACTCCCTTATGGCATGGGGTCACTTATTCTAATTAAACTCGTTAACTGTAATTCCATTTTGCACATGATGCTCCTACACACCCATAATGGCAGTGTAGGGAACCCCAAAGCTCATCACCCTTACTGGGGTTGGGAGGGGGATTGCAGTGCGAGATGGGAGGAAGGGATGGGATGGGAGGGCTGGGAAGAGCTGAGTGGGGTGAGGATTTAGGGCGAGGAGAATTGGTCGGGATGAGGGCTTGGAGTGAGAAGTGCTGGGTGGGATGAAGGTTTAGGATCAGCAGTGCTGGGTGAGGTGAGGATTTATGGTCGGGGTGAGGGCTTGGAGTGAGCAGTGCTGGGTGGGATGAAGGTTTAGGATCAGCAGTGCTGGGTGAGGTGAGGATTTATGGTCGGGGTGAGGGCTTGGAGTGAGCAGTGCTGGGTGGGATGAAGGTTTAGGATCAGCAGTGCTGGTTGGGATGAGGATTAAGGGTCAGCAGAGATGAGGATTTAGGTTTGGGCAGTGGTGGTTGGGATGAAGGCTTAAGGGTGAGCAGTGCTGGCTGGGATGAGGATTTAGGGTTGGTCAGTGCTTAGGGTGGAGCCCAGCACCACTCACCTCCTCCTCCGTTTGCACTCATCGTAGGGCACTGCCAGGAAGTAGCGGAGGTCAAAGAGCTCCATCAGGGGTCTGCAGAAAGAAATCATTATTTCCTGGTCTTACCTGACCCCAAAAAAAACCCCAGTCAACCTTCCTATTTCCTGCATTGCCGACCAGTGCTGTCATTAAGGCACGCTGCCATGTAGGTGGGCTCGTTAGCAGCCATCCCACGCGTCAGGAGGTTGACCCCCACCCCAATATCTGCTACGGGGACTCCGTGAGGCACACAGATGCCAAGAACGGGTTTCAGTTCCATGGGCTCCCCTCCCCCTTGACCTCACCTGTAGTTGTAAAGCAGGAAGCCTTCGATGAGCAGAATGTGGGGCTCTTTGGAGGGAGGCTCTGTAGGGTCGGGCGTGACGTTCACCCCATGGGAACGGGCGAACTTGACCGGGTTCTCCATCCAGGCACGCACCGTGCTCACCATGGCCTCCATATCCAGGGAGTCCAGCACTGAGGGGTGGGTGGGAGAGAGGGTCCCCATCAAATGCCGCCACCCGCACGGGTTCGAAAGGTTAACGGACTATGACAGCGTTAAGAATTGAAAGGAAATGCTTAGGGAAAAACAACAACAAGAACCCAATAGAAGAAGATACATCACTGCATCCTACAGCCAGCACCGCTCTTACCGTCCCATTGCTTAAAGCCGTCCTCCCCGACTTCTATTTGATCTTGGGGCTGAAATACAATGAGAAAACATGGCTGCAAAGCCAGTAGGATTGATTCCCCAAACCCAACGGCCTTTAATCACAGCCTTTCCCATCTTCCCCCGACCCCAAAAACCTCAGCAGTGCTCCGGGCTCACTGGGGCCATTGGTGATAGAGGGCTGAGGTTGGCCGTGCCGCACCCATCAGCCATGCCAGCACTCAGGGTTACAAGTAGACATATAGGGCAGCACGCAAACTGGCCCCACTGCTCCACCAGCCCATACTCCCCAGTGCTCCACTGTCCCGTGTTCCATTGCCCCCAACGCTCCCCTGGCCCCAATAGCTCCACTGGCCTCTATGCTCCATCAACCCCAGTGCTCCCCTGATCCCACATTCCATTGGCCCCAATACTCCACTGATCCGTGCTCTATTAACCCCAGCACTCCACTAGCCTCATTAACCCCAGTGCCCCTCTGATCCCAATACTTACTGGACCCCAATGCTCCATTGGCCCCATCGGTCCCCTGGCCCCAAATTCGATTGGCCCCAATGCTGCACTGGCCTCAGTGCTCCATTAATCCCATGCTCTCCCAGCCCCATATCCCATTGCCCCCAATACTCCATAGTCCCATACTCCATTGACCCCAAATTCCATTGGCCCCAATGCTCCATCAACCCCAGTGCTCCCCTGACCCCATATTCCACCACTCCCAATGCTCCATTACCCCACTGGCCCCAGTGCTCTCCCAGCCCCGATTCCATCGCCCCCAATGCTCCATTGACCCCAATGCTCCATTGACCCCAATGCTCCATTGACCCCAATGCTCTCCCAGCCCTATTTCCCAATGCTCCAGTGCTCCATAGTCCCATACTCCACTCACCCCAAATTCCATTGGCCCCAGTGCTCTATCGACCCCAACGCTCCCCTGACCCCATATCCCGCTGCCCCATTACAACCCCTCGCTCTCCCCGCTCAGACCAGCGGCACACACGTGGGATCCCCGCGGCGCTCACCTTGAAGAAGTCGTCCTGGTGCACGACACAGCAGTTGGGCAGCGCCTTCACGATCCTGTTGGTCAGCGTGGTTTTGCCCCCGTTGGTGACGCTGGAATGAAAAAAAAAAACCCCAACCGGGCGATTCGGACCCGCAAATGGCGGAACGCGAACCGGCACCGGGAAACGCGCGCTCCACGTTTGAATTTCGCGCCGCGGCGGAGCGCGCTGAGCGCTGATTGGCTGTCGCCGCGAGCGCGGCCCGCCTCCCATCCCGGAAGTGTAACCTTTCCAAACGTCCGGCGCTTCCCGCGCGCGGGAGGGCGCTGCGGCGCTGAGGGGAGCGGGGACGCCGCCATGTTGGGCGGGATGGAGGTTGGGGGGCGGGGTGCCGCGCCATGATGGCTTCGGTCACCCCGGGGCAGTGCTCGTGTTCGCCCCGTACTGTGTGATCAACCCCGGCATCCCTCCCGTCCGCTGTGCAACCCCAAAGCCCGTCCGACCCCGTGTGTATCCCCTCCGTACCAGCTCCTATGTAACCTCAGGACCCTGTTCCATCCCCTATATAACCCCATCCCATCCCCTGTGTAACCCTACAATCCTGTACCATCCCTATATAACCTCGGAACTCCTTCCCATCTCCTATGCAACCCCCAGAATCCCATCCTGTCCCCTATACAGCCCTATAATCCCCTATACAGCCCTATATTCCCCTATACAGCCACAGAACCCCATCCCATTCTCTATACAACCCTCAGAACCCTGTCCTGTCCCCTATAGAGTCCCCAGAACCTCCTGTTGTCCCTTATACAGCCCCCAGAACCCCCTCCCATCCCCTAAACAAGCCCCAGAACCCCATCCCCTCTATCACCCCATAACCCCCTCCTATCCCCTATACAACCCCTAGAACCTTGTCCTATCTCCTATATAACTGCAGAATGCCCTCCCATCCCCTATATAACCCATGAACTCCCTGTCAGCCCTTACACAATCCCATAATACCACGCTATCCCCTATATAACCCACGAACCCCATCCTATCCCCTAAATAACCCCAGAACTCCCTCTCATCCCCTATACAAACCCTAGAATCCCGTTCCCTATATCAGCCTTGAACCCTCTCCCCCTATACATCCCCTAACCCCATCCCATCCCCCTATACAACCCCTAGAACCCCATCCCCTATATAACAGCAGAACCTCCTTCCATCCCCTATACAACCCCAGAACTCTGCCCTATCCCCTTTACAACCCAGGAACCCCCTCCCATCCCCTATATCACCCCATAACCCCCTCCCATTCTTATATACCCCCTGGCCCCGTCCCATTCTACCCACACTCACCCTCCGATCCCTACGATGTACTCCATGGCGGAGCTGTGCACTGTGGAAGGAGGAGGAGGAGAACCCCACAGTTTGTGGGGTTTTGCACAGAGGGGCCCTTTCCCCCCTTGGCTGCGCTGCGTTCCTGCTGGGCTCAGCCCCGCTCCGCTGTTCCATTGAAACAGAGGCGCTTTGCTGCGGGTTTATAGCATCCGGCAGCCGTTTCCCCGCCCCATAGCTGACACTCATCTGCACCCAATGCCATATTTTGGGGCCTCCCCCCCCCAACTCCTCCTCCTCCCCCCCCCCGGCTCTGATCGTGGGGTCACGCGCGCACCTGTCGCTCTGCTGGCTATAATTAGCGCTCGGCGGCGATCCCTTTGCCTTAATTAGGAATGGGGCAGGTGGAAATGTCAACCCCTCTGTGGGGCTGAGGGAGGAAATCATTCTCCTTTTGCTTTCCCCTCTGCGGATTGCAGCTGCGCCCGGAGCACGGGACGGAGGAACGCCCCGACACGGACAGCGCGGAACAGATCACCCTTCTGCTTCCTCTTTGTATTCCCGTATGTATAACTCCATCCAAACCCAATAAACCCATCGTCCCATCCCCTGTTTACACCCTTAAGGAACCACTCGCAGCCTGGCGCTCGCTCTGCCCCACGGACACAACGCCCAGTGCTGCACTGATGGTCCCTCTCTGCGTTTCCCCACACGTCCGTCAGATCCGGATAAAAATAAAGGACTGCCTGTGCAGTGCAGGGCCTTTGATTTTAATTACTGCGATCATTTCAGATCCCAGATCACGGGGACGCGCTGTGTGGGGTCGGCAGCGTTCTGATGGACGCAGTGATGGGAATTTGGAGCATCGTTTCAAAGCAGCACCCGACAGAGTTCCAGTCACCAAAGCACCGCGCATTTCCTTCCTTCTGCTTATCAGCACAGCGCCTGACAGTGCTAGCGGCATTCCTGGCCATAAAGGGGGCTGTAATGTAATTAACGACATAACGATGCAGCTGGTAAGTGCACCAACACACGTTGTGTCTCCCTTTCCCTACAGCCCTGTGCTGCAGCACCGATCCCTGCTCCTGTCCCGGTGTTGTGTCTCCCATCCCATTAGCACCCCCAGCACGTGGCACACACCGGCGATGCCTTTTTCTCCAGGCAGGTGATGATGTGCCCTCAGTTTGTGTTCAGGGCTGCTTTGTGCGGAAAGCTTTGTGCCCTAAATAATCTCATTTGCACCTCGGATCTGGGCTGTGCCCCCCCAGCTGTGACCCAACCAAGCGTGGTCCTTCTCCCCACAGACCCTGCAGGCTGCACTGTGCTCATCAGCCATGAGGTCAAGGTCTCGTGCTCCGTTAAAACGAGCCGACCACAAATTAACACAGGTTGCCAATTAGCAGAAAAATGTTAAACTAGATTCTGGAACCTTGCAATGAAGGTGTTGGAGGCAACAGATGAGATTGTTTTAATGGAGACAGCCTATAGCAAATCTATGAATGGGACTGTACAGCATGACCCACAGCGCTGCATTGCTCTGTGTGCTGAGCACCCAGACCTCTGCATGTTCCCACTCCAGTTCTTATTGCCAGCATTAGCTCTGTGCCAGCGTGTTTCTGGGGGCTCCCATTGCCATTTTCCCAAGGCAGCAAGGTGATGGGATTGCTGCAGAGATGTGTGGAGCCGCAGTTCCTGAGGATGCGTAGGAGGTGAGTGTTGGGAAATGGGATTTCCAGTGGCTGCAGTGGGGTCACCCAACTGGTGCCCATTGCCACTGTGCACTGAAAAGGAGTAGCAGCAGTTGATCCCATCTTACAATCCAGCCTCAGCCGAGCTCTGTGCAAACAGAAGTACTTTTTTCCTCCCCTTCACTGTGTCCCTCTCCTGCCCACAGGCTGGGGAGGTGTCTGGTTAATGTGTTTATCAGTGTCGATTTCACCGTGTTTAACGTGGTCATAAAAACCTGCGGGTTTTTGCAGGTGGAGGGACTGTGGAACCAAATATATTTGGAACATGCCATCTTCCGTGCAGCTGGGAATTGCCTCCCACCCCAACACCCCAAACGGACACTAACGAGAACAGCCGTCCTTCCTGGAAGCAGGGAGCCCTCCTGACCAATCCGCGTGGCCATGCCATCACCGCGTGCTCACAAGTTCTTTTTTGAGCAGCACTATGGCTGCGTGTCGGGTGAGTCACATGTCACTCATTGAGACTTCCTTTTTCCGTGCTCATTTCTGTACAGAGCCGTTAGTGGTGACACCTCGCCAACACAAACGTGGGGTGGCAGCTGCGACCGCAGGGAGACAGCGATGCTCTCTGCTTTTAGAAGGTGCCTGCTACTGCCAGCTTGAGATCGAAGCTAGGAGAGGTTTGGCAAAGGGGACACAAACATTCCTGGGGAGTGCCTCTGTGCTCCTGGGGCAGCTCAGCTCCGCGACAGCCATGGAGCTCTGCTGCAGGACGCGTCGGTTATCCTAAAGCTTCAATTCAGACTTCAAGTTGTAAGGTGTTGCTTATGGGGTCAAGGTTAGGACCAGGTCAGGGTTAAGGTTAGAGTCAGAGTTAGGATGTGAGCACTGTTATGCCAGGATTTCTTGATGCCTTCCTTTGAGGTAGTGTTGGGATGAGGCAGCACTGCAGCCAATAAAGAACTGAGGGATGGCAGTGGTTTCCACCCGTAGATTTTTATATTCTGAGTTGGTTTGCTCTGGGCCGTGCTGCGGAGCGTTTCTCCAAAGGTTTGGTGGTACTCACATCTCAACAATGCAAAACCCTTCGTACTCATTTGGAAGAATCAGAGAACCTTGGAAAAATTCTGAGCTGGAAGGGACCATCGTGATATTCGTGTCCAATTTCTACCTCCATACAGGACCGCCCTGAAAGGAGCTCTATCAGCTGGTGGCAAAACCGTGGGCTGGCAGGGTACCAAGCTTCTGTAGGATAACATTTGCTGGCACCTTGTCACAGAGCTGCCAACAGGGACATGTTCTGTGTCACTGCAGCTGATCCCACTGCTGCCCACGGTGGTGGGAGGGCTGTGAGCTGAGAGTGGGGACCAGTGGGAGGAAATGGGGACCTCTGGGTGTGTTGTGGGGTGTGGGAGGAGGCAGAATTGTTGGGGGGAGGGAAAGCGACGGAAGGAATGGACTGAAGGTTGATGTAAAGGAACAGGGGGAGGCAATGTGTAGATGTCAGACAAGGTGGTCATAGTGGTCTTTCCTGACATTATTGATTCTATAGGGCTGGGAGGGGAAGGAAAGCTGGAGCCTGAAGGCAGGCAGCTCGTTTTTGCAAAGCCCAATTAGGGATGTAGAAAATATTTCCCAAAGTGTTGGGATCTGCAGCTGTCCTGCTCCCACGCCCCATGACCTTACTCTGAATGAAGCACACATCGATCCCAGTGCTGCAGGGAAGGGACATCTTTGGGGTTCAGTGCTCTGTGGGAGGAACCTGCTCCATGGGGTTAGTGGGAATGGCCATGAAAAGGAGTGGGGAATGGTTCTTATTTGTATCGGTGTGGTGCCAGGTAATAACAGCAGGAATTCCACCTGCAGGAGCTGACAGAGCAGCTCTGTCCCCATTGGAACCTCACGTATTTCAGCCAGGTGTGTAACTCTACGATGGCCAAAGTTGGGGGAGAGGGATCTGAATTCAGTTCTGTTGGTGGATGTGGATCTTGTTTTTCTGAGACTGTTTTTGTTGTTGCAGGTGAACACGCAAAAAGGAAGAACTGTCCTTCAATGCAGTCGATGCTGGAAAGCTGTGCCACACACAGAGCAGTGATCCTCATGGATGGTCAGATCACAAAGGTGGGAAAAGATTTCCAAGATCATCAGGTGCAACCCCAACCCATCCTTCAGCCGTGTCACAGCCCAATGGGATCAAGATCACCGAGGTTCCTTCAGCTGTATCACAACCCAACAGAATCAGGGTCACTGGGGCTCCTTCTGCCGTGTCACAGCCCACTGGGTTCAGGATCATTGAGGTTCATTCAGCTGTGTCATATTCTTTTCCTGAATATGTCACAGTGTGAACACAGTGATAATTCTATAGGATTAAGCTTGCACCCATCTGTACTTCCAATTCCTCATCTGAAATATCCCCAAATCCCGTTTATAAAGCACTCAGATTGACATCTCAGTTGCCTCACTGTAAATCCTCGTATTTATATACATAAGTATGACTCTATATAAGTGAGATTAATTAAAAAATTTGAGGTGCATACCTTCTGTACCCACTGTTACAGACTGCAGCTCTATCCTAAGGCACACCACAGAGATCCCTTTGGAGGGGCCATGTGCCATATGGACAGGACAGAGGTCATTTTGGTGAAAACACTCAGCTTCCAGTGCCATCACCCCTACGGGAGGACTTCAACTTTATTCAAGTCAGTGTTCATTGAGTTTTGTGTGTGGGGCCGAAGTCCCCAGAGGTACAGACAAAAAGAGGGACGTGGGTTTTTTCTTGAGGATTAGTCTTGTTTTTAATTGGGTATCCACAGATTCTGATGGGATAATACAAAGCCAAAAAAGAGCGATACATACTGAGCAGCAATCTACCCTTCTAGCACAGCCCGTCCAATTACAAACACTTTAGAAAAAGGACATGTTTTTACATGTGGGTTTGTGTGAAAAGGGCCACTGCGAAGGAAAGAAAAACCCGGCGATCGATCCGCTCGTATCGCCACGGTGCCTTAAAAACTCCCTTCCCCAGGGGCTGCAGAGGAACTGGGGTAGGTGCAGCAGTTCCACTGCTGTTGGGTCAGTGTGAGCTCATTGCTGCCACCGCTTCATCTGCTCCTTCCTTTTTCAGTGCCTGGATACGTTCAGGAGGAGATGTGTTGCTCTTCATACCTGTGCTGCTTTGCTTTCCTCATCCACACGTCCGTGCGTCTCTCAGCAAAAGGGTCTTTGGAAAAAAGAGTTGGGAACAGTGGAGGTGAGGGGTGCTCTCTCTGCTCACGTTTGTGCAGTACAGTGCGGTGTGAGTGCTTCTAATGGGGCAGCAGCATCTCAGCTTCATTCCCTGGGTCATTGCTGTGAACCAGAGAGCATCACTGGGTGGTCCTGAATGGGAACAGTTCCTAAATTGGCCCAAACAAAACAGTTCAGCAGCGTAAATCCTCTGCCTGATGGAGAGCAGCACATTTAGAAGTCCAAATATCTATCCTTAGAGATGTTTCTATGGGGCAGAAATGGGGCCTGGTCTGTATTGGGAACATCATCCTGGAGAACAATGGGGTGAAAAGGGATGGAGCTGATTCAGTTTCCTTTGGTAGGAATGTCTACGTGCTGGCAAAAGGCTGAATGGAAATGCGCTTGCACTACCACATTTATTTCACTTCTTTATTTTCTTCTGGTAGAGCAGATTTGCTCTGAGGATCTACAGTCTGCACTCCGGTGGAAACATCAGCACCAGACCTTCCATACATTGATTCCGATCACAGCACTCTATGAAACAGCAAAAAAATGTGTCTGCAGTCACTTTGGATTCCTCTTGGCCCGTTGTCAACTGCTTTACGGTCGGTGAGTCCCATCATCAGGGCTGGCAGCTCCGCATCACCAGTGCTCCATCACCTGTCCCCAATTTTTGTCCGCTGTCCTCCGGAGTTACCATCAACCTCTCACCTCTGTGACAGCAGGACGTGAATTTCTAACAGCATTTTCAGACAAATGCAGCTCCTTTTGCACCCATTTGCCTCTCTGCCCATCCCTTGGCCACCCCATGGCAATGTGTTGAAGCCTGTGCTGCTCTACCAGCCCTAAAGCCATCAGCAGTTAATTATGGGACACTGCCAACCCCATTGCTGTGTCCTCAGCAGAGTTTCACTTAGCATCTGAACCGCTCTCTGAAACAATGAGTTAATGATATATTTTTCGTTCCTATCAAAATGCACTTTTGACATTTAGTTGTACCTATATCCCTTATGGGTTTGACTGTACCCATACCCACTGTGGGTTTAGCTGTACCCATTGTGGGTTTAGCTGTACCCATACCCACTGGGCTGTGCCCACACCCGTTATGGGTTGAACGTTCTCTTCCGTGCTGAAAAGCTACACAGACATCCATCCAGGAACAAAACATTGACACAATCCAAATATTTTGTGAAAAACTAAAATATGGTGCATCCTACGTGGAGTGCTCCATCAGAAAGTGCCCTTTTGGAAAAAGGAGTTGCAAATGGACTCGTGTTCACACCACTTCTTGTGCATCTCACAGTGAAGTCTGTGCATCCTCACAGGGAACTCTTGGCCCAAGGGAATCTCTTGGGGACGCTTGGAAACTCGGGACACGTCGTCTTCAGGCCTGCAGCTTTTCTGAAGTCGTAGACCCAGAGTCTGTTCTTTGGAAAAGAATTGAAAAAGGAAAAAAAAAAACCAACAACAAACCAACAACAAAACCCCAAACCGTGTTCTTAGGGTACCACTCGGGGTCAGGAAGTGTTGCATTTCGTGGACTGTGGGATTTCAGGACTGTGAAGTGGTCCCAACACCACGTGTCCTCTACATTCCTTACTGCCCCTGCTCTGTAGCAGCACTATTTCCCATTGTGTTTCAAGCTCTCTTCGCTGAAGTTTTTAATAACTACAGATGTCAAAAGGATTTTTAGAGCTGAGCTTTGACGCTATCCAACATCCCCCCCATTTGGTTGCTAACTCCACTCCCAACATCCAATTGCGCTCTTTTGCGAAAGCAGAGCAGTTTTTTGTTTCGTTTTGTTTCTGTTTTTTTTTTTTTTTTTTTTTGTCTAAATGCATTAAAATGGTCAAAAAACACAGAAGGACAACTTCAGTGTTATCGACAGGAGATGGCAAATTCCCCCCTACTACAGGGAAGTGCTTATGGGATGATCTGAAGCGCACAGATCTGGAGGGGCTGCTTCGATGTCGCAGTGCTGTGTAATCCTTCTCTGCAGTGCAGAATTCCCGTTGCCAGTGGGGCCCATAATGCCATCGCAGAAATCCACGGTTAATTTTGGATTGCTGTGGGTTGGGGTCGCTGGGTGTGGGACCCACAGGTCTCCATCCACGCTTGTTGGCACGGGGCTCTGCCCGGTGTGCTGCGTGTGAGCTCGCTCCAACGAGAGCAGGATCTTCAAGTGCCTTCACCAGGTCCTCATTTCCAACGTGCTCTCCTCCCTTCTGCTCCCAGAGCCCTCCTGAGCCCCAGCACCAGGCAGCACAGTCCCACATCACATCCCAACTTTCTCCTCCATCCCTGCACGTGGATCTGCCCCGGGTCCGTCTGCACCGAGGGGTCTGTGCTCCCCAGGATACACTGCGCGTTCCTGACCCTCAGCAGTGGGAATCCACCAAAGGAGTGGTCATAGAGGATTGTCCGAGGGCATGAAGCCAACATGGAGGCATAGGAAGCACTCCTGTCTGCGGGGCTCCTTCTGACCACTGTGTGTGACATGAGGAGACGCTCACAGGGAGGCTCTGTGGGACCTTTCCCAAAGCTTTCGGGGCCGTACAGAGGCAGAATGAGTATGGTAAAAACACAGCATCTACCCACAGCAACAGCTCACTATGAGTTAATAAGAACTGGCAGCAGATGAACGGAGGTCAAGGCTGGGAGGAGCGGTGGGCACTTGGCCTTTACAGGGGAGAACTAAAGGCATAGGAAGGGGGAAAATGGACTCTTTTCATTTCTTGCATTAGCGATCCCCTGGGGCAGCAGTGTGTCGCAGTGAGCTGGGATTGAAAAGAAGAATAGATCTGTCTGTGGGCTGGTGGCAAATGGACTGCGGGATGCTCTTTGCTCACTGCGAGGAGATGGAGTCTCTGTTTGCTCCGAGCTCTCTGCAGACCATTGCTGGACACGATGGAAGCCATCCTGAAAAAAAAAAAAAAGTGCTATCCTTGGAGATATTTCTTCTTGTTGTTGTTGGTGAAAGTCAAATGTTTTCCAGAAGTTTGGAGGACTTTGCGTTGTGCAGATAGGGGAGGCCCCGTGACCTTACAGAGCTCAGAGCTGGGTGGTGGAAAGGTCTTCTACCCAAAGTCATTTCCAGGGGGGAGTGCTGGGCTGCGTTGCTCTCTGCTCCCTTTGTCCCACGTTGCCTCGATTCATGGCATGCTGGGAAGGAACAGACAGACAGACAGCGTGGGTTTGAGATGGCAAATTGTGGTGCTTTGTTCTCGTCGTTGTATCTGACAGTGTGGTTATGTATGGGGGTTAATCCTCCACCAAACACCAATGGGTGGATGAGGTCAGTGGGTGGGAGGTGGGCTGGGGGACCCGAGAGGTTTTTTCCCAGCCTTAATGGTTCTGTGGTTCTGCGATCAGGGCTGAAGGGACGGCCATGCACAGCTCTAATGGGAACGGGTCTCCTCTAAGGGCTTTCCTGAGGGCACATGAAGAGCTCACTGCAGGCTAACAGTGGCACTCTGAGTGCATCCCATGGACACCCATGGGTGCCCCATCCCCAGAGGCACCGGGCAGCTGGGGGGGCACCCATGAGTGGGTGGAACTGGGACATCTCCAAGGTCCCCTCCAACCAAAGTTATGATTCTGGGATGACACACGTGTTGGAGCTGTTCACACTGCATACTGCAAATGCAACAAAACCCCATAGCAGAGGGGAGGCAGAAGAGAATGGTGGTCCAACCTGGTTTCTTGATCCTCTGCAGGGGGCACAGGCCTGCTGGGAAGAGAACCACGGACACAATTAGTGAACTTGGCCTTTGGCCCCAGGGTCCTGCGTGTTCCTGTTGCTCAGATGGGTCCTGGCATATCTGACCCACACCTCTAGGGAGGGAGGGATGGGCTGCTCCTTTTCAGGAGCTGCTGAGAACAAAGCAGAGAGGCCAAAGCAGAGCTAACACCGGGCCAAGCGATCCTGGCTTTGGCTTTGGACACTTTGTCTTCCAAACCTCCCTAGAATTTTCCTTCCCATCTAATGTTACAGCCTTTGGGGACACCCAAATGTGCCAGATAGCAGCACTTGGCCCTCTGCACTTTCCCACTGTGCAGAAGCTGAAACTGAACATTCCCAGTGCTGCTGGCTGTGCTCCGTGAGCAAGTGGCTCTGCCAGCTTATGGAGGTGACAAACAGGGCTGGGGATCCACGCACACAAATGAAGGTCAGCAGCAAAGCTGCAACAAAAGTAGGGCTTGCTGTGACCCCATTCTCATGCCAAGAATGCCTCAGGCATTTTCTACGTGAGGGATAAATAGGAAGGAATCATTACCTTTCCCTTTCAGCCATGTCTTGTTTCTCTTCTGCCCTGTAAGCAAGAAGTGCATTTGAAATCTGCCGCGTTTTGGGAGAACAGAGAGTTTAAGTCTTCCTGTGGAGGGCTGAGGACACTGCCCTGCTGTGTAGGAGTGGGACTGGGAAAGTTGGAGCTGAACGGGATGGGGGATGCAGGGAGCAATGAGAGGTTCTGCATTAGAGGAGGTGGGGGCAGAGTAATGCACAAAGAAAAAGGGCAGCAACTTCCCGAGTGAAGGAACCACCCCTCCTCCCTGAGAGCAGTTCTACCTTTCTCTCCTGGCCTTGATCCTCTCTTCTTCATATCTGCAACGAACAGGAAACACTTCTTCAGCATCACCCCGCTGACACCACTGCTTTTAGCAAAACTCAGTGTTTGCTCTCCATGCTTTTGCTCCGGGGTGGCAGGGAGCTGTCTGCACACCATTGCTTGGCACGCACCGAGAAGCCAACATCCACCCCAGGCTCTGTTCTCCCAGTGTGCAGCTTTGGACCCAACACGATGTCCTTCGGCCCAACACAATGTCCTCTGGACCAACACAGTGTCCCCCTCCATCAGCATTTCTGTCCCATGGTACTCACTGTGAGACGCAGTCTGGGATCTGGACGTGCTCCATGGGGATGAGCTGCTCCAGTTCCTCCAGGCTGTGAACGTATTGGATCTTATTGATGAACTTCACGCTGGCAGAGGAAGAGAAAGAGCGTGAGGCTTTGGTTTGCTTTTCTCTCTGCAGGAATTCTGGTGTTTCTGATGGGAGTGTGGAGCTCTGCTCTGTGCCCATCTCCTCCTCCCCTCCTCTCTGTGCTCCCTCCACTGCGTGGTCTCACTTTGGGCACCGTTACCCAAAGCTGAGCGGAAGATTAATGCAATTCAATTCCCATTCTGAAACCATCCACATTTGGGAGTGCTTTACGTTTACCTGATGAAGGGCCTGGAAATAGCCAGCACCGTCCGGATGAACCACGAGGGATGCACAATGATCAGGGCTTTGAGGTTCTTCCGCAGCCTGGAGGGAAACCGTGGGATGGAACGTCAAACTTGAGACAGGTCTCACTGTGATCTGTCAGTGAGCTGCACGTGGGGGTCTCCAACCCAAAGCCCATGGGCTCATATGCACTGTGGGAGCACTGAGATGGCAGCTTGTTGGATGGCTGCCTACACGTGTAGGATAGTCCCTGAGTCAGGGAAGGAGGAAGATGAGGGGATGAAGTCAACAAGATGTGACAGAGGAGAAGATTACAGAATCTGGAACTTGGCTGAGGCCAATGGGATGAGGCCCAACGAGACCAAGGACTGGTCGTGTCCAGAGAGGGTCAGTGGATCTGAGAAGGGTCTGGAACACAATGGGGACTTAGAGAGTGGTTTAGGGAATGGAATGGGTCAGTATGGAGAAAAGGAGACTCAGGGGAGACCTCATCACTCCCTACAGCTCCTGAAAGGAGGTTGCGGCGAGGGGGGTCGGCCTCTGCTCCAGGTAACAGCGATAGGATGAGGGGGGATGGCCTCATGTTGCACCAGGGGAGGGTCAGGCTGGGTATTAAGATTTGAAACAGTGGTGAGGTGCTGGCACAGCTGCCCAGGGAATGGGGGGTCACCACTCCTGGAGGGGTTCAGAGCTGTAGAGATGTGGCACGGAGGGACGTGGGCAGTGGGCGGTGTTGGTGGGATGGGTTGGGGCTGGGGGTTGTGGAGGTCTTTTCCAACCTGAATGATTCTATGAAAGCAGTGAGATGTGGGAGGAGGGCAGCGGAGGATCTCACCGTCTGTCTATCATCTGGTAGCACTTCTTCAGCCACCCCAGCCCCGGCATCCTCCTCCGCGGCGTTGCTCCATTCAGGTACACGATCATGTAGTCCTCAGCCACCAGCAGCTCCAGGCTGCTGATCACGTAGCTGCAGGATGGTCAGAAGCAATGGGGACGTGAGGATCAGAGAAGGCACTGCAAGCTCCCTCCATCATCCCAAAGGGACTCCGGGTCCCTCCTCTACACACCAAACTCCCTTGGCACCACATTTCATAGAATCACAGAATGACCTGGGTTGAAAAGGCCTACTATGCTCATCAGTTCCAACCCCCTGCTATATGCAGGGTCACCAACCAGCAGACCAGGCAGCCCAGAGCCACATCCAGCCTGGCCTCGAATGCCTCCAGGGATGGGGCATCCACAACCTCCTTGTGTATTTCCCAGGGGTTACCCATGCTTGTTGGCACAGTGCACGCATCAATAGATGTCTCTGCACCGTTTTGCTGCCCAGAGCAGCAGCTACAAGCTGTTCAGTGCTCTGTGGCTATGCCCGAGTCCATCGCCAGCATAATTAACACTGAATGTCTGAACACTCTGACTTATCAGCCTTGTTTGTGAGCACTGAGCACATCTCAACGCAGTGACGTTTCCCCCAGCTGCACGCTGCAGACATTTGGCCCCAGTTCAAACTCCTTCCAGCTGAGGTTCCAGATGCAGTGAGCAAACAGCAGCCCTGGAGCCCAGGTTGCCTTCTCTCCATCCTCTCCCATCCACTTACAGGAAGAGGTTCTCCATGATATAGTGGTAATCAGCCAGGTTGCTGTCTGGCAGGTAGCAGGCAGCGAAGACGATGATGGCATTGAGTCCTTCCCCGTAGTACCCTGGAAAAGAGGCACAGGCACCGTCAGCTGCTCCTTCCAGCAAAGATCTGCTGGTAAGTCTGGGTCTGTGCTGCTTTCTGGGGCTCTGCTCAGCTCTGGGGAAGCATTTGTCCCTGTGATGGACCTTTGTCACAGCTGAGTTGATCTCCAAGTTGGGTTTTGTCTGTGACATGCACGTGGGGTTCAGGGGAGGAGGAAAAAAGGGCAGAGCAGAGAGTTCTGCCCCAGGTTTTTGCATGGCCACGCTGAAATGGTCCCTACCTATGGATACCTTCACCTCTGGCTGTGCCCCAAAGAGGTCCAGAGGGGTTTGGCACCTTTGGTCACTGCAGCATTGGGAACTGGTGGGAAGGCTCAGGAAGGTTCACACTGCCTCAGAGCCACACTTAGCACTGCTTGTGTTTATTGCAGCTCCCTGTTCCGCCACGAGTGGCACAAAGCCCCTCGACTCAAAGGGGACGGCCCTTCAGCTGACAGAGCCACGATGGCTGCCAGCCTCCAAGGCATCCCCCGCACCTCCGTGCGTCACCACCCTCATGTAGGGTTTGATCATCTGCAGGTCGATGCGGTGCTCCTGCTCCCCAATGATGACGGTCCTCCAGAGCCGCCCGTTGGTTGCGCTCCCATCCTCTGTCCCACCGTCCCCAAACAGATCCGCGCTGTCCCCAGGCATATTCTTGGCCGTGGCCACAGGAGTGTCATCTGGCAAAGGGACAAACCCTAAACATTACCCCAGGCTGTGGTCAGGCTGCAACCTGTGAGCCCTGAAAGCACCGTTTCTAGCAGTGAGTGGTGCCAGAAGCGGTGAAAGTGAGGCCACCCTCACCCAGAGCCATCCTCGTACCTTCCCATTCCAGCTCGTTCCCATTCCCCAGGAATTCGAGGGAATCCGTCTCGTCGGGTGTTTCGATGTCATCCACATTGATATCCAGATCATCCGGCGTGTCCAAGAAGTCATCGGACAGAATGGAGCCTTCACTCTGGTCCAGGGAAATGTTGATTTCAGGTGCGACAAGCGTCTTCCGCTTACGGTGCGCCCCGTTAAAGTTTAAGGTATGTGGGGGAGCTGGAGTCAAAAGGAAAACAAGGGACAGGTTGTCCTGGCCCTGCATCCTCAGTGCCAGCCGTGCTGAGTTCCTTCATCCCGTTTCAGGTGATGCTTTATGGGTATGGTTGGATGGAAGCACCGATGCTTTGAGATCCCAAATTTCCCCCCCCCCTGGGTTTGTGTCAAAGATCCCCAAATTGAGATATGGTTCCTCTCCTGGACGGGGGTTTTGGTGGAGGCTCCATGGAACTGCCTTGTGCCCATCTGTGCTCTGTCAGCCCGTTGGGTTTGTGCTCCCCTGGGGCCCCGGTAAGGTGGGCTGGTACTTACAGGATGTGTGCTCGTCCTCTGTAGGGCTGCCCAGCGACTCCATGCCAGTCTCTTCTGGGAGAGGCCTGCAGGCAAGCAGAAAAGTTGGGAAATAAGGGATTTTTAGGAGAAAGTCACCCCGTGGAGAGAATTGGGGATGTCATGGAACAACACGCAGCCCCGCGTGGGCTCTTCCCTTTGGGAGCATCGGCCTGGTGATGACTTCGGGTGCTCTGCCCAACAACTGCACCATCCCAAGTAACTTCCAACCCGTCCTCCAACACTGCTCTAATCCAACCGCCCCACAGAAAGAATGGGAAATCTGAGCAGAAAATCAGAATGGAAGATCGGAATGGAAGATCTGTATGGAAAATCTAGCCAGAGACACCAGAATGAGTTCTGTCCCTGGAAATGCTGGTACCATCCTCCTATCCCAAAGTCTGACTTTGCTCCATCAGTGGCTCTGTTGGTGATCAAGGTGAGGTTTAAACCTCAGCTACAACCACAGTGCTCTTCTTGGCTACTGCAGCCAGCAGTGGTGCCTGGACCCCGTGCTGTGTTGAAAGCAGATCAATTTGGAGTGGAGATCAGGGCACCAGAACCCAAACCTGACCTGGGAGCTAAAGGCTGACCACAGCTCTGCTCTCTGGGCTCCTGGTGAAAATGTTGGTGTGTGGTGGTCCCGTGGTGAAAATGCTGGAAATGCCCGTGGTTTGGCTTCCCTTTCCCGATGCCAAGGCCAGGTCTCATCATGTGGCTGTTGCTCTTTGGAAGTAGGTGGAGTTGCTTCCAAGCCATAGAGGGGACAGATTCTGTGCAGCTGTTGGCACTGAGCAGCACTGCTTACCCTGAGCTTTACACTTTCTGGGCATTTTTCCCTTTAGTTTGGGCTGGAAATGGTTCCTTTCCCGGATATTAGCTGGGGGAGACGTTTTGCAACCTTTTCATTGCATCACGACCAAATCCCACTGACCCCGTGGCACCTTCATGGCATCAGTGGGTTCCCAAATCTCACCAACCCCATGGCACATTTGTGGTCTCAATGGGTTCCAAATCCCATTGACTCCATGGCACATTCATAGTGTCAGTTGGTTTCCAAATCCCACTGACCCCGTGGAAAACTGATAATGTCAGTAGGTTCCCAAATTCCACTGACCCCATGGCATCTTCATGGTGTGAATGGATTCCCAAACCCCACTGACCCCATAGCACATTCATGGTGTCAATGGGTTCCCAAATCTCACTGACCCCATAGCACATTCGTAATGTCAGTGGGTTCCCAAACCCCACTGACCCCATGGTGTCAAAGGGCTGTTTGAAGAGGGTCCTTCTGAGCCCTCCTTGTTTCCCCACGCCTTGCTGGGAGCTCCCAGCAGCAGGGGATGAGCGTGGGGCCTGCAAGCTTAAATCCTGCACGCTGGGATGTCCCCAGGGAAAAACACGGCGGAAAAAAACAAACATTTTTAATGCAGTGCTGGGAGAATGGGGATGGGACAGGGACAGATCCCACAGGGACGACTGCCGCCGTGTCAGCTGCAGGATGCTGCCCCAAATTAAACCATACACATCTTCGGAGGGAGGGCTAATCCTCCCCGAGCTGCTGCTGTTTATTCATGAGAGCTGATCAAAGCTCTCGGTCCCTCACGGGCAGCGAGCAAAGGCCCCGCAGCCCCCTGCCCACCGCCAGCCCTCCCAGCCCCCCTCCTGCTGTTGTTTCCACGGCTGTTTATCCAACAAACCGCACGGTTTGGCCCCACGGCACCAAAAGGAGGAGAAAGGGACAGCGCCATTTCCCAAGGAGCGGCAATCCCGATGTCAGATGCAAAGAGAAAAGCTCTCTTACCTTCCCGAGGGGGGTGGGATCACTGCCCCCCGGCTCTGCCTCCCCCCGCACCGCGATTCCCGCAGCAGAACGGCTCTAAGGCTCCGGGGAGGGCACCAGATTGCTCAGCACTGCCCAACACCCGCAGCTCTGCATGGGATGCGATGGGCGCACGGCGAGCACGGCGAGCACAGCGAGCACAGAGAGCATGCTCCAACCCCACGGCATCACAGCATCACTGCATCATGGAATCATGGAATCGTGGCATAACAGCATCACGGCATCACAGCATCACGGCGTCATAGCATCACAGCACAACAGCATCACAGCATCATGGAATCATGGAATCACAGCATCACAGCACAGCAGCATCACAGCATCATGGAATCATGGAATCACAGCATCACAGCACAGCAGCATCACAGCATCATGGAATCATGGAATCACAGCATCATGGAATCATGGAATCACAGCATCACAGCATCATGGAATCATGGAATCACAGCATCACAGCATCATGGAATCATGGAATCATGGCATCACAGCATCATGGAATCATGGAACCACAGCATCACAGCATCATGGAATCATGGAATCACAGCATCACAGCATCATGGAATCATGGAATCATGGCATCACAGCAGCATGGAATCATGGCATCACAGCATCACAGCATCATGGAATCATGGAATCGCAGCATCACAGCATCATGGAATCATGGAATTATGGCATCACAGCATCACAGCATCATGGAATCATGGAACCATGGCATCACAGCATCACAGCATCATGGAATCATGGAATTATGGAATCACAGCATCACAGCATCATGGAATCATGGCATCACGGCATCACAGCATCATGGAATCATGGAATTATGGAATCACGGCATCACAGCATCATGGAATCATGGAATTATGGAATCACAGCATCACAGAATCATGGAACCATGGCATCACAGCATCACAGCATCACAGCATCATGGAATCACGGAATCACAGCATCACAGCATCATGGAACCATGGCATCACAGCATCACAGCGTCGTGGAATCATGGCATCAGAGCATCATGGCATCACAGAATTAGGGAATTCCAGGATTCCATGATGGTGTTGGCTGTGGTATTATGCGATTGGCACAACAGCATCACAGCATCACGGCATCATGGCATCATGGAATCATGGCATAACTGCATCACAGCGTCACAGTATCACAACATCACAGCATCACGGAATCATGGACTCATGGCATCACAGCATAATGGCATCACGGCATCACAGCATCATGGCAGCCACCGTGCAGCCCACAGGGAGGACCCTCTCCTCCCCATGTCCCACTCTATCAGCTGCAGCTCAGCACTTTGGCATCACACCTTGCATACTGCCTGCATGGGGAGGGCTGGGAACAGCTCTCAGGAAGGAGCTGTGTTCAGTGCCCAGCATGGAGCTCGCTATAGGATGGAGGCATCTCTCCATTGCAGAAATCAGATCCTGATTTCAACCCTAAATCCTTCGTCCCTTGTCCCACATCCCTTGGCCTCTCCCCAGTTTGCATCCAGGAGCTGCATTGCTGGGTGAGCTTGCTGCTGCACAGCGAGGTGCAGCGCATCCCTCCTCCATCCGTGGGTTTTTATGGGGAGCACTGGGTGGCACACCGTCCTGCTGTCCCACACTGCCCAGGCAACCTGATTGCCAGCAGAGGTCTGCACAGCCCACAGCAGGAAGAGAAACCTCCCCCTGAAACACAGGACCCTGCTGTGCCCCCACTCCCCTCTCTTTTTGGCACAGAGATGCTCCCACCAACGCCGCAGCTGCGCTCGGGGCGAACAGAGCGACGCTCATCCGCCGGCCCTGAAGGACACAAGGGGGGCTTTCAGGGCTGCACGTGCCATCCCACAGCACACACTGCGCCTCTGTGCCACAGGCACTGCCACCCTGTGGGTTCAGCTGCAGCTGGGAGGGGGCACAGCCTCCCCCAGAGCCCCCGGTCCGTGCTGCTGGAAGTGCGGCTGGAGGGGGGGATGTCGCCTTAATGCCTCTGTATGCTGGGGTGGAGGGATGTGGGGTCCCATAGGTGTCACCAGGTGACATGGGGTGCATAGTGTCCCAGTGGGATGGGTACTATAGGGTCCCATGGATGGCATCAGGTGACGTGGGGTACCCAGCTTGTCAAGAGGGGTGAGTGTCAGAATGTCCCTAGGTGCCATAGGTTGCCTAATTGTGCCAAGGGGACAGGTGCCATAAGGTCACATAGGCATCACCAGGTGACATGGTGTACTCATGAGATGGGTGCTGTAGGGTCCCATGGGTGACACCAGGTGCCATAGGGGACAGGTGAAGAGGTCCGGTGCGTAGGTGGCACCAGGTGACATGGGGTACTCACTGTGCCAAGGGGACAGGTGACACGGTGTCCCATGGGTGGCACCAGGTGACATGTGGTACCCAACATGTCTAGGGGAGGGGTGGCACCAGGTCCCATAGGTGGCACCAGGTGCCATAGGGTGCCTGCTGTGCAAAGGGGATGGGTGCTATAGGGTCTCCTGGGTGGCACTGGATGCCATGGGGTGCCCACTGTGCCCAGAGGATGCATGCCATGGGGTCCCATGGGATGCCAAGGGGACAGCTACTATAAGGACCCATAGGTGGCACCAGGTGCCCACAGTGCCAAGCAGACAGGTGACACAGGGCCAGATTCTGCCACTCGATCTTCGTGTCCCAACGGCTTTGGTTCCACTTTGCTCCATTTGGGAAGATGCTGCTCAATCCATAGAGCAGCACTCAGAGCCTCCCCTCCAACCCTCAGACATCCATCCACATCCATCCCTGCTGCTTCCCTACCTGGGGAAGTCCTCATCCTGCCATTCCTCCTTCACATCCACATTCTCCATCCGCAGGGTGGCTTCTGTGGTTCCCATCACGCTCAGGAGGTGCTTCCCACAAGGAAGGGCTCAATCTGGAAGGTGGAAGGCAGAGAGGTGAGTTCAGCCCTACGGGCAGTGGCTTCGGGGCAGGGACACTGACCCCACACCCACAGAGAAGCGGAGCGGGTTGTGGGGTTTGCAGGAACACGGGGTGCTGTGGGGTCTTGTAGGATGAGAGAAAACAGCATTAAATTGCACCAGGAGAGGCAGAGGGTGGAAATTGGGAATAATTTCTTTGATGGAGCGCTCAGACATCGGCACAAGGAGTGCTGCCACCGACCCAGGGGGGTCCAGAACCGCAGTGATGTGGGGACGTGGTCAGTGGCACAGCACGATGGGGTTGGGTTGGGGGTCTGGGAGCTCCTTTCTGAGCGGACCCCACGATTCTGTGGCCTCCTGAGATGCTTTGGATCAGAACAGAGGAGGTGAGGGCAGCCCTGGATCTACGCAGCAGCTGTATTGTCTCCATGCTGCAGTGCCCTGAGCTCTCCCTGCCGACTGATAACCACCCCTTCCCCCTTTGCCTTTTCTTCCAACACCAACCTCAACCTTCACAACTGCTTCTGCCAGCGATGGGTCACACATCCCCTGCTGGCAGTGTTGTGTTGCTCGGGCAGCAGCGCCGTTCTGCTGACCTGGATGGATGCTGATGGCTGTGCTTTGGCAAAGAAAGCCCTGAGCACCCCTGCCTGCCCCATTCCCCATCCCCACATGTGTCCCTGTGCCTGGAGAGGAGCAGCAGAGGGTGAGGAGCTCCCAGGGCCGTGTGGTTCCCCAGAGGGGTCACTCCCAGCATCACTCTTGGATAAACCACAGTCGAAAAACAGGAGCAGCTCAGATGGAGGTGTGTGGGATCGAGCAGTACAGATCCACACCCAGGGCCTTGTTCTCATGGATGCCAACCCTGACAGCGCCTTCAGACTGTATATAAATATATCTGCCACCCTTAGAAGGTTCCAGCAGGAGCTGAGCCTCCCTTCCTATTTCCCACCAGCCCATCCGTGCTGTGTGTGACCCCCCCGAGGCCCGACCCCAATTCAGCCCCACTCAGGGCAGACCCACAGCCCCCAACCCGGGGCTGCCGGGCGCTCAGGACACCCCGCACTGCATGGAACGGGGCGGAACGGTGGGCGCAGCACCGACCCCTCTCTGCAGCTCTCCCTGAGCGCAGCCCCGGTGCTGTCGGTGCTCCCGGCTGTGGGCAGCGCCCCATAGACATTATTACACCATATCTGTAGGGCGGGAGGCCGGCGCTGATTTCCCAACCCGCCGCCCTTGAGGCTCTTTTCCTCTCGCCCGCAGGCTGCGCACGAAGGATCGGGGGGGAGGACGTCTGTGTGCGCACATCTGCTCCGAAGGAATGAAGCGGCGAAGGGACCGAGCAGCGCGCATCCCTCTCCGCACCTCTCCCTCTCCTCCCACCGCATCCCGTCCATCCACGGCCCCATTTTTGCTCTCTCCGCTCCTACGGACCCCACATCGCCCCCCTTCCCCCCCAGATGTCCCCGCAGCCGTTCTCACTCACCGCCGCTGCGGTTAACGGGGATCGACGCCTCGCATCCCCCCCGGGATCGCCGCTCGGGGGATGCGGGGATGTGCGGGTGCATCCAGGTGGGTCCCCGCTGCAGGAGCCGCTCTGGGGGTGTCACTGGGGGGGAGCGGAGGGCTGTGCTTTGTATCCTTCCATGGTGGTTCCTTCTCCGCCTCCGGAGGTGTTTCGCTGTTTTCTTCAGCGCTCTGAATTCAGCTCATTGCAGTGCTTTGTGTGCGGGGAGGATGGCGGTGGTGACAGAGAGGGGGTGTCGTAGGAGATGGGTGGAGAGAAGGAGTCCAAAGCAGCCCCCCCCACTCCTCCCCCCCCCCAGTGCCACCGCTCCTCCCATTGGCTGCGAGGCACCAAATCTCTCCCAGCTCTTCCCCGGGGCGGCTGATGCTGCCGTGCCCATCGCCCATCGGATGCGGCCCCACGGGAGGTGTGGAGCTGGGTGACCCGGCTCTATGGGAGGTGTGGGGCTGGGGGTTCGGGGGATGGGTGGGAAGGGGTGGGAAGGGGTGGGAAGGAGTGGGAAGGGGTGCGTTTCTCAGTGCGGTGATAAGGAGAAACGTGGCTCCAGCAAGCGAGAGCTTTGCTGCGTCAGATGCATCCTGCCTTGAGCCGATCTGCGCTCACACCGCACGGTCTGACTTCTGGTGCTGAGCAAACACAGCCAGCAGAGCCCTCCCCGCGGCTCCCGTCGCTTCCAGGATGTCAGCAGCACCGTCGCCCCGAGGCCTTTGCGGATTCCTTTGCAAGAAGAGGCAGAGATTTCTGTCTGCTGCGGATTTGGGCTCAGATTGGCACCGTCTGCTCCCCGGGCTGCTGCACGGCGCTCCCTCCGGCTCCGAGCAGAGCATCGCCCCTGGATCCCACGCAGTGCAATCCTTGCACGCCGGCTGCAGCACGGCTGCAGTGCAGGAAGCACGCTGACTTTTCCTTCGGAGTCTTTGCAGAAACAATCTGCACTGCTTTTATTCCACGGACAGGCAGTTTTCCCATCACTGCCGATGGCACGGTTGGTTTTTTGGGCAGCTGTTCCTTTAGCATTGCTGTGATGTGGATCAGACCTCGGAGGAATGCTGGGCTGCTCCTTGCTTACAGCACCCAAGGCACGCAGGATCCTTATGCTGCCTTGCATATATCCCCTTCTATACATTCCTTTAAGGCAGACAGACCCACAGTGACTGAAGGAGGTGCCAGGAGGTCCATAAAACCCCACGGCTCCGACGTTACTCACCAACCCCAGCACTCTACAGTTAGCATTTGCCTCATGCCTTCATTTTCACATCAGAAACGCCACTCTTATGTCCCCAGGGCAGCTGTGACAGCATGCAGCTGTGCACAGCAGTGGACGAATGCCATCTACAGGCTGGGATGTGGGGCAGGGGTACCCTGTGGGGCAGAGATGCACTGCTTGCGTTGCCCCAGCTCGCCTTTCCAGGCCAAATATTCGCATTTTTAGGAGTCTATTTTCTGCTGGTTACACTGTGACGTGAGGAGCAGGCACTGCACTGAGCTCGTTGTGCAGAGCTGCAGTTGCTGGAGGAATTCTGTTCCTCTGAGAGCTGAGTGCCATTCCTGCAGTCCTGGGATGGGCAACAAACAGGCAATGGGATGCGCTGTGCGGGATGAGAGCCTGACTGCATTCTGAAGCAGCTCTTTTAGCACAGAACCATGGAATTGTGAGGGTTGGAAAAGACCTCCCACATCCTTAAGACCAACCCCAACCCATCTCACTGTGCCCACTGGCCACGTCCCTCAACGCCAGTCTCTGTGGTTCTCAGCACCTCCAGGCACAGTGACCTCACTGCTCCCTGGGCAGCTGTGCCAACACATCTCCGCTCTTTGAAGAAGTTGTTCCTCATACCCAACCTGACCCTCCTCTGGTGCAATGCGAGGCCATCGCCCCTCATCCTATCGCTGTTACCTGGGAAATGAGGCCAACAAAAGGATGGTTCCCTTTTTGGGCTTTGGGGTGGTTCCCCCTTTGGGCTTTGGGGTGGTGCCCACTTTATGTTTGGAGCACTCCGGTCTCTCTATGCTCCCCTTGCCTGGAATAACACGCTCACATGTTGCCTTTTTCAGTCTCAGAGCCCCATGCGTGGGGGAATGGAAGGACGGTGTGTCCCTTTTGGGAAGAGCATCTCCCTTCCAATTCCCTGACGGCGATGTCCGTCCTGGGCAGCAATGGGCACTTTGCAGTGCTCCAGAGTCTCCAGTTGATTTTCTGACACGTGTGAGCCAGCCTTGCTCAGAAACGCTGATGTTATTACAGCAAATCCAGATGTTGTGCGCAGGCACACGATGATTTCGGCGTTACGGGGTTGGAAGGATGCTTTGGCTGCAGGAGATGCACAGAACGGGCTGCAGAGGGCCCTCGGCGCCAGGAGATGTGCAGCTCATGGATTGCTCGTGTCTGGGAATGTGTGCACACAGCCACGCAGCTTCCAGCAGTCTGGTAGTGCTTAGGGCATTGAAAACGTCTATCTTTATGGGCAGGGAGCTGAAATACTTGGGGCTGGCAGAGCATCCCAGAGAGCTCAGCGCTCGGGGATGGAGAACTCGGAGGTTCCACACTCAGAGATCTGTCTCCATTCACTCTCCTGTCCCCCGACCTCAACAGGTGGAGAGCACAGAACCAGGGAACGGTTGGAAGGGACCTCCAAGGCCCTCCAGTTCCAACCCCCAGACCACAGACGCTGCCCAAAAGCCCAGATGTGAACCGTCCATAACACATTTTCCTCCTCTTTCCACCTCTTTTGGACCAACACAACCATTGCGGGATGCTCAGGGCGAGAGCCCGTTGGGTTTTGATGATCTCCAAGGATGGGCAGCCCACATCCTCTCTGTACAACCAGTTCCAGTCTGACCGCTCTTCCAGTTAAGAGAAATAATAATTTTCCCACTCTGCTTAAAGGGAATTCGTTTCAGCTCATGGCCCACTGCCTCTCATCCATTCGCTGGGCACCACCAAGAATCTGTCTCCAATCACACAGAGCCGGCCTGCCTGAAAATGAGATGAAACATTTGTTTATAAGGAAAAATAAAAGGTTATTTTGGTCCCTTTGAAATTATTTACAACTTCAGTTTGCGTTTAAAATGAAGGAGAAAAAAAAAAAAAGGGTATTTTGAGGATGAAAAACTGCAGGCTTTGCTTGGATACGCTTGAAATTAAACTCCTTAAGTTTTATTGCGCTGTGACATTCTCCATTTGCAATTTGCCTGCCTTTAATTAACGAGGAGGGGACCGAAATGCCTCAAATTATACATCTGAAAACAGAGAGATGTATTTTTGGGACAAGCAACTGTTTCCATTGCCTCTGCATAAAGAAAGAACACGCCTTGCTGTGACAAATGGAAAGGTTTCGCTTTGGGTGACTGACGGGGCTGCTCTTTCTCCTTCATCCATTTGATCTTTAAGGGAAAGACTGATGGTCTGTACACGTCTGGGCTTCACCTGGAGGGCCCAAGGGAGGGGATGGGGGAAGATTTCCAGGTTTGGAAGGTCAGCTGCTGTTGGGGGTTTGGTGCTCCTGCAGTAGAGCCAAGCTGCTGAAGCAGCACAGTCCTCCACTCCCCCTCTTTGCTGCTTCCTTCTCGCTCTGTGTTTTGCAGGACTTTGGTGCTGCTTTTGCAAAACTGCTGTCTGTGGGTACGGATCGATGAATGAGAGTGGATCCTGAAAGGTGGGGTGTGGAAAGAGCCACTCGTTCTGGTGGACAACATCCCATGGCATGCAGACCCCAAGGGAAAAGGAAAGCGAGTGCCCAAACGCTCCTGGAAACCAGGAGCAGCACCATTCCCAACCGAGACTGCGATGGCAGCAGCTTTCCTGTGGGGTGGCATTTGATGTCGTAAGATCGTCCTGGTCAGAAAGGATCTCCAGGATCCCCAACCCAAACCCATCCCACCATGCCCACTGACCACATCCCCATGGTTCTCAAACCCCTCCACGGATGGTGACCCCACCACATCTCTCAGCAGTCTGTGCCAACGCATCACCACTCTTTTGGAGAAGTTTTTCCCAATATCCAAACACAGCGTTGTGTGGCCCAACCTGCACTGCTTGGCGTGTTTTACATCTCCAAAACCGCACCATTTCACCCATACTCTCCTGTCTCCACACCTGCTGGGCTGGGCGGGACGTTCTTCATGTGAGTGCAGGCAGGATGCAGGTTTGGGAAGTTCCTTATGGTTTTATCCCCTCCATGATGAACCCGGCCCTTGTGGTCTTTTCTCCTCTGGTTTGAAATACGAGGCTGTTTTTTATCTTTTCCTTTGGTGTTTTTTTCTACGCTAAGTCCTGCAATCAGAACTGCTCAGCAGCAAAGAGACGTCACGGGTCAGCGGCAGAGAAAACGGATCTCCTCTTTTGTGCCCTTTGCGGAGGACAGAAGGTGATTCCAGTGGTTCGATTGGAGGGATTCATGCAGAGGGATTTAATCTGCTTAGAATTATCCTCCCCACCCCAAGGGAGCCGCCGGTGATGGATTTGCAGGGTGAGCCCTGTGACATATTGTGTGCTGAGACAGCTTTGCACCTGCCCGGCTCTCGGATCCGTCTCCACTTCAAAGCAGGCGAGCTCTCCATCACCAGACGTCTCACGGTGCAAAGGGATGGCAGAACGGGGCAGAGGTTGTCTTTCTTTTCATCTTGGTGTATTTGTCAGTGCCAGCTACATCCACACCTGCGTTTTGTGTGGGGTGGTGTTGAGGTGCAGACATACGTACTTGTGCCAATGTTTGGCCTCGGATTTGTCCCTTCCTAGAAAGGAACCGATGGGAATGAAGACATTAGGACTGGGGAGCCAGGGAATGCAATCTGGTTATGGGGCATGGCCTCATTGCACCCCGACCTTTCCAGTCACTGGTGCTGCTCCGTTTTTTGGAGGTTTGAGCTTGGGGCAGCAGGGCTCAGTTGTACCATGGGAGGAGAATCAACCAACGCGTTGGGGGAGATGTGGAAGGCTCTCTGTGATGTCTGTGCTGGATTCCTTCTGAACACTTTGGATTTAGGACCTTGTTGGGAAGCTGTTTCTGATGTGGGCTCCTTGGAACCACCTGGAGCAACGTGAAAGCTTTCCCTTCAAGCTCCTTGAACTCCTATGGAATTTGGAGCTGGCACATGTTTTGGAGAAGGCTCTCATGTTTTATTACCTAGCAATAAACATTTATGATCACTGCTACTCACGAAGGAGCTCATCACTGCAGCAGGTCTTCAGGTGGTGACAGCACTGGGATGGATTTTGCCATCAGTTTGATGGCGAACATTTCATGCGCGTGGATTCCCAACCTGTTGACAGCTGACATCCAGATAAGGGCTGCCCCCATCAAACACCCCGTGACCTTGACGTCCATGTGTGCAGGGTTAATGAGGGCTTTGCTTTGCCTCCACCTTCACGCCCGCTGATTAATTCCAGCCAGGTGTCAACGGTCCAGGTCTTAAAACAACCATCCGGGAAGCGTCTGGGAACATTTAGTTTGGCTTCACTCTGCAATTCCAAGTATGGGTAAATATTTGCACCTCTGCGGCTGTGAGACACCTTTGAGATATGGAGGCAATTACGGTAGGAGCTCCCTCTGAGCCAAGAAGGTGGATTTCATGGGGAGCAGCAGCGGCTCAGGGGCTGACGGAGCACTGCGGATCCATCTGGGTGGTCCTGGGCAAGGTCATGGGGTGGGGGCTGTGGGCTCTGGGGGGCCGTGGTTGGGATTCAGACGTGCTTCCACCCCTTCCACCCCCCACTGATTTTCAGCTCGGTGTTTTCCGGGCTGCAGTTCCCCCCACGTGGTCCATTTTACATGGGAGAGCGAGGAGCAGAAATGCAGACGCAGAGCGCGCAGCTGCCCTGGGGTGCACGGCACACTGAGCTGTGTGGCTCAGCCATCCCAGCAGACACGCTTCGTTTTGGGCCATTTCCTCTTTCCAGCTGGGTTAGCTCAAGAGCTGCCTCTTCCCATTGGAGAAACCAATGGTTTCAGCTGTGTGTCCTGCACCGATACCGCCCTGCCACTTCATTCCTGGCATTCAGCAGCATGGATAAGAGAATAGATTAAGATGGGCTGCAGGAGCGGCGTGGTTTGGCTGAGGGAATGGGTTTGCAAGGGAGCTCTTCTCTCCATCATCATGCAGAGATCCCTGTGCTGTGCTATGGGATCTGCAGTGCATTACTGTAACCACTCCAATGGCATTTCCACCTTCAAATGATCACAATAACGCTCATAAAGCGTGGCCCAGTGTGAAGTGTTTATGAATTATTCTACTTAAGGTGGAAAAAAAAAGGGGGGGGCAGGAGGGGAAGAAATAATAATAAGAAGAAAAGACCTGGGCTGAATTAATAGCTCTGGAAGAGCAATAAATTTAGAGGAACCATATTGCAGAGGGCTCTTTGGCGGGTGCAATAAATGGAACATTTATGGCTTTGGTGTGTACATTTGCTCCAAATGTTTTTGAAGTGGAGGACCTTTGAAATAAGTTATAACTTTGATTTTTTTCTTTTATTTCCCCCCCCCCCCCCTTTCATTTTCAGGTCTCCAGCAGACGTTGGCAGAGGGATTGCACTGATGGAGGTGTGAGAGCAGAGCCACGTTTTGGCACGGCCGCGGGATGCCATGATGCAGATCCTGCAGCATCCTGCCCTGCTCCTTCCCCAGCTGCCGGGAATGGCTGATTCAAGCAGCAGGAATGCAGACACCATCCCCGTGTGGTTGTTTTGGGGTTTTTTTTGCTCCTTTGCTACGTACCATGAGCGACCTGAAGCAAAGCCCCGGCTCGTAAATCCTCGCTGCTGCCAGGACCCGGAGGGTTTTCTTCCCTCTGTCAAACTCAGTCATCAAATCTCCTCAAACACATCTTTAATTGGGTAACTGGGGGCTGTAATATTCCCTCTGGGCCATGCGCCGTGTGCTGTGCAGGCAGCAGGGAGATGCTGGCTCCCATCCCCTGGTGTGAGTGACGCCAAGCAGCAGCTCCTCCTGGAAGCATTTAATGCTGCTGGGTCGGGGCACCCACATGGGAGCGATTTGGGGCGATGCCTGCAGCTCCAGCTGTGCTCCCCTGGAGCTGAGCTGGTGGGGTTGGGGGGAACGGGGGATGGGAGGCTGTCTGTCTGTCCCCATTAAAGCGAGGAAGGATGGAGCAGTTGTGAGGCTGTGCTGGAAATCGCGGCGCTGGGAATGGCGATGGGCACGGGGGCAATTTGTCTCCTTGCTGTGAACTCACGAGTTGCACGAGTGAAGGGAAAGGAGCACAGTGTGGATGTTCCCTCGCCCCATCCTGGCAACCCACAGCTCCTCAGGGTCCTTCCATCAGGGGAGGATGGAAGCCACACATCGTATGCTTGAAGGGGAAGAGGTGCTTTCGTCGTGACCTCCAGCAGATGGATACTGCCAGAAATCCTGCAGCACTCCGTTTCCCTCTCTTGCCAGAATGATTATCTGCAGACACTGCAGCCACACCTGAAGTACGCAGAAATGCTCCATCCCATTTTGGAGCAAGTTCCATCCTTGGCTTCTTCACCACCTCCTTCCTGGATTCAGAGCAGTGATGGACCCGTGGGTGCTCACGGAGAGGTGCAGAACCCAGAGGAAGCTCAGCCCCTCATCGAGGCAGCCTGCGCCTTGCTGTGCAAGGGAAAGCTCCCTTCTCGCAGTCCCGTGAATTGGAGCAGCTCAGGAGGTGCCTGGGGTCTAATCCAAAACAGTAGGATGGTGTGAAATAGGCTCCTGGAGGGCCCTCCTGCGGCGCTGGATGCAGATCTGAGGCGCTCAGCGCAGGGCAGGCTGCCAGCCCACGGCTGGGGGATGCAGGGCTTGCCTGCAGGTCGGGGCTCACACTGAGATGGAATCCCTTCTGTCACTGCCAAGCGGGACATGGGGCACCTGGATCGGATTTTGGGAGGGCTGGTGCAGGAGAACATAGTTTGCTCCCTGGGGTTATCATTGGGTCTCTTCGATCCCCTTCCTCCGGATCCCTGAGCGAGAAAGGTGCCAGATCAGCTGAGGCCATCCTGAGTGTCACTGTAAAACCCATCAGCTCACTGTCAGCACGAAAATACCTTTCTCTATCCCCTCCAGGCTGGATTAATGGGTCTTTTCTATTAGTCCTTGTAGGAAAATGCTCTTTTCTCTGCCTTTGCTTCAGAGCTGTGTTCAGCCACGTTCCTGTGACAGCGCTGTGTGGGAATGCTGGGTTCCTCATAAACACCACGATGGAGAAGGAGCCACAAAACGGCAGAGCTGCTCGTGCTGGTACACGAGGACACTGCTTCCTGAGGGCTGCAGAGAGCACTCAGACAGAGCAATGAGGGTTAAACAGGGCAACCTCACACCAGGGTGCTCCACGTGCCCCAGTCGCGGGCTGGTTCCTGCCCAGTGTGCCCCACTCATGGGCTGGTTTTGAGCCTCACTCGTGGGCTGAACCCTGCTCCACCACCACTGTTGCTCCTGAAGGTCTCAGGGGAGTCCCAGCCAAGATTCCCAACCCTGGCTTTGAGTGCTTTGAGGCAAGCATTGCATTCCAGGGGAGTGGGATCTGCGTGGGGATGGGGCATCTGGTAGGTGGGTATTGATGAAATCTCTTCCAACTGTGCCGCCGTCCATTCTCTTACTGAGGTGTTTATTGTCGATCTCATGGATCAGTGGGATCCCAGAGGCCTTTTACGTCAGGTTTAAGAGGACTTTGTGGTGTGTGGCCATTGGCCGATGGCTTTCGGTGCCATCAATGTGTGCCCTTAGCTGAACCGTGCCCTTGGTCGCTGCTGATGGATGAAGCTGAGCTTGGAGGACTTTTAAACCTTAAAACAGACATCTTCAGGTCTGGGCTAAATTATGCCTCCAGAGCTTGTCATTATATCATAAAAAGAGCAGGTTCGTTTAAAATATTTGAACAATTGCCCAGATGGAGTTCGGTAAAGAAGAAACCTCTGTGAGCGTTTGTGGATGAGGAGAGGAAAGCAGGGCTGGAATGCTTTGATTTACGAGCAGGGCTGGGGATGCCCAGAAATGAGCACAGCCTTGGATGGCCCATCCAGGAGGATTAGAAGAGCCGCTGAAATGCTTTGTGGTCAGAGGATTTTGCTGTGGGACCGACGATAAGAAAATAGCAGAAATTCCTTCCCGATGACACGCGACGACTGGAGAAGCCAGCTGATGGGTCGAGGGGGCAGAGGAAGGTCCTTCTGTTGTGTTTTTTTTTTGGGGGGGGTGGGGTTGTGCTCCTTCCATTGCTGATGTGACTCGGAGAGGTTCCCGCAGCTAAAACCCGAATCTTTGAGGGCCTGAGCCTGCACAGCCCTCACCCAGCAACAGGAGGAGAATTTTGGCTGCGTTTGGGGAGAGCAAAGAGGAGCTCGGAGTGGGCGGTGGGACACGGCGCTGCTGACGTCAGGCAGAGTTTGCTGGAGAGCAGCTCAGAACACCCTCAGTGGTGTGAATTTGGATACAGCACAGCCCGGGGGGGGGGGGGGGGGGTGGAGGGAGAATTCATTAAAACACCACCACATGTGGAGTGAGGTTATAATTGATTTTAAGCGAGCGCAGCTGACAATCTGGAAACACATCTTCCCCTCCAAAGAGCTTTTTGGTTCTCTCAGCTCCATCTCCCTGTAGGTCTGCACATCGCACACCGAGGCGACGCTGCGGCGTTGCTGTGAGCCCGTCCTGCTGGGGACGCAGAGCAGAGCGAGGTGCTCTCGTTTGGAGGTGGCTCTTTGAGGACGGATGCTCTCCATCGCTGCTCTCCATGCGCCGTTCCCACGTGCTGGGAGCTGCGCGCTGCGCTCCGGCTTTGGCACGAACCATTTCTTTCCTTTGGAGCTGTTTGCCGTCCCAGCAAAGCACCAAACTGGGATGGCAGGGTCCGATTCCCCACCCGGGGATCCTTTGGGTGCTGCCCTACAGGACAGCCCAGCAGCAGCGCGTCCGAAAGCACTGCGCTCCGCAGATCCCACCTCCCCAGCTGCCCCAGGAGGAGGAACCGCAGCCTCTGCGCGGAGCTCCTTTGCCTTCTTCCTTTTTCTTTTTCTTTTTTTTTCTTTTTTTTCTTTACTTTTTTTTCCTCTTTCCTTTTATTTCCCTTTTTCTTTTTTTCCTTTTTCTCTTTTTTTTCCTTTTTCCTTTTTTCCTTTTCCTGTATCCCTTTCTCCCCTTTTCTTTTCTTAGCTTTCCTTTTTTCCCTTTTTTTTACCCTTTTCTCCTTTTCCCTTTTCTCCTTTTCCCTTTTCCCCCCTTTTCCTTTATCCTTTTTTCTTTCCCCCTCTTTTTTTCCATTTTTCCTCTTTTCCTTTCCCTTTTTTCCTTTTCCTTTTTTTCCTTTTTCTTTTTTTTTCCTTTTTCCTTTTTTCCTTTTCCTGTATCCCTTTCTCCCCTTTTCTTTTTTTAGCTTTCCTTTTTTCCCTTTTTTTTACCCTTTTCTCCTTTTCCCTTTTCCCCCCTTTTCCTTTATCCTTTTTTCCTTCCCCCTCTTTTTTTCCGTTTTTCCTCTTTTCCTTTTTTTTTCCTTTTCCTTTTTTTCCCCTTTCCCCTTTTTTCCCTTTCCCCTTGTTTCCCTTTTTTCCTCCTTTTCCTTTCTTTTCCTTTCTTTTTCTTTTTCCTTTTTTTCTCCTTTTCTTTTTTCTTCCTTCTTCCTTTTCTCTTCCCGTCCCCCTCCCCCTTCCTTTCCCCCCCTTTTCCTAAATACTCCCACTGAAATCCCCCCCGTGGTGCACAAAATCCAACCCAACACCAAAACACCAAACCCAACCCACCAATCTCCCCCTCATCAGCCTCTTTGGCCCTGGAGGAGGTTTTCCTTTCCGGCTGTGCTCCCCTCATTGTGCTTTAGGGCCCACAGCTATGAGCTGAGCATGGTGCATATCCCGTGCTCTCATTATTATTCTCCAAAACAGCTGCTTATTACTGCTTAATCCCTTTCCAAACAGCTACGCTTAAACCAGTTTGGTTTTATGCCAGTCCATGCAAGAAGCTGTCCTGAATCCTATCTGCGGACAGATGACTCTTGTGGGGCTTGCAAAATGCTGAGCATCTTTCTGGCAGAGCCTCAATGAATCAAAGTGAAGAAAACACTGCTGCATGTCTTTCCCACTGGTTGGGGTGCCTGGTGCCTGCATGCATCGATGTCCCCTGGCTGCAGGACAGCGTGTTTGCCCAGGGATCACAGGGGAGACTGGGGAAGATAAACACCCATACGACCAACGCTGCCTGTGTGAGCAGAGAACTGCAGTGCTGGGCTCCAGGGTGGGTCCTCAGCATAGCGGAGCACCACGAAGGGGTCACAGCTCCATGGGGGGAGCTCACCAGCACGGGGTTAAACCTTCACTGCTGCCTTGGTGGGGTTTTATGGTGTAAAAACTCCCACTTGCAGATGTTCCCCGACCACCTCCGGCGCTGCAGGAGGGCTGAGTTTGCCTGGCAAATGTTTGACACCACGCAGAGGGGATGCTGGTGGATCCAGGATGTTACAGAACTCAGACCCAATGCAGACACCGAAAATAAGACCAAAATAATTTCAAATAAAGCTCGCCTCTTAAAAGCAATAAATAACCTTCAGCAGATGCTGGCTCTTAATCCAATTATCTATCAACAGGCCTACGCAGCACCGAGAGGAGAAACACACCAACTGCATCTTGTTGGGAAATGGGGCTTCAGCTCCGTCCATCTTTCGGACTCCAGCTGTGCCCCAAACCGGCAGAGCTCTCCAAAATCACGACGTCTGTGTGTATCAGCACTGTGGGTGAGCTCCCTGAACAAAGGCATCCTGCTTGCCTTGGTCAGAGCACCCAGCTGGTGATATTTTGCTCTGAAATACAAGGTGTTGAACCTCTCCGGCCCAAAGCTACCGCAGCGATGCCTTCTAGAGTTCTGTGGCGCAGGCTCTTGAGGAACAGCCTTTGACGACACAGCATGCTTGTTTTACATCCACCTTCCCTGCCCAGATCATTGCAGGGCTGCGCATCCTGGTCAGGATGTGGCTTATGGGCTACCACAGCCTTTGGGATATCCCAAGGGCAGAGCCAGCTGAGCCTTCCACCCGCCCGCCCCACTGTGCCTGGAGAGAAACCTCTTGGCATGGTGGTGGAGCAGAGCAGGATTTGGTGTCCTTGCAGCACCTTGAGGTGATTTGGTCCCTTGGTCGAGCTGGGTTGTATGGCAGCCCCCCCAGCAATCAGTGGCCACCGTTGGGTCTCAGCAGCCCTTCTGGGACCAGCAGTGAGAGCTGCCGGGAACCCCGTCCACTCACTGCGATGGTATTTCTGGAAGACTGCCCTTGCCAGAGTAAATTGTTGGCAACCATACTCTAATTCTCTTTTTATAAACAGAGCAAAGGAGATAAAAGCAGCAGCAGTCTCAGCTGCCTCTGCTCTTCCCCTCCGGCTCAGTGCCTCGTGCCCTCGCACACCCAGTCCTGCATCTGGAGCTCATTGGGGGCAGCTGCGGGGAGGAGGCAGGATGGGAACCAGCTGAGCTGAGCTGCACGCTGCCTTCAGGTCTGGGCATGGCCCTGGAGACGGAAGGGGTGAGCAGGGCCCCACTTGGGCTGGGAGCCTCGGGTCACATCGGTGGTGGCAGCTGAAATACTGGAGAACAGGGTGGCTTGGTCGGCCCGTAGGCGAATGCACTGCCTGCAGACTGGTTGTAAGGCCAAACAGCCACAGGTTTGCTCTTGGGCCGTTCTTCCCCCTCAATCAGCAGTGGCCAAATGCTGGTGAAGCATCCTGCGTGGGAGATCTTCTTGCACACGCCCTGGATTTTGTCCTGTCCCCAACACAAAGCTGAGATGTGCAGTAGGAGCAGGATGCTCCTCAGGCTCTGCAAAGACGTGCTCAGCTCGGGAGCAGGGACCTTAATTTTCAGCTTTGGGAATCAGTGATTAGAAAGGTTGGTTTTGAACCCTATTCTGCAGCCAGGGGTCATTGCAGATGGATTTCTCCACACAGGAAGATTTTAGGGGGAAAGAAACCACCGTGTGACCACAATGGAAATGTTTGCATTTTCCACTTGCAAGAGGAACATTTTCCATTTGAGAACAGGAAGTAACTTCTGTTTAGAAACTCGAGGACAGTAAAGCAGGACGTGAAAATAAACAGCAGGGCAGCCCGACTCACCGCAGCCCAAAAAGAGGCATCTTGTAAGAAACGATTCTCCCAACTGCTACAAAAATGAGTTTTTGGGAAGTGGGGCTCCACCAAAGCCTTCCCAGGGCATCTCCCAATTGAACCTGCTGCTGGTTTGGGGCAGAATTTGGGAGTCCACAGCCCGCGGTGCTCACTTGAACTTGACCTGAACTTATCAACCCTGTAGGAAAAATGGTATTTTAACCAAATCTGGATGTAGCAGCTGGCCTGTCCTGGTGCAGGAGCGTGTCTGCCCATCCCCAGCCCCCTAATGGCTCCTGTCTCATCAGGGTCAGCTCTGTGCTTTGCTGCTAAGGTCAGGATGGGGTGCTGGTTTTCATTAGCTGGGGAGGGGGGTTTGCTGCCTCATTGCCTCCTCCAGGTCTGCCCCATCCTCAGGGTGAGCTCATGGTGACGAGTTGAGCACACCCTGAGTATTCCTCTCTGCAGGAGTCAGATGATAGAGCCGTGTGTCCCGGATTACTCTTTGCAATCTGAGACTGCGGTACTTCAGCTGCACCTTTACTTGTTTATCGAGATTTCCTCTGAAACCAGAGATGTGCTGCTGGCATGGTCTCCGTTATAGTTTGATTAGTTACATTTCCAGTCACTTGCCTCTTTCATTTTCTCCTCCCAGCCCCTCTCTTGGCCTTTTCTTGGAAAAAAAACCAATGGGGGTCGTCGCCCAACTCTGCTTTCTTCTGGCAAGGAAAGTGTGCAGCTGCAGAGCTGGGCTCCGCTGCCAATGTGCTGACATGGGAGTGCAGTTTGGCCCTTCCAAAGGATGCTTTGCAGGGGTCCAGTGTCTGGTGAAACCCAATCCTCCTCTTCTTCATTTTGGGAAGCTATCAGACACGTGGGGCATGGGGACTTGTGGCGGCAGCCCCTCAGATCCTAACGCTGAGCCATGGGGTGAAGCAGCTTGGGAGCCAACAGGATCTGCAAGTGCTGCAGTGGAAGAGATGGTGAGTTCTGATGGTGAGTTCTCTTGGCACCACTCCGAACTTCATCCAATCACAGACCAACCATGCATCCACCCATCAGCCCCATGCCAGGAACCTGGACCCACATCCACACCTCCATTACATCAAAACCAAAGGGAACAACCTCGTTTTTGTCTCCTCCTCGTATGCTAAATGATTTTCAGCTCTTTCTTTTTCCCCTTTTCCCCTAGAGAATCGCAGCAGACAAATGACAAATCACCCCTAATCCACCTGAACTGCTAAATCTCTCAGTAATCCCTCCTCAGCACAGCTCCGGTGCTGCAACAGCCTTCCTTGGTACCATTAATCAGCGAGTTTGGCTCCCGGGTGCCTCTTGGTACGTGCCTACACGAGGAGATCCTCTCATTTATAAAACTTGGGGACCTCCCACAGCTCCCCATTCCCCACGACCTCGTCCAGAGGGTCAGCGCACAGAGTAAACCGCTTGAGAGGGAAGGTCCTAATATTTATATGGGAAGCCATTAGCAGGCAATCTCTTATCTGCCTCCTGTTTTGAAGCGGGGGCTGAGGGTGATGGCAGGGCTATGGGCAGTGCTGGAGCTGCCTTGGAAATGCCCTGACGTGCTGCCATCCACCCTTGGGGATGGGTTACAGCAGTGTCCTCGATGTCGTGGGGAGAGAATGTTGTGTGCAGAAAAAAATCAGAGAATCACAGAATGGCCTGGGTTGCAAAGGAGCACGATGCTCATCCAGTTCCAACCCCCCACTGTGTGCAGGTCGTCAACCCAGGCTGCCCAGAGCCACATCCAGCCTGGCCTTCAATGCCTGCAGGGATGGGGATCCACAGCCTCCTTGGGCAACCTGTTCCAGTGCCTCACCACCCTCTGAATGAAAAACTCCCTCTTAAAATGCAGAGAGGGAATAAATAAAGAGCTCAGTTCCCCACCTGTTGGGTTTGAAAGCCACACAGAAATTCCCAAACCTACCCTGATACCTCCTCACACAGTGCACTGTGTGTGATGTTGTACAGCAGCACCCAGCTGGAGGATGGAGTGGTCTTTTGGGGTCTTAAGACACCTTAACCTACAGAATAATCATTGTCTTGTGGGTTCCCCTGAGCCTTCCCCAGGTACTGAGTGTAGCTTTGAACACAGAGGTGGGCAAATCTTCTCTCCATGGGAAAAGATCCTGGAAGGTCTTTGCATCGGGTGTATGGAAAGGTCGCAAAGAGGAAAATGAAGATGGAGTAGGGATGCAGCAGTGGTGAGGTTCCTGCAGGACTTTTCATGTGAGAAGAGGTGGTGACATGCTGGGGACTGGGAGGCATGCAGGTGCTGGGCAGGCAGGATATCTACAGCACAGCTCTATCACACACTGCATTTCCTTAGGAAATGTGGTAAAAAAGGCAAACCAGAACCAAAAGTAGAGAATGAGGCAGCGGGGTTTCAATTTCCCTGATACTGTACTCATTAAATGCTCATCAAAAAGAACCCTCTGCTCCTGGGCTGCTGTGCAGCTGTGGATATAACTTCTTAATGTCCTTTTTTCAAGTCTGTATCCCTCATACGATGCTGGGAGTCCAGGTGGAGCTGGGAATGGGAACAGAAGCTCAGACATAATGAAACTCATTGGGAGCAGCAGTTGGTTGGCAGTTTGTTACCTTCTGCATCCAGCAGTTCTGGGTGTTGGATATGGATTGGAGAGAAGTGGGGCAGAGGAAGCTGCTGCAACTCCCTAAGCCCTAACAAAGCTCACTGTCATCATCCTTAATGTCAAAAGGGGACATCTAGGCATAGGCTGGAAAAGTCCGAGAGGGGGAAAAAACTGAGCTCCCCATCCAGGTCACCACCCTGAGCTAAGAGAATTCCCAGAGCCAGGAGTGTGGCTGCTTCCAGTCCTCTCTCCAAGCCCAGCATAGGATGGTTCCATATAGAAACACATTTTCTAAACCAGAAAGCTGCCCCTTAGCAGCATTCACGTGTGTGTACATATAAGGCTGGTCCTCTTGCACCCATGAGAGATGTTTCTATGATCCAGCTTCCTTTTCTGCTTAAGTATTCAGGTCTGTCTGGATTGCTTGCACCAAAATGGATTTCTGAGGGGTCACCGTTTGCAGTCGCTGAAATTCTACGCTGACACCATCACTGCTGATTACAAAATGCTGAGAAATGTAGGATCTTGGCTCTTGACCTGGGAAAGACACTTGATGATTGCAAGGATGGTCTGGCTGAGCACTGTTGAGGGGGCAGCTCACCACATGTTTGGCTGCTACTGGACCAGGGGAGGTGGTGTGAACTGTCAGAGGGAACTCAGCTTTTTGCTTCGTATTCAGATTCCCATTCTCTGGGTGGGCCAAGTTGAATGTCAGCTCATGGCTGTGATTAACCGGGGCTCTCTGCCACTCTCTGTGGGGCTGGAGTGGGGCTGCATGGCTCAAGGAGTCAGCCCACACCAGGAGGAGCTCCAGGAGGAGTTGTGGTGCCAGGGAGTGCACAGAACTGGTGATCTAATAAAGACAGAGGGAAACCATGGGGCAGGCTGAGGGGAGATAGTGGTAACGTGGTTTGGTGTACCCAGGGAGGGAGGATGCTGAGGGGTGCAGGATTTGGTGCTGCCAACCTCATCTGACTCTGCCATGAAAGTGCTCGGGATCAGGTGTAGCTGAATCCATTCCCAGTGCCACATCTGTCCAACCTGCTGTTACCAGGCTGTGCCATGAGGTTGGTCTAACCTAGAGGATCAGAAACCCATTGCTGGATGCCAACCAGAGCGTAGGATTATGTGGTGAGGCACAAACAACCTGACCAGCGTCACAGGACCTATTTTACCTTTGGGATGAAGTCCCTCCCTGATTCTCCTCCCTTACATTGGAAACTCACATGATAAACTAGCAAGGTGATTGCATCTAGTGATGCTTCTTTACGTCTGCTCAGCAAAAAGGCTGAGGGTGTTGGAGGACAGCACCAAGTCACCGTGTTTGAACAGGACCTATCTATCCTACCTGCTGAGGCTCAGCTGTGTGTTTGGGACTACCAAGCTGGTATTTGCCTCTCTCATATCCTGTAACACCTTCGTTCCTGGAAAACCTTGATCATCCCTCTGCAGTAGACGATCAGGGAGCGGCCAGGAACTGCAGCTGTCAGTGCCCCAGGCTGAGCTTCCCGGTGAGATTTCGTGACAGAGCTCAGCATTCCTCCAACTGCTTTGGCTTTGCTCTGCTCTTACAATTCACGGTTGTCTCATGGAGAATGCAGCAAGGAAATGCAGTGTTGTTCCCTGGTAGGTTCTGCAGAAGCTGTCCAATGGAATTGGAAGTGCACAGAGACCTTTCCGCAGTTATTTTTAATATGGCCAATAAATGCCTTGTCTTACATGCTTTGGTTCTCGGAGATGCATATTGCCAGTGGGGCTGTGGGACACACGCACTGTTCTCTTGGAGTCCCTGTCTTGGGACAAGGTGTCTGGTTAGAGAAACACCTCCAAGAGCTCACGTCTCCACTGTAGCCTTGGGCTAAGGGCTTGCCCTCGCACGCTGTGTATGCAATGAGGATATTGCTGCATTGGCACAAAGGGTTCAGCCCTCACATCTTCCTCTGCTCACCGAGGTGAATGCTCAGCCCTTGAAGCTCAGCAATCACTTTCTTTGTCAGCAAAGGCAGCAACCAGTAAGCTTCTCCAGAGCTCAGCCTTTTTTTTTTTTTTGTCTTAAGATATTGGGATTGCTAAACCTATTAATCATGTAGCAATAAATCCTCATGTTTGCTCCTGCCAAGTCTGTTACCTGAACGGCTTCTTTGTTGAAACCATGTCAAAACTCACATTGCTTTCTGAGTGAGTGATCTGTCACCTCGTGTCACCTGTGCCACTCAGAACAATTCTCAATTCACAGCTTCATTATTTGTTTTCTGTGCTTCCCCTGCATGTGCTCATTTGTTTAATTTACATCAACCACCCCTCCCAGCTGACGTTCCTTGTGGCCCTGGTTTTCAGGGGCGCAAAAGTCTTGAATTTTCTACCTGCCTGAAGCCTCTCATCTGGTGCTACGGGATCCTTCGACTCAGAGCTTCCTGCAGTGATTGGAAGCTCAAATCTTTCTTCTCCACAGCCTTGAAGAAAACGACATCTGGGGACATCATGCAGGAGTTTCATTTGTGCTTTTGGCTGCAGTGCTTGGATACCCTCAGCAAGAAACGATAATTAAGCCCTATAATAACACATAATGGCTGTGGGTTTGTTCGTCCCAGCCAAGTACAGCCAAGCTCAATGCGAGATCAATTCACTCTGGCCGTGGCAAACAAATAGCCTCCGTGTGTCCACAGATCATGTTGTACAATGCCTATTCACTGGGGCTGGAGACACTCCAAAGCCAGGTCTGCGGTGCTGGGTACAGGAAGGATCCCCTGGACAGTCCTGATCAAGTGCTTGTCTACTCTGAATACCCAGGCGATCCCTGATGTCACCCGTCCCATGATGATGGAGATCCCGGAAAGGTAATTAGAAGAGGAATCCTGGCACGGGGATGGAGGCAGCTGTGCCATGAGCCCTGCTATGTGCCAGGGGGCTTGTAGACCTGGTGCCTCAACCTCCACTCCCTGCTAATTAGCCTCACCCTTCTCAAACAAAGATGTCCTTCTGTGTGACACAAGGTGGAGAAAAAAGCACATCACATGCAAATTCTTTGGGCCAAGAATGGTAAAGGAAGTAAGCTGTTGCATGCATCAAGGTGTTTTCAAAAATGAGGTGTGTTTCTATCGTAGTCAATAAAAGAGCTGTTTTGTTTAACCTTTGTTCTTAAATTTATCAGCGGAATCTGTCCTTGTTTCCTTATGGCCCTCATTACCGGGTGAGGGTTCTGGTGGCTGCCATTTGGCATACGCCATTCAAGATGCCTGGAACACATCACTGATCCCACCCTACGTCTGTGCTTTCCTTTGTTCTCTTTTCCTGGTTGTGCCCTTCACTTCAGTTCTCCCCTGCACTGTGCAGTTTCATACCAGGACCATGCCTACAGGTGAGTTGCCACGGTTCTTTCTTTTTCTTAGGGGCACTGGGGTGCATCAGGGAGGAGGTCTGTGGATATCTGTTTTCTCCTCTGTTTGCAGGGAGGTATTTTTTCCCTCTGTGCTCTCACATCGTGCCTTTCAGTATAACTGATAGACAAGAAGTGACTGGTGCCAGTCCCACCAGCTTCTGCCAGAAATCCTGTTGCTGGAAATCTTACAGCTATCTGTAAGGCACTGTGGGGTGTGGGTTGGTGCTGTATGTGCTCCCTTGTCCTGCAAATAAGAGGTAGAAAACTAAGCATGCAGTGAAGACCATCCTGTTAGACTGTCCTGAGAACTGCAAAAGAGGCAGAACCCTGGTTTTGGGGCACAGGCTGCAGCCCTATGATCTTAGAGACCACAGCAACTGCAGAAAAGAGCATGGGGATCAATGAGAGCAGAGAGGGGCTGCTGCAGAGCTGAAAGATCGTGTCTCTGGTACAGAGAGGGTGCACCTAGCAGGATGCTGCTGTTTAAAGGGTGGAGGGCAGTGTTCTGATAGAGGCTGCTGATACTGAGACTTTGACCTCCAGACAAGCCAAACAGAAAAAAAAATATATATTAAAGACTGCTAATTGGGAAAGCTAAATGCAGTTTGTATCTCAGCAACAAGAATCTTATTGGCATGGGGTTATGGAGGCCACGAGAACCTTAACTGCAGGTTGCTTTAAGGTCTTAACTTGCAGGTCTGGCTGTTGTTGGCCAGAATTGGGATGTGCAAGCATTTGTAGATGAATATTTATGTGTATCTATAGTAAATGGATATTTGTACATTCCTCTGTGCACTCCCACATCTTGTATGAATTTAATGTATTTTTCCTGATGTGACATCCAACTAAATGACAGCCACCAAACAGCAGCACCTGGTCCTAAGATGGCGTCAAAATCAAGATGGCTGCCACCGTCTTGTGTGTGGGGGGGGAACGCCTTCCTGCTCAGAGGGAAAGGAGGCGTGGCTTTTCCCACCAGCCAATCACCACGTGTTGTGACCAGAAAGGGGCGGGGCTTGTGGAGGACATGTGCCTGGTGGGCGGGGCAGCACCTCAGGGCTGTGTCCCTCAGCGTTGGGCAGCGCTGTGGCGTGGGGCTGAGCAGCCGGGCACGGCCCGCTCATGGCATTCCTCTGTGAAATGAGGGGTGGCTGATGAGAACCAGTTGTGGGTGGGGATGGAGGAAAGGCTGGGCACCATGGAGGGGCGGCTGTGCTCCGTGGGCGTGCGTGGGTGTGAGCATGCTGTGCGCGGTGCTCCCGCAGCAGCCGTTCTGTCTGACAGGAGGAAGCTGGAGGTGAATGTGCCTCAATGCTGTGCCCGGCCCCCCTGCCCTCCCGCACACCTCTCTGCCGTGCTGTGCACACAGAGCCACGGCCCTGCTGGCATCGGCACGCAGCCACCGCTCAGTGCTCTGCCTGTGGTGTTTGCAGATCCATTCACGGAGCTCTGGGAAGGGAAGAAGATCTCTTGGAAGAAACTCCTCACCTTCCTCCTCTTCAGCTTCATCTTCAGCTTCTGCCTCTTCGCTTCTCTTCGTCAGTTCAGGACTAACGAGCCAGAGGATTACAATTCCTATCTTCCCACAGAAAGATCCCAAACTGGAAGTACCTGCGCGCCGCCGAAGAGTGAGCGCAGGCTGACCATCCTGCTGTGGACGTGGCCCTTCGGACACCGCTTCACTTTTAGCAACTGCTCGGAGCTCTTTGACACCCCGGACTGCCACTTCACCACCAACCGCAGCTGGTCCCAAAAGGCAGATGCTGTGATTATGCATCACAGGGATGTGTATGGGGACGGAGAGAGGCTGGCCCGGCTCCCCAGGCTCCCATCCCAGCGCTGGATCTGGTTCAACATGGAGTCCCCGAGTCACTCTCCAAACTTAGGTGCCATGAACCACCTCTTCAACCTGACTATGTCGTACCGGAGAGACTCGGACATCTTCACCCCCTATGGGGAGCTGCAGCTGCTCAGCCAGCCCCAGCCCTTCAGCATCCCACCCAAGACCAAGATGGTGGCCTGGGTGGTCAGCAACTGGAGACCAGGCTCCCACCGGGTGAAGTACTACGAGGAGCTGAAGAAACACATCCCCGTGGATGTGTACGGACGGCATCACTTGCCCCTGTCCATGGACATGCTCCACCAAACTGTGTCCCAGTACAACTTCTACTTGGCTTTCGAGAACTCACAGCACGAAGACTACATCACTGAGAAGCTCTGGAGGAATGCCCTGTCCTCCGGCACCATCCCCGTTGTTCTGGGGCCGCCTCGAGAAAACTACGAGCACTTCTTGCCCCCTGACTCCTTCATCCACGTCGATGACTTTGCCAGCGCCGGTGAACTGGCTCAGTACCTGCAGGAACTGAGCAGGGACACCGAGAGGTACCAGCGCTACTTCCAGTGGCGCAAGTGGCTGAAACCTGTGCTGGGGATCGGCTGGGCCATGCAAGTCTGCAGAGCCTGTCACTTCCTGCAGAGGACAGAGGCCAGCTACCACGTTGTGCCCAATCTGTCCAAGTGGTTTGTATAACAGCTGTTTGCCCAGCTCTCTGCTGCGTCGTGATCTTTTTGTCCTCACTGGATGGTTGCAGTTTTGAAGGCTGCTTGGACGTGATAGAGCCGGAAGGACGAGAGGAGCTTTGAAAAGCAGTGATGAGGAAGCGTTTTGGTGTTGGGTGTGCCTTTGTCTTACTAGAGAGTAGACTGCCAGGTAGAGTAGGACATTGTATTTTGCCAATGCATTCGGTATATCTGAACCACATGTTGCGCTGGTGCCGCTCAGTCTTTGGAGAAGCTCAGAGCAAAATGCTCTTTTTTTTTTTTTTTTTTTAACCTCCAGTCTCTGAAAACAGTTCTGGATGGACTCCACTGACTGAAAGGCAGAAGCAAGGGGTAGAGAGGGGAAGGTGGAGAAGCAATTTATACAGTCATAAATCTGTTTCAAGGATTTTGTACTGTGCAAGGCTACAGCTGGAAGGGGCGGCCATGCTGTGCAGCTGCTGCTGATGCAGGAGGAGCGGCTGTGCTCCTCCCTCCTGACCTCTCTTTGCCTCAGGCTCTGCCTTTGGGGTGCTGCATCAGGATGCTAAGCAGGCAGGAGGCTGCAGTCTTTATTTTACAAGTCTGTCTTTTGGAGAGCTTAGCGAGACAGCGTGAGTCTGGGGAAGGATCTGACAGGGGCACACTGGTGTGGGTAAGGAGTGGAGTGACACTGATGGGCCCTGAACGCGCCGTGAAGTTTTCACACGAGCAGCACCCGATGGCAAGGAAATGCTGAGCACGGCTGTGTGATGGGCTGCCTCCTCCTGTGTGCCCAAACATCCCAACTTCTGCCATCAGCTGATGGCCGCGCTCCAGGCCATGCATTACAAACACTTTTTTGTGTTTGACCTTTATTGAACTTCCTGCTGCTGTCCAGGTCACGCTACTGGAAAGTTTACTTTCCGACTGGGGAGACCCATTGCATGGAGATAAGGGACACAGCCCAGGCTCCCTGCTGCCACCTCCGGACGTCCAGCTTGTCTTCCTGGCTGCTGCTGAGCCCTGAGCGGAGGTTTCCAAAGGTCTGTTGTAGCCCCAGGATGTTTCCACGAGGAAAGTCAGCTCCAAGTCCAGCGATGCATATAGAGACACATTGTTTTCTCCATCAGCACCGTTTAGTAAAGATTTCCAAAGAATTCCCTCTTCATTTCCTTGCACAGTCATTCTGTGGCTGATGACCCACCAGCAAAACCTTGTCTTTAGCATTGTCAGTCTGTTCTTTCACAACCTTTGTCGCCTGTTTTTTTTCTCTCTGCTTTGCAGATTGGTTGAATTTACTGACCATCACAAGCCTAAGAATAAATCCTCCACTCTGAAATCTGAACTTTTATCCCTCCTCTATTTCCCATCCTTCTGATGGTACCCGTCTAAGATGGGGCCTCACCAACACTCTTCATTTCTTGAAGAGCCTTTGCTGGATCTTAGCAAAGAAATTCACACAGAGAAACATGCCACATCTTCCTTGGCCGTGTACTTGCTGACTGCTTCAAAGAAGAGCAAAATATCTGTGAAGCAACCATCTTTATTGCCAAATATTTGTCCGTGCTTCTGCCCCTGCCTTGCCTGCCTGCAGACACACACCTTTCCTTTAGCTCCTGGATGCACTGACCTGGTGTTCTTCCCATCTCTAAGTCCTTCAGGTCCTGAGCAGCTGGAGAAATGTAAGATGTTAACACTGTTGACTGAGCTGGGATAGATGTGATTAGAGAGAAGTAATATTGCACAGGTGAGCAGTCTCTTCCTGCCAAGGAAGGGCTGGCAGGGACATGGGAATGCCAGGACAAAATCCAGCACCGAACTTCCCCTTCTCAGTGCCATGTAGGCACACACAGGCTGAATTCCTTATGGGATGAGAAAGCTGACACCACAGTTGAGAAACTCTGGAAGGGGCGACTTAATCGAAGGAAACATCTGGATGGCTGCGCCGCAGGGCCTGGGGCTGGTTTTTCCCATCTGCACCCACTTGGGAAAATGCCATTCGTCAGTGTGAGGGGCTCCTTCAGTCCCTCACAGAGGTGATGTGAAAATACCCAAACCTCCCCTGCTTTCACCCAAGGGTGATAGGAGCCAGGCTGAAATGTTCTCAGCTGATGCTTTTGGGCAGAGATGGTCTGAAAAACAAAGGGGAGAGGTTTGCTTCCCCAAAAGGAGAGCAAGAGGTTGATCCTCACGGGAAACTGGGGAAAGAATAATGTAAAAAAGTCGAGTTTTTGGAGCAGGGTCTAAGCAGACAGTTGCAATCTATGGCAGGAGGTGGTCAGCCTTCCTCGGTGCCAGCTGGCATGGCATGGCGTGGGGTTCTGTCCCTCCACTGGGACATCCCTGCCCCTCATGGCCTGGAGAAGTGCAGTGTCCCCTGACTCCAAGTATTTCCAGCATCCTAGAAAATATCTCCATGGCCCCACTGAGCTTCCTACCCACGGAACCTCTGTTCTGTAGGGCTACCAGCAGTGGAGAGGAAAGGCAGAGCGTGAGAGAAACACAAATCCCCATGTAGTGCAGCACCGCAGGTGGGGATGGGAAGAGAAATGGCTGAGACAAACCAAAACCCTGAAAACACGGGAGATGGAGCCCTCCGAGCTCAACAGCTTCATCCCTGCCAGGTTTGTCCTGAGTGCATGAAGGAACCTGAACAAACCCCAAAACTCTGCTTTCCAGCTTTCCTGAGCCTATGGGCAGACACCCATCCCATTTCTCAGCTGTTTCCTTTTCTACTTAAAAACATGAATGCCAAATGTCGGGGCTTTACAGCTGGCACCAGCCAGTGAACATCCCCCACATCCAAGCAAGCAACACACACCTCAACCCCAAGAAATGGCACTCAAAATCCCTTCAGCCCAGCCCAGGAGCATGACCTGTCTGTAGGCTGTCGCCTGCAAACATTATTTTCTTTCTGGACGAGTCATAGTTTCCAAGCAGCCCTCTCCAATTTGATGATTAAAACCTCACTTTGTCTTTTTTTTGTTTTTCTTTTTTCTTTTTTTGCCTTTCTCTTCTATTTTTTTCGGGCAGGCCGGCAGCGAGATCGCAGCTTTTGGAGCACACACACCCCCACAGCCCTGCACACGCAGAGATTTATGAGCCTCAAAAGATGCTTCGTAAAATATTTACAGAGCAGAGCTTCAGGGGCGAGTGGTTGAGTCGGCCACGAGATGTCAGATCTCTGGGTGGCACGACGGGGGGAAGATAAACAGACCTTTTTTTCCATTCCTGAAAAACCACTATAAACCTTTTTGGGTTCGACGGCGTTTTCATCTCTTCCCTTCTGCCCACAGAAAGAGGCAGACACCTGGGGCCGATGGGTGGTAAAGATGGAACGAACAAGTGCTGCTTGGATGAGTGGTTGAGGGCTGAACTTGGCTGGGATTCCAAATTGCAACATTCCCCCCAAAGCAAAATATTAAGCACCATCATCATCGTCTTAATACGAGGAGCAAGAAAACCACAGCCAACGCTGCTGCTGACTGCGAGTTGTTTTCCCTATAAAACTTTTCTAACCTCAGCGCTGCTTCCGGATGAGCAAATGAAACACGTTTCTGGCTGACCTTATCAAAACCTCGCATTCTCTTTTCTCCCCTTCTTTCCTTTAAAAACATTTTTTTTTTTTTTTTTTTTTGGATGTGATTTTGCCAGAAATGCTGCATCCCTATGGGGCACTTCAGCTTTGAGCCAACCCAAGTGAGAGAGCCTTCACGGGGAGGGGATGAGGACAATTATTTCTGTGGCCAAACCAGTACAGACTCATACAGGCAACAACCCAGCCCTGGTATTGTTTTAAATCAGTGATTTCGCATCAGTATATCTTTGTGATGATGGAATGACACAAACAGGGGCTGTTGGCGGATGTACATGGAGGTTTCTGCAGGAGATGGGAAAATAAAGTCAAGCTCCATCCGCCCTTAGCCTGCAGAGAGCCGCATGGACCCTCTCTGCTCTTCCAAGAGAAAACCCACATTTCCCATGCTCATCCCCATCCCACATTGGGGACGTAATGCCACACCACAATGGCTCGCTCGGAGGCAGCAGTAAGATGAAAACCACACAGAAATCGACACAACCACAGAGAAATCAATATAGTTCTCCTTTTATTTTCACTTTATCGTGAGTATGTAACAGCATCACACCCGAGTTTATGTTTGTTTAAAAAAAATAATATCATACTGCATTTTTTTTTTCCCCCTCCCAACGTTTAGAATAAATGGTAAAAATGTAATAAATGTAAACTGCACTTGGCACCATTTGGATCAATAAATAAAATCTTAAAAAAAAAAGAGAGAGAGAAAGAACGCGTTACATAGATGGCACACTATGGTATCTAAATAAATAACATAAGTTACTTCGAATAAATAGGGAGTATCTAAAATATAGATGCATTGCATCAACTTCTGCAGATGGTCGGACAGAGCCGACAATACCAGAAGGGAAATGGGGTTGCACCGATGGCGTTGAGTAGTGATGTGGGGACGTGGGGACGTGGGGATGTGGGGACATGGGGATGTGGGGACATGGGGAAGTGGGGATATGGGGATGTTGGGGACATGGGGATGTGGGGATATGGGGGTGTTGGGGACATGGGGGTGTGGGGATGGGGCTGCCTCCTCCCGCGCTCACCCTTCTCCTGCCCATGGCTGCCAAATCTCTCCTTTTTTTCCTTTTTTTTCCCCTTCTTTTCTTCCTCTTGGGTCTCAACTTGGAGGTTCTGCCTTTGTTTAGCCAAGAACAAAACCATGTGGTAGCCCTATTTATGAAGAGATGGTGGCTGAGGTCTCGAATACCGCCGTAAAACCATTTGTCTTGATAAACTGGGAGAAATGATTTCTTCCCAGCACATTTCTGGACCTGTTTAAATAAAGGACGCAACATTTGCCAGTGCTTTCACCGAGTGGAAACAATGATGTTAGGCCCATTCCCCCTCACCGATACCAAATCGGGAGTGCACCCATGTTGGCAAATGGGATCCCGACTGATGCAAGTGACAGGCGGAGCCGAACCAGAGCCAGAGCCAGAGTTACCCAAACACTGCATATGGGGATGTGTATAGTAAAACACAATGAAACGTCCCATAACTCATTATCAGAGAGTCGGGATAACATAACACTCATATTTTGTGCTGTCACAACCACTGGAATAGTTCTAAACATCTCGTTGTCGTCTCCAGCCCTCGTCTCCTGCCTTGGGTGATGGGCAAGCTGCAGGGCTGAAGATGCCCCCAAAATCCCAAAAACACCACCCGACAGATGTTGCACACCGTTATTAGCAATCAGTAACGCATGGGGTGATGAGGAAGAGAGCCAGATGAGATCGCGCCGTAGCTTTGAGCAGGGAATTTTCCATCCTTTTGCCTTTTCTGCATTGTAGACATTCTTCCAGACAGCTCCAGCTCCTATTACAGCGGAGAGGGCTGTAGAAATGGAAAGCATTAAGGGAAAGAGCGGCGGTTCTATTGGAACCACATTTCCTTTTGCAGACAGTGCGGGACAGGGCGATGCTCCTGGAGCTGGAGGACACACGTGTCCACAAGAGGACAACCCTGAGTGACACGCACGGAAGCGACACGCAAGCAAAAGCCACGGTTGGGTGATGGCCGCGTCGGCCCTGCTCGTCCCCCGGGTGTTGTGTGGCTGCACGGTGCAGCTGCAGCCCAGATGCACTCCCCGAACCATCACACGCCGCCAACGTCAGCCACTTCCCCCGCACCTCTGCGTGGGGTGAAAAAGGGAAGGGGGGGGGGGGAAAAAGGAAGAGGCGTTGCGGCTATCCGCGTTGCTTTGCAACACGCTTCGCATTGGGGGTTTCCCAATGCTTCGGGGTGCTTTTGGGGTTGCAAAGTGCACCAGGGTGGGTTCAGCAGCACGAGGGTGCAAAGCTGCTGCTGACCTCAGCCCTGCAAGCCCCGAAACCAATGGGTATCTCCAACACATCTCCAAAACCCAACACCAGGAGCAACACAACAGCTGCAAAACCTCAGCATCACCTCTGCGCTCCCGGTGACACAGGGAGCTCAGTGCTGACCCTGCTGCACTGCTCTGAGCACCTTCCTGTGCCTTTGGGTTTTGGTTGTGTGTTTGTTGGTTTTTGTTTGTTGGTTGTTTTTTTTATTATTTTTTTAATTTTTTTTTTTTGCTTGTTTAACTGGAGGCTTCTGCAACACAACTAATTTTAGTTTTATAGTAGTGAGAACTGGAACGTGCCCAAGCTCTTCAGAGCACAGTGATTATTATTAGATTTGGGTGCGTTGTGTTGCTTTATTTAAGGGTGGGAGCAAGCAGTGGGCACAGCGTGGGTCACAAGCACAGATTCTCCTGCAGCTGCTTCTTTTGGGGTCATCTTTGCCACCACCACCCCAAAATCCTGCCCGTGTCCCCAGTGGCCGTGGTCCCAATATGGCACAGAGGTCCCCCAGTGGAGCGCTGCCATCAGAGCGTTCTCCCTCCATGCCCAGGACACGACACCAATATTCTCCTTCTGTTTATGATTTGCTTTTTCTGGGAAGAGGGCCAAGGGAAGAAAACCCATCAATCCCAGGCAACAAATTTAGCCTGCCCGGAGAATGCAAAAGTCTGCGGTCTCATTTATTTCTCCGCAGAGTAAACAAGAGTGACACTGCTGTAAATGCGAAGCGGAGCCAAAGCCCAGGCCTGAGCCCTGTCCTGCATGCGCTCCGAGCTGTGCTGCCCCATTGGGAATCCCATACACCCTTAGGACAGAGCTGGGCCGGCTTTGGGGGATCCTCAGCTGCCGCAGCCCAGCCATGCTGGTGGCCCCGTGGCTCTGTGTCACCTCCATGGCAGTGGCACGTCTCCAGCCCGGCTGCAGGCGGAGGGGCCGTGGGCTTAATCCAGTTACTGCAGATTATCCTACAAAGCAGCAGCTGCAGGGAGTAAGGGGATGAGGTGTGGGGAATGGAGATGGAGCTTTTCTATGGTGTGCATGCAGCTCTGCACCCAATGTGGGGCTTTGGGGCACAGCACGAGGACCCCAACGCGGACACAGTGACAACAGGGGATGTCAGCCCCACCTGGGGCACCTATAGCCATCCAACACCCCCTATGCCCACAACACGCCATAACACCAGGCACCCTACGGACACACTGCACACGTTAGACCCTGCACACACATCCCTGTCACCTCTACGTGCAGCTCACAACCCCTCATCGGGTGACACATCTGTGTGACAACAGCCGGTGCGCAACCCAGTGCACAACGACACGGACAACATCTGTGCACAACGCCCCACGTGCAGCACACCCTGAGTGTGTGTGTCACACCCCGAGCCCAGCGCCTGTGTCGCACACCCAACCGGAGGGTCGGCTGATGGGAACCCCCTAAGTGGGACAACACTCAGACTTACACCTTCCTGTGCAGCCCCATGGTCACAGTGTACACATGTGGGCAGGGAGCAGCGCTCGGGGCCACGCGAGCGTCGCAGTCTCTCCTCCTCCCACTGGACATGTAGGGGTCCACGGGGCATCTCTCCTCCTCCCCCATGGACATAGAGGGTCCAAGGGGGAACTCTTCTTCTCCTCCATGGACAAAGAGGGTCCCAGTGGACATGCAGGGTCCATGGAGCATCACTCCTCCTCCCACCGGACATGGAGGGTCCATGGGGCATCTCTCCTCCTCCCAATGGACATGGATGATCTGTGGGGCATCTCTCTTCCTCCCACACGGACGTGGAGGGTCTCAGCGGACATGGGGGGTCTGTGGGGCATTTCTCCTCCTCCCAATGGACACGGAAGGTCCACGGGGCATCTTTCCTCTTCCCAATGGACACGGTAGGTCCACGGGTCGTCTCTCTTCCTCCAACTGGACACGGGAGTTCCATGGGGCGGGCAGCGGTGCGGGGTCCATCCCCATCCCCACCGTAGCCTTCGCCCCCATTGGGCCACCCCCCAACCCGGCCCTTCACACACAGCCGCACTCTTTGGCCGACAGCTCATTGACGGTGTAGTAACGGTTGTAGGCATCCAAGAAGGAGACATCATCATCATAGGAGAGCGGCCTGCAGCAGGGCCGCGCGCGCACCTTCTCCTTCCTGATCTTCTTCCGGCTGCGCACGCTCTTCAGCGAGAGGTCGTAGTTCCTGACGGCTGAGTCGCAGGTGCCGCTGCAGTAGCGGAACAACACGGTCTCATCCGACTCGTAGCCCAGGCCCAACTCGCTGACGCTCACCTCCAGCTCCTTCAGGGCGCAGGGTTTGTGGCGGGCGCGTGCCCGCTTCATGCGGTTGCCCGTTTTGGGGAAGAGGGGCAGCTCGTGGCCGCCCGAGTTCATTGCCTGGCTGTAGCGTTCCACCAGCGCCGAGATGAGCTGCCGGATCTCCCCTTCCGTGTAGCTCTCCAGCAGGCTGCTGTCTGCAAGAGAAGGGGAGGAAAGGGCAGCGTTCAGTGCCACAGAGCCAACCGCGGCCGGGAATCAGAGGTGCACAGAATCACAGAAGGTGTGGGGTGAGTGGGGACAGACCCCCGGCGTGCATGGGTAGGTGGTGGTAGGATGAGGGGAAATAGCATTAAATGAAAAGAGGGGAGATGATTTAGGTTAGATTTGAGGAAGAAATCTTTTATCCAGAGGGTAGTGAGGTCCCAGCACTGCTGCCCAGAGCTGTGGGTGCCCCATCTCTGGAGGTGCCCGAAGCCATGGATGGGCACTGGGCAGCCTGAGCCGGTGAGGAGCACCCAGAGCAGAGGGGTACAACTGGATGATCCTTCAGGTCCGACCCAACACTCCAACTCAACCATTCCATGGCTCTGTGATCTTTAAGTCTCCTTCCAATCAGCTCATTCTATGGCTCTATAATCCTTGAGGCCCCGTCCAACCCAACCCATCCTGTGACTCTATGCGTGGGGCTGAGACCCCACGATGGGTTCCCCACTGTGCAAAAATGAAGACCCCACAAATAACCCCACCTTCCTTTCTTCCCTCCTCCTCCTTTCTGTTTTCATCCCTGCCCAAAGCCAAACCCTTCCTTGCACAACAAGTGCATGCTTAGAAGTGCAGGGGAAAAGAAAGCATAATGAATATCTGCTGTGCTCATGGTTTCCAGCTGGCCGATGGCAGCAGTGCTGCGGGTGGGGATTGGGCAGCGTGATGTGGGGTGCACACAGCAGTGGGGACACGGGGGCACCAAGCAGCACACGGGAACCAACATTCCATGGTGGCATGGCCCCAACTTGCCAATGTGCAAAAAATTTTCCAGATCCTAAATCATTTCCTCCTGATGATGATACTACAGAAAAGCCACCATGGAGTGGTGAGAAACTCCAGCAAATTTAGTATTTGGGATGTTTGCCCATTGCTTGGTGGAAGGGCTGCTCACCAGAACTGCAATGCGTGCTGCACACACACACAGTCCAACCGCAGCTGGCAGCATCCTTATCCCCATGTCCTAACCCTGAGCCCAAGGTTTGTCCAACCCAGCGCTGGGGGAAGCACAGAGGAAAGCATAATTTGACAACTTGTCTTTGATTTCCAAATTTCAAACCAAGAAGAAGTTCCTCTGGTTTGGAATAAAAGCAAACACGCCTGGGATTTCCAGCAGCTGTGAAGGCAAAGGGGCGAGCGGCGCTCCAGGGGAAGTTGCTGCAGGATGGAGCTGCTTCCCTTCACTCTCAGCTCCTGTTTGACATTTTGCGTTTTTAAAAATAGCATGGCAATTAACAACAACAAAAAAAGGCCCTTTGGAGAAAAAAGAAAAAAGAAAAAAAAAAAGAAAAAAAAAAAAAAAAAAGCAGCTCTTAGCATGAAGATGAGCGTGAAGGTTTGCTGCCTTTTCCATGCGTGGTTTTCCTGGGATGCTCCCGACCCCGTGCTTTGCTAAACGCCCCCAACCCACAGTGCAGGAGGAAGGGAGGGATGAGGTGGGGGCTGAGACAAAAGCAGCCCCCGTTGGTGTTGTGGGGCTGTGGGTGCTTACACTGGGAGAGCAGAGAGCTGTGGCGTGGCAGGGCCCGGGGGGGTCTCCGCGGAGCCACCGGCAGCGAGGAAGAGGAAGAGGAGGAGGAGGATGCCCGTGAGGCCAGCGAGGAAGGCAAGGGGCTGTATGTCCGGCTTCCGTTGAACATGTCTCTACAAACTAAAATGGATAACATGGAACTGAGGAGCATCGATGCAATGGCTGCAAACTTCCATACCTTCATCTTAGAGCAAGTCAGAACATTGAAACTCTGCAAAACAGGCAAAACAAATATCCTTATTACACTGCCTTTGCCCGGGGCCACCTCTCCCACCCCTGTCCCCACGACTCAGGTTGGCCAGCAGCCCCCTGCTGGGCTCCAGCCCATCCTCTCTGCCCCCAGCAGTGGTCCGGATGGGACTGCAGTGGGGAAACTGAGGCACGGGGTGTGGGCTGAGCAGGAGAAAGGCGAAGGAGGTTCATGGATGGGCTGTCCCCAGTGGTGACAATGGGGTCATGGGGATATTCTCGCCCCTTGCAGCCCCAGCAGCAGGTGGCATGCGGGGTTTAAGCCTCCCTCTTGGTGGCTGGGTCTCCATCTTGTCCTTGCACTGGGGCTGAGACTCTGGTGGGTGGCTGTGAGTGAAGGACGGGGAAACCCACAGGGAGAGGACTCCACACAGAGCCCCACTGCTCTGCCTCCACCAGTGATGTGCACAGAGCCCAGTCTGCAATGGGGAACGGGGTTGTGCTGCTCAACCTCCACCCAGATCCCCGTCCCAACAGTGCACCGACATGGCCACCCCAAACCCCCCAAAACCAGCAAAAACACAAGAACTACCCCGCTCCATCCCAGCAGCACTGGGGACTGAAATTCAGAGCTGCAGCACCTGAAGATCTCACATCACCCCAAAACCCTGAAGCAGCCAGGATGCCCTTACCTGACAGTGCTGGGATCTGCCCATCCAGAGCAGGTTGGACCTGGTGGGAGCTGATGGGTGCAGCCATTAAACCCCCCTCACCGCCAGCCTTCGGAGAGCGGCGCTGACTCGCAGTCACCTCCCATCCCCTTTTTCTCATCTCAGCTCCTTGCAAACTCCAAACATTTCTCCTTTTTAAATAAATTTTCCACGGGGTGTTGGAGTTTGGGAGGGGGGTTTGGGGAGAGAGGGGGGGGGGAGGGGGAAGGGGGAGACAGAAGGGAAAGAAAAAAAAAAACAAAACACAACAAAACATAACCCAGTTTAGCAATATTTGCCAAATAGAATATACTGGGGGAAAAAAAGTGTTTATTTTAAAATGGAATTTGACAGATTCACTTTTACCCTTACTGCAGAAAACAACCCTGAGAGCTGTGCAAGTGCTGCCTCATTGCCAGCAACGCTTTATTTTACAGGATGCAGCTAATTATGCGTTAACTAGCAGTAATTATACGCCCCGTAGGTTACAAGATAATTGTAGAACCCAGCCAGAGCCTAAATATTTTCAACTGGGCTATAAACAATGCCAAGATAGAAAAAGAATAGTTTGGCCATATAAGGAGGTAAGATCATGAAATCCCTCCGTGGTACCGGGAGGCAGCGCCGGAGCGACATGCACAGCGCGCCGCGGTGCCGCGCTGGGCTGAGCACTTGGAGGGTGGATGGTGCCCCATGAGCTGTGGTGGGAGGGTCATCGGAAGGCAACGAGTGGGTTTGCCCCATGGTTGATCGCGGTGTTTGAGGGATTTCAGGCTGAGAGCGACGAGGAGAGAAAGGGGAATGCATGCTGGAAACGCTCGCGGGCATCAAATAGGTGTGGTGAAGCAATGGGGGATGGCGTTGAGGCTTTGGATGCGGTGCTGTAGGGTTGGACACAGCGTGGTCAACCCCAGGGATGGTTTCTGGCTCGTTCTGAGCCCCTAACATTTCAGCAGGGCGGGTTCAGCCTCGCACACCCTGTACAAACACTCCTCTTAGGGCAGCCAGCAATTGTGGCCCCCGCCCGCTCGCTGGTGACCTTTCCAAAGGTTGGATGGAACTCTGGCTCCAACGTACAAAACAATCAGAAACAAAAATGATTCATAGAATCATAGAATCACAGAATGGCCTGTGTTGAAAAGGAGCACAGTGCTCATCCAGTTCCAACCCCCTGCTGTGTGCAGGTCGCCAACCAGCAGCCCAGGCTGCCCAGAGCCACATCCAGCCTGGCCTTGAATGCCTGCAGGGATGGGGCATCCATGACCTCCTTGGGCAACCTGTTCCAGTGTGATTCCAAGCTTTGCCTTTGGTTTCTCTCACCCTAAGCCCCAGGCCCCATGTGCCAACCTGTGGGGAAAGCAGAAATGCAAGGAGGGAGAAAAGGAAAATCACACACGCACAGCTCACGGCCACGACTCTCCCATGGCTGACTGTGAACTTTGCCCTCTGATCCCTCTGGTTTCCATCTATCCTAAACCCAACCCCAACGATAACGTTTTGCTGCGGCTGGATGGCCCCACGCTGCCATGTGCTGGTGCCCAGCTACTCCTACGGGCGTCATGGTTCTGCCATTCTGCACTGCCCCTTCCCCATCCCTATCCTTGAAGCCTCCATCCTCCTCCAGCAAAAGCCAGCGCTCCCTGAGCTGCCCATGGGCTCAGCATCTGCTGGGTTGGGTACCACAACGCTCCTCCCGCTGGCATAGGGAACACCGGGCTCTTCCCAGCCTGCCATGAGGTCCCATCTTGGTTACGCTGCTGCTGCTCCTCCTGGGCTTAACAAAAGGCCAAAGGCTGCACTTGGGTTTTCTTCTGGAGAACAGCCCGAAAGCGCTGCGCTCTCCCGAATTCTCCCCATAATCCATCAATGCAGTGGTACAGATTCAGCCGCGCTGCGCCTGCTGCCAAGCAGGAAACTCGATCCTGCAGGAGGAAACCCTTCCCAGCAGCCCCACTCTGCAGGACCGAGCACCAAACTGAGCCCGTGCTTCTCTGCATCCTCCCCAGAAGCTCCACGTCCTCACGTGAAACCTCACAAAAAATGATGGCCAGCAGCACAGCTGAGGCTCATTGCTTAGCTGGAAAGAAGCAGCCGATGATCTTGGCTGCCCTCTGCCCGGCGCTGGGGCGAGCTCCCTGCCCAGCTCCCATCTCAGCCCGAAATACTGAGCCCATCCCTCGGTTCCACGTGTGCTTCTCCACTTCATCACCTCCCCCACTGCTCAGCAAAATGTAGAACCGACGGAGCTTCTAGCTGGAGGTTTCTTCGCTCCATCTCCCAAGCGCTGGAATTTCTCACGCCTTTCCCTGCTCAATGGGAGTGCAGCATTCCCATCCCATGGACTCACAAACGCTCGTGGGCTGCATTGCATTCGGGACCATGTGGGCTTCATCCACTTCTCACGCTCTCAGGTTCTCTCCTCCACGACCATTTCCAGCTGTTAAGCCGACTCTCGTCATCCTTCAGACTCCTCAATGCTGAGGTGAGGGGAGAAGCTGAGCTTCATTTTTTACCCTAAATCCTTTATGGCGGAGAGAGGGGGAAGAGGAGACGTGCGAACGTTCCGTCCTCGGGCTTTGAAGCCTAGAAGCCAGGGCGCCCAAAAGACATTATATTGTAAGTATGTCATAAATTTTCAGTCGATTCATGCTTCCGGGCATTGATTCATTATTTTCAAGCTCTCGGCCTCGGCCACGGAGCGAGAATGGATGAGGCCATGGAGTGGCCGAGGTTTTTGGCAACACGAAACACTTGGAAAGATCAAGGCCTTGACGGGACATCAGAGAGAGCTTCCACCTGCCACACTGTTTATTTTAGTGCCTTACATGGGAGCCAAGCTGCTTTGAAATCCCGGCTCCTCATGACTCACCCCGCAGGAATTAAACAATTTCCATCCCGGCTCCGTGCTGTGGCGGAGCAGCTGTGGTTCTTCCAGGCTCCTGGAGAAGCCAATGGATTGAGCAGCTCCCAGGGGTCCCAGTACCACTGGTGAGGATGGGGACAGTGTGGTGTTCAGACGGAATGTTCCTCAAATGGCCCCGAGTTGGGGAGATCCCCTTTGGAAGGGGAGATCCCCTTTGGAAGCGCAGCCCCCAAATGGCATCGCTGTGTCTGAGTGCTGTAGGTTGGACGTCGTGCTGAGAAGGGCTGCGGTGGGGATGCCAGTGCTGCAGGGTCAGAACAGCCCCAAAGTGGCAAAACGTCCCGAAACGGGGAGCATCAGAAGGAAACATGCCCCAAACCCTGATCTGAGCTTAATGAATTAGAACTAAGTGGATGCAGAGGAGAGAAAGAAAGAAGAGGTCCCGAACTCCAGCTCTATCTCAGGGTTGCTCTGTGCCAGCAGCCCCGTGGCAGCCGGCAGCACCGTGCACAAAGCACACGTGGGTTTGGGGCATCTCGGTGCCCCGGAGCCATGCTGTCACCACTGCTCCCTCTCCCCTCACTCCTCCCCAGCTCTCCTCGTGCACTCTAAGTAAAACCAGAGCCCCGCGCTCCACATGGATCTGCTTTCCCAAAGTGAAAAGCAGCCCAAGGCGAGGAGCTGCAGAGCTCTCCACTTTCCCTCATTCCTCCCACAGGGCTGGGGACAGCCCCTCGTGCTCCACTGCTGTGTGTGCCCGCTCCATGGGGCTGCAGGGGGAGAGCCAGGAGGGTCAGGGTGCTGCATCCCTTGTCCCTACCACCACCTCTCCCAAGGGGCAGTTCCTTTTATGACCTTTATCCACTGATTCAATAGGTTTAACCAGCAGCAGAAGCCACCCTTTGTGCTAAGAGATGGGAACGGAGAGGTAAAACTACAGGGAAATGTTTTATGATTGCATTGCTCAGCATCAACTGGAGCAGAGAGCGCGAATGCAAAATCACTCCTTTGAGGTGGGAGTAAACCAAGGACGTGAAACACAACGTGATAGCAAAAGCACTGCACAGAAATGGCCCTTTGATGGTGGGCAGGAAAAGAAAATAGAGCATGGAAGCACTCCTGTCAACAACACCAGAGGATTCTCCCCAGAATCTTTACGTCCAACTTCAACAGGGAACACGCAGGCAAAGAGGAAATCAGTGCTAACGTGAGCCAAAAAAACACAAGTATGACAGCCCAGGCACCCATGGGTGCTGGCAAATGGCGCTTCTCCAGCCCCAAATTTCCCACTCCTGCCAAAACCTGCTCTGAACGACAGCCCTTTTGGAGAGATGAACCAACCCTTCCAACGCTAAATAACCGCACGATGCCAGGAAGAGGTGGTTTGCTGAAGGAAACTAATTGCTGTGGCTTGTTTGAACAACCCCAGCGCCTGGGGAAATAGGGTTAAAAGCTTACATTTTGGCAGCGGGGCTTGGGCCCCAGATGTGCTTTTCTCTGGGCCAATTTCGACACCACCGGTATCCGCAGAACCTCCTCCTGCTCTGAGGAAGTCACTACGGGACCCAGCAGGACCGGTGGCACAGGAGAACACTGAGGAATGCGGTCCTAAAAGCCAGCAATGCCACCTCCAGCCCAGCACTGGGGCATCCCTCCGTCTGGCTGTCCTTTTTCCCAAAATCTGCTGGTTTTGCACAGAAGGAGCTGGTTTGTCAAGGCGCCCGTCGGGGATTACAGTGCTTTGCTGAGGGCAGGGAGACCCGATAGAGGTTTGCAAATCCAATTTGCACTAAACCCTTCCAGTGGGTTTTGGACGGTGCACGGGATAATATCACATTAGCGTTTACCATCCGACTCCAGCAGCAGCTGCCGACATATTGAAGCACTTAGAGCTGCTCCACAGCGACTGAACCAGGAATTCCTCCTGAGACGGCGACGGTGGAGTGCTGGGAATGGGGATTTCGTGGAATCACAAAACATCCCGAGTTGGAAGGGATCATCAGGTCTGCATTCTGCCTCCGCACATGGTCACCAAAAATTCACACTGTATTTCTGAGTGCTTCCTGAACTTTGTTCCCTTTGTGAAGGACGGGCAGCCTGCCATGAGGAGCTGTAGGGTATAAGGGAGCTGTAGGTCCACCATGAGGAGCTGTAAGGCCACCATGATGGAGCTGTAGAGCAGCCATGATGGAGCTGGAGGCCATAAGGAAGTTGTACAGTCACCAAGAGGAGCTAGAGGGCCACCATGATGGAGCTGTAGGGCATAAGGGAGCTGCAGGTCCACCACGAGGAGCTGTAAGGCCACCATGATGGAGCTGTAGAGCAGCCATGAGGAACTGTAGGGTGTAAGGGATCTGTAGGGCCACCATGAGGAGCTGTAGGGCTACCAGGATGGAGCTGAAGGGCCACCATGATGCAGCAGTAGAGCAGCCATGAGGAGCTGTAGGGTGTAAGGGGTCTGTAGGGCCACCATGAGGAGCTGTAGGGCTACCAGGATGGAGCTGTAGGGCGTAAGGGATCTGTAGGGCCACCATGAGGAGCTGTAGGGCCACCATGATGGAGCTGTAGGGCGTAAGGGATCTGTAGGGCCAACATGAGGAGCTATAGGGCTACAAGGATGGAGCTGTAGGGCTGCCACAAAGAGCTATAGGGCCATTGTGAGAAGCTGGAGGCTGAAAGGAACCTGTATGGCCATCAGGAAGGAGATGTAAGGCCATGGGGAGCTGCAGGCTGCCACGAGGAATCTGTAGGCCATAAGGGAGCTATAAAGCTGCCATGAAGAGGCTGTAGGCCACCATGAGTACTCTTCTCTAAGCCAAACAAACCGAGGAATCTCAGCCACTCCTCATGCTCTCTGAACCCTTTGCCATCTTGTTGCCCTCCTTCGGACACTCTCTAAAAGTTTTGAGTCCTTCCCACCAGTGGGACATGTTTCCCTCCAGCTCCATTTCAGCAGCCCTAAAAGGTTGGTCTGGAGAAGGTTCAAAGCTGGGAGACGATGAGGGCTGCAGGCAGTGGGGAAAATCAGGGCAGGTGTGTAAAGCACGGTGGGTCAGGACTGCCTGGTGCTTTGTGTGCACGGACACCATCGTGACAGCACCATGGCACTGTACTCCTGTCCCCATGGGCAAACTGCCTGTGGGGCTCAGGGATTTCCATAGGGGTATGGAGGAGCTGAGCAGCTTCCATAAATGCAGAGCTTTGCCCTCAAAACCTCACCACCAGTGGTCCCAGGGTGGTGGCACTCAGATCTGTGCTGCCCAGAGCCACTTGGGAACAGATATGGCAGAAGTGTAGCCTGGGCAGGATGAGGCAAACAGCAGCCATCAGTCTTTCCCCACCAGTGTCCCTCCCCACAGTCACCCACCTGCCTCACACCAATGAGCCCAACCCCATTGTCATGGGCTGCACCCCATACTACCTCTTCCCCATGTCCCCAAGCACTTCAAGCAGGGATGCAGCACAGCCAGCATCCTGCAGGACCACATCCACCGCTGCCCCAGGAAGCTTGTGAGATGCTTGGAGGGCTCGTGCTGCCTTGCTGCTGGCTCCTTGCAGCCCTCTAAGCTGCTGTGGATGAGGGTGGACACCCAATGGGGGCATGGCCCTCGTAGGAGCACAGGGCTGTGGCACTCGGCGCAGGCAACGACAGCCTCTTGCCTCCTCCTGTTGCTCCACTGCTGGCACCATCCTTCCCAGATGGCTCCGTAGAGCTGCTAAGCCTCAAAAATGCAGTCTTAATAAGCCTGCACCACTTAACGAAGACAGCAGCTGCCCTGTAAAACCGCAGGCGAGCCGTTCTATAGGGGACAGCCCAGAGGGACAGGGCAGAGTGCCTGCTCCAAGGGGTGTGGGTGCATTGGTTTGTCTCCATGTCACCCACTTTGGTCCCCTACCCTATGCATGGGCATGACATTCATCTGTTCTGCCACAGGCAAGGCAGCAGAGAGGGAAAAACCCAGGGAACTACGAAATGTCTCTGCTGGGAGCATCCCATGGCTGCTCCTCCCCGTGCTGCTGCTACCTGGGAACCACAGTGCCACCGTGTCAATAGGGATGCAAGGCCCACAACCCCAAATAGGAGTGGGAGCTCTGCCCCATCCGGGGGTCCCTAAACCCGTCATCTCTTTAGAGGAGAGAATCAGAGAGCAATAAATACACTGTGTGCTCCCTGCCTGGCCACAGCCAACAACAACATCATTAACGGCAAAAAGAAACCACCAAAAGCTGCACAGAAGCTGCTGCCTGGTCACAATCTGAGCACTCGGTGCTTTAGCAGGAGGTGGGCGAGAGCAGCTCTCAGCCATGGGATGTGACTACAGAGCTGCTCCCAGCCCTGCAGTGGAGCTGCTTGCTCAGTCCATCCCCCAAATCCCAGGGACTGTTTGCTTGCTTTGAGAACTGCCATTTGCTCAGTTCCTTCTGGGATGCATTTTTCCACAAGATGAGTTTGCAGACCTCTTCACCCAACCAACATTGCCTGGAAAAACAGCCAAGGTGAAATCAAGGGCTCTCCAAAGCCCCATGATAGCAAACTCTGTGCCGGGCACCACCCAGGAGAGCTCACAGTTATGGTCTCAGCACTGCTTGTCCCCACAGCCCAGACCCTGCAAGCTCAGCCTGGCCAATGTTCAAAGGAAACCTTTCCTGCTTGGAAAAAGATTTGGTTCCATCCAAATCTAAACACTTCACAAAAAGCACCATTGATGGCACCAGCATTCCTTGTCAGGGGGCTGACAGGCTGGTGACGTGGCCTTTGAACAGCTGCAGGAGGAAATGCTTTTTTGTCATCGTTTGAGAACAACGCAGTGGCAAATGACTGTTTCAATTTAGCTCGTTGGAGTTACAAAGTGAGACCGTTTGGGGTTTCGTGACAAAGAAGTGAACAGAGCAAAACTGCTCGTGGCATTTCCCTTCCTGGAGCAGTGGCAGAAAGACTGGCTCCTTCCCATGCTGGGGATGCTCCTTCCCATGCTGGGGATGCTCCTTCACACGAGAGCATCACTGTGGCACCAGCAGCAGCCAGCTTGTGTTTCTTTTCCCTTCTTCCAACTTCAATGAGGAAAGACTGCTCCAAATGGGCCAAATCACTGGAAGAGATGCGGGGAGGGGGGAGGAGGGATTCCTTTGGTCTGATCTGCAAAGGATGGGGCTGGAGCAGGATGCTCGCCCAGATAAGGACATCAGCCGGCCCCAGAGCTGCATCCCTGCAGCATCTTTTGGGGATGCCAAGGGCATGGCAGAGCACGCAGCATTCTGATCCTGACCCTCCTGACCAGAGCTGTTCCTGTGCTTAGTGAGAGCTCGGCTCCTGGCAGCAGGGCTGTGCACACGTGCTTTAGCTTGGAGCAGCATGGAAAGTGCCTGTGGCACCAGGGGAAAAAACACAGCAGTGAAACACAGCAGCCCTGAGCCACGTGCCTGGGCCGTCCATCCACCCCACAGCATCCCCCGTCAGCCACCTCTCAGCCCCACTGGGTACCACTGGATGCTCCAGGGGAGGATGCTGCCATCACCAGGCTGCCCCAAATACAGCCCTGTGTGGGACTGCCACAGGATGGGCCTCCCTGTTAGAAAGCTGCATGCCTAATGCCACCACGTCAGGCATGGGGACAGCCAAGGTGACACTGCTCTGATTACACTGCTGCATGGGCCAGGCTTGGGACCACAGGAGAGGCATTGCACATCTCAGACCATCCCCTGCATTCATTCCCCTGTAGGTAGAAGCCGACCCACAAAGCACACCCCAGAGAGGTGAGGTTGGCCCAGCAGCTCTGCCAGGGGATCCCACTGGGAGAGCAGGGAGCTGCTGAGCACCGAGCTGTGATTCACAGCTGCACCATGGGAGGGCACCCAGTGCAACCACCACCAGCCCGGCTCTGCACCCACCGAGCCCTCCCCCTGGAACCCAGGGGTGCTCCCAACCCGGGGACCCCAGTTCCAGTGCCTGCATGTCCCTGGCTACGTCCCAATAAGCTGGGCCAGCTCCTGCATCCATCTGAGGGTGCTGCGAGGTGCTGGGTGCTCTCACCCACCCCAAATTTGCAGCCACGCAACATGAGAGCAGCCCGGTGCTGCAGGTGCCTCTGATCTGGTGCTGTTAAAAACAAACCAACCAAACACCATAAGATGTAGAAATGAAACAAAAAGAGTTGGTTTACCCCAGCACTGCTCCGGTGGGGACATGGGACAGCTGGCAGCCCTCCCTGTGCAGCAGGCAGGTGCCTGGTGATGTCCCTAAGGATGCTCACACCACAGCAGTGCCACATCCCAGTGTGGCATCATCAGCTCCGCTTTGTCACTTGGATTTGGTGCTGCTTTGAGGCGCACCTGGGCCCCAGATAAAGCCAGCAGCTTTAAAAACCAACGGGCAAACGAGTGCTTAAAACCTCTGAAAGCGTCCCTTCCGGGCCCTCCCGTCCCCACCTGATTCCTCCGCCCCGCATCGCGCCGCGTCTCCGCGCTTCTGCTGTTCGACCCGGCAGCGCACAGCAATGCGGGATCGGGGATTCGGGATCCACAGGTGATCCCGCTGACAGAACCGGGACTTCGACACAGGGCCGGAGCTCCCGACCGCCCCTCCCGCCGCAACGCCCCGGCGCCGAACTGCGGGGTCGGCTCCCCGAGCAGAGATCGGATTTAAATCAGTGCCGGCCACGAGCTACCATATATGTGCAATAAAGACATCTGAGGTCTACGTTGTTTTGTTAAAGCCTTCGTACGGAGAGTGGGAAATTCCCTCCCTCGACGCCGCGCCGCCGTTGGCCTCCGATCCCCGCGGAGCTCCGGATGCCGAGGATCGGAGGGACCGAGGAGGGCAGAGCCGGTTGGAGGTGACGGTGCGGCGGATCCTTTCCGTTTCTTAAGCTAATATTTAGACAGGACGCGTTTTCTCCCCTAACCCGAAAGCGCCGCAGCACGAGCCGTCCGAGCCGTGTTTGCCTTTCTGCGCTGCGGGACGCTCTCCAAGTATGAAGCAAACTCCTCCGGCAGCCCCAGCGGCACCGGACGGGCGGGGGGCAGCGGGGGGCAGCCCGGTTCTGGAAGCACCGCTTCGTGGGGCGGCTCCGCTTGTTGGGCTCCGCTTGTTGGGCTCCGGGGGTGCGAGGGGTCGGCGGCAGAGCCGGGACCGGGCTCGGAGCGATCCCCGGGGGTGCGGGAAGGATCTGTGCGGGATCCGTGCAGGTGCTCCCGGTTCCACGGGGGGTTTCTTACCTGCAGGCCGGGCCGGTGCGCAGCGCTCAGCGGCGGCTCCGCGCTTGGACCGGGACGCGCGTGGGACCGGGAGCCGCCATCGACGAGAAGCGGTGCGGTTCGGTTCGGTTCGCTGGTGCTGAGCCCGGCACGGCTCGGTTCGGCTGTGGCACGGCTGCGGCACGGCTCGGCTCAGCACGGAGCGGGGGGGGCTCGGCCACCGCCTCCTCCCCGCGGCGGGGGGCGGGTTTGGAGCGGGTCGGCTCCCGAGCCCCGCCCGGTCCCGCCTCCCTCCCCCCGGTCCCGGGCTGAGCTCCGGGCCGAGCTCCGGGGCCGTTCCGCCGCCCGGTGCCGCTCCCGGTGCCGCTCCGCACCCCGCGCATCGTTTGATCTAATCCGTAATTTCTTTTCTTTTACCCCTTCTCCGTTTGCCAAAGGGAATAAGAAATAGTTGGGAGAGATGGGGGTCCTCCATCCCCCACGGAGCTCGGGGACGAGGAGCAGTGTGACAAGCTCTGAGCCGTCAGCCCCCGGCCAGGCTGCAGCGATGCTCTAATATGGCGATTGGGGAGAAGTTATTTCTAATCATAAAGAAATCCAGGTCAGCCAGACAAAGAGAGATGTCAAGGAATTGAAATCCTACCAGAAACACATCGAGTTTTAGGCAAACAGAGGCTCAAAGTGCTGCAGTCCCAAGGCCAGAGGGGACACCGGGCCCTGGCAGCTGATGGGACACGGGGTGACCTTGGGATGCTCCAGAAGAGCCAAGGACGTCCCCTCCCTTTATCTCAGCTGTCTCCTAATGGGACAAGCACTTCTCCAGCCAAATCCATGCCCGTGTGCTCACTGCAGCACTGCAGGACGGGTGGAAGCATCCCTGCTGCTCCCCTGTGACCACAGAAAGCCAATGTAGCCGAAAGAAAGAAGCAAAAAGCGACGTTTCTTTCAGGCTTGGTGACAAACAGCTGCTCTCCGCCCTGCCATCATTACGCTCCAGAGTTAACAGCCTCACCAGCAGCCCCCGCTTTGCTGCGCTCTCATGGCAGCCCCTCTTCACAGCCTGCAGCACAGAACTCCCCTCCCAATGTGGGAAAGCAGCAAGATGTGCAAATAGGCACTGCAGCAGAGCCTGAGCAGCTTAATGACTTCTTTCTCCCCCCCCCCCCCCCATTGTCCAGTCCTCCAGCCCCCCCAAAATGTTTGCTTTTGGAAGAAATGCGATCTGAGTGCTGGGTTGGTCGTTGTGCAACACGGAGGGCGCAGGCTGGGGCAGGCTGGGATCAGGCTGTGTGCCCACCTGGGGCACCTGGCTGAGATCTGGGGGGGTCCTGGCAGCCACCTGCACTTCCCCGAGCAAACAAACAAACAGAGACCCGGTGTTCACAGCACGGAGGGGGGGGGGAGGTGAAACTGAAATCCTGTTTGCTGGGATCGCTGAGGGGAAAGCAGCAGGAGGTAAAGAAAGCAAAGTTAATTGGCTTGGTGGTTAGGTGAGTTGGCAGCCAGCGGGATGCTTGCTTTTAGGGACAGATTAAAGCCAAGCTAACTGTCACCCTTTGCACCTGGAGGTGTCCCCTCTGCTGTTCCCCAGGTTCCAGCTCAGCCTGGTTCCAGTGCAGCGTTATCAGGGGTTGGGGGTGAAGATGCCTGACTCCTGTGCTGCTCAGTGCTGGGGGTGGGCAGGGCACGTGCCTGGCATCCTCCTCTTAGCAGGAAGGAACACTGCACTGACACTCTGACTAACTTGCTGGGCTCAGGATCTGTCTGAAACAAATGGAGAAATGCTGAGAAGAGCAATGAGAATCCCCCAGCACCCAGCTGCACATGGAGCAGCACCTCCATCGCTCCTCTCTGCATCTCCCATCCAAGCTGAGCACTGCCTGCTGGATACTGCAGTGTTGCATTGCAGTGTGAGCTCCAGAGATGCTGAAGAGACCAAAGAAGAGACAAATCTGGTTGGGAAGGAACACAGATGCCCTTCAAAAGCTAACCATGCTGGGCACCGCCAAAGGGGCTGCTCTTGGTGTGGGGTGCTCAGGAGGAAATGACCATTGGAAATGGAGGGATCGGAGGACTAGAAACTCAGCACTCCTCTATGGCACGCTGCTTCCTTCTCCTGCCTCCCTCCTGTTTGTTTTTGCAAGTATGAATACACTGGGACTGTTTCCTTTAACTCACGCCGTGTTTTGCCAGGGGTCTGGGTGACCTCCCCAGAAGGGTCTGCAGAGCCCATGGTCCCTGTGGTCCCCATTTCCCGTGATGGTGATGGGACCCCCAGCCCCAGCGCACCAGTAACGCCGCGTGTTGCCAAATGGGAGCCCGATGGGTTTGGCCCCACGTGCTGCTTTGTGCCCAACATAACAATGCTCCACTTTGACACATCCAGCAGCATCCCACGATCCCTTCGTGCTCTGCAAGCAGAAGGCAGCAGCAGTCCTGCCAAAACCCCAGTAGCTGCTGAGCAAACAGCCTAATGTGAACCAGCCCTGATGGAGCGGGAGGGAACGTGCCCGAAAAAGCATCGAAGGCGTTTGGGAGCCGTAACAAAAGCACATGATGTCACAGAGGCATTGTGGAGTGATCAGGAAGCACAGCCTGGGACCATTTGCATCTTTCCTTTTAACTAACATTTTCCTAATGACGTGTGCAGCGTGCTGAGTGATATGCAGTTTCCATTGGCCTTGGGGGGTTCGCTTGAGAGCCCAAATGTCATTGCGCCTGGCCCCACACCTCACCCCTTCTCCTAAAAGCAAAAGAGCAAACGAAGTGCAGCAAGCAACCAAGGGGCTCCCACTGAGGTCTGGGAGCCACTGTTGTTTGCCTTGGCTGCCTCCCATTGACCAGCCAAGCTGCCCTTGATCCGCGTGGGTTTATCCGGCCCCATGCTGATGCCTTGTAGGATAACAGCAGAGCCTGGAGAGTTCTTCTGCTCCTCTGGGAATTCCTGTTTGCAGCTGCACAAGCAGTCTGGAGAAGCAGCATGGTGGGGTATGGTGCTGGGTAAAGCTGCATGGTGGGATCTGCTGGGCATGTTGGCCCCGTGGAGGTGCTTGCACGGGTGGTAAGAGTGGTGTTAAGCCCAGGAACGAGCAGTCTGGGGATGCTCCCTGGCTGTGCATGGCCTCTGGAGTGGCACATTCAGCTGTTGTGCTTCCAAACACCTCCCCGTGGTGCAGCCCAGCCCATCCAATGTGAGAAGCTGTTGAGGAAATAGAATCATAGAATCGTGGCGTGGTTGGGTTGGAAAAAAATTCAAAGCTCACCCAATTCCAACCCCCTGCCGTGAGCTGCCTGCCCCACACCAGCTCAGGCTGCTCAGGGCCCATCCATGGCCTTGGGCACCTCCGAAGATGGGACACCCACTTTTTGGAGAGCTCCTGTGCTCTCAGACAGGCGTCCTTAGAGACGTCCATCCATCTCCGTTCCATTCCTTTGTCCCTAAGGCCAGCTTCCCATCTCAACCATCAATTCCTTAAATAGAGATGACACCATGCAACAGAGCCCAGTTGCAAACCCAACGCCATCAGCTGCAGTCCCAGCTGCAACGAAGTCTTGGACATCTTCCCATCTCTACATCACCCCAAAAAGCTCTGGCTTCCCACCTGAGGTTAGCACTGCCCCGGGCTCCCGCTCACAGCCTTACCCATTGGATTCCTGGAGAGGAACCACTGGAATGGGGTGAAAAATTGGCAACAGACAGAAAGTACATGGTACGGAATGTCACGCTCCAAATCCACCATGAACAAGTGTCCGTAAACACCGAGGGGGAAAACCTAAGCAATTAAGTCATTTTCAATGTCAAATAGCCCACGGACCCCACATTCGGACATGACAGATGAACAAAAACATAGGCATTAAAAATTCCTGAAAACTAACAAAGGAACAATGATTAATTTCTCTCTGTTCCAGGGCAATCGCATTATATACACACAAAGGAGTCATAAAAATTCCAGGATGACGGAACAAAATCCTTACAGAGCTCCACGGATAAAATACAACCGCGTTGGAAGGAGTTGGAACGGTCCACGCAGGGAGCACAGTGGCTGCAGCTCATCGTATGGAGAAATCCCTCCATCCTCCAGTCAATGATCCCATGGGGTCCCAAGAAGGGGAGAGTCCATGGTGACAAACCGTGGTGCTGCCAACGTCCCCAAGGAGCCTTGGGAAGGGAGAAAATCAAAAGCACTTTCATCCGAGAGAGGGTTTTGCTCTCCAGTTATGGGGAAGATATTCCAAACCCAAACCACAAAGCAAATATCATTAAGGGAGGCCGTGGTTTCGCTCGTTGGCTTTTTAGGGGATGTTTTTCATCAGAAACGGCTGTTTAGTCTGCAAAGGGACTCACAGAGGTGCTGAGCAGTGAGTGCCCCTACGCTCTGCCCTGTGCACAGCAGTGAGATGGATGGGCGCTGGGGACCATCACTCTGCCCACAGCAGATGTCTCTGTTGGCAGCAAGCCCAGCTCAGGGTCCCCTTGTCCCTCTGTCCACACTGCAGGGCAGCACTCAGCCAGCGGGGATCCCGTATCCTACTGGGATCTGGGAAAGTGTGAAACTTTGGTGCGCAAGGGATGGGATAAGACATGGGGGAAAAAAAACACATGGCGACACATGGAATGGCTCCAGAAATGGCTCCAGAAATGGCATAACACACCACAGTGCTGGAGCAAGAGTGGGATGGAGTGGGAGCCCTGGTGAGCTCTCACCTATGGCTGTGGGGTGTCTGTGTCCCCATGTCCCCACGTCCCCACCCATCGCTGGCAGCAGCCCTGGTCCCAGACTCCTGTCCTGGGGAGGTGTGCCGGGCGAGAGCCATGGCAACTCTTACACAAAGTGTCAACAAAATCAGCCAAAGAATGACTTTCTCATGAAGTCTCCGGGGAGGCAAAAGGAACTCAGGCCAGACCTGCCTGCCATAAAACAGGCTTTAAATTTTTTGCAGCGGAGGCTGAAGCAGAGCTGAGCTGAGGGTTTGCTCTGGCTCCGTTGCGTCCAATGGAAGGGAATAGCTTGGGTCAATGGGAAGGGTCAGTGCTTGGGGATGGGTCTTGGAGGGGGACGAGAGGGACACTTTGCATTAACTCTGCTTGTTGTTTGGCATACAACTTGAAAAACAATTTTCCTTTAAAACTGAATTAAAAAAAAAAAAAAAGTAATGATAATTATTTTGTTAATGAAAAAATGCAGCCAGAAGGCAGCTTTCTCAGATCCACGTGCATCGCTCCTCTCCGTGGGCCATCCAGGACAGGTCTGCAGCTCCCGCAGCCCCTCCCGACTCAGTCACACATCTGAAGCCGACCCCAAAACACAGCACAGAAGGGTCTGACACAAAGTTGGGAACCCGCCAAGAAATTCCTCATGGAAAGCAGTCGGCGAAGCGTCGATCAGTGGGGTCCCTGCCTGGCGAACCCCTGTCGGTAACGGTGAATTACGAGCAAGCTCTGGGTTGAAATGAGGCAGAATAAATCTAATCATATTTTTATGAGCCCCTTTTCCTCCCGTGGGCCGAGCTCTGAGCGCACGCTGTGCAGTGGGAAGGCTCTGCCTTCCTCCCCATCCATCCCCTTCGCAGGGTCGGATCGTTGCCAGATGGAGCTGTTATGGATGGGGTCCCCGGAGTGGGGCTGTGCCCATAGGGCACCCTGCCTGCAGCACAGCCATCTCCAGAGGGCTCCTTCACACCTATTTAGGCATGAAGGTCACAGAGCAGATCTTGCCTGGTGCATTATAAACTGCATTTCAACCCCGCATTTCAAATTTGCCCTTTGTTTCTCGCAGGGAAGGGAGGTTTGTTCCTTAAGGGATGTCTGGCTGGGAACCAAGGATGGATGGTGCCCGAGGAGGGATGCTCTGATCATGGGGATGCACGGCATTCCAATGAGATGGCCCTGCATGATGCCACTGCCCAACTCAGCCCCTTTGTAACCCTGGGGTTTGTTCAACCCTGCCCACTGGAACTCGATGATCTTTGAGGTCTTCTCCAACCTAAAACATTGTATGATTCTATGGGTTTGGAACTTCTGCCTCGAAGCAGAGCTTGGTCTGCAATGGGTTTGGCACTGGTGGAACCACTGGGATAATGTCCTGAAAACACTGTGAGGAGGGTAGGAGATACAGCGAGTGCCCTCAGTACCATAAAACACACCTTTGGGAAGAGCAGCCCCATGGAAAACATGGCACAGAACAGCCCAGAGCCCGACCCTCCCCATGGGTCCTTTGGGTCCAGTTCCTACCCTGCAGCAGCCCACATCCCGCTTGGACAGCACTGCCCCATGGCCCAGACAAACCCACCGAGGAGGAACCCAGCTGTCAGAAGTGCTGGTAGTGCTGCTGGATCCTCCTCTCCTTGCAGAGGAATCGAACCACCCAGCTGTTGCTTTGCACTGGGGTAATGAACCCATACTTTTGCTGAGCGTTGCAGCAAGGAAGTGCTGCCAGACCCCAATTTCCCATGGATGAAGCACCCCTGGGCTCATGGCAAAGCACTGCGGGGAATTTGGGGAGCTCAGGCTGAGGACTGCAGCAATTCTGCAAATAAATCACCCAAACCAATTCGCCAGTTCTGTTGTCCGCTTGATTGGGTTGTTTTTTTCAGGTGACACATGAAAATGGCAGCTCGGAGCAGAGCTTTGCACTGCACGCTTTGCCCAAAGGGATGCAAAGGACTTTGAGCGTTCAGAGGGAGCAACAACCCAACTTTGAGCTGAGCCACATCCCAGTCAGGACATGGGGAGCAGCAGTGGGGTTTGAAGCAGCCCCCAGAGTGGGAGATAGGAACACAACAGTGGGTTCTGCTGCATCTCTGAGGTGATTGACTGCGTTGGAAAACCCTTTTGTCCATTGGAAAAGGACGAGCCCAGCAAGGCGAGTGTGCACAGTGCACACACAGAGGGAAAAGAGAAATTAATTAAAAAGAAAAGAAGTGAAAAATAAAATGCATGCTGAACCAGCCTGTCTGAGCCCCTTGGGCTGCTATCGAGATGCACGATGCTTGCCCTCGGTACCCACTCCACAGCCAATAAATCCTTCTCTTCGTTAAACACTGCAGGTCTCAATTAATTAAATGAGCACAACAACCACAGCCCCCCTAGGCAATTAGAGAAGTGGCTGGGTAATTAGATGGAATGTTAATTTAATTTCCAGGAGGGAGAAGGAAAGAAAAAAAAAAAAGAAAGGGAAAGGAGGGAAGCAGGAAGGGGCAAATGGGATTATGTTTGATGAGAGGGGAATTAAAAGTCACTCAGTCATAGAGCAATTAAAGAAAAGTCCTCAAATTGCTCCTCTAGAAGGATGGGACCACCGGGTGGTGTTGTGAGTGATGCTCACCTCGATCCCTCTGGGACCTCGTGGGGACCTCAGGGAGAAAGGATGGGGATGGGGGGCACAGCTCTGAGCTGAGCCGGGTGTGCAGCGCCCGCTCAGTGCATCCCTTCCCCATCACTCAGAGCCGAAGGCTGAACCCTCCTGCAGACCCCCATAGGACGAGGGCAGGAGCATGGCAGAGGGTGAAGCAGAGAGTTTGTGACCCGACACAGCTTTGGGATGCGGCACACTGCTCGCCAGCACTGCCAGTCTGATTTTATTAGCTAAAGCCACATGAGACAAAGCAGAGACCCACACGCCGGGCTGCCAACGCCAGCTCTAATTCGAGCACCTACAACTCACCAGCTTGTAATTATGATGCGGAGCATTCACAGCAGTCCGGCAGGAAGAAATATTTTCCACCAGACAGACGGCTGCGTCTGGGCATTCAGTCCAAGGCTGGGAGGAGGGAGGTGAATGGAGGCAGAGCGGCTGCTTGGCGATGGCATGGGACAACCCACGGTGTCCCCAGTGCTGCTGGTATGTGATGGTGGAATGGGGCTGGGACACAGATCTGTGAGCTGGGTAGGGAAGGATGGATAGACAGCATCCCCTGCACCTATGGGTGCTCACACTGCTCTCCAGCCCCGAGGACCCTGTCTCTGTTCAGTGCCCCACAGCCCTATTTGGTCCCACATCTCCATCCCTGATCCCACAACACCATCACTGATCCTGCATCCCCATTCCTGGTGCCATATTGCCATCCCTGGTCCCATGGCCCCACCTTTGGTCTAATGGTTCCATCCCTGGTACCATATTCCCATCCTTGTTCCCACAACCCCATCCTTGGTACCACATCCCCATCACTGACCTCACATCCCCATCCCTGGTCCTATATTGCCATCCCTGGTCCCATGTCCCCACCCCTGGTCCCATATCCCCATCCTTGTTCCCATGTCTCCATCTCTGGTCCCACGTTGCCATACCTGGTCCCAAATCCCCATCACTGATCCCACATCCCCACCCTTATTCCCACGTCCCCATCCCTGGTCTTGTGTCAAAGAATCATAGAATGGTTTGGGTTGGAAGAGACCTTTAAGATCATCTAGTTCCTCCTCCCCCGCTATAGGCAGGAACACCTCCCTCTAGACCAGGTTGCTCACAGTCTCATCCAGGCTTCCAGGGAGGGGGCATTCATATGTCCCCATCCCCAGTCCCAGGTCCCCATCCCTAAGCTCAACCCCAGCTCTCTTGAAGCCTCAAAAGCCTCATGGGGATCACTGGGAGGGAAAAACCATTCTGTGCACCCGGAATTAAGCATTTGCTTCAGCTCCATCCCTCCAACCAACAGCCCCTGAGCAATGCACTCTATCACCCGTGGGGTTTTGCAGGAGCTCCATGTGCCCTCGGGATGCTGCTGCCCTTTACTGTTTATTTGCTGAGCAGTAATTAGAGTGGTGCAATTATAATCAGTGCTGGTTTACAGAAGAATCACTTTGCTCTGTGCTGGGGCCCCCCTGCTCTCCCAGCCACGTGCCAAAACAAACCAAGCCATAGGAGCCCAACCACGCCAACCCAGAGCTTCTGCACCAAAAGGGATGCAAAGAGGGGATGGGAAATGGGGTGAAATAGGGGGCTGGGGACCCCCATCCCTCCTGGGATGGCCGTTGGTCTTCGGGAGAAAGGCTGTGGGGGGAGCGTGGGGCTGAGCTGGGAAATGGAGCCCAGAGCTTCGTGTTGAGCACAGCTGCGAGGGAAAAAACCTCCTCAGCCCCAAAACCTGCGGATGAAAATATTTACATTTTCTTCCTGTGCTTTCAAGGCTGGCTTGGAAATAATAATAATAATAAAAGAAGAAGCATTTTCATTTGGGGAAGCAGTTCCCTGGTTTTTGTTGTTTTTTTTTTTTTTATGGGTCTCTTCCAAAGCTCAACGGGTGAAGCTAGAGCTAAAAATGCACCTTTTCAAATCAGGTGCTTTGGGAGAATTGGTGTTGAAACGCAGCTCTATGAGGAGGATTTGGAATGCTGCTACACATCGCCTCCACCAACTGCTGCCCTCACCTCTGCAGATAAAGCACTAATCCCTGGGTTTTGGCAGACCTCTGGAAGCTTGGACGTGTTGCTGCAGGAAGCCCAAAGGGAGTAGCTGCAGCTCTGGGGTGAGGTGAGGAGAAGGGGCTGTGGGGCTGCCATTGTGCCTACATTTGTGAAGTGTTCTCCCACTTCCAACTGCAAACTGCATGTGCCACCTGGAGTATCATTGTCCTCCCAGTGCCACCTCTGCATTGGAGGCCCCAGGCAGCAGTGCTGTCCTCATCACCATCCCCACTGCCATCCTTTCTCCATCGTCACCAATGCCATCGTCATCACCATCACCATCCCAATCCCCATCCCAGTCCCCATTCTTATCTTATCCCTATCCTATTCCCCATCCCCATCCCCCTTGCCATCCCATTCCCGATTGCCCTCCCCATCCCATCCCATCCCATCCCATCCCATCCCATCCCATCCCATCCCATCCCATCCCATCCCATTCCCTCCTCCACAGAACCCAGTGAGGCAGCTGAGGAGGACACTGCCCTCATGCCCCCAATTTCCCATTGCTCTTTGCTTTGTCCTACAGCAGACACCAGTGCTGGGAGGGGGTATTACTTTTCCCCAGGGCTTTGAGGGGATTTAAACAGGATTGGGAAGGAAGGAACCGCTCTGCTGCTCCCAGCAGCGCTTTGGTGGCCTTGAGCCTAGCAAAGAGCTGCTCTGAATTGCTGCTGGTGGAGCTCAGCCAGGGATGGACACTATTTCCTGAGCTGTTTACATTGCTGAGATGTTACACCTCATTCCTGGCGCGGGCCGAGGTGCCCGTATGGATGCACCCACGCAGGGCGAGCGCCTCCGAGGTTCTGCTGTCATTGATTTTGTGTTGGGAAACAAAACAACGGAGCTCAGTGCTGCTGCAAGGTCAGACCGTAGGGAGAGCATGATTTGCAAAGGGGCTGGGGCAGAGCGGGGCTGAGGAGCAGGATGTGGCCATACAAGCTTGGATACGTGTCCATATTGCTTGGGCATGGAGAGGTTTCAGCACCCCATATGCCACCAGGCGGATGCTTCTCTGCAACTTCGATGCCCCTATATTTCTAAGCCAAAACCAGGCAGGGTTCATGAGTTACAGTGATTTCCTCCTGACTCACACCAGCCTCATCCCAAGGCATGCTCAGCCCCAGGGCTGCAGCAGGACAGCTCTGCTCGCACGGCAGGCGCGCAGCCAGCCCCAACCTCACCTCCGGAGGATGCGTTTGTAGACAGTTTACAGATCTGCCTTCCTGCTCTTAAATATTTGGGGTCCTTTTGTTTCCCCTCACCTGGAAAGGAGGTGTGAGAAAAGTCCCTGTCCCCAAGTGACACCGCAATGTCACCGCGTTCCTCCTGCACATCCCTCGTTTTGCAGCCAGCAGAGCGGGACGTGGCAGCACAAAGGGGCTCTGTGCTGGCAAGGTTGGCACCAGGCACACTGCAGGGGTTCAGCAGCCCCAGGGCAGCAACCTGAGCATGGAGCTCAGGGGAGTGCAGAGGTGACACTGTTTCTTCTGCTCATTCCTTTCTTTGGGGCTTGCAACAAGTGGTTTCCCCGCGGGCAATCTGACACGGAATGGTGTTTGTTGAAGCAGGAAAATGGCATTTTTCTTGTACTGCAACCCCATGAAGTGCTTTGGAAATCTGTATGCACTCTCTTTTTAGGGGCACCCTACCTGCCCCAGCACGGGGTGCACATCCCCATAGGAGCCCCAGCCCCAGGTTGGGGGAGCACAGCCCCGATCGCTGGGCTGCATCCTGCCCTTTTGTTCTCTAGTCAGAGCATTTGGCCATTGGGTGCCAGCCACAAGAGCTGCTGCCTGCTTCCTCCCTTGGCACGCAGCAGTGCTGGGCGCTGCTGGCCAATTCCTGCTTGCGTAAACAGCGAAGCTAACGAAGATAAATGAGGCTGCATGACAAGGCACGGCGGATGCCAGCCCGCCCTCCCCAGGGAACCAGGGCATGCTGCAGGGCCACGCGCTGCCTGGGGACCACAGCATCCCAGGAGGGGTTTTATGAGTTGCCTTCATGGCAGAGCAACCCCAATGCCTGCTCCAGCCAGGCAGGGGGTTCTCTTGTCCATTGGGTTTCACTGGGATAATGTCCTCCCTGTCCCACCACTGCACTGGAGGAAGGAGACTATAGGCAGCAGCATTATCTCCGTTCCAACCCCCATCCTCATTTCCATCCCACTCACATCCCCATCTCCATCCTAATCTCTATCCCAATCCCCATCCTCAATCGCGTCACATCTCCATCTCCATCTCAATTCCCATCACCCATCCCGATCTGCATCTTCAACCCCATGACACCTCCACCTCCACCTCCACCTCCACCTCCACCTCCACCTCCACCTCCACCTCCACCTCCACCTCCACCTCCACCTCCACCTCCACCTCCATCTCCATCTCCATCCCCATCCCCATCCCCATCTCCATCCCAATTTCTATCCCAATCCCCATCCCCATCCCATCCCCATCCCCATCTCCATCCCAATTTCTATCCCAATCCCCATCCCCATCCCATCCCCATCCCCACCCCAATCCCCATTCCCATCCCTTGGGTTTCTGCATGGCTCAACCCAAGGAAATCACTGCCACCATCGCTGCCCATTGATGTCCCCTCTCTCTGGCGTGGCACCGCACTCTGAGCCACATCTACTCAGGGCTACAAGAGGTTAATATTATTAAAAAAAAAAAAAAAAAAAAATGTCTTGAGGCGAGCGAATGCAGCAGCAGAACACAGCACCCTGCCAAGAAGCTTATCTGAGGCTCTTTGTGAACAAAGTGAACCCGGGAAGGTGGCGAGGCTCCGTGGCGGGGAGCAGGGATGCGCGCCAAGACCACTGCTGTTGGCCAGGGGAGAAATTTCCATCTTAGTGAGGAGCCACCCTGCTCCGATAACCACACTGTGCCCGGCGCATGGCAGCAGGATGGGGCCCTGTTCCCCTGGAGCTGGCTCTGATGGGTTCTCTGTGCCCAAAATGTGAATTGGGCCATTTTCTTTTAAAGTTGGTCTGTCGGAATGGGAAAACTCAACCAAATGGTGAATACTGGGGCAGCATCCCATAGTAAGGCATGGGGCAGGCATCCTCCCTCCCCTCCCCCCATCCCAGCACACCCTTCAGTCCTACACTGGGACAGAAAATGGGTGCTGGGGGAGAAGGCAGGCACTGCACAATGAGCTGCTCAGCCCTACAACCTCTGCAAGCAGATGTGAATGAGCCGCACGTCTGATGGGAAAATCTGGGAGCAGCCAGAATTTCACAGCAGCCCCGACCCAAACTTTCTGCTTCCCAAATCCTCCCGGGGTCAGGAATGGAAAAAGAACAGCTCCAACCCAGCGCCTGGCCGGGGTCAATAAAAATCAGCTGTGACCGAGCGCAGCCCGCCCCTAATTGTGTTTATTTATAATTGGGTGGATTGGTGGCTCAGCACCGAGCTGGGCTCTGCCAATTCCTGGAAACTGAATCCCCGGATCACTTCTCCGCAGCTACTGTGCACAGGTGAGAGCAGAGTGGAGGCGGCTCTACGGGTCCTCAGTGCTCCCCAAAGGAGACACACAGCCAACCAAGGGGAAATGCAATGGGAAATTGGAGATTTTGGCTGCTTGAGCACTTGGGAATTTTTCCTTCTGCTCGTTGTCCCTCCTGGTGGGCAGCATGGAGCCACGGGGATGGGACAGTGCTGAGGGACCCCTACAAGCCCAGCCCTATAGGGACCCCAGTAGGGCTCAGCAGCTCGCACTGCACTGGGGTTGGTGCTTGGGGTGCCACATGGGGCAGGACATGCAGGACATGCTCACACCGCAGCTCCTGCATGAGCACTTGGCTTTCTCAAAGGATTCTCCATTAGGGTTTGGTTTATCTTGTCTTTCTCTTTCCTTCCTTTTGCAAAAACCCTGTTTGGACAACGAACGGCAACATCCTCACTCCACACAGACAGGGATTAAAGTGAGCAGACGCCTGTTTGCTCACCCCAGCCAGGGAACAGGACCTGAGCCATCCAGCATGAGTTTGTCTTGTCCCAGCTGGAGGTTCCTGCTGCGGTTGGATGCCTGCAGCTGCAGCTCGCCTGCTCAGAACAGCCACTTCCCAAGGAATCGGGGTGAAGGAGTTGGTCCTGGCACGCTCAAGAGCTACTGCTGCTGCAGGAGATCCCCAAAATTCTCCAATCCCACCATCTGCACGGAGCTCTTCCACCTTTTGCATCCCTGCACTGCACGAGGCGCTTGAAAAGGAAGGAGGATGGGTAAATAGGTTGTGTTAATGGGTGGGCTCTCATTTAGATGCTCAGAGCTGCCTGCTGCTCTAGGATTACCCCGTCATTCCCTCTCCTCAGCCAAAAGGAGAGGATCAAGGGAGCTGAGCACCTCGCTGCAGCCTCTCAAGGTGATATCAGATTATTGACTTTCTTGGTTCTCAGCAGCTCTGGCTGCAAGGATGGATGGAGCCGCAGACCTGCGCCAACCAACACAGCTTCACGTGGGCACAGGAACCCAGAGCACCACCCCTGGTGCCAAGCAGAGCCCTGAGCATAGCGAGCCCCATGCAGAGCCCCAGGAGCACCCATAGGCAAAGGGAAGCAGGCACATCAGTTGTCAGCGAGCAATGCAGCTGGGCAGGAGTGGGGCTGGGTGGCAATGGGGTAAGCCCTGGCACTGCGGAGCCACGGCCGAGCCTGGCTCACAGGCAGCACTGCCAGATAACAGAGAGCTCATTAAGCAAATTGCTCCCTGCCCGCTCTGTTTTCCTAGAGCCCCAGCCAGACCCCATGACTATTTATCTTGGCTTTGAAGTCTCCACCCCTCGCTGCGCTGCATGAGCGGCGTAACCGCAGAGCTCTGCTAATAGGAACCAAAGCAGGAGCTGCTGCTGAGCTCTGCAGGAAAGGAGCTCCAAGCAGCTCAGACACGGGGCGTTCCTATTCCCATTGGGACACCCTAAAGCCACATCCACACCTGGGATTCTACGCTGTCCCTCATTGTCACGTTGGCTCTCTGTGCTCTCGTCCACTTGGGTTTCAACCCAAACTGAGCCCTCCAGTGCCAATGGCCACGCAGAGGTTCTGATTCTGCCAAGGCCACATCTGGGGTTTGCCCTCAGCCATCCACTGAGGCTAAAGGGATACATTAGTGGTCCCTACAGCACCCAGACCTCAGCCCAGCTGCACTGGAGCTCCTTTTGGGGCAGATTCTCTGATTCACCCACCATTTCCCTGGTGGCAGAAGTGGGTCTGGAAAGCCAACCCAGAAAGATAAATCTTTCCTCACATCTCATTGCATCCCAAAGACTCATGCCTGGACAAGGAAAAATGGAGCGTGCTACGCTTCAAGCAATGCAGAAGAACGTGGGGGAGTGGAAGGCTGTAAGCAGACAAGATGCTGCAATGTTGGCCAGACCCAACCCACTGCTCGGGGGAACGCCTGTGAGCTGGCCAGACCCACAGCTCTCACCTCCCATCGGCTCTGTGACGCTTTGGATTCCTTCTGGGAATCCCAACATTTGGGTAATTCCCTATAGGAATCCTTTCTCATTGGCCTTCCCAGCCAACCCAGCTGCAGCTCCTCTCCATCAGCATCCACACATCCTCCCGTGCATTCCTGCTGCCCAGCAGCGCCGGAGCTGCTTTCCTTCACCCCGCAATTCTCACCAATGAGGTCATTTTTATTTCCTGAGACAGTGGCCAAAGCCCCCCAGCAGCTCACCAACACCAGCGTAATGAAAATTCTTCTTTGTTTCAAATGTGATTCACAGCTAATATCTGGCATGAAATACTCCAAAGAGAATGTGCAGATCCCGGCCCCAAGCAAGAGAATAGGGGCTGATTCCCTTTTAGTCTACACACACACGTGCATATATACATAGCATATAAATATATATGTGTATGTTCATATACACAGGGAGCTTTTACAAACCTGCCACGCTCCAAAGATGTACAAAAATCATTGCCCTCGATGCTAAATTTCCCTTCTCAGATCTGGGAATCGGAAAGGGCTGAGCCTGGTGTTTGCTGGGCGGGTCCATCCATCTTCCTTCCCTTAGCACTGGAAAGAATGCCCCCAACCTCCTTGGGTGGCTTGGTGTTCTGCTTTGGCCATTTTGCTCCTAACGACTCCAGGAGGAGGACTGATATGCAGGCGGCTCATTTTGAGGAATCAGGCTGAGTTTTATTGGGGCCAGGAGTAGGCTTTTATTTTTCCAAGCTCAGGGAAAGTGTGCTCAGGCTGATAAATATCTGTCAGCAAAGCTATTAGCTGATTGTGTGAACCGCAGAAGGCAAGAAAGCCTTTTGGCATTCCCAGCAGAGCTGCTCAACAGTCTGTTCCTCCATGCAAGATTTCCATTGCATTTCTTAGAGTGTTTTCTGCAGCCCCACAGATGCACTGGTCTATTACCAGCAGCTGCATGGAACGACAAGCATCATTCACCCAAAAATCTCTACTGAGTGGCAGCGCAGCATCACTTCTCCTCTTGGTTTTCCTATTGAGAATGGATTCACCTCTGCTGCAAACTCAGCACCTGCAGTGTGAGCCCCTAGATGCTACAGCAGGGACCCATAGGGGACCCTCACAGGGAGGGACGGCGCTTCTGTGCCTCAGTTCCCCATCCATAAAATAAAAACCACAGCCATTCAGTCCCAAGTCACCCACAGAGAGCTCCCTGCAGGTGATTCCCACTGGTGTGCAGTGCCAAACTCCAAGTTCCCATTCCCAGAACGATCCCACACCTCTCCGTGAAGTTTCTACATCACAGAACCACAGTGGTCAGAACAGACGTGGATCTGGAGGTCACCCATTCCAACCCCCCCTAAAGCACATTCCCTACAGTAGGTTGCTTAGGGTTGTGAAGAGAACCCCAGAATCCTCCCCCAGAAGCCCCAGCACAGAGCAGCAGTGAAAGAGGACGCTTGCTATTTCCTCCCTCACCTGCCTGGTGCTTAACACCAGCAGTGCTTTACGGCAGAGCAGGGAGAGGCGGTGATTTATCGTGCTGAAATAATTGGGGTCAGCAGAACTGCCACGCTCCTCGGGGAGCCCCGCTCAGCACTGCCTCTCCTTTTGACAGAGCTGGCAGCAGCAAAAACAGTGATTTACTGCAGCAGCAGAGATTTACATCTAATCCTTTTCTGTAATCTCTTCCTCTAGGAAATTTCGGGATGCTGTGGGTGGGAAGTTGTGCCTGCAAGGACTGCAGTGTAGGACAGGTGCTGCAGGACCCATCCGTCTGCAGCATATTGTGGTGGGGTGGGCGTGGAGAACCTCCTGCCCCATCGCCTCCCTCCAGCTGGGACGTGGCCGCAGAACTTGTGCTCTTACTGAGAAAAGCCAGACGTGTCATAAAGCAGAAAACTAATTGCCCCCAGGGGTCCTATTAAGGCCGGCAGGATATCCTGTGGGGCCAGGAGAGCACGGTTGGAAGCACCACGAGGTCGTGGTGTAACCACTGCAGGCAGCACAGGGGCACAGAGAGGGGCAGTGAGACAGCCTGGCTTCTCAGTGGGCACAGCAGCAGCTCATGTCGCCTTCCAGCAGGAATTGTAGCATGGTTTGGGTTGGAGGAGACCTCAACGATCACCTCATCCAACCCCTGCTGTAGACCATCCATCCCATTCCTCGTGCACCAAGCTGTCCATCCATCAGATCCATTTCTCTCTAAGTCAGAGACAGGAACGCTGTGTAGGACCGTCTCAAAGACCTCATCCACTTATTTTGAGGATGCTCACAGATCTCTGTAAGCCACCCCCCTCACTTCTGCACTGCTGAAAGCAGCTCTGAAGCCAGACATCCCTCCTGCCCCATGATGCTCGGCACATTTAACCTCCATCTAACAAGCCCTGCTAAAGAGGGGCAGCCACGATGAGGTCACAGGACACTCTGGTGACCAAGGGGACACTGCTCTGTCTGCTGCTCATCCTGCAGCAGGGAGATAAGGAGCTCTGGGTCTGGTGGGAACTCTGACAAGGAGGCTATTTCAGGCTGGCTCCCATCCCAACAGGCTTAGGACAAGCCTGACCTCATGCCTTGGGGGTCTGCAGCCCACGCCCCACACTGCTGCTCACTGCTGGTCCCAGTTCCCCTCCGCCCCCGGCACACAGATCACAGACATGCAGAGAACAGAGGATTCCCACGTCCTTCACCCAGCTCATGCTGGGTGATTTCTGGGCACAACGGGGAGGAAAGGATGGATAGAGGGAGGCAAAGTCATCTGCCAGCTGCAAAGAAAGCACTTTGTATGGGATGAGAAATAAAAGCAGTTGGCAAGAGGGCTGTGGGACCAGGGGCTGCCACCCATCCTGGGTGCTCGGGAAGAAGGGAAAAGGGCAGGAGGAGCACGGTGTTCAAATAGGGAGATAAGGAGAAGAATTAAGCAATGGGCTTTGCAGTATAAACACTGTGATGGAGGGGCTTTGTATTCCAAATAAGCAAAGGCAAATTAAAGGAGAGAAGCGGGGGAAGGGAAAGGAGGGGGGGAGGAGAAAGAGGCTGAGCAGAGAGCTGTGCCAGGTGGAGAGAAAGCAGTTCTCCCGTTCCTGGGAAGGTGTTTTGGAAAGAGAAGCCTGAAAAAAAAAAAAGAAAAAAAAAAAAAAGGGGTCCCAGTGCCTCCAAGCAGAAGTGGAAGAGCTGCTGTGGGGAAAGATGTGGACAGGGTCTCAGAAGGAGCCAAACTGTCACAGAGCACAGCGGGTGCTGCTGGGCAGCCCTGAGCTGAGGAGGGGGCTGCGTCCCTACCTCCATCTGAGCAGGGAGATGACAGGGCTGCACCTGGAGCACACACACATCAATCACCCTTCAGTCCCTGAGGATAAAAGAATGGAGGACGCACACGGAGGCATGAAGGTGAAGGTCACCCCCAGGTGTTGCTCCAACTGCAGAGAAACCTTCTCCCACCAGACTTGTTTTCCACCCCCTTGGCATTCTCAGGATGGTTTGGAGAGGTTCCCACCCTAACTGGGGGATGTGGCCCATTGCCCCCCCTTCCTGCAGCTCAGGGGCTGCTGTCCCACCTCTGGGGAGAGCACAGAGAACAGCAGCAGCTCCTTTAGACACCAGCAGCTCTTTGCAGCGCTGCAAAGCCTGGGAAAGTTCCACCCAGTTCATCAGCATGGCTGCAAACTGCCGACTCAGGGAAACAGAAGCACAGCATCAATTTGCAGGAAGCCGAGGGCCGGCTGCCTCAACACTTTCACTCATCCCAACAGGTTTCTGAGTGCTGTGACACATCCCTATGGGGTCCTCAAGCATCCTCAGTCCCCTCAATTCACCAGCCCTGCGGCTCTCTGCAGCTTCGCGGTGGACCTGCATCCATCTGCCCCAGCTCTCAGGTTCCTATCTCCATTTATCAGGCCTTCACGTTCTCCTAATCCCATCTTAGCCCTCCCCAAAGTGCTGAGATAAGAGGCAGGCTGGGAAGGCTGATAAAAGGGAACTGAGCAAATCCATTAATGCTGTTTCTGCGCCAGGAATTACAAAGCTTGGCCCATGCTAATTACACTTGCCAGCCAGAGTCCCAAGGCAGCAAAGACAGGGAGGAAAGTCAGTCTCACTCATAATGTGTCCTGAGGAAAAAAACCTCAATACTTGGAGGACCAGGACTCCTTGGTTCCAATTGCACGTGGTTCAAACTCAACTGATTTGCTGAGTTTGGGCAAACAGGGTGCTCCAACCCGAGCAGCTGCAGCACTGATCCCTGCAGCAAACACCTTCCTTTGGCTTCTGTGCCAAGAATTTCACTGCAGGAGGGTAAATCCTGCAGAGACCACACGGAGCTGCTCCACAGAATTCCACAGCACTGAGCCACCATGCATCCAGAGGTGCAGGGAAACCATTCTCACCCTTCAAGACGTCTCACGATCTCTAATTAAGAAGATAAACCAACTCACAGTGCCCCAAATCACAGGAAAAGTCAAATTTGGAGCATTTTGTTAAAGCACTAAATCAAAAGAGCGAGTGGGGCAACACATCAGGTCAACTGGAACGTGTTTTAATTGCAACCTTTGGAAGAAAAGTCCTTGTATAAATGGAGATTAATGGGTGTTTCAAGAGGCAAAGTTGCTTTAGTCTAACCCTTCCCCTCCCCATTTTCCTTGGTACGTGGCCTAATGGATGTGTCAACAATGTCAAACCCAACAAAAACTATTAAAATACACTCATCCAACCAACACCCTCTCTGGAACAGCTTCAGGTTTTAATTGATTTCTTCTAAAAACCAAATCCTTTCTGGGGGAAAAAAAATAAACCGCAGCCACTCCAAGGAAAAACAAACACGATAAGATCTGCCCACGATGCCTCTGCTCATGGGAGGCAGGAGCTGCACTCCCTGAGCAGGACCTCAGCATTGGCACACAGAGCACAAAGCACCGACTCCATCACAACCCCGACAGGTTTCGCTCTGTCTTCCTCCCAACTCCCACTCAGGCAGTCTGAGGGCTCGTTAGGAAATACAACTAATTATGCTGGGTGGTTGGCGACTGGGGGCTATTACTCATCCCTGTGCAGACACCACAAAGTGCTGTGCAGGAGAATTCAGCTGCAATGAGGTGAAACATTGTTAGAGGCAACATAGGATCTGGAGCAGCGGTGAATTAAATAAATGCACGGGCAAAGGGACACAGAAGCTGCAGCAAAGAGGAGGGAAAACCCAGGATGCCATTCAGCAGCCCAGGCTCCTGCTCAAGCATTTTACTCTACATGTGTGATTACAAAGTCTGCAACACAATGGAAGAAAGCAGAGGAGCTTCGAATAAAATCCAAACCTCTCAATCCCCGTGCAGAATCCAAGCTGCAACCAAACAACTCCTCTAAGCTGTTCTGTACCTATATCCATCTGAACAGCTTGGAGATTACCTGGCAGGAGGAATTAGGGTTTTATACTACAGCAGAGAAAGGAGACACAGCACAGCAGGACAGGATTATTTCACACTCATGCTGTTTCAGTTCTACATCGCAGGCAACTCAGCTCAGACCACAGCCTGCTCAAGAAACACCTGCTAAGAAAATGCTCCTGCCCAGGGAAAAAGGGGAAAAACACAAATAGGATCTGCCAGGTCAGATCCCTGCAATCACACCAAGGGTTGCATCAGGACAGAAAATTAGCAAGAGGTAGTGAGGCAGCTCATGGGAAAACGTGTGGAAGGAGAGCGATGTTTAACCAGACCAGAGGAGGAGGGAGGTGTGCAAAGTGCCCAGATCACAATCAGGAAAATCTCCTTCTGCTTCAGCTCTCCCACACTGGGTTATCTGGGAGCAGGACCCCGAGGGCAAGCAAGGACAGTGCTCCTCCTCACAGGTGCTGCTCCTGCTAAGCACCACCCAGCAGCACTTATCTGCCCATGTGGCATCTTAATCCACCCTCATCCCATCCTTCACAGTGATGAAGCTGCAGGGCTGAGATAAAGATGCTCCGTGCAGCAGCAGAAGCACGCAGCCCACCGTGCCCCAAACCCAGGCAGGAAAGGCATTTACAGCCCCAGACCCCATGGTGGGTTCCAGATGAGCATCAGTTGTTGGGGCAAGGAGGCAGCCACGGGGTGTTGAGATCTGCAACCCCACACAGGGGGCCACGATCCTACCTTTAAACATCCCCCCTGTTCCTAACACTAAAGCTTTGGGGAAATCTTCACCTGCTCTTGAAACAGGTTGCCTCTTTGGGACAGCTGTTTCGCTGCTGGCATTAAGTGGCTGTGTTAGCAATCTGCCTTGTAGGTCACAAACGTACCAGCAGGCTCCATCTGCCTGGCCCTGCCTCCCTTTAGGGTGGCTTTCAGGGATTTACTTAAAGCAAGGTTATATTCTTAGTGCTCTCCTAAGCTGCTTGCACGTTTGGACATGGAACCTGTCCTCTGCTGCTCTGCTGAGTAGGGGCTGCATGGGGAGAAGCCCTTATGGATTGATGAGGTATAGCTCCCTCCAACTCCTCTACGCCCCACATCACCCCACACTTTCTCCCTGGACACGGGCACTGCAGTCACACTGCAAATGGGTGCCCACTGATGGGGGGGAGACCTCTTGTACAGGGGCAAATCCAGGTCCCACACCAACCACTCACCTTTCAGGGACCCCGCAGGAACTTAGTACTTGTGAGATATCTCCCATCTGCCAAACACTGCTGTGAGCAGCCAAGGGATCTGACTGCTGACGGGTCAGGGGGAGTGCATGCTCTGAGCCAGCACAGAGAGCACACGGCTTATCCTGCTGGAGGGGGTGGCAGGGAAGCAGATTGCCATGGTGGGAAGGGGGTGTCAGAGCTCAGTGCACACCCTGCAGCCTCCCCGTGCCCCACCAGTACAGTGAGTTCTGTTAACTCCGCTCACATTTTGGCTCTGAGAGCGCAGCCAAAACCCATTTGCTTTCTGCTGGACTTGTCACATCCTGTGGCTTGCCAAGGTTGACGTGGAAGAAGCTGGAGGCTGCTCTCAGTGCCGCTACTCCTTCACCCTCCGACCATGCGGGCGGTGCTGCCAGCAGCTGCTCCAGAGAGCCAGGAGGGGTGGTTTGATCTGGGCATGCACCCTGAAGCTCCTGTATGAGATTCATTAGGGCTGCTAAACCCAAAGCTGGTTTCCTTGCACTGTGGGAAGGAAGGGGGACATTCTTCCACCCCAAAGGAAACAAAGCTTTCTGCAAAGAAAGCTGCTTGCTCCTTGCTTCTCTCCCCACACACCTGCATGGACCATAGACTTTTTTTTTTTTTTTTTTTTAGCAGAAAGGCTAAGCCAGCCTTTAAATTACCCTGACACCAGCCAAGGGCACGCTCTGCACTGAGCTGCAGGCAAGCAGATGGCACGGGATGGCTGCAGTCAGTGCACGGGCATGGATCGCCCTGAGAAAACATGAAGTCTAAAAGGGCACAGAAATGAAACAGATCCCCAACAACAGAGGGGTGTCACCTCCTGTTTAGGAGGAGGAAGAAAAAAAAACACATGGAGTATGCAGAGTCAAAAGCTGGGAGGGGCTTTGGGTAAACAGATGCACAGCCCCTCCTGGGCTGGCAGTGCTCAAGCAGAGGGACAGGGCTGTGCTTCCTCACTGCCGTTCCCAGAGCAACATCTGTCCCTGAGCAGGGCACTTCCCAGGGACACTGCCAGGGGTTGAAGCACAGTGGAAGCTCAGGAACATCCTCCCTGACCAGTGAATGAGCAGAGCTTGTGCAGAGTGCTTCAGTACCCACTGCTGGGAGCAGTCACAGGCCAGGCTATTGTGATTAACAAGCTAAACAAAACCATCTGCGACCCTAAACATCAACACGTGTTGTTCCCCTCTGCCTCGTACAAAATTTGTGGGACAAACAGGCAACACAGAAGACCTCAGAGTGCCCGGAGGTTCTCCAGGAGAGTTGGGGGTGGAAAGCTGCTCATAGGGTTTGGAGGAGAAGACATCTCTCACCTGGGATATGGCAGACGCTGCACGAGGAGGAGCTCTGCATGGATGAGCCCAGGTTGGCCCATAGAACCTATGGCCCTCCTGAAGACCCTGCACCAGCACTTCCTCCACAGCTGAGGATGAGGATCCTTCCTTGAGATGCAGAAGAACCAGCATAACTGTGGGTGCACACATCCAGCGCAGGAAAGCAGCAGTGAGGCTGAGCAGCCACACAGCCTGAGCAAAACCCAGCTGCAAATCTGGAAAGAAGAGCACAGAGGGGTGAATGGGAACTCGGCGGGGCAGAGATCGAGTTATTATTCATCAATGACGGGAAAAGTCGCTAAAATAGAAGATGTGGAAGCTTCCAGAGCTATTCGTGAAGTGAGGCCAAATTGGACTCATAGTTTCAGCCAAAATGGGGGAAATAATTAGAAAAACATTGAAATGCATCATTTTTAGTTTTTGTTTTTAATTCCTACCCCCTAAGCCCCCCCCCAGTGAAACATTTCGCTTCGGAAATGATGAAACATTGCAGTCGCAGCAGGATCTTGGAGCCTTTGTCCCAAAAAACAGGAATTTTTATTCGGTTTGTCACTCACTGACTGAGTTAAATGTCAGGAAGAAAGCTCAGTGTTGCTTTTTCAAGCAAAAATATATATTTTTTTTCTTTAGAAGTGTAAAAATGTTTCCTCTGGTGGTAGAGGGCATTAGAAGAAGCCAATGAAAGGGCTGACAGCACGCACTTCTCCTGCCCCAACCCTCACCTCCCTGACCCCAGAGCAGAGCACAGAGCCCTTGGGGGTGAGCTGACCTGCACAGATAGAGGACAGAAGCCTTGCCTCCACCCAACCCAAAGAGCTGCCCCATAGCAGCCCTGGGGAGAACATGGTGAGCACTGCTGTGCCCACCACATCCTCCCTCCTCCTGCCAGCACTCAGCCCCTCGCTATTTTCGGGTTTGATAAAAGATTTGGGGTCTCCTCCAAGCTTTACCAAGGAAGGGTTGAGTGTCAGAGCCAAGAGATTCCACTGTTCCCCACTGCTTGCCCATTTCCTTCCCTTCTCTCTTGGAATTCCCTGCCCACGCACCAAGCCGACGTCACAAACCCCAGACTCTCCATTATGGCTCATTATTGCACTTTCTCCCCCTAGAGAGCCCTTATCACAGCATCACAACCTCCTCAGCAGACCCCAAACTCCAACCTCCTTCCAGAGGATTGACAGCCCATCCCAAAACCACACAGGCCTTGCCCAAACAACGACCTTTAACAACTCCTATCTGTGGGCCAAACGCTAAGTCAGCACTCCGAGCAGCTCGTAAAGCAGCCGAGGGGGAACTACGACCAAACAGACTTTGCCAAATGCCATTAGGCAGCTGTCTGCCCAAAGCTTGGCTGTGCCAACCACAACCACTTGAGGAGCACACCCCATTTCCACAGCATCCCATGCAGGTCTCCTTGGGGGCACCGATCTCCCCATGTCCGTCCTTGGGAAGTGCCCAGCATTGGGAGGGGAGTGAGAGCTGGTGATTGGGAAGAATGGGAGATGAAACCAGAGAGGGGAAACGTTTAAGCTTTAATCTTGGAAACAGCTTCCTGACAGTAGATTTATGAGCAATGGGAATAGTCTCCTTTGCAGAAGGCTGGAAGCTCTACTGCACGGAGCTTTGAAAACAAGGCTGGATAAAAGAGGAGGCAATAGACATGAGGAATGGGTTTCGCCTCAACCAAAAGACGGATAGGACCCAGTGGCTCACTTCCAGCTCTGGCTGCCCGGCTCGTACACAAGCAGCAAATCTCACACCTGCCTTCCATGACATTTGCCCATGTACACGATTAACCAGCGAGGGCTGTCAGAATATTACAGTGCTGCTATGAAAGGCATCCAAACAAATGTGACCGGTCCAAACTTCTATCCCACTCTCACCCGCTGCAGCTGTAGAGGTGACCTCTCAGGGCAGCCACAGAACTTCATTTTTCAGCTCACGCCTGGGTGTAGTAGCCAGAACCAGGGGCTCAACACATCCGACTTTTGTGCAGCAGCCCGTGGAAGGTGTATTTTCGTTAATGCGTGCATCTTGTTTTACTTGGACATTGAAGGAGCTGAACTTTTTCTGACTTGGTTACTCCTGTATATGTATCACACTTTCCTGTAATCAACCTTTCCTTTTTTTCCCCCTCCACTTGGCCTTTTGCAGTGTGCTGTTGGGTACTGGCTCTCTCCAAAGCTGCTTTAGTGCTGCTGACAGATGCTAAGCCTGGCTCTGAAAAACAGAGCACTTGCTCACCCACAGAAGCAGCCCAGCTCAGGCTTCCAAACCACCCCTTTCCCCGCCCCACTGTCAGCCTCAGCTCAACCAGGTCACACCAAGAGCCGAAGCAGCCAGCCAGCAGGAGAAGCACATCCCTGCTCTGAGCAGAGACCCTCCAGCAACCCCCACCTGCAGCCCAAGTCCCCATTGCATTGTGCACAAGCAACAGCGCTGCTGCACAGCACACGACACCTGCAGAGCCCCAGTGCTGGAAGCTTCATGCTCCTCTCACCACCAGAAAGCTTGCCTGAGGCTGAGCCTCATAAACCCACCAGTGCCCTGAGAGGAGATTAGATGTGAAAGCCTGACCTCAGCCAAGCACTGCAAGTCAAAAGCGCTCTGACTTCAGGCTAACTGCCCCACAAAAACATCAGTGAAATCACTTCATTAATCCCCACGGCCTCATTTCCTTCCTTCCTTCCTTCCCTCAGCCAAGCTGAAGCTTAAAATAGTATTTTAACATTCCTCATATTTCTCTCCAAAACTAATTAATATCCAATCAGCCAAAAGCTCTTCTTGCAGCAGCTTGTCTCAATCACACAACCTGCCCACCCTCGGCAAGAGCAGAAGCACCCTGCCAGGCTCCCAGCTCCTCCCAGAAGACATTTCTGATGGAACATCTGGAGAGAACCGTGTGAAGGCAGCAGGAAGGAGGAAAGCACCAAAATTAATGCCCCACGTGCAATCCTACCTCCATCCCCCACATACACACACCACCCTGCTGTGCCCATAAACACACACGCACTGCAGGAATTCCCTGGCACTGCAGGAGCAGCTGCTCATCACCAGCTTCTAGCAGCCCCTAACGGCAAAGCGCAGGGCACCTTCCTCCTCTTTCTGTTTTATTGGTACCTGCATTTCAGCAGAAGACTGAAAGCACATTCCAGACGAGAGGAAAGAAAGAGGAAATGGGTCTGTCTTCACTTAGCCAGCCTTCTCAGCAGCCAGGATCAAGCATCAGCCAAATAAGGGTGCACAGGTAAGTAGTAGCCATAAAGAAGGGAGGAGAGCCTGAGATGGAAAGGAAACATCCTCCAGAGGTTTCACCACCCCGGGAGGCACAAAGTCCTTTACCACAAGGTATTTCGTGTTTAAGTCTCACTATGTAATGCTTGTGGCACACAGACACACAGATCAGGAAGGAGACTGCAACAAGCACTGCAAACACATAGGAAATTCAGCAGCTATGTGGGATGGAAAGGTCACAGACATGCAGCCAAAGAACTCAATGCAGTCATTTATCTTGCAGCCCCAAATTCAACCTATAGACCAAACACAAGGCCTGGGTTGCACTCCGGGCAGCCTCAGAAGCACCAGCTGGGGCAGCCTCCTCAGCTCAATTGTGGGAACACGTGGCTCAGTGCCATGGTGGATAACCCCAGTGCCAAGGGCTGGTGGCCTTGTCACATTCCTCTGCCCACTGCGCAGAGCACGGGCTGATTCCCCCCCATCAGCACTGGGCTCATGAAATGTCTGTGTGTGACAGCTGGGTGGGAGCTGGGCAGTGCTGCAAGGAAACTGCCAGAGCAGCTACAGCACGCTGCTTACAGGATGGGCAGCACAGCACCAAGGCACAGCGACGGCTCTGTGCACCATGAGTTCTCATACCCTCTGTTTGGGCTGTCTCTGGAATATGAAGATAAAGCAACAAAAAACGCCCACAGCCACTCCATCCAAGCACCTCACAGCTCTGCAGAGCCTCAGCTGCTCTACCAACAAGCAGAACCCACGGCCAGGAGCTCCTCTCACAGCAGGGTCCCACAGGACGCGATGAGGCCACAGGAGCACCTCCAACCCCCACCACCTCCAGCCCGGCTGGCACGGGGCAGCTCTGCTGGCTCGGCCCGGGCCGCCATGGAGCCTGGGGGAAGGGCGAGGACCCAAAGGCTGCAGGCCGGGCTCCCTCATCCAGGGCTGGGGCGGCCCTTCTCCTTACAGAGGACGGAGCCGACAGGTCTCGCTGACTCTCGCAGCCCTCAGCATCGCAGCAACCCTCCACAGAATCTAACCGGGCTCCTCAATACGGCCATGCGTAAAACAGCCACCCACCACATCCCGCACCACCCGCCGCTCTGGCGCGACCCGCCTTCCTCCCGCCCTTTTATAGCCGCTCAGCACGCGCCTCCCGCCCCCGTCGCGTGAGTGACGTCATCGCCGCGTGCGGCAGCAATGGCGGCGGCGGGAGTGGCGCCGGTCCGGGAGCGGTGAGTGCCGGGTTCGAGGCCAAGCGTGAGCTCCTGTCCGCTCCGTGAGACATCGGCCATCGCGCGGAGCCCTCCCTGCGGCGGCTGAGGGGCCGGCCTGGGCCCGGGGTGCGGCTGGGGGAGCTGCTGATGTTCTGCGGCCTACAGGAGGGCATTGAGGATAACAGGGCCTCATCCTGGGGTACCGCGGGGTGGGAAGGGGATGGGGGTGAGGTTGGGGAAGGGGGTGGGAATGGGGATGGAGACGGAGTTTTGGGCCGGAGGAATCCCAGGTGTTTGTAGAGACTGGAAGGAGCGGTCCTGGAGAGCAGCCCTGCTGAGAAGGACCTGGGGGTCCTGGTGAAGAGCTGAACGTGAGCCAGCAGTGTGTGATTGCAGCTGAGAAAGCAAATGGGATCCTGGGCTCCAGCAGCAGAGGGACAGGGAGGTGATCGTCCCTCTCTGCTCTGCTTTGTGAGGCCCCATCTGCAGCACTGCGTCCAGGGCTGGAGCCCCAGTACAAGAAAGACAGGGAGCTGTTGGAGAGGGTCCAGAGGAGAGCCACAAAGATGAACAGGGGGCTGCAGCACCCCCCTCCAAAGACAGGCTGAGGGAGCTGGGCTTGTTCAGCCTGGAGAAAAGAAGGCTGCGAGGTGACCTCACTGCAGCCTTTCAGTACCTAAAGGGGGGAATCAATTCTTTGAAAGGGCAGGACAGCAACTCTTGAAACAGCAGGACAAGAGGAAATGGTTTGAAGTTGAGGGAGGTTTAGGTTGGATGTCAGGGGGAAATTCTTTCCGATGAGAGTGGTGAGGTGCTGGAACAGCTGCCCAGAGAGGCTGCGGATGCTCCGTCCATCCCTGGAGGTGTTCAAGGCCAGGTTGGATGGGGCCCTGGGCAGCCTGGGCTGGCATAGAATGTGGAGGTTGGTGGCCCTGCGTGTGGCAGGGGGTTGGAGATTCATCATCCTTGAGGTCCCTTCCAACCCTGGCCGTTTTGTCTGATACAGAGTTGGGGATGGGAATGGGACTGGGAGCGGGGATGAGGTAGAGGCCATCCTCATGGGGATAAGGTTGGTGGAGATGGAATTGGGGATGAGGATGAGGATGGAGGTGGGGGCACTTCACAGCCCTGTGGTGCTGGCAGTGCAGTTCTTCACAGCCTCACGGTTGTTCTGCAGGTTTGTTGCCTCCAAAGAGCAGTTCCATGCCTACCTGAGGGCCAATGGGGAGCTTGGTGGCCAAGGAGGTGACAAGGAGGAGGAGAAGGAGGCCAACAGTGAGCAGAGTGAGCCCCCTGCCAAGCGGGGGAGGTTGGACGTGCAGGGCCAGGATGGAGAAAGCCCAGGGGAGCCTGAGGACGGGGAGAAGGAGTCCAGGGATGGGGAGAAGGATCCTGAGGACGGAGAGAAGGAGCCTGTGGAACGCAAACGAGCCCGAGGACAGAACAAGAGCAGACCCTGCATGAAGCCTAACCACTATGAGAAGAGTCGGTTATGTCCATCAGTCACACAGGTGTGACATGGGGCGTGATGCCTTGCTTTGTTCTTGGTGGGTTTCTTTATTTTTTAGCTTAGGAAAGCACATCCCAGAGTGATTGAAGACAAAGATGCACCGGGCTGAACTATCAGAAGGAGGGAGCCGAGGGCCCAGGGAGGGCTGTGCTGGCAGAACTGCATCTGCTGGCTGCTTGGGGGGCGTGTAGTAGGGTGAGGCTGAACAAGGCAAGCAAAGCATCAGCTTTCCTGAGTCCACAGGGCTAAAATAGCCCCTCAGGTGTTCAGTGCCCACCAGCGTGTTCCAGCAGTTGGCTTCGTGATTCGTGGCATGGCCAACATCATTTAGGGAGTGATGGGTGCTGGGTGCTCGGTGTGGTTTTTTCCCCTCTTCAGGCTCACCTTGGTTGTACAGATATGCCCACAACTGGCAGCAGAGGGTAGAGGTTTTAATCTCTTCTTTCTCGTTTGAAGGGCTGTGCAGAGAAGTGCTACTTTGGCCCACGGTGCCGCTTCCTTCATGATGTCGGGGAGTACATGGCAGCAAAACCAGCCGACCTGGGGCGCAGCTGTGTGCTCTTTGAAACCTTTGGCAGGTGTCCTTATGGCATCACTTGTCGCTTTGCCAAGGCCCACCTCGGGGATGGCTACCAGAATGTGGTCAACGCAGAGCTGGCCAAGCAGTGGGAGGGGAAATCGCTGGTGAGGAACAACCTCTCCAAGGACCTCCAGCACCAGCTGCGCAAGAAGAAATTTACCTTTAAGAAAGCTGATGAGTATCTCTGCAGCCTGGCCAAGCCCCACCACAATGATAGGAAGGGAGGCAAAGCCCCGGGGCACTCTGCAGAGGGTGAGGAGGTGTCCGACTGCACAATGCCTGAGGATGGCCTGGGAGACACCTCGCAATGTCCTGTGCTACCAGAGGGAGGAGATTCCAAACCAGCTCCTGTGCAGAGTCCTCACCCCACAGAAAGCAAGGGGGGGTGCCCCACCAAAACAGCAGGTCCAGTGACAGATGAAGACATTGTAAAGCTGAGGTCATGTGAGAAGAAGAAGGTGAGCAGTGAGAGTTTGGTCAAGGGCTGCTGTCTCTGTCTCCGGGGAAGACAGAAGAGACCACTTAGCTGGGTGAGGGGAGGGGGCTGAGCTGCATGGGGACCACGTTACTGTCATGAGAGGGGAAGGATGCAGGCAGGTGGGCTGTTGGAACCCAGTGGTGTTACTGAAGGGGTGAGAGCTAAGAGAAGCTTCAGGTTTTTGCACATAAGGGAAATTAGGAGCTGAGCTGTCAGTGCGGGTAGAAATGATCTGCAAGGAGAAACGAGGCTGGGGCTGGTTGATATGGCTGTACTGTGCAGTGCTCTCCCGAGGGGAGGCTGAGCATTGCCTCCTCCTGACCTCTTGTCCTTTAGCCAGTCTTACATCCTGCTACATCTTTAACTGTTTGAGTTTTCTCCAAGCGGAGCAATTGGAGCAATTAAAGTTTCTCTTACTCAAATGATACAGTGTCAGGGAGCTGTTGAGGTTTTTAAACAAAAAACAGTGATTTCCTGGGTTTCCCACTGAGTTTTCTCAAGACAGGTGATAAAGTGGCTATCTGGAATCTCCTCGTGTTTTACCACTGCCGGTTCAGCTCTGCTAACATGCTCCTCCATCCCTGGTTGTTTTCCAGTTGGAAATCCAAGGCAAGCTCTACTTGGCCCCACTGACCACGGTAAGTTGATAATTCTGTCCTTTGGTCAAAATTTGCCATTATCACGTTTGGAACAGAGCTCATCTCCCCACAAACGATCTCTCTGCTGTCTTTCAGTGTGGTAACCTCCCTTTCAGAAGGATATGCAAACGCTTTGGGGCAGATGTCACCTGTGGAGAGATGGCTGTGTGCACAAACCTGCTTCAGGGCCAGTCGTCTGAGTGGGCTCTCCTCAAACGACACCACACCGAGGATGTTTTTGGGGTGCAGGTGAGTGCCTCACCTTGACAGGCAGGCAAATTATAACTCACTTCTGAGGCAAAAAGCTGCTTCTTGAGCTCATGCAAACTGTCGCCCTTTGGTAGCTGGAGGGAGCATTTCCAGACACAATGACCAAATGTGCAGAGCTCCTGAACCAAACGATTGATGTGGACTTTGTAGACATCAATGTTGGCTGTCCTATCGACCTGGTCTACAAGAAGGTAAGAAGATGTTCTGCAGCATGCCTTGTTTCTGTCCATAGATGTTTGTCATTTGCATCATTTCCTGCTACCTGATCTGCTCCTGTCAGTTTGACCCAGAGTTACCAGGTCATTTATGGACACCGGACTTCAGCAGCAGGCGGAAGCGGGGAGGGAAAAAGAAAGGGAATGTTTCAACAAAAAAAAAACACACCAAGTCTGGGAAGTCGTTGAGTTTTAGCTGTGTTCCTTTGAAAAGAGGGCTGCTCTTTTCCATGCAAGGAAGCAGAAAGTCTTGATTGTGCCACCTTTCTTTCCCCAGGGTGGAGGCTGTGCTCTGATGACTCGATCCAACAAATTTGAACAGATTGTCCGAGGGATGAACTCGGTGAGTCCAATCACGGGCTGGCAGCAGGAGAGGAGCAGGTGGAGCTGACTGCTTCTCCAGCCCGGCCTCACTCTGCCCTCTCTGCAGGTGCTGGACGTCCCACTGACTGTGAAGATACGGACAGGGGTGCAAGAAAAGATGAACGTGGCCCATAAAATAATCCCCAAGATCCGGGAGTGGGGAGCATCCATGGTCACGGTACCAAGATACTTTCTGAGGCTTGAAATTGTTGGCTGCTGCCTAAGGAGCTCTGCTTGCATGTCGGCCCAGTGTGACCTCACCCCCTGCCCAGAGCTGAGTAGCTCTTTCAAACACCTTTGGCTCTCTGTGTACTATTTTCTAGTGCTTTCTCCTAAAAAGAGAGACAAATTGTGATGCTTTTATATTTAGAACATTGTCCTCACTGCTCCTGAAGCTCCATTACAAAAGGAGGCGGCTTTGAAACAGAGGCTTCATTCAGATTCATTATATCAGGGCTGGCTAATCATTTGCATGGGGATGAGTAGTTCCTGCCCACAGTGAATATTCCCTTTCACTGCCTACAGTCACTTCCTGCTCTGCCTTGCAAATAGCCCGAACATTACTTGGAAAAGCATCCAGCCCTTTCTCAGCATCGCAAACCACCTCTGCAGCCTGCTTTGTTTGCAGCTGGTCACCCATTAGGATCCTTTACCCCAGCCTGGTGACATTGCCTTGTCAAAGCACACTCCTGCAGTGCTCCTGTGCTGTTCTGCCTCCTTTCTGGTGCTCGGTGAGGTCTCACTGTGACTTCTTTCTGCAGCTGCACGGCCGGTCCAGGGAGCAGAGGTACACAAGAGTTGCTGACTGGGACTACATAGCAGAATGTGCTAAAATAGCAAGCCCCATGCCTCTTTTTGGTAGGTGTTTTGGGATGTGGGGCGCCCTTCTGATTTGAAAAATGTTAAATGCAAAAAGAGTAGGAGAAAATACAGCTCCCAAATACATTCAGTCTGGGAGAAAGGTTGGATTATCCCTGGCACTTCTCCACAAAGTCTTGTGCAGCTCAGTTCTGCCTGCTTGCTTGAGGCCTGGCTTGGTGAGCATGGAGCAGAGCAGGATGGAGGGCACACAGGCAGCACACGCAGCACCGTGGTTTCAGCAGGTGCCTTCTCTCGTAGGCAGCCTGGCACAGAGAATCCCAGCTAAACCCTCAGGGTAGGAGTTGAGAGGAGAGAGAGGAGAAGGCTCTCCTCCTCGTGATGGGAACGTTAATCAGAAACATTCCTGAGGATCTCTAAATATGACCCTGTGTCCTTTTTGAATTTTATCCCATGCCTGGATTAGCTCATTTTGACTTGCCCTGCTGCATCACTTTGACCTCTGGCTTCTCCCTCCCTTCTGCACAGGAAACGGTGATATTTTGTCTTATGAAGATGCTAATCAAGCCATGCAGACCGGCGTTTCAGGAATTATGATTGCAAGGCAAGTGGCTGCATTTCCCCTTTGCTTCTGATCCTATTGGTGCAGGGGTAAAGGGAAAAAAATAACAAAAATACCTGAAATAATTCTGACTATGAGAAGAGCTTCCTCTTAGTGAAATTACTCTTTGAAACTTGGGACAGCGTGTATCTGTGAGAGCTTACAGAGGCTGAAAGCTTTTCAAGTAGCACTGGGCTGGCAGATGAGAGCTGGATACCATTTTAGTCCTCTCTAAAGCATCAGTCACAGGAGTAATCATGCATGTTTTATTTGGCTGCAGGGGAGCACTCATCAAACCGTGGCTTTTCACTGAAATCAAGGAGCAGAGACACTGGGATATCTCCTCCAGTGAGAGATTTGATATCCTCAAAGACTTCACCAACTACGGCCTGGAGCACTGGGGGTCAGATACTCAGGGTGTGGAGAAGACCAGGAAGTTTCTGCTGGAATGGCTCTCATTCCTGTGCAGGTAATTGTGCCCGGTTTGGAGGACTGTTTTCATAACAGGCCCACCTCGTTTGAACAGCAGCACACAGTGCCCATAGTGTTTGTGTTTTGCTGCAGGTATATTCCAGTCGGGTTATTGGAGCACCTACCTCAGAAGATCAATGAGCGGCCACCTTACTACATAGGGAGAGACTATCTGGAGACACTGATGGCGAGCCAAAACGTGGATGATTGGATTAAAATCAGGTAACAAAGCACGGGGTCAAGCAGTGTTTCACTGGGAGGCTTTAACTGAGCTCGGAGTCGCCATAGAAGGGCTCTCATTCCCTCCCTCTGCCTCAGGAGGTCATGCATGGCCCACTGCAGACCTCGGGTAGCTGACCTCTCTCATGACACACTGTTCATCCTGGGACAGTCAGGGTCTGAGAGGAGAGAGCACAGCGGTGGGACGGCTCGGGCTGTCAGCACTTTGCACACAGCTCTGCTCAGCCAAGCAACAGGGCAGCTTCCCCAGCTGGAGAGAACCGAGCGTGACCCCCCCATTCCTCAGCATCTGATGCTGAGTTTGTGCAACAAAACGCAGACAACTGCTTCTCCCACTTCTACAAGCCTACAGGCAATGGCTGGGAAGCAGCTTCAGTTCCAAGCCAGCTAAAATGAGAACTCATGCAGCACAGCCAGCTGCTGTTCCTTGTGTCATGGAAACGGAGATTAACAAAAATAGAGCACAGCCACGAGTTTCTCTGGTTTTTGCTAATCCTCATCCATTTTGGTAGTGCTGGGAACAGCTGCCTAAAAGCAAGTTATGAGTACGTCAAGTTTTAATCGGGATTTTTAATTGCTGGTTTTTCAAGCAGAACCTGCCCACGTGAGGCTGTGCAAAGCTCTGTAACCACTGCTCTTTGTAGCACCTTCTAAGAGATTCGTAGCCATAAAAATTCAATTTCCAGTCCGATTAGGTTTATTCATTAAAGCTTATTGTAAGGAGATGTGAACCCAGGCATGCTCTGCTCTGCTCTCACCATCACAGCTTCTCATTACACAGCAATGTGCCCTGCTGGGATACTCTGCTGACATGTCTTATGGAAAGTTTTAGTGATGCTATATTGAACCAGCATCCAGGAAATACATTAAGCCTCCTTGACTGTAAAGAAAATTACTCCGCGCTGAAAATACAGCGTGGGTTCCCAAGTGTGAAATAGTTGAAGTCTTAAGCGAGGATAAGTCGCAATAGCACTGGCTTACATCATTTTAGGATCCAACCTTAATACTCTTTGGCACTAACGGGGTTTTGGCTCTGCACAAGCACAGCAAGAGGTTGGGAGGAGCTCTCAGAGGCTTGTGCTGATTTTAGGCGTGCGGGTGCCAGCAGTGAAGCTGGTATTCAGGTCACCAAACTTAGAATCCCATTTTGGCATTGGCCCTCAGTGACTCCCCAGCAGTGAGGGCTGTGCCAAGACCCAGAGTCTGTGCTCCCACTGCTGTGGTTCAGGGTTCAAGCTCAGCACTAGAGCCAGTTGGGTGCAGCAACACTTCTGAATTTTTGGGAGGGTGAAAGTTTTGGGTACATCTGAGTAGAGCCCCATTGCTGTGCAGCTGGCAGGGTGGCAGCGGTTCTGTACTGAACACAAACCTCTTCTGTTTCCCTTCAGTGAGCTGCTCCTGGGACCTGTACCCACCAACTTCACCTTCCTGCCTAAGCACAAGGCAAATTCCTACAGATAGGAGCAGTGCAGCCCTTTCCTGCAGCATTGAGTGCAGGGGAGGCAGCAGGATGGTGTGAGTTGCTCAGCTGCACGCAGAAATGAAATAAACTTTTATGTTTTTAGAAGCGTGGTTGCTTTCTTACCTTGAGCATCATTACCTGCCACAACCACCACCACTCAACCCTGCTGTTCACATTGTGGCCCTCTGTTCCTATGGGGATATCCTGGGCTAGGGGCAAATCCTGCCTGTGGGAGGGTGAGGTGTACAGCCCCAATCTCTGGGGGTCCTGGAGAGCACAGCCACCCTCACCCTCCCAGCATCTGATGTTGTACAGAATCCTGTCCCTTTTGGGAGCTCACGCAGGCTGTGGTCATCTGCTGGATGTCACATGGCCCCTTCAAGGGCTGTGCTGGAAGGGGGGGGTGCAAAGCAGCTGCTTTTCCATCATGAGCTTAAAGCGAAGGGTGAATGAAAGCAGGCCTGGTGACAGCACGTAGTGACCTTCCCTTGGCTGCCTCCAGGGCTTTTTCTGTGCTCGTGTCACTTGAGCACAGCAGTGAAGGCACAGGAGCAGTCACAGATGCAGCTGCTCTGTATCTCAAAGACTCCACGGGTGCAGCCACGGGGCAGACAGCTCACATCCCTGACTCAGCTCGGCTAAATCAGCTTCGTCCCCTCCAAAATAGTCCATTGGGCACAAAAGGGGTTTGCAACCACAGCAGCTGAGGTTGGGTAGAGCCCTTCCCTGCTCAAAGAGAAGCTACTGTCTGAATGAGCTCCAGCAGCAGAGGGGCTTTTGGTGCAGCTGAGCAACGCTCACATGTTCGCATGCTGCCTGCCATCGTTCCACCACCAAGGAGTCCTGGCAGGGCCGAGCTGCGTGGTTTGCAGCAGCACGTGTCCAGCCTCGCTGCAGAGCAGGGTGCAGAAGGCGATCTCCAAAAATTGCTGTTCAAAGCCACAGCTGTGCAAGTTTCAGCCTAGGCTTGCTTGTGAGGTGCCTTGATCCGGGAGCACGTGGGGAGCAGATGCGCTTTGGGGCAGTGGGTTCAAGGGCAGGGAGAAAGGGAGAGGACGGATGGCTCGCAGTGCAGCACCCCAGGCAGTTTGCCAAGGCAGAACGATGCTGAGGGTTGCATCAAAAGTCACTGCAGTAAATCATGAAAGTCAGTCATGGCAGTCAGGCATCCAGAGCCAGAGCCTCGTTGTGCCGGGCAGAGAGCATCCCCAAACACAACAGGAACCCCAAACGGGGCTGCACGTCCACCCCCAAGCACACACATCCCTACGGGGTTCCACTTTCATCCTTATGGGGCTCCACATCCAGCCCTGAGCACCCACATCCCTGTGGTGGCCGCACGGGATGCCCCGGCGCCGACAGCCCTCAGCCACAAAACGGCCCCTGGGCTGCAATGGGGCCAACGAGCCCTGCCCCATCACCACCTCATAAAGAGCCACGGCTGTGGGGTCACAGCAGCCCCCGTTAACCCTTCCTCTCCCTTTAAGCCCAGAGGGGGTGAGGAGGGGGCGGTGGGCGGGGATAGAACGCTGGGACCCCTGGCAACCCCCGGTGGGAGACCGCAAACACAGCAGAGTCGGTTGGACCCGCTGTCGGACAGCAGCGCATGGAGTTGGCTGCCGCCTGGCGCTCCTCTCGTGGCCCCCAGGGCCCCCCGGCTCCTCCGCCGCTCATCCCTCCTGAGCTCTTCAGCCTCGCAGGTGAGGACCAACCCCGGGCTCTCCACGCGGACCCGCTCCCTTCCCGGCCCGCCCACCCCGGGCTCCTCCTGTCGCTTTGGGAGGGGACTGATGGCGTTTTCTCACCTCTTCCAGGCTCAGCCAAACCCTGCCAGCCTCCTGCCATGGAGCAGCCTCTCCTCGCACCGCCGGCTATGGGGACGCTGATGGCACCCGGCGCACCCCGGGGTCCCCCGCCAGGTCAGACATCCCCCATCCGCAGCGTGAGCTCTCGGGAGGTCCCGAGGAGCCCCGTCCCCAACTCCCCTTCGCCCCTGCAGGGCTGTGGATGGCTCCGTGCGGCTGCTTCTTCGACCCCCGTGTCTTTCACTTCGAGTGGGCAACCACCACCGTGCCCCCACCGGCCAACCCCATGGGCTCCGCTTCGCTGCCCAACGCTGCCCCCGGGGCTCCGCAGAGCTGGGTGACCCCCCCGGCCCCACCGCAGCCGTTTGTGCCCTACAAACAGCAGGGCACCGCCGCGACCCCGCTGCTGCCGTCGGTCCCCAGCTTCCAGCAGCTGGAGGGGCAGATCCAGCAGATGAGGATCTCAGAGGCACCTCCCAGTGGCAGCCCCGGTGTGCCCTCCGATGGCATCGTCCCGCTCGATAGCGACGCCCCAATGGGCACCTCTGCCATCCCCGACCCCCAAGAGATGGGGGCCAACCTGGAGAGCCTAGATATAGAGCTGCCCGACGAGGTGCTGCTGGAGGAGGCCGTGAGGCTCTTCAACTGCTCCCCTGAGACGGAGGGGGGCAACCAAGACACCCCCAGCAGCGTCCCCGTGCTCGAAGACCTCGGGGATCTCGCTGACCTCGACGATATCATCTCCAGTCACGACATGAGCTCGCTCTCGCTGCCCGAAGAGATGCTCTCCTCTGACTACAGCATCCCCGAAGCCTCCAGCATGATGCTGAGCGTGGAGCAGCTCGACAGCGTCCAGATGAACACCCAGGAGATGCACCAGGATCTGACACCGCCTGCTCTGCTGCTGTCACCACCGCGGGGCAATGCGTTGCAGCCCAAAGCCAAGCTGGAAAAGAGGGGGAAAAAGCGACGAAACAGCTTCTTGCTGAGAAAGGGCTGCAAATAGAAGGCCTCCACCTGCAGCAGTGGGGTGGGAGAGCAGGGTTAGAGGCCTTGTAATGGGATTGGGAGGAGGGGAGGGAGAAGGGTGGTGTTGTACAACTTTTTTTCTTGTTATCTATTAAATGTTGTTTGTTCAGAACATCTCCATGTCTTGGTGGGGGTTGGAACAGCCCTTGGATGGTGGGGGGGGGGGGTGCTGGGACAGACACAGCCCTACCTACAGATAGTGGCGTCCCCAGCCTGCGGTGAAACCCAGGTCAAGGGCAGAGGGAGTCTGCAGTTCCTTCCTCCCAAAGGTGGATGGGGTCACTTGCAAGGGGTGGACAGGGTCCTCCAAGGGGGCGGGGGGGGAAGGGAGAGGGATGGGGTCCGCCAAAGGGGGGGGAGGGATGGGGTCCTCCAAGGGGGGGGGGGGGGAATGGGGTCCTCCAAGGGGGGGGGGGGGGATGGGGATGGGGTCCTCCAAGGGGGGGGGGGGGGGGGGGGGGGGGGAGGGGGGGGGGGGGAGGGGGATGGGGTCCTCCAAGGGGAGGGGGGGGAGATGGGGATGGGGGGAAGGGAAGGGGGGAGGGAGGAGGTCCTCCAAGGAGGGGGAGGGGGAGAAGACATTACAACAGGGTCTGAGCGGTGAAGCCCTTAAGTAACACCCATCCTAAGGGCCCACTCCAGAGCCTGGCTTGCCCTCCCTGCTGCAGCAGAATAACCACAAATAACCCAAAGAAGAGTAAAGGAGGAAGCTGCTGGTGGGACAGTACCCCCACTCCCCTCATCTGCCCAACATAACACCACAATACTAGAGAAAAAAAATAACGTCACTCTCACAGCCAGAAAAGTGCCTGGAAATGTCACCTGTCTTTATTGAGCATTCCACATCTGAGCTCCTCAACTTCATACCAATGCAGCCAACACAGCACCTTCAGGCCATGGTGCCACCATTCCGCCACGCTCAAGCTCTTGGTTTCCCCATCAGCAGCCCCAAGGCGTGGGGGAGTGATGGGGAAGAACCAGTGACCATCACCTGAGCACAGACCCCAGTGCGGGCAGGGAGGACGGCTCAGGCATTGTGAAAAGCTTTGGGTGCTGCCCTTCCCTGAGCATTCTCACACCAAAACAGAGCCACACGCAGCGGCGGTGCCTCTATGGGCCACAAAGAGATGTTCTGCTCAAGGAAAAAAAAAAAAAAAAGGAAAATAAAAAATAATAATAAAAAAAATAATAATCCCATAACCCAAACGTCAAGGAGCCTTAGTGCTCGAGGACAAACTTCCCTCTCCCAATGCTGTTGTAGAAGCCTTTGGTGCCATCGGGCCCATGGGGCAGGCGCAGCACGCAGGACTTGGGCTTCACAGCCAGGGGGGTTCTGGGAGGGGATGTGGCATCCACAGAGGGGCTGTGGGCGGTGCTGCTGTGCCACGGGGCCCACGCGCTCCCCCAGCCCAAATCGGGGCCCTTGGGGGCGGCACTGAGGCTGAAACCCAGCTCTGCAGTGAGCGGAGGGAAGGCCACGCTGGCCAGGAGCGACCCAGCGAAGGTGCTGCTGAAGGAGCTGGGCTGGAAGCTGTGGCCGTGGGGCCAAGCGGGTGCCGAGAGGAGCTGTGGTGAGGCCACAGCCGACTCCGAGGAGCTGCAGAACAGCGAATCCCCAACAGCACAGGGAAAGGCTTCGGCACGCGCCTCCACCAGCTCCTCCTGCTCAGCCTCGTTCCTCTTCTTGGATCCCTTCCCCGAGAGCCTCACCACACAGATGCCACGGGAGCAGGGCTGGCCCAGCTCCTCGCAGGCCCTGCGCGCGCTCTCCAGGCTCTCGTACTCCACCAGCGCACAGCAGTGGCTCAGCAGCTCAGGGAAACGCGTTGCGTATTTCCTCATGTCCGACGGCAGCTTACGGCCCGGCCGGAGGATGCGGATGGAGGCGATGGCTCCAAAGGGGCTGAACATCTGCGTGATGGTTTCAATGAAGTTCCTCTGGAGCGGCGGAGGCGGGCCCGGCTCCGGGGGCAACGGGTCCCAGGCCAGCAGGAGTTTGGTGGGAGGGACGTTGAGGATCGAGTCGGGGATGGGGATGCGACGGCGCACTTTGGTGCCCTCCTGGTTGACTTCCAGCAGCTCGGAGAAGCGAAGGGCATAGAGTGTGAGGCGCCAGTCACGGGTGAGGTATTTCACCTACGGGGAGAGGGATGCTGAGCCCGGAGCCATCGAGCAGGCACAGCCTCACCTCAAGGCAGCCATGGGATCATTGAGTTGGAAGGGACCTTTGAAGGCCGTCTGGTTCAACTCATTGTAATGAGCCAACTTGATCAAGGCTCCCATCCCTCCTTAGGGCCCTCCAGCTCCATCAGGAGCATTGCTGCCTCACCTCGGTGCTCTCCAAGGGATGTAGTGCCCACCACCTCGCTGGTCTTCTGTCCTGGGGATCAGTTTTGTGACCCTCCACTGGATGCTCCAACAGCAGCACAATGTTCCCCTGAACTCCATCATCAGGGTCTGCAGGAGGAGGCCCCTAAAGGCCATGGAGATGGCCATGGATGGCACAGAGCTGCGTGGTGCATTGACACTCCTGAGGGGTGAGATGACATCCAGAGAGACCTGGACAGGCTGAGCAGCGGGCCCAGGGAAGCCTCATGAGGGTCAACGAAGCCAAGTGCAAGATTTTCAACTCCCACACTGTTAGTACAAGGTGGGGGACAAAAGGATGGAGCTGTTGGGATGTGTCCAGGGGAGGGTCACAAAAATGATCCAAGGGTGGAAGAGCAGACAGGTGGGTGGGTGCCCCATCCCTGGAGATATTCAAGGTCAGAGGATGGGGCTCTGAGCACCTGGCAGAGCTGTGGGTGCAGACAGGTGGGTGGGTGCCCCATCCCTGGGGATATTCAAGATCAGAGGATGGGGCTCTGAGCACCTGGCAGAGCTGTGGGCATCCCTGCTCACGTAGGAGAGTGGAACCAGACGGCCTTTAAGAGTCTCTTCCAACTCAAACCATTCTGTGACTCTGACCCACATCTCCCCACACAACCCTCCCTTCCCTGCTTCACCCACCCAACAGAAGCCCCCTCCTGCCCACCAGGCACCAAATCCTCCCACCTTCTTGAAGGATGTCAGCAGCTTGATGCTGACAAAACCCAACTTGTTCTTCTGGACGTGCTTCAGGAGGAAGGCATCCTTGGCCAGGTTCTCATCAGAGAGGTAGAACTCCACCTGAGACACAATCCTGCGGATCAGCTGCGGGTCAGGGATGGAGTAGTTGCAGTCGAACAGTTCTGAACCCACAGCATCACTCGTATCACAGAAACTCCTGGGAGAGCAGCAGGGACATGAGAATGAGTCGGCAGCCTTCGGATATGCAGGGCTGCCCAGCCCCAGTAGCAGCGGGGTGGGGGGCAGAGATGCCATGAGCCCCAGGTCCGTTGGTGTGACCTGGCTACAGGGGCTCAGAGATGGGCACAAAGCAGGACAAGTGCTCAGCCCCACGTACACCCACACAGCCACGTACCTACTGGAGCTCCTGAAGAAGCTGTCTTGGCTGAGCAAGCAGCTCTGCGACGGGAGGTGCAGCCCAGGGAAGGAATTTCTTTGGGCAGACAGTGGGGTGCTGCAGCTGGGCTGGGAACCGAGCCCCAGGGCCACCATGGAGCTATGCGATGCCATGATCCTTCATCTGGGACATCATGACATCAAGGGCTGTGCTGGGAGGCTCCAGGAGCCCCATAGCAAAGCCCATCTCCCAGCAGCAACCCCAGAATAGGGATGGGAGAGCAGAGGCTGCGCCCTTACCTGCGTGGCAGCACTGGGAAGTGTGGGAAATCCTGACACTACATCCTAGAGCTGCAGGGAGCAGAGCCCAACCTTCCCACCTCCAAACTAAGGCTCCTGAAAGTAAGGGGGAAAAGAAAAAGGGAGAAAAAGCCTTAAGGGCTCTCAGGCTGCTGGTTTATAAGAGCTCAGAAGGGGCCCAAGGCTGAGCCCTGCCCCAAGCCCCACCAGCTCCACCTGGAGCGTATCAGTGGGTTAAGCAGCCCCAGCTGAGCCCTGGCTGCAGGATGTTGCTGCCAGGGCCATTTCTGCCTCAGTTTCCCTGCCTTGCGCAGGGGCAGTGACAATCACATCAGGAAGCTTTGGTGGCAGGCAGCATTCATCTCCTCGTGCTGCCAGGGTGACAGCAAAGCCCTTAATCCTGCATGCCCACATCCTGATGGGAGAAAACAAAAGAGCCCTAAAGAAAGGGGAAAAGGGGCAGGCACCCCCCGAGGGGGGGACACTGCGGGGCAGACGGCCCACGGCCCGAATAAGGGACGGGAGGAGATCAGGGATGAAATATCCCTATGGCTGAAGCCCTTGGTGGGGCTGCCCATCTTTTGCTGGGACAAAAGATGACCTTCAGCCCATGGGGTTCAGCTGATGCACCCTGTGGCAATGGGATGGGCTCTCGGAGAAGCCAGGGCGAATGCCCAGACTTTGCCTCACTGCCAGCCCAAAGCCTGCCCTTCTGCCATGAGTCACGGGGAGCAGCAATGCCAAACCACCTCTGGGTTGTCCCACTCGCTGGGGTTCCCTGTGGCCGCTTCGTCTGATGCCCACCCCCCCAGGACAGATTTGCATCTCCCCCCAGCCCTGCAAAGCTGCATTAGCAGTCTGCCACCTCCTCTCAACGATTAAAGAAGAAATGGGACCACAACAACTATTGTGCAGGCCTGAGCATTTGATATACATTTATTGCTATTCGGGTTTAGCTGGGAATTTTGTGCATATGGATTTGAGGGGGTGATCCAGACTCCTCTTATGGTGCTGCACAGCTCCAGAGCATCTCAGCTGGCCGTGGGGAGCAGGAGGTGGTTGGCTCTGGTCCAATGCAGCACTGAAGTTAGCATCACACTCTGTGGGAGCAGGGGAATTTAAGACTTGGTTGCTCGGTTGTTTTTTGACCATCATCTCTTATTAGCAGGATGTGAGGGGCAGACACTGACCCAGGGAGTAATCATAGTCATTATTTACAGATAAATCCAGCTTTCTCATTTGTCTCTTCCTACTGTGATACGAGACATTTACAGACAGACATCACCCTGACAGACACCAGCACGGAACAGTAAGAGGGAAAGATGTACACTGTACACGCTTTCTTTTTACTTTCCATTTCTTTTAAAGTGTCACAGCTACCTTAGTACCACACTCTGAATGAGTAAATATTATATTTGGATAGAATATACTCTGATATGCAAATGTACACGAGGCCCCTGGAAAAGCTCACATCAAACATACCATATAAAACATCATTAGAAATAATTATAATAAAAGCTATTTATGACACAGCCTTTATTCACAGAAAGATTTGCCTTGGGGTTTGCTTTTTGCAGTTGGCTTGACAACAGACCCCCCACTGCCTGCAGCCGTGCAGAGCTGCCTTGGCTCAGCCCCACAGTGATGGCACAGCAGGGAAATGTCCCTGCAGTGCTGAGCGTGATGCCAGCCACGGCCACAGGGAGCCCCTCCCTGCTGCAGGGCCAGGGTTGGAGCTGGAGTGGAGCGCCACAGAAGCAGGTCTGCCAGCCTGTCCTAAGGCACTGCGGTCGCACACCCTCCCCCATGCTCTGGATACACCCTGTGTAGGGCCACGGTGGTATTTTAGCAGGACATCAAGCTAGAATTCTACAGAACCTGCTGAGAACCCAGGGTGTGAGATCATGCCCTCTGTGTGGGTACCCTGGAGAGGATGGGAACATCCCACCCCGCAGACATGGGCATCAGAGCCAGCTTGGTGTCCAGCTGTTGCGTCCTCGGAGTCCTTTGGTATCTTGGGTTGGTTTGACAGCATCCCAGGATCGCTCGCAGATGGAACACGTGGCTGGCAGGACGTGAGCGCAGCAGGGAGGGCTCATCCCAAATCCCAGGGCACGTATGTGTGCCACCTGGGGGGACCGGCTCGGAGCACAGCCCCGGACAGGTTCAAGAAGTGCACGGTACCACACGCCCAGCACAAATGATTTGGCAAAGTCAGAGCCAGGACAGTGCGTCTTAAAAGGCTGTAGGAGAAGGGTCAGGCATTTTTCCTTCCTCTTGGGCACTGATTGGTTCAAGTTTATATCACAGTGAAGTCTGAGAAGTGGGGAAAAAATCCAAATTACCTTCCCTGAAAGAGAAAGCCTCATTTGCCCCATTGTTCAGTGGGGCACAGCCTCTCCTGCCAGGCACAGTCAGTCCAAAGATGCTTCAACCTCTCTTTAGCAGACTTTGTCCTTCACCCTCTTCTCAGCTGCTGGCAGAGAGCTGGGTGCAGGCAGAGCCTCCTTCTGCCCCCCATCCGGGCTCACCACCCGCAGCCCCTCCTCAAACAGCAGTAAACAGAGAGAGAAACTAAGAGGCACTAATAGCACAGACGTGGGGAGACTCAGGCTCGAGGCTGCCAAACCTGGCTCCAGATGTCTCCATCCAGCTGGAGAACGGCCACATCCCCGTCAGATCTCCTGCAGTGAGTGCCCGGTGTCGCTGCGCTCTCGCTTCACCAGCGGCTCCCCCACGCTCCGGGAATCCGTGTCCACTTCGCTGCCCAGGTCACTGATGTGGTCTGCAAAGGGAAAGGCTCAGCATCAGGCTGGTCCTGGGGATAAGAGGTCCTTTTCTCCAACAGAGTGAAACGGAAAGGCCGGCACGAGGTTCTCCCACCCGCAGTGATTCAATCCCGGCCCCACAGAGCTTTCATACCTTTGTCCAGCAGTGTTGGGGACATGGATGTGAGGTCACCAAACTGAAAGAGAAAGGAGGCTTGAGGTGAGTGAGGATTGTGGAGAGCCAAAGCATCACACCTGCAAGCCAGCATCTGTCTCCAAGTAATTCCAACAAGCAATTGGGTGAAGCCACGAGCACCAGCAGTGCCAGTGGTAAAAAGCAGAACACAAAACTGACTACACATTTGGTGGAAAAGTTTATCACTTCCATCTAAACCTCTGCAAAAATACAAAACACAAAAACCCAGGGTAGGATCAAGCTCTGGAAAAGGGCAAGAGAAGATGTTCTGTCTCTTAAGTGCTGCCACAGACTCCTGGCCAGGGTGCTGCCTCTTCTCCAGACAGTGGAGAAGGACAGCAGAGAAGGTGCGTTTTCTCCAGCCTTCTGCCTCTGTCAGGCAGCACAGACATGCTTTCACCCCTGCTGGGCTCTACCAACATTCCACCTCTGCACACTGTGCAAAACCCTTTTGTTCAGGTCAGGAAAGTGCTTTGGCTTTCAAGGCCACAGTGCCAAGCGTAACCAGTGAGCTGGTGACAACTTTTGTTCTGGAGATGTACTGTCTCCATCTGTGACAGGGTCTGAAACTCTGAAAAACTATAATCATAATTCTGAAAGGTCATAGAAAGTTGGGCAGCAGCAAGAATTGAAGACAGCAGGAGTTATAAAGTGAGCAATGGGAATAGATGGACACAATTCATTGTCTTTCGCTGGGAAGAATCAGCCTCCTCCTGGAGAAAAGAAATATTGCAAGAGTGTAATAAAGGAAAAGCAAAACCTAAAGGATGAAGGCCTCCCACAGCTAGGTTTTGCTGGAAGGTCCTCTCTGTCTTTCATGTTCTTCTAATATCAATAAATATAGAGGTTTCAGGGAATAGTGTGCATTCACAACACTGCTGTCATGAGGCAGCAGCATGGGTCTAATGGAGGGGAAGAGAAAGCAAAATGGATGTGATTGATTTGTCTGACTGCCCTACATGAGCTCCACGGAAGGAGGAAAATAGCATGGACTTCACGGAGCAAATAGCATCAGTTTTAATCTAACAGCAGTTTCTATATTGCTTTCACAGGTTGACTGGAACCTTTTAAATTTGGGCATGTCAGAATGAAATGTTGGAAGTGGCTTCAGCTGGGCAGGACAGGTCCTGTTTGCAAGCTGATTTGATGTCTGATTTGTAGTTAAAAAACCCACAAAACTGAAAAACAAACCTCTCATCATTTCTCCACAGAAAAAATGGAGAGGGTGGCTGACTGTGCAGACAGCTCTGGGGTTTGCAGGAGTGATGTGCACAGAACCACTGGAAATTGCAGGAAAAACTTCTGGAGATTTTGGTTTTGGCTTAGTTTTTGTATTGGGTGGGGCTATGGCAGGAATACCAAAATCAGATTATGGAGAGAAGTTAGTAGGTCTATTTCCTTCCTCCTCCAGGATTCTGAAGCCCAGCTGATGCCCAACTGCCCCAAAACGATCAGCCCAGGTATTAGTGAGACAGGAGGGAAGATGCTCAGGTAGCTGGATCCTTGTGCCAGGCACTCAAGTCAGTAAACTTCTCAACAAAGATGGTTGTAAAACATGCTCATTGCAGAGTGCTGCTTGTGAACTAACAGTGCTCCTTTACATGCTGCTTGGTTTGGGCTTGTTTCTAGGGGAATAAACAATTCTCACCTCTCCCATTACAGCGATTGGTGTCTCCCCTGTTGCCTGGGCAACACGATGCTCTACCAGATAAAACATGTATTCATCATACAGCAGGCGAATCAGGTGGAAGGAACCAAAGCTGGCAGCGCTGCGCAAGGTGAGGTCACGGATCACCATGGAGCTGGAGAATGGCCAGAAAGAAAACAGTTAGGATGTGTTTTACACTTGCATCGTGGCTGATGTGAATTCTTGATCCTAAGGCTACTGTGAGTGCTTTGTTTCTAACTCCAACCAAAGAGTGTCCAAGAACTTTAAGAAATGAGTTGGTGGGGCATCCTATCTCCATCCCAAAAGGATACAGGTGGGAACACTCTTTTGCACAAGGGCAGAACAGTCAGCCAGAGCTGCATGTGTGTAAAGGTGTAAAGAAGTTGGCTTTGCCTTTTCAAGGAGTTATTTACATGCCCTGAGCCAGATACAGAGCTATTACCAAAATGAGAAGAAAACATACCTATAGAAAGACCATTTCAACAGGAACTGCCTAGCTGCCTTGGGGAAGCTGGGACTGCCCTCGTGATGCTTCAGGACTTGAGTAACAACATTATCCAGCCAACTGGCCCACTGGTCCAGGGAGCTCTGCTGCTGCAGTGTGAGCTTGAAATCCTGCTCCAGCTTTTGCACCATGCCTTCCTCACACTGGCACACCCACGAAGCTTGCTCCTGCTCAGGAGGAAGGGCTGACAGTCACTCACACAAAGCCTGCTAGTTCAGTTTTTGATGTACCCCAGCCCAGGAATTCAACCTCATTTCTAGTAGGCAAGGTCTCCAAACCAGCTCTGAATCACACCTCTTTTGATCTCTCCTGACCACAGTACAATATTACTATTAGAACAAAATCTCTATTGCTAGTAGTACTTCTCATGTTCATGAGAGCCTTCTCCACTATTCACAATGAGATGACAGATATACCTTGAAAAATAACACCAAAACCTCACATTAAATAGTTCACTTAATCACTTTTTAATACTGGAAATAACATGCTGGTTACCAGCAGACAGTCTCACTAGACAGTTCCAGTTCTAGACAATATGGCCCAGGAAAAGATACAGAAAGTTACCTGCACGTTGGCAAAGTCAACCCGATTGAGATCGCTGAGCATCTGGTTTATCTGGGAAGTGTTCTGCAGCACAGCACGAGCAGCCTGAGCCAGGTGGTTCAGGGATGTGTATCTCCGCAACGTCTGTGCAAAGGCACTCACTACTCCAACCTGCAGCAGAGCAGAGCACGCAGGGGACTGAGACCAGGGCGCAGCGGGGCTCAGGGGTTAACTCCTCTCAGTGCTGAGCTCAAGAATGCAGCATACATTAGCTGGGGTAACCTGCATGGTTCCTCTCAAGCTGCTGCCTAATGTGCACTCAAGCACTTTTGCAGCATCTACTGAGCGTATCTCGAACTGGGAGCAAGCTTCACAAATCCATGGTGTTAGGAGAAAGACAGTAGGAGCCTTATATTCAGCCTCTGTGGTGTCATTCAGCTTCTGAAGTGTCCTGCACTTTCCATTCAGGCAAGGGAATGGCTCAACAGGCAGAGCATTATCAGCTCAAATGAACTGCCTGATCTTGCCCTGCTCCTTGCTGATTCTGGTTCAGAATTATTCTTTATGCTGTGTTAGTCTGGAGTACACATAGCCAAACTCCAGCAGTGATTTCCAGTCACCGTGGAAAATGACAACACACACACCCTGTTCACTATCATGCTTTCTCTACTTACCTTTGTCTGGACAATCTGGGGGGGGAATTCACTCATTGCGTTCATCAGCCACCCTTCCAAACTCTTGGCAAAATTACGAATCGCCTGTGTAAGTGTGCCTGCAAAGAAAGCTGCAGAGTTAGAAAGGCTGTTCCACATTGTCTTTACACACCACCTTTCTGAATCAGAACTGCTGTGGAAGGCACAGCCACTGATTTGGTAGTTGTGGTCTCAGTTCAGCATCTTGGGTCAGCTAGGTCCCAAAATGCACTCAAACAGCTCCTTAACTTATTTGTGACCCATTTTAGCTTTCTCTAATTGCTGAGACAGACTGACAGAAGCGGATCACTGGGACCAGGTTTTTACAGCACTGCTCAGCCCAGTTTGTGGCTAAGTTGTAGCCCTGGGAGGCTGACAGATGCATCAAAGTAAGGAGCCAAATCAGAGTGAAAACCCCCCACATCCCATCACTAATCTCCCAAGTGAAAGTTAACCCTATTTTTCCAGGAGGTGCAGGAGGGGACAGCATGGTCCTGTGTGAACAAAGATACGGTCTCCAAGGAAACATCTCACAAGGACTTGGCACGCTTACAACAGCTTGTGCATTAAGCCTTTGCTTTTACCTTGACTTATAGCCAAAGTCAGGAGACGTGATACGAAATGGAGCCTGTTTTAAAAGACCTGGGAATTCCAAGGGCCACAAAGTTATGCCTACAGAGAACAATGCTGTGGAAGGAAAATTGTCCTTGCCCAAAATATTAGCCTGTTTTACAATGGAAATCTTTGTGGCAAGTGGTAGCCAGACAGCGTGAGTCACAAAATGCAGTCCTCCAGACATTCGGTGACTCAGGAGCAGCCCAGCAAGGAGCTGGAGCAGGAGGCAGCACTGCCTGTGCCCTCCTGGTCTCACTGCAGATACTCACTGGGCACCGGTCGCAGCACATCGGGGATGAGAATCTCCACCAGGGCCTGGTACAGGATGTGGTCACAGCTTCTCATCCACTTGAGGATGGGTTCGTATTTACACAGAGTGATCAGCTTGTCTTTTGGGAGGGTCCCTTCATGTTCTTCTTCACTGCAGGAAAAGGGAAGCAGCATTAGCAGCTGATTTTCCAGGCGTTTCACACTTCATCTGGATTTCTAATTTCACTTTTCAGCAGAAAAAGCAATTCACATTTCTTTCAAAAGGAAATCTCTGATCATTTGTACCAATCTCTGACTCTGCAAGCACCTCTCCATCATGGGATCAGAGCTCTGACTGTGGTTTCACCTCAAGCCTGCATTTCCTGTGCTTGGCCTCCTTTTGCTTTCTCTACCTTCAGCCTCCCTTCACACACACTCATGTTCATGTGTACCTAGGAATCGTCCTACAACACAGCACAGCTGGCTCCTCCTTCCAGCTCTAGCTGTTCCCAAATCCTTCACACCTTTATCCTCTCCCCTATGACAAATATTTGCAGCAAATGTTGTTTGAGCAAGTTAGCCAGTGCTGATGGACACTGCGGTCAGTTTTGAGGTGTCTGGCACCTTTAAATGCTACAAAATTTTCATACGCAGAAAGATTTGATGAGAACAAATTGTCTCCAGCTGAATGAGGTCCATGAGCCTGCATTCACTTCACTTTATAGATGCACGGAAACTTTTTTTTGCATGATTAAGGCATAAGATATTTGTTTAAACAGCAGGCAGAGAAAACTGAAGCCTCACTGCACTGCCAGAGTTGCAAGTCAGAGCTATTAAGACGCTGCACTGGGAACTTACAGGGAACTTTCCCCATGCATTACATCAAAATCATTAAAGCCAAGCCTTTGATGGACTATAAAGAGGTCCTTATACCCTCTGCCTGAGAGGTTTTATCCACGGGCGTAGTCCTAGAACACTCACATGGAAAAAACCAGCTGTCAACTACCTACACTTTCTGTTGAGTTGAACCAGATTCTTCATTTTATCACATTTTCAAACAGTTTGGCACGTGGATAACACTTTGTTTTTATATCCATACTTACAAAAGAGGGGCTAGAGTGCTACCTATCCTGATTAATAGCTGTGCTGTGCAGAGGTATGGGAGCACACTGCCCTACCAAGGTGTGCCAGTTTAGGCAGAGCTCTGTGCAGATGCTGCCCTGAGTCTGCTCTGACCTAGCTCAGCTCTCTGCTCTGCTGCCAATGCCTTGTAGATGTCCCCTGAAGTAAAAGATTCTGAAACCATCAAAGAGCTACAGTGTTTCTCTGCTGCAAAATATTCACTGGATAACATCTGCTGAGGGCAAAAGGGCTGTACTCTAGGGATTATTATGGGATATTTCCTTATTACCCAAACTTTTATCGTTTTTCTTCCGAATATAAAACATCAGTATCTGAAGTCCTCATGTAATTACTGTGAGTGAACAACACAGACTTTCAATACACATCCTAATGAGAAACCATCACCTTTTCAATTCTCTCTATTTTCACTTATTTCCCTCATACTGTCTCTTGGCAGCAGACTACCAGTGCATAAAGGAAGAAGAACAGGCAATAACGAGCCAGACAGGAGCACAAAGCCAGGATCAGAGCAGCTCAGTTTGTCATTATCTTCCTCAAGACATGAGGCACATACAGACTTGGTCAGGCACCCAAATAAGTGAGCCACTCAAGGCGTCACCAAAACCTCAGTGTTGGAGATGCTTTCAAAAGCAGCACCCCATTTGCATTCACCCAAATGCTCCCTGTATTTCAGATTAGGATACAGGAGGCATGCCAGGGGTGTACCTCATCAGAAGTAGGTATTTCCAAGTCCTACGAAGCACTCAAAATGTCTAGTGAAGCTGAAATCACTTCATGCATTTTTAAAAGACAGAACACATCAAGAAAAGGATCATTCAGAAATAATGAAAGCAGCACGGTGTACCTGGATGGCAGGGCAGCAGAGCCATCACTAGGTGGTGTTTTAGGACTCCAGAAGGACTGCCACAGTTTCTCAATATAATGAAACTGAAGGTTCATTACAACATCCAAAGTTGCCTAACAACAAAGAACACATCTCATTAGCTGCTCTGTTAGCATCTTGTACACAGTGTCAGCATGTATTTCAAGTGCTGACGTTTAGATTAAATAATTTACAGGAAAAACAACAAGAAGTGCATTGTTTTAATAATCGATGTAGTACAAAAGAGGTCACACCATGAAAAAAATAACCAAGTGCAACACTTGAGTTGCAATACCTAGTAAAACAAACACATCCTATTACAGTTTAGCTTTTCCTGAGGGCAGCATGAAAGAGGTGTACATGAATTATGTCCCATGTCGTTGAATTGATCCGTTAATCAATTAAAAATATTCAAAGTAATCACCTCGCAGTGTCTCCTGTAAAGAAGCTGAAGAGTTTTCACATCGTTCATGGTGACTCCTTCTTGTAAGAGGACGTTACCTAGATCGGGGGCTGGGAACTCGGGAAAGACGTGGGTTACATCTAGGGAAAAGAAGAAGGGGAAGTTGGTAAGAATTAGAAGCACTCAGTTATGCAGAATACAGACACATACAGGATGCTTCTGTCTCTGGTTGTTATCTTTCACATTTTAATTGGGGGTGAAACTGTTGAAATGAGGCTGATAAACGAGAACTTCCCTGATTCCTGCTGTTATAATGGGCGAAAAGTAAACAACTGCAGTCCATATGTCCAGCACGTAAAGGAGAATGTTTTCCTTCTCTTTGTAATAAAAGTAACAAGAATACATTGTCCTCGTGTAATGTGCTTCCCATTAGATTTTCTCCAAGGCCTGAAAAACATCCCTTTGTAATCTCGAAAGTACAACGGACAATGTAACTGGATATCAGGCATACCAGCAGTAATTGCATTTCAGAGAATGCCTGGAGCTGGGCTGGGATTTTGTATCTCTACAGGACATTATGGAAACACGTAGATCCATGACCAGTATAAGTAGAGAGCCTGTCTCATCAGGAGAGGCCCCACACTGCAGGCTGCGGTGTAGGGCAACAAACAGAATGGCTTCACTCTCCCTGTTCTACAAAGCTCTTCAGAATAGTGTGGCTTGGAGAGCTCTACTCTTCCATCCAACATGATTGAGTTAAAAGCATATCTAGGAATTGACAGAGCCAGTGGCACTAGGATGAAGTTTCCTGTGGGTACAGGAGCAACACAGCAAATGAGACATTCCAAGAGTGTACTAGAATATAGATTTCTTAGAAAAGAAGAAATCCAGAGCAGGCAGGGCTTGCTGGACAGGGCCTTCCTTCCTCTAAGGTGATCAGCCCAGATGTGCGACATCAAATCCACGAAAGCAGTCTGCTCACCTATGAACTGCTGATGGTGCTGACTTTGAGCAGCAACTGATTGCTCAGGGGTTGTGTGCAGGCTGCTGTTGGAACCGGCTTCTGCCACGCCATCCATTTTCTGAGCTGGTCTGTACCTAGGGTTAGAGAATGCCCTGGTGTTACACACGCATGAGCAAACATATCACATGCAACATGGCCATGCTGTGAGAGATATGGACTCCTACAAACTCATGATGCTGTAGAGCACTTAATTAAAAAGTTCCATCATACAATAAAAGAGGTTACGTCCAAAGCCAGCATTTGGAAGGCTGACTATTTCTATCACTTGCTAAAGGTGGCGAATGAGAATCTCCTTTGGGAAAGCACTACCCAGGAGAAGATTAAATGGGTTAAGAAATTTGCCCAAGGTGGACATAAAAAAAAAAAAAGAAAATGAGAAGCAGAACTGGTGTGGATGCCAGAGTGCAGACTCTGGAGGTGACTTTTGCATTTGCTTTCTTTTCAGGAGCAGAATTCATTTCTTCTGCTTCATTTCTTCTATACTGTAGCATGAGCCAGAAGTGTCAGCACTTCCAGGAGACAATCCCAAATTCCTCGGCACTCAAAACTGCTCAGACACAAGACTAACTACAGCACTTTAACTTGCATTGTTGCAAGTCCAAACAACCCAATAACCCAAACCCAAGAAACAAACCAATGCAAGCCCACAACCCCTTCCTGTGATCAGGTACAAATAGCTGCAGAGCTGAGGTCCTAAGCTATTGAGCCAGGGGATACAGTGAGGAGTGGTCTATTCTGCAGTAAGCTCTGTAGCACAGGCTGAACTCAAGCCACAGCAAACAGAACAGCGGATAAATGCAGCTTGACAAGCCAGAATTTCTCCTCAAGCCTTCTGCTGCTCAGACCAGGCAGAACCTGGCAGCCCCATTCTTGGGGAGGACCCCACAGCAGCTCTGGGGCACAGCAGTGGGTGCCACGGGGCTGGGAGCACCTACCTTTGCTTCTGGTGGATGGGTTGCTGCCTCATGGCCATGTACTGCGTGTCCTCCTGCAAGCGGTTCAGCGGAGACTCTGGCTTCAGCCGGATCCCATAGTAATGGTATTTGGAGTTTCCCCTGCAATTAGCAGCATTAAAATTGCTCAGTGCCAACTAGTCAATGGGAGCAACCTCACAGCCCTGCTATTTACTCTCAGGCTTGTTTTGACAATCCACTCCTTACAGTGCACATGTGTTTGTTGCCAACGCTGTCTGAACACTGACCTAATGAATGCCATCAGCTCCTATAAAATTCATGACCACACGTCACAAAGTTCAGTGACATCCACATGTGAAATCTGGCAAGGTTTGTTCCAAGCAGCCAACAGCGACGGGGGAGAACTGACAAGTGTTAAAGTAGAAAGCATTGTTAAACAATGACAGAGACCTCAAGGGACGCTTGGCACTTTGATTAGAGCTTAAGAATTTCCTTTTATATTGAAACTAAACTTTTATCTTCATCTAGAGTTGGATGAAAACAAGCACAACTGAATGGCCAGCTATGATAAGAAAGCCACCTCTCTGGTGTCTGCACTTTAACAGCAACAGTTAAGAGAATTTGATCTGCTTTTGGCCTTGGGAATTGCTCATTTTTGCAGTTTCGTAAGATCTGAAAGCTTTTCGCAAGAAAAAGAGGCTGAATTTCCTTCTCCTTTGTAGGTGCATAAAGCTGCTGTGACACTCCTCAGCAAGAGGCCTGTCCACCCATCACATTGGACAGATGTCTCCATTCAAGTTTTCCCACCAAACCAGGACTTTTCCTCTGCAGTGGGGTCTCCAATGTGCTCTCACTGCTTAAAGTTACAGCTTAGTGCTTCGTATGACAGTGTCTGAAGGCACTTTAAATCCAATGATGTCTCCCACAGAGAAATTTAAGAGTAGTATCAGTTGAAGAATTAAGCTGGTACCCAGAGAACTTTTTATCTTGTGGGAATTCTCTCTTTTCCATTTTTGGCTGCTTTTATTTAAATCTTTGTCACTGTAATGTAGGGTTTACACATGCTCAGGTGTGAAGCATGCTCCAAGCAAACCTTAAGTGATTCTAAGTGCCTGCAAATTAAATAATAAATGCCTTGATAATGCAAATGAATGAATAAGGTGGTGGACAGCTATTTCCATATGTATGGAGGTGTACTGTAGCCTTTCAAGCTTGCACATCTTGAATATTAAGTTTATTACTTTTTTTGTTTCTGTCTTAATTACAAAGTTTTCAAGGTTAACCGAAACCTTTTAGTGATGGAATTCAGAACATCACAGACTGAAAGAATACCTGGTGAATACTTAACATTTATATCACAGGAGATAGATATAAAAATAAGTTTAAGAACTGGACATCAGTTCCCTTATTACATCAATTTCCTTCTTTTTACAAAAGAATATAAGATCTATTAGATAATTTAAAACCTTAATAAATAATGACATGTCAACCAAGTAGCATTATCATACATTGAAATAAAATATTCTGACTTTTTTTTTTAATTTCAGTCTTCCATGGTGAAAATAAATTCTGAAATATCAGAACACTGCCATCAATCAGAAATTCCATTTTCTGAGCCTTTCTATTTTCAAGTCCAATCATCTTTCGGGTCACAAAGCTGAAGGATTCTAGAGCAGCTGTTAAGAGTTTGAATTTTTCCTCCCTTGGTAGGATTAAAGAATTTTTCTCCTCTGAAGAAATGACTTCAGAGTTCTTACATTGGCACCCATCTTCAGAAATCCAAACTCTCCCCTGCTCCTTCTGCAACTGCTACCTCCCCATTCCAGCTGTGGAACGCTCCAGGCACATCTGGTTTTGTTCTACTCTGGAAGACCAAATATCCAAGCTTGTATTTTATTATAGAAAGTTATACAACCAGAGCAATCACTGCTTCTCCAGTGTATTCACTGCTTTTTTAAAATCAGAAGCTGAAGTAAAGTGCAATGTCAGCTGTCCAGGCCGTGCATATACCCTGGATGCTCCCCTGAAGGACACACATGCCATTACTGCAAGTATACTCCCTTAACTTTCACCTTTCTCGTTACACCATATGGGTCTGTGATATTTTAAAACAAATATCTGTTATGAAGATTCAGCCTTCTTCTTTGTGAATTTCAGAAATAAGGCATCTCCATATCTGCAGGGATGTCTGAACACCTTGTCTGTATCAGGGATTTGGGATCTGTTCCCACTGCTGATGGAGAACTTTCCTGGATCCAGAAGGAACTCTGCAGCAGAACAGCAGCAACGGTGATCAAGAGAAAACAATGGGCTGAAAAGCAGCCTGGGTTTAAATAAAATGTCCTTAGATTCCTTGAGAAACGGGCTTAGATTGAATTCAGGATGAGGTGCTGTCACCAGAAACCCAGAACATGTCTGAAATTAACATTCTCACCCTGCTGATTCCCGTTCAGAAAGAGCTTTGCCTCACAACACATGGAAATCAGTCCTGTGATTTAGCATAGCAATTTTTTTTCCTACAACATAATGTTTGGTTATACATCTCAGAAGAAAGACCCGTGCCTGCCAAGTTACCCTTGGTAGATTTTCTATGTGTGTGAGAGGAGTTGCAGATCCCACAAGAACAGTGCAATGCTCTTTTTTTCTGCAAAACATGAGGCCACATGCTTTGTTCTTGAGAACAAACTACAGCCCCTGAAATTAGTGGCTATACAAAAGTAATTAATTAATTTTTAATTAATCCCTGATGCAAGGAGCTGTACAGCACCCACAGCCATGCACAGTGGTGGGGGAAGGCGAGATGCAGCTGAGCTTGGGAGCTGTCACTCTGCACTTTGATGGCCCAGCCAGCATCTATCTCTTGCTTGCCTGCACCTTGCCACTGAGTACACACTGAGAGCATCTCCAGCTCACCCACAGGACAGCGTGCCACAGAATCATGGCATGGCTTAGAATCATAGAATGGCCTGTGTTGAAAAGGCCCACAATTCTCATCCAGTTCCAACCCCCTGCTATGTGCAGGTCACCAACCAGCAGCCCAGGCTGCCCAGAGCCACATCCAGCCTGGCCTTGAATGCCTGCAGGGATGGGGCATCCACAGCCTCCTTGGGCAACCTGTTCCAGTGCCTCACCACCCTCAGAGTGAAAAACTTCCTCCGAATATCCAACCTAAACCTCCCCGTCTCAGTTTAGGTTGGAAGGGACTTTGAAAATCATCCAGTTCTGGGAAGCTTCTCCCCACCACCTCCAGCCCCAGCTCCCCCACCAACCTGGTTCCCAGGCGGCGAGTCCTCAGCCCCATGAACACCGACCGGATCAGTTTTCCAAAGGAAGCAGCGTTCACTGGGTCCAGCTTGTGCTCCTGGCAGTGCCTGAGGTAGTGGTTGTAGAGAGAACTCCGGGGCAGGCTCACACCTTCTGCTGTCTCGTAGTTGTCCAACAACCACTGGAGCTTTAGGCATGGAGACATAAATAAAGAACACGTGAAAGTCTAAAGAGGGCTGGAACGGGCTACAAAAACCAACGGCAGCGCTGCATGTCAGCAGCAGTATCTGACATTCAGAGTTCAAGAGAACTTAACACTGCGGGGTTAATTTCTATAGGTGATAATTATGCCAGCAACATTGTTGTAAGAGTAGAAGGATCCCCGGTCCAAAGCTAACAACGAAACAAAACCACCATCAGGTTTTGCTGATCCTGCCATCTCAGTGTCCATCTTGCATTTGGATAAATTCCTGTGGGACCAAGATAGAGCTGTCTGCCAACAATGAAGACATTAAAAACTGCCTTGGATGAATACATTTCAGAGAAGCAAAGACACTGCAAAGACTTTATTCATTTGAAGATTGGCATGTCTGCAGCTGTTCCCCTAACAATAAGTAGTTCACCACCCAATCTTGGAAATCTGAGGTGTTTTGCCTATTATTTTCCAAAACCTGTTGCTTGAACTTCTTCTGACATTTCTGTTGATTACAGTTTGCAATTAAATATAAATTATTTATATCCAGATGGTCCGAAAGGGTGAAAATGGCAGCACGGGATTTAAAACACAAAAAAAGTCAAAAATGTAATCTCCTTTAATTGGCTAAATGTCAAATTCAGTATCAGTAAACGTTGTGTTCTATCAAGGGAATTTTTGAAGGAACTCAATGTTCAAATGGATTAAAATCAATAGCTTTGGTGGGAGTCCTTTCACTGACACTGGGGCTATTTGGGATCAGTGCTCTCCCAACGAGTCTCTACATCCAGACCTCCTCACATACATCTATGTAAAGGTGGCACAGCTCCATCAGTGCAGCTGCATTTGCAGCTCATTAGTAGCAAAACAAAGTCAACTTCTGGAGGTTAAAATGTTCACCCCATTATCTCCTTACAACAACGAAGTCAAGAACATATTGTACTTAAGCACAACCTTAGAAACCAGTGGGATTCAGCCACGTGCATGGAAGTATAAGCTGGCCTATGCTTCAACCCTCCCCACTCATACTTCAATAACTGCCTTTTTTCTATCATTTTCCCTTGGTGAAACTTGAGGGTCCCAATTCACCACTACACTGCTTGAGTTTTATGTCAATAACTGTGAGAACACAACCTGCAGTGTGCAGTGACGTTTCTGACACCTCACTCAATTCAGTTTTCAGTTTCTGCATTTCCCACCCAACTCTGCTCTCATACAAACGCTTCTGAGCCACAAGCTATCAGCATCTACAGATATGATCACCCACATACTGAAATTTCAACTTCTGCTATGCCAAGGAAGCTGAATCCAACGAAGAAACATAATTAAAATGATTTCTGTTATTGGGTTTGACCCAACCTACCCAGACATTCGGATCATAGAATTATAGAACATCCTGAGTTGGAACGGACCCATAAGGATCTTCAAGTCCAGTGACCACCAGCAGCGGTGGGCTTTGGAGCAGGGCACAAAATGCCACAGCAGGAAGAAGAAAAACCTCCTGCTCAGCTCCCCAGCCTGTTTTTCAAGAGCCACGTGTCTGCCCCCTTCAAACCTCCCTCCACTCGTCACTGCTTTGCACAGCAAATGAACTTTCTGGAGTCCAGACCCTACAAACCTATGAGGCAGTGACTGCTGGTGGCCTCCCTGCCCCTGTCTGCAGCAGGAGATGTGGTGGGCAGCCCCCAAAAGGCCACTGCGACCCCAAGGCTGCGATCAACTCATCCCTTAGAGCTGCCCCTAACAAAAGCACTCCCCAGCACTCAGGACATGAAGAACCAGCAGCAGTTCTGCCTCTCATCAGTCCATACCTGTGCTTATTTTCACCCATCCCCTATATTTAAAAAAATAATGATTAATAAGTTCTGGGTTTTTTTTGTTTTCTTTACCTTTTATTTATCCAATGGAAGATAATGACTATGGCCCTAAATCCAAGCCTTAAAAAGCAGTCATTTCAATCTGACCCTGGAGGTTTTCAATCTAATCCTACAACATCTCCTCCATCTTCCAACACTCTGCAGTGGTTTTTAACATTCCTTCAAACACTATGGAGTTTCACAAGATTAACTCCCACTGCTGAATTGGAATTTGATGCAGAATGCAACAAAAGAACTCAAAAAAGGAATGCTGACGATATAAATAATTTTCAAAGGATGATTTTTGCTCTTCCTGCATTACCAACAACGCACTGGGCACTTAAAATAAGAACATTAAAGATTCTCCCTGTTTGCATTCTCTATTCTGTTTACTTTTTGACACTGGGCTCTTGTGACAATGACAAAATACAGTTTCACTTCGGTCTGTGTTCTGATCAGGCTCCAATAAAATCTCAGTGCAGCTGTTTGTGTTACAAGCACCGCAGAGGAACATTTCCATTTTGTTTTTACTTACAGTTTATTTCTATCGAGTGTTTTGATGTAAAAAACAACCCTTTAACACAGCCCTTGATTCAAGGAGGATCTGAAGGTGAAAGAAGTGACGTTGTGTAAAAAGGAGAAGCTCAGGTTTGGAGGTTTTGTTATAGAACCAGTTGTGGAACTGAACAAACCCATGAGGGCACACACCTGTGGGGCACACGTGGGAGCTTCACTCAAAGCTGGGACGTCCCACAGCTTTCCACTATTAGATATCACCAAAATCTACACTTTTTCTTCAAAAGTTTTCTTGAAAAACCATCACTTTTCTGCCTCTGCATCATCTGCGAGCTCCTCACTGTCAGAGAATAATGCTCTGACCCAGAGACTCCAGAGCACACTTGTGAGCAGAGCTTTTCAGGAACAGTATTTGCTGGACATAATTTCAATAGAAGCATCACTTCTCACTGGTATTACCATTCGCTTTGCCTTCTACACTCAATATTTCAAGTGCACTTAAGTAACTTCTCAGAGTTTTCAAGGGTAATTTCAGTTATCAGGAGTGGCTCCTTACGGTGTGGATTTTGTATAAATTGAGTTATGTAAAAAAAAAACCCTCTTGATTGAGATATATTTTGTTTTCCTTAAAAAAAAAACCCTGACATGAAAAATCTGCTGATGGCCATAGAATAAACCATTATCCTAAGTATTTACAAATTTGCAAAAAGTGCAGTTTAAAATGAGAGACAGAACAGTCGATGACAAATTCTTCAACCTTAAAAATAAATGCAATTAAACCACAATTAATGGTGCAATTAGCATCACCTCAAAGCTTCCCTTGGGTACCAGGTTTTCCAGCAGAGGAACATCTGTCAGGTTAAAGGATTGCATTTTGCTACCACCTTGGCTTGTGATGCTACCTCTGCTCGGGGCTGTGAGCTCTGTTTTGATTTCTGTCCCCCATGTCAAGCTCCTGTTTTCCTTTCAGCCCTGACAAATCACAGTTCCCTTCTGTTTTGCTTTTTGCTTTCTGATTCTCACTGGTGAGCCTGACAATATTCAGGCAGGCAGCTGAGATATGTAATTACCTGTCTTCACAGTAAGCATAGAAGGTAGGAACTGAAATATCCCATGTAATAGAAAACATTATAACCCAGCATGGACCAGGGGATGCATGCAGACACTCAGCCATAGCCTGGGGCTAACTGCACAAGAAGGTCCTGAAGACCTCCACAACAGGCAGAGGCTTTTCCAGGCAGCTTCACTGAGCTTCCTCGAGCTCTGAGAGGAAATCACCCAACATGGTCCTGCAGCACATTGCATGTCCTGCAGGCACTGCAGCACTGCTGCCTCCTCATTGCTTCTACGTGTCCATGGACACAGCTTCACTCTGCAGAATGGTCGGGACTGAGCCAGGAGACTCAAACACTGAGCAGTGATGTCTTGTCCTGCAAGAAAGAAGTGAGGTGGCACTGCTGGGAGGCTGGGTCTGGCCCCACCTCCATTCCATATGACCTGTAGTCAGATGAAATCTCTTTTCCATCTTCACTTTCCTTGCTCTGTTCTTTTTCTGCTTTTTCCAAACCTCCTTCAGAACCGCTCCACTCCATACCTCACCCTGCTCCACTCTGCCCCTGTCTGTGCTGCAACGAACAAGAACAATTCTGCAGGACATTACCCTTAGTCAAACTTGTGTGGCTGAGGTGCAGAAGTGTGGCTGCAACCTGGAGCAAGAAGGATGTGCACTGATGCTCAGATCAAAGCTTGATTCCACAACTGTGTATTTTCCCAGCTATAGCAAGGATCTTTCTGTTTCTAGCACCTGAAATAAGAACTGAGCTCACCCAGGAGCCCAGGTTTGAAATTTGGAATCAGCTTAAGATACCAGAACATTAGTTTGAAAGTTCCTCTAATTTTCTCTGCCTATTTCCGTAGGGTGAAAAGGTCAAACCTACTCAAGAATGACAACATATCTGCCTCCAAATACAAAGCAAGACTAAATTTGTTAGAATAAGGAAGTACCACTTAGTGCACTGTGAGTTATCAGAGCAGAACATGCTTCAGCCTAACTCAAACCACAATGAAGTCAAGGCAAATCCAGTGACTTCAGTAGGACTTGAATTAGACTCCTCAAATGTGACACTAGCATGTGCTTGCTGTTAAGCATTACTGCATGGAAGCCATAAACCATGACGCAGAAAACCCTGAGTAGGGCCAGTAGAACAGCAGGAACTTCACACAAAGCAGGGAAGTTATTGGCATAGCAAGAACAGAGAGGCCTAGCAAATGGATTTAGCATAGCATTGTAGCAGCAGTGGTCTTCCTGAGGCACAGAAAGAGGCAATGAAGTATTCATAGGAGTAGGCTTTTGGTACTTGGAATCTAGGGGATACTTGTCATGATTCACTCCAAGTTATTGCTGTAGAATTGCAAGTTATTTTCCAGCCATCTTCCAATTTCACCAAAAGGAAAGAACTTCCTCAAATGTGTTTACCTAATTGCCAGCAATTTCCATTGCAAGGTAGAAGAAATAAATAAATACAGGGTAGAGGCAGTTAACACAATCCAGAAATTCTCATAAACAAACATTAACATCATGGCAGTTTTTGCATCAATTCTTGTTCCTTGGGAAAGGGCTGCTTTGGGCAGCACAGCTGAATCATGGGCTGCTTTGAGTGCTTTGTGCTCTTGAATACACCAAACAGCTACAAATAATGCTTCTACCAAAGCAGGAAAGAGGTTGTAAATTCCGATTGCGACTTACATGGCTGTTGAGCAAACTGCTTTTGTGTGATGTAATCCCTTCATTTTTTTGTAGGTTTTCAATCGCCATTTCAAGCTAAAGAAAATGTGCACAGGGAAAAAAAAAAAAGGAAAAAAGAAAAAGAAAGGAAATCAGATAGTTAGCAACAGCCAGGATTTTACCCTTATTAATAATTGAATGATTTATGCTTTATATCAACAGGCTTGTGAAAAGAGCAAGTAGATGAGGCACAGTCCTTATGGGATGAAGCTGCGAAGACGTTATTATATGGCATGCAAACTAACAACACAGCAAGAGTCCCTGTTAGGCTGACAGAGGGAGACATGGGGATATTTGCTCTTCCACTGTATGCACTGCCCACTATAAAGGGGAAGCAGTTTTCCTCCTCTCTCTTTCATGCCTAGACCAAAACACCACCATATAGATGTACTGCAGCAAATCAAAGAGCACTGGTACAGAGGAGGTGCACTGTACTCAGATCTTTCATGGAAAACTGGGATTAATGAACTTATTATTACTTCTTAAAATTTTGACAAAGAACTAAAAGCATTGAAATAAAACAGAGGCACCAGGAGGGTTGGTACAAGGAGTGTGCAAGCTGAAATGGAATGCATCTTTGCTATTATGCAGACTGCTATTGTACTCATTTCCTCTGATCTCAGAGCTTCTGCAACTGGGAGAACAGCAATACATCCTGGCTTCTGAGCAGACCCCTTGCTTTCCTCTACCCTTTCCTACCTTCTCTTCTACTCCCAGCCTAGCTCTTGCTGCTGCCCTGTGCTGAGACCCCCTCCTACACCCTTCTTGTGTTGCTGCTGGGGCTCCCGTGGCAATCTGACAAACTACTGAGCAGAATGCTGCCGGTCCAGAGCTCTATTGCTCCTGAGCACAAGGTTTCTGCAAATGTGGAAGGATAAAGAAGCACCTCAGGTTGAGGGACTGGCAGTTTTCTGTCAGTTCCTGCTGTTTCCAGTAGATGTTCTCCAAACCCTTTATCTGTGACCTATTAGAGCAGGCAGGATAAGGCAGCATGCTGTAGAACTTGCAACCAGCACCTATCTCTTATCAAGTTTAGCATCTATCACCATCTAACATGCATGGTCACGCATGCATCTGGAGGTGCGTGCAAAAAGCATCACATCTGCATGCTGATCAGTCAGCTTATGGCCTCATTTACCTACAGCTAGCTCCCTATACTCAAGTTTGCACTGACTCCTAGCATGGCAAAGATAAGGATGGAGAAAAAAGCAGCCAAGTACAAAACCAGGCTCTATCAGAGAAGTGAGATCTAACATCTGAAGCTCAGTTCAGTAAAAAAATGTCCAGGCTTTGCCATATCCATGTATGAATGAATGCGACACTGTCCAAAAACCTCCAGCATAAACTCCTTGGTTTCTGCCCCAAACAGACATCACTGTGGCACCTCTCAGTAAGTTATCACTGAATTCAAAAAAGGGTCAGCCCAAGCATATGGTTCACTGGATTTTGAGAAAACTTGCACACCCTGATGCACCATGAGGAACCAAAACCCATCAGCACAGATTGATTGCTGATGCAGCCTTCAGGAAATGAGTCAAAGTGTGAGAGGGAGACACCATTTCCTTCCTCTGTTCAGGGGCAGAGCCAGCTGAGCAGGGCAGTGCCTGTTGAGCAACGTTGCTTATGCAAACACAGAAGCACCACTTGTCCTTTTGGCATTTTGGTGAGTGTCCAATGCAAACGGACACCTGACATCTGCAGAAAAAAGAAAAAAGACTGCAAATTTTTAAGCAGTCCCTTATGAAGGAGAGCTATTTGATAAAAGAACAGTTCAATAGCTGCTCTATGAGAAGAGGTGCTAAATTTCTTGACTATGAAGTTAAAAAGCACCATGTGCCCTGATGAAATGTCATCAGCTCATTAAAGAAGAGCTGTTCTGCTCTCTACCCCATCCTAGGACACAGGAAAAAACTGCAATTGTTTGGAAAAAAAAAAGGGGCTGCCTAGAGTGGTGCAGCAGGTAGAAGACAAGCTGCTTTACAGTCAGCCAGTCATTTTGCAACCATAGCTGTACAGACCAGCAGCACCTCTCAGCTACTGCGCACTAACTGCTGGACAAGCAAAACCTGCCCAAGAAAGGACTGGAGAGCATTGGGTAAAGACTGAGTTACTGGGACCAGAAGGAAGACAGTTCTGAGGACCTACATACAGGAGATCTCAGGGATTTCCCCTCCTGGCCCAGATGAATGAATTTAGATGAAGATTAATAGTGCTCTGGCAGTACTGACACCAAACAGAACCGTGTGATGCTCTGATTCAGCCCACTGGGAGAAGAAGAACGTCTTCATTCCAGCAGATTTGGAGGACGCTGGGTTTTTTCTTTTTAATATTTGAAGATTTTATTTTAGTGTGCATACACCCTTTGCCAAACATCTCTCAACCTCCTGAGGCAGCTCTGCTCTTATTCCATTGCTAATTGTGATCCCTTGTTCCCATCTCACTCCCTTTGAAGATACTCTCCTTGGTTTCCCTCTGAGGTCTCAGTTTTGGCTCTGCCACAAGCAGTCAGCATCCTCCAAGCCCTCACTATTCCCTGTTCCTTGCAGCAGCATCTCCATTGCTGTCCTTGCACTGCTGGCTGTGTTGACACCCAAACCCTTCCCACTGCACACCTGAGGCCACATGCAAACATTTCTTCCTTGCCTACATTTGCATGAGCTGTAATCGTGTTCCCTCCACAGTTCCCAAAGTTCTTAATACTGCCCCAACTGTATTTGTTAGGTCTACGGGCTTGCAATACCAGGCTTCCTTATTCTCTGTTTAAGTGAAACACTGCAAATAAAAATAATGTTATTTCCCAGTGACATTATCTTGATATTGCCCTTGCCTTCCACTATTTGTCTGCCCATTACTGTGTGAAATTAAAAGCATCTATCATGGCTCTGAATGTCCCTGGGAGATCTACCTTATCTCCCTCCAGCTCTGGTCTGTGCTGAAAGAACTGAAAGCCACAGATGGACACATCCCTACACCATCTTCCACACAAGCATCATTCATTAGTTAGCTCTCTTTAGCTTATCCACAGGAGCCACAGACACTTCTGAAAGTTCATTCCTACATGCAACGGAGTGACTTTTTTTTCAGATGCATTTTCATAAAGGTCACTTCCTAAATTCTTTTTTTTTTTCTTTTTTTTTCTGAACAGCTTATCTCATGTGATAGACAGCTACAAAATAAATCTGTTCATGAGACATTTGTACTGACACACCACACTTGGGCTTTTTACACTGTGTCCATCGCCATGGAAATAAAGAAAAAAAAAAGTAATGTTGTGCAGCTTTGCAAGATGCAGTCCCACGCAGGTGACATGATCAGCAGCTACTTCCCTCAAAATAATAAGCATGAGCAAAATCAGAGGAAGTTCCAGTGCTGGTTCTTAACTCTGAGTAATTAAAACACATAGACAAAAGAAATTTGCTAATCCAGTGAATCTGCCACTTATTCCTACAGTTGTCACCACATTTTCTCCTTCACCCTGAGCTAAAGACTGTTCCCCACTGACAGGTATTTCTACCTAAGGCAGAACGCATTCACTGTGGGATCAAAGGCAACAAATCATGGCACAAAAATCCAAAATCTTTTAAATCTGTGTTTTAAAATGCTGTGGGACAAGAAAGTGGAGCCTTGTTGGCCAGAGATTCAAGAGAGCTCAGTAGCCAGCAGCTCCCATTTTTCACCCTAAGTAGTGCTTTTCATGTTTTAAAATCCAGCCACATGTACTCAATTGCACCTATATCTGTAATCACATTTACACAGAAATGTATACACACAGTCACACACCAACGTCAGGTGAAAAGGAAGGTGAATACTGTCCCAGAATACAAACCCCAACCAACTCTTGGCAACAGTTGCTACTAAGACTTTGTAGATTCTCAGACAAAACTGTGATAGCTTCTAGCCACAGGAAGGCTGCTTTAGGTGAAGCTATCTCTCATAGTCCCATACAGTTGTACAGTTATGCTTCTAAACCTGGCACCTCTGATTGTTGGAAAGACACAATTAAAAATATTAGACCTTTAGACGTTTGTGTAAGAGCAGTATTATCCCTACAATACATTTTCTGTAACATATGGCAAAGACAGAATACACAGTGGTGTAGGAGATACATGAAAGCTTTTCAGTCATTGCGAATTTGGAGAAATCAGCTTGACATACCTTTTGCAGTAATTATTCACTGTGTTAATAATGGACTTTTCAGGTTTCTTTATAAAAATATATATTTCTTTACTTTGGGATAAGCCTCGTGTTCAGATGTTATTAAAAAATGTTAACATAGACAATTCTTTTGAATTGGAAAGCCAAAACATTTTGCTTGGGGAAAGAAAAACCCCCAAACTCTGAGAACATAACTCTTATCTCCATGCTGCATAATTTCAGTGTATGAATGATCTGCTCAAAACATTTGACAAGCTTCTGCCTGCCAGTAAGAGACATCCCAAACTCTGGGGTAAATATCCATGCAAAACACCAGTGTCTATTCTCTTCCTTGCACTTGCATGACATGTTATACAGACATATACACTGTGATAATGATAGGAGAATTTATTTTCTGAAGGCTTTTCAGTTCCCTTGGAACAATTCCGGGCCCCTGAGCTACAACATCTGCAGGGCTACATACCGTTGCTGGAGAGGAGCGTGAAGTATGTGACAGAGAATGTCTAGTGTTTTCCATCCCCCCATGAATGAGATAGGCTCCCGAGCTGGAGAGGATCGGACTTCCCCCAATGTCCATGGTGATGCCCACCATGTTGTGAGAGGGAATGGCTGTAGGAGAGGATGCCGCTGTAGTCACCTGAGCTCCACCTCCCTGCGGTTCGAAATAGGAAGCTGCACTGCTAGGGGCGTAAATCTGAGCTTCGGTGTTGTAGGAGTAGGCGGCTCGTCTGTCAAAGGAACAATCGGGTTAGGATGTGGAGCACGCGCCGATGGAGGGGAGCTTACAGATCTAATCTCACAGACAATGGCTTCTGCAACGTGCACCATGTTTTAAAAAAGGCCTCGACTCCATTGTCGGAGGGATTTGCTTCAATGAAATTGAACTCTGCCATGAAAGTCAACTCTGACATCATTAATCTGTCCTGTGACAGCCCTGAAGCAAAGACCCACACCCACAGCCTATCCAAGCAGTGTGCCTGCACACAGAGCCCTGTGATCACCTTGCAGTTGTCTCATCCTAAGTGTGGAGGCTGAGAGCATCCCGGTGGGCAGCAGGACCCAAGCAGGGGCACAAAGAGGGTCCCAGTAGAGAGAGGCAAGAGGAAATCTTACAAAGCCCTTTTCTCCCTATAAAAATCATTCTTTGGTTCCTAAGCCTGCCCCAGCTCTCCACTGCAGAGGGCAGGGGAGAGGAAAATACTGGATCATTTCATATGAGGGAGAGCAGGATTCGATAGAGAACGCTCCTTTCATGAGGACAACATCTCTGCCTAAAGTCTAGCACCCACACACATGATACAGCATGCAAAAAAGTTCCTTCCCTTCCACCTTTGAATGGCAGGCAGTGCCAGGGAGCAGTGCTGGACTACGAGAAGCCTGGGAGGACCAAACTGCTTAGACCCAGTGTGGAGAGGTGAACAGAGTAAAAGACTCTTACATGGTTCCATTGGTATAGACAGCTTCTCCTTCCACATACTGGACCTGGGATGGATAGACGTGCTGCACGGATTGCACCTAAAACAAGCATCATAAGCCTGAGTTAGAGACATGTCCTTGCCTAGGAACAGCGAGACAAATTATATACTGCATCCTTAACTTTCAACCTTACCTTGACATCTAGGCTTTCTTCAACAAAAAAAGAAAATCACAACAAAAATAAAACCCCAAAATACACACGCTTGGGAATCCCAAGGGACGTATTTATTTTAAAAGTTCAAATTAAGATTAATAAATAAGTAGTTGCTCCATGAGCAGTGGAAACAATGGAGCTGGGTTTCCTCCACACACACATCTGAGGGCTGCTTCTCTGCTGACTAATAAGGGTGAGATCACACTGCAGCCTTTCATTCAGAGAGGTTGGCAGCGTCCATCTGCATCCCAGCCCACTTTCTTGTTGGTCTGGGAGATATGTGGTTGCCCTCTGTCAAGTTTTTCTGGAACTGAGCAACCAAATAAAAAACTGCTAGAGGAAAAAGTCAAAGGAGTCAGACTCACTGTCCACGTGAGGCAGCACCACATATGCTTGGTTTCTTAGGAAACAAGGGCTGCAAAAGGCAAAGTTCAGATAAATAAAAACACTTGCTTGGTTCTCAGTCACCCAAACTTCCTACGAAGCCACATGCAGCCAGTAGATTTTTCTGTGTAACTTAAAAAATAATCCCAGACACTTTGCCTCCAAAAAATTTTTACGGAGAAGTCCTGCTTACTAAATGGCAATTAAAATCAAACATCAGATCTTCAAACGTATGCAAGACACCTGCTATAGCAAAGTTTTTTTCTAAACCTTAAATATCTTTAGAGTTTATTTTATTACCAGTCTAAGGAGAGGGAGAGATGGAGAAAGCTGCTTTCACAGTGATCACCAGGTCTCCAGTTGCACACAGCTCTTTAATTAACACTGTGGATCTTTCAAAGGAGATATTTCTCACAGAATCTAATACAGTGTGGGACATGAGAGATGGGGAGAGTGTCCAGTCCTGCTGACACAGGGTCCCTGTGTGGGGTCTCCCCGTGGGGACATTACCTGTTGTGGAACCTGCTGAACTCTGGGAACAGAGATTTGCTGCATCTGCGCTCCTTTGGGAGCAGAGCCTGCTGCTTGCACCAAAACCCTCTGCAAAAAGAAGATACATTAACACACACTTATTTCAGCTTGTTGTCACTCTGTAACACACGTCATAGTCAGCTATTCCCTTTCAAACTTTCTGGGAGACAGGACAACTCTTACTTGGCATCCCTGTGGTCCCCCACCCCTTCAATGTAATCTGCAGTGATACCAGACTGAACTCAGCACCCAGAACTGGGGAAAAGTGGAGAACTACATCCACGATTTCTGAATTTCTCCATGGAAAATAAAAGAGTAGCAGAAAGCAGCTGATTGACAGGAAAAGTTCAACAGGAGGGATTCAACAGGAGGAGTTCAGCAGGAGGTTCAGATGCAGCACAAGAACTTTCCTCGTATGTTTACATCTTCCTCCTAAAATTGCAAAGCTTCTTCTTTTATTTCTGCTACACCGAGCCACTTTCTGCCTCCTGTGATATGAAATTGCACTCTCCAACAAACCACAGATGTTATGGCTTCCACCACTCCAAATCTAGGATGGCTCTGCACCTTTACTGGCCTTAGTGCCACCAAGGGCACAGATTTGACTTGTGCTGCCCTGTAGTGCTCACTCCAGAACACTGTCCTCTACCTTTACTTGTCCTTTCCATTGCCCTCTTGTTCTTTGCATTACACTCCACACTGTGGTGGAGGCTGGGCATGTCTTGAAGAGTGCTAAGTACCTTGCAGATCCAGAAAAACAAATGCGGATGGAAAGAAATGATTCAGTGAGGCCCATGGGAACAGAGACTTGGATACTGGCATGAAAGTAAGAAAGGAAACATTCAAGCCAAATATCTGTATGGCATTTTAAAATGATGAGGACCTTCTCCAAGGAGACAGTCATCCTCTGCAGCTTGAAGCTTTAAAAATACCCAGCAAACTGGGCCAACAGAATAAACAGCTGCAAAACAATCCCTCATGAGTCCTAGAAGAGACCCTGACAATTACTGGCTGTCATATCTCTATTTATGAATTTTAGTCCTCTAATACCCTCCCAGACATGGCCTTTGTAACCAGCCAGAAATTCTGTTCCTGCAGAATTACCAGGAATATGATAATTACACAGTCCCTGCATCACCAGCCCCCCATGGAGACCTTCACAAGTCTGGATACATTTGAGATCCTGCAGCTGAGACAGCGATAAGGACACCGACAATTACGCCTGCCATCACTTTGCCTGTTTTATTTCCAAAAGAGGCTGTGACCAAAGGAACATTAAAAGCCCTTTTTCAAGTCAGACCTTGGCAATGCCAACTGCCTCCAAGTCTCACTGAGAATTGTTCGTTTCTCCTACTTTTCATTCATTCTCTGTCATTACTTTTACCAAATGACACATCTCTCCTCCTTTGGCACAGCTGCCCAACTCAGCTACTTCTGAAATTCATCACCACCTGCCCAGTTACCCCTGTCAGCTTCCAATCAAAATAGTTAATCATCCCCAACCTGTAAGATGAGGCCATCCTGTTCGTAGAGCCTTCTCTCACACTGAAAGGTAGACCAGTGATCAACAAAACCAAAGGCTTCAGCCTCACACCACTCCTGCTGCCAGCAGTTCATTCCTAGTGTTTCCTTTGTCCTGCAGGTGGGAGAGGGAGGCCCTCTGGATGTTTCTCCTCCAAGCTTTCTTCCAAGTTCCTCTGGGTTTTCCTTAATCCACGGAGTTCCACTCAATATGCCATGTCATTACAACAGCACTAGGAGAGGCTGGATGGGTAATTTCATGATCCAAAGCCAGCAGGTTTTCTAAACTTCGTTAACGTTGTCACAGTCAAATTCACACAATCCCTAAGATACTTTATGCTATTGTCCAGCATTCACACTGTTATCATACAAATGAGAAACAACACCTGGATAAATGCTGGGAAGGCTGCAGGAAGACAGAGGGCTGGCCAAATGCCGAGTTGCACGATGTGGATGCCCAAGTCCTAATGGACAAAGTGCTCCTACCAATTCACTATTTTTAATTGTCACTTCCCATCAGCATCCAATGGCAGCTACTTCTGCTCACTTGGGAGTTGGAGAGAAGGGTGTAGCTCAGCTACACCCACCCATTCTCTTATGCCTTCAGCTTCCTTAACTGTGATGGAAAGTTCTTCTGACAGTTCCCCAAACGGCACAAAAAGGAACTACAGTGATACTTAACACTTCCCGTTTTGTACTAGGTAGTCTTCATTCATCAATTAATTCATCTCTCCTATCAGGAGGCCTTCCAAGAGCATTGTATTCATGCAAATACATCACGAATATCTCCCCTCTCCCTAATTCAACATGTTAGGATCCACCCACAAAAGGAAGAGGCTTCCTTTTGACTCCTCCACCCACACCTGCTTAGCATTCCCCCTCTCTTTTTCTCTTGATCTTGACTTTTCTGATAGAGATGTCTTTAAGGATAGTTTCATTGTCTGCTGCTTTTACTGACACAACAAATGACAGCAAGATATCATACTGAGAAAACATCAAACTGGCACAAAGTGAGTTCCTTAGGCAGCTAAGATAAAAATCTAAATTCTGGGCTTTAAAAGCAGTGCTAACACAGCTAAGTACCTCTGGCCTCGATCAACACAATCTCCAAGCACAGTTTCTCACCGCTGCCTCAACAAACTGATTAGCAAACTCTTTCCCCAAATAAGATCCTGGATTAAAATACATCTACTGGTAGAACTGGTCCCTTCTCCATGGAAACGGCGTTCCAGCTGTGCATACATTACCTGCTGTGAGGCTGGCACTGGCTGCACCACTGGAGCTTGGGCCGATGCAGAAGGATGAAGTGTCACGGAAGCTGCTGAGTCTGATCCACCCTCTGAACTCTGCATGCTCACTGCTGGAGAGAGCAGAAGGGACATCAGCATAGGAAGCACTGTTACGCTCACTCACCATAGCCAGAAGGTTCAGGAACCGGCATCTAAATGGAGCAAAATCCCAGTGGAAGACCCAGGGGGAGTGATAGGAAGGAAGGTAGCTACCTTCCTACACAGAGGGCTCTTTTTAGTCTTGGATCTAATTTTAATGCGGTATTATATTAAGAAAAAAGAAAGTTGCACAATTGTTCCGCAGAAAGGGGAGGGAAGGAACAGAAAATGCACTTCTAAATATAACAAAAAAGTGGCACTGGAAAATTATTGTGTCATAGCGAGGGATAACTACAGATCTGTAAGAGTAAGAGCATATTTTTAAAGCCATTTATTCTTCCCTTCTGCTTTATCATGGTTACTGTAAAATTTGTATTGCAGTACCTGCCTGGGGCTGCATTCTGAAAGTGGGTGTCCAATTGGGGCGTTCAATCACAGCCAGTGATCAAACATGAATGCAGAGAACAAGCAGAGGCTGAGTGCCATTCCAAACCTCCAAGGAACTCCTCTGCCCTCAGCCAAGTCCCACATCACTTCATCGTCTCCATGTCCCCCAAAGCAGGACCTAAGCCATCACCCTCCTGCCCTATGTGCTGCCCACCCTAAGGGGACTGCTGTGAAAGTTCTCATTTAAAATGCTTTCAAAATGTTTCTGCCATCACTTCTGAACCGGCAAATTCAGAAACATCCACATTTTAAGCAGTCATTTCTCCTTCCTCAGTTTTGCTGCTGTGTGCTGCACAGCCTCTGAACAATGGGGTGGAATCCTTTCAGTTTTATTTTCCTGCCCCTTTCAGTATCTGAACTTCTCCTTCAGCTTTGTGCAATTGAAGAAGCAAAAGGGACAATGAGAAGTTTAGGGATACTCTGGACGTTGCTGTTGTGGCAAAAAGAAATCTGAGAATGGTTCTGACAGGGGCAGATGTTGGATTTCAGGTCTGCAGAAAGATCTCAAGTATGGCTGCAAGAATCACACTTGAGTGCACTTTTCTGATAGCTCAGAATTACCAGTGCCTCAGCCCTGCTGATCATTTGTCTTCTGGCTTCCCCCAGTGACCAAAGGAGAGCAGAGAGAGGCAGAAGATGAACTGCCTGCTGCCAAAAGAAATCATCACCATTAGTTTCAGATTTGTTATAAAACACAGGCTCTGTTACTGATGACAACAAAGAATCCAATGACATCTGCAGCTGTATTTCCAGACAAGGTGGACAGACACAGAAGTGCTGGACCCCAAAACACATGTACAGGACTTACTATTATTTTGTTCATTAGTAGAACATCCTGCATAGAGAATAATTCATTTCCTACTGAAGCCATCCTGTACTTCCTGAGAACTGCAGAGACAGAACCGTGTATGCCATCTGCTAGCAGTAATTTGTGCTGCTGAGATGCTGACAGTATCAACAGAATTCCTGCACTCCAAGCAACCAGTGCATGGTGCCCCACATCTCTGTCCACATCCCAAAGACAGCTACCAAAGGAGCAACGGGGAACAGCTTTCTAACAGGAAGGGAAGCACATCCCAGGCCTTTTCATTCTCCTTGCTGGAAGTTGTGCATGCACAGCATGGAACACACTTGTGATGGGTGCTCGGTGTTGGGCACAGCCCCAATTAGGTGCCAGTTCTGCCACCTGTCTGAAGCCTGTGCCTGGGAAAGGACACCTTGCAGGAAGTTTTGCAGATCTGCTCCTGGCAGTCTTGGTAGCTCAGAAGCTGCCCTGTCATTTCCCCACAGCTCCAGATTTGGTCCCTGTTGGCTGCAGTTGTCCCAGCAGAAGTAACCGACAGAGCTGGGAAAGGTGTCTGGTGCCTCCCAACAGCTGATGGCAGCATAGCAGGCTGGCAGCCCCTTGGGCTGGTGACTCTGCACAGATGGAGAAACAAATCAGCGCTAAACAAAGCCACCAGTGGGCCACAGAGAGGAACAGCAACCACAGCCAACTCCCAATGCTCCAGAGCTCCATGCAGAGTTAAGAGCAAAACCACAACTTAGTTATTTCTCCAGTTAGCAGAATGGAATCTGCCCCTGCAGAAGGAATAAAACTGCAGTGAGAGAGGCCCCGTGCAACTGTGCATTTCAGGTTCAGACAAGTCTCAAAGCTGCTCAACCTGACGGTGACATCACGCATGGCATCACAGCAGCGGCTGCAGGAGGCGGTGCAGAAATCTGGATTCCACGTTGCATCATCGCTGAATGAATCAGGCTGCAGGGCTGCTGGGCTCTGGAAACCTTCTGTTTACACCCCAGCTATCTCGGTATCCAAGCAAACAGCAGTGACAGGAAAGGAAATACAGAAAAAGCTAATAACTTCTGGGTGCTATTTCTGGTCCTGCCACCAACTTGCTCTGTGACCTTGAGCAGGATGCTTCCCCTTTCCTATGCTTCAGTTTTCCCACTCCTAAAAAAGCGATCCTGCTCCCTTCTGTAAGGTGTTTTTCAAGCACTGGCCTCAGAGAGCTGTCAAAGACTGAATGTGTTTGAGAAAGACAAGTAGTCAGGCTGCAAGCCTGGGGCTTGATAAAACTCCAATTGTTGCTGCTTCATTCATAAATCTCACGGCCTTCATGTAAATAGCCTTGCCTTTGTTAATCTGTCCTGCCCAAACCAGCTCCAAAACGCTGGGAAAACAGAGATAAGGGAGCACTTTGCAATGTTTTCCACATTCTGGTTTGTAGTGAGGGGCATCCAAAAGCTTTGTCCTGCAGCTGGGGTGGAAGCCACCTCCCAGGAGCCACAGGATGGGAGCCCAGCACCCAGCACCGTGGGGTCCCAGCAGCCAGGGCTCAACAGAACGCAGAGGTGAAGAGGAGCTCCAAGTATTTTTCCACGGAACACTTTAATGTAAACTATCAGCTCCTGGACGCTCAAACAAAAAAGCTTCACTGCTGAATGCTGAGACCTCAATTGTCTTAATAACTGCTGCTGATTAGAGCCAGAGCAGGGAGCCTGCCCCAGAAAAGTATTCGGATTGTTTCTCTTTGCTGTTCTGCTCCTCATTCAGCAGGGCTGCAGCTCTCCAGCTGCCCAGATTTAATAGGAGAGGGTGCAAGTGCTGCTCCTCCTGGCCACCCCTCCCTTACTTTTTCTGCATGTAAGAGCAGCCTTGCTGGAGGCAGGAAGTCCTGGAGTGGGACTGGCACACTGGTGTGATTCTCACGGGTGAGAGCAGTGTGAGGTGCATGGATGGCATCTAGGTCTTGCATTTACATAGCTACATTTTTAAGGTGCAAATGTAAAACACAGGAGCTACCTACCCTACACCAGCAAACAGTGAGTGCCTTTTTTTAATCCAGAATAATAGTTCAAGCATACCAGTGTTGCTTTGAGAATACTAACATGGCTCGTTTCAGTGATTTACATTCTCAGTGCAAGGCAAAACATATTGTGAACCATTTTACAGTGGGGAAAAATTGAATTTGCTTTTCAAAGCTTACTTGGTCATCCTTTGATCTTATTTAAACTTTTTACGTTCCTTTTTTTACATCTTTATTACATTTTTTTCCTGGCAGAATTTTTGAAATGGAATACAATACCAGGGCAGAAATGAGGGGAAGGAAAATGTCTCGGATGAGGTTCCTCTTGTTTGTTGTCTTTAATAAAAAATAGTCAATAGTTCTACCTCTGGGACAAATTCTCAGCCATATATTGTTAAGTTTTACAGTAAACCTCAGCAGATGCTAATGCTTCTGTTGGGTGATTCCACTGACTGCGACTGCCATTAGAGAATGGGCTTAGCACTGCCCCTCCAAGGGGATTTCTGGACTTTAAATATGGGGCATAAAAATCCGCCAGCAAAATAATTGCCTCAAAGCACAGGAATCACTAGTAAACCTAAGACTGAAGGACATGCTTCATGACTTACATTTCAAATGAAGACAGAAAGAAAAAAGTTCATTTTTCCAGGCAAACCTGCTATCATCATGTCTTCCTTCTTTATTTCTGATGCCATGCTCATTAAACAGGAAGCAAATGCCAACTGCTTTAGCTCTCCTGCTAAAACAAGGGATCCTGAGTTTTCAATCGCCACCTGCACATGTTGTCAGACATCCTATAGCAGGGACTGAAGATAAAAACCAAAATCAGAATGCAGGCAGCAATGGGAACGGAGCTTGGTTACATCAAAACACACAACTAAAATGAAGTGCAGGTAGATGCAACAGAACAGTGGGAAGCCTGAAGAACCAGATGTGATTGCTAAGGGAATTTATAGTAGTCTTCACCCTAAATGAATGCACTGGGTAATCTTTGTGCTTCTTTAATGTTACCATTAGTTAATGAGATCTGCAGTACCCAACAGCCAGGATGCTGAATTGAGCCCAGTTTCTGCTCCATGATTTCTTTTGGTTTGCTGGACTTCAGGCTGACCAAGGGGTAAAACAACCAGGGAATCAGAAGCAGTCACTTTTCAATGCACAGGATTGTGATACAGCTCTGAGATTTTTATGGAAATCCCATAATAGTTGGTGTTTTACCAAAAATCCCAACATGGGAAACACGTAGCAATGGGAAAGCTGAAGTTTAATTAGAAAAAATGAACAATTTCTTACCCAAAGCATTGACTTGCTGGATCGAAATTCAATTTCTGCTTTTTTTTCTGTTTGGTTGATTTTGTACATTTTCTGCATACTTTGAAGGGAACGTTTACAATTTAAAATAGTTATTTGCTTTCTGGAACTTTTTTCAGGTTTAACTGGCGTGGAGCTTGAATAAATAGGAAAAACAGAATGGCAACAACTGGATTCAGAAGAAATAAAAATATTATTTAACCATCAAGTTCTACACAAGCTCTAAATGGTATTTACTCCCCCGTTTATCTACCCACTTGTCTCTAGACAAAGGATGTAGGGTTTCTGCTTTTAACAGATTCACTACTGAGGACCCTCAATAAACTCAGAAGTGTTCAAAACCAATAAAAGGAATACAGAAAATAGCAGATCTTCTTTCTATTCTAGCAGATGAACACCAACTGTTGACTTTATCTACAACCTTCTATGCTACATTTATTTTCTTTGAGGTTTTCTTCAGTATTTTCCATTTCTTTCAGCATTTTTTGCTTAGTCTCTGTTTAAAGGCATTAGCTGTGTTTTAACTACAGCACAGAAAGGAACTGTCTTTATTTGGAAAAAAACACATTTCTATATTACGTGAATAAAAACGTGACCACATGAATTATACCACCATAGAGCAGAATGAAGGCAAATCCTTGTACCAAACCCAGCTCACTTCCTGCCTCCACGCATCCTTTATTCCTGCAGTGCTTGTCTCCAAAGCATGATATCTCCAAGAAATAACAGGCGTTTCCCTGAAATCCCTATCAGGAAAATATTTTATTTTCCCATTGCCCATTAAACTCATGGCTGGAGGAACTGTGGGCTGCTGCCACACGGCTCTGAACCGAGGATGTGGACAGGCATGTCTCCACGCCTGCACCCAGCATTCTGCTTCAGGGAAATGGAGTTCCAAGGCTGTGAAACCAACAGAAACAGATCACCATTGGGTGGTTGTATCCGTGGTTAGGATTAAAGTTGTCACCTCCTTCACGCACTAAGCAAACACTCGGGGTGAAGCTCCCAGCATGGTTGTTAGTATTGAGTACACCTCGTTTGGGCTGGAAGGGACCCTCCAGCACCCTCCCCCCAGTCCCACTCCCTGCCATGAGCTAGTTAATCCTCCCAGCTCAGGCTGCCCAGGGCCCAATCCACGGCCTTGGGCCTCCAGGGATGGGGCACCCATGGCTCTCAGCAGCAGTGCCAGGACCTCACCACCCTCCGACTGAAGAATTTCCTCCTCACATCCAACCTAAATCTCCCCTTCTTTTGGTTTAAAGCCATTCCCCCTCGTCCTACCACTGTCAGACCGTGTGAAAAGTCAATCTCTTTTCTTTTCATAAGTTCCCTTTAAGTACTGAAAGACCTTATCCAGACATTATATCCAAAGGAAGGCCATTCCTTATCCAAAATATTATATGTACAGAAAACGTGATACCAGCTCAACTTTGGAGAGCCACAGTATTTTCTTACTCCCTTCTAGCTGCTCTGGGAGCTGTGGAAGATCCTTTCTGCTCAGCGTTCAGAAGGAGCTGGGTTCAGAGGAGCAGTTAGGGCTGCACAGAGAAGGGCAGTGAGATTCCCATGAGCAATGACGTTCTCCTTCTTCTGTTTGTGTCCCACAGGATAGGAGAGCCCTGCCAAACTCAGCAGCAAAATGGGGCAAAACTTGGGCATCCCTGGCTCTGAGCATGAATGTGCCCTTGTCACCTCGAGTGACACAGTGAGTATTCCAGATAAACAGGAGCTGGCACTTGAGCAGCCTCATCTGAAAGGTGTCCTGAACTGCATGTCATGACCTTTAGCCTTTTAATAAGCAGTGCTAAGTGGAGGGGATGGAAAAGGGAAGGCAAATATGACAAGGAACTTGATAATAAGCTGATTCTGGAAAGGCTGCTTATTAAATTGCTTCAAAATGATATGAACAGAGAAGGCACCAGAGCCTTCCTCTGATTAGGTTAAATTAATTTAAAACAGAAGCAACCGCTGCTCGTCTAAGAGCTCCAGTTACCTGGAAACCCAGATAAATCCAAAACATGAGTTTTGAGGGCAGCAGCACGATGGCTGTTTTTTCAGAAACACGGTCCTCATGGAAAAATACAAATTTGGAACAGCTTTTATTAGCAGTAGTTAATAATATACTGTTATATAAATATAAACACAGTCTTTAATTGGATTTCATGGAATCAGTCATGTAATATATATATATACAGACATATATACATAACTGTTGCATAACAGCAGCTCAGTAACCTTTGCTGTTTCTTTAAAAGTGACTTTCAGTGGCAAGAGAGAGCTGGGAACATCTCAGTGCTGGCTGCTCGAGTGGAGTTTCCTTAAGAGCCAGCTTAGATGGAGCAGCAGAGCTGTGATGGGTCAATGCTGCTGGGAACAGCCTGGTTACAAATCCTGTGTGCTCAGAGCTCAGACCTGAGCACCGGCAAAAGAACTCAGTGGCTCCCCCTCCCATCCATAAGACTGTCCCTTTTTCGTTTTAGCCCAATGACTTTAACACTCCCCAGGTGTCAAAAGTGGGATTGAAATCCCCCAGACCTGAACGCATCCCTTCTGGTGTGTAGGAACAGGAAGGCCAGCACCATCCCATTCTCTGCTGTGCTGCATTCCACCCCCCAGAACCTTACCTGTGACAGCCCCAGATGCTTGTTCTTAAAGAAAAGTCCCACAGCTCCAGGTTTTCAGACTGGCAAAGCCCTGACAAGAAGTGCTTGAAAGTCCTTGTATCCTTTCTATGAACTAGCTAAATCTTAACTTCAGAAAAGTTTTGTTATAGCCATGGAAAACAGTGCTGCCCAAGAGAACTTCTGGAGATTGCTGGGCAGTCAGGAGGCTTTCGCATCTGGGAGGAGGAAAAAAATGTCACACACTGAGCCCTGTTCCACACCGTGGCCTTTTGGGTACCACCTGCAACACATGCAGTGAACACGTGGTAAAAGCAAGCACAAGTTCTGGGCTCCAATTCATCATCTTCCCATATTTTTAATCTGTATACTGCAGGGTTTCCCAGGGCTGTGGTTCAATAGGGGAAGTGCAGTCTATCAGGCAATACTCTGGCACAACATTGTGAAGGCTGCTCTCTAGGACAAACCTTCGAAGTGCTGTTTTGGATCACAGCATAACCCCATCCCAGCTGCTCCCACGCTGCCCTCAGTACCTGGATGCATTCATGCTGTCCAGAGGACTTAGTCCCTTTGAGGACTGGGTACTGTGATGTGTAACACTGGATGTGCTTTTGTAGAATCCCCTTTTATAGCTGTGGCATAGAACTCTGGAAGATGTCCCTTATTTTAAATTAACTCCAAGTGAATCTGGACCTACATGTCCATCATTGACTTGCTCAGCCTACAGAATCCTTCAGAAGATCTCAAGGCTGGCCACCCTCCTGACACATCAAGCCTGAAGTAGAGATGTGCTGCAGTACTTTGTTTAGAAATGGGGCAGCAGCAGCTGGTCCCGTCGTGCCCATCTGGTAAGCAGGAGTGACTGCTGCCAACGCAGCCCAATATTGCTATTTATTTTCACAGCACCACTCTCGAGTGTTATGGTGCTTAACAAAGTTAAGCAGAACAAGCCACAAACGTAAACTGTGGCCATTCAGAAAAGAGACGACTTCAAATCAGATTTTAAAGCAGCTGAACTTAGGGGAGAGCTTTCACCATATGGTGCACAAAAACATGGTACAAGGAAGTAGTTTAAGAAGCCAAAGGAGTTGGGCAAGGAAAGGAACCAGAAGCAGTCAAGTCTTCATCCTGACCCAGCTCTGACTGCAGCATCTCTCCATCCATGCACAAGATGCTTTGACAGGCTGTGCTGGGGACTGGTGTTACTGGGGCAGAGCACTGCAGTGGGCTGAGTTCTGCTCCTGCCCTGCAGAAAAGAGGTCTCACCCTCTGTGCAGCGCCCTGTGCCAGGGTGAAACCTCACATGGAGCAAGGAGGACACAAGGCTGCCAATGAGCCTCTGGGGCAACCTCTTCTTGGGAGTTTGGGGTTTGTTTGTTGGCAATTCTCCTGTGCACGTACAGTAAAATAGCTGCATGTTCAAAACCCACATTGGCTGTGTGCATTTGGGACCACGCTCATCTGGGAGGCACAGGCTAGTATGGAAAGGGGGTCCTGAACTGGAGCCCCCAGCTTCTGCCAGCTCATTCACTGCAGCATTTTGTGCACGTTATTGCAGCCCAGGGACAGAAACAGCTGCTTTCCACAGCAGTGCACTGCTAGCAGTGAGAGGGAGAAGGAGCTGGGCTTTGTCCTATGGAGATTTACTGTTCATACAGCTATTGACAAGTGTACTGCAGACTAAACACGACCCCCCAGATTGAAACCACAAGCTCTCTAAAACCACAATTCTTGGAAAAGCTAAGAAAAGGGGAGGCTGCTTCAGATTCCCTAAAGAAAACATTTAGGAATATGTACTGGAATACTGTGCACTTGGAGAATGGCACGGCTGTATTTTTGGTGAGGACAAGAATAGGACAGAATGCGTTCAAGTTGAAAGGGAGAAGATAAAGTCTTCAATGCATGCTGGTCTAGCAGTTTGTACTTCGCAGCAATCATGTCCACAAAGAAAAAAACCACTGTCTGTTACCAAATGAGGAATAACTGAGTTATAACTTGATCCAACTGAGGAATCCCAGCAGGCAGTGCTTTTGGCCGGGAGATTTGAGTGGGTGGCTTCCCAACAACCTCCCCAGCCCTCAGCTGCCTCTGCCTGCCCCGAGAGGGGCTCAGATAGCACTGGACCGCTCTGTTCTGCCCATCTGCAGCATAGAGGTTCGGTTTTAAAAGCACATCCCGAGCGCTGCACTGTAGGTCAAGCTGAGAGATTTGAGTCCTTGTGAAACCCTACGAGGGGGGAAGCAAGACGGTTAGATTTCCCTCAAGTCCTGAGAGCACTTCTGGGTGCTACGGGGGGAGCTGCAGCCCCACTTCAGCTCCGTAAAACAGGAGAAAACGCAGGGGCTGCACGGCTGCAGCAAAAGCACGGGATGCACGGCTTGCATGGGAGGAGCAGCCGGCAGATGTTGGGTGACGAAGCGGGCAGGGCGATGTTTGGGGAGCAACACGGGTTGCTAGAGGAGACCGAGCCCGCAGCGGCGGCTGGGCCGCGTTGCTGTGCGACGCAGGGAACACTTCCCAAACCAAACAGTGCCAGCCCCACCGGCCCCAGCGCGCGCCGCCAGCGCACTAAATATGTCAGCGGGTATTTTCAGCAGCCCGGGGAGGATCGACAAATAATGTCTTTGCTATAGTAACTGAGCGGGGGGGCTGCAGGGTGTGGGGTGTTGCGGGTTTTTCTTTCATTTCTTTTCTTTTTTTTTTTTATCATTATTATTGAATAAATGGATTGAGAGCCCTTCAGTGGAAATGCACGGGAAAGGAGCTTTTTTTGAAAACCTCTATCTTTGATTTGTTTTCTCAAATATTGTTAAGCTCTTTTAAAGAGAGCGATCATCAGTCAGTCACCACGCTGTGACTCCTGCTCTCTGCCCGGTGAAGCCCTGCACAGCACTGCACAGACACCAGCCCCAACCACAGCCCCTCCTCCAACTTCTTTTCACTTATTTGTAGATACCTGAACATTTCCCAGCAGTCCCTTTAGAGCAGGTTTGCTTTTCCTTGTGGTACCTGGGGAGCCCAGGCTGCAGGTGGGACATCAGTGTTCAGGAGGCAATGTGCTTTTTGGGTGTCCTCTGCTTGATGGAGAGGAAAAACTCACCAGCAAGATGTTTTCTTCTACATTCATGAACAGGGGAAATTGATTTAAATTAACTGTTTCCCTTCTTTTTGAGGCAATGAACCATAAGCAAAGATTTATAAAATCTCACAGGATTTTAAGCGAGAGCTCTCTCTCTATGGAAGTGAAGAATAGAGGCTGGCTTCTATTGGGCTGGTGGAAAGGGGCCATTGTCCTGGGCACAGTGCTACAATCCAAAACATAAAAGTTCTGCTGTGCTTGCTAATCATCCCTAAGGCCATACGCTGCTGTCACAAGCTTGCTAATTCAACAGGAGCAGAATTTGGGCAGAATTTGTCCCTTTAACCTTCAAATCTCAGCTTAGGCACTGACATCGCATCAGCTCACCTTCACAGTGCCTACCAACAAGGCTCATCACTGCAGCTGGTGGCTTCCAAGTGCAGGGCGCTCTCAGCACTCCCTCTGTAGCACGATCATTTATCTACTCCTGGCATGGTCTTCCAGGGCACTGCAACAGCACTGCACTACGGCACTCACCTCTCCAAGGCAGATGCCATGAAAATCTGAAATCACTCAACCACTAGATCTCAAGAAGTCACAGTATAGGGTACGTTTTACATAAGGTGTTTCAACAGTTCTGTTCTTTATTTAAAGATTTGCTTTTCAAACTACTGCTGACTTCAGTCTCCCAAGCGCCTGGCCTTCTAGCACTTGATTGCTTGCACCTCCATCTCACAGGCCTCTCGTCCTCCAAACGGGAACCCTGGGAACATTTTGGGATATTTCTGGGATGAGAAGAAAGACTTGTGTGAGAGCCAGGAGCTGAGCATAGCCTGGCACCTTTAAAATGACAACTGAAAACTAAGAAATGCCAGAACATGAAGAGTCTCCCCAGCAGAGGAATAAAAAGCACACAGTTTGCAGCTATCTGAGGTGAAGTGGAAGCATTTGTGCTCATTGCACAAAAAAGTTACCTCAAACTCCCTACTGCTATCCTACCTTATGGTAGACCTCAGCACTGAAGACTCCAAGCTGCGTGAAATACAGTTTAAAATGAAATATGGTCAAAAGATGCTTTATCTCTGCAACATTTGGCCAAGGAAAGGGCTTCCACAGATGCTCCTGGCTCAGAGGAACAGCTCTGCCCCCAGCCTCCTGATAGTTCTGGTCTCACTCAATGCCAAGAATCCTTCTACCAAAGCTACCCGAGCAATGCCTTTGCTGGCATCAGCCCAGACCTATCAGCTCAGATGCAAGACCTGCAGCCATGAAAGAGCCACTGTTCTTACTCCCTATTAAGATGGGCAAATTAAGCCCAAGACTTTTCTCTTTCCATTTCTTTCTGCTAAGTGCCCTCATTCCTGCCTTTAATATGCTAAAAAGTTACCGCTGGGATGAGGAAAATGCATTAACACTGAGAGCTGACACCTCTTATCACAAGTGAGGATGCTGGTGGGGGTTCGCAGCTCAGTTGCTGGAGTCCTGTTACTCCCACAGAGCTGTACCGTACAGGAAGAAGCTTCCAGCTTTCTGACTTCTACTGAAAAAGCACAAAGAACCCAATTTCAGCAAGCCATTATTTGAACAGTCAGCCTTCCTCATTTGTATCTCCTAGTGGTTTTTAACACACCCTTATTTTAGGGCATTTCTGACCTCGAGTGTATTCACAATCAAATACCATCTGAACCCTCTCCTTCCTTTTTTTTCTTTACCCTCCCTAAGAATCCTTCTATTTTTTGCTTTCCAGAAAATAAAACCCACATCCTCTTCTTGCAAAAACGAGAGCAATGCTAGGAGAGTTAAGTGTGACGGCAGGAGCTATTTCCAGTCTATATAGCATTTACTGCCTGTGCTGAGCAGTACATTGAAGAGACCCCGAAATGGCAATGTTCTGCAGACTGCTGGCGATACAGTCTCAAATAGAAGGAAAACAGCTTTGAGAGATTTTTGCCCGTTTCATCTCCAGAAACCGCACAAAACTTTAACACCTCCCTTTGGCTAAAGCTTTCTGAGTTACACTTGAAAAACTGAAAAGGAAAACCATATGAGGGGGGAACAGATAGTGATGATCCCGAGCTAAAATATCCATTAGTGGCAAATTCCACCATCTCCTCCCCCTCCCCAAAAGCTGTGAGGGTCAGATTCCACCCGCAAACAGAGGCACAAGACTGCAGGCTCACCCAGTGAGGCCTTTTCATTGTGCTGCTTGGCTCCAGGCTGCTAGGCAACCCGAGCAGCCGTGCTGCTCATATGCATTAAGTATTAACTATTATTTCATTCCTTTCCCCTTTTTATCAAAAGGCAGCAACCTCAGTTCCCAAGCTTTTCTCTCTGCAAAGCAAATGCTGACTGGACACAGCTGGAAGTGGGGTCAAAGCCACATAAGAGTTGAACACCCCCAGGTTTCTCAGCCCTGCAGGATGCTCTCAAACACAGCTGCTTTGGATGCATAGGATTTCCAGCACCTGGCATTTAACCACCTACCCCAAGTGCCCTCCCTTGGGAGCTCAGTGCTCAGTTTGCTGTGCAGGGAAATGCAGGCAGCCTGGGGAAGAGATGCTGCTCTGTGCTGCCTGCACCAGGACTCCAAAGTTCAGGTTAGCGCCCAAAGGGAAGTCATGCAAACACTGCAGCCAGTCAGGTCAAAAGAAAGCAGCAGTTGCCAGTGTGTAGAAGCTGCAGAGATACTTCAGGTCTGCAAAAAAATTTGGCAACATATTCCTACAAGTCAACCATATAACTTTATAGTAAACAGTAAGCACTGATGTAACAAAACAGGGTAACTGCTCCTGGAGGACACCGGTACCACGGCAGTCACTTTCCATATTACACAGCAATTTAGATGTAAGTGGCTCATATTTGAAAAGCAGTAAACTATGACTGAACAGATTTATTGTAGGAATATGCTACGTTAATAAGTGAGCTAGTAAAAACCAAGCAATAGGAGATAAAAACTCCTGTTCTTCTTTGTACAAGTTTCTTTCATCCCTGCCTAGGACATCTCCCAAGTCCATGCACAAACACCAGCTCATGCCTCCATCCACAACCCCCAAGTGCAGCTCCTCCCTGCTCCTCCTGTGCACATACAGGAGAAATGCAGCAGTACAAAACAGTGGAACTGCTCCTGAACCAAAAGAAGTGTTACTTTCACTGTCTTCTCCCTAGCTATGATAAATATTTAAAGTGCTCCACGTGTATGGCCAGCCTGAGCAGTGCAGTAAGGCCCTCTCACAGCAATGTTTGAAGCCTCGGTGTACACAGGACTGCTCAAGGTCTTGCACCTCCCTTTGAGGCCTTGTTCCTTACCACACATCAGTGCTGATACACCAACTGCTCAGGAGCCTGGTTTAAAACTTAGGTGACACTCCTGCATGGTAATAACCAGGATCCTTTATAGCAAAGGAAGGTGTGGTGAGGTGCTGGAACAGGCTGCCCAGAGAGGCTGTGGATGCCCCATCTTAGAGGTGCTCAAGGCCAGGTTGGATGGGGCCCTGGCAGCCTGGTCTAGTATTCAATGTGGAGGTTGGTGGCCCTGCCTGTGCCAGGGGGGTTGGAGATTCGTGATCTTTGGGGTCCCTTCCAACCCTGGCCATTCTGTGATTCTGTGACAGCAACACCTCAAGAAGAATGGATGTGCAGAAGTTCTCACCTGCAAGACAAGGGCAAGGCAAGCCAGAGCTGACTGCGCACAGCTGCTGAGCTGGATGCACAGCACTCTGAGCCCGGTGACATTTCTGAGTAATTACTAAACCTTAAGATCCATTATAATGTTAATTTGCTGGCTGGCTGTTGTGTAGCAGCGTAATTAGATGTTGTGTAGCTGAGATACAAACAGGAAGGCATGCAAGGAATGCCACTGCTTAGGGACTGGGCACTGCTGGAGCAGAGCCCACGCGGGACGGTGCAGAGCTGGCACAGAGTTGGCACATCCATGCACCACCAGGCTGCAAAAGGAAGCCATGCGTGGGGCAGGGCCTGATTTGAGATCCTCCTCTGGGGAACGAAGGCCTCACTGCAGCACAAATAGAGCTGGTGAGCAATGCACGAGGCTGAGCCATGCGGTGTTGTCAGCTGAGGATTCCTACACTCTCGCCCCAAGGCAGGATTGAAACAGGGGTACCTCTCGGTATCATACTTCAAATTCCCTCGTTCCAAACAAAGAAAGTAGTAGCTGCTTTCTGAGAGCACCCTATTGATTTATGTCACTATTTTAACTGAAGTTTTCAAGTTAAATCTTTCCTTTAATAGAGGCCTGACAGAAAATGTTTGTTCTTCAAACTATGAGACATTTCCTGAGCTGGGAATGCACTTAAAAACAACAACAGTGGCCTACAGCTGAGGATGACAAAACCTTTCAAGTATTAAAACAAATTTCTTTATACATGGCTTTGCCTTATTACAGAATTAAGAGAAGCAATAATTGCTTTTTCCCCCCCCTCTATTTAAAGAAAGTAACCTAATGTCACAGCACATTTGAACCAAAATCAGCCATCATTTCATTTCTGAAACACACCCACTGAAAGGGCTGCCGGTTTTGATACAAATTGAAAACTAAACTGCAGTTCCTACAGTTTTTTAATAGTAAACTTCATGCAACAGCTTCGTAATTTGCAGACGGAAATATGGAAGAGTTCATTAATTTGCAGTCTAATGCAAGGACAGTTACTCTGCAAAATAATATTCCTTAAACTGTCAATAGTATCTAAATTATACAGAGGTGAAGAAACAGATCCATCTGCTCTGAAAAGGAAAGCTGTCAGCAGCCGAGAAGAGAGTACAACATTCCCAAGGCCAAATAATCAGCACAGCAAACACCAGCAAAAAAGGTGCAGTGACATTAGCAAAGAAAAATGTTTTCTAGGAATACTTCCTCAGTTAAAAACACCAACAGCATCTCACAGAGGAGCATATTGTACACAGTGCAGCATTTGAAGGAGGAGCACGAGAGGCAGAGTGAGAAGCAATACCCCAAACATCACCGCCTTCTCCTGGGAGATTGCAGGTGGTGCTGGATTGAGCTGACAAACAGAAGTTACTGACCATAAGCACCGCAGTTGGGACACCTTCTTATTCTTGTCCATGTTTCAAATGGCAACGTCTTGCTGAGGCTCTGTTCCATAGGGAGATGCTCAGCTGGGGCTGAGGGTCTGTGCTGTGCCACTGTCACCAAACCCAGGCAGCAGCCCTTGCCTGCGCCCACCTGAGCCCTTGCCTGCACACTCTCCGTCCCCTTTCAGCAAGCTATACAGATCTCAGTTCTTCAAACCGAATGCAGTTGCCACGGGGAGAGAAACTGGGGCTCTTCTGCTGGTCCTGAGGGAATGTGGAGCTGCCTGGGCTGGCCAGATGTTGGCTAAGTCACACAGAGCCCAGTTAACAGTTCAAGGATCAACAAAACTTGTTATTGTTCCAAGCAAGGCCAACCTCCCTCACAGACACCACAACTGACTTAAGAGACTTCTGTATCAGAGCTGGATAAAGCAGGAGCAGCTGCTTTTGCCTGGAGCAATCGAGAAGTTGCAGGGATGTTGCCTGGAAGACAAAGCGTGCAGAAGCCCAAGTTCAGTACTGCAGATTGAAGTGCTCCAGAGCTATCCAGTAACACACCCACCCCAGCCTTGGTTTTTTGTTTTTTTTTTTTGTTTTTTTTTTCAAAAAGCACGTGGCTAAAAAATAGTGAATTCCATTGAGTCTTCAGCAACAACTTTTCCTATGTTCTGATGAAAAGAACAATGAAGGTTTGTCATTAAGTGAAGAAGAGGGAGCTCAGGCTGAAGCATTAAGAGCCAAGATCCTACTCCTCTCTGTGGGCTATTAAGCTTTCAGTGGAGTTTTTCAATAGGAAAGATTGCACAGGTGGCTTGATTAAATCACCTCAACCTCATTCTCCTGTCTGAGCTGTGCAGCTTAAAAAGCATCAGAGGAGGCAGTCAGCACTCACAGCTTTCAGCAGTATTGAGCAGTTTCCTTTTTTTTTTTTTTCTCCTTTCCAAATTAGGAATTGTTTGGCTATTGACCCATTTCAGTTCTCCATCGATTTTCCCTTCATTAACTGAATTCCATAAACCACTCTTTAAGGAAAATCAGAAAATATGTGCTAACACTGATCTCACGTTAGTCTTTCTGTTTGCAGCATTCATCCCCAACGAGACAAAGAGCAGCAAAAAAAGAGGTGGGAGGGGAGAGGACAGGTTGGGGAGCATTAATTACAGATGGGCTTTGGCACTGTCAAATGAAACACCAGTTCATTCTGTTACTCAGAGCATCAGGCTGGGGCTTCTACAACATCCATACTTGACCCTTTCGTACTCCCTGAGTCATAGGTCTCTCACGGGCCATGATCTGAAGGTATTTACAAGACAAACGTGCTTCAAACAAGTTGAAGGGTTTTAAAAAAGCTTGCAATACCTCCAGAGCCTCAGTGCAGCAGGTAGCCAGCAAGGCCCTTGCACCGCCAATTGTAAAAGCAGAATGATTTGTTGCCTTAAAAAGCAGTTAACCTTTTCTGGCTCAGTTGCGTACTGGGATTCGGGTGGGGAATAGAGGGAAGAACTCCCTCACTGAAGCCAGATGGAATTCCAAATCTAGGCAGCTTAGTCAATGAGCTAAGGGGAGATGTCAAAACATGCTTTCCATTAACGTAATAGCAGAAAACACAACGGGCTTGAAATACTATATACAAACAATGACTGTTCTGTGACAGAACCCATGCCAATACGAGGGATTTTATAACCATAGTTAGTTTAAACTAACAGCAACAGAGTTGTAAGTCAGCAATATGGTATTTTATTCTTAAATATTTGCTTGGGATGCTACTTGACATCAGATTTCAGTCAAAATAAACATCAGCAAGTGATTTGTTATGTGATCCCATCTGCCTATTTCAAAGGCAAAAAAGCAGATTTTGTTCAGCCTGAATTTCCAGGTTCACTCTTCCAAAAGAGAAAGCTCAGTTTTTCTCATTTCATGTGATGTTCAGAGAGACAATTCAAAAAACAGACTCAAGGAACACTCCAAGCCGTTTGCATTAATTTCACCAAAAAACACTGCATCTTTCTTAAAGCTACAGCAACGATGCTTGTCTCCCCTTGCAGGGAACAAAAAACCGAATCATGTTTGCAGCCTTGATCTCCTGCAACTGTGCACACGTGTGTCCCAGTGAGAGTTTTGTTTGTGCTTCTGCAATGATAAAACACTCGCTGTTGATATAAACTCATGAAATGGCATCAGTACAGAGATGACTTTACCTTCCAAAGCAGGTTTTCAGCACGCTTTGTCCCAAAGGAATTGCAGAGCCAACTCCCTGTGCCCAGCTGAGTAAGACTGCTGGGGGGTGGAGGGCAGGTCAGACTGCAGAATGAAAATCCTGCCCTGCTAAGCCATTATGGGACCCCGTTACTGCATACCTTCTGTAACTGATCCTGCACTTTCCATCCATCAGCACATGCTACTGCTGATTTGGGGGAGACGGATGCTTCCAGAGAAGAGAAAGCAGGTTCAACCCTTATCTTAACTTTCTGCTACAAGCTACTGATTTCCATAAATCCTTTTTTATAAATACCTTTTTCATAGAAAAAGGAAAAAGTACAAAAATTTCACGGAGGCCACCAGCTGTCATTCCTTCCCAACTTTCAGTTCACTATTAATCCAGGATGGCAATAAGCCAGAAGTGTAAAGTAAAAATATATCCATACCCAATTCCCTTCTCTCCAACAAAAGCATTGCATAATGTTTAGGCCGTGTAATTCAGTCCTCATATATAAAGAAAGCAGTGAGGAATCAGAAGATGCATTCACACTGTGTAATGTTCCAACATCAGAATGCAAGTTGAACCAAATAGCTGCCAAAAGGAAAGCTATGACAAAAATTCCTTAATAATAGAATAATAAGAGACTCTTCACCAAAGTATTAAGTAATTCTTCAGGGAACATGAATAAGAAATGCAATGTATGATCTATTAATTCAGTAATTTTGCGGCACTTAAGAATAGGACTCAAGTGTTAAGGACAAGAGGTTAGAATACAGCTGGAAAAATTCAACCCACAGCATAAATAGTCTCTTAAAATGTGCAATCAGAGGGAGTGTCACTGAAACTATTTGGTGTTGCTCATCAGACGCTGCAAACAAAATGACACCGAACAACGGTTTTACCTCTCCTGTAGTTTGAGCTACCGAATGTTATTGTTGAAACGTTCACTTTTTGACTACTTGTGTTCAGCTGGATTGTAAAGCAGGCTGAAGAATCACTATGCTTGAGGCACTTCAGCAAAAGCTTCTCCAATCATTCTTTTCCCCCACAAGCATCTCTCAAAGTAAAGAATTTCTACGTCCCGTCCTCTCCTCCAGTTCCTCCTGCCCAGAACGTGTCTCTGAGCATGCTTTCAGCATCTTTACCAGCCAGAAAAAGACAGGTATTGAGTTTTTCCCTTCTGAAACATGGAAATGAAAGCACAGAGCAATCAAAGCAAGGTTTCCCAAACAGGCTCAGAAGTACTGCTAGATGCAGAGCCTGGAGCAGAAGATGGGAGCTGTAGATCAGAGACGTGCCATGGTCCTGCAGGGGAGCTCGAGGTGGCACAGCTCCCTGGGAGACCCAGCAAGGACTGGGTCTGGGGACAAATGTGGAAGAAGCATCCTTTGGCGTGCTGTACTCTGCAACTACACTGCATCATAACATATATATATATATATATAAATATGGATACAAACATACGCATACCTCTCCTCAGAGAGCTACAGATATAGCCCTGGGTCTGAATGAACACATACATTCTGTTGACAGACATCCTCAGATGTTTTGATATTAAAATCTCTTCTTTTCAGTCCTCATTAAAGTAGTGATGATTAGCACTTTTTTACTAATGAGCTATGAAGGCATGCTACCTGTGGAGCTAAAGACAAAACATGTTTCCCTACTGAGCAACCACAGGGGACTTAAGAACTCCTGAGCACTACAATACATCGCATTGGGATTTTACAGGTGATTGCATCCATGAAATCAGTGCAGAAATGAGCCCGGTCCACAGCGTGTGTATGAGAGACATCCCCTGCTTTGCTGCAATCAGCCACGAAAACGTGGCAACAAAAAAAAAGGGGCAATGCCTGGCCACCAATGAGCATCCTCTGACCTTGTGGGCCACAAAGAACCAGGACACTGTCTCCTACAAATCACCTCCCAAACGTGGATTTGCAGTTTATGTACTAAGCACCAATAACAGAGTCTGTGACTGTAACACAGCAGCTCATTCCTCCCTGAAGGTGAGGGGAGGTTTCCTCTCAGGGATGCTGATCCCATCCAGCAGAGCTCTGTAGCTGAGCCAGCCCAAAGACGTTCGCGTTCTGAAGGCCCTTGAAGACACATCAAGCTTTTCCCTGGTAACCAAAGGCTGTGGCTACAGCCGTTCCCCCAACAATCCAGAGGATTACGCAGCAGGCAGTGGATGAGGCACAGCACTGGAATGTCTTGGACAGGGACTGCAGGAAGGTTGCTGGGACGGCAAAGCGTGCTGCCAGCATGAAATCATTAACCCCCATCCTGGTTAGAAGGCAATCCTTGCTCTGCCTTCCAGTGGAAACTCCTTGGGGCAGACACCAGCCCTGCTGTACTCCTGCACAGAGCTTGGATAACATGTTCTCAGATTGTAACAGCTCAAACATGAATGGTTTTTAACTGATAATGGAGAATAAGTCTGAAAGAAGTTACTGCTACTCGGTTCCATCTTCCTTAAGCCAGGTTAAATACGGGACTGACACAAAATTTCAGTGCTCAGGTAAACCTTTAGGAGCACACAATTTATTAAATGCTACAGCAGTGTTGAGTATGCTTTGTTTTGTTTTAAAAAGCATTCTAACCAGTGTCTAGATTGGGAAGAACAAAAGTGTCCAAACCAGATATCAAAAAGCATTTTTGGTGCTCCAGTATAATTTGAAGCAGTCATTATCTAATGGTCACAGCACACAAGACAACGCTCTGAAATGTAAATATGTAAATTTATCAGCACGACAAAGTCCTGGTTCTTTAACTGCCTGCTGAGGCTCCCATCCTGTAAACATCTCCTGGTCAGGGTGTAAACTATTGTAGGAGGTGTTCCTACAGCATCTAACATCTATAGCACCAGAAGGCCAAACCATGAGCAGGAGCAGTGCTGCTTTAGAGCACCCAGCCCAGGTCAGGGGCTGCTCCTCTCATCAGGTGAGAGGAGCTCATGTTGTAGAGAATGAATATCTCCTGGGAAGAGGTAAGCTGTGAAGATCAGCCTGGTGACCAGAAGCCATTATTTCTCTCATGATCTGTACCTGTTAAAGAAATATTTCCTCCCACGATTTAAAGTACTGAATATTTGAGAAGATCCACATTTCATCTTCTTCAGGGGGAAGAGGGTGTAGGAATAAACACCACATAAAATATTTTACCTAAATGCACAGACTGCCTATAAAGTAGAACCAGTCCATATGCACTCACGTCTACCCCCACGTATCACATCCCAGAGAAGGATTTCAGATTGGTTTCTGACTGTGCCTTCCAAGAGAGCTGGGGGGGGGGGAGGAGGGAAGAGGAAGAAGAAATGTATCCATGCACAGAGCACTGAGGTTACAGCACTTACAGAGTGTTACTAAAACGCTGCCTTTCCCAGCACATGAAGGATGTTACCTGTCAGCAGGAGGCTGCTTCCAAAACCTGCTGAACTGCCAGCATCCCACACTCAATATGGATTAGAAGAAGTCAGATAACTAACACATTCCCCCAAAAGTTGAATGTTTGACCAGTGTTAGGTGGTGAGCCAGAAATTATCCAGAATTGTTGCAGGGTTGTCGCGGTGGCAATGGGATCTTAGGCTAATACTAAAGAATAGTCTAAAAACAACTAACCAGCTGGCAGTTAGAAGGCTGTTTGCTTGTAGTCACTCCACTTGCTCTTCTTTTTTGTTTTTCTCTCCTTCCCCTGATGTTCCTTCAGCAGAACTGCCCCCAAACAGGAGAGCTGAGCCCACACAGAGCCACTGCTGGACGCACCTCAGGGTTGGCAGCACGCACAGCAGCACCTGTACCTCCTGCACTCACTGCGTTTCAGGTTTTGACTACCCAGGAGTCCTCCCTAAAAGGGGTGAAGAATTCAGACATCCTCCCCTCCAGGCATTCCTACCAATCATTATTTTCTTTTGGAAAGTCTAAACACCCCAAAGATAGGATGAGAAGTTGCTGAGCCACAGAGGACAGGTAAACACCAGGCTTCCCAGCGTGCACAGACACCCACGTGCTGTGAAGCCAGAGAAGAACCACCTCAGAGAGACAAAGCCATCTGTGGAGCCTGGATTGTTTCAACACACACTGATGGACAAAGTGGTGCATGAGCACAGGGTGCAGGTCCAGTCAGTGCAACTTTCCTTCTTGTTGAGGACTTCCTCCAGCAGAGTATTGATTCGTGACAAGAACACAAAGAAGCGGACTCTATTTTGTATTTGCTTTGTGCAGTCATCACTGGCACAGCATCCTGTGACCACTTTTTCTTTGAAAGCAACAGCAACAAATTGGCAGTTGCCAATTTCTTTCACAGCTTTGCCACTAGGACACATTTGTACCACACTGGGACTTCTTTGGCGTTTGTTAAACTCTGAAAAAGAAATTCTTAATTTTCTAATAGAAATCTCACTTAGAGGAAAAGCACACTCAGCAATCGCCTTTGATCTGCTTTTCCAATGCCTTCATCTGGCACTTCTACAGCTCTTAAGTCCTGTGTAACATCAGACTAATAAACCAAAACAGTTCATAGAGCTCTCTTTGGGAAGAAGCTTCGCTTCTCGTGCACTTCAGAATTTTCCCTGTAAATGCAGTGCTGGATGGATGCTGCCCACACCTGGAATGATAAGCAAGCTGGATCTCATTGGGTGAGGAAGACTTTCAATCACTGACATGAAGTTACACGTCCACACCAAACACTGTTTTAACAAGTCAGCTGAATGATGCACATTGTATCACAAACGTGGCTGTCATTCATAAATACTTGGCCCAACGCTGAAGGTGCTGGTTTCCTTCTTTTTATTTGGAAAGACTTTGCCTAACAATGTGCACTGACGTATCTCCATGCTATCTGTGCTATGGAAAGTGATTGTTTGGAAGTAGTACCCTTACAAAAGGATTCCTCTTTGCTCAGTGTATCAAGAGGTACGTGGCTTGTGCTGAATACATTTTCATCTATTTATATAGTTATGGCATAATTAGTTCACACATTACTTAGACAGAGACAGCCCACCACGAGCAAGCCAGCACATTCTTAGACAATAAGGTGGATTTGTGAATGTTTGAACACAGGAATAAAGCACTGCCAGCACAAACAAAACAAACCACCTCCTCTCAGAGCACGGATCGCAGAAAGAAAGCCCGTGTGCATTTCAAACAGGAGAAACACAACCCCACACCTCAGGGCTGCACACACAGTGCTCAGGCCCACAGCTCAGGCTGCAGCTGCCCGGTGTCTGGCGGTAGCAGTGCTGGCATTTGTTTCATGGGAGGGAAAGGGGGAAACGGGTTTAAATATAACTCGGCCTTCTCCAACAGAAAGTTTGGCTGAGCAGGCGGCTGTAAGATAAGCCTGTTGAATCAGCACTGCCCTCCCTGTTCTGTGACTGTGCACACCGCAGGATGCACATAGATTTAGAGCATTAAAACAGAACGGGGGAAGTATGCTAAATACGTTAAATCAGCTTTGTTTATAGGCCTGTATTAAAAGCAAAACCATGTTCTGATTCAACTTAACAGCTGTCAATGCTCCGAGGTGTTACAAGTATGAGACTATTTAAAGACAATGACTGGCGCCATCTATTTCACTTTGATGGAGCCAGGAAAAGCTGTGCTGACTGAGGCTTTAAACTGATGTCAGCTCTGAAGACATTTTGTCAGAAAAGGTGTAGGAATGGCAACAAGTGCAGGACTGACTTTTAGTGGCACCTAAATGCTGAATGCTCTCCACTGAGGAAGCACAAGAAGGACGTGGAGCTGATGGAGCGGGTGCAGGAGGAGAGATGCTGCAGCCTCTGAGCATCTCTGCTGTCGAGCCAGGCTGAGGGCTGGAGGCATTCAGGGTGGAGAAGGCTCCAGGGAGGCCTCATTGCAGCCTTCTGTGGCCTAAAAGGGGCTACAGGAAAGCTGGGGAGGAATCATTATCGGGGGTGCAGTGACAGGACAAGATAGTGGCTTTGAATCACAAGAAAGTATGCTTAGACAAGATATTAGGAAGATATTAGGAAGAAATTCCTCATCATGAGGGTAGTGAGGCTGTCCAGAGAAGCTATGGGCACCTCCTGGGATGGGACACCCAAGGCCAGGTTGGATGGGGTCCAGGGCAGCCTGATCTAGTGGGGGGCAAGCAGCCCACAGCAAGGGTTGGGGATGGGGGGTGCTTTAGGGTCTCTTCCAGCACAAACAGTGCCATGATTCTAATTTACCCCAACAGACAGCAAGGACACACAGCATCTGTCAGTGCCATTGGAGGCAATAGCTGCTCACGTCTTCATAAATTACACCCTTCAATTACCATTTCTTACTCACACAAGCAAAAGGATACAAGAAGTGTATTTCTGCTGTCCCATCATGCAAGTACACACGCACACAGATACCTATCTAACACACAAGTTAACGCTGACTCTCCAGACCTCACTCAGTTCAAGTCTTAGCATGGGAGCCCCTTCCCTCCCACCCTGCTGCACTGTCCCAGGTCACTCTGTGAGGCTGCACCTTGACCTGCACGCCAGCCTTGCAAACCTATGTGACAAACATACAAAACGTCCTTAGAGAGGGCAGACTGCAGGGTGAGGATGGATTTGCTGCCCTGGGCTGTAGCCACAGCCACGCCATTTGTTTCCTCCTCTCCAGCAGTCTGTGTCCCTGCTGCCCAGCCTTGGGATTTCGTGCTCTTGGGCTCTTCCACAGCAAACAGGGCTGGCACACAGGGCCCCAGGACAGGGACATGGTGCCACAAGAGGAATTCATGAGATGTAAATGGCACAGCGGGAAATGCAAAGCAGGGAGTGCCTATGGGAACCACTGGGAAGTTTGACAGACCTGGCGTTCCTCTGTAGCACTGGATGCTCCTTATCAGCACTCTTGGATTCACTGGTATTTTTCCCATTATGCAGAAGGCAAGTAGGGACAAAGAAATTGCAGCTGTCAGTCCTCACTTTTGCATGTGTTTTTGCCCTTCAGGCCAAGATCCTGCACTTACACAAGGATCCCAAGTTCCTTCTGGAAAGACTGACATTCCCAAACCCTGCTGTACAGAAACAGTTTTGAGAACCCAAACTCTCAAGGCTTAAAACAAAAAGCAGAGCACACTCACAACCCCATGCACCTCAAGGCAAAATGTAAGGTGCCCAGCAAGATTCAAACTAACATCATACCCCTCGGGACAGCGATATCGAGTGCTAAGATGACAGCTTCTTTTTTCCTTTTTTTTAAATATGATTTTCAAAATGAAACAACAAAGCCTCTGTGGAAGCCCCCTATCCCAGCACTAATGTCAGCGTCTGACCTCATAGCTCAGTCCTACGAGGAGATGGTTTCATCTTGAACTCAAGCAAACCACTGCAGGAAGTAAAATCGAGCAGAATCACAGAATTGGAAGGATCACAAATCTCCAACCCCCCTGCTGCATATAGGGCCACCAAACTTCCCATTTAATACCAGCCCAGGCTGCCCAAAGCTCCATCCAACTTGGCCTTGAACACCTCCAGGGATGGACAGGGCATCCATAGCCTTTCTGGACAGCTGTTCCAGCACCTCACCACTCTCATAGTAAAGAATTTGTCTCTCACTCATAGAATGAGCCTCACAGCAGAACAAGCCAGCTTTACATTTTGATAGATTTCTGTTTTCTTTCTTTCCCCACCCCATGTCAGCAGTGGCTCTGCGCTCTCCAAGGGTTTGTAGCTGAGAGTCAAAAAGTTTGGGTTGGAACAGATGAGAAAACCTTGGCCAACCAATGGCTCTGAAGCTGCGCGTGGCCACTTTAAGGAACAAAAAAAGCGTTTTTCGAAGTCATACTTTACCCCGCTTCGATAAGTACGGTTTGCTTCCTCCAAAAACAAACCCAAGAAAACAATCACTTTCATCCCTAAGTCAAAGAAAGATCGAATCCCAACGCAGGAACTCACGCTGGAAACAGGCGCACAGACACACACAGCCCCGCTCGGGGAGGGGGGAGGAAGCGGCTCCGGTGGCACAACGTGCTGTATTCACACGGCGGGACGAGCCGGGCGGTGTCGGCAGGGCGGGAGGAGCGGCTCAGCCGGGTCCGGCGCTGCTCCCTCCCCGCCCCGGTTCCCACCGCACCCTCACAGCGTTCCGTTTCTTCTCATGTTCGCCAGATTCCTACAAAAAAACTCCTTCGGTTCCGGGACGTTTGCTCCGTTTTTCGGAGCTCTAACGTTTACAACACGACCTTACAATCAAAGAACCCGATAAATTAAAAACCAAACCAACAAATCCGTCAATAACTCCCAAAGCCAAGCGGGTAGAAGTTGTCACCTCCGGAACACCGCACAACCAACCCCTCAAACCCCAAACCCCCACTCTGCCCCGGAACTTTCCCTGAGGGCAGCGGGGCCCGGCGGGCGGCTCGAGCTGCGCCCTCACCTCACAGCGCCCGGCCGAGGCCTCGCCCCGCTCAGCCGCCCCGCTCCGCGTCCCCTCAGCAGCGGGACGCCCCACAGCCCGGCCCGTCCCGTTCCGTTCCACCGCCTCTCTCTGAGAGTTTAAAAAAAAAAAAAAAAAAAAAAAAAAAAAGCTTCAAACGGCTCCGAGATCCGACCGGCTCCTCTCACCTGCCCTCCCCGCCGGGTTCAGCGGGTCGCGCTGCGCTCCGGCCGCCGGGGCTGCGCGCCGCTCCCGTTGGCAAGGAACAGTCTCCAGGGCTACGGTCACTATGGCGCCTCGCGCCGGGTCTCGAGGCAACTGTTGCTACCCTCTCCCCGCGCGTCACCGCCCGGCCCCGCCCGCTCCGCTGAGGGGGGAGAGGGCGTGGCCGGTTCGGCGCCGCCGCTGGTTGGCTTAAAGGCTGTCGATCAAAAGGAAGGCGGGATGTTCTGAGGATCAGCCAATGGTGGAGGGGGGTGGGCGGGGCTGAGAGTTGGCGGGCGCTTTGGCGCTTCGGCGGGAGGCGGGAGGGTGAGGGGGAGGGAGGTGGAGAGAGTGAGTGAGTGAGTGAGAGGCGCTGTGAGGCGGGCGGGAAAAGGGCGCGATGTGGGGCCGGGGTGATGGGGACAAGATGGGGGGAGACGTGGTGAGGCCAGGATGGGTGTTAAGGTGATTGTGGGTAATGAGAGTGAAAGAGGACGATAAAGTGATGAGACTGAGGTGATGGAGCTGAGGTAGAGGGACTGATATGGGGATGAACTGAGTGGGGAGATTGAGGTGACAAGATGGAGCTGAGAGAGCGAGGGCAGTGTGGGGCTGAGGTGAGGGGGGATGGACTGGGGGTGAAGGAGTGGGGACAGGGGCTGTGTGGGGCTGAGGTGACGGGGGTGAGATGGGGTTGAGATAATGATGACAACATGGGGCTGAGCTGGGATAAATGAGGTGGTGGGGACAATGCAGAGCTGAGCTGGCAAACAAGATGTGCACTGAGGTGGTTATGGACCACTGGGGTGAAATGCTGGTGTAGTGAAGGGACAAAGTGGCACTGAGGTAATGGCGAGATGAGGTGATTGGGGGTGAACTGGGGCTGAGGCAGTGGGGTAAGAATTGGGACACTGTGGTGATGGGGACAAGATGAGGTGACTGGGATGAGGTTGGCACTGAGGTGACTGAGGGGCTGCCTGGTGGAGCAGGATGACGGGTGCAGGGAGAGCACAGACCCATCTCTGCCATGTAAAGACAGCAGCACCAGCCCTGCAGTGGGGACCATGGGAAAGTAAGTGGTGAGGAGGGGCATCCCCATTCTCCCCCAAAGCACACACTGTCATCTACCCTTGGCATGGCACAAGGTGAACCTGTGGTTTATACTGTGGATGCATCACACAAACTGGTGATCCAGCAAGCTCTGTTATTACTATTTTTTTTTTTTTTTTCCCCTATGTTAAATATTGAAAAGTTCCTATTGGCTTGTGGGTAACTGGCAAAAAGCTGGAAGCAGACTCCTTGAATTAGCTGCATTTCTGTTCCCTCGCCCTTCCGCACAGCAACATTTGCATGTAAACAGGTCCTTTGTTTCCTAAGAGTTCGTTTGCTTCTGCTGCTGATTTCTCCCTACCTGAACTAATAATTCTCCATGACATCAAAATCGTTCCCATAGCGACCAATTGTGAAGTCACAAATAACAAACAGAGGATTATGGATTGGAGTGGAATACAGGCAGCTGATGCAGACAGGGAGCAGGAATCCTGTTTTAATGCAAATTCTTTAGAAATAAAAGCAAATTGTTGTGCAGCATCGCGCCATGCAGTTGCACAGCTTCCATTTCTCACCCCAGAAAGGGCTGCATTTCTTTTGTGGGTGGAATAATATGATTGGAGTGCTTGAAGTTAGACCTGGGGGATGTGTTGGATAAGGCTAGGAACAGCATAATTTGTCACGCCACACCAAGTTATCTATTTAACAACAAATGTTTCTTGATGCAGTGTTTGTCACAAGTTTTAAAGAACCAGCTATGGAGCAGTCTACAGAACGCTTGGCTCGGGCTGAGCTGCTGCATAGTTGGAAGTCTCTGCTGAGCACGGAGCTAAAGAGTGTACTGAGGAGCCATCTACTGGCTGCAATAACTGAGAACAGCTCGCAGTGCCCGCCTTGAGCAGGTAAATTTGCTGTCCTGTCACCGCTCAGATAGCCATTTGCACGTGATTGGCATTGCTGGGCTTTAGTATACTATACTGGAGAAAACCGTGTACCACATCAGTGTCTGTCCGTGGTTGGAAGATGTAACTAGTATTTTTATGTTATTGGCAGTGACAGACACAAAACCTATGGTCCCTGGATGAGAATTGCAAAAGGTGCAGCAACCTTGTTACTCTTGTTTGTGCCTGTAAATGAATGTCTCCTCTACACGTATGCTAATAGATGTTTGCAAGCATATCCTCTGTGCCCTCCTGGAAACAATTCAGCAGAACTCATCAGGTGCTGTTTCTTTGAAATCCCTCCCCAGAAGAGGAAAATGACCAGGAGAGACCTGAGTTTGCTCTACTAAGAGGGTATTTGTAGCCTCAGGCATACATTTTTAAGTCTTGACATGAAGTCCTTGCCTCTGCCACAGCAGCAGGTGTCCTGAATGCATGCAGACTGAAATGTGCCCATGACTGTGAGCTTTATTCTGTCATACTGGGAAAGAAAAAGAACGTTTGGTACTGCACCTCACGTTCTTCCTCTGCTGGGTGGTGATGGTAGCCTGGATACAGATTCCTATAAAAACAAATCAGTGTGTACAAACCTTTCCAGGTAGTTAAAGCAATTCCCTTGGAAATGAATATGGACTAGCAGCAAGTACCCCAGCTCCTGCTGGCCCATCTTGTGCCAGACGTTCTGCAAAGAAGAAACAAATTCTCTTGTTTCCTGTCATTACGTGCACACTGTTTTGTGTCTGTCCCTAAGAAAGAGATGGTGAAAGTAACACATTGCTAGTAATGTGAAACTTTTAATCATTGTCACCTTGCATTAGTAATAGGTGACAAGTTTATATTCTAAAAGGTTTATTTTTGCAACAAAAAGATCATGGTGATGATGGTGATGACCCTGATCCTGGCTTTGTGCTTAAGTTTTGGTGCAGTTTTACTCCTAAGTAAGAAATTATTAACAGAAGTATAACTGGAGCAGGGATATGTCCTGCCTCTTACTGCAGGCAAGTAGAGCAGGAGTGTGTGTTAACCTGCCTGCTTCAGAGCTGTCACGCCCTGCTCACCCAGTTCTGCATCCTTCTCTCAAGGTTAAAATCACCAAGGAGTGCAGCACAGACCCGAGCTTATAAGAGCTTTGGAATAGAGAGGGAAGAACTCTGCTCCCTGCTTCCTATCCCATTTATTTTAGTTCCAGCAGTAAGCCCTGCATAATGAAAACTGATACATGCTCAGTCTTTGAACAGTTTTTGAAAGCAGGTGCTGCCAAGGAAAACAGCATATTTATAAAATATGACAGAAAACTTCTGAGTTTTGCTTTCTTTTTCTTTTTCTCTCGGAGAAACACAGTGAAATCTCTGCATGCTCTTCTCAATGGCTGAGAAAAATCTCCATCAGACATGTTAACAGGAGCAAGGAGAAGCATCACACTGACATGGAAGAAAGGGTTTCATGATGATTTTTTCTGTAACGTTTTCTGAAAAGTATGTCAGAGCCTCAGCCAAGGAAGTGCGTGGAATTTGTACCCATGGAGACTCCAATAACACAGCCAGCTCCAAACCCACAGGATTATTGGTGTTGTTACCTAACATATCAGGAACAGCGTTACTGGAAAAAGGGGAGAAAGAGATTGAAAGTGAGTGAGAATATAAATCAGAGAGGTTGAATGTTGCAGGAATGTGGAAGGCTTTTGGGTTTGCATCTGATCACAGGGTTGAAGTTAGTTTTCAGTAGGTTGGAAAATTCACAGGACAGTGTTGTGTGTGTGAGCCTCAAAGGCATCCTGGTTGCAATATTCAGAAGTTAAAAGAAAAATAATTCACTTTTCTTTCAAAGAACTGTAGTCCTTAAAGCAAGGTTATTTAAAAGGAAACTTTTACATGAAGGTGTCATTGATTAATAAACAGTAAAATAGAAAATGTCCAGTTTGTGAGAAATCATCTGATACACTTATAAATCAACAAAAAGCAGGAGCACCTTTACCTACGTTTCACCTGACAGGTTTCACTCTTACCTTCTCTTAAAGTCTTGCATCTTAACCAACGATGTCCCAGCCTCTCCTTAGTCAGTGTGCAAGCTGGGCAATGTCCCCCCTCCCCATTTCCAGTCTAATTCTCACTTGTTGCAGTAAGTTCCTCCCTGTTGTTCTGCTCATATGGGAAATGGGAGCCATCTTTTTCTTTATAGCACCTGATGTGTTTGAGGATTGCTCTCTCTCTTCTCCCCAGTTCTCTTGCTTTCTGCATCTTTTGCTAAGAAAAATCTAGGTCTGTCCTACAGAGATGCTAGGTAGATGTAGGTAGTTGTTTCTCTTCCTGCAGTAACATAGTTGCTTATTCCTGCTTAAGCAGGGTACTTTGCATTTGGTCATATTGAATTGCATTATGTTTACTTTGGATCACTGCTCAAATTTATTAAGAGCTTAACGAAATCCTTAAGAGGCACCTGCAGTCCTGCCCAGCTCAGTTCTGCCTGCAATGTGTTGCTGCAGATCTGTTATCACTTCAGCTTTTAGAGCAGGTTTCTCTTCTGTTTTATGTCTTGTGTGGAATCTGCACCTCTGCAAGACACGTGTAGAACATTTTGTTATGTTCTTATGCTTTCAGAAGTGTCAATTATTCTATGAAATCCAAAGCAGAGGTTCTCTGTCTCATCCTCCCAGCAGTAGCCTAAAATGCTTAATAATGCCTAGCACACAACCTTCTGGAAGTTAGCCAGCTCCATTCTGGGAGGCTGGATAATAATCATAGGGTTGCTATTTTTAATTAGGACCTGTCTGTCATTTGTTGTGTCGAGCTGGTCCCTGGAATTAATTTTCCCTTCTTTCTTGCTCCTGTTGCATATGCCAGATCTCATCCCTTTCAAACTGGACAGTACCAAGGTGGATCTGCTGAATGAGCCTTGTTGTAAGAAAGCTGTGGGTGAAGAAAGAGAAGAAACAAGGCCTGGTGGTGAGGTACACGTTTGCTGCAGTTATCTTCTACCCACAGGAGGGCAGCTGGAACACAGTTAAACCCTGTCTCATAATCACTGCACAAAGGGACTGTTTGAATTAGTTTGACTGAAAGGAAATTCTGACCGAAAATAGTCTTTTTATGACAATAAAAGCCATGCAAATTTCATGTGATCCTTCCTTATCTGTGAAAAATACAGTTTTGGTAGCTGATAATGAAATACAAATGAAATTATTGCCTTGTTTTACTGAGAAAATGAAAACTTTCTCAGGAGATCAAGAACAACAACAACAACAAAATCTTCTTTTTTTCTTAAAAAGAAAAAAAAAAGAAAAAAAATTGTTTGCTCGTGTTCAGCCAGTTCTAATGGGGAGAATCCTTGTCATTACCCATCAGACATCAAACCCACGCAGCCCTTCACTATCAGAAAGCTGTCTGTGTCAAGTTCACCCATCAGTGTCAGATTTTATTGCTGAGTAATCTCTGCACACCTGATGTGAAATATGAGGAGCCTGAACTGGTGGCTCCATCTATCTGTTTTACCAAAGCATAGATAGCATCATCCAATGCAAGCTAAGAAGATTGTCCAAGCTAATCAGTTTTTTTAGTATGTATATATGTATATAACATCAGTGAAAAATTTAACTTATCAGTGATTTTAACTTGTGATGCAAATGGAACGAGTTCTATTTTTGTGGGCAGGTGGCTGCTCAGCTTGAGAACAGAGTAAATCTCCATGCAGATATCCTGGGGAAACCCCTTCAAGTGACTGACAGCAAAGTGGAACTACGGCCTTTCCTGCACAGAGCTGCCACGTCTGGAGCAGTGCTGCGTGCTGATTCTGCTGAGTGAGTGCCTGCTCAAATCATAGCCCCGGGTGTGTTGTCTTCTGCATCATCAATTTCTCAATTTGCTGCTGGTCAAATAAAGGCTCTCTTCTGTGCTTTTGGCTGGACTTAAAAAAACAAATCTGTTAAGAGTTGATTTTCCGACGCCATCCTGGAATTTCCCAATGGCACCAGAATGCACATCGTTGTGTGCCAACACACTGCCTACGTGTTTCTTCAGAAAGAAAGTGAATTCAGGGCTGCACTTCTTCTAATATTACAGCACAGTCCTGTCATGCAAGCTCATCACAGCACTGCTGCTTTCCTTTCAGCCTTATCTAAACTGGGAGAAAACAGGTGAGCCTAAAGATGAGAGAAAGAAAGGACATCCAGCCCTTCCCTTTGCCCTTTATGAATTTCCACTGAGTGGCAGCAAGTTTCACAACCGTTTGCAGCAAAATGCACAGCGCTGTAAGGCTGGAGGCAGCATGCAATCCCTGGTTACCTGTGTGCACTGTGCTCTGCTTAGAGAGGTGGCTGCTGGTCTGAGTGAGCCCAGAAGGCCAGTGGATTTGAGCCGTACTCTGAGCAAGTTGCTGGTCTCAACCTCGTGTCTTCCCCCAGCCGTTACTAATTTTTTAGCATGGGCAGAAATCCAAATGTTCTCTGACCCCAGAAATTTCCTTTCAGCAGAATTAAGGAACTCAGTATTTATCTGGAGTTTTACCTGCTTGGTTTGGCTGTGTCTGGCTGGAAATCCCGGGCATTGTGTACTGCCATGGAAAGAGCAGTTCTGCTGCCTTGGCTGATATGGGTCTGTGTGCCACACCCAGCATGGAGAGGTGCCTCCTCAACCCACAGGAACTGGGAGAGGATGGGTCCAAAGCTTGGATGTGCCCAAAGACTGTCATATTGATATAACTGAATCAATACAGTGTGTCAACACAGCTTCTGTATGGAGGCAACACTGAAGTAATTAAACTCCCAGTGACTGAATAGTTCTGGCATAAGATTCTAGCAGGGAAATTCCCTTCTGTAAAACATGGAAATTCCTTTCTGTTGCAAGGAGTATAAATGACTCTCTCACTTTTCCATACAACTACAGACAGGTTAGAAGAGAAAAACCAGCAATCCTGGGAGGGAGTGACAGACAGGGTCAGTGGGGTGATATGGCAGGAATGAAACAGAATATCAACAAAGCAGGGCTTAAGTGGAGTCACCTCAGACACGTGTATGTAAGGAAAGAAGAAATCTCACAAACCCTTTCTAGAAAGTCTATGCACTGGGGTACATTTCTGAAGCCTGTGTGTATTAATACAGGAAATAAACATGGTGAGTTAGAGATAGGTGTGCAGTTGCAGGGCCACAACCCTGTTGGGATCACACAGATACGGTGGGATGGCTCCCACAGCTGGAGTGCTGCAGTGGGCAGAGACAAGCCTTTTAAAAGGAACAGTCAGGAAGCAGGTCATAAAAAACCCAGGTGGTTCCTGGAGTGTGTCAACAACAGCTTCCTCACCCAAAGGATAGAGGAGCCACTAAGGAGAGGTGCTTTGTTGGAGGGTGAGGTCAATGAGCATCTCGTTTATGTTACTGTTTAGTCAGTGCAGCAGCATTCGCTGGGACTGCAGAAAAGAAATGCCCAAAACAAAACTGAAAAATCCCTACCCCTAAGCTGTTACTACCACTTCTAAAAAGGTCTTGTGTGAAGGCAGCTATGCTGGCAAAATAGAAAAGGATTTGTTTTTTACGTTGTTTTTTTCTAGCTTAATATTAATAACAGACAGCTTCTGGCTGAAGATGTTACACTTTCATCAGCTTTTTCTTTCCTTACAGGTAGAGTTATTTTCTCCATTTCTATTCTGACACAGCAGTATGTGTGACTGCTGCCCAGTCTGCAGCTGTGTGAAATCAGTCCTTAGAACAAACCAGCTACTGGGGTGTTTTGCACTAAAGTTCCAGATATAGATATGCAGTTGGTAAGATTACTGCTCTAAATTTGCAGCACCTTCTCATGCATTTTGGTGGTGAGTATTAAAAGAAGTGCAAATGAGAAATGACCAGAATTAGTATCAGGGAAAATCGGGTGCCCTAATTTAGGAAAGCTATTTACCTTACGTAAGACATTTCAATTGTCTGAAATGACTTAGCAAATATTTGCAGGGCTGACAGCCACCAGCTGTGAGGTAGCAGCTTGGGATGAGCTCTTTGCTCCTTGTCCTTCTGGGTCTTAAAAAGCTGTGATCTGCTGGTTTAGGTGGCTGGCTCTGCTCACACGTATGTAGGAAGGACATGTTGGGTTGGGTTTCTCTTGATGGTCTGCTAGAAGGATAGCAGCACACAAGCTTGGTTGTAGGTAAGTGAGGTATAGCTGAGTCTGTAAGGCTTTGATAGACAAGCTGTAGTGGACTTTGGTGCACCTGTCCTCATCTTTGCACTCCAGCTTACTGCCAAAATCTGTCATCTGTGCAGGAGAAAGGTGCATCTGCTTTTTGCTTTGTCCATCTCCATGCAAAGCTTGGTTTTGTAGCCCATAGAGGCAGCAAAGCGAGGCTGACCTATGCCATAAACTGCAGCAGCTAAGGTAAGTGGGGGCAACAAGAGGTGATAACTATTCCAGGTGCTATAGAATGATTTCTTTAAGCCGTTGGATTTGGCTGTTGAGGGGAAGTTTTCTTCAACAAAAAATGCTTGGAATTGTACTGCTGCAGCTTTGTAGGCATTGCTGGCTATCCTGTAGGAAGGACTGAATAGATGTTATCATTTGATGTAGAATAACCTACCTGTAGGGTTTGAATTATTCTGAAATCCAGATCGGCTGCCTTCTATCTGCCTGTCCTGAGAATACTTTCAGTGCTTCAGGTCACTTCTTCCCTCCTGAACTGTGACAAAATGTTGAAGTTTGGACCAATTAAAGAGAAAGGTCTGGGGTTGTTTGTATGGGTAAGTTAAATATATTTATGACAAAGCATTTTTTTTTACTAGTGAGATTGCTCATAAAAATACACAAAAATAAGTAGCCCTATGGATTATTAATATTTAAGATTGAATTATTAGGGCATAGGTATTGCATTGCAGTCCAAGTATAGCCAGCTCACTATCAGCAGATGTACTGCTTATGTTGCCTTAAAGGACACAGGCTGATATCAGGTCTGCTGTAATTAAGTGAGGGTGCATGTTCTGTGTCTTACTGTAATTACATGCTCATCCTCTTTTTCTTTTTTGTTACAACACAGTTTAAATCCTGAGGACAGATAGGACATGACTTTGTTCTACTTTGGGCAAAGCACGCCTGGTAAACCTTGTGACAGCATTGCAACAACTGACTTGGTAATCAGGAAAGCAAGCCTGCTGTTTTTATCCTGCAGTAGCAAGGAAGATGTAATGCTCTACTGAAGTTCCTGAGATGCAGCTGTGTTTTTCTTTCTTAGCTGCTGGGAGCAACTTTACTCTTCTGTGTGTAACTTTTGTATGTATCTAAATTTGGATCAAATTCTTTTGAAAGAGTGAAATCACCTGTGGGTATAAATAACATCCTAGCGTGGTTTTTAGCTTTAGTGTTCAGGGAACACAGATCACTTCTTTAAAGGGAAGTGATAGCTAGCATCAAACTAAATGACTATATAGACAAGAAATTCTAATCCTAATCCCCTTCACTCTTCATGAATGTGTTTGTAATGTACTGTGTTCTACACAAGTGCCTATGACAGACAGGACAAACCTACTGTTTCCTACGATTTTATTTATGAGAGCCAAACTGTAGGAGGGTCATGTTATTGTAAACTGGCTTTACTGAGTCAGCTAAAGGTCACCTTATCAACTGCTATGTCCTGCTGAAGACTGTGGCTTTGCTAAGGCTACACTGATTTGTGCAGCTGACATGAATCTAGACCTTAATTTGGGATTTTAGCGAGTTGTTTTTCTTTTTACTCCAGAGATACCTACACCTATTTGCTATAGACTTTCATGTGACCAGAAAGATGTGACAAGTCCTTGGTGGGAAAGATAAGACGTGCTGCTGAAGTTGAGAAATGCCTGTGTGGTAAACAAACTCCTCTGTCTCCCATCCTTCCTTGCGACCACTTATTTACTGTGCTTTTTTCTCAGTGCACTCATTCTCCTTCATGTAGAAATTGATGAAATGGTGCATTGGCTGCCCCCCACCCTTCTGTTATCTTTCAGGTCATTGACCTGAGATGCAACCATGCCTTGGGTTGAGTCACTTGCAACCAGTAACTCTGGAGCTGGAAATCTGTGAACTTTATTGGAGGATTGCTAGCTCAGAATAACTTACAGATCCACTGCCAGGGCTGAACTGGAAGGGTGATGAAAATGGTGCGTTATGTAAACTGCCCTGGGTCACACAAGTGGGCAGATACGACTTGTTCCATATGGGGAATGAGTTACCTAAACAAGGAACTTATTTCCACTTTCTCTGCGCGTCCACATCTGTATTAAGAGCTGATTCTTTGCTTAAGATAGGAAAGAATTTGCAAATGGAATTTATTATCTTTTTTTTCCAAAACGTAGAGTGAATTTTGTAAGTCACAGGAAATGTTTTTGTAACAGGAGTCAGGTGATTTGGCGTGCACAAGCACGAAGTGCAGGGGCCCGATCTGCATTTATCCTGGATCATATTAAGGCTCTTATCCTACATCTCTCCCATCTCTGCCCTTGATGGCATTGCACAGCACCTCAGCTGGGCCTGCGCTATCAGCACAACTTGAGGCTGCTTAACTCTCCCACAATCTCTTCTTGTGTCACTATTAAGAGCAACAGAATAATGAAAAGGCTTCTTCAAAGGGGAAAGGTGTGCTGTGGTGGTGGATTTTTAACCCTTTTTTAGTGTTTCTTGAATACTTTGGATTTGCCTGGTGTTTTCTTGGAGCTCGTTCCATAGCCAGACTCTGTAACCAAGAACTCTTCCTGTTCTCCCCTAGCAAATCCCTGCAATCAATCCCTGCTGCTTTGGGATCCTTTTTGGTCAGGACAGCAGATGTGACCATTCTTCAGATCTGTGTCAACCTAAAAGTAGAACTCCATAGAAGGGTTTGACAGCTTCGTTAATTCGGAAAATCTGCATTAATGCCCTGATACGGATCGATCGTTTAGACAACCTGCTTCAATTGTTAGGCGTGCTTTACAGATGCAAGCAGCAAGGCACTGTGCTCACCTATCTGGGCCTTTACTATAAAATTCACAGCTTTGCTTTGGCTGTTGCTCTTGGCAGGAGACATGCTGTAGCATGTGGCTTCTGCAGAGCTAAGCTGACTGCCATCAGATGAGAAACTGGAATAAAACCCTTTCAAGTCCCAGCGACTGCAAGTGTCTGTGCAGGCAGTAGATACAAGTGCAAGACTAAGACATGCATTTCATGCTTCCTCCCTGCCCCAACGTGTCAGCACATACAATTCACACCGGCTGTAATTTTGATGGCATGAGAATTTAGAGAGATCAGGCTCAAGCTGGTGATCTGAATAGCTGTTGCTTGCAAAGAGCTTTTGGTGTCACCTGGCCCAGCAGTCAGAGCTGCAGCTCAGCCCATGTGAGCTTTTCTGTACAGCGTTTCTATTAACTGGAGGTAATATTACCTATTACCTGGAGGTGCTTGAGCCAACCTGCTTTTGTTGCCTTGGAAAGTGAGAACCCTGGGACTCCACTTGAGTTAATTGTTCATAAATGTAGAGCCCACAAATGTGATCCTTGACAAAGGGTGCAGTCACTGTGGAGCGTTTGCCACCCCAGGAGTTCAAGCTTGGCCACTCCATCTTTGTTTGCAAAGGGTTAGGCCTGTCAATAGCAACAGTCCGTTGTTAGGAGGTGGTGGAAGCTGATCTGCAGGCAGCCAGAGCAGCTCAGGATCACACGCTATGCTCTCATGTGTTCCTTTGCTGATGGTCCCCTTCGCTCTGAATTTTGCAGACACATCGGCATCTACCTCTGCAGTGTTGCAACCTCACTCACAAACAGAAAAAAAAGTGCAGCTTGCCCTAGGTCATTTGCCTCAGGCCGTTATCCAAAATAGAACTGGTTACTTCTGCCACATCAGTTAACCTTTGGGCTGTGCCACTGAATCTTTTTTTGGGTCTCCAAGAATTCTCTGGCCTTTGTCAGCACAGCAGGTACTGATTAACAATTAAGGCACGACTGGAGTAAGAAGGTTAGTGGGATGCTAACTTCACAGATCTATCCACAGCTCTGCATTGCAGTCTTCCAGTACTTAAAGGGAGCTCATAAACAGGAAGAAGACCAATTATTATTTTTTTTTTACAGGGGCAGACAGTGATAGGAGAAGAGGGAATGGTTTTAAACTGAAAGAGGGGATACTGAGGTTGGATGTGAGGATGAAATTCATTACTCGGAAGGTGGAGAGGTCCCAGCACTGCTGTCCAAAACTGTGGGTGCCCCATCCCTGGAGGTGCCCGAGGCCATGGATGGGGCTTTGCACAGCCTCAGCTGCTGGGAGGCACCCAGCCCAGGCGGAGGGTTGGAACTGGCTTGGCTTTAAGGTCCCTTCCAATCCAATCTGTTATTATTCAGTGTTGTTTGTATCCTCACTCTCCAGAATTAATTCACCATATGGAAATGGACGAGCTATTCAGGAGCAGGTGAGGTAGCCGGGGCAGGGTGGAGATTCTTCATGAGATGATGGCAGGCAGCCATAAGAGCAACAGCTCCTGGGTTTGTGAATCTGCAGAGCTCGCCTTGTGAGGTTCCTGGGGCCGGTTTGGCAGCCCCAGTTCTGTGCTGTGGCTGTTTTGCAGCTGCGATGTTCTCAGCACCGTCCTCTCCTCTGCACCTGCTGCTGCTCCAGCTGTGTTCCTGAGCTGCTGGCAGGACCTGACCCGTGCCTGCACACCACAAGGGAGCGAGGAATGTGTCTGGAAAGTGGAGGCGCTGGGGAGAGGAACACGCAGGAAAAACAAGGCTGGGGAATTCTTGGTCTGTGCTGGCAGGATAGCAGCAATTACTCATTTGAGGATGCAGCTGTTTGGCTATCAGGATAAACACTATCTTGGCTGTTGTGCAACTTCCCAACTTGAGAACAGAAGCCCTATTTGACTGCTTTTATACAAATAAAAGAAGCAAAGGGGGCACGCAAGGAAGCACAGGCTGCTGCAGCCAGGCTGCACGGTGCTGCTGGTGCTTGGAGCTGCAGCGCTGCCCACGAGCCCGTTTCCTGTGAGCAATCATCGCACCACTTCCTCTGCTTGCTGGGGCAAAGCCCTCGTAGCACGGATAGGAAATAGACGTACGGACATTTCCATCGTGTTCCCTTCCTCTCTGCTTTTGTTCGGGGCCGACTCACCCCTCCCCTGCAGCCGGGAATGGGCCGCGTGCGCTCGGCGTGTCGATCCCTCATCGTCACCACGTGTCGCTGCAGCGCGGGGTCAATAACCGCGGGTGACCTCAGCCGGGGGAAGTGGGCGCGGCCACGCGGTCTTTCGAGCAGCGCGCGGCAGCGGAGGCCCCGCCCCCTTCTCCCGCGCGCGCTAAAGGGGCCCCGCGTGGCGGCGCGCGGCCGCTGTTCCCGCGTCGCGCTGGGGGTTGCGCGCGCCCGCCCGCTCCTGAGGTAACGGCGCGTGCGCGCGCGGCGGGGCTGAGGGAAGCGAGCGAGTGGGGCGGTGGGCGCCGTTGAAGGGCTGCCGAGTGGAAAAAGCTTTGGCTGCGTGAAAATCACGAGTGTTTGGGGATCGGGTTGTGAAGGGCTGCGCTCTTGAAAGCTTTTTTTTATTTATTTTTTAGGAACGAAGTGCTTTTAAATGGAATTGAAGTGTCGGTGAGCGGGGTGGGAAGCGAGAGCTGTCTGCAGGCTGGAAGGGAATGAGAGAAAATCCCGGCTGAAGGGCTGCGGGTGCCCACGCCGCAATGCCGTGCGGGGATTTGGGTGTTTGGTCTGGTCGGCTCCGAGTCTGAGGAAAAAACAGAAAGAAAATCCTCCTTGGGTTCGGTAGAAGCTGGCAGTGTGTCTCCAAAAGCGTATTTCTGTGCTTTCTGAGCGCGTGTGAGGGAATTTCCCTTCTGCACACAGATGCGCGTTGTCCCGTGATGAAGCCAGCTGTCCTTAAGGAAAGAGGAACCGGCGGCAGCCCGTGAGGCACGGCGGGGAGTTCAGCCCGAGCTGCGCGGAGCTGAGTGATGGTTTACGTGGCAGAAAGAACAGCCACGTAACTCAGATACACGCAGCCCTGCTCCGGGTCTGCCTGCAGAGAGGCACTGCGCCCGGAGCCGCTCTGTGGGTGCCTTCGTTGACTCGAGGCTCCGTGGGCTCGGAGCCTGCTGTCACATCTCGTGCACCCCGCTTGCTGTGGGCTCAGCCGCCTCCAGGCTGGGTTTGGTGCCTTGTGTCCGTGCCGTGGGATCGCTGTGCTCAGAAGTTACAGTGCTCAGAAAGCTGCTATCGCTGTACAAATTATGTTTAAGAGAGGGAAAAGTGGGTTGCGAAGGATCTCTTTCCTCACTTCGTAAATCTGCAGAGAAAACAAGAAGTCCAGCTTTCGGTTTTGCTGGAATTCTGTTTCTGGATACCTGGTGAGGTGATGCGACAGTTACAGTAAGGGCTGGGCAGGCTCAGGAGTGCTGTCCGTGTGAGGAAAAGGAAAAGAAAACAGCAGCAGGGAGCAGAGCAGGCTTTGGTAGTGAGCACTGGGATGACTGATGAACGTAACCTTAATTTGAATGGGTGTTTTTGAAGCTTTACACGTGTTTTGAGTAAGGGCATATTGAGATCCTATTATCAATGAAACCTCCAGCTCTGTAGCTCTGCCTGTCGTGTGTGTACACAGTCACGCTGTTATTTTGTTCCGGAGCAGAGCTGTTTCCATGAAATAGTTCATAAACTTGCAGGTCTCCAGGATACAGCACTCAAAGCAGGGGGCAGTTTGTAGTTAAATGACTTCTGCTTTCACACAGATGTAATTAAAAGGGAGCTTTCTCTCACCAGGCTTTTCTCTGGATGTGTGTTCGTGTTTCTAACAGCTGTGGCACGTTGCAGAGGGTTAATTCCCCCACAAACTGTGTGTGCTCATTCCTGATCCTGCTCCCCCACCCACTGAGCTGCTGTGGGAATGAAGTGTGTGTGTCACTGGGTGCTTTGTGCAGCACAGCTGTGGTTGTAGCAAAGCATCACAAAGTATAGGGCCATAGCTAGATTGCTTAACAGAGCTGGTGAGGAGAGTACATATGTTGGCATTTCTATCTTCTATCTAGCCTACATTTGCTTTATGAAATGCATGGCTGGCTTGGGCTCCCTCAGCCCTGCATTCACAAGGGAAGTCACACAGCTAGGTTGCACTTTGGCCGCCTGCTCGTGTGCTGATGTTTCATGATACAAGTATATTTGGGTACTCCAAAAACTCTGCTGCTGCTTGTGCTGTTCTGTAGATGCTGAGGGCCACGTGGCATTAACACTTTGATTCTCCTGGACAATCTCAAGTCCACCTGGAGAAGTGGTGCTTCTCCCTGGGCTCCCAGGCTGTGCAATCTCATGTCCTCGAGCTTTGTATCATGCCCAGTGTGCTCACACTTGTGACCCCCACAGCCACCAACCAGATCCCTCTCATCTGCAGGGTCTGGGGCTCTCAGCAGATAACACGGTGAGGCATTGCAGGAGGGCTGTCGGTGGCTCCAGGGCAGGCACTGTGCCATGCAGAAGCTGCCATGCTCTTATAGACATGGGTTTGAGTTCCTCCAGGCTGGGGAGGAAGCTTTAACCACGCTTCCCCATTCTACAAGCACTGGGCTACTCTGTAGAGATAATGCCTGTTTTCTCCCAGCTGCCTTACACAAGGAACAGAATAAACCACTGTGATGTTTCAGTCTAGAGTGGGGTATTGGGCAATTTTGCCACTTAGTCCAGTGCTTCTGAGATGGGTTTTTGGGGACGCTCCTCTCTCTGCTGCTTATGAATTGCACTGTTTTTTTAATTGGGGATTGCAGCTTGTAGCATTGTGTCCTTGTGCAGATGAGGAATTGGAAGGGGGGTGTGCTTCTAGCCCAAGAGAGCAGGTTTGCATGCTTGAATTGCAGCTGGTTGTGCCTTTCTCCACTGCTGTCAGAAGCAGGATGCTGCACAGTCACTTCTTCCTCCAGACCTCCAGGCCACATCTGATTCATTAGAGAAAAGTCTCTTTCCTCTTGCTAGTATCTGTCATCATTCAGGCAGACGTGCTCCTCGCATTGCCTGCTTTCTGTTGCCCTAATGGAGAAATCATTAACATGGCATGCTAAAATCCACTTTTGATAAGGATGAAGGATCAGATTCACTTTTGATCAGTTACAAATTCATGGGAGCAATTAAAGCTCAGCCTGTCAGGTTGTGAGCATCAAAAGCTTTCGATGACTGTAAACCTCTAAATAAAGGCAGCGTTGCTTTCAGTATAAGAAAATCCTTCGTTTAGATGATGAAACCCCTTAATGACAAAGAACTGAAGGCAGTGCTGAAGAAACAGCAGCTGCCAAGCACCGATTCTTATGAGATGAGGTTTTAAATCCCCGGGGAGCAGGAATGCAGGGGGCTCAGCCCCCCCAGCTGCCCAGGCGTGCACGGAGGAACCCCGAACCTCCCACGCCCCAAGAGCTGAGCACGGCAAGCAGGCGTGGGGCCAGGGCTTCCTCATTAGGCGGCGGTGTGGGGTGACGGGCTGCTTCCAATTGCAAGGCAGGGAGCACATGACATAAGATGCTCCAGATCTGCCTCATGGGCGCTAGTTTAAAAATAAAGGGTATTTTGCATCCGTGCTGGTTCAGAGAGGCTGCGGGAGGAGAGGCTGCACAAAGGAGCAGACGATGCGTTGTAAGGCCGAGCCGGAGCACTGCGGTGGGTGAATGTGGGGAGGGCTGAGAGCTGAGCCTTAACGTTTGGGGCAGGAGAGTGCAGAATGTAAACGTTAACCTCGCTGTGCTTTTTCTAAGCTGTAATTGTCATACTCGTTTTTAAGTGTGAGAGTGGATGTGTAATCTAATTCTCAGCAGGCTCTCCAAATGCACCGGGCGTGATGTGAAGAGCACTTTGTCTAATGATAGAATTTACCATATTTAATGCAAACATAGCAATCTCAGATCACATCAGCTTTGGGTTTGTCGTGGTCAGAAGGTCCCATCAATTACAGCTGATTTCACTGCAGTATTCGGTTCCTAAATCCTAATTTAAAACCTGTTTTTACAGGGACAATGCTGTGTGAGGCAGAGGCACGTTCGACACTTGCAGATCCAGTCCCCATGGCTTATCTCAGTGTGGATGCTCAAGGGAGCAGTGAGGTGTCACTGGATGATATCGCCATCAGCTCCTCGGCTAGGTTTGTCTAATTTTAAACATCTTACTGTTGTTTTTTTTCCTGTCATTACCTGTGTGCAAAGCACATAGCTTGTATTCAAACACACTTGGATTAATTGGGACATTCTGATTTTTAGAGTCGATTTCAACCATTTCTTGCTACTTACAAAATCCAGAAGTTGAATCTGTGATCTCATCCCCCGAAAAGAAGGAACAGAATTATTTTTACTGCACATAGCTACAGAGTGCAGAGCTTGGGGTAGTGTGTGTGTTTGATAGAAACCCAAGGCATAGAAATGGTAGAATGTTCTGCAGCTTCAGAAAGATGACTTCTTACAGAGGAACTCCAGATAACTGTTAATTCTGCCTGACTGGGAGGACACTGGTGAAATACTTAGCAAGCACTGTGTGCACTTGTGAAGCGTTGCTGTACTGTAAACCAGAGGTGAGCCTCTTTAGGGACAGCTTGTGTGCAGCACCTGTGCTGATTTTTACCAAGCTATGCAGCCTGGTAGTCCCTCTGTTAATCTCCATAGCTCATGCTGAAGAGCAGATTAATAATTAATTACTAATCAAGTGTAATGGGGTATAGCTAGCAGACTTCCAAGGCTCTCTTTACTTATTTTGGGAGGGGCTGTGTAAAAATTATATATATATTGTGGAAGAGAGAAAGATGGCTTTTGATTCACTGTAAGGGAAGTGGCTGCAGGGTTTTTTTTTCTCATATAACTGAGTCACTTCCATACTTTGCCCACGAAAGCAGGTGCAGAAATGATGCAGACCTTCTGCAACTGGGGGATCTGTGTTGAGAACTGATCTCAGTATTGATGAAGAAATGTGTACTGAGGAAGATCTTGTAATCCCTTTGGGAGAAATAAAGGAAACTGGGTGATGTTTGCAGATTAGGTAGAAGTGATTCTGCTTTTGGACACAGTACATAGGAGTAGCTATCAAAGCTCTGTGCCTTAAATCATCTCGTATGTCCAAAGCCATAATTGTTTAATATCCCTTAGAAATTCAAACAAAACATAAACTGGAGGGAAACAATTTACTGCTTAGACTGAGAGTCACGTGGGGCTTTGTGGCTGATTTATCTCTGCTTTGATCCAGCAGAAAGAGAAGCAAACGTGAGGCTTGGCTGGCAGCCTGCTGGGGTTAGGCTAAAGGATTTGCATGGGACTGAGTGCTTCCTGGTTAGTGACAGTTACTGAGCCATGTTTTTGCCAGAAAGCTGTGCCTACAGACAGAAAACTTGGTGAGCCCTCTCTGTGATGTCATGGGAGGACCCTTCTGGAACACCACTGAGTGCTTGCAAGAAACCTCAGTGTTGCAGTGGGGAGGAGTGATGGTGTGAAGGAACAAACTCTGTCATGACACCCTTGAGCAGAGGTGCCCCATGAAGGCTGTTTGGCGAGGCAAGGTGGAACTGTAGTTTCTCTGGGATGTAATCTTAGGTGGAGCAAAGCTTGGGCCTTAGTGCTAAGGTGGTACAAGTGGGGTCTGTCCAGGGTAGGGAACAAATATCTCCTGCCTGTAGTTTGGAGGTGGGAGGTGTTGTTTTGGGGGCAGAACACAGAGGCTCAAATACCAAATCTCATGTGGGCTGCCTTCCAATTTGTCATCTGAAGTGGGATTTGTGACTTATTTTTTCCACGTTCTCATCACTTAAAGCTTTATGAAAGTCAGTTTTGGAAAAGATCAGAGTAAGAACACTGTTCTACCAATGCCTACAGGAGGCTTTTACCAACTCTTGCAAGATTGAAAGTAAAAAGGGCCACTTTCATATGGAACCACGGTGCAAGCTCCTCGAGGAGCATGGCTGAAGTAGAGGCACATCTGAATGCCTTTTCAGCTACTTCACAAACATCTGCTGGAGCCTGATGGACTAACTTTATTAGGAATACCTAGGAACAGGATTTCCTGCTAAATCAATTTCCTGCTCTTAACTGGCCTTAGCTTCTGCAGGAAGTCTCTGGGTTTTCCCAAAGGGTCATGGGGTGGTTTGCACTGCATAGCAGGAAGGCCTCGGGGGCTGCTGCCTCACTTGGACTTGCTTCTCCCCTCCCTGCATCATGCACCAGATCTGCATGCCCGTTTTTGTCCTCACCTTCCTCACTGCTGCGGACTGTGTCAGGCACACGGAGCATTCAGGTGGTGTTAAATTATCAGGCTTTCTGGATGCTGTGTTTGTGTGTTCTTCTGCAGCGTATCTTCCAAATAAAGCAACACGTGTACAAAAGCAGGGCAGGCAAAGATTGCACACTTGCTTGGGTGGGCCTGTTTTGTTCCTATATCCATGCAGCCTGAGCTGGTAAAATTAATAAAGCCAAGTACAGAACATCAGGAACCATTAATATTTGTCTGACACACGAGGATTAATGCAATTAAGTGATGGAGCAAGCATGCCTCAGGCATTCTTCAGCCTCTTCTGTCCAGCACTAATTGCTTTTGCCTTGCAGAGCTGTTGAGGTCTGCAGCATGGAGCCAGCTCAAGATCCCAAGACAAAGAGATCTCAGGTGAACAAGATTGGCTTAACATGTAAGTGGAAAGTGCCTTTATTTACTGTTGTGTGCATAAAACTATTGTTTAAATGAGGGAGTGATTTACAAAGCCATAAGAAGTGGTAGAAGTGGAGGATGGTCTGTCCAGAAACCTCTAAGCATAGACTTATGTCTGTGCTCCAAGGAGTAAGATGGCCAATGTCACTGACTAATGCAAACCTACCAGGTAATCATGTATTCCAGTCCTTTTTAGTTAATAATAATTAAAAAAAAGGGGGGTGGACTGTTAGCATTTGCTCCTGTTTATATTTCTATTATGGCAGCAGGGAATTTCTGAATATGAGACGTTGAACAATTATCTTTATCTCCAGCCCCTTTACCTCCTGCCTCCAGCATGTGGACAACAGAACGAGATGGAGAAGTGAAACTGAGGATGGATGAGGAGGGCATAGGCAGCAGGACACCAAAGACTGTTCATGACCTGTTCCAAGAAGCTGTTAGCAAATACAGTGATTATTACGCTCTTGCATTCAAGAAGAATGGCCAGTGGGTAAAACTCACGTATAAGATGTACTATGACAAGTGCTGGAAAGCAGCCAAAAGCTTTCTGAAGGTGAGCTTTTGTTGAATTCTACTCCACGTGTGTTCAGCCAGTGCAACTGCTGAAACAGCTGCAGTCAGCTGTATCTTGAGCTTGCAAATTCTCTGAAAGCAGATGAGACTTCAAGTGACAGGAAAATATTTGAACGTGCCACGAACATCTTGGTGATTACTGCGATGTTTTTGTACATACATACAAATTGTTTCCACGTTGTATTGAGGGAGAGGTATTTGAGGCATGTGCCAAACCTGGGCAGAGCCCCTCATCAGTCTCTTACACTGTCATCTTTCCAGGAGAAAAAATGAAGGAAGCTGCCTGTGAGTCCAACTTAAATGTTCAAACTGGCTGAGCTGTTTGCTTGTGCTGTTGGATATTAAGGCATTCCAAGAGAGAAAGCAATGTTACATGTTCTTCCTGTCTTATCTTTAGAAAGTCTTATTTCCTGAAGTTAAAGCCAATTTTTTTTTCTCCACTCGTGCTGTGGTATCTTCCAGTGTGTGCACTTCCACTCTCTGGTGCAAAACCAAAGAATGGCTGAAGCAAATTTAAAGACATGAACTTCAGCAGCTGGAATTTCCTAGCTAAGTGTCTCCAATTGCCATCGGAGCTTCTTCTGGTCATTACTCACATCTGACTTCTCTAACCTGTACTAAATGACTAAATGTCTCAGCAGCAGTTGTTTAACTTAACCTCTTACCTTCCAGGCCCAAAGGGACCTGACAGCTACTTAGCCTGTAGTTTTGTAGCCCCATGTGTGTCAGTTAATCATTGAATGCAGACCTGAGCAAATCCAGAAAATCCCTTTTTCCTTTAATTTTTCCTCTCCTGCCTACTGATGTAGTTGGACAGTGTGATGATATGAAACTTTGATTGGTTCCATGCTAAGTCTTGGGAAGTGTGTGTGAATCACTGCACATAATAGTAGGAGCTTTTCTCCTGACCTGTGCTCACAGCAGAAATCTGTGAATTAAGTGTTTTTAGAGGAAAAACAAGATTGCTGTAATCTCATCTTTTGTTTCAAGCTGGGACTGGAGCGTTTCCATGGAGTGTGCATCTTGGGATTTAATTCCCCAGAGTGGTTCATTGCTGACATTGGAGCCATCTTTGCAGGGTAAGATGAGTTTTGGCTCTCACTGTTCATTTTGTTTTAGCTTCTAGATATTAATCCTGTTTCTGATTTAAAACAAAGCATGTTCTGCTTATATTTGGACTTAATGAGGATAGCTACAACCTAAACTCTCTTTACTTCATTATGAATTAATGAGACAAAAAAATCACATTTTAGCAATGTACGTCTTTTTTAAAATGAGATGAACAGTTGGTTAACCCAAAAGCACGCTTAGTTACATTTGGATTAAAAATGTGATGGTGGAAAAGGTCAGAGTGCCACAGTACCCTTCTGTGTGAGACACTTTGGTCAGTAACTCCATTCTGACGTTACCCACACACAGAACAAAGCCTCTTAGCCTCTTAGAACTAAGCTTTCTGCCTTTATTTGTTGCCTTGTGGGACATTCTTCCTGAGAGTATTCCTCTGTTAAAGTTTAAAATAATCTGATTTTTTGCCAACAACTCTGCTTATCCTCCAACACTGTAATTTTCTCTTTTTTTTTTTTCATTTTTTTCCCCCCTTTTCTGTTGCAGTGGACTCGGTGTCGGGATCTACACTACGAACTCTCCTGAAGCCTGTCATTATGTAGCAGAGAACTGTAGTGCCAACATCCTGGTTGTGGAAAACCACACACAGCTGCAGAAAATCTTAGAAGTAAGTAGAGTTGTTGGATGAGTGGAGGCCGAGCATCCTGCTGGTGGGTGTGGGAGGGTAAATCTACCTGTGGGATACGCTGGATCTGGAAACGGATGTGAACTGATTAAGCCAACTTGATGTGTTCCCTGTTTGAGCCAGGTGAGTGATCACTTGTGCTAAATCTTACTGTGAGATTATGGTGGTTCTGCAGAATGGCAAAGCCTTGAGCTTCAAGTATGATAAGCTAGAATAAACAATTCAGAATCCCCTATATTGACTGGCAGCATCTCAGTCCCAATGATTACTGTCTTTACTGAGGCTTCCCTCTTCTTTTTCAATAACACAGATGAAATTCTCTAAGCTTTACTTCAAATGGCAAGTAGCCATGTTAAGGGGTGGTTTACTTGGGATTAAGAGGAGCAAGCAGGGTTTGCTCATTCTCATGGATCTCCCTTTCTGACACAGGTTGAGCATAAACTACCTCACATGAAAGCTATCATCCAGTATGGAGAAGAGATAAAAGAGAAGAGGCCAAATCTGTATTCTGTAAGTACTGGCATCTTACAGGACTGTAAATATTGGCTGTGCTTAGCTGGTGGCTTGGGAGCAACCATCACCTTCCACTGTCATGGCAAGTGTACACTGGGTTCTGCACTTGCCTGGATGAAGTGGTAAATGTCCACTGTTGTTCAAACCTTGATAATCCACGTTGTAAGGGAAAGGTGCAGCATACTGACCTCTGCTAGGCAGCTCTGGGTCCCAGAATTACTCCTACTTAGCACTCCCAGGGTTGCTGCAGAACTGGGAAGCTTCAAGGTCGATCTGTCTCCTTTTCTGTTTCTTTCCACACCTCCTGTGGCAGCCAGGAAACATCGTGGGGCTGAGAGATTCTGCTGCAGGATTGAACACAAGAAACACAGTTTCTTACTCTTCACCTTGGGCATAATTTTGTTTGTGAATCATAGCCTATAAAGTGATGAAGTTCTTCACTTCTGTATACAGTGGAGAGAGTTCTTGGACCTCGGAGAAGATGTTCCAGATTCCCAGCTCCGTGAAGTCATTGAGTCACAGAAGCCTAACCAGTGCTGTACCTTAATTTACACCTCAGGGACAACTGGGCAGCCAAAGGGAGTAATGCTCAGTCACGACAATGTAAGTATCTCTTTGTATGGACATCCCTCTGAGAACTGTGACCTGGGTGGGTGCTGAGGGATGGATGGCAGAGCTCAGCTGAAGAGTCGCAGCAATTCACAGCCTTCATTTGTGAGCTACGTGTTCTGTGTTGGACCTGCTGAGCTGCTGCTTCATGCTGGGTTGTGTTCTTGTTGCAGCTGACGTGGACACCGATAGCAGCTGGCCATTCCTTAATGCTGTTGGATGCTACTAAAAAGCAAGAGCTGGTAGTCAGCTATCTGCCTCTCAGTCACATTGCTGCACAGATGATGGATATTTGGCTATCCATAACATTTGGAGGACAGGTTTTCTTTGCTCAGCCAGATGCATTAAAGGTAAAAATATTAGATGACAAAAGAACTTGTGCTCCTCTACCTGTGTGCAGCTAGGAGCGAGCACTTGAATACAAACCTGGGTGGCTTAACAAAGCTTTCAGAATCACGAGATGTTTGTTTGTGTAATGACAGAGTGCTCCTGTTTAAGGGTCTGTTGGTTTGAAGAGTGTGGGCAGCCTGACCTTTGCCTTTTGGGTCTGTATGACATGCCAGGCTGAGCTGACCAAGGGCTTCACAACTGGGAGCTCCTCAGTGTCTCATCTGGCACCGCTTCTGTGCCCTGATGTTTCGGTTGAGCTTTGTGTTTGCTGTATTTGCTCTGTCCATATTGCAAAATGCCCCCACCTTTAAATCTGTGCCCTGGGAAGAGAATTTTGTCCCTATGCTGTGTCAGCATGGGCGTCGAGAGTGGTGACCCTTGCTGTCTTGTCAAAACCAGCGCAGAATAGGAATGCTTCTGAGGCTCTTTGGTGGAGCATGACAAGAAGAAAACTGGTGTTGTTCAGCGCTGCTCTGTTTGCACTCGGCAGCAGTGGCACTTCATCTGAAAACGATCCATTCCTCAAGAGCTGATGGCAGTTGTAGGCCTTGGCTGGTGAGCAGCGCTGACCTGAATCTGTACTAAAGCACTTTTGAAAGCTGTGTTCAATTCTCTTCCTCTCAGGGCACCCTGGTAGACACCCTGCGTGAGGTGAGGCCAACTGCCTTCTTAGGAGTTCCTCGGGTGTGGGAAAAAATAGAGGAAAAAATGAAATCAATCGGTGCAAAATCATCGACGCTGCGAAGAAAAGTGGCAACGTGGGCCAAGGGGGTCGGGCTGCAGACAAACCTGAAGTGGATGAATGGGTAATTACAAGTTAACTTAAGGGGTGTTATGAATATTAAGAGAACTTTAGCTCCCAGTGAGGAATTGCGTTGCATGGAGCGGGCCAGACCTGTGGGCTTCAATTAAAAACCAGATGTAATGGTTGGTCGAGAGGGTGGGCAGCAGTGGTTGGAGGCGGGAGTGATTTCTATTGTCATTTTTTACTGAAGAAGGCAAATTAGGAGATGATGAAAGGAGGGTGGGGAGAAGTTTTACTTTCTAACCTGAGATCCTGTCATAATTTTCCTTCCGCAGGTATTCTGAGGTCCCGGTGAACTTCCGCCTGGCCAGGCACTTGGTGTACAAGAAGGTTCGGAAGGCCATCGGGCTGGATCGGTGCACCAAGTGCTTCACAGGAGCTGCTCCCATTAGCAGAGAGACTCTGGAGTTTTTCTTAAGTCTGAACATCCCCGTGTTCGAGCTGTATGGCATGAGTGAGAGCTCAGGGCCTCACACGGTCTCCATAACTCAAGCGTTCAGGCTTACCAGGTAAATAACTGCTGTAAGCACAGCTCTGCTGGAAGGAGCAGAGATCCTTCAAGGTTTCTCCTGTGCCTGGCTTGTTTCTCAGCCACTGCAGCTCAGCCCTACACTCACAGCCAGTGGGAATCTCTGGGGAGCCAATTCCTCTGGCCATGTTCTGCAGATGAAGAGATCTGCCAAGGGCAAAGGCAGCACTACTTAGGCTTGGCCTGGATTCTCTGGGAACTGAGTAGAAAGCACAGGATTTGTGGGAGGAGCGAATTAGTGACCTTAATGTCAAATGAATAAATACAGTCAGACTCTTCTGTAGCTTTGAATGGCTCCTTCAGTCCCCGTGGGTTTGGTCTGCAGAGTAACACCACTGTTAGTAGAAGTTTGCCACCAAGAAGATAAGTCTTCTAATTCAAAGCTCAGGTGTCTGAGAGCAGTGGGTGGAAGCCCCAGGTGTGTGAGCACTGATCTCTCTGCAATAACAGCTTTCTGTACTTCCCTTTGCATAAGCAGCTGCCTTTTGAATCTTTAAGTTCCCCATTGGAATAGTTGTAACAAAAGGCTGCCTGGCTTGGTTCAGAGACTTCAGGGTGAGTGGGTACTGCTATCGTTCCGCTCTGCTGTTCAGCTACTGAATATAAAAATAGTAATAATGCAGAAAGCCTTGGGTTTGTGTTTGTGTTCTCTTTGTTGAAGCTGTGGGAAGGGAATGGCAGGCTGTCGGACTCTGATCCATAAACCAGATGCAGATGGCATTGGGGAGATCTGCTTTGCAGGAAGGCACATCTTTATGGGCTATTTGAACATGGAGGAGAAAACCAAAGAGGCAATTGATGAAGATGGCTGGCTGCATTCAGGAGATCTTGGCAAGTGTGATAAAGATGGATTCATTTACATCACTGGCAGAATTAAAGGTAATGCTGCACCTTGTCTCTCTTCTGTCTTGGGGCCACGCAGTGCTGGGGTCGGATGCATCAAGCCCTGATAGTTTCATGGCTGTGGATTGCACAGAAGAATATTGAGATACTTCTCCTTGTGAAGATTTTAATCTGAATGTGGCTGCAGGGTTTGCTGCCAGCAAACACGTGATGCAGCTCGTGAAGAGAGAAGGATGACCTCTGAAACCAATGTGTGTCAGCAGAGTAAGGCAGAAATCCTCTGATTTCTTCAGCAGCTTTGCTGACTTGTGTGCCCTGCCGGCTCCCTCCAGTTCCACCTGGCTTTGTTGGTTAACCTATAAGAGAAAACAAACCTTAATGCTGTTGTGAAAATGGCTTGCAGCAACAACAGCTCTTGGCCAACACCAAACAAATCTAATTTCATGAGAGGCTCTAATCATCAACAAGAGATAAATGGTTGTGCAAAGGGACTGCTTTCAGCAATCTATAAAAGACAAAAGGAAAGGGGCTCAGCTCTGCTCTGCCTCAGTGAATTTTTGGCTTCAGTTTGTGAACAAGTTGGTTGGATTTCCTGCAGCCTGAGGTGACTGTGGTCATGTGCTGAGCTGCTTGTTCTACACACCCCGTATCCAAAGCTGCAAACATCCATGGAGCATTCGAGCAGCTCCTGCATGGCTGCTCATTTGCACACCTCAGTCTCAGCTCTTGTAGCCTGGCTGGAGTCTTTCTGGTTTGCTGCCTTTTCCAGATGTTGGGACACACTCCTGATTGGGTCTGTGTTGCCACAGAGGTGCTATGAAGTCATTTCAGGTTGTGAAGGAAGGAAAAAGGAAGCCATAAGCAATAATCAAGATCTGATTGTTTTCCAGAGCTCATCATCACGGCAGGAGGTGAGAACGTTCCTCCTGTTCCAATTGAGGATGCTGTAAAAGAGGCCTGTCCCATCATTAGCAACGCCATGTTGGTTGGAGACAAAGCAAAATTCCTTGCCATGCTTCTGACACTCAAGGTGGGATTGATTGTGCCTGCTGAATGGAAAATGGGATGGGCATCTACCGTGGGATGGGGCTGAAAGGACACAGATTATTTTAATACACTGAGGTGACTTTTTAATATTCTGCAGTGCCTGCTGGAGCCCAGGGGTGATGCAGTGCGTGGTTTGTAGCTGAGTTGCAAACACTGCTTGTACTATAGAGGAAAATTGCACTTGCCATCTGATCAGCCAACAGCGTTCCACTGTTCAGGGCAACTTTATCTCTGTACCACCTCTGAGAGCAGAAACAGTACTAAGACAAACTGAAAAAAGAAACCCGCTTTTCTTACCTAAATTTCAGGATCTCCCAGAGCAGTTCAGACAGTAATGAAATGTCAGCGATTTCTTTTTAAAGACAGTGGCTTTAAACTCCACAGTGCCATGGGGGTGGACTGAACTGATGCCTCTGTCTAGGGCTGCAGGGATCTCGTAGGGCAGTGTTTTTCCAGGACAGTGTTAATTGCTCATTAGTGAGGCTGCAGCTGCTGAGCCAGGCTCTGGTGGTGGTGCAGCTGTTGGGATGAGGAGCAGTGCTGACTTCCAGCAGGATGCAGTGCTGCTGTGGGATGTGGGCAAGTAAAGCTCTGGCCTGCAGAAGAGGGGAAGATGGTGTCTTGCTTAAGTCTGTATAGCAAGGGAAGGGTTTGGAGCATGAGTTCTGAGCTCTGCTTGCTCCTGGGTGTTGACATAGCTGTTGAATATGTGGAGATATGAAGGCGTTTTAACAAGCTTTCATTTGAAGCAGCAGTTTGCATAAAGCATATAAAAAGTGGCCAACTGACAGTCGGTGCTGAGGTGGGGAAGGGACACGGCAGCTTCCTGTGGGCTTATTGGGGTGAAGGGGTTTTTAACAACATCAGGTGACCTCTCCTGACTTGTGTTGCAGTGCACTGTAAATATGGAAAGTGGGGAGCCGGAAGATGACCTCACTGCAGAAACTATTGAATATTGTCAAAAACTGGGCAGCAAGGCTACTAAAGCCTCTGAAATCATAAGCAGCAAAGACAAGGCCATCTATGCAGCCATCCAGGCAGCAGTTTCAGAAGTCAACAAGAGAGCTGTCTCAAATGCTCAGAAAATCCAGAAGTGGATCATTCTGGAGAAGGACTTTTCTGTTGGTGGTGGAGAGCTGGGTGAGTGGGGGTCGGGGGGAACAGGGAGGTGGTCCCACCTGTGGGTGTTGGACAGGCAGCACAAACAGAGCCTGGAACATGCAGCCCTCTGGCTGTGGCGGTGCTGTGTCAGCCTTTGGGAGGGCAGGATCGGTTGTCGTGGACTTCCAGCTCTGCCTGACAGCACTGAGCTGAGCGGCCCTCGGAGCTGTGCTGTCTGCTGCAGGGTGGCTGTGCGGTTTGTGTTCGTGGGGCAGTGGAGGTGTTATTAAGCACAAACAGCATTTAGAAGTCGGTGTAGGTTCCTGTGCTCTGGATCCTCCAGGCTTCCTTCAACTCTGACACTGATTCATGTCCCAAAATGATGCTGTCTGTAGTGCAGGCACTGTTAGATCCCCGCGCTGTGTGTTCTTCACAGGCCCAACAATGAAACTGAAGAGACCAGCAGTGGCACAGAAATACAAAGAGCTGATTGATGAGTTCTATGTGGATGCAAACACGCCGACGCCATCAGAGAGCGCACTGCGGCAGTGACGTGGCGTGGTAGGAAACTTCCCCTGGTGCACAGCATTCTGTCAGCCTGGGCTCCCTGCAACGGATTCAGAGGGTTCTGCAGAAATAAATGACACTCAGCAACCGTGCAGCTTTCCTGAGGTGCTTAGCTGTACATTTATGGGCCCTATTACTGCAGTGTGCTCACACCCCGTTGTTGCTGTGTCTCTGATTTGTGTTTTTACTTTTTTTTTTTTTTTTTAATAAGGGCAATGCATTTACTGTGTCAATTCATAGTGTATGGTGTGTCTTTACCAAAGTTTTCTTTTCCCAAGCTGAATGTAAAACAATCAGGATCTGCCCTTTTCCTGCTGTGTAGGGAAGGCAGAGCTCCTTTTAGAGCAGTCTGTTCTGTTTTCCTCAATGCATGTTTAATTGCATGCTGATGACATGGGAATTATTTTATATCGCTTTATCCACAAACCATTGTCTGCTAAGTAAGGCCAATGCTGTGGGACTGCACACCCTGGCAAACCTGTGTGGAACCTGGAGTTCACTGGGTGGGTTTGTGCAATACTTGGAGTCTGCTTCAGCTTCTTGAGTTATAAGGAAAGCATAAATTATATTGTTTAAGTAGTAGATGTGGACTAGATTGTTTTAAGAGGCTGTGTGTAACCTCTGTCTGTAGTCTCACAACCATAGAAATGTTATTTAGGTGGCAGCCGGGGCTGTGTTGGCTGATGTACATAGAAGTTTAGAGGAGACAGCACAGGGAACAGCAGCTCCTGAGCTCCTCTGGTTCTGTGAGGCTCGTTCCTGTCTGTCCCTGCCTGGAGGGCCTTCAAATCCCTCAGCAAATGAAGGACTGCTTGTAAACTGGCTTATTTCAAACTGGAAATGTTTGATCTGAAAAGAAAGTGGAAGAAGTTGTGTGCTGGTCCTGACTCGTTTCCCTGGACAAAACAGGAGCACCCAGAGCTGCTGGGTGCTTTGAGTGGAAGTGGCAGACAGGGAAAAAGCAACAACCCCATTAAATATTGCAGAGCTCCAGCAAACCCCTGCCTGCACGTTCTTGGTTCTATACCTGTAGTTCTGGTTCACATCAAATCCTGCAGTGGTGAGAGCGCTTGCAGTACTCAGAACTGGGAACCTCAGGGAAGGTTTCATGTTAAAGATTGTATTTAATTTGGGCTCAGCACCACAGCGAGCAGCTCAGTGAGGTGCCCAAAGTCCTGCATGGAGTGTGGTTCTGCACTATGGGAACAGCTGCTCCTCTTGTGCAACCGTTTCTCAGCTGTGTGAGTTGGAAACGTCTCCGCTTTCAGAGCAATGCCTAATAAACGCCCTGTGCTTTGTGTCTTCATGCTTTGGTAATTCTTGTACAACACCTCTGAGGTACAAAGGTACAAATCAACCCTTCCCTATCACCAGTGCATGGAGCTGTTCTTAATAATTACCAAGTGAAAATGTGCTCCCAGCACTGAGCACCCAGCTCAGGAATTAAGCTCTGTAACAGCCTCTGCTCACAGCCTACGGGGGAGGAAGGCTCTGCCCCCCTGTGCTCAGTTGGACCCTCAGCCCCCAGCAGGAGCAGCAGCACTTGGGAGCTGTGAAAGCAGCTCAGGAGCTGCAAAAAGCACAGGGCTGGTTCTCAGCTGCTGTGTTTTGACTCAAAACGTGAAGGTAACCACGGATGTGGCTGTGCAGAAGCAATGCAATGAACAAAAAACCCTGGAAGTCGTACTTTTCCATCTTACTTTATTTCACTTTTTCTAGAAAATTCCTCCGTAGTTCCACAAATTTAACAAAAAGGTTTAAAATTCAGGACAAACAATCCTGTAACGTATTACAAACATGATTATTTTTTTCATCTTGAAGTTAGTCTTGGGCCAGCTGAATTTCTTACAGCTGAGAGCAGAATTCATTTCCCAACACAACTCTGAAAATCCTCAAGTGAGAGAAGGTATTTAATACCTCTAGGCAGAAATACAATTAAAAATTATCTAGTTGAAGTACTTACATTTTTCTTTAGGAGTGCAAACTCATCTCTTCAGTTTTTGATGGCTATTTTGTGCCCCCATGACAGCAACACCGAGCAGTTCTCACCTTTCAGAAGTACCACGTGGGATGGCTGTAGCATTGAGGTGAACCTGGGCTGGGACAGGAGCTCCAACTGTGCTCCAGTGCTTTGGAAGGTGGGATGTGGGTCTCTGCTCGCAGAGAACAGAATGGGGCAAGCTCCGGGAGGGGAGTTTGAACCTCTCACCATCAAACACCACCGAGATCTGACAAACTGTTCCTGGATTGTTGCATCCGTTTCTCTGCTAGTTCTGATGCTGGCGCAGCACTCAGCACTATGAGAACTGGTGGCAGTCATTGCACTTCCACGTGTTCAGCCTGACCACAGCACAGCCAGTCTTGTCACCAACGCGTCCGCTACTCCTCAGCCGGCGCTCCGGGAGCCAGCCAGCCTTACTGCCTTTTGTTTTCTTCCTTTTTTAATAGTAAATGTCAGTTATCAAAGCCTCAAGGCTTAATACATACCAGACCAAGACAACAGGAAAATTCTCCTGACCCTTCTTTGGCCCTTTAAGACGAAGGCCAAGGACAAAGGAAAAGCTGCGTCCTGATCTTAACCTCCAACGCCATTCAATTCAAAGCAACTCTGAAAGCCTTCAGACTGATCAGCACTTATCCGTGCCTTCAGGCTCGAGGTGAAGGACACGAAAGTAACCGAGTTCTGTCCACTTTCCATGGAAAAACCGTTATGGCTAGAAGTCAATTTTGGATATATATATTTTTTTCCTTTTTTAAACAATGCAAATGCTACTACACGTCCTCGAAGACCTGAAGCAATGCTGACAGCAGCACTGCCACCTCCTTCCTATTGAACAATAATCCATCCATGCTCTCAAGAGTGACACAAGAACAAACACGTTATCCACAAATACCTGTACACGGCATGTCCAGAACAGCATTCAGCCAGCCTATAGAGAATCTACACAGGGAACTCGTCCATATGCAACTAGGAGGGGACACAAGATGAGGCCCGAATTCGACCATCCTTTGTTTGCAGAGTCGTTCCTCCTGTGGTCCCCAACGCTACCACATACCCCAAAAAACAACAACTCTGTAGAACAACTAAGTACTTGCAAGAAACCTTTTAGTAACAAATCAGCATGTGCACACAATGGAGGAGAACTATTGCTGGGGGAACAATCCTATTTTGGGTTTTCAAGGAGATTATAAAGAGTCTAAAAAAATCCATGTGTAAAATACTTCTTATAAAAACCGAACAAAATTCCCATCAATGCTCGTCAGACTTCACAAATAAAGTCGGTTCCAGGGCAGGACGATGCCACAGCTGTGGGCAAAAGCCCCGCATGCTTCCAGCCAGGCTCAGGAACACCACTGCAGTGTTCTTGGCCCCATGGGCAGCAGCAGTGACGACAGATCTGTGCGCGATGGGGGCAGGACGGCGACTCAGATCCTGACAGCGCCAGGAGAAACTGCTGCAGGACGGAGAGCGCGGCTGCAACGGCTGCGGGAGGAGGAGACCTCGTGGGGAGAGCAGGCAAAGGCCGCGGGAGGACATCACCACTTTGGCTTCGGCTGCCCATCACCACCGCTCTGCTGCTTTGGGAATGGCAGTGTCACAAACCCACCCTGCATGAGGGTGGGAGCGCTGCCAGGTTGGGGCTGGGGCAGCTTCCTCTGTACCGCAGACCCAGCGGGGACGGGAGGAGCTCACAGATACCCACCACACCCAAAGCAGATCCGTGGACACTCGAGAGCCACATCTGCCATCCTCCAGCGCAGCACATCTCAGCAGCAGCTGCAGCTCCTCTTCCTGCTGTCCTCCACCTTCTCACTGTGCACACAGGGTTTCTATCCAGGCTTGGCATCGTCCATCGGGAAAGAAAACAGCTGAGATCACTGCTGTGATAGGGAACGCACCTGGCATGAGCTGGATTATTTTTCTTTTTATATATATATGTATATACACACGCACGAGACACATGAAAGATGGTACAAAGACAAAATTAATGGGAATCGGGTCAACATGACCCAACTCAAACAAGCTTATCATCATATTGCCACTTCAGTTGATTAGTTGCAACATTTCCATGATAAAGAAAGGGGGAACCCAAAACAAGGGACTGCAATTTCATCACTGAGAAGGGACGGCAAACCCTGGAGCCACGCAGCCCCCACACAGCACTGCACAGAGCAGAGGCTCCTCAGGAGCTGCTCTCCTCACTGCCAGCAGCCCACCCAACATTTGGCAAAAGCTTACAACGCTGATTGGAAAAAAAGTAGTAATTCTTCCCCCAAAAATACTGAACGTAGGGAACAGGAGTGTAATACAGCTTTGATAAGAGCTACAGGGCTTTCCCCAAACCCACACAGCACACAGACGACACCTGGAGGTCTAGTTTAACTAGAAATACACAAATGGTTCTGGGTTAGTGTTTACTGCCACCTCTTGCACGCGTGTGAGGGGGAGGAGGAAAGGAACCTGATCTCACTTGGTGTTACATCAGTGTTTTCCAGGTGCGTCCCAAGATAAAATTCTCCCTTGTTTTGGTTTTCCCAAAGTACAGCCACTACTATAGGGGCCACTGTAGGAGATTCCTCTTTGAGAACATAGAACAAAACCAATCACGTATTTTGGCAAAGTTATTCAACACTGACAAATGAAAAAGACAACAGGTGAGTCCCTTCCAGAGCACAAAACGCTTTGAAGATTGCTGTTCAGCTTTCATACACTAAAAATTGTCCACAAGAGGCATTTTAACAAACAAGTCAATCTTACTAAGCGCCCTTCCCCTGCCATAGCCATTAAAAAAAAAAAAAAAAAAAAAAAAAAAACAGAAAAACACACCCTTAAAATCGTAAGACCCAACTAGGCCCTTCTTATACATACAGTACATACATATATATAATATATATATAAAATATACAGCTTACAGTTTCGTAGTCCTATTACAGTTAAAGCAGACTGAAAGGAGTGAGACTTTGTTTAGGAGCTCAGGTCAACAAACAAAGACGTCTCCAAACCCCAACGGGACACAGCAGATTGGAGAGGGCCTCTTCAGGGAGCTCAAACCACCCCTGCAGGCAGCCAGAACAGAGCACAGCCCTGCAGCCACCGGGAGCCAACGGCAGCAGCGCTCCGTGCCCAACTGCAACAGAACTCACAGAGTGAGCAAAACCAGAATCTGTCTGCTTTCCTCCACGACGGAGCAACGAGACTCCCAGAACCTCCTGTCACCAGCAGCCTCCCGGCGAGCTTTGTAAAAGCCAACGCGGCACAAATGCTTCTTCACGGAGCCGAAGGAAACCGGACTGACCGGAGCTCTCTGCAGGCTGGTCCCAAAGACTTGGTGAGGAAAACATCGCCCGCACTTCTTCAGGTCTCAGAGGTGCCTGAAAACGTTCTTCAAACAGTTTCTTGAAGTAAAACCAGAAGGGCCGCGCTGCAGCCGGGCGCAGCCGTTCTTTTGCTCTACTCAGGATCTGTGCCCAAGCGGACTTAGGAAGCTAGGGAGGACAGACTCAGCAATATGGGTGCTTGTTTGAAGCCTACAAGAAAGTGCAGCTGGCTGTGCATTCATAGAGCATGGCTGTTCTCTAAGGCAGTGCTTCGGGTGAATCGAGAGAATAAGAAGGCCTAGTTCCATGGGTTCGTTTCCTGGTACCAATAAAGGGGATTTCTGGTTTCAAAAGCAGCCTGCTTCCAAGGCCGAGGTCATGTTGCTACTGCTTCCAGGTAGCTCTGCAGCTTACGAACAGTTGTTTCATCCAGGGAGAAGAGGTCAAAGTCAAAGGTTGTGTTGGTAACGTTAAAATGCCCCGTTTCCTCAATGAGATTTACAATCTGTAAAGGACATGAGCAACAATATAGATGGAGTCCATAAAGATTAAGCACACCAGAAAGACTGGCAGATACAAAGCAACCCACATATCCTTTCTGGAGCCCTTTAGAAGAGCCTCAGAGCCACATGCCTCTCACAACAAGAAAATCTCCCAGAAAAGCAAAGCAGCTCCTCCTGCTCTAACTCAGTCTGGGAAGTGACCTGAGCATGTTTCCTTTGACATCAGACAGCCCAGCTTTGGGGCAGCTATGAGAACGACAGAGAGATGCACAAGCCACACTTCTGTGCCTTTTTCAACCAAAGCAACGCATGCACATCCGATTTTTTTTCCTACAGATCTACATTTAAAGTGAACCAGAGCATCTCAAGAAGGAGAGGCAGTGAAAAGCCAAGCATCACAGGGGTCTGCTTGAGACCCTTGGACACGGAGTTTACCAGAGTACAGCACCTTGCCAGAAAGCTGACCAATGATCTCTACCTGCTGCAGCACATTGCGCTCTCGTAGTGCCATGAGTCGCCTGTGGAGCTCCACTAATTCATCAGTGTAGGCCTGTAAAGGAGGCATGAACAGAAATAGTGACACACGTGGCATGTTTGTGTGACTGCTAAAGCAATCAGAGCAACTCCAGGCTCTTTCAGACACCTTCCTAACCCGTTTTACCCTACACTTTGTGCTGCCTCCTCTACTCTATCAAGTGCTGGGAGACCACAGACTTCATACCAATACAGATGTCTGAACACCACCAGCTCGGCTACTTCATTCAAAAAGCCTCTGCTCAGAACCTCTGAGCTCAGAGGAGCTCAACAGAGTGAAATCCATCGTGGTGAAGCTCAGAGCAGCTCTCCATCAGCAGGGCACACCAATAACTACTCACTGCTGAGGAAAGTTGCACCAACGCACAGAGATCAGCAGTGTTCAGCTGCAGAGTGCTGTGTTCCCAGTTAGTTTGTGTGCACCACAATGGGGACCCAGGATTGTTTATGAGCTGAGCATCATTTTAACTGCTCTTGTATAAGGAGCTGTTTGGTTGGTTTTGTTTCTTCGTTTTTAATCTCAGCACCGCAGCCCCCACTGCTCACAGGGGATGGATTCTTAATTTCTAAAGCAGTCTCAGAGTTGTTCGTGTCTGTCTCAGCAAAATTGAACTCATATACATAATTGTACCAAGGCAGGGAAAAAAAAAAAGCTGTGAGACATGGCTTCCCTCTAACACAGCTATGTGCAGAAAAGCATTTCTCCCAAAACACTGCAGCAGTACTGAATGCTTCACTTTCTGGGACAGTTTAACATGTTCACAAAAGCACTGGCAGCTGTAGAAGCTGATGATATTTCAGGCCCTCTCCCTTCAATGGGTCTCGAGGGTGTCCCCTTCTATCTGCATTAAGTAGTCTAATAAAAGACACCATTACCTACAGAGCTGTGCTCAGATAAGCTACCTCAGCTACATTAACAGTATCAGTGGTAAAGGTTGTGCAGCCAGCAGGAGATTAGCACCTCCAATATCACACTTAAACCAACATTAAACATTTATCCTGTGATCTATTCTCCTGCTGGAAGTGTGTTAAAAAAGGGGAAGAGCTACAGACTGATTAGTTTAAGGATCTCCATGATTAGACTAAAGAAAAGTATTAAAGCTCCTGCTTGATTTATGGGACAAAAAAAAAACAAACAAAAACACATCACCATGGGGAGAATGTCCTGGCCAACTCGAGATTTGAGTATTTGTTTAAAAGCAGCATACATACACACTGCTTGACTTTCCCTGGAGGGAAGAAAGAAGGGAGTTTCACTCAACAAACAAAGAATTCAGCTAAAATAGCAAAGCAGAGCTCCAAAGAAAATCAAATCTTTAATTTGTAAGATCAAAGACAGATGAAATCTGCCTTGTAACGAATAGGTGCTCACTACTGCAGCAGCAGCCACACCAGCGGGTCACACAAAGGGCAAATAAAACCATTTTGCACGTGGAAAAGACACAGGGGTGTCCCAGCCTAATGCACAGTTTCTATAGTGTCCCTCTCCCACGTCTGTCCTTTCAACATCTGTTTAGCATTACACTCTAGCTGTTAACCTGCCAGCACAGAGCAATCTGAACCAGCAAGGCCACCTCCAGTTGTTTTCTACACCACGATATGCAAATCTTCACACACACCTTGTCATAGGTTCCCTTCTTCAGGATCTTCTCTGGTTTGTTACAAGACTCCGGGCTTTTTCTTCCAGATGCCTGAGGGCAACACAAATCAACAGCAGGGACCAACATGAGTTCAGACAATGTGCTGCTTTAACAGCCCGTATGCACAGCACTGAAATTACCTCACAGTGAAACAGAGGAGCACTGGTGCTACCAGAGCTCACACCACGGCCTGAACACAGAGCAGGAAAAGCAGTGCTGTGTGGGCATGCAGCTGCCATACCTTATTATTTGCTGGGGGCAGCTTCTGAGCAGAGGGAGGCTCTCGACTGGGCAGGCAGGAGTCTGCACTGTTGTCACTGTCACTGTCACTAAGGCTCAGTCTGAAAAACAAGCAGCACAGAATTAGCATCAACAGGCAATGGGAAGCTTCAGTAAATCCACGTGGTTTGGGTGACAGCTAAGGGAAGTGAATAATGCCCACTAATTCTGTTCCTTATCACTGAACCCTACACTGCCCAGATGAACAGTAAAAAAAAATACATCATCTATTTAGTGTTTCTGGTATTTGAGATTTCCTCTTTAATCCCATTCTTCTCTTGCCCTACAGCTGCATCCTACTTTTGATGAGTTTGTAAAGCCACTGCCCATCCCCTCAACAGTATAAAAATTGTCCTTTAAAAGAAATCTCCTTTCTTGATAATAATTTAGCTGATAGTGGCAAAATACAAAGGATTTTTTGCTTGTTGTTGAACACAAACGTCACTTGCAATCTGCAGCTTCTATCTTGTCTGAGCATGTGGCTTCAAATATTCAGCCTAAGACTCCAGGTTTTGGCTACAGCAGCGCTTCCTGAGGGCAGAAGGACAAAATTCAACTATTCTCATTGACTAAAGCAGGAAGCAGCTGTTAAACAAGTCCTGTGGGAGCCAAGTAACCAACTGTCAGTGTGCACCATCAGTGGAGATGAAGACCTCTCAGTTCTGAAGCAGCAGCACGCAGTGTGAGCAGCACACGCTGACAGCACCCACAACACTCCTCTAATCTCTGCAGATGAAAGCTGTCACGCACCATTCCGTGCAGCACAGATCTGAGGATGGCAATTAGGTGACTATTTTGAGGAGCTCAGTCACTCACACCTGCGAGCTCCACACACCGCTTCACAGCAGCTTCTTCTTTGAGCTCCACTCATCTCTCCTTACCCACTTCTGTTCTCACCCCGCTGCTTTCACTGGCACATCTGTGTTGCCTCTTTCTCTGTCACTCTCCCCTCACACAGAACCCTATCGCTTCGATTCTTCCGGGCAAAAATACCAAACACAGAGGGCAAAGGGGCAGCAGACATCCATCATGATTCGGAACCACCTGGAATCCCGGCTGACGGGGTTTGCTTTGACTGCTGCCTCTTCCCCTGAGGAGCTGTCGTCATCATCAGACTCCTCCGACTGCAGGTCCTCCACCATGGAGCGCAGCGGGCCTGTGAGCAGAGGGGAGAGAGAGCAGCATGAGACATGCAGCAGAACTGCAGCCAAACTCTGACACGGATTGGATTCGTTGTCATTAACATCAAGCAAGGTTTCTTGAGGAGACAACGCTGCTGTTTTAATTTTGCAACACCCACTGAGGCAGAAAGCGAAGTCAGCAGAGGAAAGAGCCCAATCCTGATGGTTAATAACTGCCGAAACAAGAAATGTACTTGTTCATATTTACACTATGACGTTACTGCCTTCTGCTGAAGCATCACAGCTTCCATAGAAGAAACCACGTGAACCTGATGTATGATGCTGGGGAGCAGGTCTAATTTTCAAAAGCCTTTCAGCTTTACACAAGGAAGACTGTAACACACTTCAGTTCTGGCAACACACCTTGACTGTGGTTCTGAGATGGCTCGAAGTCAGAGTCGGAGCTGGAGTCGGAGCTGGAGCTGGAGTTGGAAGGGCTGGACTGGACAGACTTAACCCCCCATAAAAGGAAAAAAGAAAAAGAATCTTAATCCTTCTAATCTGGAGAATCACAGAGCACAAACACAGCGCCGTACATCACTGAAACACAATTACAGAGCACAAAGTGCAAGGTACACAAAAACAACAGCTCCCGACAAAACCCTCTGTGCTGCTCACCTCAGAGTGACGGCAGAAGGTGGCAGATTTACACCCCACCATTACAGTGTCAGTGTTTCCCCAGGATTTGCATAGATTTTAACCCCCAGAAAGGGACCCATCCCACACAGTTCCAAGATCTAAAAGGTATTCCAGTGTATTACCACGTCCTCCAAACAGTTGTTCCTATGTTGATCTGAGTGATGCACTGTATTGCTGCCAGTTCCTTCTGACAGCACAGATCAGCCAACTCCTGTGAAATCGGCCCAGCAGGCAGCACCGATGCCCCACCACACTGCACTGAGTGCGCATGAAGAGCTCGAAGCACCAGCACTACTGACAGCATCCAGAAACAAAGGTTTAATGCTACGCCAAGTTTCTAAACACAGCAGAGCCTTCTGGTGCTTCACGGCGAGGGCCACGAGGTGGCAGTGGAGGCAAATCACTTTTTCCTCCCCAGCAGCAGTGACTGCAGCAATAACCCGAGGGTTTTTGTCTCTCTGCAATCGAGGAGAAAGATTCTTGACTTCCACCGGTTTGGGTTTTGTTTTGTTTTGTTTTTTTAGGAGTAATTCCCTGGAAATTTAATGTTTCCATTTCGTTGTGCCATTCTTGGGAACCCACCTATCATTTCTGCTACCAAATCCTGATGCCAGAGATAACCCTCACATCCTCACTGGTGGATGAGCTTTGTCACAGAACACGTTAATGCTCTCAGAATGATACATCAGCAGGCAGAGGCACATCAGCAGCTTCAGGCACTAATAAGTCCAAGCAGCAGAAGGATTTCCATCTCAGCACTCAGTCCTTCCCTATAGTTTTTCACCCAAAGATTCGAGCTGCATTTGCTCAGCTTTAAGAAAGGAGAAGGAGTGGATGGGCGACATAAAAATGGTGTCACCCTTGTCAACCGTCTGGCAGCAAAGCAGAATGATTTAATGCCAGTATCTGACATAGTGGCACATGGCAGCCTTATTTGTTAAGAAAAATTACCACAAAGTGAAGAGCACTGTTTTTAAGATCAGAGAACACAGTGCTCGTGTCCTACCCTCAGATTCCATCCCATCACCTTCATTCCTGCTGACCTAGCAGGTGTTCCCCTGCAATGACCCACCAGGACTTGAGAAGCAGCAGGCAGGGACTGGGCAGCCCCTTCCTCCTCCTGCTTTACCCCCCTGGGCAGCTGCAGCCATCCAAGGCACCCAGCCCAACCAGCTCACCACGACAGCACGAAGCACACACCAACAAAGGGAAGAAGCAATCCTGCTCCCACGTCTCAGCCTCTCCCTTTTGTCAGCACCAGCATTTAGGCAGCCAAGCACGAGGCCACATCAGGGAACTGGTCTTGATGGAAAAAAAATCAAATACATAGAAAGGCACAACCAACTTTCAGCGGGGCTGAAATGGAAGGAGGAACTCCTCCAGCCCTCTGCAGTCACACGAGCTGCATGCCAGCAGCACAAATGAGAGCAAGGCTGTTCCTTTCAGCAGCAGCCTGCGAAGATGTCAGCTCAGAGCAGTGAGGAGCTGCAGCCCCAGAGCACGTTGCACAATGTGTTGGCTTCAGCAGCAAAGCTGATTTAAGAGTTTCCGGGCCCCGGTCCACCTCCAGCTGCTCACTCACTTTAGTGATGTGGCTTACCACACAGATCCACAAACAGCTGTACCAGCACAAACCACGGAGAGCAAACTGCAGCCTTGGGAGCAAAAAGAGCCCCCCAGGATGGAAAAAGAACTCCAGCAGCTTTCTCTGCTCTTGATGCCAATGCATTATGCAGTTAGATCCCCATGCTTCACGTTCCACGGAAACCCAAGCTGGTCCGACTGGCAGCTGCCACACTTTGCCCTCCAACTCCCTGAGCGCTCCTCTCCCCCTGGGCTCGCACTCCAAGGGCTCTGCAAAGCATCCAGCAGACAGCAGAGCTGGTGCAGGGGAGGACAGATGCATGCGAAGCGTGGTGGGCGCGGGGCAGGGCTGCAGCAGACACAAACACGGGCTGTGGTTTCACAGAGCAACCTTAACACCACTATCAGCTTACAGCTGTGGCTGAGCCCCAAGGGATGACACCTAAGAAACAACCAAGTACAAAACTTCCAGGGCTCAGAGATCGGCTGAGAATTGAATCTTGCTGAGAGGACCACGTATCTTGTGCAGAGACAAGGGGCTTAGCACACACTGCTGCACTTTGGTTACAAAGCTTTAAATGGAGAGAAGCAGTTTCTCTCTAATCCCCTAAATTCACACTTGATCTGGAAAAATCTTTGCAGATTCTCTTTAATTAGCACTTCCCTAACAAACTCCTCTACTGGAAATTTTCTGTGAAAACTCTTTCTCAAATAAACACACCCGTGCTTACTGCCCCACAGTGCTGATTAAACCACAATGCAAATCATCCCCAGCAAATTCACTCGAGTAAAACCAACCTTTCTCAAAGTAGTAAGCAGTTCAAAAACCCATGTGATACAAACCCAGGAATCCTATTACAAGATACATAGCCTCTTTATAATAAATAAAAAGCACACAAGAGAAGCAGTCTGTCTGGACCTGGGTTGTGTCTTTCCCCTCCTATTTTTTGCCTTCTTTGGGAAAACAATTTTCTGAAGACAGAGGGTGAGGAATGTTCTTCGTTGTAAGGAGGAAAAAAATATTTAGACAGCTTTTTAAAATAGTAGTAGAATAACATAATTTGGCTTGTTTTACAACACAAGTTATTTAGATTTAATGGCACGTGGTTGTAATTTGAGCTTTAGTCAGTAACACTGCTTACAGGCTATGGCAGGAAGAGTTCTTTACATTTTTTGACGCTGTTTCTGAAAAGAAGAAAGCAGAAGTGAAATTATTTGCTCCATTGACGGACTCAGATCAGATTCAGAAACGTTACATTATCATAAGGGACCGATCTGTACTCACCTCTGATTTGAAAGAATTCTCATCCTCTGAATTTGACTCCTCCATTTCCACAGGCTTTTTGATCTCCTTGGCCTCGCTTTCGGATTTTACCTTTTCCACTTTGGCATTCATCTTCTCCTTGGTTTGTTTCTTCTCTGGATACGAGGAAGACGAGGTTCTGGGAGACGTCCCCAGGATATTCTTTACCCCTTTGGAGCTGCTCTTTTTTTGTTTTTTGGCACTGGGCTTTGGTGACTCCACGTTGGAAGGCCTCTTGCTGGAAGACTTCAGCTCCGGCTGCGGCCCACCCTTTGGAGAGGTGTTCTCCAGTTTGGTCTCCTTCACAGCCAGTTTTGGTTCCTTGAAAGCAGCTTTCGGAGGCGCCTTCTCCTCCTTAGGCAGTTTATTCTCTGTTGGTTTTCTGGAGGAGTCCTTCAAAGGTTTGTTTTGTTCTCTTTCAAGGTCTTTGGAGGAGTTTTTGCTCTCAGAGTCTTTCCTTGGCCTCTCTCTGTGCTCCTTGGTTACTTTGTGTGGCTTGGATGCCTTGCTGCTTTCCTTGTTGGCATCCTAAGATTTAGCAACAGAAATGTGCAAGCTTAGTATGAAATAGGTTTTTTATTCTGTGCAGAATTTCATTCTCGTGTATCACACTAAAGCATTTGTTTCATGTAGACATACACCCACTGATAGCAAATGTACTCATAAACATCTGGGCAGACATTCAGGCTTCCCTCAAGTTTTTGGGCAAAAAATGACAGCAGACAAACATTTGCCTCAGCACAGGGTGAAACATTTCACCAACACCTGTTCCTATGCATGGCCTGTAGAAGGACGACAGGGGTTAATCTGCAGGGTAACATCTGAGGGCACCTCAGAGGGCAGTCTGGAAGAGCAGACTTACAGGCTGCAGCTACTGGCAATTCTCACCAGAGTTTCTGTCTGTCAAGGTTTTATGGTTTTTGTTATTGGGATTCCACATCATAACGTCACGTAGAGCACTGGGAGGTCAAGAGTTAATGCTCCAGCTCCACGGATTGTTGGTAGTTCTGGGCATACCTGTCTCAGAAGAGAACTACTACACAGCCCAGAGGACTTTGCACTGTTCTGTTTCCGTTTTCTGTTCAGAGAGAAAGATAAAACTGTTTGCACTCACAAACCACCCCCTTTTTCCCTTCCTGCTAATCTCTGTAGTCGTGTGCTCCTCCCTACCTGTCCGCCTTCAGCATTACAGTAAGGCCTTTGGTTCTTCTTGGGATGCTCCCGTTTTATTTATTAGCCTCAATACTTATTATATTGCATTATATTGTGGCAACTCGCATCCCAACATCTTATTTAGTAAATTCACTTTCCTCCTCAGATCGTTGCTGCTGTTTTGCTTTCAGGCCCATCTCCCATCTCCCTGCCCTTTCCCCTTTTCCCCCTGTCCCCTTCCCCAGGGTGTGGGTCCATGGGTCCCCTCACCCCATTAGTCACAGGCTCAGGACAAACCAGCCTGTAAACCATTGACAGTGTCAGAGCCCTTTATTCCTCTTTCGTCTTCTCCATTTTCTAATGTGTAATTCTGACCAAAATTAAATCAGGCACTAATAGGTAAGTCATCTTTATTGTGCTTCATAACGCCAACGTGAGAAGGCGTGCTCAAAGTGCCAGGAGTGTTCACAGCCTTAAAGAAAGCAGGTATCAGAATGGTATTACACCATAAAATGTATTGCTGCTAATATTTGGGACTGAAAAAGAATATGTAATCAGCTTCAGAGCACACTGCCCGTGGATTCACACTCCTGCATAGAATTACACAAAAGCAGCCTTATTACACAAGTGACAAAGAAAGCTTAAGCTTCTCCTGAACCTCTCAGGAGCTACAAACTGCTGAGGCAAACGTAGAATCCTGAGATCACCAGCTGGGCCAAACATGGCATACTTGATGCTTTTTACACCACGATGCCAAGTAGTTCTAATGACAGAGGAAGTGCTGAGTGTCTGATCAGCCTGCTGAGAGACTGAAAGCCCCAGACCTACAGAAATAATAGTAGAAGAGCCTCACAGCTCATCTTTAGCATTAAGGACAACTCTAAACAACCAGAAAACATTCAGTACAACTCAATCTGCTCCTGCACTTCAGGAGGAAAACAGCTCACCAAGACCTCCCTGTCCAACTGAATTATGTATTTTGGTTTTTTTCCCCCCAAACTTCTCTTTAGATAAACCTACCAAATCATAAATAGGTTTCCTTAAGTTCAGAGGGCAAATAAAGGACTGATGCAGCTGACACTGTAAGTTCCAGTCCATTAACTGGTTTGGAACTGAGTGACACATTTATGTACAGATTTCCAAAGCTGTCTTCACTGCGTTACTCTGGCATTATATAATATTAAGAAAAGAAGTTCTGAACTCTTTGATGGATGTTCTTATTTCAGGCTTACACAACGTGACAACCTCTGTCACTGATGACTCCACCTCCTTTTAATTACTGGGAAAACAGCATCATACCAGGCACTATGCAGAAAATCACCCCTGTCCCAGGGAAACCAGGACGAGCTCTTACTAGGAAAAAGCTGCAGTGAAATGAGAACAATACAGATCACCCCAGAACTGAACTACAGAGCACGAGGAAAAGCTTTTCAGAACCAGAACCAGCTAGAAACAGCTACTGAACAAACTCTTATTAGCTCGCTGTGAAAGACTTCTTCAGCTCAAGGCAACAAAAGCAGGTTTCACTGACCTTTGACCCATGGGATGGTTTGGTCTTCTTGGGATCAGAGAAGGCAGAGAGTGGTATTGTGGGTAACATGGGATAATCGGGACTTGGCCTTGAAACAGTTTCTGCTCCCTCTGGCATTACCATCACCTAGTAGTAAAGAAGGGGAAAAACAGGGATGAGTGAAGCTGAGCAGACTGTTAACACGTGATTGTACCAAGTCACCTGCCCACTGAACACACTGCTGTTCATTTCTGATGTGCTTATTTTTTCTACCTTAGAGAAGTTATTGCCTGGACTGTTCCAGATGCTCAGTCTCAAGGCAACTCTTGAAATGTCAAGAATAAAAGACAGTATGCAATATCAAGCACCTTTCCTAAAGGAAACTCCTATATTCTGAGCATAAAGGCAGAAACTCTGTATACTGCAGCAAATGCTCTTACTTTGCAAACGGGGATCGAGAGAAATCTGGAAGGAAGGAGCAAGACTTTCCTCATTAAAAAACAAACAAACACCAGCAGACTTCGGGTACTTCCCTTGACAGGACCCTAAGACCAAGTGCTGACCTGCATGAAACAGCATCCCTTCTTATCTCCTCTATGGGGAAGATCTGGACAGACAGCTTGGAGTACTTGCTACTTCTGAGATTTATTATTGAAACTTTCATATATATATATATTAATATATATATATTTATTCTTCAGGCTAGAAAGATGCTTTTCCAAAGAAAACTCAGCCAGCCACGGGGACCATCCTGAATAAAGTCCTTAAAGAAACCAGAATTATACATTATTATATATGGGGGTGTCTCAGGACAGCCATGACAATGTCTGTGTTTTAAAACTTCCTGTACTACGTGGCTGACTTGTACTCATTTGCCAATTTCAGGATAATTTCTTTAGTCTATCACTGCACATTAATTTCCCAGAAGTAACAGTTTATCCAACAACTGTATGCTGGAACTCACATCCTTATTGTGCCTTCAAGAGTACAGCTTTTTTTTCCCCCTCCTTCCCACACCCATTTTTCCTCTAAGTTCCAGTATTTTCCATTAATTTATTAGCTAAGTCACAAGCAGCCAAACCCAGCTTTAGAGGACATTCACTGACCAAGAAATGCTATTAAGCTTCCCCGTGGCCAAGATGAGTAAAAACACACTGGAAGCCTCTCTCTTCCTCGAGCTCTTCTACCCAGATGCATCTCATGACACTGGAAGGTCACAGATAACCCCGACTGCCCACCAGACAGCAAGCAGCATCCACAGATCTCCATTTCCAGAGGGGGTCTCATTGCCTTGATGTTAACAGTCACATTTTAATTGAAAATAAAGCACCACTAATCACACAAGCAACGGCTCAGTTTTGCTTCTAGCGCTGCACTCACATCACCAGCAGTGAAAGCTGGCAGGGTCCTTTCAACAAATGTAGAGAGCTGCAGCCTACTGGGCTGCACGCAAGGAGAAAAACCTCGGAACAAAACTAAATCCCCACACATCTGAACAGCACCTCTTCAGCTCTCTGATCCCTCTGGCACTTACCCCTCCAGCCTTAATAAGTTTGCGTCTGAATTCCTTGGTGGGGTTGTTGAAAGTCAGTTTCTCACAACGCAGGTGGTTCACTGGTGGATTTCCCTCCAAGTTTAAAAACAGGTCGTATGTGAAACAAACCTTTTTCGGCTCCTCCTAAAAACAAGACAGACTTTGGGAAAAAGGAAGACGTTTGGCAAGCACCCTGAGTCAGAGGATGCAGACAGTCACTCCAGAGAATCCCAAATAAACCACCGAATAAGTGCTGCATTCATCGTTTTGCATCATGAGATCAGAGCACTTTCCAAGGCTGGAAAATAAACAGCTTGCACCTCCAGCTTGAGCTAACATACCTCCCACCAGCAGCTCGGGCACTGCTTTTGCTGCAAAAGAAACTCACAGAGAAGGACAGCGACAGCAATCTGCTGTTTGAAGGCATTAAGTCGTTCTAAGAAAGCAACTTCACAACTTTTATCCGCTGCTCTGTTTTTAATCAAATGCAGCTCCTCCAGGAAGCAATTGAACTACAACTATCAATATGAAAAAAACCCATAACCCTTTATTTAGAACTTCTGAACTTGCAGGATCTCCGTGGCTACAGAGGAAAGATGAAACACAATGGCAAAAGGATGACTCATATGGTAAAACCCTACTCAGTATGCATATTGCAGGGGTTGAATGGGAGCCATCAGGGCCTTTTGAACTTTCCAAGGGCATTTCCACTGAGGCAATCCTGAGCTGTGTGCTGGGGATCCTCTGTGCCTCGCTGCTTCTGCTCCACCTGCTGCAGAAGCACAAACTGTGCATTGGCCGTACACAAACTGGAAATCCCTTCCCTCCCACTCCCCCAGTGGCGAATATTTCGTGCTGTTTCTGCACTGCAAAATATAAATATGCCATTTCCTGGCCTTACCCTGCATTCTGCACTTCAAGATGAAAACTCCACGGTGGCAGAATCGACTCTCCTGTTACAGTACATTCAGTATTTACATGAATGCATCCCATATGCCCCATTCAATGCGCAACATCAAGCAGCTGCACAGCAGTCTTTTCCACAATTCATATCCAGCAGCTTGATTTCCTGGTGTAGTTGCATTGTTGGATGGGAACAGATGCCGCAGGCTTCCAGCCCGAGCCATTAGATTTGCTGAAAATAGGTTGAAGCAACAAACAGCTTCAGACCACACTGATTCCTGCTGCTTGCTTACGGGATGCCAGCATCACTAAAAAAGCCACTGCTTGTACAAACTATTCTCCTAATAATGAAAAGTGCTGTTACCACACCTGGTTTACATCAAAGTCAGCGCTGTAAGCCCACCTGGGAGTTAAAGCCTCCCCAGACAGAGGAAGGCAGACATCTAAGCAGCCACACGCCATAAAAAAGTCTCAAATTAACAAATAAGAGCATGCTACTGACACAAGGGTCTGCAGAACATCTCCTGGGAAGGTCCCGAGGAACCCAGTCCCACCTGAAAGCATTCAGTGTCTGCTACAACATACGAATAGGAAGAAAACCCCCCTCGTCATTTTCTTCTTTGCTACAAAAACTGTCCTCATTAACCAAATCATTAGCGAGCTCGGCATGTGTGTGCCTATGCTGGAGTTAAAACAGCAGCTGTAAAGGGTCCCTCAAAGTCTAATAAACTTAAATGAAGGATGAATAGTAATCCAAATGTGGCCTAGGAATTGTTTCTAAAACGCTTTTCCTAGTTTACAACATGGAATCAATTGATCTGGGATGCATTAGCAAAAGCAGGCTTTGGTCAAAGGCCCTTATGGCACACAGAGCTCTGCTTTGTCATTTTGCCCCTCTGCTTTCAGAGCAGGAGAAAAAAAGGGAAGATTCACTTCCCTTTTGTCTCAGGTATTCCTTTTTTTTTTTTTTTTGTCCCATACAGGCTCTCACAGAACCTCCCAAATATTTACCAGATCTCTGTGATGAGCTGTTTGGTTTGTTTTCCCCTTAGTTTAATTTTTTTGTAAAATTAAGACAGCTTTTAAACACTTCTTTCCCCAGCTCTCAGCTGATGACCCATCTGGGAACCAAGTCCCAGACAAATGCCACCACCATTAAAATATCCTTTGTATCAGCTCAGGACATCAGAAGACCTCATCCAAGTGAATAGTTGAGCTTACAGCACTCCTAAAAGGAGGAGTACAAAAGTCTCAAAGCTAAAAGCTGCAAATAAACACCCTTTACTGCCTTCACTGGCTGCTAATGATTACAGCTCACAGCACTCCAAAGCTTAACCCATCCGGTCTTCCCTAAAAGGTTTCCCTTCTAAACAACCATTAAGAGCAGGAGGTGTGGGGGGAAGAAAGAAAGAAGAAAGCCAATTGATCTGGACCTACATATCCTCTAACAGAAAGCCACACTTTGGAATCTTTCTGAATAAGATGTTGGGATTTACACATTCTCCAGGCAGTTTTCACACAGCAGCACCACTTATCTTCTCCTGACTGAGTAGCATCCATAGAGCAGAGACAAGCTTTGCTCTGAGAGGATTCCACCTTCCCATATTTGAGCCTTGCTGCTGCTGAGCAAAACCAAAGAGAGACACTTTCTGTGGGCATTTTCCTTCCCTCTGAGAAAAATCATAAGCCAGTTCACATCTACCCCTTAAACCTCAGCTGGGAGAGGTAAAGCAGACAGGTGTGCCATCGCATTAGGGCCCAGCCAGTGCCAAACTGCATGTGTGAGCTCTGCCTGCCCCACTACCGACCCCCAAACCTGAGCCTGTTACGCTTTGTTTTCACTACTCCCAGCTTCCTGCCTGCACTGACAGCTGCTGCAGTTCCGAACGGTGGAGTTGCTTTGGTTTTTCTTTTGAGTTCTGAAGCAATGGGTTAAAATTCTTCTGGCACTGTTAGTAAGAGCAGGAATTTTTCAAAGTCTTTTGTTAAAATTTCCTCGTCCTGTTTTTCAGGCAGGGTGTGCCCTTTGCCACTGAACACAAATCGAAAGGATTTCACTGGTAGCGTGCACATACAGTTCATAAATCACTTTTAGAAAGCCATAAAACAAAATTATCTACAAAAATCTAGCACACCAAGGAAGCAGCCTCATGGTTATTCAATAACCATAACATCCAGCTGCACTTCCCTTCTGCACAGATCCAGCCCAACGGGGCCATTCAGCTGGACCTGGTTGCTAATGCCATACAAACCAGCCCTGCTTCCACTCCCACCCACCCAACCTCAGGACTGCCCTGCATCCTGCTGCAGACAGAGCACTGACAGTGAACAGGGCAATATGTACTTCTAAAGCAAGTTGCCTTATGGTACATCCTGCTCACACGGCGCCCCGACCTTTGCTGAGATTCTATAAGGTTTAGTAAAATAACTGAACAGCATTTTGCAGCAGCTTCTGTTCGAAGCTTTTAGCTTTCTTTGAATGTGAAGAAAAGGGGCTCTCTGCTCAAATAGAAGCATTCCATCATCTCTCACAAACCCACAATACGATGCTGGCTGCTGCTCGACAATGCTCCCTTGCCAGGCACTGCCTGCCACCTCTCCATCAGACACAGCACAGGTCTTTCAGCCAGGGCAGAGGGAAGGACAGGTATGGATAATGTGTATGGATTTAGGACAGAAACAAGCAAAAAAAAGATTCACTGCTCAGCAGCACACTGAGCACTGCGGGTTTGGTGGGTCAGGTCATACAGAACAGACCTCAAAAATGTGAGCAACAAATGCTTGCACTTACGGCACAGACAACATCCAGTTTTATTCCACAACTTTCAGAACAGCAAGCAAACAGTGAGAGATGAAATGCACCCTTCTCAGACCTGCACAGATCCTGCCCAGGAACACAGCCATCTGTTGGGTAAAACAAATGCCCTGCATCAATACAGACCTTCCAGCACCTTCCTTAGGAGCAGTTCTCCAGCTAACACAGCTCATCTTTAGCTCCAGTTGCTCCTTGGTTTCACCCCTCCTGCCACACGTACCCACATACAGCGTTCTCACTGAGTTCCAACTTGAAAGACAGGATCATTAGTGCATGCATTCATGTAACACTTCTATAACTATTGCAGAAAGGGGCAAAACGTATGTTTTTATTTTGAACCTCACTGGAAGATTCAAACTGATTCCCCTGCCTTCTTCACATCCCTCCCTTTTCACTAATAGAAAAAGCCTACATCACATGTACTGCACTGTGCAAATACTGGAAGCCTTTTATCTCTTATAATGAAATTGGGAGGCAGTGTCTTAACACAACACCACGTCCACGCTGCATTAGGACAGCCTGCCTTACATCAGAATAACACGAAGGTACAGAACTGACCTACTTCATTAGGATGCAAAAATGTAACTGAAGCTGAAGTCATACCTGTACTGCTACAGCCTCCAGATTAAAGTGTGTGCCACTGCAAGACACGGATCTGGAGACAAGGATGCCAAGAAAGAAGAATCAGGACTGCTGAAACGGGGTGGGGAAGAGTATTAGAAAAACAGCACCACATTTGTTGTACCCAGTCTGTATTGACTCAAGCTCCAGAAGCCACTTGCAGCAGCCCTCGTTACAGGAAGGAACACAAAGGACTTAAAAATAGAAATAACACACTAACAGTTTCAGTCCCAAAGTTCCCAGATGATCCAGTATCATTAGTCAACAGCGTTTCCAGAAGCTTTATTATTTAACCTGCTGAGCTCCTGACATTTATTGTTCAGGTTCAGCTGCAGGGCTACAGCTGCCAGCAGCACCGAGTGGGACTGCAGAGCTCCCAGCATCGGCTCCTGGGCTCTCCAGAAGTCAGACACGAGCCCTCCACGTTTATAGCAATATTCAAAATACGTATATTCTGCTATTCAGAGGACACAGCTGAGAGAACACTTCATGAAGAACTAAATGACAGCACAGGACAAGTGCATGCCAACAAGGCAAAGGCATAACTGTGTTTATGTAGGACAAGAACTGGCTCTTGAGTATTTCTTAATGCTCTGTTGGCACTTCTGTGTCTGATGGGGAGGAATCACAAGCCCCGGTGGGACCAAGAGCACCACTGAGCTCCAAAGAACTCCGTGCAGGCACAGAAAGGTCCCTGCACAGAGGAGCTGGTGGGCAGCTTTATGCAGATGTGCCTAGAAAAATCCCTGATGAAATTCATTAAAAACACACTGAAGCCATTCTTCGTAAACTTGTTCCTTAGCAGTGAGCAGGCCCATTTTCATCAGCCAAAGCAAAGAGCACGTTGGCTCTGACAGCCACTATTTATCATCCCAGTAACAAATTAGAACAGAGAAAGGAAACTGCTAAGAAAGGAGGCTTCAACTGGGGAAAAAAGTTCCAGCCAACCATGGCAAAGATCAGCTTTCCAAGATTACTTCACTCCCACTTCAAATCCTTTTCCCTCTCACCTTTACAAAGCCAAACATGCATCGATAAACAAATCCCAAAGCCTTTACAGCTCGTTTCAACTGAGAGGATACACTTCAATCAACAAAAAGTGCTAGAATGTAGGGAGCATATGGCCACAAAGAGCCAACCCGCTCATCCAGAGCAGCCAGCTCCAAAACTGTCCTTTTATCCCATCCCCAAATTAATCCATAATATCCTGTGAAAAGACTGATTCAAGGATGAGTCCCAAACACTGCAAAGTGCTGTCATCAATTCAGAACAATATATGCTCCCCACGTAACAGCTGATCCCCGCCAGTGTCAACAGGTTTACAGAGATCAGAGTGAACATATGGTCGTTAAGTAGTAAATACTTATTTATTTGGTGCTTGAATGTCACATTCTTCAATGAAGGAGAAAATAAGACTGCATTCTAAGCCTTCACCATTCATCCTTCTCTTCTGACCCACGTGTTTTAACTTCTATTACATACCAGCCTTTGCATTTCTGTCTTTCACCTCTTACATTTCCTTGAGCCCCGAGCACTGGAAATAACCACAGAACTCTTCATATTTGGGACAGTCTCAGCACTGAACACCCGACAAGCCCAATTCTCCTCAGTGGGCAGCTTCTGAATTTCCAGCACCCATACGGACCAAACTTGGCCTCCAAATGGGCAGAGAAAACAACATTTGCTGATATAAAGATGGAAAAAATCACTGCTAAGCAATAAAAGCAAATTTTAAATGACTTCAGCATAGCTCACGTGTCTCAAGCTCACAGCTGAGCCTGGAAATAAGTTTCTGCTCAAATAAAGCACTGGAAGACTGCAGCTACCACGTTCTTCCTCAAACAGTGCTGACAGAACCCCTCCATTAGTCAATTAAACAACTTCGAGTGAAGAAGAATTTCTCCACAATACACACACCTTTGCTGTGTTTTTGATAAGCATTTCACAACTAACAGTTTTTCTACTTATTTCTTGTGCTTCTGAAGACTGAAATACCAAAAGCCAGCCACCTTCTCCCAGATTAAATGCTACTTCCATTGTTTCCAACAAGGACAGAGGCTGCTCTTTCCCTTATGTATAAAAGCCATCACATCCCTGATGCTACAAAGAACAACTGTGAGGTGATGTGTTAACAGGAGCAGTGAGAAGTGATGATCCTGATGGGTGCAAAACCAAGTTATGCTCAAATAAGTTGCCAGTCCTGTGTTCTGTGAGGAGCATATAAGGAATGGAGAGAAATAAAGCATACAGATGGAGACAATGCAAACAAGGGCACCTACAAAGAGATACAGGAGAGGCAGAAATAAGAGAGGAGGATCTGAGAAGTGAAAGAAAGCCACAGGAGATAGGCATGAGAACAGACTGGGTGAAGAAAGGAAGAGAAAAAAAAAGGCAGAACAAAACATCTCACCCATAGCAATGGGTAGAAGCAATTAGCATAGGGAAGCTCAGACGTTTTGGTCAGGAATGTAAAGGCAGATTTTGAACCTGAACTGAGCCAAAGTCAAACACAGAGAGGGAAAGAGTTTCCTGATTGCCAACCAAAACCTCAGAGATGCCAACACATGTCAAACTGCTTCTAAGCTTTCCAGGTGAGGGCATTTTTTGGCGTTCTTTTTTGTTTGCTTTTTGGTTTTGTGCATTCAGGTCAGTTTTCAGTGCTTAGCAAAAGAGCTGTTCTACCAACAGTTTTTGTCCCCTATCCTTGAACTGTCCCATCCTTGAGGCCTACCCCACTCACCCAAAACCAAGCTGTAAGCAAAGAATTCTTGTCCCAGTTCCTCAATCTCATTATTTGGCACATTACTAACTCGGGCTGAAAGTAAGGCAAATCAATGTGGCAAGTGGAAAAAAAAAAAAAAAACAACTCTAAAATGCTGATGATTCAAAAACGATACCACCAGGAGAACAGTGTGCTCAGTTAGGGTAAGAAGGGAAAAACAGCCACGTTTGTGGGAGGTACAGTGGAAAAGATGCTGAAGCTAAATAGAATTAGGTCATAATAAATGGTTCTCTGCACAGCCAACCTGGGGGTCATGTGCTTAGTGTTGAAGGGGTGGGGGGGAGAGCACACAATTCTGGGAGGAAGCTTCAAGCTTTAACGTTTCACTTATCTAAGTTCCCTCCCAGGAATAATAAGCAGAACGTTTTCCCTCCCTCCCCCCCCTTTTTTTTTTTTTTTAAGTAGTAATCAAAACCAGAAAGATTCTGTATCCCTGCTTAACAAAACAATTCAACTGAAACTGAGTTAATACAAATGCAAGTGTCCAAATCTCTGTTTTCATAACCTTCTTCAAGTCATGTAGCACGTGACCTCTGTGGTAAGACTTAAAGCAAGTAATAAATCCCAAATTTTAACACTCATTTGTTGGCAGTGCATCTTAAGATTTAAACCGTTTTGTGTTTTCTTTTTTGGAAGAGCACTGGATCAAAATGACAGCATTTTTAACACAGCTTTAAATACCTGTTCCACAAATGCAAGACTTTGACTCAGGCCCATGTAAATTTTATACCTATGCAGCTATTAAAATAAACCTGCAAAAAATTAATTAATTTACTGCCAGCCAACACAGCGATTCCAAACACTTAAGAGTCAGTGTTTTACACTGATTTACTTACACATTTGCAAAACATATTTTAAATGGGTTTAATGTTATCCACGGTAGAGAAGGCTGCCACAAGTGGCACAATATCTGTGCAGAATCTCCAGGGCCATCACGCTGTCCTGATATCACCTTTCTATACAATCCCATTTCTGCCAAAAGCTTTCTTTTGAAGTCTGGCAGGAGGTTCCAACTCCCAGTTAAATTCTATTTATTAGAGTAATAAAAAACACACACATAAAACAGTCACATAATTTAGAGTCTTTCTGTCAGGCAGTTTCAGTCTCTGGCACAGCTCAAAACAATTACAAGACCAGAAATCAGATTCTACCTTATTTCTGAAGTACACTTCAATGGGCATAATGAAGCCTGCGTAGCCAGACTCCTCCACTTTGTACGGGGGCTCCTTGCACACTGAAAAGAGAATACACAAACGTTAACTTGGAATACAATGCCTCTTAATCTGAGCCAAAAACAAGTTGTAAGATGAGAAATGTGGCTCTGACAACTGATGGCTTCGTTAAAACGGTGATCTTTGTGGAGAAAAAAACACCACCACAATGAGATGGTGCCCAAGGGCTCAGTGAAGAGCATGAAAATCTGTGATTAGCTCCCCCCATAGAAAGGAAATATAAAACACACTGTGCCAGAGACTCAGTAAGGCTCTTCCCCCCTCCCCTTTGCCGTGATACAATTACATCCCTGTGCTGCTCCATTAGAGCCATCAGGAAAAAAGTGCAATGCTTCAAAAGGTGGGAATCTGAACAGCACAGAAAGGAAAATTTACTTTGATGCCAACATTTATTCCTCAAGACAGGATAACGTGCAACCAGGGTTGTTGGTTCTTCCCTTTGGAGTGCTCTCCTGCCATGCTTAATCTTCATAATTACGTAATAGCCACACTACGAGCTGCTCATCCAAGCCCTGGAACAAACCTGAAGGGCACACAAACACTGCTGTGTATTTCATGTGTGTGGAAACGGAGGGAGGTGAAACAGTTTGCTGCTGCCTGCTGCAGGAATACAGATTGCAAAAGCTAATCACTTTAAGAAATTAATCTACGTGCTTCCTGCTCCTCGTTCCACTACCTGTTGTGTTTTCATGTTACTAAATCCTCCCTATCACCTCCTGCTGTATTTCTGCTTAGTGAGAGGCAGCTCAAAGGCTTCTAGGATCACTTGGCCACGGCACAGCTATACATAGCAACTGCCAACAGAAACATGAGACCGACACAGAAATGCTCCCTCTCAGGAACCGGATGCACTTGCACACAATTCATGCACTACAATACATGTAAATCAAGTCAATAAAGTAATTAGGGGAGTTTGGTGCAAGTCTTCTGACTTTCTCTAAAGAACTGCAAGCAGTGCGATTAGGAAACAGTAGCTCAAACCTAAAAAGCACAGCAATTTTCTTGTAGCATAGATACATTATTCCCAGCTCTAAGAACCATCATAAAGGTGCCAGTAAGCAGTTCTGAAAATTCAACTGCAGGGAAAAAAGAACCTATCTAAAAATACTCAACGTCCCTAGAACCACTTGAATTTTTGCATAGAAACCCTACCACTTGTGGAAAAAAAGCACAAAATCCAAACACAGTGTCAGCATGGAATCAGGAATCTTAAGGCGATTTGCCAAGCAGCCTTTGTTCCTTTTCCACCCCATCCTAAGAAATTAAACTTGACACAGAAGCAACCTGCCCATAGCACAAGCCCACCCTCACCACTAGATTTTGCTTCAAGTAAGGGAGAACCAGCAGAAGAAACCTCTCTAATCTACGTAAGCAAGCTTAAGAAAGCACTTAAAACCTAAGAGAAGAGAAAAACTCTCTTTAAAGGTAGATGACATGGCAACCCACTGAGCAAAGACAATGTGCTATCCCAGTACAGTTGTTTGTAATAATGTAATTACACTGGATGACAAGAACTGTAGCACAGCAGATTGTAATTTCTGTTCTACAAATTAGCTCCCAGCTCAGTATTGCACTGCCTTATCATACATCAGTTTTACTACGTCAGTTTGAAGGAGATATTATTAACATCCACACTAAATTCACATCCCTGGGAGCTGAAAACCTCGGAGTTGCTTTCTGTTGTGGACTCTCACAAATCTACGGTGCAGGAGGCAGCCCCAACACATCCTGCATGACCAGCACTCTTCCAAAAAAGTATCTCAGAGAATGTGCATTACAAAGTAATTTATAGCAGTACTGCTAAGCAGTCAGCACTCCTGGTAACACTACATAATAACAGCATGCAGTTACACAATCTCAAATAGATCTAAGGCCCGGCTGCTGCCAAGAAGGGCAATTCCTGCTCTTCCACCACGCATTCCAGCTGCCCCACGACAATAAGGTTCATGTTGCTGCACTCTCAGAGCAAAAAACCGATCCAGCAGAAAATAGCACTGCAATTTTGGTAGTGTTATTCTGTTGTGTAGCTTCCCCAACCTTGCTGACTGCACCAGAACTTACAGAAAATACATTACTGAATATCCTGAGCTGGAAAGGATCCACAGGTAAACCCAATCCCTGGCTCCACACAGGACCAACCCAAATCCATACCCAATGACTGACACAGTGCTGCCCAAACACTACCCAGGCTCTGGCAGCTTGGGGCCATGCCCACTGTCCCTGGGCAGCCTGTTCCATCCCCACCATCTGCTGGTTCAGAACCTTTCCCTAACCCCCACCTGAAACCCCTCCCACCCAACACAGCTCCATGCCGTTCCCTCATGCCCTGTTGCTGTCACAGAGATCAGTGCTTCCCCTCCACTCCGTGCTCTGGGCTGAACAAACCAAGGGACCAGAACAGAAGTCTCCCTGCTGCAGCACATACACCCGTCCCCTATCTGAGGGCCTCTCACCCATCACACACTTCCAGCTTTTGTTGGCTGACACTAACAAACCAAACCCGCCTTTCCCATTTGGTAACACGAATCAACTACTGCTGTCACATACTGCTGCAGAGAAAGCACCTCACCTCCAAACCTTCCATCAGAAGAAAGGTCTCATTCTTTCTCTCTCGTCTTCCACAAACAAAGATGGTTAAGGTGAAGTTAAGTGCAAGGAAGACATATTTTGTTCCTCTTCAAGAGGAGATTTTACAGAAATATGACAGTACAAGACAGTCTAAACTGCACAGTACTATTTCACTCCTAAAAACCCATCTTCAAAACGTGACTCACCTCGCTTGGGTTTCGGGAAGCTCTCATGCAGCCTGAAGACCACCTTCTCCACAAAGTGCTGGATGTCACACTGCTCCGGGCCGCGCACAAACACCATCCAGTCATGGGTGAACCCCTCAGTTGTGGGCTTCTTCCGCAGCTGGGCTCGGTGCCCCAGCTCCAATTTGACTTGAACCGTGCACTGTTTGAGGACAGAGGTCAGAACGTAAGCAAACCACACATCAGTGCTGAGCCCCACAGCCTGAAGATGCTGGATAACAACTGCACAACAGCCTCCACAGAGAGATTAGTCTCGTTCTGAGAACTACAGTTATCAACCAGAAAAGGTTTTAAAAAAAATAGCTCCAAGCATCTCTTCATACCTATTTTTTTTTTCCTAATATTAGCATTGCAGAGAAAAGGGCTTTAGAGGAGGGGTAGGTTTATCTGCCTCACTTATCAACTAAAGTGTCAGCAAAGTCCTCACTGCAGAATTGCATTTATTTCTAAAAAGTCAGAGATAGAAATTGATGTTCACAGCACTAACAAAACTGAAATGGGAAAAATCAGATCATGAATTGGTGCCTGATGGTATTTTCAAGACTCTGGAATTCACTGGAACACAGCTATGATCCTCCATTCTCTTAAATACATTGGATTAACTGACTTCCAAAGACAAAGTCAACATGTACCATGCCTGCGCAATATCCAGTACTAAAATGACTTAATTCTGATGTGTAGTCCTGAATTCTAATCATAGAATAACAGAGATGTATTCTGTACACAAAGTAAAATAAAATAAAATAAAATAAAAATCTCCTTAAATGTCCTAAAAAAAACAGATTTCTATGTTGTAAAGATCCACATCTTCCTGCAGACTTCGTGGTCAGAAGAAAGGAAATGAATTAAAAAGATATAACAGGGAAAAGCCAATACAATTCAGACACAAGTTAAGGGAAGCACATCTTAGGGCACGACTGCTTGGAATGGAATCACAGCCAGGGTAACTGACTACTTATTAGGCTAATTTTGTGTGTACGTTATCCAAACTAGAGCAGCAGCACAGCCATCTCAAATTAACAACTGGAAGTGTATGAAAAATAAGTGGGCTGCTTTTCAGTCCTTATGCCATTCTTCACCTAAGACTTGAAAATAAATGCATTGCCCTGTCAGCTCTCAATGAGGAAAGGCAACCAAATTTGTCATTACAAGCAAACACAGACCCAACCTGAGGGCATGATGTTAAACGTTGAGCAGCAAAAAGGAAAAGCTTCCCGAGCTCTAGACAAACGCTCAGCAAAAGTATTATCCACATTTTCCTATTGAGGAACTGCAGCAGAAAACAGAACTATGATAAGTGCTCAAAAACCATTTTGTGTGTCCAACCCAACCTGACATTTTATCAGAAAGTAATTTTCAGAGCATCGTTAATACTTTCTGAAAAAGCCTTTCAGTCACTTCATCTCAGTGTTTTCTTTCTCTTTGTAAAAAGATCACACGGGAAGCCTACAGAGCACCGGGCATCAAAGCTCCATCTCCCAAATCACAGTTCAGTTCTAATTTCAACTATAAACCTTAACACAGTCTTTCAGGCAATTATCCTCACAGTAAAACAGCTTCGGCTGCCATCAATCCAAAGACTCAGAGGCAAACTCATGTAATTAATTGCTTCACCTGCTTTACTAACACATTCCTTTAGATTGCTGTCTTCTGCAAGCTCTCCTGGCAAGCCATTTTCCTCTTTTGTGCTTTAGGGCTTATCTACGCTGGCTCCATCTCACTCCCGCGCTAAAATGATGCTGCATGGCTGTCTGCTCCTCGGTGTCACGTTAAGGAATGAGATGAAGGCAAGGTGCTTCACTCAATCCACGGTGATCTTTCTCGTAGTGGATGAACACTATATGGAGAGGTGGCCTAAAGCTCAGGCCCACTGGGGAGGGTGCCTATAGGCATGCCCCATACCTGGGGCACATCGCATTGTTCGGGCACCAAGTGATCTACTCTGTTTTGCAGCTTCACCTTATCGAATCTGTAATTCCCCTTTAAATTCTGTGACTCCTGCCAGTTCCTACCCCTCTCCAGCACAGTGCAAATGGCTGTCACGCCACACTATTTGCCTTCCTAGCTGAAACGGCTGAGAAATTTTAGCTGAGAAACAGATGGGACTATGTGGAAGAGAACAAAATTAAACATGAAAGAACTGCTTAGCAGAGAGTGAAAGTTGTACTCGCGATACTCATCGCATATCGGTTCAATTAACAACCCTTCTGAATTAAGCCAGAAGTTGAAACACATTTGAAAATAACCTCCCATAACAAACACCCGAAGTCCCTCTGATAAAACAGTGCATTTCTTTTTTTCTCCCCCCCCCCCCCCCCCAAGCATGTCTCTCGACAAAGGAAAACCAGGATCCCATTCAAACGATTTGTAATAATACAAAAGGAGTCTGCTTTTCAACTTAATAAACGCTCCGTAGCGCGCTCTGGTATTTGTTTGATGCGCTAATTGCCTGAAAGCCATGACCAGGCTCCATCCGGCCTCCTCGGGGTTATTATTCGCAGTATAGCGGGCCCTACCTCGGGCCGGGCCGACCTGCCTGCAGCCTCGCACACAAAAGGCCTTTGCAGGGCGCCCAGGTGAACTTCTAGCCCCCACTCCTCCCGCTGAGGCCCTGTAGAGCTACTGGGGCGGCGGGAACCCCCCTCTCAAATGCCTTCACGGCAGTAGGAAGGGGTGGGGGGAGCAGGGCCGGCACCACCCCCCCCAGTGAGCCCGGGCAGGAATGTGCGGGAAGCGCGGCTGCCACCCCCCGCCGAGGGCGAGGCTGCGGCGCGGCCGCCCAGGAAGGGGCGAGAGCTCGGCCCCCCCCCACCCACAAAAGACGATGGAGGAGAAATGGGGGAGCCAGCCGGGGGAGGGGGGATCTCAGTCCCTCCTCGTTAAAGGGGCCCCGCCCCCCTATTCTATTGGGGGAGGGGGGTCGAGCTATGGGGGGGTTATGCGGGGTGGCGGCACTGAAGGCGGCGTGGGGTCCCGCTCCCCTCACCTGATTGTCCATGGCTGAGCGCAGCGCCGCGGGTCCCGCTCACTCGCTCGCTCGCTGCCGCCGCGGCGGTTCTGCTGGACGGTCGACGGGGGGGGGGGGGTCCTCTTTTTCCGCCCCCGCTTTCTCCCCCGCCTTACAAGCGAAGCCGCTCTCCGCTCCGTTTCCCCCCACCCCCCTCCCCGACTGCCGCCGCCTCGGCCGCCGCCGCCGCCTGCACGGTCGCGGCCCCTCACGGCCCCGCCGCCGCCGCTCGCCTCATTGTGTGTCACTCACAGGCAGCAGCCCCGCCACCCCCCGACGCCCGCCCCACGGAACCGGAAAGCGACGCCATCAGAGAGGCACTCGCTCTCCACCAATAGCAACTCCGCTTCATGCCGGCAGGCGGGGCTTCCGCCTTAGCTCCGCCGGTATTCCCCGCCTCCGCATAACGGGCGGCTGTTCTGTCCAACGAAAGGCGGGCGGTACGCCGAGTGGGCGGGGAAAGAGGCGGAGCCTGAGGTGGGTCAAGTGGGGAGTGGTGGGCGGGACGAGAAGTGGGCGGGGCTTCACCTCCTCCGGTGCCCCTTTCTCTCCCCTCCCCCTCTTAGCAGTGGGCGCGGTGCTGCGCTGAAGCGCGATCCGGTGCTGCGGCGTGGTCTGCCCCGCGCCCCGTTGAAGCCCCTCGCAGTCACTCAAGTATCGCGTAGCTTGGCACCGGGACCAGAGTTTGGGGTTCATTGCGTGCTGCCCTTTTCTCTCCCTCGGCTTATGCTTTCCCGCCGCCATCGGTGGCTGCGAATCTCACCCGTTTGTTAATTTCATACACAAATGAGCTGAGAACAAGGGAAACCACAGTTCCCAGTACAGCGGATGCCGCTGTTCGGAATGGTTGGGCAGGGCTAAGCCGTGGCTGGGAGGAAGCGGCACTGTGCTCCTTCAGCCTCCCTCTTTTTTCCTCCTTTTTCTTCCACCTCCATTATTTTTCCCAACGTCACCTTCATTCTCCCATGTTCTCCCTCGGTCTCCGTCATTTTTTCCTCACTGCTCTTCAGTTTCCCTATTTGTCACCCTTCATACTTCCATATTCACCTTCAGTCTCCCCTTTTCCCTTGATTTTCCTCCATCTCCATTTTTCCTCTCACGTGCCTTCATTTTCCCTCTTTCTTGCTCATTTCCATTGCTCTCCCGTTTTCCTTTTCTCTCATTTCTTCTCAATTGCCACATCTCCCTCACCTTTCCCCCAATCTCCCTAGTTTAACCCTGTCTCATTTTCCTCCACTCATTTTACCTCAGTTTCCCTTTTTCTTACCTTGATGGCTCTCATTTCCTTTCACTTTCCCTTCGCAAACCTTCACTTATCCTTTCTTATTTCCCCCTCTGTTTTCTTCCCCTTTCTCTCTCCTGTATACCCTCATTGTTCCCAATTTTCCCTCACTCTCCCTTCTTTTCTCTGGTTTTCCCTCATTTTTCCTCTTTATCCCCAATTTTCCCTTGATCTTCTGCATTCCCCCCCCGCCCTCCCAGTATTTCCAATTTTTCTGCGTTCTCCTTCATTTTCCCTTGTTCTTCCACTTCTCCCCTCAATACCCAAATTTTCCTTCGGTGTCCCTTATTTTCCACTCCTTCTCCCTCATTTTCGTTCAGGTTTCTCTCATTTTCCCTCAGTGTCCCTTATTTTTCCCTCAGGCTCTCTTTCTCCTCATACACCATTGGTTTTCCTCATTATCCCCCCATTTTCCCTCGTTTTCTTTGGCTTCCTCACAGTTTCTTTCATTTCACCTCAATATCCCTTATTTCCCCCCCTTTCTCTCACATTCCCCTTCTCAACTCATTTCCCCTCAGTGTCCCCCCTGTATTCCCCCCACCTTCCCTTTCTCCCTCATTTTCCTATCACACACCTTCACTTTACTTCTTTCTCCCTCAATTTCTCCTTGCTTTCTTTCATCTTTTTCACCGTTGTTCTCCCCATTTTCCCTCAATGCCCCTCATTTTTCTCTGCTTTCTCCCTCATTCCTCTCCCACCTTCTCTTTCTTCCTCCATTTTCCCCTCACACACTTTCTCCTTCTTTCTCTCATTTTCCCCAGTTTCTCTATTTCTCCTGTGTCTCCCATTTTCCGTTTCCTATTTTCCTTCAGTGTCTCCCATTTTCCCATTTCTCATTTTCCCTCAGTGCCCTCCCTTTCTCGCACACCTTATCCTTCTCCCCCAATCTTCTCTCATTTTCTCCTCAACATCCTCCCCATTTTCCTCTCACACTCCTCTTTCTCCCCCATTTTCCACTCAGTTTCTAATTTTCCCTCAGTATCTCCTATTTTCCCTCAACATCTCCCTTTCTCCTTTATTTTCCCCTCACACCTTATCCTTCTCTTTCTCTCTATTTTCCCTCAGTGTCCCCCATTTTCCCATTTCTTTTAATTTCTCCTCAGTATCCTCCCTCATTCTCCTCTCACACATCTTCCTCCACCATTTCCTCCTCAGTTTCTCTCATTTTCCCTCAGTCTCCCATTTTCCCTCAGTGTCCCCCTTGCTCCCCCATTTCCTCCTCACACAGTTTATCCCTTTCTTTCTCCCAATTTCCCCTTCAATTTCTCTTATTTTCCCTCAACGTCTCCCATTTTCCCTCAACATCCCTCTCCTTTCTCCCCCATTTTCCCCTCAGTTTCTCTCACTTTCCCTCAGCGTCTTCCTTTCCCCATTTTCCCCTCACACACCTTATTCTCTTTCCCCCGTTTTCCCTCAGTTTCTTTATTTTCCCTCAGAATCCTCCATCTTCCCCTCAATTTCTCTCATTTTCCGTGTCGCTCTCCTTTCTCCCCCATTTTCCCCTCAGTTTCTCTAATTCCCCTCAGCCTCTCCCCTTTTTCTCCCCCATTTTCCCCTCAGTTTCTCTATTTCCCCTCAGTCTCTTCCATTTTCCCTCAGCCTCTCCCCTCTTTCTCCCCCATTTTCCCCTCGCACGCCTTCTCCTTCTTTCTCCCCCATTTTCCCTCAGCCTCTCCCCTTTTCCTCCCCCATTTCTCCTCACAAGCCTCCTCTTTCCCTCAGCACCCCTCTCTCCCACCTCCACCCGCCCCTCAGCCTCCCTCCTTCCCCCGGTCTGTCCCTCCGTTTCCCCTCACACACCTTCATTCCCCCCCCATTTCCCCTCCCGCCCTTCCCGGCGCGCACAGCACCGCGATGGAGACCGCGGGGCGGGTATTGGGGAGCGGTGCCCGCGCAGCGCCCGTCGGCGGCGAATATCCCGTGTTCTGTCTGCAGCGCGGGGCGTTTGCAATGCAAATAATGCGAGGGATTCCTTTAGAGAACAGCGGTGATGAGCTGGGTGCGAGCCTGCGGGTCACCGTCCCGGCTGCGGGCACCGCGAGCACCGCTGCTGACACCCAGCGTAGCATTTGCATCTGAGAAGTGGGTTTTGTTTACACCTCCAAACGACGAGTTATTTCCCTCGTTCCGAGCTTCACATTAACCTCCAAATGCTGCTTCTGAGGAAGTTTTCCTCTTCGAAGCCAGGCAGGCGTTTGCTTGGTGCGGGTTTCTGGTTGGAATAATTTGCCTGTCGTTGTGAGAGAGCAGAAAAATGCGTGTGAGCCCGCAGCGCGGTGCGTGCTGCTCACCCATAGCCACAGGCGGGGATTAATGGGCTCCCAAATCTTTCCAAAGAGCCACTTCACCTCATCAGCTTTGATAGGAGATATTAGTAAAGCAAAATGCTTCATCGCTTCAGTTCACAGCGACAAAACAAAGAGCTCCGTTTGATTCTTGCTTTTAAGTGCCCGCTGCTAATTTTCTGTGTTCTGTCTGATGCAGGCCCAAAGGACATCTCCTCGGACAGTCTCTTTTCTTCCCCGTTCAGACCGGGCCTCTTTCTTGTGAATTCCCATTGATATCTTTAGTTGTGGACGTTATTCCCGTGCTCATGACTCTGAGGGTTCAGTCTTTTATTTTCCAACTTGTGGTGCCATTCATTCTCAGCCTTTGCTGGTTATAAGCCCCCAGGTCTAAACCTTTCCTGGAAATCACAGAATTGTTTGAGTTGGAAGGAAGGGACCCTTACAGCTCATCTAGTCCACCTCCCTGCAATGAACAGGGACAACCCTCTGTCTTCCCACAGTGGAGTATTTGATCCCACGCTCCCTCTGTTGAATGGTGTAGGAGATGTTGTTTAAGAGATGCAAACCCCTGAACTTTTCCTGCCAAATAGTTACAGCCTGTGAAACTTCATTAGAATTTGATTTTAATTTCAATTCCTACATTTTAATTGATATATTTTGTGTGCCTTTATTTTTCCCAGCTTCTTGTTGCCGCGCACTTGCAGTGCAGGATGCAGACTGCCCTCCCACTTAAGCTCAGGACACTGCAATTCCCCATCTATGCTGACATCTCAACTCTCTGCTCCAGCTTTCAAGGTGCTCTGTGGCCGGGGATGGGATTCAAACATGAGCTTGGCCACTTCTGAGTTAGGTATGGGAAACTCAGCTTCCACTCTGATAGGCAGTCCAATGCCTGGCCACAAAACCGAATTACACTGAAGGAATTGGGCAGTTAAAAAGCAGCCAAAGGTAGAAGATTTGCCAGGCTCTGTAGGAGGGTGTTGGGATTTTAGATGTCTGGTAGTGCTGGGGAAGGTGTAGCCAGCAGCCACGCAGGCTTCCTCCAAACTTCTCATTTTGCAGGGACATCTCAAGCTAACGAGCTGTCAGCTGAGTGCCTTCGCACCCAAGGCAGCCGTGGGCTGAGCTCCTGTTTCTTTATATCTATTCCAGCAACTTCTGGGTTTTGCAATGTGTCTGCAAATCCAATTAGCTACTTTCTTTGTGGCACTGTAGTCTGGCAGAGATCTGCTGTGTTGCTGCCATCTACAGTAGGGCCAGTGCCAATGGATAAGAAACAGATCTGATTTGCATATTAAAATATGCAAATGGACAATGACAGCTCTCCCTAATTTCTGTTTCGGCTTTTTATTGCAAAAGCGTTGCTTCTGAGTTCCTAGTCTTGTGCTGAGAGATGTGTGTTTCATCCTGCTGGGCCCTCGCTATGCCAAAGGGTGGTTCTGTCCCATGAGAGCTGGCGATGCTGGAAAATGAAGTGGAAAAAATACTTTGTATTGCACCTGTCCCTCCCTTGGCCAGGTAAACACAGGAGACACCCAGACTGCTTACTTGCCAGAATCCAAGCAACATCTCTCATTTTGCAATGAGAGTAGTTTCCTGTGGGCTTATCACCAGTCTTTGTGTTGGCTGGCTCACACCTCTGCCATAAAGCCCTATGATCGATTGATATGTATGTGTGTATTTTGTTTATGCTACTACAAACACAACAGCCAACTACTTCTGTAACAGTCTTGCCCTTCCTATTCTTGGAGAAACAAGCTCGCTTCACTGTTTATTGCCATTCATCGTTATTTTCTCATTACGATTTTAGTTACATCTTCCCTTTTTCTACTCCGAACCGAAGACCACAAGATCTGTGGTCGATCTGTACTTTGAGTGGCTTGGAGAGCTGCCAGCTAAGAAAGAAGGCCATCCCCAGCACTTAGAGTCAAACAGCTTAGAAAAATGATGATGATGTAATTGTTCTGTGGGCTTAAAGACACTGAGCTTGCATTTGAGCAAGTGTGAGAAAACTCACACTTCAATTCGTATCCGCATGCAATACTACTGAGTGGTAAGACCCTTAAGTTCTCCTCTGGACCTCTGTAAGTCACTTACACAGTGATGACAGTGGTCCTTGTCTAATTTCGTGTAGCAATGTTTGATGAGCCAAATACTCTGTGGAGTTTCTGATATGTATATAATTACAATCAAAACAGAGAACTGATGATATTTGAAGTAGCAAGGGCTGGTATTTACCATGGGTTCACCAACAATAGTGCTATATCCTTACTTACAGCCTCAGAAAAAGTCCTGAATCTGAAGTCAGGAGAAGATTTGGTATTCAGAACATGCATTTAACACCAGGATAGTGCAGCAAAAGTCCAGATTGTTAATGGCCAAAACCTCTGGTTGCCAGAAAGATGTTCCTAGCCACAACTAGCTGCATCTGGGGAAAAAATTACAGGCAGCTTGGAAATTCTTTAGTTCCCTTATTAATGAAAAACTTAGTAGAAAGAAAAAAAGCCACCAAAACCACTGTAATACAATTGAGCTTAACTAAGTTCTTTTGTGCCTGAGGAAAATCTAAATTATAGCTTACTATAGGTTCTGAAAAATGCAGAAGTCTTTTAATGGGCAATAACCCTCAGAAACAGAAGGAAGAGGGAAGATTTTCTCAGTAATCAGGAACACAATGAGAATTTATTTGATGCTTTCTGTGTAGTTAGTGCTGGTGAAAGGAGCCAGATGAATAGTCACAAATACGTCACGTCCTTTGCAGATGCAACATTGGCAGCACAAGCATCCTCAAACCGCCCCACCAACGTGCTTCAGTTCTGAATGAGAAGAACCAGATTTCTGGGTGAGAAAGGAGTCCGTCTCTATTGAGCCCCTGACCCTTCTGCTCAAGGCTGTTAATGAAGGGGCTTCATTAGCACCAAAGGTGATGTTGGCATTATAATGTAGCTACTGGCCTGCTGCAGGCTGAGCTGATACCTATCGATTCGTTCTGTCAGATGATGATACCTTTCGTTAGCGCTCTGCAGGCAGAGGTCAGGTTTGGCCCAATGATGTAAGAGGCTGGTTCATGCCAATCTCACCAGCTGGCTGACCTGCCATGAAGAGCATGGATTCGTCCAGCACTGAATATGAGCTGGTGGCAGAAGCTCAGGCTGGAGAAGACAAGTCTAAGCACCTTAAGGAGCAAACACAGTCATGGTTAAACAGAAGGGAGGGAGATTCAGTGCTGACATTTGTGTCTGCTTTGCCTGTGCCTTGTTTTGGTTGATGCCAAAGTCATTGAGGGATGCTCATCTGTGTGCTCAGAGAGAGGCCACCTTCTGGCAGGGAACTGTGACCTGGGACAGGATAACCTTTAGAGCACTAAATAGTACAAGATAGAGGGGGGGAAATAGCTTGAAAAAAAGGACATGGCAGGATGAGATCAGCAGCAGAATCTGACCGGCATCAAGAAGCCTGTTCTGAATCACTTCCTGTGAAAAGAGTGCCCAAAAAAGGAGCAGGAGTTATTTTTTCAGATAAATATACTGTCTGAAATACAGCCTCTCCGTAGCCAAGACATTCGCAGTGTCTCGAGTTTCCCAGGCCTAACATGCAACAATCCTGTGGCCACACGCTCATGCATGCCTTGTTTCTGAGCATCCTGAGCTCTGGCTCACAGTGTGGTGCCTTTTCCTCTTGGGGACTGGTGTTGCTGCTATTTCCAGCCCTGGTTTTCAGAGCAACTGGCCCTTTCCAACAAAAGCAGGTACCCAGCCTATAGTTTGATCCTCACTATAATAAGAGCAGGTTGTGAGACATCCCAGAGCAGCATTTCAGAACCTGTGACACTCAAATTAATGTGAATTTCTGGTCTTTGTGGCTCCTCAGTCAGCTGCTATAGTGAGAGTTTCCACCAAAACCAGGCTGTTTTGCTGGGTTTACATGAAATGAGCTTCTCTTTGGCTTCCACCTGTCTACACAGCAAACGGAGGCGGGGTTGCCACATATGTTAGTCTATGCAAACCAGCTCTAATCTAGCTAGCTCAGGTATGGTAGCAGGTGAGATAATTCCCCACACTGCATTGCGGGCTAAGCAAACTTGCCTGTGACTCAGGGAATTTGGCTGGCAGTACCATGCTGAAATTTCTATCACTGAAACTTAATCATTATCACTGATATCACTACCTGTGAGACAATAGTGCACCTGATTGCAGCAAAGTCATATCTTGGCACTCCTGTAATGCCTTGGAGCTTGACTTTGTTCCACTGTGGCCCAACCAGCATAGTTTCAAGGGAGTCAGGATGGGATCTAAAACAACACACACATGCAACAAACACCGTTTCAGCCAACGCAGTGTGAACTGAAGACTCTCTGCAGTTAGACAGTGGAGGCAGAGCTGTAAGAAATTCTGTCCCTTTGTTACTCAGTCATCAGAGCTAGGCATTGTAATACATGCCCATGAGTTTATTCATTACATACATTTTATATGCCACCAATATTTTGGATTAATGAAGAATACAATCAATTTGACACATTTCATGCAGTTTTGCAATGCATTATGTGAACATTGCAGATGCAGGCTGTTTTCTCCCGTTGCCTGCGGATTTTTATATGCTATGAAATCTATTTTAAATATATGCATGAAATGTGTCACGAAACATCTGACATATGTGGAAAACATATTACTGTACCGTATGGGCAGTGTAGAAGGTCACTGATGAACAGCTTGAAAACAGCAATCATTTGCATACAGATATATAGCTGTTTATATTATGATCCCATCATAGGGGAATGGGGTCCCAGGTCTGTGTGGGTCACTGGCAATGGCAGCGTTATTGGACTTGTGATGCATAATGCGATGGAAATGAATAGAAGTAGCTAGGATGCTTGCTGCCTGGATATTCTCATCAGTTCCTCATAAGAGAGCGGTTGATAAAGTCCTGTGGAAGGTAAGGGAGAGCAGAGTCATGTTTTTAGTGACACTTCATCATAGTTTGATCATTAAGTAACCCTTGTTCAAGGCACTTCTCTGTGCCAAGTGTCACAGAACAGATCCTGTTCTCTCTTTCAAGTACCCACTCCAGGTTGGACTGAATAGAGTTAGTATGCATTAGGGATGGTACAGACGGGGTCAAGCCCTGCCTTTAATCTCTGTGTATGTCCCTCTGTCAAGATGATTCATGTTTTTCAGTGTTACACCACTAAATCTTTAAGTCAGATAGGATGAATGGCGATGAAGAACAAATTTAACTTGTTGCCATTTTTGCTCCATTTCACAGATTTGGTTTTAATTTCACTCGGCAGTGCTCTGGTGGATGTTAGTGCTTGGCAGTAAACAATAAAATCCCACATATATCAGTTTTTGTGTTTTCAAGTTGCAGTTCTTCATCGATTAATTTTTAGAACGGTCCCAGGAAGCACTTAGAGAAATATTGCAGTTTGCACTTTGTTGGCATTACACGGCACTATTTCTGGCTGCTGCTCAACAAAATGAATCCTTAAGTGTAAGCGAGTGCCATTGATAGCAATGGAAATATTCATATGCTTAAAATTAAACATATGCTTATGCATTTCAGTGAACTGAGACACCTGGTCTCTCGTGGAATGTCTGTTTGAATCGATGCAGCTCATGAATTGGGACCCAAGGACTGAATGCTCATAGAAAGTGAATGGGAAAACATGGAGGACAGAACTAAGTGAGACCACGAGCTTCAGTGTGAAGGCAGGGAAAAGAGAATCCTTTCATCTTAGGTATTTTTATAGCAGTCATTACTACAGAATTGAAGTTATGTGAACCACTTTATCAGAGAAATGTGAACTGCTTGTGTTTCTTCCGAGAACAGCAGTGAAAATGTGTTGCTAAGTGGAAGCAAAGCACAAGGCTTTATAGAAACAGCCGAAAACATTATTTGATCTTTTAAAATCATTTTTGCCAACTGGTTTATTTGGCCATGTAACAGCCGTGCTTCACCTTATTGAAGTACAGCTTTTACCCACAACTCCCCTATGCTCACTGGTCAGATCTGGCCCTGATAATGTGTGCAGCCACCGTGTGAAATAACACAGAGAGACACAGGCAGGGCACCTCAAGACTGCGACTGCTGCAAGACTGTATTCACTGAACCAGGACTTTCAGCTAAGCAGGATCTGATCCCTTTTATCTGTCCAGAACAACCTTTAATATGTGGAGATCCTGGCATTTGATTATGGCCCGACAGTTAATTTTGTCTTATATAAAAAGTGGATAGCAAGGATGTAAGTAAAACGGGGAAAGAAAAGAAAGAACTTTTTTTTGCTAGCAGTTCTGATGGGGATGTAACAGAGCTGCCAACCTCCGAGCTGGAAATCCTGAGTCAAACCTCAGAAGCAGTGCTTAGAGTTATAAGGACAAGAATGTAGAGGTAATATTTCCTGGAGCCTTTCTCTTTCCTTCCCGAGTTTCTCAGCTCTTTGCGTTTATGCTTTCCAACTTTTGACTGCTGACTTTGAAGACTAAAACTGAGAAAAGTTTAACCTGAATTAACATTGTTTTAGCACAGCTGCAGAACAGGGTTTTTAAATCACAAAGATGACCAGGCTTCACTAAAATCCCAGCTCCTGATAATACTTTCTGTGTATCAAAACTACCATCTTCCTTGCTCTTTGAGACAGATACAGATAAAGGTCTTTTGCAAACAGCTCCAGTGAAGCAATTTCTTCCCCTGGCATTGTTAAGAGGTTGTTATTAATTACTTTTGCATTACTTATGCAGGTCCATGAATGAGTGCTGTCCTTTATGGATAAATCCCTCTGTCCTGAAAAGTTTTCAGCTTGCTGGCCACATCCTGCAGTGTAAATCTATAACAGCAGGAGGCAATTTGGTGCAGCAAAACAGGTAAAAGTTAATCCTTTATCCTGCAGGACTGGTGCCTTATCAACATTACTAGTTCATTTGTGTTGCAATTGCACCAAATAGACTCGGCTGATGCTGTTGTTTCACAACCTCTTTTAATCTGGCATCAGTTGAAAGCAGCAGCCTCTCTGTTCTCTTCCTCATTCCTGCTCCCTCTCTTGCTTCTTTTATTGTGGTTTAGGCAGCCACATGGCAAACCAAATCAGTAAAATGATCTGGGTTAAGGCTCATCTGGCAAAAATAAGGGAAGGAAGGGTTTAATTTTGACCATTCGTAACTCAGATCCTGAGTGTGTGGGCTTGTAGCTCTTCCTGCCCTGCCAAATTCCAGCATTATTCTGCTGAGTGCCTCGGCTGCATGCACCCAGCATGGCACACACATGGCAAAGGTCTCTTCACAGGGGAACTGCAGAGCTTCTCAGGGTTTTGGGGGTAGAGGAAGGACCCCTGCATTGTGCTGGTTGTTCCTCCTGGTCCCTGTTTTGCTCGCAGCAGAAATGCAGCAACTCATTTTGATGAGGTGCTCGGTGCTGGCTGCACCCTGCATGCGGGACACGTGGTTCCCTGGTGGGAGGGATGGGATGTCCCCAGCAACCTGGGGACCTTTTGGAGGTGCTTTGGGGAACCCCGCGCAGCTTTGGGGTGCAGCAGCGCAGTCACATCCCAGTCAGGGCTGCTTGGCTCTCAGACTGCAGCCCCGCTCGGTGCAGGGGGCCCTGCCTCAGGCACTGCACTCCTTTTAAAGCTGCTTTGTGGGTTTCTTTTCTTTTCTCTCTCTTCCCCCCCTCCCCATCCCTCCCCCCCCCCCCCCCCCTCAGGTTCCCAGGGCTGGGGATTCAGCTTCTGGCTTCATCCAGAAATCCCTGAGGGTTTCAGATCCCCACGAGGCCTCTCAATGTCTTGATCTGCTTGAATAGGCATTTTTAACGCGGCCCCGGCTGTCATCAGGGCCTGTTACAGTCACTCAACTGCAGCAACATTGTTCTCGAGGCGCCTGGGACACCTCCCTTATTACCATAGGGCACGGGGGATTTTGCTGTGGGATTTCTCCTCATCATCTCTCAGACCTGTGGCGATCCATTCGCCCTCTTCCATATCACAGCCTCCGTCCCTGCGTGGCTCCTAGCATCCCCATCCCAAAAAGCTGCTGGCTCCCGTCCATCTCCCTCGGTCCCCTCGGAGGTGACGGTGACCCCCTTTTCCTGTGCCAGGCTCCCTGGCAACGCGGCCTTTCTTTGCCAGCGGCCTCCTCCACCCCCTGACGGGGAGCGGGGCCGTGAAAACCCCTCTGCACTTTTGAACTTGCTGCCGTCGCGCTCAGTGGCTGCGCGGGACAGCGGCGGGCGAGGGGCCGGGCCCAGCAGGGACCCGGTGCAATTGCCCAGAAGTTATTAATAGGCTGCAGAAGAATGTGATGGGCTGGGGATAGGGGTGAGGGAGAGGGGGAGAGAAATGAGGAGGGGGAGTGAAACGAGGTGACGGGGAGAGGCAGGAGTGATGGCATGCAGAGAGACAAAGAAGAGGATGGAAGAGACGGGTGAAGGCAGACAAAAGCCTGGCCGCTGGTGTCCCCATCTCGTGCCATGCATGGTGGCTCTGCTGGCATGGAGTTGGCCTTGTGCAGTGCTGGGGGACACGGACCAGGCTTGGGGGTTCGGCCCAGGCGTGATGCAGGTAAAATATTACCCAGGGTTCATGAGCCAAACTTGCCATCTAGTGGCTCCGGGGACCATTGCAGAGGACCCACAACGCGACGGTGGTGGAGCTGTGTGCTGACTTCTTGCTCAGGATGAGCCCCAAAGAGTTTCTGCTGTTTGCTTTACTGACAGTGTCCTCAATCCCCTCTGGTTCCCTGGAGGGACATCACCTTGCTGAGGCTGTATTTCAGGGAGCCAACTCCTGCTGCTCTGCTGGCCTCTTGGTGCCCCCAGAGAATCGTAGAATCATTCGGGTTGGAAAAAACCTCCAAGATCACCCAGTCCAACCCCAACCCATCCCACCATGCCCACTAACCATATCCTCACTGCCACCTGTCCACAGCTCTCAAACACCTCCAGGGACAGTGACCCAACCACTTCCCTGGGCTGCCTGTTCCAATGTCTGACCACTTTTTCTCAGAACAAATTGTTCCTAATAGACAACCTCAACCTCCACTGGTGCAGTTTAAGGCGATTACATCTCGTCCTACCAGTGGCTGTGCCAGGCCCCAGGCTCCACATCACTGATGCAGCAGGGCTCAGAGCACATCCACAGCAGAAGCAGCTTCTTCACTGCTGTGCTATGGAGAGAACTGGAGAGCATCTCTCACAGCAGTGGTCGTTCTCTGGAGCTTCACATCTTCTCTTGCTTTGTCCTTGCAAAGATTCTGACATGTTTATCTCATGTTCCAGCTCTGCCATCAGCCGGCACTTTCAGTGCTCCAGGTGACTCTACAAGTTACACTCTGGGAACTGACAGAGCTGGAGAGGGACAAGGGCCACAGGGACCAAGAAGGGGTAGAACAGAACCTCTCTTGGGCTGTCAGCTGGGAGGATTTCTCTTCCCAGGCCATAAGGAGCTTTGGCCACCCTAGGTGGCTGACAGATAATGGGGGATATGGTGCAGTCAGGGGAAAGAAAAGAGCGAGTGAGTGTCCATAGCTTTAATGCACAACTCTCCTGAGCAAGATCATATACATGAATAAATAAAATTAATAATAATAATTAGAGTAGCCCCAACAAACCCATCTGTCACCAGTTTGGTTTCTGTCTTTCCAGCTGTGCCCTTGTCAGCGAAAGGTGCCACAACCTGACTAATGCAGAGGACACAGAAGCAGCACTGTTCCCTCTCCTTCTCAGTATCAGCTGGAGGAGGAGACCTTCATCTCCCCAGCGTTGGCCTGGGCAGTCTCCTAAGACTGTGGGCTCCCACCCTCCTTCACGCCCAGCACCACAAGGCCTCAGCTGTTCCCTGCCCCATCCGCCAGCCACATCGCCCTTGTCCAGGGAGCAGGCACACAGCTGAGGTGCTCCCCGTGCAGATGCACATGTGTGCATCACACACCCCATGCCTGAAGGACACAGCTGGCTCTAGCACTGCTTGTGAGGCTCCTCCAAGGCAATGTAAGGCACCACGATGGGCCAGGAGTCGCTGGGCCAATATCCCAGTTTTGGCTTGAATGCTGGCATCTCGTAGGTGACGTCAAAGTACATGACCAGTGGGAAGCAGTAGAGGAGGGACACAGCTATCAGCACGTGCCTGTCAAGGAAGCAAAAAAGATGTGTGGGAGAGGGGTAACACTACCAGCCCTCCTGCACCTTGTGTCTTGTGTGGCTGAAGTTGTCACGCTGAGGGCATGGCAATGGCAGGCAAATGTCCCAACCCTGCAATGTATACAAGATCCTGCAGGGTTTGTGCCTACAAAGAAATCCCAGAAGAGCTCTGAGAGCTGGGTTTGGGGCAATTGGGGTGACACAGGAGACTTAAACCCCAAACCACCCAGTTCACTCTGCCTGGCTTAGCAAAGAAGGTCTGGGTATCTGAATTGGTCATCCCAGTTACTTGTGAGGATGAATCTGAAAGCACACGTTGTGTGGCTCTTACAACAATGTTTGGTGAGGGACTGAAATGTCTTCCTAAAGCAAATCACTGTCTTTCAATTTGGTTGTCAAAGTAAAGGGCACTGCACTTTGTATGGCTTCCTGGGAGCAGATGTAATGCCTTGAAAGGAAGCGGCTTACCTGGAGTGGTTTTAGAACAATTTCACATTTGTTGGTGTGGAGGAGGTAAGGGATATTAAGCAGTGATTAGGATGAATCCTTGGGCTGGGGCCAGGATGAGGAGCAGCATTGATAGTGACAGAGCAAAGTGGGAGAGGGGTAGGGCACAGATGCAGCTGCTCCCTGTTTGAGTACCACATCCCTACTGCCCTCCCTCCTCCTCTGTGGCGCTTCAGCTCTGAAACATTTAAGCCAGGCTTCCTCTCTCTCTGCTGGTGACTTACCAGAAGCTGTGGAAATAAGGGAAGTTGATCGCCTGGCAGAGCCAGCAAAGCCACCTGTCACTTAACCAGCTGGTGATGGCCAGCACCCACCACACCACCATGACTTTGGCCATCCGGTGAACACGTTGGTCATTGCACCTGGAAAATACAGTGAGAGGAGAGGGAGAAGGGAGCTGTGTTGGAAGGATGAAAGTAAAGTGAGTTTGAAAAAGGACCAGCAGGTTCCTGTCTGCTAATGCAACAGGGCAAAACTTGGCGGGTTTCTGCTCAAGAATATTCATCAGACCACAAGAACTGGAGAAGTGTGGCTCTGCAAGAGGAATTTCTGACCTTCAGCGGGTGAGAGTGATGCTGCAAGATGCTAACACACCTTTGTCTTTTTCCCCAGATCCCGGTGGGTTCCCCTCAACCCCACACTGGTTCCCAAATCCTGCACAAAGGAGAAAGAGCTGCAGAGATGGCAGAGATGAACTTCTCAATGTCCTCCTTACTTTTTCAGCTCGCGCCAGGTCAGGTACAGCAGGTGGAAGGCGATGCAGTTGAGCGCATAGGCATTGATGGATGGTTTGATGAAGGACATCAAGGTGGTGATCACAGTGGTGACACCACCCAACCAGTAGAATTGCTTCCTAAGGGGATGACAGAATTGCGAGTGATTGTCAGTGCCTCCAGGGTTCACAGTGCAGCAGGTAAAGGATGGTGCTGGTTGTTGCCTGAGAGAGGAAGCCACCCTCCAGCACCTCCAACCTGTTTGCATATAACTGTCCTCAGGCTCTGCAGAAGTCCTGGCAAGAAAGCCGGGATGTATTTTATGTTTCTCAAGAACTGCCCGAGAAATTGCTTTGCTAAGTCCCCTGGTCGGTCCAGGACAGAGCCGAGGATGACTCGTGCACTGCCATGGCGATGCCAGAGCCAGGCATGGAGCTGTGCGGAGGGAAGGGCTGCAGAGCTGCCGTCCCAGCAGCGGGGGCAGGGCCTTCAGCAGCGCGGATTCGGGCTGACTGAGCAACAATAGGGCTCGGAGAGGCCTTTCACATGCAAATCTCTTCCCAAGTCCCTTCCCCTCTCGCTGCCTCCCCCAGCCATGTCTCCACAGTGAACTCCCGGTGACCTCCTCCGTGGCATGGGAGGAGCGGGATGGGAGCGAGCTGTGTTAAGGGCTCCAGCAAGCCTGCCAGGACGGGAGCATCTTCTTTACAAAACTCTGCTGAGCTCCTGTTGTTGATCTCAATCTCTCCATCCATCCTGCTGCAAACATCCCTTGCAACACGGGATGTTATCTTGGACTAGTTTGGCCTATGGGAAACCCCATCCCCTCTGAGAATGGCAGGGGATGCTACCAGAGTTTGACAGCATGGGTAATTCAATGTCAGTGCTCAGGAATATGTAATTTCCTAGTATGTGTGAAGTGCCCAGGTCCTGCACTGCCCCAGATGGTTCTCTGCTTCCCCTAAAGGCTGGCAGGACTTCCAGTCCCTTCAAAGATGTGCACAAGCTGGAGTAGTCCCCATGTTCCTAGCACAGCTATCCCCATCCAATCACACCAAGAAAAAAAACGTGCCCAAATCTCTTCTTTTTGAAATCCTTCATGCAAAGCTTCCTGTACAGCTTTGTGAGGGCAGGTAGCTCCAGGCAACAGGAGCTCTGGACAGCCCTTTCCAGGGGTTTTGTGCCCCTCTGTAAGGATCCAGAAGTGAGTAGTGCGGGGTCTGGCCAAAGAGCAAAATGCTGAGAGCTTGCTTGTAGGGTCACATATCAACAGCAGTTTCCCATCCCTTGCAGCCTGGAAACTCATTTCCCACTGAGCCATACCTGCTTTTGATGCACCTGGGGAAGTGAGCCCTTGGGTACCAAAAGGAATATGCCACAGCCAGTGTCCAGAGGATGGAGAGCTCATCCAAGAGTTGTCCCACGTAACTCAGGGTCATGTGGAAGTACATGGAGAAGACACCTGCAGGGAGTGAAGACAGCCTGTGTCAGTGCAGCTCTGTCCCAAGAGAAGCCTATCTGGACTGGGAAGTACTTAAGACATTTCTTAGAGAAACATCATTCCTGAAGGGCAGGACATGGACCTTGGCATGAATAGAAGACCCAGGGCTTTACATGAAGCTCTGTACCCAGAGCCAGCAGGAGCCACGAGCTGCAGCTTCACACGTACATGGCTGTCCAGTTCCTCACCCCAGCTTGCCCCTTGCTTTGGCCACTACAAACCCGTCTCCAAAGCTAAAGGTAGCATGAATGAATGCTCTGCAGCCTGATCTCATGAAATTGGCACCCACCTACACAGAGGAGAAGGTCAGAGATGAAGTACATGGGCACGGTGCGCTGCTGGCAGTACTGCCGGTTCAGGTGGAGCAAGGCAGCCGAAAGGATGAAGAAGCATACATTGCTGACCTGCAAAACAAGAGGCACAGTCAGTTTGCTGCATGATCTTGGGCAGGTCCCATCCCACCTTATGGCTCGGTATGTCCCCATGTGGAGAGGATGCTGATCTTTGGAGAAAAGCATTGTGTGGAGGCACTGCTCTCGGTACTGGAGAAAGGCAGAGTTTGTTGAGGTGTGAGGCTGGGGCTGGAAGGATGGCTGTTATGTGACAGCAGCTGGGCTGTGCTCTCTGTGAGGACAGCTAGCTCAGGTATGCCTCTGTAAACCAGGTGCAATGAACAGCAGCAGGACCTGCAGGACACCCATAGGTGGGGCCGGACTGAGGTGACATCCTGTGGTGTCACATGCAAAGCCACCTGCCCTAGGGAGGGAGGTACTTTGGACACCAGTCATCAAATGAAGTCATAAAAGTTATCTGAACATGCTTTATGAATGAATGCAGCAAAATAATTCATCCCTGTTTTCCAGCTCTGCACAGTTGCTGCATTGCCAGGCTTTGGTGCAGCTGGGGTGGAGTAAAATGCGTGGGGATTCAACCTGCTGACAATGCCAGCATTTCGAGAAGCAGCAGATGCTGATGGGCAGAACATGGGAGCTGGGAAGGAGCAGGGAGTGCTCTAAGCCTGCACCTGGCTGCTGGATCAGGCCCTTTCCACCCTGCAGCAAGGGAGGAAGAGAGTTTGAAGCAACCCTCACCTCTGGAAGTGAGATATTGTCATCTGGTGTGCAAACACAATAAATGGAAGCTCAGTGTCCCCAAGGAAAATCTCTCTTGCGCATGAAAGGTTAGGATCTGGTGGAATGTTCCACCTGCCAGGCAGTGCAGTGGGGTCTGGAAGAGCCAAGCACAGCCATCTGCCATGCTATTATTTGGCCAGTCACCAGCACAGCTTTTATCTCGCCCTGACAATTCTCCTCTCATATTCCAGCCAGACACTGTCCCAGAGCCCAGCCTGGAGTGTCACCCCAAAACTGCAGGCTCACCCCTCTGCATCCCCACTGTGCATCAGGTGCACTGAGGCACAGAGGGATGTGAGTTTAGGGGAAGAGGGCTGCAAATCCCAGGGATGTCGTCATACACCTGAAACACACCCCCTCACATTGCAGAGGGAAGAACCCTTCACGTTTAATGGAAGGCCTCAATTCCCTTCAACAAACAGAGATCAATCTTGAATTTCACTGTGGTTTTCATGAAACCAGTCCATGTGCCTCCAAACAGCAATTCTTAGGGCAAATGTATGGGTTCTCTGTGGGAGCTTACAGCCATATCCAGGCCTGTCTCTGTTCCAAAATGAGAAGGGAAGTGCTGGTTCCACTGCACGCTTGAGGTCAGACAGTTTGGAAATGATCACAAAACCAAACTATGTGTTGAAGTAACCAACTGCATTGTAAGCATTTCTTTTCCTGTGAAATGGTTCAAGAGGCTTTTGGAAAACAGGCAGGGATCACAAGGAGAGAGCAAATGCTTGCAGAAGACACAGCAGTATGCAAGTGCTGCAAGTGCCAGCATGTGTGTCCAAGTGAGGAAACGCGGGAGTCTGAGATTGCACACAGGGAGGTCCGGATCCCTGCTGCAGTGGGCATTGCAACAGCACCATTAATTACATGATAGCAACATTATCACTTCATTAATTCAGCCTGAGAAGTGCAAGATCAGATATCAGCAGGGAGGGATGATCAGGAGAACCGTGCCAGCAGATTGCAGCGATTCCCTGCAGAGCAGCCGGGCTCAAAGCTTGGGGCTGAATGGAAAGGGACCCACAACTGGGGTCTTCAACACCTGTCAGGTCCCAGCCCTGCTTGTTTTTCTAGGAGAAAAGTGAGGCTGGGATCAGTGACATGCCTGTAATCCTGCTGCATTAGGAGGATCACAGGAGAGGCCCCAGGGCTTATGCAACATACACTGTGCAGCCTAAAAGGAAAGGAAAGCCCTGCACAGGGCCATCCGCTTCTCCATGCACAGCAGAGTGAGAATGGCTTCCTGGGATGGACTGGGACAGCAGGTGCTGGTGTGCTCTGTGAGCACAGAAATGAGACAGTGGCAACCCAGGTGCGTGCTGCCACAGAGCAGGTAGGGATGCCCCATCCCTGGAGGTGCTCAGGGCCAGGCTGGATGGATCTGGTGTGAGATGGCCCTGCCCATGGCCTGGGCTGGACAGAATGACCTTTAATGGCCTTCCAACTCAACCATTCTGGAATTCTGATTGTATGATTTTCTGCAGTGGAAGGAGATTTCTCAAAGTGTTGCTGCAGTGCATTCACTCCCTTAAAGACCAAAGACCTGGCTTTCACTGACAGCAGAGCCTGCAGAGCCCAAGACAAAAGCAAGTACCTCCAAGGCTCTCTGGACTTGCAGAGCAAGTTTCTAACAACCAGAAGCTGGGGCTGCCTGTCCTGCATCGTGGTGTCACACCGTGTTTGGGGCAGCAAACTGCACACAAACTGCAGGGTGAGGAGAGTGTGAGGTGTCCCCACTGCCATGAGGCTGCTGAGCTCCAGAATGAGTATCTGGGCATATCTGGGTGATTTACACCTGCAGCCAGGCTTATCTCCACCGATCAACGGAGCTGTGGTTATCTGACAGTGTGAGAGCTCCTGGTGCTTAGCCAGAGAGTGCTGAGGATTTGGATGTCATTACCATCATCCTCATCGGTTATTGCAGGAAAAAAAAAAGGGGGAGTAGAATGACAGGTCGTTGACTGATGAACCTCATGTAGCACAATACTGTTCTCCTGCAAGCAGCCAGAAGACAATAAATTTCTGGGTCACTGAGTCACTATAAATAGTTAGCACTTTGTCACTGAACTGCAGTGCAATCATGAGCCACAATGTATTAATTATTAGGGACTTAACGATATTGTTTACATTCTCTGCTCATACCCCTGGTGCTTATTCCTAATAAAAAGCATCCAACCCAGGCAGGGATGAGAGTGAGAGCGGCTGCTGCAGAGCGATGCTCAGCAGTATGTTGCTGCTGACACAGAGCTTCCAGCTGGAGCCATGGGCAGCGTTGGGAAGAAGATGCAGAAAGGATGCTCCATTAGGAAGCCCTGCTGCTTTAGGAGCATTGGGTAGGAGCTGGCTGGGTTCCCAGCTAGTCTAAAACTCTGACAAAGCGGTGCTGAAGTCAATATTGATATAATTATCTCCAGGCAGGGCAGTGAGACAAGGTCCATAAAGCCTGAGCAGGGAGGGAGCGATCTGAATATCTGAACGTGGGGAACAAAGGAATGGAGAAGAGAGGGAGACACAGGACATTGGAATCACACCTGGGATGGTGATCTGAGCAGAGTGTTTCCCAGTGCTGCAGGGCTGAGAGCCAGCCTGCATGGACTGAGGGCGATGCCATGGAGGTGATGCTCCTGCTGGCTTTGGATTCCCTGTTCTGCTCTGAGCAGAGTGCAGCCCTGGGGACTGTTGTCAGTTGCTCAGACAGCAGTGGTTCCTCAGGGTTTGCTCTTCTACCTCCTATGTTTTGGAGAGAAGTCCACACACCAGTCCTGCTGCAGGCAGCAAGGCAAGTCTTGATCTTGGCCATTCCCTAAACAAGAATTATATCCCAAGCCAGAAACTGCAGGAGTGGTTTCCTCTGCTGCAAAGGCAGAGATCTAAGAATTAATGTTTTATGGGGTTCAGAGGACTTTGGAACGTTAGGAGGACGGTTGTGCACCTGACCATAGCAGCTGGGGTCTGGCAGCGTGCCACTGGGAGCTCAGAGACGTGATTGAGCTCCTGAGAGACCTCTTGGTGTGATCCTGAGCCACTCCAACAGTCCTTGCAAAATCACAGTCCTTGTAAAAATGGAGGCTTCCGCTCCAAAGACACGTTGGGAAAATGCTACCTGAGCGCTGATCTCAGAGCTTGGGCAAATGTTTCTCCCAGTATTAATTCTGATTTTAAAAGTCCAACTTTCAGACTTTCTGAACTGTTTGGAATTAAGCCCCTCTCCAGTCTTGCCAATGAGATTCTCAAACTCAGAGGCATTTGGCACTTCCAGCGACATTCGGAATGCTGCTGGGAGCATCAACGACTTCTGTACCCCTTTGCTCTGCACCCTGAACTCATCTATCAGGGGCACAGCACCAGCAGACAGCACAGACCAAGAGCTAGGTGCTGGAGGGCAGCAGGACCAGCAGGTCCTTATTTAAGTGCCTGAAAGAGAAGGGACTGCACACAGCCCGAGCATCCCTCCTGCACGACCCTGTCTGGTCAATTGGAACTGTGTGACTGGAGAGGGTATTATCGTTATTAGAGGTCATTTATTCAAAGCAGGAAATGCTTAAAAAAAAAAAAAAAAAGGAAGAGACATTTCCATGAGAAACAAGAACTTCCAGTGTTCAAAGGTAATTGCTGAAGGTTGTAAACAAGGCCTTTGGAAGGCTGTAAATGGCCTCATGCCCCTGCCAGCACTAATTGCATCGGGGCAGAGGGACGCACTCGCAGACAGCGGGTGTCTGCAGATGGATCTCAGTGCATGCGGGACTGGTGCTGGAAGGAGCCTGATTACAAAGGGGATCACAGGAGGTGAAACTCCCACATCAGCTTTCCTCTGCCCAGAGTTCCGGATTCCCAACCTGCCCGACGTGGTTCATGCAAGCGCTGTCTCTCGTTCTGCCACTCCTGTACATTTAGCTGGAATATACGAGCCCTGTGTGGGACTTACCCCAGTTGGCAGGCGAGCTGCAGGACTGGTATAACAGGATCTCACCAATCTGGGCTAAGGAGCACTGCCAAACTTTGCTCAGTGGGAACTCAGCCCCATGTGTGCCCGGAGAATCCCCGACCCCAGCTCTGCTTATTGGCAGCAAACCCCCAGGATTTACATACAGCTCCCCAGCTAAACACCCTCTAACAGCAGGAAGCTCAGAGCAGGAGAGCAAACGTGGCTGACCCATCCCATCCCGTATCCCAAAGGCAGCTCTGCCCTCGGGATGCCCCACACTCACTGTGTTGTAGTACTCTGCGATGATCGGCGAGCGCACAAAGTTGTCTTCACACCAGTCAATTTCAGAGCTCTGGTAGGAGAATATACTCGGCATCGTTGGGTTGCCTGGGCAGAAGGAGAGGAGTGGGTTAGTCATGCACCTGCGTGCACAAATGGAATGGGGAGAAGTGTGCTGCCCACCGGCCCCTTGCACACCTGCATGCTCATGTTGCACAGCATCCTTACCCTGCTATGAAAGACTCATCCTCTTCCCAGCACGCATTGCATTGCAGACATTTCCTGCTCTCTCCCCACAGTCAGAAGTTACAAATCACCCTAGGAAATATCCTTGAGCTCTGAGCTTGGAATGGTCACCACGTCACATCCATAGCACTAACATCCCTCTTCGGGGGTCACTGCTGCTCCATGTCCCAGCCCTGCCCTTGTCACCCTGCCTTCTGCCTTTGCTTCACTTTCTTTATGACTCAGATCTTGCTGCCAAGAGGACTTCCCCACACCTCATGGGCTGTGCGCTACCTTTTGGGAGTGGAGCTCTGCAGGGTTTATTGCTCATTGGCTCCGTCCTTTCCCATCGTTTTGCAGCATTCACCCCAGGGCTGGAGCACAGTGCAAGCACCAGTTCAGACTTAGGGTGTTCCTAGAGTCCTGAGGCATGGAGCAAAGGCCTGGGATTGTGTCCCTTTGCCGGCAGTGATTCCACTTTGAGTGCAGTCAGCCCAGTGAAAGGCATCCAAGCTTCACACCTCTTATCCTCAGCCTGGCCTCTGATGGAGGAGGAATTGCATTTCCGAGCAGGATTCTAACCAAAATCCAACCTTTCCTCTTCATTTCTTTTCTCCATGCTGAAGACTTTCCTACCGTCCATCTGCACATCATTTCTCAGCCTTTGGAAAAATCAATGTTCCGATCAAGTTCCTTGTTCACAAATCCTTGAGGCTTTGGAGCTACTCTGGAGGCTGACAGAGACAGGTGCCAAACCCGGAGGTTTGGGAACACCATTCAGGCCCTGGGGCCGAATGCTGGGGATGCTGGAGCTCCCGAGGCTGCTGTGGCTCTTTGGCACTGAGCATGCCCAAGGCAGAGGAAGAAATGAGTGGAAAGCAGCGTTCCCTTTAAATCCCTCTCAGCTTTGGGTCTAGCACAAGGAAGGGAAGTTTATCTTCAAATCGCACTTTGGTTAGTTGTGTTATTATGGAGAAGCTGCTGGGTCTCTGCTTACAGCAGCTGAGGAACGCTCTGCTGAGCTCAGCAGTGGCCGTAGGTGTGCAAGGCTGGGAAGCAACCAGTTTCCTCTGCCTCTCTTCCCAAGAAGTTCAAAGGCAGAAAGCCTGCAAATGCAACACGGCCACAAACAAGCTTGTCTGCAGCCTCCTGCCTCTATCAGGCAAACTGACTTGTGGATAAACCTCCACTGCTCCTTTCCAATTACAAGTTAATTACATCCTTTCTTTAATCCAGGCTGGTTCCCCCCAAGCAGGTGAGACTGCATCAATGAAAGCAGCAGAAAGGAGATGCAGGTGGGTTGGGCTGTGCCCTGACTCTGCAATGTTGGGTTTCCATGGGCTCATGTGCACCACAGGGACGAGCTGCTGCTCCCTGGTGTTGTGCATCACGTGCTTATAGCAACACAAGTGGTTGCATAGGAAAAGAAGTAGACCCAGGAGGGTAAAACCCATCTCCAAGTGAGCAAAGAAGCAGATCCAGGAGGATAAATCCCATCTCCTCGCTGAGTCAAGAAGAGGCGAGGGGATGCTGGAGACATGCACAGGAGAAGCAGAAAGGAATAGAGAAGCAGTACCCAGCAGCTGCTTGCTTGCTGCTCATCCCAGCAGTGCTTACCTGTGGGAGAGGTGAATTGTCAGGAGAACAACTTGCCCAGCTTCTGGAGCTTCTGTGGTTGCAGGCAGTGAACTGCCTCGCTCCGTCTTTAAGGACAGCTTTGGGATGAGGTGAGAGCCATGAGCACCCTCCAGGCAAAGCTCACTGTCCCCCACAGGAAACATATTGGCTGGAGGGTTTATATCTGTGTTCCCAAATGGGCAGGGGCAGAGAGGGAGGGCAGGGAAGCGTGAGCTGGAAGGGTTGGAAGAGCAGGTAGAAATGCAGCCTGAAATCATCCGCCTGCCCCTAGGCAGGTTACCTGCGCAGGCGCACACGCTGTGCTCCCAGCCCTGGTTTTCCTAAGGGAGGAACAGATCTGCACAGCCTCCTTTGGATTGCTGCTTAATAAACGGTATAACCATTTTCACTCCCCCAAAAAACCATGCAGCAAACTGCATTCATTTCCAGAGATTAAAGTCAAGCCACTTTTCAACTTTCTCCCAATGGCTGCCATGTATTACCAAAGATAAATCACAGTTCTTCTAGCTGTAAATTTTGTTATTTAGTGAAAGAATTGGCTGGATTGGACACCTCTGTGTGACTGCTTTGCAAACATTTTCCTCCTCAATCCCATTCAGGGTATCATGAAAACTGGCAGTGTTTGTACCTTTCCCAAAGACCAACACCATTTCCCTTCATGTAGTGTTGGGAGACGAACTACATTGCTTTCTTAAGGATAAAAGCTCGTTATTTGACCAACTTGTCTTGATGGAGAAGGGGAGGCATCAGGTTCAGCATCACCAGGCAGGGTCTGACCAAGACCTGAGGTGTTCCTGCCTGTGTCTCTGTCTCTATCGCTTTCCTTGTCCCTGTCTCCATCCCATCCCTGTCCTCTTCCATGTCCCTGTCCCCATCCCCATACCTGTTTCAGTCCCTATCCCTATCTCTATCCTTGTGCATGCAGTCCCTGAGACTCAGGCTCACACCCCTGCTTTGCTGTGACATTTCCAGGCTGCCCGGGTTGAATTTACCCTGGAACACTTCAGTGAGTGTAACTATTTCTTCTTATACCTCTATAAAAAGGGAGACCTGAGCCATGCAACTTCCCGGAGATGCCAGGGCTTACGAGAACTCCACAAATCCACATATATTTTGAAATGCAATTGTAGTTTATTACTGCAGCATTTATCTTACAGCATGGTTGAGCCACGTTGCATGCCACTAAGACAAAGCTTTTTTCTAGGACAGACACTGCAACTCAAAGCAGGAGCTCAGAGCCCAGCAGGCTGCTCCTGTCCCTGGATGTCTTCGCTGCTGTGTTGGAGAAACTTGGGGTGAAATTTGCTTCTTATGCACTTACAGCCTCTGAATGGATCACGGCACTCGGTGTGCTGAAGGTACCATAGGCTCACAGTGAGATGCAGAGAGAGAAGCAGAGAGGGGATTTGAGAGCAAGGCATTACCTGGATGCACGATGCCTGCCTCATGCAGCCACCTTCAAAAATAATTTGTTTTCCCACCCCCAAAGCTCTGGCATCCTTTGCATGATTGAAGTGCTGAGCATCACTGATGTATCTTGTACCACACGATGAATAAGTAATGGGAGGATGTCAGGAATCTGCATCTTCCCTGATTCATCAGTCAGCAGTGTTCAGGTCACAGGGAGAGGGGCTGATTTCCTGCTGAATCCTCTGTCCCATCTCCTCCTAATGGCTGCATTCTCCTGCCTGGGGCAGCAGGGATGTGGGGTGGGCTGGAGGTGGAGAGCATGGGGTCAAAGTTTACAAGAGAGCTGCATGGAGACAACCCCCATAGGTCCTTACCTCCCACCTAAGAGCTCCTGCCTCCTCTCCCCCTTGCTTCTAACACAGGACATAGCATGCTGGGCTTTGTGGTTTGGGATTTGCCATCCCCCACAGAGTGGGACAGCCATGAGCTGGCAGTCCAAGCAGGGGGGCTTAAATCAGGGCAGCTCACATGGAGGTTTCAATCTGCACTGCTGTGGGAGGCTTTAAGCAATTCATCAGGAGAAGCTGTGGCTCAGGGGCACGTGCCTCCATGTGCTCACTGTAGGGCTGTGACTGCTGGTGGACGGTGAGGAGGGTGCACAGGCATCCCACAGACCCACTGCTGTGTGCTCAGCATATATGAATCAGAGCCCTGGGGTGGATGGAGATGAAGGACTCATCCCAGTTCTCACACTGGATGAGCCAAGAGGGGAACTCAGGTATTCTGGCTGCCCACTGCCCCAGTCCATCTCACTGCCCACATCCAGGAGGGTCCGGGGCAGGTGGACATGCTGGATATGGAGCAGCAATTCTTGCTGCTAGGTATAAAGGCACAGGGAAGTGACTTGGGAGCCTTGCTAACAATGAGCAGTTGGATAATTCCTAACATTCACAGCTCCACAGGGCAGGGATTGCAGCCTCTGCTTGGTTTGGAAGCTGTTTAGCAAACCATGGTCTGGAAGATATAAAACCAGCAGCAGGAGACGTGCTAAAGCCGGATGAGCTTTACAGTGCCAAATGAAAGCATCCGTCTCCATTGCTGCCGCGCAGCCTAGCGGGAGCCATGCACTGCTCCTGTGCACATCTGCAGAGCTGTAAATATCCGTGTTTCTCCACCACGCAGCTCAAGGGCTCCAGGCAACCAAAAAGCAGCAACGGTGACAGCGAAGATGGATGGCACCCCACGCGAGGTGTGGCTCTCAGGGCTGACCCACCTGCTCTTTACAACATCACTGCCCCAGCCCTTGTGCAAGCCAACTCTCAGAAGAGCGGAGCACAAGCCTTGTCAGGCCCCAGAGGGCTGCACACGGGGTCCAGGAGCAATTCCCCACCAATCCATCATCATTGAGCAACCACCCAGGCACTCTATTATCTCTGCTCCAGGCAGGATGCCTTACAATCAACCGAATATCCTTTGCCAAACTGACAACCCCCCCCCCCCCCAACCCGCTATGCTTGTTTTGAAATACAGGTTTGTTTTAAAAACCAAATCATTTAATTGCTTATAGGAACAACAGTAACAGTGGTAATTAAATGAAGTTCTGCCAGTACTGTCATCTGTCACATGCACTTCTCAGTATGGTCATGTACACGCGCAGCAGACTCAGGCTTGCATAACCCAGCTGCGTGTGCAGGGGCTGAACATGGACTTTTCTCTTTCCAAAGCCCAAGCTATCTGCCTCTGGAGAGAGAAAATCGCCTCATTCTCAGCAGCACTGGTAGAGCTCCAGCAGAGCTCTCCCCACTCAGGACACGTACACAGTGAGGGCTGCTCAAGTCCTGGGAAGTATCACACCGAGCAGGGCAGGGCAGCTCCTTGCTAACCAACCCTTCTATCCTTTCCTACTTGGAAGATTCCTGACTAAAGAGACTCAAAAATGGAAAGAGATGAGGAGAAGACTCCTTCTCACTTGAGCTGAGTCTGCAGCTTTCCATCCAAGCTGGCAGTGCTTTGCACCAGGTTTATCCAGCACTGCAACCCCTTCTGAGAGTGGCGCAAAGCTTTGGCAGGAGGAGATGGTGACGGTTTCTGCAAGTTTAGTGAGAGACCCAATAGCAGTGTTGGCAGCAGCCCTGGGAGCCAGAGGCTACCAAGTCCTTGAGGGGAGACCCCCCGGTGCCTTTACTCCCCTCCCTGCTGGGCAGAAAGAAGGAGGTGATGCCTTTGTGTCAGGAAGGGAGAAATCACTATGGTCACCCCCATCCACTGCTCTTCATTGAGAAGAACAGAGTAAAGCATGGGGAGTTGGTGCCTTCCTTCTAACTCTGTAATCAGCAAAGAAGGCAGAGCAGGGAAGGAACATTCTGCCCAGGGAAGTGGTGGGAGCACCATCCCTGGAAGTATTCAAAAAACGTAGGGATGTGGCTCTTGAGGACATGGTTAGTTGGCATGGTGGGATGGGCTGGCTTGGGCTTGGTGACGTTAGAGGTCTTTTTCAACCTTAATGATTCCATGATTCTATGGTCCCATGATCCCATGGTCCTGCCCGTGGCAGTATCTGTTCTCTGAAGGATTGTAAAAAGGAAGGAAGCAGGAAACAATCCTGCCCCATCTTCTGGTGGTCTGTGACTTAGCACTTCCTTGGCTGGAGGTCCTGGGCCGTCATATTTCATAGGTCAGAGCAGAGCCATGCTATGCACGTGTATCTCAGTTTTTTAAAGGCCATTTTTGAGGCCATGCCCTACAGCACTTAGCTCCAATTTAACTACATGCTGAGTCGAGAAGAGCTTCCTTTCACCTGCTTTAAACCTGCTGCCTGATGGCTGTGTTGGTGCCCTCCAGCTTGGTCAGACCTGGAAAACCTCCAGGCCCATTCCTGCAGCTCTTCTCCCACCCTGCTCATTCCCACTGCCTCATCTGCTTTTCCACCTGTGTGCATAGATGCACCTTTCATCCCATGTGCTTGAATCCCTCCCCATCCACCTGAAACCACCACCTGGCACAAGCCATCCTCCTCTTTCCTAAAGCAGACAAAATGCAGAGAGCATCCTTTGTGGTTCCAACTCTGCCTTGCTGGATAACAAGCAATGCTTGAGTCCTTCTGCGAGCCATTAAGCAGCCTGTGCCTGTGCAGCAGTCTGAGCACAGCAGCTGCACAATAAAACATCCTCACATCACGACTGCACTGCTCTCTTGTAGACCTTTGTGGTGACCTTAATGCAGGGCTGGATGCAACTGCGGTGCAGAACACGGCACAAAGGATGGACCACGCCGGTGCCGGTGCACGGCCACTTCCAAAGCTCAGCTGCACCCCGAGCTGCATCCGCGTGAGAGGGTTCCTGCTCACACCCACTGTAAGGAGGGAAGGGTTGCACAACAACGGTGGCAGTGGAGGAGGCAGCCCTGGGAACCCAGCCTGCAGGCCATGTCCTTGCCTATCTCCTGGCACTGAGATGGGAACAAGGAGATGGAGCTGTCCCATCTGCAGCCCAACCCACCTCTCCCTGTGGCACCCATGGGACTATTTCCCAACGAGCAGTTTCCCAAATCCTCTTTTTGTGCACAGAGCACAGCGGCCCCGGCACGCTCATGGCTCTGCGGAGGTGACGAGGACAAGCTCCAGCTCATCCAGGGATGCTCTTGTTGTGATGCTGCTCCTGCAAGAACAATATTTGCACAAACTCAGCAGCAAGAGCAACTTTGGCTGAGCTGTGGTGTGATAGAAGAGAAATCCCAATTTTTCTAAGTGTCTATGGAGAGATCTGTGCCAGCACAGCAGTGCTTCATCCCAGTAGCCGCGGTGCATCTCATTTCTCACTGGAGCCGCATGCCTCCTGCCAGCTCCCAGGACAGGTTTTCTCTGTGGTCTCCCTCAGTGCTGACTCCTCACAGAGGATCTGAAATCCTGCGGTAGCACAACGCTGTAATAGCCATAATGACAGTTCCTGGCATTGTTTTGTTTGGTCCAGCTGAGCTGGAAGACATTACAGAGCTGGCAAAAACAGTAATTATCCTCCACCTTCCTTTGTTGTTTTTTTTTTCTATCCATGTACTGCAAACAGTCAGAGGCAGCTCAGAGGTGACAACTGTGCTGGGGTGAGGCTGAAGGCACCCCATCCTGCACTAGGGGCCGTACACATCCCCACTGCCCTGAGGCTGCAGCCTCCATGGTCCCACTCCACGTTTCCAAGCATGAATGAGGGGGAAATGATGCTGGGGGTATTTGCTCAGAGAAAGAGACCCAGAAGGCACTGGCATCGTCCCTGGAGGGTGATAGGATACAGCTTCTCTGCTCTATCCCCTCTCGGACAGTTCAGTGATGGGCAAGGTGCCTCCAGATCTGCTTTGAGATAGGAGCTGCGTGTTGTTGTATGGTTACACAGGTATAAGGCAAAGCTAATTCCTGCAGAGCACAGAGAATAAATCATCTTGGACTGAGGAACCCCTGGGCTGGGATCGAAAAAAATTGATCTGTAAAGAGTCCAAAGGAACCAGCGGGTGTCTGTCTGCCACCTGCATGTTTCAAACCTGATACAGCTTCTGTTGTGAGTCACACAGCAGGACGAATAATTTCCACTGAGAGTGGTTGGATTTTCTTTTCCAGTCGGGGACTTGCAGATAAAATATTAAAGCACAAACTGCAAAGCTTGTAGGGCCCTCGCTGTGCAAAAAGCTCAGGGTAGACAGACTGATGTCCCAGGTGCACCGTTAGGAGAATCACCAATAAAAGAGCAACACTGCAAATAGGAGAGAATCGTGACTTTATCCCACACTGGGGAAATACTGCACATGAGCTGCAGTGCCTCTGCTTGGGAATCAATCCTGCCTGCTCTTGGAGGCACAGTGTTCAAGTCAGAGGCAAAATCAGGCTGAACCTCCTTCTGGATGTGCCTCCTTCACCCTGCTACCTTTTGGGAGCCCGCAGACAACAGCTCCTATTCCAGGCACTGAGCAGAAGTGCCTGGAGGCATCCAAACCCTTTGGGCATTTCTGCCTTGCCCTCTTGGAAGAGCTGCCTGGTGGCCATAGAATCATCCATCACAGAATGGTTTGGGTTGGAAGGGACCTTAACAGCCATCCAGTCCCAACCCAATGGGCAGTGACACCTTCCACTGGATCAGGATGCTCAAAGCCCCATGCAACCTTGAGCACTTTCACGGATGGGGCATCCACAGCTTCTCTGGGCAGCCTGTTCACCTCCATGGCAAGGATATTTATCCTACTATCCAATCTAAATCTCCTCTCTTTTAGCTGAAAGCCGCTGCCCCTTATTCCTATCGCTACGCTCCCGTATAAACAGTCCCTCTTCATCTTCCCTGTGGACTCCTGCAGGCACTGAAGGCAGAAGTAAGGTCCATCCGGAGCCGGGGGGATGCTTCCCTCTGCTGGCACCGAGCAGTCCTGCAAGCTTCACAGCCCCGCTTCCCAGCAGCAAGAATCCTGGAATTCCTTCTTCATGGCTTCAGAGAACTGTTATCTTTATCCACCTTCTCCCTGCTGGGCTGTTGGATGCAACGCCGTTTTTCTTATCTCGCAGTCGATGCTTTATTTGCCTGTAAATCCCTAAAAGAATCTTTGGATTACTTCCTTCAGCTAAGGGAAAAGATCACTGCACCTTCCCACGCATCCCAGAGTGTCTTAGGAGTGAGATGCCCCCAGTGAAATGCTCCTCCATCTCCACACGGGCACCGAGGTGCTGCTGGAGGAGCTGCTCTGGTCTCCTGTGGTTGGATCCCAGTATATCCCAGCAGGACTGGATGCTTAGGATTCACAGCAGCCAGGAGGCCTGGGGAATCTCATCTCTGTGCTGGGATACGAGTAAGGCGTCGTGTGAAATTCATCGTGGTGCAGGCAGCAGCGATGCCCTACTTGTGCAGGACCCACTCAGCGAGGCACTGTGCTAAGAACAAAGTTCAAGCAGTGCAAAGCACGGACATGACATCGTGTTGTATAATAGATCACGCATTATTCTGAGCATCTCCACTGCAGCTTGCACAGAGCCTGAATTTTGCCCCAAGTCAGCACTCAGATCCCAGCCTTCCCATCCCTGTCCCTTGCACAGTGAATTACCAGTTTCGTGCCGATTTGCCCAACGCAGAAAGTTGAGATCCGTTTAAATGCATCTAGCAGACATCAAATACCAGACGCAGCTTTAAAATCAATTCGGTTCCATCAGAGCGGGGTTTCGTGTTTTAAGACGAACTTAAAACGAGGGAACCCAGCGCAGTGAATCCCGAGGGAGGGGACATAAAGCCGCCCTGGGATGGGCGAGGGGGGGGCTGGGGAGGGAAGCATTGTTTTCTACAAAGAACAGGAAACGAGCCTCAAAGAGTACATGAAAGAGACCTTAAAACAAATGCAGATCAGCAAGGGGGGGGGGGAAAGGAGGGGTTCTCGGCTCATCTCCCAGCTGCTCTGCCCAGGGGCAGCCTGCAGAAACTTGGAGCAAATGGGATTCTTGGTAGGGAGGGATGAGGTTTTGGGACCTGCCGTCCTCAGTCCAAAGGGCAGGGCCTCGTGAAGGCCCAGAGGGACCAGAGGAGCCTGGATTCACCCAGTGACGGAGGGAATGCAATTAATGGGGCCTGGGCAGTGCAGCATTTGGGACAGGACAAGGAGGTGACACTTTGGGCTTTACTGCAAGGCTTTGGGCTTTATTCCAGTCTTGGGCCGCTCTCCATGCTTGCCCAGTGTCCCCAGTGGGATCCAGTGATGAGATTGTCCAATGTCCCCAGACGGATCCAGCACGCAGGACACTTAATGAACATTAGGGACAATTTATTATCAGAAAGAGTAGTAATGCATTGGCACAGGCTGCTAAGGGAGGTGGTGGGGTCACGGTCTCTGAAGATGTGCAAGGAATGTGGAGATGTGGCACTGAGGGACATGGTCAGTGGGCATGGTGTGATGGGCTGGTGTTGGACTGGGTGATCTTAGGGTCTGTTCCAACCTTAATCATAGCATCATAGAATGGTTTAGGTTGGAAGAGACTTTAAAGATCATTGAGCTCCAGTCCTTTTGCTCTGGGCTAGGTGACATCCCCCTCCCTCAGCTCAGGCTGCCAAGTGCCCATCCATGGCATTGGGGACCTTCAGGGATGGGGCAATTACAGCTCTGGGCAGCAGTGCCGGGGCCTCACCACCCTCTGGGTTCTTCCTAACATCTGGCCTAAATTTCCTCTCTTTTAATAATTTTACGATTCTATCATTCTCTAGCCATTGCACACCTCCATGCAGCCCCAGCCCTGAAGCTCCTCAGGGGACATCAGGGAGAGGGGACAGCACTGTAATGCCCCGTGGCAGAGAGCCTGGAGCAAAGCAGATCACATCGATGCCAAAACACACCATTTCCACACACAGCTTTTCTTCGTGATGATATTTCTCCCACAGAGCACTCATTCAGACCCCCTCGGTGGTCCAAGCCCTCTGTGCAACATGGCCGCTTCCTTCTGCTGCTCCTCATAAAACACAGTTCGTGTTGGAGCCAACTGGCAGAGCTGGACGGTAACACAGCTAAGCCACTTCCTCAGAGGAGGAGGGCTGGTGGCCCTCTGCCAAAGGGGACAATGTGGGACTGCAGCACTGCTCTGCATGCACTCCTGTTCCTGTTTACATGGAGTGATGGGAGAGGCTTCCCAGCATGTTTTTAAGGCAAGGTTTAACAAAGTGCCACATCCCCGAGGAATCTCCGAGTGGAGGCTGAGCACAGAGGGCAGTGCCACGTCCCAGCTTGCAGCTGTGATGGGAGCTGTGGTAATGGGGAGATCACACAGTCACCTCATTCCAATCGTGTACTGGGATGCGGATACGTCCCCAGTGACCCACGGCTATGATGGGAGCTATGATAATGGGGAAACCACATAGTGACCCTATCATGTCCAAGCAATGAGGCCTGGATGTGTCCCCCTGAAGCCCCACAGCCACGAAGGGAGCTGTGAGGGGATGTAACGTGGTGACCTGCTGGTAATGGGGAGATCATACAGCAACCTTGTCCCAGCCAGGGACTGGGACATGGAGGAGATCCCAAAGCCCCGCAGCCATGGGGGGAGTGGTGAGGGGATGTCGTGTGGTGATTTCCCCTGCACTGGGTTAACCTTGTCCTGGCTCCCATCTGCCAGGACTGAAGGCGTCGGGACCACCCGAACATTTCAGACCGGGGCAGCGTTTTTCAGTCCAAACGTCGCCATGATGAGCACAGGGCAAGCCTGGAGAACTGCACCGTCACTCCACGCCGCCACGCCAGACGTGGCTGTCCCACCACACACTGCGGCTGCGCGACGGGTCCGGCTGCCCGCCAGCACTCTCCCCGAGAAGACAGAGCCCTGAAGCAGGGCGCTGAGCCGCACGGCCCCGCGCACCCCCACCCGCGCCCCGGGGTGCCATTTTGTCGAGGGCCGCCCCTAGCCCGCCACGCGCGGCGGAATCCGCCAGGGGGCGCTGTGGCGCGGCGGGGTCCGGGGCGGCGCGGCGCGGAGGGGCGCGGAGCCGCCAGGGGGCGCGTGGCGCGCCGCCTTTGTTGCCGTTGGCGCCTTCCTCTATATAAGCGGCGGCGGCGGCAGCGCGCGGGCTCCGGCGGGCTCGGCTCGGCTCGGCTTCGGCGAGCTCGGTTCTAGCTCTGCTCGGTTCGGCTCGGCTCAGCCCGGCACGGCGGCGGCGGGAGAATGGAGATGAAAAAGCGGCTCACGCTGGAGCTGCGCAACAAGAAGCCCGGAGAGGTAGCGCCGCCGCCGAGCACATGGCGGGGCCGGGAGGGCGGGGAGGGACGCGAAGCGAGCGGCGGGGCCCGGCCCGGCCCGTGGGCGCCGCGGCGGAGCGCGCGCACGTGTCGGAGCGGGGCCGGGCGGCGCTGCCGCCGTTCCCGTGCCCGGAGCTCGCCCAAAATGGTGCTGAGATGGCTCCCGCCGCGCCGGGCCGTCTAACATGGCCGGAGCGGCCCCGCGCACGCGGCTCGGCCATGTTAGGGGCGGCCCCGGGCGCCATGGAGGCGCTGCGCCGAGGGCCGGAGCTGAGGGGCGGTGAGGTCCGGAGGTGCCTCGTGTTGGGGCTGCGGCCTCGAGCCTTCCTTAAAGCCCGCTGTGCCCCCGGGAGCCCGGCACGGCCGCGCCCTGCTGCCAGCCCGCTCGCCCCGCTGCTGCGTGGGGAACGTGGGACGGCGCCGTGCCGCGGGCTGCCCGCTGTGCGGGGCTCTGATCGCCCTGCAGGCTCCCGGTGAGCCGAGCTCGCAGCGTGGCCGGCGATGGCAGCAGCACGGGTTGTAGTTTCCCCGCTGCCGGTGGTGATTCACAGCCCGGCCTCTCCTTCGCGGAGGCAGGCAGGGCTGCGTGGGCTCGCTGCGAGAGGAGAAAGCGGGGCTGTTGGTATCGAAGGTGGAAATTCCCATGCTTGGGCCTACGCCTGTGAGTGGGGTTTCTCCCCTCTTGGAGGAGGGGAAGCTCAGTGCTGAAGCACGGACATGAAGAGCCCACGTTGGCAGGAGGAGGGTGCTGTGATAGACCTACCCAGCCTAAAAAAAGGAGCGAGGCGATAGCTGAGCTGTCCTAAATCACTTTGCTGCTCAGTTTCCTTCTCCAGTGCCTCTTTGGCTGAACTTTCTCCTTCCCAGTGCCTGCCTGTGGCTTGTACGTCTTTTGCTGTGCTGAGGAATGCTGTCTGCTCAGCTGGTGGGGCCAGTTAAACTGCCTTGCTGCTATAGTGTTTAGATCACACTGCACACAGCGGTCAGCCAGAGCTCGAGGCTGGGACTTTTGCACCCTTTCCAAACCATTTGCGTTGTCCTTTAAGCCTCAGCTTCTGGAGCAGCTCATCATTGCTGTGTGCAGTGCTTCAGCAGAGGCCTGTCCTTATCTGAGGCCGGCTGTGCCACCCTGCTGGCTTCCTCATGGCAAGATAGCTGTGACTGTCATCCAGCTCCCAGGACAGATCGCTGCGTCTCTGCAGCACGTTGCCCTGGGTTGCTTAAAATCGAGCTGGGATCACAAGGAAAACGCTCCATAAATGGAGCTTGTGGTTGAAGTTAAAGCCATTCTGGATGGTGAAGGAACTTGCTGAACGAGAACAGTGTGAGGAACAGAAGTGTCCCTTCGAGGCTGCAAGCTGCAGGTTTCCTCTTGTTTGACACCAGGAATTTGAGTGTGTGGCATGCTGGGGAAAAGAGCAGGCTCAGAGCATGTGTGCCCTGCAGCCGAGGCTGGTACGAGCCAGTACTGCTGCTGGAAGGAGCAGTCCTGGCTGCTCAGTCCTGTTCTGCTTTTGCACTGCCAGCTGCAGCGTTTGTTCTGCTGGCCAGGGCAAGGCTCTGCTCCAAGTTAAGCAGGTCTCTCCTCAGCTAGGTTGGTTCTTAACCCAGTAATGTTCACTCTCACTTCTGTGGTGAGAGTGAACCAAGCGACTGCAGAAAAATGCTGGCTTTGGCCGCCTTTATGCTTGGACACTGAGTCTCAGTTTAATCAGAGTTTTGTTTGAGGAGCAAAATGAGTTCAACTGCAAAACTCTCTTGGTTGAGCTCGTTTGCTCAGAGCCCTGACCAGCACAGCCACCTCTGGAGTTTGTGTTAACTCATTTTGACCTGGGGGGCTGCTGTGAAGTTGGCAGGGCAGCCCTGGAAGAAAGCGCCCTTATAACAGGACAAAGTGAAGTTCGTATGACTTCCTAAGAGTTGGCTGATCTGAGCAGGAGGTAAAATTAGAGATCTGCAAAGGAGGAATTTGGAGAGCAACACAAGCTTTCTGGCCAAGACTCATTTTTGCATCTTGTGGGGAAGAATGTATGGGGTAAAAGCAAATTTTGGGAATGGCCCACAAGAACTGGAGCTGTACTTTAGAGGGGGGGGATTTGCAGGTATGTGTGTCTGCCCTTTGAGTGCTTACAGGGTGCAGTTCTGTGGTCTTATTATTTGTGGGGGGGAGGGGTGTTATATCTTTATATATAAAGAACAGGTAAAGATTACTGCTGTGCATTAGTCTATGCTTGACAAGATATTGGATGCCATCAGTGTATGAAGAGCTTGGAGGCTACGGGGTGTGAGGGGTTTGCTCCATAAGATATCCTGATTTGGGAAGAACCTATCAGGATCATTGAGTCCATGTGGAGACTCTCAGTGGGAATGTGCCTTCAGTGGTTGTTTGGGGCAGGCTTTCCAGTGCCCAAGGCAGGCCTAGTGTTGTGGGGAGGACCAAAGGGGACAGAACCTGGTGACCTAGTTTGGTATTTTGTTAGCTCAGCCTGGGTTGTGGCTCTTGAAGCTTTTTGAAGCTTTGTGTGAAATGCTTTGATGCAACCTTATGGTTCGACCTCTGAAGGTTTCCTAGTGAAGAAAGGCTTCTGGCAGGCCTTGGCTGGAGTCAGAGGTATGGTGGTACAAAGTTGTACAGCTTGTATTTAAAGGTTGAAATCCTCACTGCAGTAACTTGTGCTCTCTCAGAAGTGGTTCGCCTTTAAGATCTTGCATGTCCCCTAGGGTGAGCGCAGGGAGACCTTTAGGTGTGCCTGCTGCTGTGAAACTTCACTGAGCCTACAGTCAGCTTGATGGATTTGAGGTGAGGCTCAGCTGGATGTGCAGTGACAGCTCCTGAGTGTCTCTGTTGGCAGGTGAAAGAGCTGGTTCTTGATAACTGCCGTTCGGATGATGGGAAGATCGTTGGGCTCTCTTCAGATTTTGAGAACCTGGAGTTCCTCAGCATGATCAACGTCAACCTGCTGTCCATCTCCAATCTCCCCAAACTTAACAAGCTCCGAAAGGTGAGTCCCATCTCTGGCAGTCCTTGCTCTGAGACAGGCAGGCTGATCTGTGTCTGGTCAGAGCTGTGCATTAGCTGGAGATAAGACACTTGGATTCTCAATCTGTAAGCTGAGCAATTAAGAGGTTATTTTCTGGTGTAAGAAGATATTCTTGAGCTTGCATTTTAAGCATCCCTTTGTGTTCTTCCTGTTGTAAATTTCAGGCTTGTATTTTAGGTTTTAGTGTTTGTAGTCAGGATAGCTACTCCCTCAGACCTGCAGTACTGAAGTGGCTGGGAGTGGTGCTATATTTAACTTGGAAATGGGATCTCGGTGAAAACTGGAGCTGCCTCTCTAATGAACAGGGTTCTGCTACGGTCTAGTTGTCAGGGAACTGTATTCTCTTTGTGAAAAGCTGAAACACTTTGTGACCATATGATGTTTCCTTCTGACAGCTGGAGCTGAGTGATAACCGGATTTCTGGTGGCCTTGAAGTTCTAGCAGAGAGAACTCCTAACCTGACACACTTGAATCTAAGTGGCAACAAGATCAAAGACATCAATACCCTGGAACCCTTGGTGAGTGAAAGGCAGTGCTGGGATCTAAGGGATGATAATTCCTTTGGGGACCATGTCTGTGCAGCAGAAGTCCAACATCTTGGTAACTGTTCCAACAGCACTTCGTGGTTCTGATGGGAACAGATGAGTGGGTCCAATTTGAGGCTGGGCTAATAGTTAATGGCTCCACTGTCTGGAAAACCAGCAGCCAGTTGCTAAAAGGAAGCATGAAATTTGGGCTGGATGAGTAAAACTGTGGATGCAGTGCTCAGTGTCCATCTGAGAAAGGACCGTTAATGGGTCGGATGCAGTTTGAGGTAGGTGGCACCTGGGGTGTCATGGAGATGAGTTGCTTGGACACCAGTGAGGGCTTCCATTGCATCAATCCAAAGACACTGATGCTGCACCGTGATCCTTGCACCATGGGTGCTGTCACAACTTAGGTTGCAGGAGGTTCCTGTTACGGATGCAGCAGCACCATTGCTGGTGCAGCTAAAGTGCCCTAAGGAAGGCTTTTGCCTTGTCATCTAGACTTTGTAGCTGTGGAAAGCCTGATCTAGGGAGTTGGCCTCAGTAGCTGTTACCTTTGGTCCCTCCATCCTCTCCAGAAAGAGCTGGAAACTGTTCTCCTTTGCTTAGCTGGATGCACAGTGTGGTAGCCTGAGTGGAGGAGCTGCTGTGGCTGTGCTGAAAAGCACATCAGGGACAGTTTGCAAGCACTGAGCTGCCTGTGTTGTGCTCTTGGGCATTTTGCCTGATGCTTCTGGGCACTGTGAGCCTGATTTTGCAATTCCTCCTGCTGTGTGGGAGCTGGGCACAGTGTTTGTTACCCACTCCATCATCTAAGATGGCCTAAGATTCCCATATGGGTCCAAGGAGAGGAAGCTGTAGGACAGGAGCTGAAAAGGAGTCATCAGCATAAGTGTTGTCCTACACTTAGGAACAGCAACTTATCTCCACATGAAGAGCATATGGTGAAAATAATGCATGCAAATATCCTTTTTGGTATTAGATACGGGTAGTAAGCAAACCATCTGTATTCTAATGGCTGCTTGATCTTCTATTAAAGTGTTGACTTGTGAATGATCTGCTGACTTAATCTTTGCAGAAAAAGTTGCCAAACCTGCATAGTCTGGACCTCTTCAACTGCGAGGTGACAATGCTCATCAACTACCGGGAGAGTGTGTTCACCCTTCTGCCCCAGCTCACATACCTAGATGGATTTGATGCTGATGAGCAGGAAGCTCCAGACTCAGACCCTGAGGCAGATGGGGATGGCCTGGAAGATGAATATGAGAATGGAGAAGGTAAGGATTTTCTCCTTTTTCGTGGGAACAGCCCATTTTCCCATTCTCTATGATTCTGTTGCTATATAAATGGTTATCACTTGCCACTGAAGTAGGGGCCTTTTGGACAGCCCTGCTCATTCCTTTCTTTGCTGGGCTGCAGAGAAGTGAGGCTTGCTGCAAGCTGACAGGGCTTGCTGCTGGTACTCCTTGTGTGTGCTTGTTTGGTGTGAGGTCCTTCCTATTACTTCTGCTCTAGGGGTTGCGGGCATACTATCTGGGATTAGCAGGTATTGGGAAACCATAACATTTTTGCCTTTGATAGAAGGTGAGGAAGAGGAGGATGATGATGAGGAAGATGACTTGGATGAAGAAGTCATTGATGAAGAAGACGATGAAGATGATGATCTGGAAGGTGAAGAGGAGGAGGATGGAGTAGATGATGAGGTGAGGCTTTCTGTCATTACTATATGTCTTCAGCAGCATTTTGGCTTGCTTAACAGTGTGTTTGTATGTTAAACTTGTGACCCATCAGACCAGATGTCATAAGTGCCTCTTTGTGGGCAGATTCAAGGGGTCCTACCCTGGGCTTTGGCTTTTCCCATCCAGGATCTTCTTAGTCCATCAGAGTTTTCTGGTTCAGTAGTTTTCTGCTTGGACTGATATTTCTGTATCAGTTGTTAAGCCATAAAGCCGTAAAGCATAATATACGTAAATGCTCTTAACAAATGCTGTTAAAGAAAGAGGAGCTTCTCCATGCTCAGCTTGTGCCTGGCACCTAAGTAAGGCAGGAACAGAGGTGAAGGAAAAGCATTGTGGTTTGTGTAACATGGTGCCTTCTTTTGATTCTAGGAGGAAGATGAGGAGGAAGATGGTGAGGATGAGGAAGATGATGAAGCTGATGATGGTAAGTTGAATTCTAATAAACTATGTGCCTTGCAAAGCTGTCTTGACAGTCTTTGCATGTCTCTATTCTTAGAGCTTCCCCAGCTTCTGTGCCTTGTTGCCTTCAGCTTTTCCATGATAGGTGCAATGTACCTCCTTGGAGGCACTGTTAAGCTGTTGCTTATGTCTGAGCTAACTATAAAATAGCGGTTAAAACCTGAGAGTTAGGTGTTAGTGATGGGGAAATAAGTTTCAGTGCCTGTTAATACCTATCAAGCTGGGTAGATCTACCAAATATTAGGGGTAAATTGCCTAGTGAACCTATCGTAAGTAGCTTGAACTGATGGTTCTTGCCAGACAGGGGCTTCTGTCATAGACTCTCTTGTTAGCAGTCTCTGTGAGAGGAGCTCCACTCTCCTGTCAGCTCTAGAGAGGGGTATAGACCTGAGCTTGACTTGAGTCCAGACTCCTCTGATTATAAACACCCAAACACACTGACAGACTGTAGTGGCTGGCATGACTTGAAATTTCCTTTCTTGAGTTTGGTCAGAAATGACTGAATTGTATAGTTAAGCTTTTGGGAGTGCTCAACAAAAAGCCTGCTTTGGAGCACTTGATGAAACGTAGGATGCTTGGAGGCCTTAAAAATTGTTACTGCTGCTTACGAGTCCATGGTTTTTGGGTAGCATGAGAAACTGAGCTGGGTGGATCTCATACATCATGGTGAGAGTCTAGTCTGTGCTTGCTCACTGGCAAGCTGTGGCTGCTGAGGCTTGTAGCTGCAGTTCAAGTGCTGTTCCTCAGGACTGAACAGAACTTCATGCTTCACCTCTGTTTGCAGACCTTCCACGGGGGGAGAAGAGAAAACGAAATCTAGAGGATGAAGGAGAGGAAGACCCAGAAGACGAAGAGGATGATGAGGATGACTGATCCCAGCGAGCCAATCAGTTTTACAGACTATGACTGTGCTTGTCTTAACCTCCCCGTTGTGTCTATGTGAGACTGTAAATCCCCATCTCCCACTCCTCCTCCCCTTTGTATGGCTGCAGCGTCCACAATATATTTTTTTAAGATGTAGAATACTGTAGGCATTCAGGGGAATCTTCCATACAAGGCTCTCTTTTCTCACAAGAATCTCATGACCAAAGGCTTTCTCCGTTCTGTGGTTTGTGCAGCAGTTTGCAAAAAAAAAAAAAAAAAAAAAAAAAAAAAAAAGAAAAAAAAAAAAAAAGAAAAAGAAAAAAAAAAAGAAAAAAATTTCCTCCTAGGGTATCTTTGGTGTCTGAAATCAGCCTTGCCACACTGGACCCAGAGCTCCAGCCTGCCACCCTGCCTGACAGCCAAGAAGGTGTTTGCTATCTGCATGCCCTCAGACCTGCTTTCCGAAGACACTCGAGCCATCTTGAGCAGTGGGTGCAAATCTGGTTCATCTGAATGGACTCTTAAGTAACCGATCACAACTGATCAGAAATAATGGTGATGTGATCTCTGGATATGCTTGAAGATACTTTAGTGCTGGGATTGTGGGGTGCCTGGGGTCTTGGGCGGGGGGTTGACTGCTTGCAAGACCTGGTACCTCTGGTGATGCACCTTGCAGTAGCCCTGTACTTGCTTTCCTACTTTTTATAAACTGGAATATTTTTTTTTCCTGATTGCCACCTAATAACTTTGGCTTGGATGCCCAAGTAGTGCTGGTTTATGGTCCCGAACATCCGCTGTGCTGAGGCGTGTCATCGTTCTAGCAGCCTGTGCTTTGGGAAGAGATAGGAAATAGCAGGTTTAGGGATACTGCACTTCTGTCAAACTCCATTTCGCACTGTACAGAACACGTTCAACCAGTATCACTGTGATGCACCTAACTCGGCGTTCCCCAGGAGACCGTGTTAGCCTATATATTCTCAGGGTCCTTCTGCTAGCCAGTAACAGCTCTGGACAGTTGCCTGGTGTGTGCCCTCCTTTTTCCTTTTCAACATGAAGAGAAGTCCATTGATCAGAAATCCAGCTTGCTCCCATTCATGCTATTTACGTGCTGTGTAAATGGGGCATGTCTCCCTCTGACCTGGAGTGGCTGGAGCAGGGAAGGGGGGAATTGGACCAGGGCTAGCTCTCCACTGCAGGGTTTCTGGCCTCTGACCCTTCCTTCCTTTGCCACGAGTCGTTTGGATGGCACAGCTGATAGCTTCAGGAGAAACCTGGCCCTGTGGCCTGCAGGGATGGGGAACTGTTGGGTGCTGGGTGCCTGCGTTGGGGGCAGAGGGAGCAACACAGTGCTGGGAGCATCCCACTGCTGCGGGGGCACTGGCACTTTGCAGAGCTCTGCTCGGTGCTCCAGGCAATGCTTTGGCACCCAGTGCCTGGAGGTGAGGCTCACAGAGTTCCTTCAGGAGTGGTGTGTGTTTGCAGCACATCAGAGTTTCTGTTGCTTTGTTCTGTTCTTGCTGTTGTCTCTTGCATTGTACAGTAGCTGTAACCATTCAGAGAAGAACTACTCCTGTAAAATGCAAACTGAGTAACTTATAAATGTTAAAGGAATTTTAAAAAGGAAAAAAAAAAAAAATCAGAGCAGCAGTTACTTCTAATTTTTTTCCCTGCATTTTTAGCAGATTGTATGGATTTTATAATAGCCTAGTCACTGTCAGGTTTCGATTGGTCAGACTAGTCCCAGGAATAAGGATCTCCAGCCCTTTTGTATCTTTTGTTACAAAATTTGGATAAAACTTTTAATAAAGACTTCAGTTTTTAAAAATCCATTGCAATGAATGTTGTTTTCACTGCCTCTGCTCTAGGAACACCAGAGCTGCCAGCAGCCCACGGAAGCCCTGGCTTGGAAGTTCTGGGGCAGTTTTTGAACAGCTGGATCCTTTCCCACAGCAGTGATGGCTCTGCTCACCTTTCCATGGCTTGTTTTTTTGTTTTTTTTTTTTGTTTTTTTTTTGCTCTGAGCCCCAGCTGGGAGGATTCTCGGTAAGTGAAGCTTGTCTGTTATTGGGGTGGGGAGAGGGGGCTTCTTATGGAGGTGGAGCAGGGGGCTTGGATGGGAAATGTATTGGGGAATCCACGCAGGATGTGTCTGTGGGGTCTGTGGCAGCTCTGATCTGGGCTGCTCCTGTGAATTGCCAGCACCAGGTTCGTGGGGAGCTGTGGGGTTGCTGAAGGACAGGTAGGTGTTTATCTGCTTTTTTTATCTGTAGGAAAAGTCTCCGGTTAAATGCTGAGAAATGCATGAGAATGGCTTCAACTCTGCTGGGAGGCCCTGCTGAGGACAGTGATACAGCTTAAGGGTGGAGGGAGTGAACAGCCCCAGTGTTGTACACCTCAAAGGCAGCGCTGGAGCAGGGATTGGGTGTTGGGGGCTGAACCCAGGCAGGGCTTGGAGGGCTTTGGAGGACTCAGAAAGGTGAGCTGTGCTCCCTCCCTGAGGGTTTAAGGTGCCTGTGGGGCTGCGTGGTCCTGGTGAGCTGTGACTGCCAGTTCTGTGCGGGCTTTACCTCGGGCTCTTTGCAGGGTGGTTGTGCCCAGTGCACTGCTCTGTGGCCAGCCCAGGGGCTGGTGAGGATTTGTGCAGCCTCACTGTTGCTGCTCAGTGCTCAATCCCCAGCAGGAGTGGCTGGAGCTGCTCCCTGTGCTCACCTTCCCCTATGCACAAAGCTGGGTGTGCTGGAGTTGTGGCTGCAGGGCTGCGTGGAGGGAGCTGGGAGCGTGCAGCCCCCTCAACATCTGTGTTATGGGGTCGGTGTTCCTGGGGAAAGAGCAGCTTCAGCTGTGCTGCAGGAATCCTGCAGTGCATCCCCTACAGATATGTGTGATCCACGGGGTGTATCTTGGAATGGGTAGAGTAGCTCACAGCTACTGCTTGCAGCAAATCCATCTTCCAGCCAAAGAAAAGAAAAGCTCCAGGTGCTGCAGCGCAGGGGGCAAAGCCTGAGCTCCCACTAAGGCAGCAGGATGATGGGGGCTGCAGCACCTGGATGATTTTGGCCTCCTCCCTATGGAGCTTGTTCCAAATGCTGTGTCTCCTTCAAACCCACCCTTTTCACACCCTTCCCATGGTGGGACCCCCTGCTGTGCAATGCAGAGCCCCTGCTGCCCCCTCTCTGGGGTGGGGGTGCAGCTCCTTAGGGCTGGCACAGCTCCCTGTTGCCCCCCCCCACAGAGGCTCTCCCAGCCGTTCCTCCTGTACAATTCCTATTTATTAATTTCCAGACCTTGTTCCTGAGCATCCATTGGGCTCCCCCCAACCTCTCACCCCTTCCTCCCAGGCTGGAGTAATGGAACTTCTAGGGAAGGGAGAGACAGGAGGGCTCCTAGGGGGCTTAGCATTTCAAAAATAAAGGGGAGAGAGACTCAAAAAAAAAAAACAAACACCACCAATTGCCACCCTCCTCTGGCAGCCCATGCTGGGGGATGCTCCCAGGGTCCCAGTGTTGAGGCGTGGAGCATGTGGTGCCCTCAGTTCAGCAGGAGCAGAGCTCCTCAGAGCTGCGAGTACAGGGAGTTCTCCATCTCTGGCGTCAGCTTCGAGTGGAAAGAGGCGATGCTCACCCCAAAATCTGCAGAGAGAAGGAAGAGAGCCGTCAGGTCTGGGGCTGAGCTGCACAGGTTGCTTTAGGGGCATGCTGTGGCCTGGAAGCATGCTGGGATGCTATGCGTGAGAACAGCAGTGGGGTTGATCCCCATTAACAACTTCTTCCTCCAAACCACACCCTCTGAGAGCCCCATTCTCACCCCTTAGGGACTGAAGGGAAAGAAGAGGATGCTCATGCTGAATCCCATTCAAAGAGAGCACCTGGGATCCCCCATAGCCCCCCTCCCAAGGCCATACCCACGTCTGTGTCCATGCGCCCAGCTGGTGCTGGGTTCTTGCGGTGCTCCTCGATGTGCAGCGTCATCTCCTCCCGTGAGGCAGTGGAGTAGTGGCATTGCATGCAGGTGTAGCGGCCCCGTGTGTGCTCCCATACGATCCGGCTGTTGGAGGAGTGCCCTGCAAGGACAGGTGAAGGAGGGAAGCACAGAGCCTGCTGGCAGCAGCCGTGGGCACAAATGGGATATGTATGGGGCGATGCTGTGGAGCTGTGGGGTAGAAGCCCCCCGTTCAGAGCACTGCAATATGAATGGGTCACAGACTTGGGGGAGACAGCAAGAGGGGTCCCAAACCTAAAAGCAGAGTTGGCCATGGGTGTTGCATGGAGCTGTGCCGTGGAGCTGCAGGGCAGGAGAACCCCACTCCAAGGAGGGATCCCAAATCTGGGGGAGCCCCCTGCATCTAGAGGGGGGACCGCAAATCTTGGAGCATAGCTGGCCATGGGTATCGCATGGACCTGTGGGGTGGGAGCTTTCCACTCTGAGCCCTGCAATATGCACAGGTCCCCTCAATGTCGGAGGGACTCCAAATCCTGGAGAGACCCCCTAAATCTAAGAGCAGAGCTGGCTATGGGCATCACATGAAACAGTGACACTTGGCCATGGCTGCTGGAAAAATGGAGGGGGCTGAGTCCAAGCAACTGCTGCACCCCCTCCTCTTGGTGCTGCTGCTGAACCCAAGCTTAGCAGATTCTGGTGTGGGGGGGAATGATGCAGACAGCAACAACCCCCCCTACCTGGGCAGCATCCCCTCTGCACAGAGCTCCCCAAAATGAGGGTGCTTTCCCTCCCCGCTGTGCTCTGGGGGCTCTCCCCTCCCCTAGAGTCCCCCCCTACACCTCCCCCCACCCCCAGTGACAAAGCAGCCCCCAACCAGTCGGTGCCGAACTAACCTGGAGTCACTCCTGAGCCAAAGCATGGGAGGAGTGGGCTGACACTCACACCTGCGGAGGGAATCGAGGGGCGAGACAAGCATTAGGCCTTCCCCTCCCTGGGTGGGGGGGACGTGGGGGGCAGGCCTGGCACCCCAGCATGCGGGGGAGCAGCAGGGCTGAGCCAATTTAGAGGATTTTGGCGGTCGCTTTCATTATTTTTCTTTCCCAATTTGGTGGGGGGAGGCGGGGAACGGCGGTGGGATGAGGCAGAGGGCGGCGGGGGTGGGCAGCTCCAGGCTGTGGGCTATGGGGTGAAGGGGGGATCCTCGCTGGCCGTCGTGCTGTCCTGGTCCGAGAGCAGAAGAAGCACTGCCCTAAGGGCCGTCTGTGCTCACCTTGGCTCTTCTTCCAGACGGCGTTGGAGGCTGACGGGCCATGGCTGGGCGAGCAGGGCCGCAGGCGGGGCTGGGCCGTGGGCAGGCTGAAGGGCACCGGGGGGTGCATGTAGGAGAGGAACGGCACTGAGGAAGGGGGAGGAGGAGGAGGAGGCCCCGAGAAGCGAGTCAAAGTCGGAGGGCCAAACAGGTTGGGTTCCAGCAGCGGGAAGGGGTGCGGGGCCGGCGGGATGAGCGGCAACGCTTCCAGCGAGCCGGGCAAGTCGGGCAGGCTGGAGGCCGTGTCTGTGCCAGGGGCTGTGGTGATGGCTTCTTTCTCTGTGTGCCAGATGACGGTGGGAGGCTTGGGCAGCCCCTCGGGGGGTGGTTTGGCCGTGGGTTCCTTCTCTTGGGTGGAGGCGGTGGGCAGGGTGGGCTTCTCGGCCTTTTGGGGCGGCGGTGCGGGGCTGCTGGCGCGGTCGGAGCAGACGTGGAGGTGCTTGAAGAGGGAGCGGTGGGTGCGGAAGCGCAGCAGGCAGTTCTCACATCTGTGGGGCCACAGGCAGCGTCAGGTCTGGGACAGTCAGTCCTCCCGTGGTCACTTTGGGGCATGCAGACCCCCTGATCTGGGGTCTGCCCCATTGGGGTGGGATACTGGGTGGCCCCAAATGGGGCATGGGATGGGGCTGTGTGTACATGGGATGGGTCCATGAAGAGACATGGGGTGGGGACAGGAACGAGAAGGGGATAGGGACAAATGGGGGACAAGTGGGGGGGGACCAGGACTCACTTGAAGTAGCGGTTGGGTTTGTAGTGCACTTTCATGTGGGCCATGAGGTCCTGCATGCTGGGGAAGGTCTCTGTGCAGCCCAGCGTGGGGCACTGGAAGGTTTTGCCTGCAAAAAAAGAGATGGGGCTGAGTCAGCACTGTCCTGACTGCACTGTGCCCTTGGGTGGGGATCCTGGTGCTGTTCCCATCCCCTTCCATGCTGTCCCACCACTGTGTCCCCACACTCCCCTCTGGGCTCCATGAGCACTATTTGTGCACCACAGGGCATCCCCATTTTGCCATCCCCTTACCCTCAAGGGACTGCGTGGGTCTGTAGTGCACCTTCAGGTGGTCCATCAGCTCTTGCATGCTGGGGAAGGCCAATTTGCAGCCGTAGCTGGAGCAGGCGTAGTGCTTCCCTGCAAGAAGACACCACTATTGGCCTCATCCCCTGTCCCTTTTCATCCGTGGGTCAGCGGGGTGGGTGATGCACTCAGCTCACCTGGGGCTGGACGGCGCTTTAGGAGCCGCAGGTCCTGTGCTGGGGGGGCTCCTCCGCTCCCCAGTGCTGTCATGGGGCCTGCAAGGAAGAAGTTGTGGGGTCGGTGCTCTGTGCACCCATCGTGATCCCCAACCCTCACCCTTGCCCTGGCCATGGAGAAGAGCATGTTCTGGGGTGGGGTTGGGGCCATAGCTCCATGCCTACAATGGGATTTCTGGTGTCCCCCAGTGTCACACCCCTCAGACAGCAGCCCGCCCCACACCATCCCATGGACTCACCTGCCCCCTCCCCAACGTATTTCCCCCCCAGGGAGAAGTTGGGCAGAGTTTCATCCTTCTCCGTCTTCATGGCCGCTGCAGGGCACGGGGCTCTCCTCTTCTTCGTGGTGCTGCACCCAACCAAGGAGCAGGGGTTAACGCTCAGCACAGAGCAACAACCACCTCCTCCTGCTCTTCTCTGGTGTTAAAGCCAACACCCTCCCTCATCACCTCTCCCACCCCACACATGTCCCCAAAGCAGGCAAACATCACTTCCTCTGCCACATACCATGGGGCACTGCCCCACACATCACCAGCTTGTAGGATCAGGTGCAGCACAGCATCCATAGGCAAATCCTACCCTGGATCCACAGGACACCCTCCTCTCTCCCAGGTGACGCAATAATGGAGGTATTTCCTCAGCTTTTCAGGGGAAAATCAGCTTAAAACACATGGTTTTGGGGTGCTGTGGGATTGCAAGCTGTATTGAGAAGCACAGCCTGGATGGATGGGGGGGGGGGTCTTAGCACATGGAGTGACTCTGGAAGGTGTTGCTGGGGTTGGTGCTGGAGCCCTTGAGCAGTGTCCATCCCAGGGGCTGGCAGCCCCCATACACCACAGCTTCCAATGAATTCCCTGATTTCTTGAAAAAACAAACTTGGGAAAATTGCCTTTTTGGTGTCCTGCTCCCTTATGGCCTCATCTAGAGTGGGCTGGCACTGGGACCAGGTGGTGTCACTGGGGACAGTGGCATTGGGTTTCCAGTAAGGTGGTGGTTTGTGATGATAGATAGGGTCAAGAAACAGCGTAAGGACATCACTGCTCCAGGAACTGTCCCTGACACAGTGAGGAGCTGCATGGACACAGCATGCTTAGCCCTACAAACCCCAGCTTTGGGGGAGGTGGTGGCACCTGCACCGTTCTGCTACCATTTGTCATCTCTAGCAGGACAGCATCCTTCTGCAACACTGAGCACAGTGCTGTGAGCCAATGTTCCCATCCCCAGGACCTCATGGAGATATCACCCCCAGCCCCAGAGCAAACCCTGCCCTGGAAACCCAAATCCTGGAGCCACTGCACACTCACTGCACACTTTTCACAGCATTTTCCTGCAAATCCAATGGCACTGCTGTGCTGAGTGGGGACCCTATAATAACCCCTTCTGGGTCTGAGGGGTTTGCAGCCTTCGGTCACCCAGAGCAGCTTTGGGACTGATTCCATTAACAATCATCTCCCTCAAGCAAATCAGAGGGTTTATGTGATTTAGAGACATTCACAAATCCGGGAGGAGAAATGGGACCGATAATCCCATCCGAGCATCTCTGTGATCAGCAGCTCTGAGGCTTGGGAGATGAGAGACAAAGGCTGGCTCATGGGACCGCCCCTGGGAGGTGACAGCCGAGCAGGGACCCCGGCTCTGCCTTTACCCCCTCTCCCCCCAACTTTACCCCATGGAGGAGGATGCGGGCTGACCCCAAGGGTGCTCAGGGTGCCAATATGTCCTGATACTCCCAAACTCACAGGGATGGAGGGATGTAATGCATTGGGGGCTCCCAGCTGCTCACCCCAGGGCTACTAGCCCTATGGCTGGCACCTCCTGGCTAGCAGCACCCTGAGGCTGGTGGCCCCTATAGATAATACACCCATGGCTACCAACACCCCTGCTAACAGCCCCTTTCTACTACTGACAGCCCTCCAGCAACAATACACCCCGGCTAGCAGCCTCTATGGCTCACAGCCCCCCATGCTAACAGCCCCCCAACAATACACCCATGGCTACCATCCCCTACGGCCAGTAGTACCCCATCTATCCCCTCCCCCCCCCTCGCTAACAGCCCCTTTGTCTTACCAACAGCCCCCCAACAACAATACACCACTGCTACCACCCCCCTACGGCCGGTAGCCCCCTGCTAACACTCCCTTTGTATTACTGACAGCCCTCCAACGACACACCATGGCAAACAGCACCGTGGCCAATAGCACCCCATGCAGCCCCCCCTTGCTAGGAGCCACCTGGTACAAAAAAGCCTCCCCCCACCCCCCACCTCAAATCCCGGCCAGCAGCCCTTACGGCCAACAGCCACCCACCCCCCCCCGCCAGCATTCCCTATACAAACAGCCCTATCGGGGCTGACCCCACCCTGAGGGCACGGCAGCCTCCGCAGTGCCCCCCCCCGCCCCCCCGCCCCCCCTTCTTCCCAGCGCGGTGCCGCCCGCACGTACCGGGGCTGCGAGGGGGGCCCGGAACGCGCATCAGCGGCGGCGTTGCGGCCGCGGGGCCATTTTCTGCTCTCGGAGCTGTCGCGAGAGCCGGGGGGGGAGAGGAGGGAGGGGGAAGAGGAGGAGGAGGAAAAAGCCGAGGGGAGGGGGGGGGGATGGGGAGGAGGAAGGAGACGGACGGAAGGAGGGGAGGGGGACGACGCGGGGGGGCCGCTGTTTGTGCCCCATTGTGTGCGGGAGGCAGCGCGGGGGAGGTTTGCTGGGACCGCCCCGGAGCAGCACCTGATAGCACCCCCCCCTTTGGGATCCTTTGGAGCTCCCCCCCACCTCGAGCACCCAGCAGAGCGTGCCATGAGCCGCTGTGCCCCCCCAGTTCCTTGGAGCATCTCTCAGGGCATCCCGAACCTATCGTACCACTCCGAGACCCCCAGGCTGCCCTCATCAGTGTAGGGTTGGGGGATGATGGCAGCATCCCATTTCCATTTGCACATCCCCAAGGAGGGGTCAGAGGCTGCAGGAGAGCGATTCCTGCACCCTTCGAGTTCCCAAAGCCTTTTTTTTTTTTTTTTTAATAATTAAAAGGAAAACAGTGCCATCATTGCAGTCTCCCTCTCTAAATATGGAACTGCAATTATGGGAAGAAATCCACCCCAGGACCATAGGTTGTCAAGCAGAGCTATGGGACTGAATGTCCCATCCTGCCAAACTCGTGCACCCGCCAACCCCGTGCCCCCCCTGTGCCCCCACCCCAGGCCCTAAATGCCATTTGCAACGTGAGGACTCCATTTCCCAGCAGCACAACCCCGACCCCATAGGATATAGGATCCTTTGAGCCCCCCCCCTCTTCCCCCAACTCAAGGCGACCCTCCCAGCCCAACATTTGGCCCAGAGTCAGCCCTTGGTGGGGGGAGGGAGGAAGAGGAGGGCTGGGCGGTGAGGCTGAAGGCTGCAACAGGGCTGCGTCACTTCCTCCATCCGGGGAGGGGACGAAGAGCCGTGAGACTGCACAGGGCTCTGCATCTCTGACATGCAGTGTGGTCCCCAGCCAAACAGGGGGCACTGAGAACGCACAGGGACCAGCCTCATAGCGTGAGGGTTTCCACCCCATAACTCCAAGCAGTGCTGTGTGCAGGAGCGTGAGGTGGGGTTGGACTCTGCTCTGTGTGCAGGATGGGCTGTGCAGGGAATGGGGCTCTGCCAGTGGGTGTCCCCAGTGTCCTCATGTGTGGGTCCTTTGCCATAGGGTCCCAGTGGGGTCAGCGGGAACACAAACCCCAGGCTCAGATTTGGAGTTCGACTCTGATGTGCTGTGTTTGCAAAGTGGCAACAATGCCGTAGTCCCAAAGCTACCGCCGGTATCTTTACCTCTATAGTTACCAAAAATAATCCAATTGTGCCCCAAAATTCACTTCCACAGTTCCACAACCCCGTGTGAACAAGCAGCAAAGAGTCCCTGCTCTGCTGCACAGTTTGGTGCTGCCGCTGGCACAGCCCAGGGATGGGATGGGACCTGGTGATGGACCAGGAGAGTCATCATCAGGGACAGCATTGGGGACAGCACCCCGGGGTGGCACACGCCTCTGTGTCCTCAGCGCCCAGCTCAGATCTTCTGCACGTAATTCCCTGGGAAAAGCCCTTCTCTGCCGTGCAGCCGTCCCTTCCACCAACCCGAGATATCTGCGAGGGGGAGAAAAATCGATGTGGTGAAGTGTGGGAGAGGAAGAAAAATCAATGGGGTGAAATATGGGGCTGGCACAGGGAGCCAGGATCTGGGCAGTACCTTCCAGGAGGATGTCAATGACATCTCCCACATTGAAGCTGAGCTCGTCCACGTCCTGTCCAACGTATTGATAGAGTGCCCGGCAGCGCGGCACGGCTGCTTTGGGCAGCGGCTTGGGGCGACTGGCTGGAGGGGGCCGCTGACCCACACTGCGCCTCCGCTGCATGCTGTGCGATGGGGACACCAGGTGTGAGCATGGCACACCCCCAACCCTGACCTGCTGCCACCTACCAGTTTGCCCAGTTTGTCCCTGGGATGGGAGGATGGGGTGGTGGGGATGCAGTGTTAGCACTGGGGGTGGCATCCCGTGTCCCCAACCCCGTCCTGCTCCTGTCTCCCAGTGCAGTCATGTTGTCCCCATGGCCGTGGTATGGGATTGTGGGGACGTGGTGTGAGCAGTGTGAGGGACGTGCCATGTTCTCAACCCCATTCTGCTCCCACCTCCCTCTCCTTTTGCAGTTTGTCCCCATGGCAATAGGATGAGAGGATGGGATGGTGAGGACGCAGCATGAACACTGAAGGGAGCATCTCATGTCCCCATTCCACTCTCACTCTGCCCAGTTTGTCCTCCCTGGCAATGGGATGGGAGGGTGGGGACACAGCTGAGCAACAAAGGTGGCATCCCACATCCCCAACCCATCCTGCTCTCACCTCCCAGTGCAGCCAATGGTCCCCATGGGATTGGAGGATGTGACGGTGGCAGCACCAGGCACGAGCACCAAGGATTGCATCCTATATCCCAAACCCCATCCTGCTCCCACCTCCCGCTTTGCCCAGTTTGTCCCCATGGCAATGGGATGGGAAGATGGGGTGGTGGGCACTGAACCTACCCAGCCACCCCCTGGTCAGGGACATTGAGGAACTCCATGTTCTGCTCGGATGGGGGTCGTGCCTTCGATCGGCGGCTTGCATTCTGGGGGGGCAATGCGTTGGCTGGGGGTGCCCGTGCCTGCTTCTGGGGTGTCGTGTAGGTGTCCCGCTTGGCCTGACCATCCCCACGTGGGAACTGGGGAGCACCATTCCTGTAATTACCTGGAACCCCCCAGAGATGCTGTATTATGAGGGGGCACCCATAATGGGGGAACCACCTCCATGAAGACAGCTGGATGAGGATAGGAGCTCATAGGCACTGCTCACCTTGGGGTGCTGGGGGGGCAGTGCGGGATGGTGGTGGCCGCCTGCCGCCACCTTTGCTCTGCATCACCTCCTTCCTGGTGGGCTCTGTGTGGGGGGAAACAAGACCCCATTAGGTAACATCCTCCATGGGGACCCACATCCCTCCTGTGCAAAACACAGACCCCACAGTGCACACAGTGGCTCACCCCAATTTCCCCAAGCCCCAGCCATTCCCTACGGCCCCGGTCTTCTTGTCTCCCCCAGATGCCCCAGGACCACCACTCACTGGAGTTCCGGGGCAGCCCATCCGCGATGCTGACCGTCAGCGTTTTGCCTCCAGCTTTGAGGGCAGCCACATCACCCTGTCCTCTGGTGAAGGTGACAGTGCGTGTGCCACCACCGCCCCAACCCTCCTTCTTCACCCGAAACTGTAGTCTGGGAGGAGGAGAGGGGGCCGTGAGGGCCATGAAGCCATGGCCTATAGTGCTCTGTCCCCTCTCCCCATCCCTGTCCTTACGTGTCATGGAAGTTGAGGCGCAGCTTGCTGCGGGTCAGCTCCTCGTAGCGCTTGCACAGCAGGCTGACCAGCTCCGTCTTGAAGATGGACTCCAAGAAGTTGTCGGCATCTTTCTCGTGAAGGATGAAGAAATCATCCTGCCGGGTGCTGGGGGCAGCCCCAGGGGTGTCACGGGGGGTACAGACCCCCCATCAGGACAGGGGGGCCTCCCGAGGGGAGGATTGAATGGGGATTCTGTATCCCTGCGGCTTTGCCAGCAGTGGGGTTGGGGGGTACCAAAGGATGGGGATGGTTTGGGGGAACACACCTCAACGAGACACTGCTCACTGCCTGGATCTCCACCTTCTTCTTGAGCACCTCCTTGATCTGCCCCTTCTCGGGGCCTTTCTTCACCTTCTCCCTCCCGATCAGATAGAAGTACTTGGGGGTGAGGATGAAATCCCGCTTGATGGGCTGGAAAAGGTGGGCTCAGGAGGTGAGAGATGGTTGCTGAGGAGCAGAATGTCCCTCCCAAGGGATTTAGTTTCCCTGAATTTGATTTTTTCTCTTTGGATTGCCTTTGATTTTATTGCATTTGGGTTAGGGTTAGGACTTGGGTGAGGTTAGGGTTACAGTTAGGATTAGGGTTGCATTGTATTGCATTGTATTGGATTTCATTTCATTGCATTGCATTCCATTCTATCGCAATGGCCTTAGGGTTAGGATGAAGTTAGGGTTAGTGTTAGGTTTAGGGTTGCAACACAGCTTGGCCTGTCCCCTGCTCCTCTCACCTTGAACCTGCGGTCGTATTTCGTGATGGAGTCGGCGAAGTCGATTCGTTCCCTCTTGGCCAGGAATTGCCTCAGCTCCGGCCGTTCCTCCATGCCCAGGTAATCGCCCACAAAATTCCGGTTGATGCTGTTCCTCCGTCGCTCTTTGAAGTTGTAGAGGATGTTGGAGGCTGTGTGGGAACCAAAGCAATGTTGGTTGGGCATCACCATGAAACGCAGCAGTTGTCCCCAAAACTTTGTGTTGTGGGAGGGAGGGGTTCAGCTACTCTGTTTTCTCTTGGTTTTTCAACGTATGCTTGGGAGGGTTGGGAATTGCCTATGTTGGTGGATGGTTGGCCTTTTCTATCCCTCTGCAAACATCAACTCATCTCTTTTGCAGGCAGCAGAATGCATCCAGACAGTGAGGGGCAGTCCCACAGCTTCTTTAGGGCTGGAAACTGGAGCAAGAAACCCCCTCCCTCCTCTAGGTGTAGGAAAAGAATCTGGGTATCTCCATGTATCTCTCCTAGGGACATGGTTAGTGGGCATGGTGGCAATATGTTTTTGGCTGGACATGGTAATCTCAGAGGTCTTTTCCAATCTTAATGATTCTATGAGTGAACAGGTGGTGATGGGTTGATGGTTGGACTGATGACCATGGAGTTCTTTTCCAGCTTTAACAATTCTGTGATCCTATAAATGTCCCTCATCACTGTGCCATGCTACAGCTGTAATTAGGAGCAGGGCTGTCCCTGGCCAAGGGCACCCTTTGAAGGACACTGGTCATCACAGCCTTACCCTCCTCCCGCATCTGCTCATACTTCCGGATGGCGATGTGCCGACGCCAGGCCTTCTGGATCACCCGTGCGAAGCCGTCAAATTTCCTCTCCCTCATCTCCTCCAGGAGGAAGAGCTGCGGGATGGGGGCAGGTGGATGCAGAGCCTTGGGCAGGGTCCAACCCCTGTGTTGCTTGACCCTGTGCTGAACTGCCCACCGTGCCTCCATCACTCACCGACTCGGGGTTCTTGACGAACACCTTGCTCCGACCCATCTGGTACTGGTCTGGGTCCATGTTGACGGAGCGCAGCAAGTGCTGCACGCCTTGCCTCTCATCCCCACGCCACGATGGCCACGTCTCAGGGGTGAGGATGGCGTAGCTGTCAGCAGAGGGGCTGTGAGTGCTGGCCGAGCCATGGATCCCTTCCATGCAGCCCCCCGTCCCCTCACCGTTGCAGGAATTTGTGGAAAATTCGGCGGTAGGCAAAACCTGCCCGGCGCACGCGGATGTTCTCCTTCAGTCCCAGGTACTCCACTTGGTGCTTCACCCTGCGGGGTGCACACGATGGCACAGCTCTACCCATCCCCATAGCTCTGTGCCCATGCATGCTGTGGGGTGGAGCCCTACAGGGATGCTCACGCAGAGAGAGATGTGTCCTCACACTCCCCTTGTGCTCCCCTGGCACAGCAGGACCAGAGCCTTTTGGAAGACAGCCACCACTCCAGCACCAGCTGCTGTCCCCCTACCCCCCTCTGTTACCTGCTTTCCTCCCAGTCCCGTGGTTTCTTGGTCTCGTTGGGCTTGATGCAGCGGATGTAGTGTGGCGTGCACTTCATTAACGTGTTCACCAGGTCGTTTGCCTGCTTCTGTTGCAAAGATTGACCCCTGGAGCGTTAAAGGTGGCAGTGGGAGCCCAGCAGCCCCCAGCTGCCTTCCTGCAGACACCAGGACCCACCTTGATTTTGGAGCCTGCAGTGGTTGGGCGGCCCTTTTTGTCAGCATCGAGCTTTTCTGGGAAAAGCATCCGGATGAAAGCACTGAAAAGCAAAGGAGAGAGAGCCCCCAGGTGAGAGCTGCTGGGTGGGTGGCACCCTGCCCTGTATGCCCTGTGCCGAGCCCTGCATGCCCCACATGCTCCATGGGGTGATGCTGAGCACCAGTTCCAGTAGGGACAGAACCAGCAAAGCGTTATGGATGGGTTTTGAGGATGCTGCCCATCTCTTGTGAGGGGTGGCCCAGGGAATCACTGCACTGCTCAGACTCACTATTCGCTGCTCTGCATCAGCTCAATCAGATCAGTGAAGAGCACATCCCGGTTGCGCTCGCAGAAACCGTTCACATCATAGGAGACCTGGGGGCAGGAGGGAGCTCAGAATGTGGGATGCTGGAGCTGAAGATGTTGGGTACCAAGTTCAGGGTGCAGGATGTGGGGTGCTGGGTGCGGGCTGCGGGCTGCAGGGTGCCGCACCTTGCCTGCATAGTGGTGGATGACGAAGCCTGAGTTCCAGCTGTTGAAGTGCTCGTGGGTCCCCACAGCTGCCTGCAGCTTCTGCAGCAGGGTCTGGTCCGCACCCTCGCCGGTGGCGTGCATAGTGGCACAGACGTCATCCAGGACACTCATGATCCCAGGCGGGTTCTGGAAGAGGGAAAGCAAAGCTAGGGCTGACCAAAGGCTGTAGGCAGGGCTCAGTCCTGCACCTGGCTGCAGACAGCTGTTCTGTGCTGCTCAAAGCAGCTTTGCACTGAACTATAATTTGGATGCAAGACATGGAGCTGCTGTTCCCTGGGGGTGCACCCAGCAGGGCTGGTCCTTGCTCCTCACTCACCAGTTTGTTCTCTATCAGGTCGCACACCACCTTGTTGTTGAAGTATTGAATCTGGGTCCACTTGATGCCCTCCTGCACATACTCCTCCTGAGGGAGCAACAGGAGAGCTGGAAGGGCTCCGTCTCTATGCCCATGGGACATGTACAGGGTGGGGGAATTGGGATTTCAGCCTCCCCATACTTGCTCTGCCTTCAGGGTGAGCTCTATGAAGATCTGCTGCAGCTTCTCGTTCACAAAGTTAATGCAGAACTGCTCAAAACCATTTTTCTACAAAACAATAGAAAAAGATGGGCTTGAGTTATCTTCTACATCAAGGTGACCCCAAACAGAAGTACTACTCCAGGTCCCCTTCTCTGGAGCAGGGCAGTCCTCAGCTGGGCTCCCACAGCAAGGCAGGACTCACCTGGAATATTTCAAAGCCATAGATGTCCAGCACTCCAATGCTGTACTCCTCATAGGGTTTCTGCATGGCCTTATTGATGGACTGCAGGAAAAGGACACCAGGATCCACTTCAAATGAATGGCAAACACCCCTATCCCATGGCCGTGCTCCTCCAACCCCGGGCACCCACCTCCACAAGGAAGTCAAAGACACGTGCGTAGAGCCCCTTGGCCAGGGCATCCCGTGTGTAGGCTGCCTGCTCCACGTTGAGGGTGACGGTGATGGACTCGGAGCGGCCGCCCCACTTGCTGTCCATCTTGCGGCTGGTGATCTTGTCGTTGAGGCGGTCATGGTCGATGCCCAGCAGGTAGGCAGGGAAGGCCAGAGCTGGGCAGAGGGGGTCAGGGCTTCCTGCAACCCCCCCTACATGATGTTTCCCCCATCCCACCAAACACAATGGGGCCAACAATTGGGCAGTTCTGCTTGATGTGGGACAAGAACTGTGCCCAGTGCTCCAGATGTGGCCTCCCCTGGACAGAGCAAAGGTGAGAATAATCTCAATTTCCCTGCTGGCCACATTCTTCCCAATGCAACCAGGGTCCCTTCTTGGCCACCACAGCGCACGGGTGGCTGATGGTCAACCTACAGTCAATCACTGGTCAACCATTTGTCAACTGTTGGTCAACTGTTGTTCAGTCATTGCTCAACAGTTGATCAACTGTTGGTCAACAAGGACACCTAAGTCCATCTCTGCAGAGCACCATTCCAGCAGTTCAGCCCCTAACCTGCAGTGATACATCAGATTTGGGAAAGGTACTGGTTCTACCTCTCTACTGGGTCAGTAGTGCTATGGAGAGGTTGTGATTTGTTGCCAAGGGTCTCTGTGGCACCTAGGCTTGCTCCCTGGAACAAGGAGGAGTTCAGCTACTCACAGTCAGCATTCTCCACCCGGGCATAGTTGCCCTCCTCCCGAAAGCTGATATTCCCCAGGTGTAGGATCCCAGCAACGATCTGCAGCACCAACTGCTGGTCCTCACCCCGGATGCCGATGACCTGCATGGCGTTCTGGGGGCACACAGGGGGTTGTCAGTCCCAGCTTGGCCTTTGACAGCTTTGGGAACCCTCCTGGGGGCACTCACCATGGTCTCAAGGAAATCACTGCGATCATCCGTGCCCTCCACCTGGTACGTGTCTGACTGGTTCAAGTAGTAGTAATAATCGGGGCTCATGATGCCCAGGTTCTGGCGCTGCTCTTGGGATGCCCCTTCAATGAGCTGGGGGAAATCAGGGGGGGATGTAGTCACCGCCCTATGGCCCTGCACCCAGCCGGCCCCGCTGCCCCATACCTGGTAGTAGACATGGAAGTTCCTCTCATGCTCATTCTGGCTCACCACCCGTGACTTCTCCAGCAGGAAGTTGGAGATCTTCCCCCCGTCGGGCTCTCCGCCCCGGCTGAACTGGATCTCAAAGTACTTCCCCTATGTGGGGATAGAGCTGTCAGTGCATCCCTGTGGACAAATCCTGTCCGTGACACCGCATGGTGCCAGCAGGCAGCACGCTCTGTGCCAGCCCTGATGACTTACAAAGCGGCTCGAGTTGTTGTTGCGGACAGTTTTGGCGTTGCCAAAGGCTTCCAGCAGTGGGTTGGATTGCAAGATGATGTCCTTCACGTGCTGGTGGCCAGAGCAGGGCATGAAGGTGAGCAGGACCACGTGCCTGCACTCACTGCAGCTGCCCCAAGGGGCTGGGGATGGAGCCGAGACCCCGACACTTGTAGCTGCTCTATGCAGGGATTGGGGAGCAGAGATGTCGGGAGGAGAAGCGATGGGTACACGGTGGGAATCAGACTTACCTGCACCTTTTCACCACCCCCGGACACTTTGGAGATGTAGCCCATGATGTATTTGGCTGCCACTGTTTTCCCAGCACCACTTTCTCCACTGTGCAAATGTCAAAAACAGAGGAGAGGTGAAATGGGGGCCTGTGGGGTGATCTCTTGGGATGCTGGGGGCTCTGGGACAGGGACAGGGCTGCGTGAGGAGCTGCAGCAGGAGGTGCTGGATTTTGGAGGGAGGGCTGAAGGGGAAGTTTTAGCCTTGCCCCATTTCCTCACCCCTTCCTTGCAACACTCAGCCGGAAAAGTGCATTGCACAAAGCTCAGTCCCCAGCTGGGAGCACAGCCCCCAGAACTGCACTGGGCTGCAGCCATCCCTCGTCCTGTGTTTGCCTGGGGCACCCCAAGTGCTGGGGAAGGGTATTGGGGCACCCAGTCACCCCCTACCTGATGATGACACACTGGTTCTCCCCATCGATCAGCATGTTTCGGTACATGTTGTCCGTCAGGGCGTAGATGTGGGGGGGATTTTCATACTGAGCCTAAAACAAGGGTGTAAGGGTGGTGATGCTGGGATCTCCTTAACTCCGCTCATGTGTGCAGAAGGCAGCAGCACAGTGCCAGGTGGTTGCTTTAGTACCCCGCACTTGTGGAAGAGCATAGGGCAGAACTAAGCACCAAGGTATGGTTTTAAGTCACACTTTGGTGTGCACTGTGAGCTGAGTTTCCTTTGTGTACTCACATTTCTTACAAACTCCCCATTTGGGAGCACTGACCCCTGCAATACCCAAAGCTCATGGGAAAATCCCAAGTGCTTGCATGCAAATGCACCAAATTAATGCTAATGAACCCCTGTGAGCCCCTTGCCAGCCCTGCAGCCTCACCGCCCCCTGGTACATCTCAATCTCCCGGTCGGTGAAATATGGCATCTGCTTGAAGGGGTTGACAGAGATGAGCACTGGTCCGATGTAGGTCTGGGCAGCAGGTCAAGGTCAGTGCATCCTCTCCCATGTCCCATGTCCCACATCCTATGTCCCATGCCCTGTATCCCATGTCCCATGCCCTGTATCCCATGTCCCATGTTCCCCTTCCTGCCCACAGCATCAGCAATGGGTGCCAGGGGGTCTCAGCCCTCTTCCAGACATAGCACCAGGATTGTCACAAGGGGTTCAGCTTAGGACCTGGTGCTCATTCAGCCTTTTGGTCTGCATGCAGCATCCCCAAAGTGTACGGGTTGGAGCTGTGCCTGGAGGTGATGCAGTGGTGGGTGGGGATGAGGTGCCCCTGGGTGGATGCTGGGGATGTAGTCTGTGTGGGGCTGATGTCCTTTTTTCAGGGGAGAACTTCAGGGTGGTTTTTTTTTTTTGGGAAATGCAGAAGCGTGGGGCATTGAGTCACAGCTGGAGGGGGGCGAAAAAAGGAAGAAAGAGACTGCGTGGGGTATTTTTTCCTCCTCCTCCAAAAAAAGCCAACCCCAAACCCAACCCCCAAACACATTTAAAGTCCCAGGGCTGCTGACGGAATGGGCAGCGAGCTGCGTCACCTCCAGCCAGGGCTGAGCATAGCCTTGTAAGGCCAGAGCTGAGACTGGGGGAAACCACAACTGCAGAGAATGCTCCACACCCCAGCTCCTGCCATGTCCCATTCTGCAGCCACAGAGCCTCTCCTCTGCCCCTGGAGCTGAGGATTGAGTACAGTGGGGCCATGCAGCTGGGTGCTGAGCTGGCTGTGAACCCAAGCAGGTGCTGGGTTGGGTTCCCAGCCAGGGACAGTTCCCCATCCTCAAGGACCCTGAGAGCCTCCAGATCTCGTGCTCATTGCTCAGCAGTGTCACCTCTGTGACAGCCCGTTACCACAAATGCTGGGGGACAACACGTAAGGGACAGGGGCTTTGCATCCTACACGGGCTCAGTGGTGTCCCATCTACATGCACGCTCCCACTCCATCCAGGGTTTGCTTGGGTCTGCAGCTGGTGCAGAACAACTGGTGGGCGTCCATGCAGTTTGGGCAACAGCAGGAGGGGATGATGTCAGTGATGATGGAATCATGGAATAGCTTAGGTTGGAATGGACCTCAAATCCCACCAGATCAGGCTGCCCAAGGTTCCATACAGCCTGGCCATGTGTACCTCCAGGGATGGGGCACTCACAGCTCTCTGGGCACCCTGGACCAGTGCCAAGGATGATGCCAGAACCTCTGAACATAAAACAGTGGGATCACGCTGCTGCTGATACTAAGGGGTCTTTCCCCTGGGTAGCAGTGATGCACATCTGCTGCACCAGCTCTAAAGGGCTGCCACCACCACCTGCATCCCCCTGGCTGATCCTGACCCCAACCCCATGCATGGATGGACATGGACACGCTGTGGGTGTTGGCGAAGTCTTGGAGCACAGTCCCATTTTTCCTCATCCCCCACTCTGGGAAGGATACGAAGATGTAATCATCCATAAAGCGCTTCTTGAGATTCTCCACGATGGCTTCCTCGGAGATCTTGGCCAGCAGCACCATGTCATCCACACCGCTCTGCTTGACATTGTGGCTCTGCCAGTGGAAGCGTTCCTTGCTGCCCTGCAGGGAAAGGCACAGAGTTTTGTAGCAGGATACAGCCCCAAAACTGCTGGTACCCAAATGGGCCAAATGGCAGCAGCATCAACCATGGAATCCCAAGAACCTGCTTTCCTGCTGCCCCAAATTGCCCCTACATTGTCCTCATGGGTAGCAGAAGGGAAAAACAGAGCTGCAATTTAAGCCATCATGGGGCTACACACAGCCTGGGGTGGGGTGGGATCACACTGTGCACAAAGAAACCCCTCAAAGGGTCCTCATCCCAGGAGAGGACCAGAGCTGGTCCATGGCCACCAGCCCCGGTTCCGCTTTCACCCTAATGCTCCCAGAGCTGATTTCACTTCTCCCCTATCAGCCCCAGCCTCTTACTCTTTCCATTTCCCTTTTCTTCTCTTCCCCTTTTGTTTCATTGTCCTGCTCATTCTCAAGCTCTCAGACCAGGGGACCCCACTGCCTTTGCTGCTCCAGCTCCACCCTTGGGGGCACAACCCAGCAGCATTAGGAAGGGGCACAGAAGGAACCTCGTAGAGCTTGGTGGCACCAGGCTGCTCCCACTGATTCCTCCATTCCTGGGATCTGCAGCCCTAGGCACAGTGCGTCTGTTCCATGCAAAATCTCAGTACCCAGCAACTCTGTGAATGACTGAAGGGCTTTTGGCTCCCATGTCCCAGTGCCTTCAGTTGGGATGCATGGACCTGGGTGGGATCAGGGCTGCTCACGCCGCTTCTCTTTCTCCTCTAGTTGTTTAGTTGTTTTTTTTTTTTTTTGGTCTTTTTTGTCTCCTCCTCCTCCCCTCCATGAAAAAACACAGGGGGCACAGTCCAAGCATTGTCTCCCACAGTTCTGCTGGTGATCCCAACCACGAGGACACCGATTCCTTCCCTACCCACAGCCTCCATCACCCGGGTCTCCTTGTGCAGTCACCCTGCTCTCACACCGCCATTTCCGGCACAGAATTAAGGCAAAAACAGGCATTTCCTGGTCTGCGGTTCAGAGCTTTTGAGCTCACACCAGGAGCTTCTCCTTCCTTGGGCACAGATCAGGGGCTTTCCTGGCTCAGCCTGGTGCCAGATGCAGCATGGCTGCAGGAAAAGCATCAGCTCACTTTGAATGAAGGGTTTGTCAGCAGGGTCATGGGTGGTTCCACCTCATTTCTGGCTTTCCTCCGTGCATCCCAAGAGGTGAAGGGTTTTGTGATGCTGCAGTTTGCTCCGCCAGGGGAGTAGCCTTGCGGGAGGGGGAGGTGGTTGGTCTCCGAAGCACTGTTGGACACTGCTTGATCTCACTGCTCAGTGAGCCCCAGGGATGGGTGATGGGCTTGGGTGGAGTCCCGATGGGAAGCAAAGCGTTGTGCAGGGCAACAGTTGAACTGCTCTGAGGTTTGGGCCAGTCCCTCCACTACCACTGGCCAAAGCAAGGGGTGAGAGCAGGGATGTGACAACCACCTGCCTGGATGGGCTGGGACCAGACACCTCTCTGAGCCACTCCGTCCTTGAGCCAAGCAGGAGCATCTTAAGCATCACCTGGACCAGGCATCCCTTTGCAGCCATTCTGTGCACAGCCCCATGCACAGGTGGGTGTAGAGGCCACCAGGACTCTCCTTGCAGCAGCGTGGGGACTGTCCCTGTATGAGCATGGGTGCACCCGGTGACCCTGGAGCACTGAGCGTGGGGAGTGGCCCTGCAGCAGTTATCACAAACTGTTGCTTGTTTTTCTTCAAAGCTCAGGTATGAACCACCAGAAATAATCCTGTGAGCTCCGGATGCAGAGCAGCCCAAGGTGGCACCTTGAGATAGGCGAGGGCTGATGCAGCCACCACCTCTGAAACCACAGGAAGCCTCAGAAAAGAGCGGCACAAAGCGCTGCATCACCACCAGCAGCCTGCTCCAAGGCACCAACATCTAGGGATGGGGCATTACCCCAGTGTTTTGGGGCTGGAACTGGGCAGAGAGAGGAGATACAGCCCCACAGCTCCTTATGGAGACACAAAATGTCTCCACAGGCACAGAGGGGACAGTGTGTCTCATGGGGACAATGTTGCAGTGGCCTTGCAGAGGTGGCAGCTCCAAAGCAGTATTGCTGCAGGCAGGATGCTGTGCTGCACCTCAGCCACTGTCCCTCAGTTCCTGGCTGGTGAGAAGTGATGCTCGGGGACAGTGTCATGCAGAGATATGCAGGGAGCAGAGCTGTGGACTGGAGGATGTGGCTGCGGCCGTGCTGTGCAGCCACTTGCTGTGTGTCTGAGCATCATCTTTGTTCTGAGAGCCTCCATTGTCATCTTCATCCTCCAGATCAACTTCCAGCTCTGGCCGCTGTCCTTGCAGCAGCCCCAGGGTGTGAGTTAAGGCCCTGAGCATCCACTATGTCCCCCCACTCAAGCACAGGGACACCAGCAACCCTCACCCCACCCATGTGCTCTGCCTCTGCCCTGAGCTCTGAAACCAGAAGTGCTGGTGGGAAGCTGGGCTGGGAGGAACACAGGGATTCCCCTGCTGAACTGAACTGTGCTGAACTGAGCTCACCACCTGCTTGCCCTCCATCCTGCTTGAGTCAGTGCTCCCAGCATCAGCTCAGCACCAGCCCTGCACCAACCCTTCTCCAGTCCTGCACCAATCCTGCACTGAGAACTCATCACCATCTGCTCCCCTGCACCCAGCCCCAGCTCTGCTCCTTCTCCTTAAGCCTGGATGTCTCTGTCCCCTCTCCACCAGGGACACACTGGCATCTCCAAGCAGCAGTGAGGGACCCAGGTGGGTGCAAAGAGGGACAGTGCTGGGACAGAGTGAAGCACCCGGGGGAGGGGTGGGGGCAGGCAGCTCACTAAGGATCCCTCTGGCACTCACCATGGTGTCCCTGTGTCCTGTCCCTGGAAACGGGGCATCCGTGGCTGCTGTCACCGAGGGCCAAAGTCCATCACTCTGGGCTTCTCTTTCGTGTTTCTGTTGCAACTACAGACTGCAACTCAGTTTTTTCCTCCTCCCACTTCCTCATTTAGGGCCCTTTTTCTGGGTGGGGGAGAGGAGGAGGGCGTCTCCCTGCTGCTGGAGGGCCTTGGGGTGGCCCTGCCCAGTGTGTCCCCAGTGCCACTGCCTGTGGGTTCTGAGGTCACCATACGGGATGTGGGTGGTGCTGAGGGATGCTGTCTGGATCCAGGATGCTCAGGGCCCCTGCAGAAACTTTTCTCCCACTGTGGCGTACTGTGTGATGTGTCTGTTTTGGGAGGATGCTCTACTCCAAGGCAGATTTAGCAGCGAGATGCTTTGGGTTGTTGCTTCTTTTTTGTAGGTCTTTTGGATCAGATGGACCACAAATGAGGAGCACTTTGCCCAAAGCCATTTTAGAACCCTCCCTGGCTGCAGAGTGTGGGGGATGAGAGCAGGGCTGTCTGCCATCCCAGATCCCCTGCATTGCACTGCTTCATGCCTCAGGAGGCAGGAATGGGAACTGGGAAATGCCATTAAAATTGTCACTGTGGGAAGGATAAATGCTGGGGCCATAGCTGAAATCTGCTCAGCTGGGCACCAACACAGCATCCCCCTGCCCTCTGCTCCATTACCCACTCTTATTCCATCTCTTGCACTGCCAGTTCCTGAAAGAAAACTCTAAAATCCCAAACCAGCCTTAGTGATCTCCTTCATGCCTTGGGGTCTGCCAAGGAGAAGTTGGTTCCTTCATATCATGCAGCAGCTCTGGGCAAACCCCCAAACCTGATGTGGTCCCTTGGGGTGCAGGGAACCCCTTAGAACCTCTTTTTCTGCACAAATCCCTCTTCCAGCATCAGCAAAGCAGCATCACAGCTGTGTGGGGGGGGGGTGACTGCCCAAGACTGAGGCTTTCCAGTGGAGAAATAACACTGGGACCAGAAGCTGCACCTGGGATCGTAGCTACTCCTTTATTATAAATCATGCCGTTACGTCACTCCTCCTCAGAGTTAGTATTTTAAACATTTTTTTTTTTTCATTATATATATCTATATAAAAAGGTGAAAACACTCCCTCCCAAAACGTCAGAATGGAGCTTTGCACTGGGAAGGAAGACAAACCCACGCCCGCTCGCCAGCCAAAGGGGATTGCTGAGCACCAGAAAAGCTGCAATCAGCTCCGAGCAGGGAAAAATACAGACAGGAGAGGAACACATCAGGGCTGGAGGGGTCTCCTCTGGGAAAAGGGGCTGACCCTGCACCCTGCACCCTGAGGATGACCTCCATGGAGAACAGAGCATGGCCTGGGACAAGGTTTCTCCTCTTTGTGATGCAGAAAGGCCCCAAAATAATACTAGTACCAAGAAGCACATGCTTGGTACATCGCAAATTCTAATCTTCTCCTGCAGACTATTGTGGCCTGTGGAGATGGGTGGGTTTGGCCAGGAGGAGGGGATCTGGAAGAATGTTAACCTGCTCTCTTCCCATGGCTGGAGGTCTCCTGGGGGTGGCATTGGGACTGGCACCCTGAGGGCACGCAGTGAGATGCCGGTGGAGGCAGAGCACCATTGAGGGCAAAGCACCTTTGGAGGCAAAGCACACTTAGAGGGAAAGCGCCTTTGGAGGCCACGGCATTCTCTGGGGAGAACCCAGCCGGGGCCGGGCACAGATTGGTCCCACTTCATGGCTTGGCCATGGGGACACTGTGGCCATGAGTTCTCCTCCTGTATCCTCCCTGGCTTTGCTTCTTGCAGCCCAGCACATCCTCAACTCCCCATAAGGGATCGTGCAACCCCGAGCACGCCTCAGCCCTGACAGCTTGTGCTTTGAGGTGCCTCCAGAATCAAGAAATAGTCATAATAGTGACAAGGGCTTTTAGGAAAAATAGAGGGAAGCCCCAGTTGAAGTAGGCTGTTAAGAGAGTTGGAAGAACTCCCTCTCCCAGTTAAACTGGTGTCACTGCTTCGCTCACTGTTCTCCATCACCTTCTGCAGGTCCCAAGGTGATGGGGCGCAAATGACGAAGCCAACAGCCCTGCTCCCACCCTGCACCCCAAGGCAGCTCATCTCCATCCAGCACCCAGAAGCACATCACCCGTGGCACCTGAAAACTCGTCCCCGTGTCCCCAGCCCTCGGGATGTGGGAACTTCGGTACCTGCAGGACCTGGGTCCGCTACGAAATAAATAACAGTCTCAGAATTTCAAGTAATGTCCCTGCTGCCGCGCTCTGCCCAGCTTCTCCCTCTCCCACCACGTTGACCTGCTCCTCTCGCGCTTGGCCATGGTCTCTGCAGCAGCCAGCAGTGGTTTAACTGGGATCCTGCCGTTGGGATGCTCGGGGACGAAAGGTGCGTGTCTTTGGGGGACAGGTGGGGTGACGCCGGCTCCCTCTGGAAGCACGACCAGTGTCTGTCTTGGACCCAGGGGAAGGTTCCTGGGGTGAGAGGAAGGGCCTGGCTCGGTGGCCCTGTGGCACACCTCTTGCCTTCCAGTTTTCCCGTGGGGTCACCGTGTTCCTAGTGCCCCTGGCATGTTTTACAGCACATCTGTCGGAAGTAGGTCCGGCTGCAGAACTTGAACTTCAGGACAAGCGGGCAGTAGGCCACCTTGTTCACATCCTTGCATTCTGGATGGGTGACAAAATGGAGTGGAGTTACAGATGAGCCCAGGACGAGGAGCCCTGTGGGGTGGCTTTTACCATTCCCCCTCAAGCTCCTGCAGCCCAGCTCCCATGGGCTGTTTGCTATGGAGCAGCAGGAAGTGTTGGTGCTGAGAAAGATAACTCTCTCTGTTACTTCACCAACCAACCATGGTCATGGCGACCAGTTTGGCCGTGGCCTACAGGGGACAACGTTGAGTGTGCCCCATAGCCTCCCCCCACTGCACCCAGAGCTGTGCTCCTGTACCCTGTGGCTTTGAAGCTGGTGGGGCTCAGAGCTTTCCCCAGTCCCACTGCTTCCCTTACCTTCAGGGTTGTCTGTGGGTCCTGACTCACACTTGGTCTCACACTGCTGCATGCCAGGGGGCTGCAGGGTCTCCAGGCAGTCGCTGGAGGGCTGCCCGGTGTGAGCCAGGCATTGGACGGATCGTCGCTGCTGGCCAAGGCCACAATGTGCAGAGCACTGCCGGGGAAGAACACAACACTGTGATGTGGGGGAAGAGGGCACAGCAGCTCCCAGGAGGTGCAAGGGGTGCTTGAAGCAATTGTTCCTTCCCTTGGCAGCAGTGGCACAGCTGAGAGCTCCAGTCCTGCTTCCCAGAATCTTGATCCAAGGCTCCAGGGTTCTCTGGAAGAGTCTGTCCGTGCAGCCTTGACCCACTACCCCTTCCCAGCCCTCCTGTGCTCCCAAGTCAAAAGGGATGCCAGCATTGCCATGCTGGAGGGAACGATGGTAACCTCACTTGCAGCCATTCCAGCACACCGTTGTGTCCCAGGGATGAGCTGTGTCCCACACAGGGACAGCTGAGCTTACAGTGACCGCCAGGTGTCCTTGTTGTTGCACACACACTGAATTGTGCCCAGACATCTGCTGTGCTGCTGCCATGTCCCAGCTATGGTCATACTGTCCCAAGGTGCCCCCTTCAGCCTATAGGTTGGCTGGGGGGGTGCTGGTACATTTGGGGCTCAGTCTTTGACAGTGGGTTTGTGCCTGCTCCATGTGCACACAGAACAAGGGATGTCTGTGTCCCAGGGTCACTGAGCTCTCTCTGATGACACTGTGTAGTCCTCAGGATGTGAATGAGGGGTGGGCAGCCACCCAGCCCCACTGCCACAGCAGGACACCCCTCCTTGTTGGGTAGCAGTGGGGTTTGAAGCCATAGATCTAAGGGATTATGGGCAAGCCAGGGGGGGTTTCAGAAGTTTGCAGAACGTGCCATGTGGAGGTGGCACTTGACCCCTTCATTATTATTATTTTAAATTTTTATTATTTTTAATTTTATTTTAACCCACATTCACCTTTTGTGCTACAGAGCAGCTGGAACGCTCAGTCTCTACCTGGCTGGAGGGGAGAGAGCACTGCCAACCTGGCAGGGGACACTCAGAAATTCATGGCACATTCTGCAAATGCCTCAGGGCATCCCTCCAGCAGGCAGAGAGCCAGCAGGGCTGGGAGATGTGGGGACAACTCTATGTCACACTGACATGTTGACAGCCATGCCACCAAGGGTGCAGGTAAAAGGCTCACGTGGGATTTGTGGGGATAGGGGGGGAGCATCCATACCTCTCCCCACTCGCCAGTCACCCAGCGTGGGGGTGGGCAGCGTCGCAGGTTGCACCTCATGCTGGTAGGGGGTTTGGAGCCCTCGGGGCACTGGGAGGTGGGCAGTGTTGCACTGTGGTCGCCGCTCTTGCACAGTACGATGCGGTGGCGGAAACCTGGCCCACAGCTTGGGGTGCACTGCAGGGAGGAGACATGAGTGCAATTAAGACGTGCAACAAGGAGCAGAGAGAGTGGTAGCACTGCCCACCAATGCTCCTGTCTGCTAAACTGCAAGAGGACAACTCTTCATGTTACTCTCTCCATGGGCAGCATCACCAGTGGTGATGGGTGGTGATGCACTGGAACAGGTTGCCCAAGGAGGCTGTGGATGCCCCATCCCTGCAGGCATTCAAGGCCTGGCTGGATGTGGCTCTGGGCAGCTTGGTCGGGTGGTTGGTAATCCTGCACATAGCAGGGGGTTGGAACTGGATGAGCATTGTGCTCCTTTGCAACCCAGGCCATTCTATGATTCTATGGTTCTACCCCAGTGACTTACACCATCCTACATCCTTGGGCTGCTGAGAGCAGTGGATGAGCACTTACCTCAGACCAGTCCAGGGCAACCCATTCTGGAGGGCACGTCTGGTTATTGCAAGGCTCCAGCATCTTTGGCCGTGGTTGGGTGCAGGAGGCATCATCCAAAGTCTTCTCTTCGGTGGCGGAGATCTTACGCTTGCAAAAGACACTGCGTGTACGGACGCCTTCATTGCAACTTCGGCTGCATTCGGACCAGTTCCCAATCACCCAGCTGGGGATAGAGAGAAAAGCAAAGATGGAAAGGGCACAAAGCAGACATCTCCCCAGGCAGCATCACCCTTAGGGACTGTAGCAGAGGACTGTAACTTGGGAGAGGAGAGGATTTCACCTTCTTTCATCCATGCTCCCTCCACCTGTGGTACTCACGCAGGGGCACACGGCTCGGTGTTGCACGGCCTCTGCCGCTCCAGCATTTTGGTTTCAGGGCTACAGAAATGGTTGGAGACTGTTGAGCTGTCGGAGAGTTTCCTGCACACGACAGATTGGATCTGGCTGCCTGCCGAGAGAAGGAGGCAATGGGGTGAGACCAAGGCTGAGGATTGAGCTGAGCCAGGATGCAGGCACCGCCTCATGGCTCTGCCACTTGCTGCACCTTATCAACCTGGAACACGTTTCTCTATTCCTAACCAAAGCCTCCTTTGCTTCCAGCATCTCCAAGAGGACTGTGTGGGCAGCATCCAGCTTGTGGACGAGGTTGGAACTAAATAATCTTTAGGGTCCATTTCAACCTAAGCCATTCTACGCTTCAATGATATTGCCCTCAAAAATCCTAAACTTTTGTCTTTTGACACCATTCAGGAAGGACTAGGGGGCACAGTTGGCAGAGGAGATGGAAACATCAGCCTCAGTCGGTGTCTAGTAAAGAAGAGCAGGTTAGGGGCCTTAGTTTTAAGCAGGAAACATTATTAGGCTTTGCTTTTCAAAGGCTCTCCATTCTCACTCTCATCCAGGCTCTCCATAGCCATGGAGATGGACTACACGACCTTCAGAGGTCCCTTCCAACTCAAACAATTCTACAAAAAGACCTGGTGCAAACCCTTGTGTCAGCCCCCATGAGAAGCAGCCCAAGGGATCCAAGGGAAAGCTTCCCTCTGCTGACACCAGGTCAAATCTCACCTCCTGCACACAGCACTGAGCACTTGGTCCACGGGGTGTAGTGCCATGAGTACTGGTTGGACGCATCTCTGCTGATGGGAGCATTGAACTTGTACCGGATCCCCTGCAGCTCTGTCCTCACAAGGACCTGTGGAGAACACATCCGTGCCACAGAATCCAGCACAGCTGTGGCTGTTCTGATGGTGACCCTAAGCCCCAGTATCTTGTCTGGAATTCAGGGTGGCTAAAGTCTCTTCCCTTCCCTCTTTCATCCCCTTCCGTCATGGACATAGCAGCCACCAGAGGTGACATTGGAACAGGCACGAAGGTGACATGATCAGAGAACAAGATCCTATGCACTCTCAAAATGAGTATTTCCATATCTTGGCAGATCAAGGGATGGAGACCTGAGAATTCAGTGCAATTTATCTTTGATTCTTGTGCCCCTTTTACACCGAGCAGCAAGGATAGGGGCTGGTTATCTCTAATTCCCATGTAGACACCACAAAGTCCCTTTAGACAAGGTCTGGTGGGGGCACAAAGGAATGTGCTGTTACCAACCATGACAAAGAGGGTGACATTGGTGGGCCCCAGGGCCTCCAGGGACTCAGGCTCATCTGGGGATCTCCTGTAGTGGAAGGTGGTGCCCGCAATGTCGAAGCGTCGCGGTGGATCGATGGAGAGCTTCCCGTTGATGTAGTAGTCACCAGCATCACCTCTCAATGCTGCCAGGACAAGGGAGCCAGAGTTAGCAGGAAGGGAAGGGAAGGGAAGGGAAGGGAAGGGAAGGGGAAGGAAAAGGGAAGGGAAGGGAAGGGAAGGGAAGGGAAGGGAAGGGAAGGGAAGGGAAGGGAAGGGAAGGGAAGGGAAGGGAAGGGAAGGGAAGGGAAGGGAAGGGAAGGGAAGGGAAGGGAAGGGAAGGGAAGGAAGGGAAGGGAAGAAGAATTAAACTTGGGAAAGACCACTAAGATTATCCAGTCCAACAACCAACCCATCACCAAGCCCACTAACCCATTTCCCTCAGTGCCACATCTCCATGGTTCTTGAACATCTCCAGGGATGGTGACCCCACCACTCTACTGAGCAGCTTGTTTCAAAGCCTGCCCACTCCTTCAGAGAAGAGATTGTTCCTATCATCCAACCTGAAACTCTCTTGGTGCAACTTAAGACCATTATCTCTTATCCTATATGTACCCATATCCACACACACCCAACATCCAAAATCTCATCTGCCAGGCTCAGAGCGTTGTTATGTGGGAGGATAAATATACTCAGCCTCATTTTCCACAGTGGGAACAGGTGGGATTCATAGAATCATTAAGGTTAGAAAAGACCTCTAAGATCATCTGGTCCAACCATCAAATGGTGCTGCAGGGAGCTGGACCAGCTGCCCGGGGCAGTGATGGAACACCTGGCACTGGAAAAAGCTGCGGCCAAGAAGGCAGGTTCAAATCCAGCAGTGCACACTGAGTCAGGGTTGCTGGAGAAGGCAAGCAGCCCGGCTGCGGTTGCTTATGGGAGGCACTAGAGGGAGACCGGCACTTGCCCACATTCCCATGCTCTGCCTCCAACGCATCTGTGTCCACATCTGCCTCACCCCTACCCTCACCGCTGACACTGCCATCATGCTCAGGGACAGAGAGGAAGTTCTGTAGTACTGAGGATAAAGGATGCTCCCTCTCTTCCCACCTGGGGTGCAGGGACAGTCCTTGGTGGCAGCAACAGAGAGATACGACTTGAGCTGTGCCTCCAGCACAAAGAAATCCAGCTTGAATGGACACGAGTCCTCAGTTTACCTGGAGCATCTCTGAGCCCAGAGAACTATCCTGAGGGGCACAGCCAGGGGACCCCACTGCCACCTTCCCCTGACCCAGCTCCAGGAGAGCTGTTGGGGGGAACTCAAGCACCTTGCCCACCCTTCTTTGATCGGCGCACATCACACAAAGGACAGAAAGGGAAGACAAGGGGAAAGAAAAAAGCCCATTGCAAAAAAAGCGAGCTGGAGCCTGGCTGGAAAATGAAGCCCGAGGAAAATGTGAGAAGGTCTATTTTTAATCCCCAGCCCAACATGCTGGCAGTGGGGGGAACGCCAAGGAGCTACAGGCAGTGCCACGTGGGGTGCAGGGTTTGCTCAGGGTTACACTGCTGTGTGGTGAGCACAAGATGGAGGCAGAGCTGCAGAGAGCTGTGGCTGACCCAGGACGAGAATCCCTGCTAGCAAACCCCACTGCCCTCCTATGTCCACGCCCCAAGCCAGGACCTCTGCTAACGACAGGGCTAAGGGCTAGTCAAGCAGTGGCCGGTTGGGATTTCAGCATCCCCCAGCCCTCCTCACCTAGGTAGTTGATGGAGAGGTTCAGCTCCCGAATGTCGATGTGGACGGAGCCCTTGGGGATCTGGATCACCTCCTCGTAACCTGTAAGACACCATGGGGTAATAAGCAGTGGGGCTCAGCCTACGAGCCCACAGCCAGCCTCATCCTATCAGCAGTGCATGTCATCTGTTACCTGGGGATTAAAACACAAAATGAGATGGTGGCAGAGCAGAGGTGCTTGTTTAGCCACCTTCTGCAATTAAACAGAATGGGAAAGGGGGCAGGAACTTGGAGCCAGGCACCTGGGTGCCAACTGTCATCAGAGGGGAGCGATGCACTCCTGCTTTCAGCCCTTCCCACTGTTTCCTTGGGGCGTCCTTCCCTGTCCCATGTGTCCCCAGGAGCTGGTGTCACCAACATGGCTATGGTGAGCCACGGGACCCCAGGGTGGGTGATGCTGGCTGCATGCTCCCTACCTCCCTCCGGCAGTGATTGGTTGAAGATGCCCTCGATGGTCTCACAGGAGCTGCCATCTCCCCCACACACACGGCACTTGTCTTCCTTGGCATCAGAGCCCAGAACACGGTCACAGCCCACATGCTGGGGAAGGAGCAGAGGGATATTAGCCATCCTGGTGGGGCCCTGAAGCCCACTGCCAACCTTAATCATGCTATGAATCTATTATTCAATCCTTTAACATCCCCCAGCTTGGATTGGTAGTGGGGGTTGCAGCAATCCAGATGCAGACCTTGCAGTTGGCTTTGTTGAACCACGTGAGGTTCTCCTGGGGGCACTGCTCGAGCCTGCCCAGGTCTCTCTGGATGGCATCGTGTCCCTCGGGCATGCCACCACACCAGTGTCATCTGTAACCACGCTGGCCCTGCCCTCACACTAAGCCTGTCCCACCTTGCATTCCCCATTGACGCAGATGTCGTTGGAGTCCTGCCGGCACGGCGTCCCATCCACCACGGCTGCAGCTCTCTCCGTGTAGAAGTTGAAGCCCTCGGCCAGGCAGTTGAGGGAACAGGCTTTCACCCCTCCTAAGAAAGATGCTGGGGTTTAAATGATGTCAAAGGAGAGAAAGAAAAGATGCAGAGAGGCAGACCTTGCCCTTGGCCTCCTCATGGTCTCATTCTGCTTGTTTCCCAGCTCCAGGTGCTCAGAATGACATCCCTGCCATGCAGAGGGACTCATGGCAATACCCAGACATTGTATGGACCAGTAGCAAGGTGAGACCCCCTGAACTGGACACCGAAACATGGTGATACACTTATCTTCCTGCCCATCCTAGGAAACATGGGTGGTATGTGACAGGGAAGGAAACAAACTGACCTGCTCTTATGTGGTGTCAGTCACTTCTGGGCACATTGCAAAGGCTATTGAGACCCTTCAGTCCATTTTACAGACAGGGAAGTTGAGGCAGCAGCTCATAAGCAATTTGTCCAGGATCACCCCAAAAGCTGGAACTGAACAGCCTATGTCCATCCTTAGTTCCAGAAGCTTTTATTTCTGTTCAGAACTGATGGGAATTGAGCCCTTCCCAGCAAAGAGGACTACAGCAAGGTGAGGAGGAAGGGGAAGGATGCTCAAGTTAGAGCTGAGCACCAGCTAAGGACCAAGAAGGCTGTGTCTGTGGATATTGCCTTATGGTGCTTGGGAACAGGACTGGTTAAGGAGGAAAGAAGCTGAGAGCAGAGAACTGAGCAGAGAAACTTCTTTTGTGCTCTCATTAGATTTTACTGAACTGGCCAAAGAGGACCCCAGCAGAGAGAAGCATCCCCAGGTCCTGGCAGTTTGCTCCTGTAGGCAGTGGAGGCGGTCATGAGCTGCCTGCCAGAGCTGGGAAGCCCCTACATTGCAGCAACCCAAATCTCTTAAATCTGCAAATCGTTATTGCACATCAAAGGGGCAGATGGAGGGGAAGGGTGGCCCAGCTGTGCCTGGAAGCACCAAAATGTGCTGGGGGGGGAAGGAAGAGTAAACTGGGGGGAGGGAGGAGCAGGAGGAGACAGGAGAGGGGAATTCAGCTGCTCGCAGGCATGCTGTGGAGCAGGATGCCTGGGCAATCCCCTGGAGAAGGTGCTCCATTGGCCCTTCCTATGGAAAACCAACTTCTGCTGCACCCTCACAGCACCAGAGCCACCACGGAAAGCAGTGAAGGTGTGACCCAGAAAACTCACAGAATTCCGTGCTCAGTGGAATGAGCAATCCAAGGTTCATAAGAGTGGGATCTGCTGTGGGTACCGACCTTTACCTGTTGTGTGCTGTGCTGTGCCTCCAGGGATATTTTGTTCCTCCTGCCTGCCCTGTCCCATAGTGGAATTAAAGCGCATTACAGTCTATGATGAGCAATCTCCTGTTTTCTGCAAGCCCCTGCTCCTCGCCAGCCCTCTCCCAACCCTGTAAGCCATTCCTCCCTCCCTTGGCTCTTGCATCCGCCAAGAGCAAAATGAATAACTAAGCGAATAAAACAAAATAAACAAACAATTAAAGCCGCATTCCATGAGGTATCTGCTGACTGCTGAGCTCTGAAAGGCTGAGCTCAGCACTTCTCGCTGGGGCTGCCTTTCGTTCCTGGGGTCTGGACTGCAGCACTGTTATAAATCACCACCAGGAAAGCACCGTGTGGCCCCATGGAGAACTCAACCTCAGTCCACAGTGTCTCTGTGGCTGACACCAGGCTTCAGTGGGTGGCTTGGTCCCATCCCAAAATGCCCATGGGACCGGTGCCCTGTGTGCCTGGGATGTTTCCCATCTGGGGAGGGACATCATTGTGAGCCTGATGGGTGAATGGCATCCTCACACCACTGTGTGCTTCAGCAGTGGGGTGGCTGCAGGGTGCCGTGGCTGAGCTCAGTTGGGGAAGAGGCTCAGCCAGAGTGGTGAATGTTTCCTGGTATATGGACATATGGCCCAAAACATCCTGCAGAGCAGAGGCATTACCAGCAGAAGATCAGGTGAGTGTCTGTGCTGCCACATCACTCACACTTGGGCAAAGAATTTGTTGGAGGGGGGGACCCCTTTAGTGCCACCATGATCCCAGCTCATCCAAGGGCCCAGCAAGAGCAGCCCATGCTGTTAACATCAGTAGCAACTGCTTGGTGCTGGGTCCCAGAAACAAGGAACACACCACTTCCAGTCCCTTACTTGTAATGCCTGCATTTCCTTCTCTGCACCCCTGCATGGGAAGACAGTGATGTCCTCTGACACCAAATAGTAAATGCCAAATAATGCAGCTCCTCATGACCATCACCCAAAGCCAACCTGGAGATTTGACATGAGGAACTCCCACATTCCTTCAAGGTGTGGCTGTGCCAACACTCACAGGCTCCTGGGAAGAGGATACATTTCATCACCTTATTTTATGGGAGGGGAAGCAGTGAGAGGAAGGGGCTAATTTGAAAGCCAAAGCAGAAATCATTTAGGGCCAGATTAAAATACAAAGGCTGATGTGCAACTGGGAAACCATCCCTTGGGCTCGGATCACTGGGGAAGAAAGAGGTCTGAGCAAGGGCAGCTCCAGCCGCAGGGTTATCTTCCACCTTGGCATCCATTGGGGTCTTTGTGTGACTGACTGCTTTGCAATTTTATTACATTCTTATTGATCCATCCCCTGCAGCCTCAGCACATCTGCTCCGGCTGCAGGAGCCCTGCTGGGAGGTGTGCTTATTTACACAGCTGTGAAGGATTTCCCCAGTCAAGTTCATTAACTACAAGAAGAAGACGCGCTGTTCTTTCTCATTATTAAGAGATTTCTGCCACAGAGGCCTCCACCCACCCCCTCTCCTTGCTGGACAGGCAGGACACATGGGGACTGACATTGGAAGGGGGGAATTCTGCAGGATCTCTTAGTTTGGATCCCTTCTGCTTGGGTAAGAGCTGAAGCTCTACCTGGTGGTGCAGATAGAGCTCTCCCCTTTGTCTCCTTCATCATGTACCAGGGTGAGTCCTGAACTAAACAGAATGGTACTTTGCATTGCTTTAGCAACTCGTTTTTTTTGTCTCTGTGTTTGTTCACTTGATAATTAAGAATCAGACTGAAGGAAAGCAGCTTAACAGCTCCCATACTGCTGGTTCTGCCAGAGAAAAGATGTTGAAGAGTAATTACACAGAGCTGAGTGATGCAGGATGGGGGCATGGCAGGACATCCTGGTGAGCAGCCTAGCAACCTGCAGCACACAGCTTACAGGACCTGTTCTCAAAGAGATGGTGGCCTACTGCCATCTCACTCACCTCCCCGGTATGTCTTCCAGGTGTAGTACTTCCCTCGGAAGGGGACATTATCAAACTCAGCACACTGCAGCTCTCGGAAGTCCTGGGACCCTGGTGGGCAGTCCTGCAGCCACAGACAGAGAGATGAGCACATAGGTGAAGCAATGCCTTACTGCTAGGGTGCTAGGTGGCTGCAGGTCCAGCAGTGATAGCACCAGCGCTTTGAGATGGACACCAGCTCTGACCCCTGCCCAACGCTGTAGGATGGCAAAAGGCATTGGGGAAGCATCTTATTTCCTAACTACAAGCCCATGGACATTAAAGCTGTAATTTCCCAGATTCAAAGCTGAACTGTGTACCCCTGCAGCACAGTTGTTTCTCTTTGTTCCCTCTGAGGTCTAACGCCCACCTCGGGGAAGCCAGGTGCTGTACTGGGGTTTTGGGAGACTGCTGGGCTTGCACTCACAGAGTGCAAAGCAACCGCTGCTGTGTTGGTGCTGAAAGCCTCTGATCTTTTCCTTGTTATCTTTTCGGGCCCCTTTTTGATACCAAAGCCCCTTGAGCATGTAGCACCAATCTGCTCTCTGAACCAGGTGGTGCAGACGTGCTCCATCCTGCTTGGTTCTTCCCCACTGCCGCCAGCACAGCATGCTTCACCTCCCCCAGCCTCACAACCCAGCAGTCCCATTGCAGTGCCTAACAGCCCAGAGCCATGCAGAAGGCTCACTGCTGCCTCCATATTCAGCACAGTGCTCCCTGCCCACGTCAAAGCCCTGCTGACCCCCTGGCATTCCTCTATGTCAGCTTGATGGTACTTACATCAGTGTTACAGGACCGATAGCGTTTCCGCTCCCCCAGGCAGTACTTCCCTCCGATTGTAGGCCTGGCAAACAGGGAATAAGAGGAAAAAAGCAGCTCAGGACAGCAAGCCAGCATTGGTGGCAGACAGCTGCCCCAGGCCAGCATTGGTTGGACAGCATGGGTACCTACGGGAACACCAAGGCTTCTGCTACAAGGACAGGTTCTGCCTGGAGGAATTTGCATGCCTAACTGCCAGCATGCAGTGGGATTGTCTGAGCAGCTGTCACCTTCCCCACTGACCTGAGCATCCAGGACAAGGCATGGCCACGTGCACGCACACCTACCGCGGGCTGTCGCAGTGCCGGACGGAGGAGGACACACCGCCGCCGCACGTCCTGCTGCACTCACCCCAGGATGACCAGGATCCCCAGGCACCATCCACACCCTCCGGCCGGGTGCCAAAGGGCACACATTCCCTCTTGTAGCACCACTGGGGAGAGACAGAGCTTCAGAGACCTTGAGAACGACACGCTCTCCTCCTCCCAGAAAGCTCTCTCGCCTCCTTTGGTCATAGAAGGGCTGGGATCAGACTTGATCCCACGAAATTTGAATTCTGGGCTGTACTGGCCTCGGAGCCAAGTTTGCCATCACAGAGAGCACTCGCATTTCCTGGGCACCATTTAGTCTGAGTCACAGCATCACCATCTGTGTGCGCTGTGTACTCAGAGATAGCAGGGATGCTCATGCAAACTTGCCTATGAAATATTTCCCTTGGACCTGGAAAGGATCCTGCACCCCCTGGAGTCAACAGTGATGCAAGGAGCAGGATACTGCCAGACCCGCTGCTGTTCTCTGGGCACCATGCCAGACACAGCGTCTCAGGGGCTGAGATAATCCCAGGAAGGAAGAAACTGCTGTGTGCTCCTTCCAGGGGCTGATAACCCACCCTGGAGCTACTGGCACAGCTTCTCCCGGCTCCTTTCAAGCCAGGCTCTCTGCAGGCAGCACAGTCTGCAGGGAATAATAAACCTCCCAGGATGGCTGGCTGCTTGCATGGCAGCACATTAGCAAAGGTGCAACCACATGCAGAGCATGCACAGCCCTTCTGGTGTCCCTGCATGGAAGCACAGGGACTGCTGGTGCAGGATGCACACTCTGGTCAGAAAATAACCAGTAGTAAGTGGGAGGAAGCAGAAATATTTGAAAGTTACAAAAGCTGGTAAAAAATCACTACGAGAAAAAGATTGTTCTTGTATATGGTGAATTTTGATCAGCAGGGATGTTCAGCTCCAGGAGCTGCCTAATCTCTTTTGATCTAATTTCCAGTAAAGCTAAGAGAACTCTAAAAAATAACGCATTTCTCAAAGCCATCCTGCACACGAGCTTCTTCAGCTTCTTAAGGATCTGATTTTTTTTCTTCAATTTCTTGGGAATTATTTTTCCTCTAGTGGGAAAACATGAGCCTGTTTTATGGTGGATGTCCCAGTCCTGATTCTCCATTGTCCCAAATATTGCACACAGGCTGCAAAGGCACTGGGACTCATTAACGCTTTGCTTTAATAATTTCACACTCACTTAATGCTGGTGCAAATGAGGGCCAGAGGTGCAGGGAAAGAAGAAAGATGAACAATTCTTAAGTCAAAACTCACTTCCAAAATACATGGCCATGGAAAATCCTATCTTCCCCTCTCAGCAGAGCATGAAAAATGGTCTGATATTTGAGTGTGCTCAGGGGTCCTGGTGGTCCTTGGCACAGCTGGGTTCCCATTGTGCAGGGAATGGTGGGTGCTCTTGAATCAGCTTTGCACTCCCCAGTAACCACAGTTATCACTGGACAAGAGATTCACCCACCCACTGCCAACTCACATGTGACCTGGGCTTCCTTACCCCCTTCTCAATGGTGTTGGTTTGGCAGATGGTCCCCTCTGCAGCAGGGATGCTGTTGGTTATGCAGCGGTTGCTTTTACTCAGACACCATAACTCACTGCAGACCTCCTGGAAAGAGAAAGATTTTGGGGGAGAGAGGGGGAGGGAAGAAGAAAGAGGCAAAGACACAGAGCCGAGGTCAGGATTCACCCCCTGCTGGGGCTGCAAGGCTGGGGCAATGCAGCAAGTCCCCTCCCCAGGGCTGGGGATGTTTCCTTTACTGGGTCTTCATTGCAGAGGCCAAGCACAAGGACCCATCCTGCAGCACCCATCATGAGCATCCCCCTGCCAGATGGGTCCAGGTCTGCTTCAGAGGGAAGCTGAGGCTGCTTGGGAATGCAAGCATAACCCATGAGGCCTCACATCACGTCTGTCATCTTCTGCCAGCCTAACAGTCGTGAAGGGAATACTCCTCTGGAGAGTTCAGAGCTGCTTTCAGAGCAGTCAAAACAATGCCAGATGCTGACAGAGCCCCTGAGCAGCTCAGAAGTTAGCATTTCTGCTTGCTTCTCTGCAAGGTCCTGGGTGCAGCTGGGTCTATGGAATGGAAAGGGCTGGGAACTCCACACCTCCTGACAGGAGGTTTCCTGACCCATCCTGACTTCTCAGACAAAAAGCTTCCCTTGGTTGCTCCACCTGTCAATTCAAAACCCACCCAAACTTCAAGGCTATGGCAGACACCCTGCAAATTCATTACAGCTGCTACATCAGAAAGTGCAGATCTGCTCTGCCCCTAACATCAGCCGCACTGGACTTCAACACCAGCAAACTGCAAAGCAACAGCTAAAAAGCAGAGCTGAGTTCCCTGCCACATTACTGCCCTTTTCCTACTCTTACTGAAGGAAGAATTTAGAAAACTCCCCATTTCACAGAGATCCCCAACACAGGCACAGTGACCATATGGCTGCCAGCTGGGCAACTGGGAATCCTCAGGGCTGGCACCAAGAGGGGTGAAAATGTGAGCTTAGGGTTCCTGTGCCTCCCACTCTTGTCCTTGGGTTTGCAAGGATGGGGTGGCACTGGATGACCCAGTGAGAATGTGCCAATAGACCTCAGTTCTTAGACACAATGGGGTTTTGGTTCCTAACTCTTACCACAAAAGCACAGCTTTGATGAAGGAAAAGACAATCTCTCTCCCAGCTTGAAAAGGCACTGACCCCTTCATTGGATCATAGAATCATTAAGATTGGAAAAGACCTCTAAGATCATCAATTTTAGTTGTCAGCTCATCACCACCATCCGCAGTAATCATGTCCCTAAAATACGTTGCACTCCCAGAGTTATTACAACTACTGGGAAGTAGGAACTCTTGAAGTCCTACTGTATCACCAACAGAATGGACATCTTAGCTCCACCATATCTGTTCACCCCATCATCATCAAGCTTATTAATAATCTGCTTTGTGCTAGCATGGAGATGGAGAAAGCCAGAAAATAAAGGGATGCTGACATGCTTGCACCACTGCTCTGCAGTTTGTTTTTATGGGACATGGGATGGGTGGATGTACACATTTACCCAGATTTATGTGCACTCACTTGAGGTCCTATGCCCCTTGGGCTACTCCCAAACACGCATGAGGGGCTGGGCTGGAAGGGTCATTGCAAGGACATCTTGTGCTTTTGTGATCCTTGTGTATATACAGGAAGAGCCTGACCAAGTTAAAAATGAGCTGGGAAACAGGCATGTAAACTCTGATTGAGATGAGGAGGGGCTTTGACTGCAGTCAGTAGTGCAACTTGGACTTTTCTACTGCTGCATCCACTCTACTTCCAGGGCACTCTGGGAGAGTCAAACTCAGGTATCTGTTCACCAAGATGAGCTAGTAAGATCACTGGGGGGAGGTTTAGCATCAAGCCATACTACACATTTGAACACTTAGAGTGATAAATTGGTTCATACTGGATTACTTCAATGGCAAACAGTGGGCTTGTTTGCTCATGGGGATGGGCAGTGGGGATGTTGCAAAAGAAACTAAATCTGATCTGATCTGTAGTGTCTTATTCTTCTTCAGCTTTTCAGGGCTTGGACCAGGTGGATACACACGTGTGTGTCCATCAGAAAACACAGATGCTCACTAGTGGATCCTCTGCATTCTTGAGAGGAAGGTGTTCAACCAGCCTTTAAGTGTACACACCTTCCACTTGCCACTATGCTCAGTCAGCAGTGTTCTGTGTGTTAAACACAGCAAAATGTCAGGCTGAGACTCAAGAATCTCCTGAAACAATCTTTCCTTTCAGTGGTTTCTTGTATTCAGATCTCAGGGGAAGACAGTGCAATGGGGATTTAGATGGGCACATCTGACACATCTAAAGCACAATGCCCCACCTCCTTTGGAAGAGAGAAATTTCTCCTCCTAAGTTGGTGTGTGTAGCACAATGACTTCTAGTAAGAATCACAAAAAATACAACTGTGTACTAAATCCCCTGTGACAGAGGAGTCTGGAGGTGAGAACTGCAGCTTGGGATACAACAGCAGCCGTTGGCATTCAACAGCAGCCAAGGCATGGAGCAGAGGCAAGAGATCCCATGGGATAATTTGATGGAAATTGGGTTGCAGCCAACCTCTGTGGATGTGAAACGACCTCCTCTGTCCTCTCCTAGGGAAGCAAGGTGGAAAGCTCACAGGGAACATGCAAGTGCCCCTCATTACAAGCAGGCTAGCAAAGCAGAGGAATGACCCCATGGATCTTTGCAGCCCCAATCCTCCACCCCCTGGGAACCGATAGTAAAGCAGGAAGGCTCTCTACCCCGTATTTACACTGGCGAGATTTAACTCCGTACTGGAAACGGCACTGCTCATCTGCATCGTAGGCCTGACCCGGAGCCACTGTGGGGTAGATAAAGTCTTGCTTGGGAGGAGCGTTGTTCAGGCATAATCCCATCCCAGAGCTGGAAACAAAGAGAGGAGAATCAGAGTTTGGAAAAGCTTTTGGGAATGCACTGCAGGAGAGGAGCAGCAGCACACCTGGCTCTGCCTGGGGCTCGGCTCACACACGCTTGGCTGCTTTGGGGGGATAATTTTACTGCCCTCCAGTAGGGAAACCTCTGAGCACAATCAGTGCTAAGAAAGCACTCTGAAATCTTGCTGTCTGCATCCCCAGGGCTGGGTTTTGGGAAGCACTTTTGGCACAAGCAGCTCTCAGAGTTTTAATCTCAATGTTTTGCAGGCTGCTGCCAGCCCTGGCTGTCCTGCTTAAGTCCAGGTACAGCAGACCCCATTTGGCACAACATGGGTGGGTGCAAGGACCCTGTTCTGCTTGCAGAAGCAGGGATTGGTGGAACTTCTGCCCTCCCACCATGTGGCTGCAGAGCTGTGGCTGATGGTGCTGAGCAAAAAGAGCCCCTGCTCTCCAAGCCTGTCCTTCTGCATGCCAGAACTTTGGAGGAACATCCAAATTTTGCAAGAAACACGCCTTTCCCTCCCTCTTCCTCATCGCTCAGAGCTCTCCTTAAATCACAGCCCCGTCACCACTCCCCTGGCCCCATGTCCTGGGGTCTCATTCACACCACAGCTCTGGCATGGATGGGGCTCTCCAGGCTGTGATTTCCCATGGGGGCTGCCACAGATTTGCTGCTGTCCATGCTGAGACCTCAGAGTCACACAAGGACAACGGCCGCGATGCTTTCCTGATGTTCTTCATGCCTTGCCATGCATCCAGGGGCCAAGGGCGAGGAGGGCAGATTTTGCTGTGGCCAAACATGAGCTGCGGGATGTGGAATGTGGTGATAAGCCATGCTGCTATGGCCAAGCTTTGTGGGATGGAGGGCAGCCCCTTGGGATGTCTGCCTTCGTGTTACAAGAGCAGCATCACAGCTTTGGTCTGTGACCCTAAATGTCTGGTATTCAGACTGCCCCAAGCTTGCTCCTGCCATGATGATCTTACACACTGGCTTCTCTCGTTTGTAATTTAAGTACTGCCCAGTCCTTCCATTAGGCAGTGCCTGTATCCTCCCACAAACCTCAGCAAAAAAGATCCCAACTGCTTGGTTTTTGAGAAAAGCCCTGGGGAACGCCTGAACCCACAACAAAAGCCCCAGGCAAGGTAGCAATATCAAAACTTGGGGACTTAGGAGCCTAAATCCCTTCTCCTGGATCTTTTGTCCAAAGGTGCTTTGGACAAAAAACACCTTAAGTTGCTCATTCTTCTCTAAACTCTCCTCCTCTGTGTCTGCAGAAGCTGCACATGGGTGCAGCCCCAGCTCTGTTTCAGATCCTCCTTCCCCACCTTCCCTATGATTCTTGGCTGAACTTCTGCAATGTCTGAATGCCCCCAGAAGCTACAGATTTATGTGTGAAGTTTCTGGAAGTGTGGAAGCTAATTAAAGGTCTTATAGATGCAAGGTAAATAGAATCTTTAGCAGGAATGTCTAAAGGAAGGAAGGAAAGCACATGCCTCTTGGGACGGGGAGAGGTGCTGGGAGACAAGACAGTAGGTGCATGGGCTGTGTGCTTTGGGGGCTTTTCTTTGGCTTCACCCACTCCTCACAAGGGATTGTGAGAGTCTGGAGGTGTGTACCGGTTGTGGGGTAGAAAGGAGGGCAAGATGACATGGATTCCTTACTCCAGAAAGCTGGTGATATAATCCCTGCTGCATGTAGACCATACGAAGGGGTTGGTTTTCATGGTGATGTGAGCAGCCATCAGCTTGGCCGTTTCTTGCCCACGGGAGCCACAGCTGTTTCCAACCCCATCGTGATTCATGCCAAACCTAGAAAGCCATACCAAAGTATTAGAGAGATGATCAACCATAAGAAGGGTTTTGCAGCTCCTGTTGGCAGGAACAGACCAACAGGAACCTTTCTTCCCACTGACTGCCCATGGGGACTCCTTGGCACGGTACTCACGTGTGGCCAATCTCATGGGCAATGGTGAAGGCTGTGGCCAGGCCAATGTCCTCGTTGATGCTGCAGCTTCGTTCTCGTTCACACATGCCACCCACCGGGGCCAGGCCTAGGGAAGGCAGATGGAGCAGTCACATAGAATAGAATATCCCTGGTTGGAAGGGATGGGGCATGGGTTGCACTGGGGGACGTAGGACCAGCACCAAGCAGCTGAGATGGGCATGGGTTACACTGGGGGACCTAATGAGGCACTTCATGCTCACTAACACTGAACACAGCCTGCTCAATAGCAAGTTTCTTCTTACTGGTTTCACTGGCTATTGGTACGAAGACATGGGTTTTATGGGATGGGGCACAGGGACACTCAGCACTGCCAACTAATTTTGACAACAGCAGATTAAGAAATGCTGAAGATGGGTCAAAACCCACTGAATTTCATATCTAGCAGTCCTTGTCTCAGCAACAGCGCTGCTGATGGGAGAACAGGTCATTTTACCAGGGGGCTGGAATCAGCCACACTAGCACTTGGTCACTCAAACCCTATCAGGGCACCCTGGACAACCAAGTAGCCTGAGATCCAGCCTGACCACCTGCATCTGGTCCTGGCTGACACCCACCATAATCGGAAATCCACCCTGACTCTATCTGGAGGGCTGGAGAAAGGAGAAACCTCCCTGGGATTTGGGCAGCAGATTCCCCTGACTCTCTGCCACCCACTTACCAAGTGCCACAGGCTGTGTCCCACTGCTAAGGGCTGAGAAAGGGACAAACTCAGTTCTAGGAATGGGCCAAGCCACCACAAGCCCTCCAGCCACCACCACCCTCCCAGGCACCTCTTCCACAGCCACATCAGGTCAGAGATCCACCAAATTTTCCTTTTTAACTGCAGTGATTCACAGCAATAATCCTTCCCTGACTGCTTAGTCTAGACCAGGGCAAGACAAATTAGGAGCTACAGCCAGAGAGAGCGGCAGGGTCTGTCTGCGTCTAGCAGTTTAAATAAAGAACTCCCTTTACAGTCATCACAAAAAAGTCTTATTTCTCCCTGCTAAGCCAGGAATACTCCACTAGGCTATGGACCAGCCCTAGATGCAAGCGGTTCTTAATCATCAAGCTGGACCTGACCCAGGGATATAACAGAGAAGCGTTCCAGAGCCCATCCGTCCTCCGGGTTGCTGCTTTTAGTGTTTACAGAAGTAAGGAGGCTACATGGTCTGGCAGGCTGGAAACCATGGGCCTGTTCCTGGCTTTGCTGCTGGCACTCAAGGGAGCATTGGGCGAGCGCTTCCCCTTCGCTTGCTCATTACGAAACACGGATGGGGCAGCCCTCCCGTACCACGCTCTCAAAGATGTACGTGCTGGTTTGGAGAGCCTACAAGCAAAATCCTACCTACCCAGTGTGCCACAGGGCTTATTCTTGTAGATGCAAATGTCATATCTGCAAAGAGAAGAAGGTGGCATTAAGAACATGCATGATGTCAGCAACTTCAAAATCTTTTGCAAACACTTCTCAACTTTACCAATGATTCACGTACAAAACAGCTCATGCAACACTTCTGGCATGGAGAGTACAGACTGCAACAGGTAAGAGATGCCTCAGATCCATATTTTGCAATACTCCCAGGCTGAGACGCACTGAGACGTTCTTTTAAGGATAGCTCTGACGTATGGGTCACTTAACTACTGAGCAACACTGGATGGGGTCAGAGGTGGGGTTTTGATGAAACACAGTGAGCCAGCAGCCCTGAAGCTTTGTGGGTTTGGCTGGATGGCCCAGTGCTGCTCAAGAGTATCCAGCACATTGCCGTGAGCCAGGCACTTCCCTTTGGGGAGGATCAGGCTCATGGAACTGCCTTGACTGATGAGGACTTTGTGTCTGTGCACTCAGATCTATTGCATTAAATCCTATCAATCGAACACGCAGCTTTGATTTATTTATTTTCTTAAACAACACACATTTCAGCTTGAAATTGTTTCACTTCAAAATTTACTTTAGTTTCATTATAATTGTAATGCGATTTTTTTTAATGATCTTTTTTTTCTCAGCTTCGTTCTTTACTGAGAATCTTCCAAACAAATTCAATATGGGTTGATTCAAAATTACTCTTTCCTCTGTTCCTGGCTTGGACTTTCAGCCATTGCATCAAGGAACTGACTGCACATCATTAGCTGCAAGTGAGGAAAAGCTGAACGAGGACAGCAAAGATTTCCTCCCAGCTGAAAGGCATCCTTGCAATGGGGCACCGGCAGCACCTCCAGAAGATGGAGTTTAGGTCAGAGAGTGAATATTGTTGTTTACGTGTAGAGATGAGCTGCATGCCCTCCCTGCCTCTGTTTACATCCCTTCTCCATGTTCTGCTCTTTGTATGGAGGGCAGACTCAAATATTTGGGTATTTGCAAAGCTTTGGCAACACTAAGTTTAAATCTACACAGGGAACAGCTGGGTGGTGGGTGCTGCTCCTTGGCCATGAGGTGCATTTCAACCCAAGTGTGTTTTGGGTGCATGACACTGAGGGCACTGACTGTGATGTGACTTTTGGGACTCCTGAGTGGGCAGTTGACCTTCTGACACCACTCCTGGTGGACTCAGGGGAATGAAAGTAGGAAGGAAGCAAACTGGCAGCACACAGGGGGTTAATTGCAGCATGTTCCTAGTTATGGCTCCTGTCCCTTTGGCCCCTGGTGCTCTCTCAAAGTGTCCAAAGCTCTCACCTCCGGCAGGAAGCCAAACAAGTGAAAAACATTTGTTGCTTTGTTTTGAGCGGATCCGTGAAAGCCTTTGGAGGCTCCGATTCGACACGTCTCCACGAGAGCAAAAAGCCCACAGCTCAGCAAGATGTTATCAGGAATTTATGAGCAACATGCTGGTGCTGTCCAAGCTGGGCGGCGAGTGGCTGAGGGTTAGCTCAAACATCTGGTGTGAGGCTGAAGAATTCGGAGTCTGCGCTCATGTCCCACATGTGTGGAGGAAAAGCAGATGCTACAGAGCAGATGCTCTGGGAGGATGAGATTAGGGCCAAGGGGGTGCTCTGTTTGCTCCCCCCGAGTGCTGTATGGGCTCACAGGATGCATGGGGTCCCTGCCCCATCAGCCAAGCAGTGGCTCTCTGGTGCTCAGGGTGCAGGCAGTGCCTGGGTGCTGAGAGCTGCTTCTTGGCGCCCTCCATCCTCACAGTTGTCCTCTCCATGGCCTCCATTCTTCCAGTTTTCCTGTCAGCATTCTCTGTGCTTCCTTTCATACCCTCTGCTGTTCCAGGATCAGGCACACAGTTATTTCAATGGGGATTATTTGTGCCATGTGTGAAGGTTCAGATGCTTTCATCCAGCTTGGGAGTGGTCTAATTCAGAATCCAGCTTAACTTCACAGAATCATAGAGTTGGAAAGGACCTTTAAAGGCCATCTGGTTCAACTCCTCTGCAGTGAGCACAGACAACTACAGCTCAATCAAGGTGTTCAAAGCCTGATCCAGCCTGACCTTGAGAGTTTCCAGGGATGGGTACCTACTGACCCAGCCATTTGTACAGGAGTGGGGACAGGCAGGCACCTCTAGGACTGTTCTTCTTAGATGAGATGAAGTCATTTCAAGGGAGATCTGCCAGCTACAAAGGAGAGAGCTCAGTCCTACATGTAGGCATGCAACATGAAATCAGATCCTATGTTGGCTGGAGACCCTCTGCCATTGTCATGATGCTCAAGTCACACTTTTTACTCTTCTCCATCCTTCACAGAGGAAGCAGGTTGGGCTCTCTATCTCAGTAGGCTGCTGAAGTCCAAGGACTCTGGAGTGTGGTCCCACCTACAATGCTCACTGCTGTACATCCTGCTCTATGGACATGCTGGTGCACAAATACCCATGGCTGCAAACTAAGCTCTTTGTGAGCACAACGACATGGAGAGAAGACGTTGGAGGATGGATGATGGTTATCTGAACTGCAGTAATCTGCATTGCTGCAGCAGAACAGGCAGGCAGCTGGGCTGAAGGGTCAGCCGCTACCAAGCCAGTTTGGCATGAATCACGTGGATGGAGGTGGAAGAGAGTGCTGCCAAGGTTGGGAGCTTCCTTACCTGGTGATCAGCACCGCGGTGTCGTGATTAGCTATGCCGTTCTCAGGGATAGCATTCCCATTGCCGTTCCTGTTCACAATGGATTTCTGCCATTTGCAGAAGCTGTCCAGGGATTTCCCAGCATGGTGGTTAATCTCCAGTGTGGGCTGGAATGGAAGCAATATAACAGCATGTTCCCAGAGAAGCTCTGATGTGAAGGCACTGATGATTTCCATGCCAGCAGAACACTGAAACCAGTCCAGATACCCACCCCCTTCACACCAAGAGGAAGCACAACTTTTTAGAGTCATAGAATCATTAAGATTGGAAAATACGTCTAAGATCATCAAGTCCAACCATCAACCCATCCCTACTATGCCCACTAAACCATGTCCCCTTCAGGGTTATTAAAACTACTTAAGTCTCCCAAAAGCCACCTTATCCTCAGAGTCCCATCTTCCCACAGCTTGAAACCAGTTCCCAGCTGCCTTTGGGAGCACGGTGGTGCACCCAGAAGACTGCATGGGGTAGGGGGATTCCAAGGGTAACATCCAGAGGGAGTGCACAGTTCCCCAGAGGGAGTGCAGCAGCACAATGCGAGCAGCTCAGCAAAGCCCAGCTTACCTGATCCTCAGTGAGGAGAATCAGCCGGGTCACCAGGATATTGACAATATTGCCCAGACTCGAGTCCTGGAAAAGTTTGGCAACCTGACCTCCAAGAAACAAGAAAAGACGAGTCTTAAAAATGAGCTCGGTAGCAGAGTGATGGGGCAGGCAGCTGGAAGGTGGGCACATGCTGGGCACCCATATGGGAAAACAGCATTGCTGAGGGGTGTAAATACAATCCTAAAGAAAGCAGAAATGGGAATGAGACTCCACGTTACTATTTGGATTGCAAAACCTCCTACAACTTGTTCAGACCTTGATGTCTCCTTCTGGAGAGGTTTGAATGGTGAAGATGGAATCCTGCAGCACCTACACCTTGCTCCCTACGTTGTGGAAGCTCTGTGGCTCTGGCATAATGCAGCCTTAGGGATGGAGTTGTGCTGGCTGCCTGTCAGCAGGGAATGAGACAGCATCTCCCAGAAATCTGCTGCCACACGGTGGGTGTTTTACAGCAGATGAAACAGTTTGAAACTGTATTGTTTTCAAATCTGGCATCTGCTTTAGAAATGCAAACAGAGCAAGCCATGAAAAGAGATCCTACAGAGGACAGGACAAAGAACTATCACAAGAGGGGCTTTCATAGGTTTGATGGATAACCTCCAAACTCATCTCACCTCACAGGAGGACTCAGCATGACCAGTCGAAGCTGTTAATGCATCTAGCCTGGCATCCTGCTGCCAGCAATGACCTCAACGTGATGCTGTAGAGGAAGCTCCTCTGCGGTAACCCAGAGACACAGGCAGAGCTGTATGGAAGATCAGGGGGTACTTCTCCCTACCCCTCACACTGATCAGCCCCCAGGCGTGAGAGCTGACTGTCCTTATGCTTTCCCATGTGTCTCTCAGCTTGTCTGGCTCCATTTGCATTGCTAATTTGAGATGAGAGATGCTGTTCAAAGAAAGGGCTTTGTTCTCCCAGTCTAGATCTGGCCTAGTGTGGTCACAGAGGCCAGAGTTTAGCTCTCCTGAAGTGCCTCCCAATGTACAACACACAGTCCCTGCAGGCTTAGGAGTATCACTGCTCTGGGACAGTGGCAGCATGTCAGGATTGTTGCCTGGGAAGGAACACTACAATCTTGGAACAGATCTCACTTCCCCATTGTGCTCCCTCTGTACCACTCATCATCTCACAGGAAAAGCCTGTCTCACCCTTTGCCAAACTCAGACATCTGGGGTTCAGAACAGGCTTTACTCAGCTTTTTCTCTGCTGCTGGGTATGCAAGCCTCAGGGCTCCCCAAGCTCCATGATGTGGTTATAACACTTACAATATTCATGATGGCCAGGATGTACTGCTCTATGTCCCGCCGGCCGTGGTACCCCACCATCATTTTGTCAGCCACCACCAGGGTCTCCACGTAGCGCTCTGTGCTGACGGATCTCTTCAGGGGCAGCTGCCCTCGCTGGCTGTGGTTGCCTGATGGCTTCAGTGGGGATGGCTTCAATGTCCTCAGCCACCAGTGCCTCCCTTTCCAGGGCTTCTCATCTGAGGAGGAAAGAAATTTGGCTGCTGCAAAATCACAGAGGTGAGGGATAGATTGCTTGGTTTTGGAGCTGGGTAGGAAAGGCATTGCAAGGCTCTGTATGTACCACACATGGACCCAGCATACACCCAGCCCTGTTCTTGTGCTGAGGATTCCCAGGGGCTCTGCTGGCATCCTGCTGCCCTCCTGCCTGTGCCCACTCTGCTGCAGGCAGCACCTCCACTGCTGCTCTATGGCAGGGCCCTGCCCTTGGCTCCGTCATGGGGAAGAGCTGTGTGGATTTAGAAACTACACAGACATAATCTGACAATAAAGCCACTGCAGATCATTTCCTCTTTCCTTTTCCTGCCAGGACCTGAATTTAGGACTTGGCTTTTCCTCCGCAGACATGGTTGCAGCCTCCAAAGCAGCAGCAGGTTTGTAGGACTGAGCTCCAGGCTTCAAGTGCTACTGACCTGACTGCAGATATGTCCCCAGCTCTGGTGTTTTGGGGTTTGTCAGCTCAGCCCCATGGCTTGAGTCCCACTGTAGGGCAGGAAAGCTGTCTGGGGCTTACTGTACTACTGTGCAGTGGGGAGAGCTGGCTGCAACCTCCTCTGTTCTGATGCTGAATCGCACTGTACCTGGAGAGCCTGGGTGCCATGGGGGCCAGGGGCTTCACCCAGGCTCTGGGACTGAATTCTGGCAAGGATGAGAAGGGCACAGGCATGCGGGGAAGAGGCTGAGCATTTGTGAAGTATGATTTCTCAATCCTAAATTGGCCAAATCTGGGAGGATTTTTGTAAGAACAATAAGAGAGATTTTTTCCTCAATTCCACCCTCTATTTACAAATCTAAAGGCCCTGCTGTGAAAAAGAGAGTACAAGAGTATTCCAAAGACCAGGCCACCAGAAATGCTTAGCATGGGTAAAAGTAAATACATAAATAAAACTTTCTTAAATACAAGAGGGTGGATTTGTCTATTTGCCATAGAGGGAAGCATGGACTTTCCCAGCCTGCACTGGGATGGACTGAAGACATTTGGTGGGCACAGATACCTAGCACGCCGCAGGCTGCATCCATGTGTGGGTACTGGAGGGATGATCGCTTGTACACAACGTGGGGGCTGCCCTTGCCCTCATTCCCTGCGCTGACGTTGGCTCCTGGGCTCAGCGGTTCGATGAAATATTCCTCCTCATCTGCAACTATTACCCCGTGCTGTGAAAGGAAAGAAACAGAAGAGGTAGGGAGAGAAATGGGTGACGTGCTAGTGGCTTCTCATAACAAATGTTCTGATGGTTAGTCCCTGAATTTCTGGGAACTGACAAATAGCTGAGAGATCATGCAAGATTCCTTCATTTATGCACAAACACTGAATCATACAAAGCTATGGACCAAAGCAAACTGAGCCAGCTGCTCATGGATGCCTCAGGACATCCACACTGAAGTTCTCACAAAATCACACTAATTCCTTGCAAAATTGTTTCCTATTCCATACATTGATCTAATTAAGATCTAATTAAGATCTATCTGTGGGATCCTAAGTACCATGTCTTCACGTATCAGCACAACTCAGCAGGAACAACTCCTTTGCTTTTCAACCTCACCCAGTAGCCTTTGGATGCCGGTCAGGACCTTAACACCAGCTGGGAAACTGAGGCACAGATCTGCAGAAGAGTGTGGATGGTCAGAGGCTTCATTCTTCTTCACCTCTGCAATGTGAAGTCTGATTTTCATTGAGATTTTCTGCCAGAACCTTTCCCTGCAGCTACCACTTCCCCTTTTACACTCCAACCATCCATTTCTATCAGATGACTTTGTTTCTGCTCCTGTATTTTTTGATTTAGCTATTCAGATATATTTTTTGTTGCCGTTCTCCCATCTTTGAATGAACAAAGCGGGAGAAGCCACCAGCAGGATGGGCAACCCAATTCACCAGCTGCTCTTCTCTGGCTGTTCCTACCCTTGCTGCAAGCTTTGCCTCTACATAAAAGGTTTGGGCAACAAAAAAGGTTCCTTCACCCTAAAGTAACATTAAGAAACTCATCATTCAGTCTCACCTCCAAGAAATGGAGGAATTCTACCAGCTGAACTTTACCAGTGAGCAACCAAAGCACGAAACTTCCTGGCTTTGCTCAAACAGACCTACAGTATACCCAGAGTCTCAGCCTTATATCATCCAGCCATCCTTCCTCTCTGGGTGCACAGATCCCCAGTGATGGGATGTCACGCAATAGGATGGCATGTGGCACAACAGGGACAGAATCTGCTGTACGGGTGTGGGGAAGCAGATCTCTGCAAAACATCTCGAGGTCCTAACATGGAATGAGCCATCCGTGTAACAGCATTACTGCTGGGCAAGCGGGGAGAGCCTCTCCGAGGTGGTTGCTGCCTCTGCAATGGGTGTCTCCCCACCTCCCTCCCTGCTACAAAAGCTGAATCGGGGCAGTGTGTGCACGGCGAAGTCCCCATCTCCAGAGTGCCGGGGGATTTCCTCTTGCACCAGGCCCTGTTGCTCTTGGCTCCGCTCCACCTTTTCAAACACAAGCGAGGTACTGTGAGGTTAGCCTGGCGAGGGCTGCGGCGGAAAGCTGAGTGTCGGCCTGCGAAGCCAGCTGGCTGCCGGCATTGTGGGACGGGGAGAAGGAGGTCACTGCCGGCTTGGGGCAGAGCAGCAGGAGGGGTGAGCACATCCTGCCTGCAAACCAGGAGCTACTGGGAAAAGGCCCTTCCCAGCCACCCGGACACTGTGATCTGCAGCTTCCTTGGGGCATATAAGAGCTCCTGTGACTCTGCAGGAGTGAAGCTCTGCTGTCACGGGACTCTGACCCCGCAGGCCAAACGCTGAGGTCTGGGTGGTGGACGTGACACACGCGTGTTGAAAGCAGGCCGTGAGAGGCCCTGAGAGAGATCTCTGTGGTTTGTGGGGGAGCTGAGCTGGATATCCTGTCTGTGATTCACCCAGGTCAGCTGCAGAGCAGGGATGGTTTATTCTATTAGCTTACAACCACGCTTCGGAAAGGCACTGCAGCTTGGCCCGTCCACCTCCCCTCACATGCACTCACAGCTGACGTCAGCCCGGCAGCGGGGCCATCTGCCCAGCTCCAAACATCTCGTCTTCCCCATGAATTCAGGAGGGCAGTGCAGACGGAAGCAGACACCAAGGGCTGAGAACCAGCCTGTACAGCAGCTTTTGAGGAGCTCTGACGCAAGAGGAGAGACAGGCACATTTCTCTCCTGAGGTTGTTTATGCCTATAGCTGCGATCTGCTGACTGGAGGATGTGAGCCCTCCGGCTGTTGTACAGACACAGCTCTGCTGAACCCAGGCCTCCCGGGCTGCTCCTGCAGGCTCCAGATGCTTTGTTCTGGGCCCTGCTGGCAACTTGTGGCTCTGATGTTTTGGGAAATTGACCATTTTGCTCTCAGTTAAGCCTGGGTGAGTTGTATCCTGCTCTGAGGCCTGCTGGACATGGACATAGCAGCGGGGCTGGAGTCACAGAATGTGAGAGGTCTTTTCCAATCATAATGATTGGAATGAGGAAAAGACCTCTCACATCCCCAAGCATGATCTCAACCTTTCCCACCATGCCCACTGACCATGTCCATCAGTACCACATCTCCACGGTTCTCAAACACCTCCAGGGACGGTGACCCCACCACTTCCCTGACAGCCTGTGTCAATGCATCATCACTCTTTCTGAGAATAAATTGTTTCTAATATCCAACCCAAATCTTCCTTGCCATAGCTTAAGGTCCTCACCTCTCATCCTATCAATGGGAGCGAACCTACTGGCAGCTGAGGTGCAAGCATTTGAGCACAATGCATTTTACAGAGCTACACGTAAATTGTACAAGGATGTTGGAATTGGACACGGCTTAACACTTATTACCCATTTTCATGCCTTTGTGTTGGGACCTTTTGTAGAGTCATCCCTTTCCCCTTCTTTTTTGCACCCCATAACCAGCACTGGTCCCAGCCTGCACCAGAACACAGCCTCATTTGCATCAACTAGCAGTCCTCTGAGATCTTCTGTCCTCACCTATCCCCTGCTAAGCAGACCTGGTGCTGCCTGGAGGCTGCAGGACAGCAGGAATGGAGCCAGGAGGGTTTGGCTGCTAATCATTCAGAAGTGATTAGCACCTCTGGGTACACAGGTCTGCTCGAGCGGAAGTGCAGCCCCACTCTGGCAGCTAAAGGCACCAGTCTCCCCTTGGCCAATTTCCTGGCCCTGTTGTCCTCACGAAGCCTGATGATCCTCCTTGCTGATGCCTGTAGCTCTTCACAACAGGAGAACAGAGTTCAGAAAAAGGAGAGGTTGCTGGATGACCCCCTGTACCTCTTTGTGCCTGGCTGCATTTCCCAGACAATCCCTGGTATCTCTCCAGAGCTAAATCATCTAAAACATTCCAGCATAAGTGCAGCCAGGCCATTGCTTGCTCTGCTCTTGGTGCCCTCTGAAGCACAAGGTAGACTAACGCTGGATCACTTCTGGCTAGCAGTGTTCAGCTACCCTTTGACTCTTCTTTTTAGAACATCAGTAAATTATCTAGGACTTCAGCAGAAGTCCCGTATCTAAACAAAAGGCCAACTCAGGAACCAAGAATTTATGCAACTCTGATTTTTGGCTGTGAGATGGAAACATTAGACTCTCTGATATAATGAGTCAGATTCTCATTTCTGTTAATAACCCGCAGCACTGTTCTGGCAATGTGATTTAACAATAAATCAAATGCAAATTCATTCCCATTTGGAAGCTCTTCCACACTGCCAGAATGCTGCTAAGTGGTGGGGCTACAGCACAAATATGAATCTGGCCTAGAGAGTCTATTTCTACATGTTGCTCCTCCAAGGGAGCCATCATCCTTGGGATTCACTAACAGGGATGTTTGCTCCATCCCTCCATCTGGTAGGTCTTGAAATGTGCTGTGTGAGCCAGAAATATCAGAAAATCACAGAAAAATAAGGATGAAATTCCTTAACAAGTGCTGAAAGAGCTAATGAATCATTCCCAGAGTATTTTTGAGAAGCATTTGTCTGGCCTGTCTGTAAAGATCTCCAATGATGTTGAGGCATGCACTCTTCAAGAAACCTCAGCCATCCTTAGTACTACCATCTACCATTAAGCTTTCCTGATAAATTTAAGACCATGATGTCTAATCCTAGCTGTTGGGAACATGCAGAACAGGTCATTTCCTCCTCCTCTGAAGCAGCTTTGCTGATTTGAGGCATGCCATCTTGTCCCCACTTGGTATTCTCTCTTTATATTGAAAAATACTGATTATACCTCAAGTTTTTTCCCCTCAAGAAACTACGTTTTCAGCTCCTGGAATCTGAGCAGAGGGGACAAGCAACCCCAGGAATGGATGTGCAGTTACAAGGAACTGAAAGCACTTTCTGATGCTCTCGGTTGTGACATGAAACTTCTATCCTGCTGTAGTTCATCCTTGCCAGTACTATATATAAAATACATCTATTGCTGCTACTGTTGGAAGTTCTGTGGGAGTTCTGTGGGAACTGTAACAACGGTCTAAAGCTTGGATTATTCCATGCCAGTTAAAATCAATGGAAAAATTCTAACTGACTTTGGTAGGAACTGGATCTCAACATGGATCACAAATATGATAAGGAAACACACCTTCACTCTCAGCTGACTTTTGCTGCCACTTTGCAGCGTTATATTTTAACACTGATCTCAGGCCTTTCCACCATGAATCCATCTGCTGGAACCCAAACAGAATTTCTACACCAAATACCAAAGAAGCTTCAATCTGTTCCGCTTCATGGGTAGCTCTGGTTGTCAGTGTGGCTCTTGGATGAGCAAAATGAGGGGACTCACCAGTCCATTGCAGTTGCTGATGGCGACCTTTGAGTTCAGGTACTGATCCTGCAGGTGGCCCGCATAGTGGCAATCCTCATGGAAATCATGCTGCCAGTCCACACCATCTCGCTTCCAGTATTCGACTGTGAAGTGCTCAGCCAGCAGGTTGGAGTGCAGTGTCAAGTTGAGGAGGAACTGGGTTCGATGGGCAGAGACTTTGTAGAAAACCTGCTGCTCCGATGGCTCGTAGGGCAAGGAGCCCAGACTGCGCCGAGGGCGTTGCTTCAGCTGGCTCCTCATGTCAAAGGTGAGGAAGTCCCCGTTTTGGTCCACTTGGATGGGGAATGCAATTTCATAGTGATCGAGGCTGGAAAGAAACTCCTCTGGGGAGGAAAAGCAAAAAGTAGGAATAACATTCTGCCAAGAGTCATAGCAAAACACCCAACAGTTTCAGCACAGAGTCACAGCCAGGGCAGGATCCTGACCCTGGGAATTCTGTCACGTAGCCATTGTGCTTCCAGCAGTCTCACACCCACCTCCTGCAAACAAAACATGCATCAGAAGGACAAAAGCTCAGTGCTCAGCCCCTTGCAGCCCTCTAGGACTTTTCAGCTGCTTGTGGCATCAGAGTAGCCACGTGGCTTCCCTCCAGCCTGATGGAGGGACCAAGCTCACTTGTGACAGCTTGCAAGAGACATCTAAAACAAAGATAAGCAGAAAGATAAGGTATTTCAAACTATAGCACAGCAGGAATATGATACCTGGATTATCTTCTCTGTTCAGGCTGCGTGATCCTTGGGATTCTCTAGGACTTCCAGCATACAGAATGTAAACCATGATCACAGCTGCATTAATACATTAGGTATGAGGCATCCTCCTAAGATGCACCAAGACGGTGTTCTTGCAATCAACACATTGGGTGCCCAGAACTCCCCAGCTGTGCTGAAAAGGCAGCAAAATCTGAGTCTCCAACCAGCCTGTATCTATTGCACCATCACAGCTCACCAGCTACAGTGCCCTTGGCTTAGCACCTCCTCTTGGGGCTCTTGAGCTTTTGAGGATGTCTCGTACCACTTAGGAAATGTACTTTGACAAGGTCACCATCCGAAGCGTCTGACTGCACTTGCAAAGCGCTTCTGGCTGTCAAAGAAATTGGCACTCTGCAACCTCTACAGAAATCTCATGGTTTTTTTTAGCAAAATGTCTACAGAGTGGGTCTGAGCAGAGGTCTAGCTATATCTGGCAGCCTCAAGACTGGAGGCTTCAGCAGAAGACACAAAAAAAATCACACACTGAATAGGATAGCTCTCCACTCGTTGCACTTTTTTTGTTAAGCCCAAGGGTTGGAGATTTGCTCATTGAGTGGGAGAGGATCTGCCCTCTTCATGCTGGAAGAACATCACTGTGCTTCCTGCATTCTATGTGTAGCTGTTTTGTGAGGCCAGGCTGCTGTGGGGTGGGTGCATTTTGCCTGGCTCCACAGCACCCATCTTCAAAGCCTTCCCAGCCATCATAAATTTGAACTCCAAATTACACTCTTACCACATGGCAGCACTGGAAAGTTTCCTTTCCCTCTAGCATGTTTTCCAGTGTGGGAGCTTGACCGAGTGGTTTCCTTGGCCACAACTGATGGGATGGTCCTTCACACCAGCTTGGTTTAGGGGTTAGCTCCCAACCTTCCAAGCCGTAAGCTCTTCTGGCACCTCTCCCTTGGCTGAACAAGCCAGAAGGAACTATTAGGTTGCTAACTTCCTGTGCTCCAGCTTCCCCTGCATCACACCGCCTTGTGTGTGATGCAGCCAGGCAAACAAATATGACTACTTGTTTTTAAGCAATGACCTTGGGTGTGGAAAAACTTGCTATCAGAAGTGTCTTGTTTTTCCCTTTCTGCAGTCCACGTGGGTAGCAAACTAGGAGATTTGGTCTTGGAAGGAGATCTGTGCACCCAGTGTCTAGAAAGAGACTGGGACCCCGATCCTGACCTACAAGGTTCATTCAGGAGGGAATAGTGGTCAGGATTTGGGGCTCAGGCTGTGTGTGACAGTCTGCTCTTGTTTTGTGCTGGACACTATGCATCCTCAGGGATGTCACCACGCAAATGATACACGGGATAGAGCTGAGAATAGTGCCCTACATCATATGGATGCTTTTGGGATGGATGCTTTAGAGTGGGAAAAAGAAGAAATAATGAAACTTTCGACATAAGGAAGACAACAGTGTCTTCATCCAGCGTTACAACTGGTTCTTTCCTCTCCTCTAAAAAAAATAAAAGATTAGATGAAGGTCTAAGAGATAGGCATCTTTTACTCCCTAGCCTACGCACTCACTTCATGTCCACCCAACAGCTGACTTGGTCACACTGTCCTCCATGCTACAATTCATTAAGGAGTTCCCAACATCAATAAAAGCTCTGCTTGACCCTTCCTTCCTTCCTTCCTTCCTGAAAAGCCATCATGATCCCTCTGACCCCTCAGCCACTTCATGCTGTATTAATAGGTCTTGGCTTGAAATGTACAGTATTGCATCTGCTTATCAGACAGGTTTGCACTGGTGATAAGCAGCCTGGTGTTTCCAGAGAGCTGTCACACTGCTTCAGAAGAGATACTATAAAAAGCCTTTCTTGCAGGAAAGCCTGCCCAGTGCTGGGCACCCGGGGGGAAAGGAGAGATTGTGGAGTCAGAGATAGAGGTGAGGAGAGCTGCCCCACTCCTGACGGGGACAAGGACATGCAGAAGGGGAAGCAGAAGCCCAGAGAAGGTAGGGGGTAAGGTAAACAAAAAGGAGAGCAGAGGTGAAAGCCAAGGAGGGAGGATTTTGTTCCCTCCTTATATGCTCTCATCACTGCCTCTGTCATTACAGAGCCACTTAAAGGATGAAAAGGAAGCAGATGTTTGCTCTCATCTTGTCACCAGAGCAAAGAGGAGCCCCAGCTGCAGCCCAGACACAATTTATAAAGGATGATTTGGGAAAACACTCTGGGATTTGTGGCCTCAAGCTGCCCTGGAACTGCAGCAGTCTCAACACATATTCCGTGGGTCCATCGAGTGGTATGCAAGCCTGGAGCAGTGAGATTACCCTCACCTCATGTCCTGTAAAACAGGGAATCTATCACTAAGATTAAAATAAGGCACTAGGAAAAAAAAGCCTTTTGATGAAAAACCATTGAGCAACAGAGGCTATGTGCCGAATCAACACTCAACCACCCCAGCTGCAATTCCCTGCATTGTTCAAAACCACAGCCTGAGTTTACACGAGATGTTGTTTACCTTCTGAATCTCGTTACATCTCTGCTGACATGTAGAGGCCTTCAACGTTGGGCTGCTGTTTCCCACATACAAAATTACAGCTTATGACTGTAATACCTTAATCTTTTCCCTGCATAAAATAAATACACTGATCTGGAGCCTGCGCTTGAGGCACGTGAATCCTGCTGCATCGCTGGCTTGCTGGACTGCCTGGGCAAATTGCTCTGGCCAAAATCAGCGGCTTGTTGAAAACGTTGGCCTTTAATCTCCATGCCTCCAACCGCTAAGAGAAGATAGCAGTGTCTCACCCTCTTGAAAGAGTGTTGTGAGGATTATGTACTTACTACCTCAGCAGCGTGAAGAGAAGTGTTGAGCACTGCTAGCAGCCTGACACTGTTTGTTTGGGGTGCAAGGAGCCTAAAAAAGCACTCTGACAGTGAGAGGGGCCCATGGGGCAGCCTGACCCATGGGTTGGGGAGGAGATTGGCTGCAAGCCCTGGCACCGGCGGGGCTGAGCCCAGCCCACTGCCCAACCCTGCTTCAGATCTAGGATAGCACAGACATACAGCAAGACCAGGGGCTCAGGCTGAGGTGTGTCGTTGGTGAGCAAAGAGGATCAGGGCTGCTCTGAGTCTGGATGAAGGTGATCTGGCAGCAAAGCCACCATCAGAGCGTCGCTAGTGCTGTGAGCACAGCGGTGCAGATGGAGGGAGGTGCGAGCTGACAGACGCAGGAGGCCCAGAACAGTCCCAACAGGCACTGCCAGAGGCTTTGGCTGGAAGGACCAGAAACTGCGTTTATTTCAGATTAAAGAAAATCTCCCCGTATAATGGTGCACGTTGCACAGCGCCTGCACGGCACACAGCTCTGCAGCTGACTGCATTGTATTTTACCCAGTGCCCCAACAAGATGGTGCTCAGAACCAGACAGTACATGGCTTTGGGTTCCCTCTGTGCTTCTTTCCAGTTCGGATTCACAAGATAACCCAGCGTCATTGTAACCACAACTGGATGACACTGTATTACCCTGGGCTTACCACTGACTTCGCCCTCCTGCATTTAACTTTGTCACACTGGGCATAGAAAATTATGATTGGATATTAACCCCCTGTATGGATAAATGTCCAGTTTCACAGCCTTCTCCTTATCCCTAGCATCTGATGGTAGTATTCATACTGTCTCTTAAGAAATGGTCACAAAAGCAAATTAGTATCGGCAATTTAACTACCCTGCATAATCCATCCACGCTGCATTGGCACTCAGGGCTCAGCACAGTGTTGCCCACCTAACATTCACTCCTAACATGGAATAAAATCATGTCCAATGATACAAAGCTACCAATGTGCAGGACACACACATTCTGCTTTCCTTGCAATAACTTACATGTGCAGCCCTATGTTTAAACACAGATTCAACAGGAACATGCAGACATGTAAGACACGTACAGAATGCCCATGTTTGAGCAGATCTGAGCATTTACTAACAGTAGCACTTAGAAAAACATGTATGCACACTTCAAACTGCTCCTCCAGCAGCACATGCCCATCCAGGCCATAGCTATGTAAAACACTTGTGCCTCCAGCAGAGACTTCCACCTCTGCATGTGCAAAGCACACATACCTCCTACGTGCAGCAAAGCCTCTACTTACACAAAGATGTTTCACTGCAGCTGAGTGAGAAGGCATTGCTACCATGAGCCCTTCTGCCTCCTAAGCCTCTACGTGGCCGCCATCCTACACAAGACCCAATGACTTGGAATTCCACAAAAAGTCAAGGAGCATAACATTTGGGAGCAAAACACATCCTTTCCTTATAGGTCAAAGGAAAACACCTGCAAGAGCAGCAGTAGGCGTCCGGCTGCAGTACACGCAGCAGAGCAGAGGTCAGGCTGCTTCCACCCCCTCCCCAGCACAACATCACCCTAATGCCTCTCTTGGGGTCAGGCAGATCCAGCTCCCTCCCCGCTTCCTACCTTGAGACTGGAACATGTAACCCCGAAAACTGCAGACGGTGGTGGTGAAGGTGACAGTCCATATGAGAAGCCTCCAAGCGATGGCCATAGTTAGCGACGCTTGTCTCAGTGCAGGGAATATTGTACCGGCTGGAAGGCTGCTGTCCCCACATGTCTCTCTCTCGGCCACCGCTTATGTAGAGACAGGAGTCCTTGGTTCCTCCACAGGCATCCTCAGCCACTCCCCAAAGCAGCAAGGCCGACAGTGGCTTTGCAGCAGCTGTGCCCAGGCGCAATTGGAGCCAACATGGGCTAATTGGAGTCAAAGGTTCTTGGTGGCATTGCCCCTGCAGAAGAAAGAGTGACAAATGAATAGGAAAGGAGAGGGGACGGAATAGAAGGATGTGAGGGAGAAAACAGTGCAACAAGAAAATCCAGGATTTTAAGAGCAACGAGCTTAAGAGAAATGGAAAGAAAGAGAAAGGAAGGCAAGAAAAGAATGGGAAGAAAATGCAAATGCAATTAACCAAGTCAGTTCACAGCATCAGAAAGCCAAGTTATCCTGCTGTCTGAGCACTCTGCTCGGTATAGCCTTGCAACACTCCAGCAGTGTGAAGTGGGATGAGGGGACAGTGTCTGCCTTACACTGCAGGAGGAAAGGAGGCTCAAAATAAATGGGAACCTTTTGTCCTGCTGCCAATGCCCACAACGCCCACAAGGAAGAATGAATGGTTACCTGATCTTAGTTACCTGATTTCTTAAAAAGGAAAATACAAAATGAAAGCATTAAGGGTGGTAGCAAGAAGTGATCTAAACCCCAATTTCAATTTCCCTGGCTTCAGAACACACTTTAATGATCATCACTGCATTGAGAGAAGAGCACTTGCTCTCTGAGAACATTAGCTAAACCTAGAAAAGTGATTCAAAACAAAGAACCCATTCAGTGAACTCACCCTTACCCTCAGCTTCATCCATAAATGGATCATGAGATTCCAATTGTATTTGTTATTTAAAATGATTTGCTAATTGCTTCAGTGAAAGGTTTTTGGCTTGCAGATCATTTCCACTCAGTCTGAGGCAATTATACAGAACTCACATAGAGCTGGAGAGTTGCATAAAGCCTGTGGTTTTCATTTCTATCCAGCGATCAAATGACGTATGCAATGAATATGGCACATATCTCCTGCCTGGAGAATCCCAAGTATCCGAAGAGCAATGCTCTGCCTGGGAGAAGCCACTGAGCACAAGACAGATGTTTCCACAGAGCACTGCAGAGAAGCAATGGATGAGCCCATCCCAAAGCCTGGCTTCAGCTCCACAGCAGCTTCAGAACCTGAGCATCACGGGATAGGCTCAAGAAAGGTGCACGTGGGAACATGCACAAGGAGATGGAAGGATGGTGGGTTTTGCAAAGGTACCAAGGCAACGGCCTCTGTGTGGTCATCCCAGCAAGGAAACGCTTGGAATAATGTTATCAACCACTGCCTCACTCTGTTCTGGTGGATTTTGAAAAGCAATGGCTAACTACCAGCCAGGCTGCAGGCAGGAGAGCCTCCATCCCTCCTCATAGACCTCTTCACCTCTTGCCCTCAAGGGAGTCTGTAACTTACTCCTAGTTCTGCTCTCCCATCTTTGATATGCTGCTGGTGGTACTCCAATAGAACGATGCTCCTGAATGCACAGGTAAGGCATGAGAATAAATCAGAGATGATTCCTGCTCCAGTAATTAATCTAAAGAAGTTAATTGTATTTCTCTACCAGATGAAAATGTTGGGAGGATTAACTGTGCGTCTTAAGTCACTAAGTCACAATTCTGAGCTCCGAAGTTTAAATGTTAAGATTTATATCTGTTGATTTACAGTCACAAATGGCCATCAGCGGTGCCTTGGGCTGGTCACTCCAGAGCAGGAGACCCACAGCCACTGCCTCAAAGACTGCACAAACCATCATCAACCACAAGAACCAAGTGGAGATCTACCCTCTAAATCCTCTCTCGAGCTGCTTTTGCTCAACACATGGAAGCAGGAAGCAAAGGCGGGAGGCTTGGCAGGGCTTTCTGCCCTCAGCCACCACGACATGGAGATGCTGATGTGAGTATTGCAGGTCTCTGAGATCACAGCCGCTCAGTGCAGGCTGTCCCCTGCCATGTCCCCTGCAGGGAGGGCAAGGCGAGGGCAGCAGTAGTGCAGGCTGGCTCGTCCCCCGCTCCCTGCAGGAAGCAAACTGAGAAAAGCAGAAGGCGAAACCAAAGCCCGGCGTGCTGCAGCGCTCTCCTAAGTCAGCATTTTTCAGAATCTATTAAAGCTTGAGATTCCAGCTCTCCAATTCTGTCACCACTCCAAGGTCTGCGGACAGAAAGCCGCTCAGCTGAAGTGTATTTTCTCCTGGGCTTTCTACTACTCATTTTTTGTGTTTTTCAGCTGTCGAACTAGCTTCCTCCAGGATGTCATTATTTCCTGTCCTACCTCCTCCCCACGACCCCGAAGGGCAGCAGCAACCTCTCCTCCCCTCTGCCCACCCTGCACAGCCCCCAGCCCCGAGCGCTGGGAGCCCGCAGCCCCCTGACCTCGGGAAGGAGCTCCGGTCCGAGCGCCACGTGTTCGGAATTACAGCTGCAACGTTCCCGTAAGCTGCTGGGGGGGAAGGGCTCCTGCTCCGATTCCTACACACAGCAAAGGGAACACACATCCCACTGACATCCAAGACCCCAAGGAGGCTGTGCCACGCACGAGACAGACCCAAAACACAGAAGAGAGAGCAAGTAAGCAGCAAGGACAAATTCTCCGTGGTGTCTTCAGCATGTACAAAGTTTTCCATAACCTCACTTTTCACATTTTGCTTCCCGAAGGGCAGCGATCAGACACTCTGGGGGACCCAATGGCCTTGTATTGGGACGGACCGGCTGTAACTGAATGAGGCCCAGGCTGTGGGGTCACCTCTCCCGGTCTCGTGCCTCCCTCGCTTGGGCCGGTTGTGATTTGCTCCTTCCCAAGGAATTCGTTGTCCTTGGCAGGGGCCCCGCAAGCGGCTGACGCTCCCTGCTCCCATTGCCAAGGTGGCTTCACTGCGTGAACCCGTGGGCTGAGCTGCCGGCACGCCGAGCTGCTGCCTGCCCTGGGGACAGCGGGGACACAGAGCAGAGAGGTGATGAGGCTTGAGCCGGTGGCTGGGCTCAAGGTTTCCTCTTCCGACACCAAAAACAACTCAAAAAAGGGGGGAAGGAAGCAGGGGGGTTAAAATTCAAGCTGGAAGAAAGAAAAGAGAAAAAAGAAAAACAGATGACAACTGTTACTAATTTCAACATCGGGGCTGCAGACAGAATTCCCTGAAAGCCTGGCTTTTTGGCTGGTGAGGCAGCTTTATGGGAAGGTAATAGGAAGCAGATGGGCCCCGGTCAGGGCCAAGAGGAAGGTTCAAGGTGCCTCCTAGTGCAGAAAAGAGGAATTTAAATGCTTTTAAAGATGCAGGGCCTGGCGGGTTCCAGGTTTCTCATCCAACTTTTGCAAATGATGAGCTCAGGTGTCCTTTTCCCTTTTTGAGAGAGAAATAAATACAAACACAGATCTCTGCTTCCAGCATTCCCCAGTGGGAGGAAATACTTGCAGTGCACCCCCTTCCCCTCTCCAGCCCTTCCACCAACACATCCTCCCCAGCGTGCAGTGAGAGCAGGGCTGTGAGTCGGCTTCACCCAGCAGAATGATTCTGAGCTCCGCTATCAGTGACAGCATTAACGAATGAATGAAAGCTGCTGTGCATTGACAACAGCACACAGTGTTCATAGGAGGGATAGTCCCAGGGTGAGGGGCTAACATGGGATGTATCTGACTTGGCTCCTTTACCTACATCTTGCATCACTTTGGGCAAGGCATTCTAAGCTCAAAACACTCTGATCCCCGGGCACTCACTGTCCCCAAGCCCTGTGCTTCTGTGGATCTGGTGTTTGCTGTAAAACAGGACTAATGGCACTTCCCATCCACACTGAGCATGTGATGCCACATTCCGTAGCGTGCCCTGCTGCAGCCCCAACCCAACCACCACCATAGCATCACACGCCCTGCAAGAAGCACAACCACCTGCAATATGTGGCCCCACAAATGCAAAGACCCCTCAGGCATGCCCACCACTCATGTGGACTTCACAGTGCCTGTAGCTCATGGAATTTGATCCCCAAATGGCCAGGTTTTCCATAAAAACAACCCTCTTTTCACCTGCTCTTGCTGCTTCACGGAGGCCCGCAAGTTTTGGCTGGAAACCCTTGGCTGAAATCTGTACTGCAAATACTGCCGCAGGGCAGGAGCAGAACTCCGTGTGGTCTCCACCGACTGTCCCGACTTCAACCTATGCTGCTCTGCTCGGGGGACATGGCCTAATACAAACCACCATGTCCCTGCCACTTATAACCTGCAAAGCTGAGTGCTGCTGAGGACAGCAAACGGAGATACCCAGAACACCATCCCCATCTCCAGATGCCTACAAGTGTGAGCACACACAGGTGGCTCAGATAAAGTGCAAGTGCAGAGGAAATTATTTAATTGAGGATTGGAACGCTTTAAAAGCCCTGCTGAGCTTTGCTAGGCAGCTTTGCCTGGGTCTCCTTGCTGCATTGCTTGCAGCTGACCCTGCAGCAATCCCCATTTACCAGAAAGGAACCCACCTTGAGGTCTCTCCCAGTGCCAAAGCTCTGTGCTGTGATTCTAATTTTCTACTTTAGCCCCTATTGTGTGGTTGGCCATTTTGTGTGGCCCCTCACCACAGGCCAGCTTCTTGCTCCATGACCACAGGGACCTTCATCAGAGGTGACCCAGGTGCTTGGCTCCCTGTGTGTGTGGTGAAGGGGAACAAGAGATTCATGGCACAACTCCATGGCATCCATGGGTCTGCTCAAGGGCGAGCAGCATCTGCATGGGGCCATCCTGCAGAGAAGAGGGGAAACAGGGCCATATGATATCTTCTCCTTGCATTCCAAAGCAGACAGAAAAAAGCCTCCCCATGTTACCCAGATCAACCATTTTGGTGTAAGAATGCATGTGGTCAGATGTCTCCAGCCAGATATAGAAAAAAACTATAACAAAACTCAGTGTCTTCAAAGAAAATTAGTTGCCTTTTTGCAATCTAGGGTCACCTGCAAGCCTAATTCAGCAGCTTCTTGGTCCACACAGGAGGAAAATGCAGCATCTGCCAGGCAGTGCTGCAGCACAAAGTCACGGCTCAGCCCCTACAGCTGGGCACAGATGGGACTATTTGCACAGTGTGGCCAGAGAGGATATCTCCTTCTGTCATGTCCCCAAATCACCTCTAGTCTTTTCTACCTCCCTTGATCTCCTTGGGCTCTGCACACCCCAAACTGTTGAAATCCACAGATTCTTCCCTCCTGGCTGCTGCCTGTTTTCTCCTCAGTGTCAGGATGACTTCCCATGGTGTGCAGCCATCTCCCATTACCCAGCAGGTCCCTGCACGTCCTGTAGGACGGAGCAAAAAGCATTGCTCCCACTCTGCCTGCTGCATATCCTGCAGCGGGATGCTGAGCACGTGGGAGGGTGCAGAGCTTCCTGACACCTCCTGGCCCTGAACGAGAGGCTGCCCTGATGTTCCCAACAAATATTTGCAGGGATTGTTCGGTTAGAAACTTGCTGATTTGCAGATGGCAGAAATTGTTTTGCAGTCAGCCTGCCAGCATGACAGGGTTTCCACTGGGGAGTCATTCCTCAGCTCTGGAATAAAGTTATGGGTTAAAAACAGAGAAATCAGTGTTAGCTGTCAGTTCACTGCTAGGACCACTGGGCAGAATGGGAAAAATGGGTTAAAGTCACAGATCTGCAGAACTGAAAACAAGATCTTGAACTCAATCAGCTCCAAGATGGGCCTCTCTGGGGGCATGGCAGGCAAAGAATTCGAAACAAACACGCAGTTATCATCATTCACCAGAAAACAGCAGCTTGCAGCCATGGGATGGTCAGTGCTCAGCTCTGCAGCAACCCCTTCAGATCCACTTGCATCCATCCCTGTGCTCCACTGCACGGCAGAGAGAGAACTTTGTCTGTCCCGTTTCCACTGGCCCGGGGCACCCACAGCACACCATCACAGCACACCCCACTCGATCCTTTGCAGGCACCAATCCCCACATTTGGGGCCACATTTGGAGTTTGCCCGGCTAAGGAAATCTGATTTTGTGGCGTTAAAATGAGACCAAATCCCATCCAAAGGTGTCCACCAGCAGTGCCAGGATGCAGACTGACTCTGCAGCAGTCAGGCTGAACCCAAGCAGTGAGGGGTACAAACCCACGTCTCCATCCCACTGCAGCACTGCAGGGCTGGGGATACCCTCACTGCCTTCCTTCTGCCCCTGCTCTGTGCTGCGCCAGGCCCTGCCGTGCTCAAACTGGGCACACCCTCCATCCCTTTGTACAAGCAAAGCTTCATAGGGTTTTGGGCTCTCTCCAGTACTGTGTGGGAGTGTTTTTTTTTTTTTTTTTTTTTTTTTAAACACAAGAATTGTTTTACAGTCAAGTCTATTCAGGGCAATCTTAGTGAGGAAAGGGATGAACTGCCCCCTTGCTCGCTCCAAAATCCAGTGGGATTATTAACTCCACCAGCAAAGGGGCAAAAGGAACCCAGTACAAAGCGAAGGCACAGGAGTGGAGAGTTGGGAGCCCCAGCTTCCCTCTGACACCGACTGCTCTGCTTTCTGGAAATCCTATCTCTCTGTTACATAAGGATCTGGCCCTATCTGGAAAGCTGGGGTCACTGCAATTCTCCAAGTGTGGTAAAATGCTCGGAGGTCCTCAACAGGAAAGCATTTGAAAAGTGCCAGCACGTAGCATCATCAGGGAGGGGTGCTGGGCCTGGGGCAGTGCAAGCCACAGGGCTGAGCCCAGATACTGCTGAACCAGCCCAAGGCAAGGTGCTACCAAGCAGCATAGCCTTGGACTTCTGCTTTCAGGAGACGACTCTACCAGTTCTCATGCAGGTCCGCTTTCAGACGGACTTATGCAATGGTTTGGAGCTGCTCCATGTGACCCAGACTTGCTGGCCCCCTGCCACCACTCTCCTTGCTGGCTTCAGCCACGGACAGAACAGCAGAAGTAAAAAGACGGCTGAGCAGTCGTTAAAAGAAGTTCACTTTGCCTACTGCATGACACCCTTGCCAATTACACGCAGATACCACACGTGTAAGAACACATGTGATGGCCACATGCACAAGGCTGGGACTGCCAGTGTTCACGCACAGTTGGGCAACCCACATGGGTGGATGTCACCACTGTTATGTGCAGGTCACCCACATGCCCCCTGTGATGCTGCCTGCGTGCTGTCGTGCTCCACCAACAAATCTGGGTATGCCATGCATTCACGGTTTTGTATTTGGTTTTATGTTTGGTCCTGCCACTTTGGAACAAAGGATGACTGCAGTTGGAAGGGACACACTGACATCCCACCCCCACTCAGAACAGGGATAACCGACAGTAGGTCAGGTTTGGATCACGAAACACAGGCTGTCCCATGGGATCACACTCAGAAGTGGCCTGGGGAAGTGCAGTGAGCTGCACGGAGAGGCACTGAAGCAGAAAGATCAGCCTGGACCAGGCTCTTCTCCCAGGAAATGAGAGAAGCAGCTGCATCTGGTAACACAGAGGGATCTGAGGGGAGACCAGCTGAGCATAGGCCCCCCTCTTTGTACAAGACACTGTGACAATGACAGCACCCACAGACCGCAGGACACATTCCCATAGAGGAACACTGTGGGAACTCTGCAGCAGGATGAGCTCTTGAAGACTACACTGGGATGTGGTCTATCTCCAGCCCTCATAGCTCCAGAAGATCTGCAGCTCACTTCCAGTCTCTGAATCTCATGTACAAGCTCCAAGAGATCTTGTCCAGAGAGTTTATATGTTCCTTTTCTCCACCTCCAGGTTCTCTGTTTAGGGAAACATATGGCCCAGATGGTTTGGATTTGGTGGGGTATGGCACAGTGCAACAGAACGTGCCGTCTCATGAGCATATGTGGCTTCCTAAGGAAGAGGCTGCAGCCCAAAGGCCATCTGGCACACTTATCTGTGCCCAACTGCAGCAGGAGTAAGGAGATGCTAAACCTGATAGGGATGAAGCAGTGATTCCATGGTGGTTTTGACTGAAGTCACTTTGGGGTGAAGTCTTGGGCGCTGCTGAGGTCAGTGGCACAATTCCCATAGTTGGGAGCCAGTATTTTACCCTCAGATCCAACTGGAACTAGGATCTATGAATAACTGAGTTCAAAGGGATGTCTGGAAGTGCACAGGAATTAATTTGGACTCCCTAAAAATGGAGCTACAATGGAAGAGTAGAAAACAATAGCAGCAATGGTGGTCCAGGATGATAGAAAGGAATGCAGACACACCGAATACACGACCATGGCACATCCCGAGCGCGTCTTTTCCCAGCCAGGGCAAATACAGAAGGCAGGAGAGCAGCAGAGCAGCTGAATGGACACCCTGCACTTAGCATGTGCCACTGACATTGCTCCACTGAAGTCAGATGGAGCAAAACTATTTTGGCACAGTTTCTCACTGGAGAGTCATCCAACGCTGGAATTGGTTGCAGACTTGATTTAAGGCACTCCCAGTAACCGAGATAGGAAGATTTGCCTGATGTTATTCCTTTACAAAACTTCCTTTGGTGTTGAAAAGTGAATCCGTACCCAGGCTGGTGGTTTGCTGTTTCTCACCCTGCAAGAGCTGCACGTGGGATCTGACCTCCTTGCAGATTCCCAGGAAATGGCTGCGACTCCTTGCCCTGCAAACATTTCCTACAGGCAGTGGGGTCAAGCAAAGATTTTTTGACTTACATATCTTCAGCACATCTGAGCTGACATCATCCTAAGCACGAGGGAATTGTTTCTGAAAACTTGACAAATTTGGTCCAAATTCTGTTTGTTTTAAGTTAATTTGTGTTAACTTGAGATCTAGGCAGGACAGGACGTGACAAACACATCCTGCGGTGTTTTTGGCTTCGAAAGAACTAATTGCTGGAAACTTGGCAAGAAAAGTGGTTTTTGGAGTTGGGGGTTTCAGATAAGCTTGAGATGAACGCTCCAACAGAACCACCCCCTGGGTGGGCCTGAGGCAACCTGAACTGAAAGCCCTCCATGCAGATGCTCCTTGGGCAGCATAGCCCATGCAGACTCTGGATCAGCACTGCATGTGATACGCACATTGGGTGGCCTTGAGCCATCTGTGATAACATACAGGTTGGTAATTAAAAGGCCTCTTGCATGACGAGTAGAAACTGTTTACATTGAGCAGGCAACACCTACCCTTAGGGTTCCACTTGGCCCCACTGATTGCTCATTCAGTCCCAGCTTATCAGGGCATTCTTCTGCCAAGGGAAACAGCTCAGCCCCAAAGCCTTATCTGAGGAAAGCATGATTTAGAGGAGATGACAGGACCTTTCCCATCACACCACCGAGCAGCTGCTGGGGGAATGCAACAGCAGACGCACCTACAGGCACCGGAGGTTTCACAGATAGATAGGAGACGGAAAGTGGAGGGTGCCGCTGGTGGGGCCAGCCCAGAACAATGGGATGGAGCAACCAAGGCAGCCAGCATGAGCCTTATATGGAGAAATTTCGTGACACTGGAACCATCTCCCCAGCACTGGGGGAAGCTTCACTGGGTGAGGGTTTGAGCCAGTCCAGGCACGGCACTGCAAGGAATACCTGGGCAGCCCAGCACAGCATCTCTCCTTCCACCATCTATAGTGTGATGGAGACCAAAAAATGAGCAAAGACTCCAAAACTCTTCCTGCTATCACCGCTCGGTCGTGCGAGCTCTGCTAACAGTAATATTAACATATAGAATGAGAAACAGATCTCTGGTGTGGCCGAGCCATCTCCAGCCAACGTGGGTATTGGTGTGGACCAGTACAGGGAAACAAAAGCCCACTGATGAGCCCACACTTGAGTGGAACAGTCCCCAAACAAGACCGAAATGGTCGGCAATGTTGAATTTTGCCACCAAGCACAGTACCTGCCTCATCCTCCTGATTTTTCCCTCTCTGGTAGAGATTTATCAATGTTATTTTATAAACTCCTTCCTATTTATAGCACAGCTCCTCCAGCTCTAATGAGATAATCTCCTGGCGTTTCACCATCACTAATATTTACTTTGATGTCTAAAATAACACGTTCAGAGGGATTGATCTCCCTTAAAAAACCCTTTAGAATACTATCAGAGCAGAGACCATGTACGGCCCATGCAGCGGGGCCAAACGATGCACGCAACTTAATGACTTTGCAGCTTTTTCAGGTCAGACGGTTTACAATCCCCCGCCCGCACCGCTCCTGCAGATGGAGAGCAAAAGGGAGAGGAGCTCAATCTGTGTTTATCCTCAGGAATGAGGACAGCGAGGAACGCACCGCTCTGCTGCAGCCGCCGCAGCCATAATTCTGGAATTAAGAGCTTCACCCCCAGCAGCTCTGCTTTAAGAGCACCCAATTTCAGAGCAGCAAACATGCGATTGCAGCTCCGAGCAATGAGAAGTGGAGCGGCGCAGGGAGAAGGGGGAGGTGAGCAGATGCCGACTGCCGCTGTCTGCAGACGCTTTGAAACACAACCCTGCGTTTTTATGGAAACTCTGAATGTTGGAGAACGGTGAACATGGTTTTCATTCTCATAAATGTTTTTCCAGCATGCAACGCTCTTCGGGCTCATTCCTTCTCCAGGGAGACGGTTCTGATTTCAAAGAACATTCGCATTCCCTCCGCCCCAGACCACCCCACTCCGACCTCAAAGAGTTTTCTCTGGAAAGATTATTTTAAAGAGCGTTTTACCTTCTCTAGCGTTCTCCCTTCTTTCTTCTTTTTTTCCCCCCCTTTTTAATTCTTTTTTTTTTTTCTCCTCCGTTTTTTTTTTTTCCCAGCTGCGGCCAAAAGCTCTTCTCTCTCCCCCTCAGTCCTGTGAGTGTCAGAAAGTTTCCAGGCTGAGGGTTTATGTCGCCTTCCTCAATAACCTCCTTCTGTCAGACCCAGGCAGAGCTGCAGCTAGAGGCTTTGCTAAAAAGTCTCCTTTCAGGAAGTGAGCAGTAATAAGAGAGCAGCTCGGAGGCAGCATGTATAGGGGCTGCTCAAAAAAAAAAAAAAGAAAAAAAAAGAAAAAAAAAAAGAAAAAAACTTTTCTCAGGAATTTTGCCAGGATTATCCAAAGAAAAAAAAAAAATCCCAAACCCACAGGGCTGTAAAGTCCCGCCCTGAGTGCTGACATCAGTGCAGAAGGCAGGTCTTGCTGCTGCAGTATAAAACTCATCAGCTAAAGCTCTGCGAGGAGCAGCCATCCTCCTGGGCAGCCCCATGGCAGCAGCAAAGCACAGGGGCAGGCAGGACAGAGAAAGCAATTCTGAATTTTGCTTGGATATTTGCTTCTCACCCTCTTCTCCCCTTCCCCCACCCCCCAAAAAAACCCTACCAAACCAACAAAACAAATACAATTCCCAACTTTCATTTTAACTGCAGCTTTGACATGCTGTTATAAAGCCAACGCATGTCTGACAAAATGGCCTCAACAAAGGCTGCCATGCTCTACAGCACCAGTAGGCACTGGCTTTACATTTAAAGAAGCCCTCAAGAGTTCACCAGTGCTTTAAGAATTCCCTTCCCACCCCAGTTACATCATTTTCACCCTGCTGGCTGCTGTGATGCAGAATGCCTCTTGTTCTGCTGCCACTGTGGAGTGTCCCACTGAGGACAATGCATTGCTAGAGTAAAGAATAAACACTGCAAGTAATTAATACTGCTTGTTTAGATACAAATCTCTCTCAGGACACATAAAACAATAAGCAATGAAAGGCAGGAGCTCATTTCCTTCTTCCATTTGAAGTCTCTTTTGGGGTTGGAAAGCGGAATATGTAGGTTTTGGTAAAGAGAATTACCTGGTCATTCTGCACGCATTGTAAATATGGACCTTTCCCAACTGCCCTACTTTTTTTCTGGAAGGAAAGGGAAAGGACACAGCAAGAGCTGTGGCATCTGACTGCAGAGCCCCAGCCTGAGCCCCTCTCTGGGGACAGAGGAGCCCCAAAAACTGTAACCACCTGGATGCTAGAAGGGAACACAGAGTGGGTCAGATCTTATGTCTATTGGGTCATGGCGTGCTTGAGAAAAGGGACTAAAAGGAAAGCAAGCAGCCTGTGGTCCCTTTGGCAGTGTATCCTGTGCTATTGGTACGTGGATAGCTGAGCCAGGGGCTGCGTCCTTGCATTTAACAGCCACGATGGATTTTCATCCACTGCCTGAAGCCCTCTGAACTCCTTTCCTCAGATGGAGCAGCAGCAGGTGCCCCAGGAGGAGTCATACTCCACCACCTTCCTTTACCCACTGGGACTGGGTGCAGATCCTGCCCCAGCCCCCTGCCTCTGAAGGCAGCCGTGAACAGATGCTCAGGCAAGAGAGCAGGAATAGGGATACTTCCATGGGCACCCTCCTGATTGCAGGCAGCTCTCGGCTCAGCAAACCCCTGAGATGAGGTCTGTGGGTATGGCCAAGGAGGTGTGCTAGTCCCAGCAATCTGGACATGCTGAAGGGACACCTCCTTTGCTCCCAGGAGGAGAGTTCTGTCCATGCATGGTCACCACCACAAACTCCATCTCTGGTCCTGCTCCTGGAACCAAAACATCCCAGGACAACAGTGAGGTCCTTGCACTGGTCCTGGCTTTCTGCTTGAGAATGGAGTTCAAAGAGACTGCAATTGCTGGGCTGGATTTTTGGCTGGCTCCCTGGTTGGGTGGAAAGAGTGGTTTCCTTCCTCTGCAGGCCACGCTGGCCATTGTCTGAGCCTCCACAGCACAGACATAAAAGAGCAACCAAACAAAGTGTTTGGGGTTTAATTGAATGGTGCCAGGGAAAAACTAATTGCTCAAAGCATGGCCTGCTGCCATCCTAGGGGCTGAAACTTGTCTTCAAATCCACTCAGTGTATAATTAAGAGGGACTGAGGCTGCAGATGTCCATCTCCCCTGCTCAGGAGCACAGGAACGAGCTGCTTTGTGCTTCCTACCCTCTCCCTGCTGTGTGTGCTTGGGGCAAAAGCCTGCACAGGGCTGTGCAGATGCTCTCATCTTCACACCAAACCACACAAATTCCACAGCTCAAGAGCCGAGTTCACTCCAGTCTGGACCTGCCTCTGTAGGGTGATGGGGCTGTGCACACCTTCCCAACGTCTCATTGCAAGCTCAGGAGCCTGGGAAATGGGAAAGGATAAAGGGATGTGATACAGAACAAAAAGACATGCCTCACAAAAGGATTTCACAGGAAACTGACAGCCAAGACCATTTGTCTCCAATACCTAACATTGCCAGCTGCTTTCTTCTTCTAGGATCAGGATACATCTCTTGAGGACACCTAAAATCCTCTTTCTGCAACTCCCCACTCATACATTTAGGGGTGGAGAGGACCCAGGAGCACAGCAGAGCCACAGGACCCCTTCGCAGTGCTCAGCAGCCCGAGGACACATTGCACCCTCGTGTGGCTGCACGGAGCCCTGCGAGCTCCGTGCTCAGCATCCATGGGTACAAACCCTGCAGGAATGCAGCACCGAACCCAGGAGAAACACAGTGAGCAATGCTCACATGGTGCATCACTTCTGGGGGATGCAGCAGCAAATCCAGGGGAAACATCATCAGCAATGCCTGCCTGCATGGTGCGTTGTTTCTGGAGGATGCTGACTGATATCCAGTGCACCCAGCACACCCATCGAATCATTAAGGTTGGAAAAGACCTCGAAAAGCATCCAGTCCAACTGCCCACCTACCACCAATATTGCCCACTAAGCCATGTCTCAGATGCAGCACTTGTAGGCCAATGATCATTTTAAGGCTGCCATTCTCGCAGATGGAGGACAATGCTGAGGCCCGATGGGGTCATTTTGTATAACCATTTTATCCATAAAATAAAAATTAAGAACTCTTGCTACATCTACACTGGGCAGGGTTCCCAGCTCTGGCTCTACATCACAGCCTGGCCCCACATCCATGCTGGGACTAGCTCCTTGGCCACAGACTGATCCTTTTTATGTTTGCACAGTACCTAACACCACAACGCTCCATTTGGGCTTCTCACTACTGCTGTAATAAACAAATGCTCTGCCTTGTTTGCAGCTCAAGTACTGCAGGTTGAGAACCTGTGAACAAAACCGGCTGTAAACAAATGGTTTTGATTTTCCACTGGTGTGGAGACATGCAAACTAATTGCCCAACTGTGGAAAAACAGTTTAATTAATGCCAGGTGTTAGAAAAAAAAAATAAAAATGGGGTTGGTGTTTCCCAAACTTGTAACTTCAGCTTGAAAGAACCACCGCTAGCTCTGAAAGCAAAGCTGGAAAAAAAACAATTACTGAGGTCGTTACACATTGCCTCTACTTTGTGGGGATTATTGGCAAGGGAGAAATGCATAAGTGAGCCTTGCTGGGAAGCAAGACCTCTCTGCTCACACTGCAAAGTTGGGTGTGTTAGGACACTGCATTTTCACCTTTTTTAATTGGCTGGGTGACTCATCTGCTATCTCAGGATCTCACCCTATGCTTGAAACAGACTTTAATACAGATTTCTGGGTGAACATCATGTAGAGCACCATGTCAAAATATAAACACGGGGCTTTTCAAGGGGACTCATCCATGAACTGCTGTGCAGTTATGTAATGGTTGAGAACCTCTTGCATTTTGCATGTGTAACCCAATTGTGATATTTGTTTTTCTCAAACCTTCAACATCAGCGAGCTCAGCTTGCCACAATTACATCCCTACCCCCAACTTCCAGATTGCAGATTTCTGAGATCTTGGGATTCTCCATCATTCCTGTTGGGAAATGTCTTTGCAATCAGCACTCTGAAGTCACAGCTCTGTGGACTTTCTCCATGGTCACCCATTAGCTGACACCAAACCCCTTAACCCAGGGTTTGGAGCTATCAAGTGGCAACAAGCTCTTTGGTGATGAAACACTGTTCCCTTCTGGAAAGGCAGACATGTCCTTGAGGAACAGCTGAAAGCCCTTCCAAGAAAAAGACGCATTGGGTTGTGTTGGATGGTTCCTAGCTGTTGGTGTAGTGGCTGTTTTGGCACTACGAAGAGTTGAGCAGAAAGCTGAGCAGGAAAAATAGATGAGGAGAGGCTTCTTGGTGAAGACCTAACCTGTAGAACCCATCACAAACTGTCATACCAAAGATGTGAAAAATTCCAAAGGACTGAGAACCAAGGGACGTGGCACGGCAGGTGTGCTTGTGCAAGGCTCACTTCCCAAGGAACATCCACTCAATGGGCAAGAAGAGAGCTTTGCTGTCAGGCAACGTCTTTGCTCAACACAGCTGTTTAAACAAAAACAGGTCTTCAGCACCTTCCTCGGGTCTGTATCCTTCCATTGAAGACCTGGCACTGAGATCTCAGCGCTCTTTCACTCTGTAGAGTTACACGGCTTTTATTTTTTCTTCCTTTCTTGCGCAAGAAGGAAATAGGTCACATTTCAAAGAAACCAACAAACGGGGGTTAGCAAATGCCAGACAGCTCACTGGATGCTACGGCCTTTTCCCCTCCTATCTTCCAAAACTGACACATATCTCACTCGCCAAAGAACGTTTTTCCCCTCCTTTCCTTTCTGTCTTCAAAACCGCCATAACAACCCCCTGACGGGACGTTCTGCGCACCCACCAGCCAGGTAAGACCTTCTTTTTCGCTGTCGGTAGCTGTTCCACAACATGGCTGCTTTGTTCCTTGCCTCATAAGAGCTCCACACACCTGGTAGCGTCGCGGGTTTGTGGCAGGATGGAAGATCTTGTGAAGCACTGGTGTTAATAGGCCCAGCTGAACTCATTGTGTCGCTTCTCTACACTTCTATCGACTGCTCCGTCGCTGCTTGAGAAGACCAGCACAGTGTTATGGGGCATCACGGCTCTTTTTCGTGCTGGGCTGTTTAGATCCTAAGATGAAACGGGAGCTTACAGGCCAACAATTGGGGCCAGTCCTTCTTTTATCTCTGGACATAAAACATCAGAATTTGTCTTCTTTGGAAGATTCCCTTAAAGTCCATTGCTGCCCGGGAGCCCAAGCAGCAATGTGGGAAGAATGAGGGTATTTGGCAGCTGTTGGAAAATGCTCCAAGTAATCAAGGAGGGCTTCAGAGATTTCCTACTGAAAAATATAACAGCAAGTATATTCTGAAAAGAGGCTTCTACCAAATTCACATTTGCTTCTCTTAATTTCTTTGTCATCTCATCTGTTATGGCTCTGCACTTTGCTGTGAAAACAGGCACAATTCCAAGTCCCATCAGTTCAAGTACAGTCCATGGTGTTATGGAATAAACTAGAACAAAGGAAAATTGAGATTAAGCCTCAGAAAACATTTCCTAATGGGCAGATCTATTAGATGGTGGAATACACGCTGCAGAGATGAGTGGGAAACCCATCACATGGGCAGAACTGCAGAGGAGACTGGAGAAGGGATTAAGTAGCCTGGCAGGGGGTGAGCAAACTGATCTACGAGGCTCTGCTTCCTCACATATTGATGATCCGTGTATTTTCAGTCTTTCCCCACCCTTTTCCCTCACCCAAGTCCCTGTGGAGCTTGCTGATGCTCCCAAGAATACAGCTTCTTACACAGATATGGGTGGTGCCACAGCAGTATTGGAAAAATCATAAAGGCATGTGGGTTTTAATGGCTTTTTTTTAAAAAAGCCGATTCCTATTAAGCTTAATGAGAAAGAGGATTTTCTGAGAACTCTCAGACACTGCAGTCCCTGTGCTGCCCTGTAAAGTAAATGGCTTCAGAAGGAGCAGAAAGCCTTAAAAACATCAGGCTTTGTACAGGTCCTAAGCCCACTCAAATAGTACAGCAGACACAGATGTAGCAGGTATGGTCTGAGAGGTCAGAAAGGGCAGCAGCTCTGACTTGTACAAGCCCTGAGTGGGGGGACCAGCAGCACAACAGCAGAGATACCAAGGGCAAAGGGCACTGAGATGAATATTGCCAACTTGGACTCTACGGTTTTGAGCTGAGCAACGTGCTCAGGAAAGATGCATGAAGCGCATCCTTTCCTCACCGCTGATCAAATGATTTCGATCACTGAATTATGCTAATTTAGGCTTACAAAATCCCCAGAAATGACAGGAAGGGCCTGCTAAATCTGGGATTTAATGGACACAACAGAGACTGGGGAACCCAGGCTGGAGAATAGAGCCTAGAACAGAGGGCAGATAGCAGTGGCAATGGGGAACGTGGGCAGCTTTTTTCAAAATCCACCAAGCAAAAAGATATAGCCACTCTAAGGGAGGGAGATCTTAAGATGACTCTACATCCTCAAATCGTATTCAAATAACCGGAACAGAGAGTCCTTAGAATTACCAAAGTAACAGAAAAGCCTCGTGCAGATCTAGCCCTTTACTTTCTGTGCTTGAGCTCTGTATTTGGAAAATAGAGATAGCACGCTGCCTGCTAGTGATGCAATTCAACACTCAGAACAGACCTTTTCACATAGGAAGTGAGTGATTGTGAATGCAAACTTCCATTACCACTTGCAAGTCACACGCTTTGCCCAAATGCCTGCTGGTCACATGCAAACACACACCTACACTTCAGAGCAGATGTGCTTTTGCAAGAACTAGCTGAGTTATTGAAGTCCAAGTCAACTTCCCCTGCTTCCAAAAGTGTTCATATTTCTCTTCAGAATTTCTCCTTCAGGAATTTCTTACTACCATCTTGTAACCCCTTGCAGTCTGAAGAATGTTCAGTCCTCTTAAAAATGCTTACAGAGCTCTTCTCATGCCTGTAAATTAGCTTTCAAGCTGAGATTCATCTTTTGCCTCTCAAAGCTCAGAACAACTTAGTGCTCAGTCAACCTTTGCTGTCAAGTTGGAGATGGCTGTTAGGTTCTGAGATGCCAATTTATTTTATTTTTTCTGGTCAAGAGGAATGAGTTGAACTCAAGGAATGAGTTGCCCAGGGGAGTGCTGAAGTCCCCATGCCTGGAGGTGTTCAAGAGACATGTGGATAAAGCACTAAGGAACACAGTTTAGCAATGGGACTTGGAAGGTCAGGGTGGTGGTTGGACCTGTGCCATTCTAAGATTCTATAGAGACAAACCTCAAGAAATACCAGAACTGTCAACTACCATTTATTGACTCAAATCTCATGCTCACATCTGAGGGAAAATCCTGCAGCTGAGGTGCACAGCACCACTGCTTTTTGCCCAGGTTCTCCCTCAGTCAAATTTTTGGCCCATAAGAAAGTAACAGTGCACCTAGATGAGTGTTAAAATCCATTAAAGCCTTAAGAGAAAAGTATTTATGCTTCTGAAAATCTTCCAAATAATCCCTCAGTAGAGTCCATTAAGTAAAGAAAGCCATGATAGGTTCGGTCAATTAAGAACATCTGTTATCCTGCTCCTATCTGCTTCTTCTCCATCCCATCAGAAAACTCCCAGTATGGCCATGGAGCAGACCACGCCGGTATCTAAAAAAGCTGAGATCTGCTGGGTAGATGGAAAACTTACACGATATTTTGAGTAAGAATGATGACCCTCTTCCTCTTAGATGTTTACACTGATCCTGAAGATTATGAGTGTAGATGTACATGTATGGCTAGCCTCCTGGTATCTTATCTGAGATTATAATCTGTCACACACAGAGCTGAAAGGCAGAGGTGAGAGTGTAAGTGCATCTATTTTTAAACAACTACAGCCTCATTTCATAAAGCCCTAAGGAGCTGAGACTGCACACACTTCTCTAAGCCAATGGGAGAAGCTCTCCCCAAATCCTGCATCAGATGTTCAGGGTTCCCACAGCTGTCATCATGTCAAGGTATAAAGGACAGACAGATGTCAGCAAGAGTCCTACCACAGCCAGAAGCCGTGCAGACAAATAGAGACTGCCTCTGTGCTGTGCAAAGAGCCAGCAAGCACTGCCCCAAGGAATGCAGTTTTGATGCAGGAACGGACAGGAGCCTGGAGGAGGGCCCTGAGAGCGAGGTGGCTGTAGATGCCAGAGGCACAGGCAGAACTTGAGGAGGGTTCAGTGCTACCTGCAGCTCTGCATTCACGTTACCAGGGCAGGGTTAAACAGCACCGGGCAATTCTGAGAACTCAGCCGAACCCACGCAGGGCACGACATGCCCTGCACAGCTGCCAATGCCCCAGCTCCCCAGGACCTGGAAGGTTTTCCATTCTGTCTCTGCTGGGATTGCAGAAGAAAAACCTATTTGCAACTAATTGTTGTTGGTCTCACAGCCGGGTTCGTGGTGGGTGGGTCTCAGCAACAATTCTGCCAGCAGTGCCCAAGTAACCATGGGATGGGAACATCCAGCCTGTCCCACCATGGCTGGGTGGGAGCCAGCATCCTGGAGGGCACTGCAGCACAAAGCCCTGTCCTTGGACCGCAATGTTCTCCTTCAAGAATTTGTTTTGATGGGTTACTGGCGGACCACAACAGAAGTAGTTGGCATGTTCAGCCGACAAGGGGAGGCTGCAAGAGGGTAAAGCAGAAGCGAAGTGACCAGACGGCGTTCCAAAAGACAGCTTTAACCCTCTGCTGCTCAATGCAGTGTCCTGTGTTCAGAGAAAAGAGGATGGTGTTTGCATTTTCAGCTGCAAGTGTTCGACATTAGTCTGCTTGGTGGAAGAGTTAAAGGAGATGGTGCATCTTACCCACAATAGCAGCACGGACAGCATGAGCGGACATTAATGCATCCTTCCATTGATGGATGCAACTTTCCATTGACAGCATAGAAAGGACGAAAGCTAAGAGTCTGCCAGATCATGGAGGAAAAGCTATTTTTCACCTTACTGTGGCTGTTCACAAAAAAAAAATTCACAAAAAAGGGCACGGGAGCAGTAATGCTCTTCATGTATCCCTTGTCTGTGAACAAGCAGAAGATCTGTTCTCATTTCAGACACTGATGCTCAACAAAAGACCACCCAAAAATGTCAACAGTGGAAGAAAAACATTTCTGCATTCAGTGTTTTTCAGTATTCCATGGAGCTTTGGCTGGACTAGAAGTTATCTTGGCCAGAGAAAGAAACAGAGAGTATAACTTTCCCTAAATGGAACTCAGAATTGCAGAAATTAGATATGGGAAAGTCCTATTAGCTCATCCCAGTTTCTTCCTGCCCATGGAGGATAGTTCCCTGCAATACTTTTTCTGACCCAGTGCTAAGTGAGCAGCAGTGGGACTTCCACTGTCCTCCCCACAGATACTGTTCCACATCCTGATGGATCCTATTAGAACATGTTTCTTATTAATGAGTGGAAAGTAAGGCTGGTTATCATCTCCATTATCCCCATATCATTTTTTCAGTGCATCCAAACAAGCTTTTACTCCAAAAGATGATCATATTCTTCAGATGCTTGATGGTTGCTCTCTTTCCCTGCCTGCCGTCACACCTGCTCAACATATAATGCATATAATTAATTCCTGCTCATTAGTCACATCAGCCAGGCCCTTCACTTGCTCCATCCTGTGCTTGCAATGTTTACAAACACTTCTAGGACCAAAACACATACTGAAATAAGCTGTCTCCATCCACAGCTTGCAGGTGCCAGGATGGTGTCCACTACCAGCACTGAATCGTATGGGTGGGTTTGTGGTTGGATTTTTTTATTGTTGGAACTTTGTTTGGCAGGGCCTTGGTTTTGATCTGTTCCACGTAAACAAAACTCATCTTTGTGCATCTGAGAAACAATGAATGCACCCAACCCTCTTCCAACCCCTTTCCCACCACCCACTTATTCACAGGAATATTTTGCTCACAAAAGCAGTGCCAGTGACAAACACCCAAAGCCCCACATTTGGTCTTGCCCAGACCGGCTGCTGGACCCCTTTGCCTGTCCTTTCAAAATGAGATTGAGAAACCTCAGTGACTCATGGCCATTCGAGAGCCCATGGCTCTTGCTGCAAGCACAGGGAAGTTTGCTTTGGTGTCTCAGCCAAGTTCTGAGCTGGATATTTTTACCCTGTCTGCTTAAATCCCCTCTAGCAGGGCTAGAGGAAGGTCATCTCCTCAAGGTACTACTGTGTCAGCATTGTAGGGCTGAGTTATTGGGCACCTCGAGCACATGGCAGCCTTCCTCCTGGCCCAGGTTCAGAGCACCAACACCACCTCAATACAACCTGCTCGCTCCTGCCTGAATAGTAATTGCATATCCCTGTCCTTTTCTTCCCCTAATGGCACGGATTGGAGAGCTCTGGGGACAGCTTCAGAGCAGGACTATAAAACAGAGCAAGATTATGGTTATGCGTAGAGATATTGTCCAAAGAAAAGATGCCTTGTGTCATAGAAGCCAGGTAGTTTGGGGTGGACCAATGCAATACAGAAGACCAACAGAAGCCTGGCAATATCTACCATATCAAATAGTCCAATAACAAAAGCTCAGTAGGGAGAAAATACAGTAACCGTTGCCTCATACAAAATTAATCAGAAAGATTAAGGAACTGAAACTAGATCAGCATTAATCTCTGTACATATCAGATGTAATGTATTTCCACTGAGTCAGCAGGTTTTAACCCATTTGAGAGGAACTTTAATGGAAGGTTAACCAGCAGGTGGGTGAGCTGCCCAGGGTATCTCTAGACAGCTCCTCTCCCTCTCCAGAATAACTGAGATCCAGCACCAAGACCAGGAGCAAAGGAATAGGGTATGGAACCCAATAGCCGATCTGATACAGCTGCATAAGGAACAGCTGTCTCTCAAGGACTGCACACTCACCGTGCTGGAATCCCAACCCCTTTCTGGTTGGCTGTCAGCTCCAGCTCCACCTGCATGGCAGGTAAATGTAGGGACAGATGCTGTGCTCACCCGTCCTCAGGACATCCTGACATCATTCATTTAGCCATGCTGACCCACAGCTGAGTTATCAGACCACAGAGCACTCCCCAACACCAGGCAGTGAACAATGCACTGTGTTTAACCACGCTGGAACCTAATTAAAAGCTGTTCAGGATGAGTGGGTCCAGGGGGCCAGAAGTGTTTCCAGCGGCTCTACAAAGGATCAGCAGGGTGTTCACAGCCTTCCAAAGCAAATCCACACGCAGCAGCTGAGCACAAGTTGCCTTAGGGCAGTGTTCTGCTTTATGTTATCACCCCTACTCGTGGATCATGCACCCCACCTGTGCTCCCAGAGAAGCTCCTTAATGGGCATATTTGGAATAGGAGAAGATGCTACTGCAAACCAGGAGGTCCAAGAGGGAAGTATCCCCACCTGTGGGGACCAGAACTCAGGATTGTTCCTACACTAACCCATCTACTAAAGGGCACAGCAATGCTGTCCTTTTCCCTGTACCAGGGTACATGGGACTGTCCATACTACCGTATATCCCCAAAATTTTAGTGTCAGCATCACATTTAGTCAGATTTTTGAGACCCTCATCAAAGGCAGCACTTTTAATATGGTTCTGGACATTTTGATTTATCAGGGTCTGCTAGGTCCTACCTATAATAAACTCTTGTTCAGGGATCTTTTCATGGAAGAGGAGCACAATATAAAGAACCAATACTCTTTTCTTTAGGGAAGGAGCTCAAACTCCTATAGTCAGTGGCAGAACTAATTACCAATCCTGTGGCCAGTAATCATCCAGTGCAAAGCAAACAGCAGCCACTCTGCACCAAGAAACACACTGATACTTGCATGCTTTGTTGTCTTTCTATTCATATTTCATAAGCAAAGCACTAAGAGATAGCTAGAAGCTGTCAGAGCATGTGACACACCACAGGCTTGGCCATGCATAAATAGGAAACAAGTTCATGCATGAAGTTTGCCTGTGCTGATCCAGAAGTAGGACCACCACCTTTAAGTGATCCACTGGTGCTTCCTACTGCAGTAGTCATAGAACATCCCCAGCTGGAAGTGATCATCAAATCCAACTCCCAGCTCCACACAGAACCATTCAAACCTTATTGCTGAGAGCTCCAGCATCCCTGGGGAGCCAGTTCCATGTCCACCATCCTCTGATGCCCTGTAGTTGCCCTGTGGTCAACTAAATGGGTAACTGTCATAAAAACAAAGTTACTCTCACTGTTTTGGCTCAGGGGACCACAATCTGCCCAATTTCTGTTGTGCAATACTGCAGAAACATCTGCCCCAGCACTCTGCGGGTTCACAGCCACCAGTGAAAAGCAGGCTGGCACCAGACAATATGGCAATCCCAGCCATTAAAGTAACATCTGGAGCAAAGGAGGCAGATAGCTGTAACCACAGGGCCCAGGCAGGTGGTCCCCCCCCTCCCCTGCCCCCTCCCCATCTCCTGCTCTCAAGGAGAGAAGAGCAAATTGCTTCCGCTCATTAGCATCTGACAAATAACCACAGAAGGAAAACAAGTCCTCAGCAGGATATGAATGAGCTCAGGCCTTTACTGCCATCTGACTGCACCAAACAAGCGTGTCATCAATTCTCCATGCTCTGCTGCACCGTTTCTCCCGTTCTGAGAAGGATGAGCACCCTCAGCCTCAGGTTTAGAGGGGCCAATTTGAAGCAAAGCAGCAGAGATGTGACGGAGATGTGGAGCAGGAGCATCCCAGCAGTGCTGAGCCCCTGCATGGGCCTCATAAACACCACTGTGGAATTATACCTTTTCCTTTCAGAAAGGACTGTGGGATCTCTCTGTGCCCAAATGACTCCCATGTTCTGCTTCAAAGAGCAGAGGTGTGCAGAGTTTCTGTACACAGCCAGAAATCCATGGGCAGAGATGAGCAGGTTGGGTTTACCTGCTAGCTTCAACAATGAGAACAGATGGGGTGTCTTGGGAAAAATACAGGCTTCCAGCAACAGCAGGGAGCTTTTTCCACACAATTTCAGTCAACACAACCATATCAGGTAGGACTGAGTCAGGAACACACACTGTCAAGTAAAGGAGATTGTTATCTTCAATGACAAGCACTAGGCAACCTGCTTGGGCGAGCAAACAAATGGGCTCAGAGCTCCACCAACTCCCACTCACACATAGCTCAAATGTTAACACGTGGTTGGATGGCTGAGGTTTGGATGTGCAGTCAGCAGCAGGGAGGTCAGAAAGCAGCTGAAGCCAGGAAATGTAAGTGCTCATGAGGAAATCTTTGGAAGGGCTGCCATGGAATGCATAAATGAAAACTGAACATTAATCACAAGCAATTAGAAGGCTATGGTCAGGACAATCCAAAGCAAGTTTAGGGTTTTGCTTTAAAATATGAAGCACTTAAAGTTGATCTAAAGTTATTTTGAGTCTATTGTCATTTAGCATTTCAAAGACCATGTCCCATGACATGGGAACCAGCTCAGCCCATCATCTTGCATATAGCAAGCCCTCAACTCACAATGGCATCTAAGGGGAACTTCTACACTTGTGACATTGTTCAACTCTTCAAAAGCAAGTGGGCAGCTACACATAGATTTGATTGACTGACGTCTTGATGGCTTCCTGCCTGGCTTTCCTGTGCATCGTGGTATGCAGACTGTACTTTTTACGTGGGTGGGTTTTTTTTCCAGTGCCTCCTCGTGTTATAGCACCAACTTGCAAACATGGCATTATCACAGCCCTGAGGGGCTGAGCACCCAAAGTACCAACCAGGAACGTTCAATACTTGCACTGCTGCACCCTGAGGGACAGAGATAGAGCAGGTGCTGGAAAAAACAGGTCCTGCTGCTTGGAAGCCCTGCATCGCTTCCTGCAGGCACTGGTTTGTCATGTCTGGCAAAGCAACCCATGAAACCAGTTCTCATTTTTGCCTGCACTTTACACTGCAGGAAAAGAAGGTTGTGGGAGGTTTGTGTGAGCCTGCTGAGGTTGTGCCAGGGTTGCTCAGGTCCACCCAGAGGCAACGTGAAGGAACAGAGCCACAGCTTGGAGCGAGAGCTTAGCCAAGCCCTGGAGCCCTGAGGTGTGGGTAGGAGAAAGAGCCTGGACACTGTCAGGGCTGTAAATCATCCTGTTCAAGGGTGCCAATCTGCTCTCAGACTTCAGGAGGTGACTTTCCTACATGGCTGGGAACATAGAAGAGTTCTAAAGATGATAACATGGTTCATCTGTGGCAGCAAGTCTTATGCAAAAGGGGTGCCAGGGCCTGAACCAAGGGGTTCCATGGCCAGAACCAAGGGGTTCCATAGCCTAAGCCAAGCTCTGATCCCAGCCTTCACTCTGATATCTCTCTGAGGCTCTCCTGACTTCAGCCCCGGGCTTGGAGAGGAAAACACACTGTTTGTGACCAAATTGCCTGTGTAGGCTGTTGGAAACTTTGTAGGAGCTCAGTGATGATCATTGACATCTGCTGATTGAACAGTTTTCAAATGTTCCATTTTCTGTGATGTTTTGGTCCCAGACTTTACAAAGAAGGGAACCAATGAGTTTGGGTGCCTCACTCTTGTACCTGTTTATCCCAGGTAGTGAGTGGAAATTAGTAGCACATGAAGAAGGCTGTCAACCTTCCCACTGCATACTCAGCGCTTCCTCTTCCTGCGTGAACATGACTCATGAGCTTACTCTGCAGTCAAAAACAGGAGTTGCAGTGCTTGCTCTTCAACCCACCGCCAGTACTCCCATCTCAGGAGCAGAGCTGGGGGATACTGAACCCAACATCAGGGCTGCTTTGCTTCCTGGACCGTTTCCAATGAGCTCCAAGCACTGACTGCTGTTCAGGTTTTTTAGCTAAGGTGTGCTCTTGTTTGCCTTCTGTCTCATACTGGCAGATTGGCCGAGATCCCACCTTGTTTCATTTACTGACTTTGATTAAAGGGGCTTCAGAAGTCAGAATTTAGGCTTGCTTGAGCTACCTGACAGGGCTTACACTCGTTCCACGTGCAGGCTGCAAGTGCTGCTGACGGCTTCCTGTTGTGGTTTCCTGCCTTAGCTGAAAGACCTCCTCCCTGCGCCTGCTCTCCCTTCCTGTTCTCATCAGAGGGGCACTTCTGGGCTTAATGAGCACAACAAACAAATAGGTAGAGAGAAGAGTCTGGTTGCCATAAATCCAGTTCCCCATTGGGTCTGTTGAACACTGAGCAAGGTGCACAGACCAGAATGGTTTCCTCCTAGCTCCTACACCATCACGCCCTTCCCTAGCCTTGAGAGCCCAGAGCTGGCAAGAGGCAGCTGGGTAGCACAGCCTCATCACTGGAGGTGCCCAAGGCTGGTTTGGAGGGGGCCCTGAGCATCCTGATCTGGTGTGGGGCACATAGCTCTCAGTGAGGGGTTGGAGCTTGATGATCATTAAGATCCCTTCCAACCCAACCATTTTACGATTCTGTGATGCTGATGGCCAACCAAGCACAGCTCCAGCCTGAGAGCCGCTTCTGCAACAGCATGGAGGGACCAATGATCAGCATTACTCTTCCCATCACGTTCAGAAATGGGGGTGATGCTGGGAAAAATCGGGGTAAATACCAGAGGACTGGCCAACTGTCTGGGTTTCCTTTACTGTAAACATGAGTGATGCATTTGTGGGTAATGTGGAGGAACACCATGACTGGCACAGTTAGTGGGCATGGTGGGGATGGGCTGATGGTTGGACGAGATGCTCTTAGTGATCTTTTCCAACCTTAATGATTCTATGATTCTCTGACTCTGGTCTTTTTGGGGTCAGCATCTGCGTAATGACAAAACTGAAGATTAGGCTCCAAGGAACAAATGAGACCCTGTAAATGTTGTAGGATTTCCATTAATCAACGTGGGTGATTTTACATGTTTTGATACAAAACCAGTAACTCTCAGGGAAAGGGGCTCTGCAATGACTCAGTCAAAGAAGTGCCATTTCTCACTGCACTTTCACCAAGAACCAGCACTGCAGCAGCATGGTGGTAGGTTTGCTTCTGGTTTTGGGCTGCTCTGAGCAGGGATTCCAGTAACGCTTACACATTTCAGCTTGACAGGGACCGGGGGATTGAACTTGCTTTGCAATGACAGCCAGCCACCTCTGAGCTCCAGCTTTCTCTGGAGCATGTGCAAGATGTAGAAATAGGGACTTAAGGAAATTGCAATCAAAGTATTGACCAAATTCAGAAATCAGGCATTGGAGGAAAAAATCCATACAATTTATCAAGGGACCATTAGAGGAAGGCTTCTCCTCGTTCCTGTCAACTGTTGGGTAATGTCTGCCTAGAAGCACTTGGGTTTGCATTTACTTTCTTTTGCTGTGTTTGGTGCAGTTGTATGTCTACATGTTCCTTAGACGTAAAGATTAAAACATGAGATGTTTTGATCTTAATTTATTTAAAGTTTTGTCCTAATGGACTTTTACAACAAAAATAATTTATTCAGAGAGGAGAAAGAATTTCCTTTTATTGTGAGCAGTACCAGAGAGAAAATAGGAAGTAAAGCTAAGAACATTGGGATGGATGTAAGAAGCACAATTTTTAACAGCGAAGGTAATTTCTGACTGGAACAATTCACTGTAGGATTTGGTTCATTCTCTGTTGAACTAGATGAAAATCAGGTGTATTTCTGCTTACATTTTCTAGCTCTGTTCAGGACAGAACAGAGGATTTACCGTGTGGGATTCTCAGTGCAGAAATGTGAATTCACCCATGCAAGCAATGTTCAAAGTGACCCTAAAGGCTGAAGAACGCCTGGATATATGTGTTTGAATCCCACTTACCCATTTTTGAAAGATTAAATCAATGAAGAATGGTTCTCTCTTCCAGATTGAGCACCAGTAGCGTGCAAGCCAAGCTGGGCAGTTCCAACGCGTGCAGCAATGCCGGATGCTGCCGCTCACCTTCCCTTCTACTATGGCAGCATTGCCAGGTCGGAGGCTGAGGAGTACCTGAAGCTGGCTGGCATGTCAGATGGGCTGTTCCTGCTGCGGCAGTGCCTGCGCAGCCTCGGGGGCTATGTCCTTTCCATGGTGTGCAACCTGCAGTTCTATCATTATGCCATCGAGCGCCAGATGAATGGAACCTACGCCATCGCGGGTGGCAAAGCGCACTGTGGGCCTGAGGAACTTTGTGAGTTTTATTCCAAGGATGCCGATGGGCTCTGCTGCACCCTCCGCAAACCCTGCAACCGCCCCAGTGGCGTGGAACCCCAGCCTGGGGTCTTTGACAGCATGAGGGACAACATGGTGCGCGAGTATGTCCGACAGACATGGAGACTGGAGGTAATGGTCGTGGCCAACAGCACCACGGGGCTGTGCAAGGCGCAGTCTCTGGGGCTTACTGTCACCTCCCATCCTCACCTCCTCTATCAATATCTTCCTCCTCTTCTGTCACATCATGGTACAGCCAGCTCTTTCTCCTCTATGGCTGCAGGCACTGAAAGCATTCTGATATCTCCGTTGCTTGGTGTTGGTTGTTCACCAGCTACTCTATAAGCATTTCTCCATGTGCCATTTGCTCCTCTGCAGCACATGGGACACTCTTTGTAGTTCGACCCTCATCTGTGCCTCCATAATGTCATGATGGAACCAGGCTCAAAACTCTTGCTCAGGTTTTCCTTGCTCTTCAAAGTCATTGGAGGCTTTGCCTATGAGCCTGAGGCACTGGGTACCAGCTCAAGTCTGCTTATTATTTAAATTTAAAAACAGCTACAGAGAGATTGCTATGGTTGGTGGTACACAGGAATATGCATAAGGTAGATAGACTAAGCAAAACTCTGTGGATTGGCAGCCATATAATGAGTTTTTTCTCCCTGCTGTCGCCTCCACAGTGGCTGTTCAGTCACTTCCAAGTCTTCTGCAGAAAGATGGCTCAGGCAGCATTCTCCCCAGGGAGCCTTTCTGCAAAAGATCTCTAAAACTGACCCGTTTTCGACTAGAGGTGCTGGTCAGAATGAGACCTTCAGTAGGGTTTCTCCATGAAGCCGGACTGTGACCGCTGGTAGATAACACAAAGGACATTGCCACCTACTGGCAAATGAAAACCTGCAGCTCCTTATAAAGTGTGGAGCTGATAGAACTCTTTTATGGTAACACACATTGATTTCCAGACTGAACTGCCCAGGGACAGCAGGCAGCCAGGGAAGGGGTCCTGGTTCCCCAGGAACACAGAAGCAGAAGGCACCTACGAAGCTGATGTCAGATCACCCATTCAAACATGGTGACTTCACTCTTAGAATCATAGAACTATTAAGGTTGGAAAAGACGTCTAAGATCAAGCCCAACTTCAATCCATCTCACCATTCCCATTAACCATGTCCCTCAGTGTCACATCTCCATGATTCTTGAACACCTCCAGGGATGGTGACTTCACCACCTCCCTGGCCAGCTTGTGCAAATTTTTCATCACCCTTTTTGAGAAGAAATTGTTCCTAATATCCAACTCAAACCCGCCCTGCAGCAACTGAGGCCATTAGCTCTTGTTCTCTCACCAGCAAATAAATGGACATCAGATGGGTTTAAGAGGAGAAAGCAATTCAGATAAGTGAGTAATAGTGATACACAGAATAACAAAATTCTATCCAGCAGTGCTTCAGGCATGATTAAAGTCACTGGTGCTTCAGTTACAGGACCATCCAAGTTTCTTGTGACATCACTTTGAGGTGTGCTGAAGCTGTGCCTCACTTCTCTCTCTCTTCCAGGGGGATGCCCTTGAACAGGCCATTATAAGCCAGGCCCCTCAGGTGGAGAAGCTCATTGCAACCACAGCCCATGAGAGGATGCCCTGGTATCATGGCAACATTGCCCGGGATGAAGCTGAGCGGAGGCTTTACTCTGGGGCACAACCCGATGGGAAATTCCTGTGAGTACACAAACCCTGGCAGATACCATCCCCATTCTATCTACCATTTCCCCACTTCCAGTGCCCTCTGGTTATTTGTTTCATGCGAGTAGTCCTGAGAGGTTTGGTTAGGTATGGTCAGACTGTTGTTACAGATCTTTCAATTCAGGCTCTGACGCTCCACATCTGTTATTTCCCAAGAAGTGTCTAGCCTTCATGAATCCAGTTTTGAGCTTTATTTGTTTCTTGTGTTTAGAAGTCTGCAAGAAGCATGCTTATTAATTAATGCATTGGGTGATGTCAGATAAAAGGTTCAGATGAGGATATTTAACAATGAAATTGAGGCTCTGTAGAATAACGTGTCTCTGCAGAGGTGAGACAGCCCTTAATTTAATTATCTCCCTAATGAGTCGGAGAAAGAAATAACCAACCGCCACTGCAGCCATTCACAGGGCAAAACCTCGAGCTGCTTTTAATAGTTCTTCTTCCCACCAGGCTGAGAGACAAAAAGGAAAGCGGCACTTATGCTCTGTCCCTTGTCTATGGCAAAACAGTTTATCACTATCGGATCGACCAGGACAAGTCTGGCAAGTACTCCATCCCCGAGGGGACCAAGTTTGACACGCTCTGGCAGGTACCGTGCTGGGGGAAGATAAGCACTGCTGTCCTAGCAAAGCAAAGGCACTTCTCCCTTGCTACATCTGCCCATGCCTTGGGGGAAAGGAAAGGCCATCTGGAGCCTTAAAGACACCAAGAGCTTGGAAGGTCTTTAAGATCTTGCACACAAAGACTCAGGAGGCCCATAAGTCTTGAGCCAACTCCCAGAACCTTGACATGACTGCAGATCCAAGCGCCAGGAGACACATCCTGTCACCCCACAGAGGCTGTTTGCAGACAGGAGATGGGTGTGATATCCCACCTGTGAGGAGGGGGCTGGGTTTTAGGAGATGTGACAAGTGCCTGAAGCCCAGGTACCAACCCCCATCCTGGCTCACTGTGGGCACACCACAGCCCAGTGAATCACAGAATAACCTGTGTTGGAAGGGACCCTTAAAGGATAATTGAGTCCAACTCCTGGGGCTGCTCCAGGAAAGGAATGCACAACTTCTTCCTGGGGAGGGCTGTTTGCAGACTGTAACTGTTTTGCTGAATTTTTCAAATTCCCAGGACTGTGTTCACTCTGAATTTGAAAGAAAACAAAGACTTCGGGGCACTTTTTTTTTTTTTTTTTTTTTTTTTTTTTTTTTTTTTATGGAAACAGAACTGTGCCAGGCTCCTAATTTGGAATGAAATCTGAGACACTCAGGAGGGGAAGAGAAAGTCTGGACCCTTGTGCTCTGGTGGCCAGGGCTGGGGTGGTGGTCTCCAGCTAAAGTGAGACCCTCACTGTGTTGGAACCAGAGGGCGCTGTACTGGAAAAGTGCCTGAGATTCAGAAAGTGAATGCTGGGGTTCTGCTGGGAAAGCCAAAGGTTTCTTTAAGTCTTTATCAGACTTACAGTCCCTTCCGGCTGTGGCAACAACGACATTACACTGAGAATGCCCTACCCAGCCCTACTACTAAAGATTTTCCCTTTGTCTTTCTTTGGGGCTTATCTGACTTCCCAAACTCTTCCCAGCTCTGGCAGACACCCAGATAAAAATGATGTGGGAGTTTCCTTAGTGCACAGATAGAAAGAAATAACTGAGTCCCTGGTTGCCATAAATCTGAGAGAAATCGTTATGATAAACCACATGCGTTGCCTGCAAAAGAAGAGATGGTTTTCTGTTTGCATTAATCTCTTTTTCCCCTGATTCCTTTATCAGCTGGTGGAATATTTGAAGCTCAAACCAGACGGGCTGATTTTCTACCTGAGGGAAAGCTGCCCCAACCCCAGCATGCCAGGTGAGATGGTGCCAGTGCCAACCCTGGCCTCAGTCAGTCACTTGTCCCAGGTGTCACAACCATCACTTCATATCCTGTCCTGTGGGACTCCTGAGGGATGGGAGCAGTGCCCATATCCATGCACGTTTCCACATCCATTATGGTTAAAGTGGTAGAAAGGGACATTTGTGTGGGAGGGATTGGATCTTCAAAGGACTGATGCTCTGTTCCTGCTTGGGGTGTAAGCAGACTTTCACTAATAACACCTCTCTCCCAATCCACAGCCTCTGCAGCACCAGCTCCACCAACCCACCCCTCCGTGAGCGTAAGTTGTGGGGAGATTCTGTTCTATTGGTACCTCATTTAGTGGCACTTTGAACTGATCAAACTGTGCTCTTCTTTAAAAGGCAGCAGCTCAACTGGAATATATTAAGGCCGGCTGCAATGCTATCTCCTTTCCAGCTTGGATGGGGACAAGGAATAGTTGGGCATAGCTACCATCAGTGCCAAGAATGGTTTCCATTCACACTATGCTCTTTGCAACACATGGGGCTGTCCCTGGGGAGCCCTCTCCCCCTGCCCTCCTTGCTGGGAGGAGTGAGGGAGATGTGGTTGGGTTCTGGGAATGCTCAGCCCCACTGCTGGCTATTGGCCACAGCATCTCTTTGTGCTTCCTCTGCATTCCCAGCCCTGGGGAAAGTCCACGCTCAGTGCCCAGCTGTGCTGAAACCAGCAAGTTTGCGCTGTGAGTGCCCAGCAGAGCCTAAATAAAGGGCTGAGCATTTACCCAGATTGTCAAAGAGCTTTCACAATCTGTCGTGGGCTCCTACGGTGACTACTGAAAGCAGTACTGGGGCTCAGAGCTGTGCTGGATGAGTTGTATCAGAAAGCAGTAACAGCTCTGAGGCTGCAGAGCTGCACAGGGATCATGCCAGCCAGGACCAGACCAGCTCAATGCCATGTCAATTCTTGTGCCCAGCACTACACCTTACAGTGGAAACCACCAGCTGGCCCTCTGCTGGACTGCAGAGGTTCCCTGTCCCTCACCTCTCCCATTTCAAGTTAAAACGGTTTCCCCTGGCTGATTTATCCACTTTATCACTGTTTCTTTCCCAGAAAAACCTTGGGCCTCTCAATGCAGATGGATACACACCAGAGCCTGTAGGTGAGCATCTCTGAAAGCCCTCATTCTGAAATCTGAAAAGCCATTTGTATCACCTTCTGGTGAAAAAGCCATGCTGCAAAGCCTCTTTTCTACAAGGGCACCCAAGAGCATCCCACTCACTGCAGGGTGCTGAGCCAAGAATGTTGCAGAACTGTTTGCCTGCATCCAATAGCCAGCAAAGTCCTGTTCCATTCCACATCTTCTGACTGCTAAATTCTTGGTGTCTTCAGTTAGATTTCAGTGGGGTGAAGTTAAGCACCCAAAAGAGCGTTGATGTGTTCACACAGGCTGCCCAGGGGAGAGGTGGAGTCACTGTCCCTAGAGGTGTTTAAGAAATGTGTAGATGTGGTATTCAGGGACATGGGTTGGTGGGCCATGCTGGTGGTAGGTGGATGGTTGGACTGGATGATCTGAGAGGTCTTTTCCAACCTTCATGATTCCACACGTCTGGGACCTGGAGGAACCTGTGGAATGAGAGTGCCCCAAAGTTTCTCTCCATTCCAGGTCCTCTATTTTAACTCAGTGAGGCCATGGGCTGTGAGAGGAAGGGAGATGCCCAGGAGGAAAGTTTGAATGCTGGAGAAAATCCAAACAAAGGAGAGAGGGGTGGGGAAGAGTACATCATTTACATCTACGAACAACTGTATCTCTCTGGAACATGCAGGGAAGTCACGCATGCTGCCCATGGACACCAGTGTTTATGAGAGCCCATACAGTGACCCTGAGGAACTGAAGGACAAGAAACTCTTCCTGAAAAGGGATCACCTGATGATTGACGAAGTAGAACTGGGAGCAGGAAACTTTGGCTGTGTCAAGAAGGGAGTCTACAAAATGAGAAAGTGAGTGCTGCCCTGTGAGATGCCCAGGGAGAAAGAAGAGGGTGCTTCAGACTGAGCTCAGAGGTGTCCCCTGCCATCCATTTTCTACTTAGAGAGACCCTAGAGTGTAATGGGCTGTATAAGAGAGACCTTGGAAGGTCAGTGGTGGCCTTCCCAGGATTTTCAGTGACAGCCTTTGTATGCTAAGAGTGTAATATGTGTTGCATTCTCCCAGGCATGCCTTCAGACCTACAAGTGGCAAATATTACATGAATCCAGCTGCTGTTTAATTCATCCATGTGTCTGTTCCTCTTGTACTCTGTGCAGGAAGCAGATCGATGTGGCCATCAAGGTACTGAAGAGCAACAATGAGAAAACAGTGAGGGATGAAATGATGACAGAAGCTCAGATCATGCACCAGCTGGACAACCCCTACATCGTCCGCATGATTGGGGTCTGTGAGGCAGAGTCCCTGATGCTCGTGATGGAGATGGCTTCTGGTGGACCACTCAACAAGTTCTTATCTTCCAAGAAGTGAGTACTGAATAAAACATGGCTGATTCTCTGCACTTCTCATCAAACTCATTGCTGTCAGAGGAGTCTGACTTTGTAGGGAAAGGGAGGGAGATAATAGCAAAAAGAGATTCCCTTTAATGCAAGCTAATAGGGGGTGATGCTTCTAGATTAGAGATGTCCTTGTTCATTCTCCTTTGCAGCTGGAGAGCTTAGAGGGGACTATGTTGTATAGATTAATGACAGGTCCTTGTTGTCCACCAGTTTTATTACTGCATTGTCTTTCCATCCTCTCCAGAGACGAGATTACAGTCAGCAATATTGTGGAGCTGATGCATCAAGTATCCATGGGGATGAAGTACTTGGAAGAAAAAAACTTTGTCCACAGGGACTTGGCAGCAAGAAATGTCCTGCTGGTCAATCAGCATTATGCCAAGATCAGTGACTTTGGCCTCTCAAAGGCTCTCGGTGCTGATGACAGCTATTACAAGGTAAGTGTAAGCAGAGCAATAAGATGGAAATAGCCAGCAGGAGGCCTCCAGGCTGCAGGCTGAGACACCCAGAAACTGGGGCTCTGGGCTCTACCCAGGAGCCCTGCTGCACAACCATATCACATTCTGTCCAACCCCAGTGCTGTGGCGTTAAAAGGGGCTTTGCAAAGATCCAGGAGCTGAGGAAGAAATGCAGACAGGGGGGATTTTTCTGCAGTGTGGGATTGCATTTAACACAAACATGTAGCAAAGTAGAACTTGGATTTGGCCCAGAGCAATCTTTATCTCAGGGTGCAGATGTTCCTTTTTCTTTGCTGTAGGCCAGGACAGCAGGAAAGTGGCCTTTGAAATGGTACGCGCCAGAGTGCATCCTTTATCACAAGTTCTCCAGCAAGAGTGATGTATGGAGCTACGGTGTGACCATGTGGGAGGCCTTCAGCTATGGGCAGAAACCATACAAGGTGAGGAGGCAGAGCTGGGTCTATCGTGGGTAGATGCCACAATCTGGATTCCCACTCTAAGCCAGGCTGAGACGCACTGAAACTTCAGTTTCCATTCCCTTGAGCTTTTGCCACCGTTGAACAGAAGGGAAAGCAGACAGGCTCACTTCCACTTTGCAGAAGGCACAAATTGGATTGCTTGGGTCCTTCAGCTTTGTGTTCATGTAACGGAGAGGAAACGGGAAACAACATTTGGGTTTGAATCAAAGCAAATCTTCTCTTTGATCCTTCCAACTGCATGCAGAGCTGAAATATCAGTTGCTCAGACACTGCTCAGCCCAGGATTGGGATGAGACACCCAAAGATGGTGGCTATATGGGATGTGCTGTGCATGGACCCAAAGGATAACCAGCACAGATTTGCTGAGCCTGTTGCTAGCTCCAAAAATATTAAAATGTTTTCTCACTTGATCCTCTCCTAGAAAATGAAAGGCCCAGAGGTCATCAGCTTCATAGAGCAAGGGAAGCGCATGGACTGTCCCACCGAGTGCCCGGCAGAGATTTACACCCTCATGATGCAATGCTGGACCTATAGGTAAGGACTTCCCTTGCTCATTTCTCTGCTGGCCCATCAGGACGATACGAAAGAATGTTGTCTCCTGCTTTTGTCTCATTCCCAAATCCACGACACATAGAATGCATCTATTCCTTGCTTATTGTCCCTCTTCATTTGCCTGTACCAACCCTGGAAGATGTCAGAGTCTCTCTGCTTCTGCACCTCTCATCCTAGAAAGGTCTCAGTTCCTCTCCTTAGCCCTGGTACAGCTTGCCCTGTTCCCCCCCCCAACATTATTTGGTGCCTGCTACCTCCTCCTTTGGGTCAACCCACTTCTGTCCTTTCTGTTGGCTCTTATTTGTTCCTTTCTGCCCTTGCAGATGGGAGGAGCGTCCAGGATTTTTTACAGTGGAAAACACGATCCGCACCTACTACTACAGCATTGCCACCAAGACAGAAAACGGTCCGAAGGCAGAGGACAAGTCAAAAGCAGCTTTTCCCTGAGTTTCCTTCTCTATCCCTCAACACACACCCTGGACCTCCTGCACAGGACCTGGAAAGGCTCTTTGCAAATTTTGACTTTAATCTGTTATATGAAGGGATTTTTTTTGCTCCAGAACTAAGAAGCCAGGAGATGCTGCTGCCAGCAGACTGCAGAGGAGAGCACTCAGTTGTGTTCTGTGTTTCCCAACTGCCAGTCACGGTTTACACCTCCAGCCTGACCAGCACACAACAGTACAGGATGGTGTCGTAGTTCCTTCCTATTCACTTCCAAAACCATATCCCAGTATCATAGCTTAAAGCCAACCAGGCTTACTGGGGATGAACTGTGCTGGCTCCAGCAGATCTGGATTTCTCCCCGTCCCTTAGAAAACAATTTTTGTGCTGGAAACCTGCTCAGCACAGGGCATGGTGTCTTCTTCCCTGCACTGGTTAAGGCTCCTCATACAACAAAACCCCAAGCATCTGTTGCTTGCCCCCTGGGCCCTGACTGCCTCTGTGCTACTGAAATGAGCATTTTGGTCACTCTATAAATAAACTATATTTTTTAGCATCCCTATGTCTCAGACTATTGAACTGTTGTAAATATATGCAGCTGCTTCAAGCTGAAAATTGTCATTCCCTTCCAGCAAGGCAGGGTTTCCCTCTCTGATTCTCTTTATACGCCTGGAGAGTCACCACCCTTGTCACCCTTGGTTGGCTTCGGGGCAGAGATAGAACTTTCCTGCACAAAGAGCTGCTCAGCTGAGTCCACTGTGGAAATCCATCCATCCATCCATCCATCCATCCATCTCTCAGTCTGTCTATTTATCCCTCTATCTGTCTGTCTGTTTGTCTATCTATCTATCTATCTGTCTGTCTGTCTGTCTATCTATCCATCTATCTACCTACCTTTCTATTGAGGCTCGCACTGTTCTACCCCTGCCCTGGGTGCAGTGTATGACCCATGCTGCTGAGGTGTGGTCTGCAGTGTTTTGAAGGAGAAGCAAAGGAAGGAGGAGATCAGAGCTCTGAGATACAGCAAAAATAAATGCTTATCTCTCAGCATCTTCTGGTATCTGAAAGCCACACAATAACTCACACAGTGTACCTTGTCCACAAGGTAAAACAAACACCCTGTGGGGGCACGGCCCTTATCTAAACCTGAAGGGGAGCTGGATTTGATCTGAAGGCAACCATTCAGGTATGAGACCTGAATTACCCCCTTGGTACAGCGTCAGAACTGTCAGAGAACCTCAGTCTGATGAAAACCTAAATATTCCCCTCTCTTTGCCTAGGCTACAGCCTCCAGTGACAGGAACTACTCACACACTAACCCATTTTCATTCTCAAACCCATTAGCTTGTCCTATATGCTTGAGAGCTATGGACAACTTATCTTTGCCAACAGAGGGGAAAGGAGACATCAGAAGAGAAAGTGGCTGTTCATGTTGGCTCAGTGAGTAGCAGAGATAGGAAAAAAATTATCTTCTGTGTCACGTTTTCTTCCCAGAGAAAGTAGGAACCAAGTTTTGATGTTCTTTCTATATGCAAACCACTACAACTGTAGGTCTCATGGTGCACTGGCCCTGCAAACCAGGACAGCCTCTCTTCTTCTCCACCCCCAGCGCAGACGCATCCAGCTCTGCCATCTCTCTTCGCCCACTGACAGCAGCCCAAATACTGAAACCTGCTGATCTCAGAGTGTTTGAGCAAGGGCTGAGTCACTGATGAGATAAAGTCAGGCTGAAGTGAGCGCAGAATGAGTTCAGTACTCTATGGCTGATTCTGTTCTCCATAAATTTCCTCAAATTCTCTTCTCTTACTGACCACTCCCTCACTCCTTATCTCAATTTCCCCTATTCCCCTTGTCGTATTTTTACTCTTTACTTTGCATTATTCTTTAAAACTCTTTCTAATTCTCCATCTGAAGGGTGGAACATCTTCTAACTTCAACACCCACAGTGATAACGGGGGACACAATAAACCACTGATGCTCACATCTGATCAACACCATCTAACAATCTATCACACCACCGGTGCAGATCTATTGCATTGCAACATATCTTATCACCAGTACATGAATATTTATCAATTGCACTAAGATCACCAGCGTGCACTCACCTTTCTATCTCTTTTGGCAATCTAGGCACTTTCATTTTGTTCAGCATCATGACAACTGTGTGACTAACACAGCCAGCAGAGAAGCTGAACAAGCCATGATGCCCCTGCAGAATGCCATCGCATGCATCTATGTACAGCAGACCAGAAGTAGCCAAGCATTATTGTGGTCTTTTACTATCAGCCCCATTGCATGTGAAGAAAAAAGCTGAAAAACTAGATGAAAAATAGATGTTCTTCATGGGCAAGAGGAATGCAGGTTGTCTGCGTTAGGTATTAACAATGCATTACCCCAGCAAACCAACTCAAGATTCCTCCCAAACATTCTCATCGTTCAGAGCATGGTTGTGCTCTTCCTAATATTTGTAGGTGTGGACACAGCTGCAGAGGGACTTTAATGTAATGTCACAGGTGTGAATGCCAAGGTTGTGAGCAGGAAGGGTAAAATGGGGAAGAAAAACCACTAGTGTATTTTCAGAACTTGATCCTGGTCCTGGAAGTCATCTTACTAACAGAAATAAATGGATACCACTTTTGCATAAAGTGTGTGCTCCTGACAGTACATCTGAACTGAAAGGCAAAATAAGGCATGACTATTTTCAGCGGGATAAAAAAATGCAAAAAATAATACCAAAAAAAAAAAAAATCAAAAGAGACTTTCAGAATCAAAATTCCAACTCCAGAGGTGAGGGAGCACATGGTTACAGAGCCGCTCCATGCAGGGAACATGGCAAAAGCCAACGCCGAGCTGGTGCCTTGGCATCCAGAAGCTCGTTGGCTGGGAAATCTTGTAGCCCGAGTGCCAAAAGGCCAATGATTCGTAGGCAGACGGGTGAGCTGGCAGCAGGCAAGGCAGGCTCGCCCGTCAGACAGCCTGGCCAAGGCTTGGTTATTTCCACTGAAAGCTTTGACGGAATCGAAACCTTTCCACGGAACATTTCAATTCAGTCTAATCAGCATTTTTGGATGGAAAAGTCTTCTGAAGGAAAATTTCCTTCCAACTCATTTACTCCCGGGGCAAATGAGCGTGGTGTGGGTGTAAGGCATGGTCATGTCAGAGAGGTGGCAGTTGCCACATCCTTTGGCACGGCGTAAATAGGGATGTGGTGTAACAGACAGGCAAGAATCAGCTCCCTCCCCAGTATCAACATACCATGCCATCCTCAGCAAACACCAGAAATTGATTTTGGCTATGATTTGGTGCATTTTGGGAAATAGGCTGGAATGACATGCAGTCAAGAACCCTGGACCTAGAATGGATAGGAAATCCTGTCTAGGCATGGCAAAGTGTGCAGCCATTTATCTCTGTCTCTTTGGCTGTCTTTCTGCCTTTTTTGTTCCCCAGAGCAGTGCTTTCCAGAAATTCACAACCTAATACTTTGTGAATTTGCCTCAGCCTTTTGCAGTTTGCAGATATTATGCTCTAAGTGAGTCCTACTGAAAGCAGTGCTTTTATTTGCAAGCAAGAAGCACAGCAAGAACATATGTGGGAAGTGACAGCAAGGGCAGGTCCTAAGGCTCCAATAGGAAAGGCCCACAAACAAAGTGACTTACCAATGGTTTAAAAGGACCAAGCATGTGGTCTTTGCTTACCAACTTTGATGCCAGGTTTAAGTCTAAGATCTCCATCAGTGCAACTGTTTGCATATGCCACAGTTTTCACCAACCCACATCCAAATGTGTGTACCAATACACACACAGACATAAACAAGGATATTTTGGTCCTTCTTCTGTGCAGGTGTTGAAATTACATGGATGCTGTACTCAGATGGACAAAGTGTTGTTTTTTGTGTGTGTGTGTGTGTGAGCCTGTGCAAACCTCACCTTCAAAAAAAGAACTCAGTATTTTTATGACAGTAAATAGGGAAATCCCCAAACACACTGTCTTGCTGTAGCCACTTTCATATAACATTTAACTAGATATTCCAAAATGTTGACAAATGAAAAGGTGTGGAAAAAGTCTGCAATAAGAGATATGATAACATAAGTGGAAAAGGAGAAAGAATTCTGTTTTTTGTGTTTGTGTATCAACTGACACAAAGCAAAATGAGGATGGAAAAAGCATTCTATGGACTGTACACTGGTAAAAAACCAAACACAAGAAGATAGATACTGGATTGTGCCAGTACTTCATCTAGTCCAGCATGCATTTATACATCGATTACCTTTCTTGACTTTAGCATACCCCAGTCTCCCATCCTTGTCACTCCTTCCCTTGTGGGTTTTGACCTTGTTTCTCTGTATACTGGCAATAGAACAAGTGCAGGCCATGGATGTGGATGGAGAAAGCCAGCTTGACAAGATGGAAATGGGAGCTCACATCAATGGAGAATGACACACATAGTTCACCCTGCATCACTGGGATCAGCGGATGCCTTAGTACAGATGCAGACTGAGAAGACCCATGTAAGGGAAAACAGATTTCAGATTAATGCTTAATGGTGAGGGAATTAAGTGATGGGAATTTGTGGAGATCATTCTTCCCACCGAGTCCATGGAAGGAGGATGTAAATGTTCCTTGTGAGCAATTTCCAAAGGATGATATGACTTACAGTCAGGACAAATAATTACCTACATTTTCTCTTTCTGCACTTTGTTTTTGACTCTTCGAGCTGCAGAATAACCCCTCTATGGAACTTGGTGCAGAAATAATCAGGCACGTTTATGCCCAGGCATATCTAGATAGGTTTCTGTGTGTGTATGTGTATGTAAATGAATTCAAGGTGCAGATCTCTGCATGCACAAAATAACACAGGCTGTACATTTGTTTGTTTGCAAACTGTCTACCCAAAGTGGAAGCCTCCTAAGCACTTCAAACTCAACTACAGTGAACATGTACTGCAACTCTCCCTGGTGTCCACAATTTAATTTTTATCAGAAAACCTACTTGCTTTCCCTTTCCCTTTCCTTTTCCCTTTCCCTTTCCTTTTCCCTTTCCCTTTCCCTTTCCCTTTCCCTTTCCCTTTCCCTTTCCCTTTCCCTTCCTAACTCCTTCCCCTTCCCCTCCTTTTCCTTTTCCTTTTCCTTTTCCTTTTCCTTTTCCTTTTCCTTTTCCTTTTCCTTTTCCTTTTCCTTTTCCTTTTCCTTTTCCTTTTCCTTTTCCTTCCCCTTCCTCTTCCCCTTCCCCTTCTCCTTCCCCTTTCCCTTCCCATTCTTTAAAACCCCATTTCCTCCAAGGACCTTCATGAACAGATTAATAATCTGCCTCTTGTGCTGCTCCATCTCATCTCGAGTGGTTTGACCAGCATCATTCCCTCACTCTAGCAGTGAAATGGCACACCCTGGTCTCAGAGTGACAGCACTGACATTACACATGTCAGCGGGTTTTAATAGCAGAAACTGCTGCCAACTCTTAAACAATGGCTCAGGCATGACAGAAGGGATGGAGGATCCTTCCAGCCCTTCAGGCCAGCTACTTCCCAGGGACAAATTCTGCCAAAATCTGTGCAGAACTGCAGTGATAGAAGCAAAATCCATCCCAATTGCCAAATACCTCCAAGATCACTGCAGTGAGAGGCCAACTCAGTGTTATCATCCTGGCAGTCCAAATCCAAATCACTGTCCATCACTGAGCTTCCTTCTGTAATGTGACAGTGAGTTACAGAGCTTATATGAAAGTCTCTCCTTCATTTTGGCTAAAATATGTCACATCTCATTATTGTGTCCTTGTAGTAATTGGCAGAAGAGTGTGAGGGGCTGTGGACAGAGTCTATTCTTATTAGTAGCTGGGGTGAATGACCACTGAAAGCAGCAATCCTCCAAAACCACTGATGAGATATTTCTATTCCCTCTCCTCTGCAATCGGCATGCAAGTCATTTCTCTTGAAATCAGTAAAATGTCTGTACAGGTAAAGTCAGAATGATGGTGGTGAAGGAGCACAGCAGTTTGTGTGTTGGGGTTCAGGGGAAGAGCATGAAGAAGCTCACAGGGATGAAAGCCCACAGCCTTTGAGTGCAAAGGAGGAGCTCTCTGTGGTTGTTAATGTGGGTGCATGGGTGAGGTTTTGAAGACGAGGTTCAGATACAGCATGATGGGGTTGGAGCTTGATGATCCTTGAGGTCCCTTTCAACCCAAGCTATTCTATGATTGGATGATTTCACCAGGAAAGGTGAGACAATATGACTTTTTCAGGTTTTCCACTACCCTGGTGGCAGCAATGCATGTGTATTCAGCTTCACTTTGGGTTAATAAAAGAAGCAAAAAGGAAATCCATATCTCAGAGCCATGAAAAGTCCCCAGGGACTCATAGAACCATTAAGGTTGGAAAAGACCTTTGAGATCATCCAGCCCAACCATCCACCCACCATCAATATTGCCCAGTAAACCATGTCCCCAAGTGCCACATCTATCTTATCCTTAAACACCCCCAGGAACAACGACTCCAATGCTTCCCTGGGCATCTTCCTTGCAGCAAGAAGTCTGGCAGTCCCACAAATACACTTAGAGCTGTTTGTAAATTTTCTGTTCCTGGCAATGTTTTTTACAACAATAAGCAGAAAAAGCAGTTGTCTTTTTTGAGCAGTTTTTCTGCTCATCCTTTGGAGGCAATTTGAAACCAACATGACAAAAAAAAAAAAAAAAAAGGAAAAAACAAAACAAAAAAACCCAAACAAACGATGTGGGAATCTTTTGGCTGCAATGTTTTGATTGTCCAAATTGAAAACCAGTGGAGAGAAGAAATAGGAGAGATTTCCAAACTTAGAGTATGAATATTCAATTTTAATTGAAAATTGATATTTGTTGTGGAAAATGTCCTACTAGATGAAAACCCACATTTCTTTGGAAAATTGGGTTGAATGTTTTTCTTCATGCAGCTCTTTTCACACTCACAGTGCACAGCAGATGGCAACACAGAAACCATTGGGTGTAACAGCCTCCAAAATGATCTCTGAATGTCTGAAATGCTCTCACAATCCGATGTAATGGCCCAATCACTGTACATGATGCATTTCCATAAAAATGCTTTTTATTCATATCTCCTTTCATAACTCACCACTTCCAACATGTTGCAGTTAGAACATAATTTCTGGAGATAAGTATTTCCAGATCTCTAAGTCAGAAGGTTGTTTTTCTATGGGAAAAAAAAAAAAAACAACAACAACAAACAACAGTGCTCAGCATCTTCTATCCTGACAGGCAAAAAAACCCATGGCCTTATTTCCCAGTGGAAAAAATTAAGCAAAATATGATATTCTAAGCATGGTTATGATTGGTACAGTCCAGCCTGTTGAGCAGTCTGAAGTTAAGCTGGTGCTCCTGGCTCTCAGGAACCTGAGCTGTACCTCTCAGTCTGGTTTCTGTGGGGAATAAAGAGGGAGAAGAAGGACTTCTACAGCTCAGCCTCTTCCCAGACCCACAGTGCTGGGCTGTATCTCCCAGTAGGACACAGCCAAACATCCAGAGCAAAGCTTACGTATTTTACACAGAAAACTAAGATCTAAGTCACTAGGTTACTTTGAGCATTTTAATTCACAATGATTAAAATGACCAAGAAGAGATTCTGTAAAAGCTGATATATCCCCAGCCCCATTTGTACCCCTTGGGTTGGGTGGTTCAGCCCTCACCGTTCTTCCACTCCACCTCTATGGATGGAACCAGCTGATGCCTGGGACTCAGAGCAGTGTTCGTGAATTCAGCAAGCATTTAATTCACCCCAGTACATCTCCGTGTTTCATCTTTGGTGTCCACCAGGTGGCACAGGCTATCGACATGTTTACAAACAGGTAAAGCTGCCTACAGTGGTGACTATCGGCTTCTCTGGATTGCACTGAGCCTCAGCAGATCAACGTCCTTCTCTTCCTGTCCCTGGGGTATGCAAGACAAGCTGTAATCCTCATCCAGCAAAGCGAATCCCAGCTGTATCAGCTGAATGTCATCACTGTGTTACAACAGAAAGCAAAAGCACAGTGAGATCCCAGCACTGTCAAAGCAGATGCAGCGAAAACCATGGAAGCATTAGCACTATAAGATTTGCAGCCAATGAATATCCTCACTTTAGTGATCAGGAATTTAAATCCATAGAGAGATACCACTGACTTTCCAGAAAAATATTCACAACCAGACCTTATTTGTGCCATCACTTTCTGGCAGCACATACTTCTGTGAACAAATGCATTGAAGGATGAAGCACAGGAAGAGTAAAATCAGATCAAAACTCTCTGACAAGCACCTTGAGAACTCACTAAGAATTGCATCTACTTCCATTGAAACAGTCTTTGATGAATCAGTTTCACAAAAATGAGCTCAAATATCCCACTGTTTCTATGTTTTTGATGCCTTTTAAAAAAATGTTTTCATAGAAAATCTTTTTAAAAAGATGTTTTGTTACTCATGTACATTAACTATATTACTTATTTTATATGCAGCCCAAGACAGTGGGGTCAAGTGCACCCTCAGTGAGCTTGCTGATGGCAGCAGGCTGAGTGGTGCAGTTCACACAGCAGAAGGAAGGGATGCTAAGGGAACCTAATAAGGTTCAACAAGGCTGAGTGTGGGGTTCGGGCAATCCCAGGTGGGAATACAGACTGGGAGAAGAACTTCTTGAGAGCAGCCCTGCAGAGAAGGTCTGGGGGGGTCCTGATGGATGAAAAGATGGACGTGAGCCAGCAGTGTGTGCTTGCAAACCGGATAGCCGACCGACCCCTGGGCTGCACCTACAGAGGAGGAGCAGTGGGCAGAGAGGGGACTGTCCCCTCTGCTCTACCCTCACGAGGCCCCATTTGGAGTAGTGCATCCAGGACTGGGGACTCCAGCAAAGGAAGGATGTCGGAGTGGGTCCACAGAAGGGCCAGGAAGATAAAGTGCTGGAGAAAGGCTGAGGATGCTGGAGGTGTTCAGCTTGGAGAAGAGAAGGCTTCAGGAAGACCTCCCTGGGATTTTCCAGTACTTCAGAGAGCTTACAAGTAGGAGGGAGAGTGATATTTTACATGGTCTGATAGGACGATAGAGAATGGCTTTAAGCTAAAAGAGGGAGATTTCGGCTAGGCTTTAGGGGGATTTTTTTTACTCAAAGATCAGTGAGGCACTGAAACAGGATGCCCAGGGAATCACAGGATTGTAGGGGTTAGAAGGAATGTGAGTGCCCCATCCCTGGAGGTGCCCAAGGATGGGTTGGATGGGAATCTTGGCAGCCCAGCCCATGGCAGGGGCTTGGAACTAGATAATCTTTAAGGTCCCCTCCAACCTGAGCCTTTCTATGATTCTATGATTACCAGCATGGGATCTTTCTCCCCACATCTATTGCATGCTCAGGGTCGTTCTGCCCTCCTTCCTTCCCCTCCCAGTGGGGCTCTGCCACCACTGCTCCTCACCAGCGCAGCTCTCTCCCTCAGCTCCCATGCATGAGGAACTTGGACACGTAGATTTCTGAGTGACTCAACCCCTACTGCAGACTCTCTTCAGGCTCAGGAAGGCCACCCCCTCCACTGCCACCACTGGGGCTGACGAGTGTTTGGGGTGTAAATGCTAACGGGAAGCACAATGAAAGCAGCGGTGCCACCGGGGCCACCTGATTCTCTTAGTGCTGCCTGCCCTGCCACCGCCTCTTACGTAATGACTGCATGACTCTGGCTTTCCTGAGACCTCATCATTAAAAAAAAAAAAAAAAAAAAAAAAAAAAAAAAAAGATAAAAGAAAAAAAGATCTTCACTGACCCACTGCCACATTTTTCAGGACAGGGCTATCACCAGAAGTAAGCTCTGAGGCAGAAGAGGAGCTCATCACCCCTCACCCTGCACAGTGCTGTTGGACAGGAGCCAATGCAGGCTGACCCTGTGTTATCTACAAGGTAAGTCCTGTCCAGGGGGACCCAGGCACCAGGCAATCCTCTTCCCTTCCCTTCCCTTCCCTTCCCTTCCCTTCCCTTCCCTTCCCTTCCTTCCCTTCCCTTCCCTTCCCTTCCCTTCCCTTCCCTTCCCTTCCCTTCCCTTCCCTTCCCTTCCCTTCCCTTCCCTTCCCTTCCCTTCCCTTCCCTTCCCTTCCCTTCCCTTCCCTTCCCTTCCCTTCCCTTCCCTTCCCTTCCCTTCCCTTCTCTTCCCTTCCCTTCCCTCCCCTTCCCTTCCCTTCCCTCCCCTTCCCTCCCCTTCCCTTCCCTTCCCTTCATCCTTCTTTTCCTCTAAACTCCTTACATTCATTCCAACTCCCTGCAAACACACCATCTATCCGTTCACATACGTGATGTGTGCACGCTCACCATCTTGCAGTGCCTCATACCTTTCTCCAAAATTTCTCTTCCTATCCTTAGTGAGGAGCAGTGGAGTGGTTATATTTGTGGATTTTATTGTATGGTTCTACTGTGTTTGCCTTGTTGAGGTGCTCAGATATTTTTGTTGCTGCTCCTGGAGCTTGTGTTTTCCTGGCTGTGAGAGTAAGGAAGAATGTGCTTTCAACATTGGGCAGATTTTGTTGTTTCTAGAGCATCCCCTGGTGTGTCTGGCAGAGTACTTGAGCTTGATCATAATATGGTGAAAATAAAGTGCTGGATTTGCAGCTCCTAAGAAAGGGGTAGACATGATCTCTGCAGAGAAGCTGTAGTAGAGAGGTGACTTCCTTGGCCAAAAGGAGAACCCAGCTGTTTGTGTATCTCTGTACAAAGCTTTGCTGGTAGAGATGATGAGGCCAGTTGGCTTTGGTGAAACCGCTGACAACACAGTCAGTTTTCTTAGAATCATAGAATTGTTGGAGTTGGAAGGGACCATTAAAGTCTGTCTAGTCCAACTCCCCGGCAGTGAACAGGGACAGCCGCAGCTCCAAGGGGCTCAGAGTCCCATCCAGCCTGACGCTGTGTGTCAACCAGTTTTGTTCCAGCTGTTTTCTAAGTGTTTCAAACCTTTTGCTTCCATCTTCCGCCTCCTCATCCTGTCCTTCCTTTGACACTTATGGCCAGCTTTTAAAAAAATGTAGAGTCCCTAGCTGCAAACCTGTTCTGAAAATCTCATCCTTTCTTTCAAAGTCTGTGTAATTGGCTTCCCTTTGCTTTCTTTGTATGGGGAAGGTATTGATGCTCTTCAGTACATCCCTGGTCATGTTGGAAGAACTGAGAGCCAAGATCAAAAATTCAAATGATCCAGATGTTGAAAACTGCTTAAAAAATTAATCATTAACACTATGTCAGTCTTTATTTCTACCATTGCTCAGCTTTTAACGTGGTTTCTTCACTTCACAAAGCTTCTGGCAACAAGCCTTTTCCTTTCTTGCTTTGAAAAAGCTTTTACATCTCATTTCAAAGATAGGGAAGGGTTGTTGCCATTTCCCCCTCTACCTCTTCAGATTTCCCCTTCAGAAACAAATTAGAGGCAGGAAGAAAGGGAAAACTATTCCAAATGAACTCTTGGAATTATATGCAATCCGTTTTCAGGTGATGCATGTTTATTGTACCTGGAGGAAGGTGTTATAAAATTATTGTGTTATCTCTGAAGCTTGTGGCGAAGTAGTTTTGGTTTTGAATTTTAAAGCTGACACCTCTCATGAATGCAAAGAAAGGGAAAATTTAACCCCGCTTTAACTGCCCAGGATTCACTGTCCTTATTTTGCTGTGGTGAAAATTTAATGTTACAGTGAAGAAGATAAAACATATTATTAATAGAGCGGGATGAATGTCATAGTCATGAACTTAGAGGGTTCACATATTCCACTTCAAGGGTCTTATTTGATGTTAGAAGCACTTGAAAACAGTACATAAATCTCTACCAAGGGCTTTGTTTTTGTGCTAGACCACAGCACAGCCTACAAGCACAAAGCCGAAGGCTGTGCCATAAAGCCTCCTTTCCTAATGGGTTCCTGTGAACTCTAAAACAAGGCAGTTCCTCCCGTATGGGCAGAAGGGAGGAATCCACAAACATTTTTTTACCCCCCAAAATCATGGTCTGTTGGAGCTTTCTTAGGTCGCTGTGGTAGCAGTAGCTGTGGCCTTGCTTTCCGTTCCATGCAAAAACTCATATTATTTTTGTACTTGATGGTCATCATAAGTTGATCTGCAGTAGAGAATCCTCTAGAGAGAAAAGCTGATATGCAAAATAAAACGAAACCGCCATCCTGAATTCTGTGGAATTAACCAAATTTCCCCTTCTACATAAGCAGTGAGATGGCAGATATAAAATGCAAGTTAATAAGGCAGTATTTGTTGTAAAACCAAGTGACACTACATAGGCCAGAGATGTCTATCTATCTGGATGTTGCAAATCTGCCAAACCTCATTCTGCTGTTCATAATCTCTTGGCTATTTATATAAGCAACATAAAGTGTAGTTCTACTGAGGGAGTCATTACTGCTAGCAGACAAAAGGTAATGGTAAATGAATAGCAAAGAGTACACTGAAGATCTGTTTCTGAAGAGTGTTGGTAAAATTATTTGAAAAGTTCTGTCATTAAATAAATAAATAGTGGGATAAATAAATTCACAGTGGGATAAGCACCGTTTCCTCTCACCTTCCATGACTTTCGGTGGCCGTGACGTATCCTTACTTATCTGAAAAACAACAGGACGTAATTTTTCCTTAAAAGCCAAATTTGAAAAAAATTTCCTTGGATTTCTCACTCCTTTAAATTTCTCTCATCGTTTCCTCTGGTTTCTGGGTCTCTCCTCCACCTTCCGGCTCTGTTATCACGCAGTGTTGGTTTGACGTGTGCTTTTGCTTTGCTGCCATGTCGGTGTGGCTCAGATGGTTGGAGGAGAAGTGTCCCCACCATCGGTGCTTGGATTGAAGTGTCCCCACCATTGGTGCTTGGGAAGGTGAGGACTGCTCTAGTGCAGTTGGGGATCTCACAGAGCAAAGGACGAGTGGTGAGTACAGCAATCTGTGTCCAGTTGTGCGTGTAATAGTGCAAAGAACAACTCAAGGCATGGAAAAATGATGTTTTTCTACTGCTGATTTCTGTAAAAAAGCATTATAACCTGGGTGCTGATTTCTGCTGCTCTGGGTGGAATCTGGAATAGGTCATGCAGCATTTGTGGAGGTGCTCCTCAGTATAGCTTCAGACAGAACTCAACAGTAGCAATTCATTTCAAACCAGAAATATTATTTCTAGGACTGGAACAGGTGAATTTACGTAACCATTTCGCTTCAGTTACCCAGGAGTATGTATTCTGAATCTGATAAAGCACTGATAAGCACCAAGTTGCTTTGGGAACGGAGAAATTCAATGAGTTGGGACCGAAATAAGGAGTTTCGTCTTGAGAAGCAGTGGGTTTCTCACCAGTTCTGTGTGCGATAGAAACTCAGACAGATGCATGACTCTGCCTTGCAGCATCTTCAAAAGTTTCATTTATTTCCTGTGATAGCAGAGTGAAAGGGAAACCTCTGACAGAAAATCTTGATATTAACAGTTAATGAATGAGAGATGTGATCACATTCTGCAGTGGGTGCCCTTTGCACACACTTCAGAGAGCGCAGGAGGCCCGGCAGCCTTCAAGGCAAACGAGTAGAGATGGCTTCCTTCCTCTAAAAAGCAAAAGGAGTGTCTCTAGAGAGCATCAGATCCTGCGATGGAACCACTGCAGAAGAACAAAACGATGGGGGTGTTCCTGCCAGAAAGCAATGGGGATGGCACACGAGATGGCACAGAAATACCAGCTCCTCGCCATGCTCTGCTCCTGATCGGATACTTATTTTGTGAGGATGGTTTCTATTTCTCATTCTGAAACAGAAGGGTAAGCGCTGAGATGAGTTTTATTTAGGAGTGTTTTAAGGGGATGCTGCCATTGGTCCTCCATCCCGGAGGTGTTTGTGGTAGAGATGGAGCAGGAAAAGACAGGGAGAGCTCGGCTGTGGTTTGTTCACTCATAGCAAAGCTGTTTCTTAGGGCTGGGGTCTCGATGAGTGCACTGCTGGGTTAGCAGAGCCCTGTGGGGCTTTCTGTGTGCTGCATGCCTGTGTCTGCACGGCTCAGCAGCAGTTTTTTAACTGGAATTTCAGGAATATTTTGTAACTGCTGATGTGAGTGCACAAGGAACAGCAGAATGGGCGATCAAGCAGGTCTTGAAGGCTTTCCTGTCCAAAGAAAGTCTTTAGGGATGGGCTTTTTGAAACAGATGAGTGAAAAGATAAAGAAAAGAGTCAGGATTATCAGCTGTAGAAGGTGTTCTGTTCTGACAGCTGTTTGTTAGCGAATGGATTTTGAAACTTCGGGGCAGCACGTTGCTTTTAATAGGGTTTGTTTTGATTTCCCTCCTTAAGTATTGTTATTAACTGTGACAGTGGTGTCTTTGCAGTGTCTGCAGGGTGAGGGATTTTGTCATTCGCAAATGGTTGTGCACAGCCTTTCAAAAGAGGTTTTCACATGTCCTTGGTACTGACTTTGGGTGGTAATATCTAGGAAAGATGAGAGAGGTGTTGAATTGTTTCCTGGTGGTTCTCGACTTCTCATTTCCAAGGCTGAAAGCCACAGATTCTCAAAAATTAATGACAGCTTTACTGAAGGCAGCATTTCTGCCTTGTCTCACGAGAAGCTCGTAGCCTATGCTTTGCTTTAAGCACACACTCAGGCCTCATTGATTTCATAGCATATGATAGATAGCATAGATATCCTTTGCCACGGGGAGGAAGGGACTTACCTGTTGGTCTCATCCGCCTCTCATTTCTTCCTTTTGATGAGGCACCACCGTATCATCTGGGGTAACTTTCAGATAATGATGAGCTTATCTTCATGAATTGATCTTCACTTTTAAAGGAACTGTCATGACAGCATTTTTTTTGGTCAGGTTCTGTATGAGCCCAATGGAATTTTCCAACCCTGGGTAGGCAGAGCAAGGCAGAGCTGTGCATGCACTGTGAGCAGACGTCCACCTCCCGCGCCACCAACCAACGGTGGAACAAGATTTCTCCTACATCACACCAAGGGAAACACAGCTCCACCTTCTTGGTAGCACAAGAACAAAAGCTGCCACCTAAAATATGCACACACAAAAATTAACAACTTCATATCTGTCATCTATGCTCTTGCATGGCATAATCTTATGTCCTTTTGTTCTAGAAGCAATATCACTGGTCTGATATAGTAGGAGGTCTGGTCCTGCAAATTTGTGCATAGGTCTTGAATGTGCCACCAGGAATCAATTTGCATTAAAAAGTGTGGCCTGGCCATGCTAATTGATCTAATTGATCTTGTTGGAGTGAGTTAGCTTGGGGGGAACTCCTGCACAGTATCACTGCGTCCAAATGAAACAGCTCAGAGGTGACTGTGCTGCGCTGCATTGTGTGGTGCAGAAATGGTGAGAGACAATTCAGCTATTGTGACTTTAGATGTTCCTGGAGCAGGGTCTACCCAGTAGGGCTGGAACTGAAGGAATAAGACAAGTGAAAAATGTCTATAAAAAACCCAAGTTTATCCAGCATAATCTGCCAAAAATCCAATGCTTTCCACCCACACCATAAAATAATGCTGAGGAAGTAAATTGATTCTTTTTTTTTTTTTTAAAGTGATTTCGTCCCAGAGAAAAAGAATTATTTTTATGCACTATCCTACCTTGAGTCACAGGGTACAGGGGGAGGTGCCTTGGGAGCTGGATGGAGCAAACCACATGAAGGTTCTTTATCCATCAGCAGCACACACTGAGGGTTCTGCAGACCAAGAACTGCAAAACTCTGTAGTTTGCAAAGAATCATCAGCAACTTTGAGGTTTTAAGAGATTTTCAAAGCATTTCCAGTCTTACAGTCCACTGTCAACAAACGGTAAAATTTCGAGGTCGGTTTGCAATACCTGATTTGCTTTGAGGCTAGTTGCCGTGGGCAATGCAGCCTGCACAGTGCTTTGATCACAAGCACAGAGGAATTGAAAGAGGTTTGTACAACTTACAGTTGTAAGAACCTGCAGTTCTGCTGGTGAGGTTGGGGAGGTTCACGTCATTTTAAGTGTCTTGCACCCCAAGACTGAAAACTGCAATTCGACCCTAACAAAAACCCTGTTGTGATTAAGCCCCAAAGGCAACAATTTAATCTAGAATCTTAGCGCATTCAAAAAGCTGAATCTATCTTTCAGCCCCCTGAAAGTCAAGTCTTTCTGTACAGATTCAGAGGGCATGGACAGGTTTTAAAGGAAATCCTCACAGGGTCTTGCAATCTGGTTTTCAAACAAGAACCCAATGGAATGCAAAGCTGTGGTGGAAACCAGTCTTTAGAAAACCTGGTCCAAAAAGTCAACATGCTCCACTTTAAAGCTCTGTCTGAAAAGGCATCCCAACACGTTGACAGAGGCATCGCAACACGCTGGCAGCCTTACAGCAACATTTGGCAATGTGAGTCAACAATCTTTTGCGTGTTTTCAAAATAGATGTGCAGCAAATACGTGACTTTGGCAGATTCTTGTCGTTTCTGAGTCAATTCTGTTTTGAATGTAAGTTTAAAGCATTGCCAGCAAGACTGATTCTTCCATCAGTATGAACCACAGAAGCAGTTTTCCCGGAGTAATGTAGGTCCATAGGTTTTCTCCCTGTTTTTTTCCCTTCTTTCTGCTGTAGGATCATGCCATCTCCCATTGAAATACAAAGAGATTAATACATACTGCTCAGCAGCACCTGCTAACCGCTGCCTTAGCATGAATGTCAAATAGTCAAGAACTTGATTAGAATAATAGCCCTTCACCTTAAATAGGCCAGTAGGTTTAGAGAGCACTGTGAGATATTACCAAACCACAGACCGAGCAGCAGAGAGGACACAAGCATGTTTACTGAGGTGCTTAGCAGTGCTTGCACCGCATGATGTTCCTGCGAGAAGTTTGCAAAGGTTTCTGCTGTAAATCATACCGTGCTCGCTGGGGTTTGCTGCTACTATCTCATTTTATCAGGGCAAATTCTGAATAACTCCTGCGGGTTAGATACTGAAGTAAAGAGGAGCTTGAGATTAGTAGCTGAGATCTGATTTAGTTTAAGCTGGTATGATTGAGGAGTGTAAAAGTGGGTAAATCATAGTATGGCTGAGGTTGGAAGGGACCTTAAAGATCATGGAGCTCCAACCTTCTGCCTCACTTCCATAAGCATTAAGCAAGCGTTGCTTGGCTCAACCTTTGTGCTGATTTAAACTCTTTCTGACTGTAGTGAAGTCAAACACCAGTGATGTCTCCGTGGATTGTCTCTTATGTAGATGGGTGCTGAACTGAGTACAGAAAGGAAGCTGGAAATGAAAGTTTGATCCAGAAATTGTCACTGGGGTGAAATGGAATAATAGAATAATGGAATAATATAATTGTGGGTTTTTTTTGTTGTTGTTTTTGTTTTTTTTTAAGTAGTTGGAAGCTTTCTTCTCTTTGTTCCCCCTAACATCTAATCTAAATCTTTTTGTTTAAAACCATTCTCCCTTGTCCATTTGAAAAGTCGGTCTCCCTCCTGAAAGCTTCTTTTTAGTACTGGAAGGCCACAGTGAGGTGAGGTCTCCTGGAGCCTTCTCTTTGCCAGTCTGTACAGCCCCAACCCTTAGCTTGTCCCTATAACAAAGGGACTCCAACCTTCTGAGCATCATTGTGACTTCCACTGGATCCACACCAACAGCTGCACGTCTTTCTTGTGCAGTGGATTAAAAAAATTTGCCTTCTTGTGTTCTTGATTAAAAAATAGCCCTCCTGGCTCTGTTTTAAAACAAGATCTAGCTCAAAAGTAGAACTGGTGTTTGTAGATATGAATTTGTGATGTAAGTAGGGGTGAAATGAGTGGATGTGAAGATTTAAGAAAAAGCCTTTAACATATAAAAGGAGAAGTGATATGAAAAGAGCTAACACTTGGATTTGTACATTAAAGATTAGTAAAGACCAAAACATAGACATTCACTTTATTAAAATGTTTGCATTGTAAATGATCCGGTTCATTCTCTGTTCTAATTCAAGACAAATATGTGACCTACTGCAGTGCTCAGTTTTACAGCTTCTATCACCCACTCACTGGAAATGTGGGGGCCCTGGGGAGTCTGATCTGCTGCCTGATAAGGTGGTGGCAACACTGCCCACAGCAGAGGTGTTGAAAGTAGACAATCTTCAAGATCCCTTCCAACCCAAGCCATTCCACGATTCAGTGATTTATGCCGTACTTGAATTCACCTAATATTTCATTATCCAAGAACAATTAGATGGAGTCAGCTCAAAGATCTGCCTGGTACAATCTTTTGTCCTATCTTTATTTGGTTCCCCTTTTGCTTTTGATGGTCACACTATCCCAAGGCAACAAAACTACAAATTTTAATGTTGCATTGCACGAAGACGTGCTTCCTTCTCTTTCTTCGTAAGCCACTGCCCAGTAACTCCAGTGCGTGTCCTTTATTCTTGAGAAATAATGTTAATCTTTTCGTATACAGAAATAAATCTATGCCTGTTCCAGTTGCCTTTTGCTGGCACTATTCTAATTTTATTGCATCCTTGGGAAGAAGAAGAACGTAACTTGATCACAAAAAAAAAAAAATAAATAAAAAAAAAAAAATCAAACATTCACCATTGTTTGATGAGGCAGTGTGTTTTATTTAAAGAGAAGTGTGTATCACCTCGTACATCTGCAGTGAAGCAGTTCCTGTCAGATATATACTTTTGCTGGAGGGCTCTGTACAACCTGTTGGAAAGTATAATTCATCAAAGGCTGCTTAGGGTGGAGATAAGAGAAGAAGAGGTTGTTTGCTGGAAGAAAGAACTCAGTTTTTTTGTTACTTTTTTTGTTCTGTCTCATGCATACATCTTTTGGGTCCCTTTTATTTTATGTTCTTCCCAGCTACATTGACCAGAGTCTGTTGGTCACCACAATCTTGAAACTTCTTATAGGACGTCCTCATGACAGGCACTGGGAGCAAGAGGTGGACAAGGAGAAGACAAACTACTTTGCCTGATGCAGCTGATGAGTTTACACAGTGAAAAAGCCACCTGTTCATCTTTGACTCATTCAACAAAGAAGTCACGTCAAATACTAACTTGAAAAATTCCTGGTAAGTGATTAAGCCCTAAAACAATAGCATATTTCTGCCTTTTGACGCTGCCAGTAACCACAGGCACACTCACTTTGATGCTTTGAGCTCAGGAGTCAATTTAAACAAAAACCAGAGGAATTACCCCAAACATATTCACGCTAAAGGAGATTCTTTGTTTTGGTCTTTAGTTACCCTTGGAATCTTTGCATACTGTTTGAGATCTCAAAGAGTTACAGCTAAACTAAAACAATTTAATTACAAAATCACATTGACTGGGACAGTGTACTTTCCTGGAACTTGCCCTGATTTAAATCAGGAAAGAGTTCTGGTCACGCTGAACAAAGTCAGCCATCAAATAAATGTGGATTTGTCTGTAGATGCTTATTTGTCTATTTTGCAGATCTGCATTGTGCAGAAAGCAGAGTAGACAACAACCTGCCAACACTGGAGGTCTTTATAGCTGTAAAAATAAACAGCAGATATTTTGCATAGAGGGTGTCAGAGGGACCACATGCAGGTGCTGACTTCTAGACATCCCTACCTGATCAGCACAGCCCATTTGATTTCCTGGAGGATCCACATGTTTCAGGAAGCTTGCAGTTTAGAGGGAGATGCGTGGTGATAACTCTTTGTGGTTGTCCTACCAAAATCACAAACGTCATCAAATCCAGCTTTATAAAGTAAGACCAGTGGTTTTTAGGAGAATCCAGGACTGAGTAGATGTGTTTGAGTTGTAATCCTATTTCATCTGCTAAGGTATGTAACTAAAGTAAATCAGTTCTCTTCCCTTTGCCTTCTTTATCTGAGAAACAGAGGCAATGAGGCTTATCTCCTAAGCAAGGCAGTTTGAGATCAGTGGGAGATAAACAGTATGTGAAAGCAAGTTTTGTTATCCTGATTTAAGTCAGGCAAAGTGCTTGTAACTATGCACAGGGTTGGCAGAATGTCTCCTCTTTAACTCTTCTCAGTCAACTTTGGGTACTCTGTAGAGACATCAAGGTCAGGGGACAAGGTTTGAGGACCCCGATGGGGCTTTGAGTGTCTGTGTTCACTGCAGGGAGTGGGACCACATGGCCTTGAAGGTTCCCTTCCAACTCAAATGGTTCTGTGACTCTATGGTTCTATGATGGTCTTTGAGGTAACGTTGAGATTTGAAGACTTGGATGCATCAACTGTGTTCCTGGTGTGATTGCAGGAAAAAAAATCACATGGCTATCTTAATTAGTTCTTTTTTTTCCCCTTCATATTGTTTATTAATGTAACGATTAACAGCAGCTTCAGTGGTAACAGCTTTATGTCTCAATTCTGGCAGAACTGAGCTGCGTCAACAACCATGGACAACTTCATGGCACCGCTGAGCGCCATCGGCGACCTCACACTTCAGCACAGCAAAGCAAAGTTCCTTCACAGCAGAGTGAGCGGACCCTCCCGGCGCAAACGGGAGTTCATGCCGGACGAGAAGAAGGACAACATGTACTGGGAGAAGAGGCGCAAGAACAACGAGGCGGCCAAACGCTCGCGGGAGAAGAGGCGACTCAATGACTTCGCCATGGAGAGCCAGCTGGCCGCGCTCAGCGAGGAGAATGCCATCCTCAGGACGGAGCTGCTGGCCCTCAAACTGCGCTTTGGGCTCATCAGCCCCGATGCCAGCACCCACCAGGGCCGCTCCCTGCAGGACTTCCTGGGGATTTATTTCCGAGGGCACAAAGGGCCGTTCCCTGAAGCAGAGCCCTTTGCTGGGGATTCCTGCCTCTTCACAAAGAGCTTTGTGCCGAAGGTGCTGGAGCCGGCCGACTTTCCATGCAAAACCTTTAACCCATCTAGAAACTTCCTTGGCTGTGACTCAAAGCCAGTTCCTATGGACACATTTGGCCTTCACCAACCAAAGAAGCTTGATTCAGCCTTCAGATCCACAGTTTGCTCTCCTTTCCTCGATTACCACTGCCCAGACAAACATGCGTTCCATTTGTCTTTCCCAGGCAGTGCCTGCTTCTCATCCCCTTGTCCTGGTCTGGCAGAGGTGAGCAAGGAGAGCACCACAACTGTCTCAGATGAAGATGATGAGCAGCAAGTGCCCAAAACTTCTCCTCCACCCCCATGTAGCTTGCCTTCCCCATCAGAAGATCACACAAAGGGCCAAAGCTCTTCAGCTCTGCCTCACAAACTCCGGATTAAGACCAAAGCCCTCGGAGGACAGTGACCATGGATCCCTCTGTGGGAGCAGAGACAACCTCTATGGGAGCAGACGTGATATATTACAATGACACGAAGTGTTTGGAAGGAGGGGTGGGAGGGAAATGTTTTTAAAGAAGGAAGTAATTTTTTCTCTTTGGCATAAATGCTGAGGGAAGTTATAGGGCTGGGCTGCATCACTACAGCACAACTGCAGTTGGCCATGATGTCAGTCTTGCTGTGATGGACCTGTCAGACCCCATGGCTGCTGGTAAGCTTCAGTTTCACCTGGTTGCTCTACTTGCCAACCTAACAAAATCTTCATAGCATCACATAATGGGTTGGAGGGGACCTTAAAGATCATTTAGTTTCAAGATCCAGCCGTGGGCTGGGTGCCCCCCACCAGATCAGGCTGCTCAGGATCCCAACCAATCTTGAAGTGTGAAGGGACGAGGGGCAGGAAGAGGCAAAGAGGTGGTGCCCGCACCATGCAACACAATAGTGGCTCCACACCACTGCTACAGCTGCTGGGTGTGACCACCATCTTAATTCCCTTTGCTTTGTCATCACCTCCATCTTCACAAACGGGGATGAAAATCTAATTGTTTAACACTGGAAATTGTGGATGGAAAGAGTTTCATACCCTCCAGCTGTCTGGAGCAAGAAAAAGGAATAGCAGTAAGAAGGCAGCAGATTCACACTGGCATGAACTGAGAGCAGAACCTGGTCCATTTCATCCTCACTTTGTTGTAATTTATCTTCAGAGGGAATGAACTCTTTTTCTCTTTGACTGTAGACAGCGTGGTCCATAAGATACATTTATTTCCATTTATTTTCATAACAGCTCTTTTGGAGGACTATTATTATTTTTTGTTTTACTGAAAAGTAAAACATATCTTCATCCTACTTCTTTCCTTGTAAATAAGGCATTTTCAGAAATGATACTTCCGTATTTGAAAATTGCTTTTATAAAACATTCTCTTAACTTCAGCTGAATTGTCCGATCCATTTTCTTATTTTGAAATTACTTACTTACAAAATAAAACCGCTACGTGGCACACTGTTCTCACTGAAATGTCTGTGGAATGAGGACAATTGTCAAGCATTTTTCTAGAAAGCATTTTATACATAATGAATAAATGCACCAATGAGAAAAGCGTAAAAGGAAAAACAATGATATGTGAAATGGGGTGTAAAAATCCCTCACATTGGCTCAGAACTGGGGGCCCTTATTGCTGGGAGAGGCTGGGAATGTTCAGCCTGGAAAAGAGGGGATTCAGCTGAGGGTGATCTGATCAATGTTTCTAAATGTCTGCATCACAGAATCACGGAATCACTAAGGTTGGAAAAGACCTCTCAGATCCCCAAGCCCAACCCCAGCCCATCCCACCATGCCCTCTGACCATGTTCCTCAGTGCCACATCTCCAACATCTCAAACATCTCCAGGGATGGTGACCCCACCACTTCCCTGACAGTCAGTGCCCATGCGTCACCACTCCTGAGAATAAGTTTTTCCTAATATCCAACCTGACCCTCTCCTGGTGCAACTTAAAGCCATTACCTCTCATCCTGTCACTGCAGGGAGGGTGCAAAGAAAGCAGCCAACCTCTTTTCAGTTGGAACACAGAGTTTCTTTCAAATCAAGAAGCACTCCTGTGCAGGTTCCAAAGCAATGGGTTGCCCAAGGAGGCTGTTGGGTCTCCTTTGGACACAACCTGGACACAATCCTGGGCACTCTGCTCTGGGTGTCCCTGCTGGAGCAGGGGATGGATCAGATGGAGCCAGAAGTCTCTGTCAACCCCAACCATCTGTTATCTTGTAATGTTAAACACATGCAGTGGGATCTGGATTGCAGAGGTGTGTCAGCACATTGTGCCCAATAAAAATCTGTTTCCAGAAGTAGTGTACAGTGTATTGGCCAGACTCTTTTGGGGAGCTGCCCCCTCTGGGAACAACTAGCAGGACAGATATCCCCAGAGGTAAGTCCTGCACAGAAGGAGCACAGGTAGCTGTGATGAAGGGCAAGAATGAACCAGGTTGTGGGGCACATACCTTTATGATCCCCCGACCCTTTTCCTTCTATCCTTGGCTGCATGCTCACAGCAGAGCCCACAGCTCTCCACTCAGAGTCCTGTAACTGATGCACAGCTGAAGTGCTGCTGGCAGGGCTGGCCCAGCATCAGCCCAGTGTTCTCTCTGTGCTCTGGTCAGTGTGAGGAGCTCAGGTCTTCTCACCTTCAGCCGCTGAGGTCAGAGCCCTGAGGTCGGCTGCAGAGCAGTGGACACAGTGCTACTGTGCCTTCTGGCATGGGGGGAAACCAGAGCGCTGCAAATGCTCTTCAGGTGCGAAACTTGACACAGTGATACTTGCAGATTAAAAGAAACCACAAGTGTGTTGATTTCCTGTACTATCCCCCCATCCTCTCTTCCGCCGAGAACGGCCCACAGCAAGAAAGTGGCTTTGGCATTACTTGGTTAAAGGAATCATCTCCCCCTGCTGCTGCATGGCTCCAAGCACCCCACACCCATCTCCTCTCAGCCACTTCCCACTGTTGCTTGCAGCCCCTTTTCCACTGTTTCTCCTCTTTGGGATTTGCTTCTTCTCCCCTCTGGGGCTGCAGGAGGAGAGAACATCCCCACTCCCTCCATTTCCCGTTTGCTGCCTTGTCCTGCTGGTACCCAAAGAGATCCAGCCCTCTCCATCGTTTATCCCATCCCCAAACTGCACATTTGACAATGTCCTCAAAGAAGAGCCATTATTGTACTAATTGTTTCAGATAATGAAAACTGCAGGGCTTGCCTGGAATGGAACCGGTCTATTCTGCTTCTACTCCAACATAGAAATTAATTCATCAACCAGGTTTTGATACAAGGTAATTTCATGTCGTTTTCAAGCTGGATAAACACAGAGATGAGATTTACAAAAGAAAGTAGCATTGAATGTGCCCGAAGAGGAGGCAAAGGAAATATTTCAGGTTTTCTGGACTTTGGGTGCGTAGGAAGGAGGCAGAGCACCCATCCGTTGCCTCCGCTTCATGCACCAGGGTTCAACTGGATCAGTTCCACAACAGCAAATTCGGAGCTGACTCAAAGTCTCTAAATTACAAAGCTTCGGAAATCGGAGCTGGAGATTACAGAGGGGCTTTATGGCTAAAATTGGGTGTGGATCCCAATTTTAAAATCGGGTTTGGGCAGCAAAGGAAAAGAAATAGTAAGTTTCTTGCAGGGTCTGTTACAAGTATTGTCCACCTGCCGTAAGAGATCACAGCCCCACAAACTTGCCATACCTCTTCAAAAATCTATTCAGGCTTTATTTGGGGAGGCGTAGGTGCTGTCGCCATGCATTTCAGGCAACATTTTTCACACCTTTGCAGTGGTAGATGGAGCGATGATTACAGAGCCTTCCCTTAAGAGCATGAGTTAATGATGACCTTTATCTTAGGACAAAAAACTGAATCATTATCGAGGTAGGAAAAGTTAGCGATGACTTCTGGAAACAAACTCAGCATTCAGAATTCATCACTGTCTGGCACACTGTGTAGCTCTGAGTGTGCCTGTATGGGCAACACCGTTTCAAAAATATATTTTTAATTTAATCTTGGTCGTATTTCTGTTATTATAAAAGAATCAGAAAGGAAAATTTGATAACATACAAAACTATGAGCGTTAGCCATCTGCAGAATGAGCTGCTCCCTGCTCTGTATCATGACCCCTGCCATGGGCAGCTCAGACTCAAACGTAAACTCCATCTCCCATCCCTATTCCGAACCCTTACCCCGATCCCAACCCCAGCTCCATCCAAGAGTATTCTTCTGACTTAATTCCATGTCAGTCCCAGGGAGTCATTTCTAAATAAGAGAACAAGTCCTTATATGGGAAAGAAAAAAATGGAGGTGTTGCTGGCGGGCATTTTCACCACCTGCAATGCCAGGTCATCTTGGCAGTGTTGGTGGCAGTAGCTTCAGTTGCAGCTGATTTGCAATCCTGAGGATTGCAGAGGGCTCAGTGCCTTTGTAACTGCTGGTCAGGGGCAGCTCAGTGCTTGGGGGCTGTTTGCAGGGTGAGGATGCTTGAGATTGATGGTGTTTGAATCCCATATTTCTCCAGTGCCTTCCTAGGGATGCTCTCACAATTGTGGTGAGTTTCTGGTTCTGGACACTGGGTTTAGAGCTGGGTTTTATTGTTTCCTGTTCAAAGGGATTGTGTGGCAATAGATTTCAGTGACCACAGTGCTTCTGTTCCTTATTTCTCGCTGGTCTTACCAGCCACACAAAAGCTGCTTCTGAAGTGAGCTGTGGGCTGTCCTCTAAGCTGCCTGGATTGCACCTCTATATTTTTCCTGCTGAAAAGCCTGCCTCAGGTAGGAATTGTCCTTATGCTCATATCTAGCTGTTCTCACCACCAGCAGATCTGACTCTGAAGGCAGGAAGGAAATAAAGCAGTGTTGGGATTTAGCTCCCTTTTGATGCAAAACACTTGAGAAGCCGCTGTGCAACTTCCCAATGCCAACAAATGTCCTTGATTGTGTGCAGTTGTGCTCGGATGAAGTGATAATTAAAGAGGCATCCTGTGTGTGCAGGGAATCTGTGTTTACTCTGCTCCCTCCCGGCTCCTATCTTTCTCTTATCAGCACCGCAGTCTTTCAAATGCGTGATCAAATACGCAGGAAAAGAAGAAAAAAGAGAAAAAGAAAGTACAACCCATACACTGCCCTGTGAATACAGTGTAATAAACGCAACTGACGAAGTGTGAATACACTAAGCTATTCATCTTTAGGCTGCCTTTCTGATACCAGTTCTTCTGAAGACCACAACCTTTCATTTCTCGCACATAGCTTTACTCATACCTGATAAGTGTGCTAAAACATCAGAAGGGACCGGGGAGGTTTGACAACTCCTCAACCTCAAAGAAACAAACTACTCAAACAGCAACACTCTAGGATGAATAAAGCTTGACTGACTCTATTTTTATTTATTTTAGTCTTAGCAGTTGTGCTGTGGAAGGGCTGGGTGCGGATAAATAAGCCATTAGCACAAACTTCTGCCCAAATTCAAGCTTCGTCCCAAACCCTCCTGGTTTGTCTCCCAGGACTGTATTTCCCAGCACCACTGCTTTCCTCCAGCTCTGCTGCCCAGAGCCACAGCAGTTCTGTAGTCTCTATTTCTGCTTCATTCTACCAAAAAATCTTTGCTCAGTGATAACTGTATCTATTAGCTTGGGAAACTCTCTCACAGAATGTCTTTTTTTTTTTTTTTTTTTTTTTTTTTGGAGGGGTGGGTAAAATCCCCCAAATCTCTCCAATGCTCACATCTGTGTTAAGCCAAACCTGGAAACTGCCCACTATTTGCTCCACATCTGGTTCACACCATCGCCACATCTGGTGCACATCTGGAAAGGTTACCCCTGTGTAGGAGGCAATATGCAAGAGCTGCTTTGGTCCTACAGCTCTCAGCTTTTTGGATGTCTGGCCATAAAGTTTTGCTGCTGCGCCGCCTTTTGCACCCACAGTGAGAGTAGGGTGCTACCCAGGCAGAGAGGGAGCCCTGTAAAGTTTAACACTTGCGTTTGGTTTTCACATCTACAAACCCAAAATGTTTGGTGGTGACTCACAAAGCATGGAAGTGGCTTCTGGGGGTCACTCCTATGGTAGGGATCAGAAGATACCATCGAGGTGGAAAAGCTTTTATTGATCCCACTCTATTTCCTACACCAAACAGTGCTGATGTGCTGATGCAGCAAACTAGAAGTGGCTTCTTGGTCACCCCTGAGCTGGCTTTGGAGGGAAAATGTTAATGCTTTGTCCTTTTAAGGGCTATGAAATGCAGATACTCTAAGTTGTAAGGTTTAAGTCATTTAGGTCTGTAATAACCTTCTTTATTCAGCTCTTAAAAAAGTGGGGAATAGAGAGCACTACTGCTAGGGCAGCACCAGGGTCCCATGGGTGGAGGCAATGCCCGAAGCCATGGGCCCTATGTGGGCTGTCCCAGTCCCCTTCGCCCCTGCCCTCCCTTGGGAAGTGCTGGTGAGTCCCAGAGCTCCCTCTGTGCCTCAGCAAAGCACTGCACAGCTCAGCCCTCTGAGCACACTCTGACCTCCAAACACCAGGCAGCGCAGATGAAGGATGAAAATATGATTTGGGGGATGTTAGAGCCAGCTGCAGCATGAGCCTGAGGTGCTTTGGGCTATGTGAGGACACCACATCACCTCCAGTATTTGGGAAAATCCTTCCCGAGCACGAGGCAGCCCTCTGTGTGACTCACAGGGAGGTTTTGCTGCTTGGGAATGTTCCCACCACAGCATTGCAATGCAGCAGCAAGCGATGGCCAGGGCTCTGCTGGGGCAGAGGGAACACAGAGTGAAAGGGAACAGAGCGCAAAGGCCGTGTGTAAAGGTTAATACTTGCTCCAGGCAAAGGTGAGCAAATGTCTGTGCTCTTAAATAGCAGTTGCTGACAAGGTTGTCTGGCAGCTATTTGGTTTGTTTTTCTTTCTAAAAGACCAATAATTTCCTTTTTTTTCCACTTTACTCGTTCACACCCATGTAAAACAGGGAGTCTGATGAACATCCTTTGAGATCTTGGGTTGTCACCACCTTCCCAGTGTGGTAGCATTAGTTCACACCTCCCACGCTCAGTGCCTTTCTTTAATACAGTAGAAAAACCTGGGCACTGCTCAGAAGGGAGATTACGGCAGAAAAATACTTTCCGCTAATTTATCACAACATTTTGACTAACCTCAAAATCTTACCATTGTGTTCTTGTATATCTCAGGTCCCTCACCTCTCCGAGATGCATGGCTGGGGGGTTTCACGCCCTGCTGAAGGTGCGTGAGGATCTGTGGGGCTCATTCGCTGCATATTCACTCTAGGTCACTAAATGGGTGACCAAGGGCTGCTGGCATCATAAAGGTGCTATGCTCTGCATGTGCCATGGTTGCCCAAGGAGGTTGTGGATGCCCCATCCCTGGATGCATTCAAGGCCAGGCTCTGGCTCTGAGCAGCCTGCTTTGGTGCTTGGTGACGCTGCCTGTGGCAGGGAGGTTGAAAGTAAATGATCATTATGGACCTTTTCAACCCAGGCCATTCTATGATTCTATGATTCACTCTGAGGGCTGTGCTGAATGTCAGAGTCAGAATTAGAGTCCTGTCTCTCTTTTAAGCCTTTAGCAGAAAAATGTTACAGGCAGAAAGTCAAGAGAATTTGGCATTTAGCTGATGCTGGGGTGCTCTGTGTTTCTCCTTTCGGCTCACAGGGGACAAATGCGCAGCACACACATGGGAGTGGAGTTTGCAGCTGCACAGGGCTAACAATGCACACACACTGCCTGCGAGTTCAGCCCCATCCTGAAGCCTATCCCTGCTGGGGCAGGAGTGCTGCTATCAGCTCAGAGGAGCTGCTCACTCCTCCCAGGCACCTGGCATCTGTGGCCTGGGTTTCTAGTGAGATAAGAACTTGTTTTCTCCGGAAAGTTTCAGGGGAAATGAAGTAGTTAGTTTGAGTCAACACGAGAGCCAAATATTCTTTGCTTGTCAGAGAGCCGTGGGAAAGTGCTCTGCAAGGTCCTGTGTCCCCAGTGTGTGCCTGCAGCATCCCTGAGCCATCCTCACTGTCCCTGCAGCATCCCTCCTGCAGCATCCCACACCCCTTCCATAGCTGGAAGCAGACTCCAAGCAGCCCCAAAGAGCCACAGGGTAACAATGAGATCAGAATAGGTTTTGCTCATGGCCTGGGGCAATAGGAAACTAGCACTAGCTTAAAAGCTGGCACCAAATCCTGTGTCAGCTTCCAAAGATCTGGGGAGTTCCGTGCAATTTAGGTAAATTTAGCATGATTTCTCTCAGGGGCTGCCTAGGGAAGGATTGGTGCTGAGCTTGTTAATATTTGTAATCTTTTCTGTGGCTTCTGATTTTCACTGCAGCATTGGTGTCCACAGCTGGGGGCAAAGTCATGAGGAAAGGAGCAGCCCCTTAGGCTGGGTGGGGGGGCAGGGAGAGGGGGGCTGCTCCTGGCTCCCAGCTTGTGGTGATGGAGTGGGAGCTGCAGCTGTGACTTGGAACCCTCAGCCCTATAAAACCAGGCAGGGGGACAAATTTCACCCAAATTGAGAGCAAGGGTGGGAGCTAGCATTTCTCCTCTGTGTCTTCCCATTCCCCTCTGCCCCCAACAGTCCATCTGCAGGCCATGTGGTCCAGGTAGGAAAAATCATTGGGATGGTTTAAGAGGGAGGCACTGTGGGTTTTGGCTTTGGTTTACTGCCCTATTGGGCAGCTCTGAGTACGAGTGCATTTGGGTGGGGTGGTTGGTTTGTTTAATTTTGTATTGTATAAGTGCTAATGGCTTTTCGTGGCCCCAAGTGATGGCAAGGGACTATGTGTGAAGGTGGCTTCTGCTTGGTGCCAAGACTGTGGCTGCAGAGCTCTTGTGCAAATCACAGCATGGAGCTCTGATAGCAGAGGAGCTGAGCTGCTGTGGGACCCCAGTGGGCAGTGTGAGGTGCAGGGATGGGACATGGGGATGGCAGGCAGTGAGCAGGGATGGGAGAGTAAGGCGTTCAGGGCAGGGTCTGATGCCTTCCCATGGGACTGCTGCTTGTGCTGTGGTGTGTGTGTGTGTGTGTGCTGAGCAGCACCTGCAGCTGAGTCTGTGCTTTTACCCTAACAGCCCTCAGCTGGGACACTGTGGGGCTGGAAGGTGACCGTACTCAGGTGGTACAAAATTATTTATTATTGCTTATTCTGTAGCTGTAATAAAACTGCACCAATGTTTCTTGCTGGCTTTGGGGTGTCATTTCAGAAGCACTTCTGGTGGACGATGCGTGGCCCTACCTCACAGTACTCATCACGGCGGATCCAACACGACTGGAAGTTGCAGAGTGAGGCGAGGATGGATCCCCCTGTCCACGCTGCATGTCGCCGCAGCTCTGAGCCCCCCACCTTTATAGTAGTTCTGGATGGCAGCTGGTCCAGGAGCTCATTGCACAGCCTCTTCTGCAGCCCCTTGAAGAGTGAGGAGCCCCCACACAGGACGATATTGGCACACATGGTGGGTGTGATTTCCTCCGGGAGCTGCGCAACGCTCTTCTGCACTGTCTCCTGGATCATAAAATCATACAGGTTGGAAAAGACCTCTAAAATCCAACCACCTGCCTACCACTAAACCATGTCCCTAAATGCTACATCTACCCTTTTCTTAAACACCTCAAGGGAAGGTGACCCCACCACCCCTCTGGGCTGACAGTGCCAATGCATGAGTACTCTTTTTGAGAAGAAGTTCTTCCTAATATCCAACCTGGATGCTCACGAAGGAATCTCCCCAGCTGGGCGGAGGGTTGAAGAGCACCTTCGGGCACTGGAAGCGCTCCTTGCTGAGGGTAAGTGTTATCCCATTGGGCAGGGAAATATCGATGGCATGGGAGCTGGGTGGGAGGAGACACTCTCTTTGGAAGTCGTCAGCAATGTAGCAGCACGCACGCTTGATGCCCTCCACCATGTGGGTCATCCCCTTGTTGAGCACGTGCCCCATGTCCTCCAGAAGAGTTGAAAGGTACCACGTAAGGCACCTTCCTGCCACATCTGTCTGCTTGGAGCTGCATGCCATGCTCCTGCCCTCCAGCACTGGCACGACACGGGTGGCCTCGTGGCCCATATCCAGCACCAGAGCACTGATCTTGCCATGTGCATAAGCAGAGAGGACCGACTGAGGGGACACAAAGAGACCTGGAGTGCCCAGCACCTCGAAGGCCACCTCTGCCATGTTCTCCCGGCTGCTGGTGGGGCTGAACAGCGGCTCTGTGAGGAGCAGCGCATGGTCCTCAGGGTTCACCCGAAGCTCACGTTCAAGGAGGTACTTCCATAGGCTTTCAGCTGCCTCCCAGTCCATGATGAAGCCATTGTGCATTACCTCTGTGGTTTTAGTGTCAGGGTACAGCAATGCCTCCTCTCCAATAACCACCCCAGCCCTGGCTTCTTCTGAGCCCATGCGGTGGCCCACCAGGGTGCTGACCTCAGCGCTGGGGGAATGATATCCAGAAAACCCTGCTCTGCAGCTCCTTGTGCCCGTATCAATCACAACTGGACACATGCTCAGGCCCTCACTGCTGGAGTAGTTGACAGTACTGGAGGAGAAGCTGCTGACAGAGCCTAGCTCCAGCTCATCTGGGTGGCATTCATGGAGCATAAAGATTGTGGAATAGCTCTCTGTCTGTAGAGAGTCCCCATCTTGGGAAGTCCCCGTCCCACTTTCATGTGGCCTCTCCATCTCAGAACATTGCCTGGGAAACAGAGCTGGGCAGTGAATTCCCCTGAGTGGGCTTGGGCAGAATCTGCCAAACTGTGACATGCTGGAGGGTACTGTGACATCAGCCAGGCTGAGCTGTGGCAGCAGGGGAGAATACCATGCGTGGCATCTGAAGGTATTGGCTACTTTCTGGCAGGAGTTTGGGGGGCAAAATGAGGATCATGCCCATCGACAGCTGACACCAGTATGTATGTTTTGGAGAGGGGTTGTGGTCTGCTCTAGAACTTGCTCTGCTGTTTCTTGTAGTGCTGCTTGGCCAGAAACCAGTGTCTGGGGGCATCCCTCGTGGTACAGTGTGACCAGAGCAGCAACTTTGTGGTTACACACACAGAAGGAAAACAGCTCCATGTGTCTTTGTGCTTATACAGTGCAGTGGTGCTGCACTGTGGGCATGAGAGCTGATGAAAAGTTGCGTTGCACTGCATCAATGCTCCTCCTTGTGCTGCTGTATTGAGCAAACAGCAGTGTGAGAAAGCTACAATGTGAGAATGATTTCCTCATTTTCTTTCTCTTGCTGCCCCCTAAAGCTGGTGGGTTTTGCTGGATAGGAACAGGTGGGCCTTGCAAAGCAAAGAGGAACCAGATCCAGCAGTGGCTTGGAGGGAAGTGTGAGTTTGCTTCTTGCAGGAAGGCTGGAGAAATGCCATTCAGTGCTGGTGGTGCTGATGTTTCTCATGTTCCTGTCTGCATCAATCTCATGGAATCTTATGGAACAGGGTGGGGGAAAGGATGATGAAGGACAATTAGCAGCAAAGCAATGAGGGGGATGAGCAAGAAAGATGAGGCCAACCTAGAATCAGGTGCTGCCTGTGTGCAAGGCAGGTGGTCCAGATATGGCAGTGGCTGGAGTGGCTTGGGGAAACTGAGTTCTTGTCTCCATTGAGGACCAAGAAGGATGGGAACATTGCAGGAGCTGTGCTGGGGATGGGAGGTTAGAGAGGAGCCTGGGTGATACCCAAATGACTTCCTGATGACCGTTTCCATAGCCAGCAGAGTATTTTTGTATATGAGAGCCCAAATGAAGAAGAGTTGCTGAGAAAAGCAAGGAGAAGCAGACAAATCTTCTGTCATTGCAGTTCCTTACTTGCAGTGTTCAGCATCAAATGTTTAAAGAGCTGAAAAGGAGGCTGATGAACTGCCTATCATGGAGCAGCAATTATCAGGGCAATGTCGGTGGGGTCTGGATGGAACCATAATAGGGAAAGAGAGAATGTGGGTCTTCCATGGAGTCAGGATGAATGTGAGGACAGAAATGCAGAGGAATGGCATTTGCACAATGCAGGAATGGGACAGCAGGGGGCAAAGATGTTGCTGGGAGGAAAGGAGCTGAGGCTGGCCTAGGGCATGTCCCTGCTGCTCAGCTGGGGCTCTGACCCCAGCAGAGTCCCTGCCCGCTAATCCCCACCACAGGGAACGGTGGTGCCCCATTCCAGGAACTGTGCAGTGCCTGGGGCCAGGTCATGGCCAGGGCTGGGCTGCCTGTGTCACTGTGAGCTGCTGCGGGCTCTGGTTGTGAAGCACAGCTCCATAGCAAATGTAGGCACAGGTCCAAGCAAAACAGGGAGTGCATTGTGACACCATGCAGGGATGCTCAGCAGTGCCATGGTGTGTACAGGTCACTTCCTCTTAGGAAGCAGGCCCACAGAGGGTATCAGCCATCCCATAGCATGCTCAAGCTGCTGCTGCTCTCTTAGCTTCCCTGTCCCCTCTCGGCTGCCTTGGCGCTCCTTAAGCGTATTTCAGCTTTGTTAACTGCAGCATAGCTTTTAGGGGCTGGGTGGACGAGACCAGCTGGCAGGACTGGGTTTGGATGCTCTGCCCGTGGTGGCAAAAGTTAGTAAGGTTGGATGTATGATGCATGCCCTGATCTGCCAGGGAGCACTGGTGGCTGAACCACGGAGAGGGGGATGCTTGATATGTCCAGCAGTGGCTCCTTCTGCAGAGGACATGTCTGCAGCAACACCTTAGGAAATGGAGTAGCATGGTATTGCTGCGATGGTTTCTTGGCTCTCTGGAGTGCCTTCAAATAGGTCAGACAGTGCTAAGTGCTGCTATGCTGCATCTAAACTGAAGTTTTTCTGAATTAGATCAGTGTTTGTACCTTGCTGTGGTACAGAAAAGCTTGTCCCAGTGCTCTCAGGTCTGTACTGGACCCAGGGTGCTGCCAGGAGCTCCATGGGGACAATGCAAGGTTTTGTCCCAGTGGCTGCATGGGGCAGCAGTGCCAGCACAGGGGCTGCTGAACACATTCTCTAAGACAAGTGCCAACCGTTCCTGGTCTCAACGCAGCCCTGGGAGAGGAGCAGGAGGTGGCACAGCTCACAGCACTGCAGCAGCTCTGCTCTGTGGGCACAGCATTTAAAAAAAGAAAACTCAACACCTCTAGGAAATGGCTCCACAAAATAGCAGTGTGGTGCATGCTGGCTGTCACATCTCTGCACCCTGCGCTGTCCCACTGTTTGCATCCCTTGCACCTCCTTGGATGAGAGGGAGGGGGATGTTCAGGCACAGCAGGGACATGGGATGTGGGGAAGATGTGGGATAGAGCCTTCAAAACTGGAGCTGCTCACAGCTTCGCTGTCGCGGCTGCTGTCACATGTGGGTGGCACAGAAACCTGCGAAGTCTTTCACAAGCTGCTGCAGAAAGCTTTTAAGCCGGTGATGCTGACATAATCCCGGGTGCTTGAAAACCTTTGTTTGATCAAGCGAAAAAGGTTTCTATTCCTCAGGCTCTGCTCTGCACTGAGGAACCTGACCTGGGAGGTGAACCGGTCCAACCTGCCCTGAGGAGGTTTGCTTTGAAAGTAAAAAGGCAGTTTGCATGGAAACCTCGCCTGCAGTGGAAGGATTAATGACTAATCGTGGTTTCATTAACTCTAGTGCTTTCACTTTCAGCACAGAGTCTAATGATAGCATTGAATAATTACCTAGAGATCAGCACCAGCTCTCCCTGTGCTCTGGAGCAAGTTGAGGTGTGCTGAGCTCACGGGCACTGCTGTGGTTGGAAGGGCAGGAAAAGTCCCAGTGTCCATAAAAGTGACATCAGACCATACACTATGGGATGCTCAATCTTGATGGGACAGAAGCATTTTCTTGTTTGGGATGAAACTGTGCTGTTGGCAGTTTCCCATAGTATGAAAATAATTGTGGTAAGAGTGCAAAGATTTATCCCAAGACAAGAGAAAATGCTAAACATAATTTATTAAAGAAATATTTTTCTAGTACTTTTAAACATTTTTCCTTCATGAATGGATAAACAGGTCTGTGGAGACAATACTTCATCTGTTCCGTCATTGGACTTTTGTGCCCAGATGTGGGAAGAACACACCGTACATGCCTTGCTGAACCTGGTACAGATCTGACTTTCTTCTTAGGCAAAAGACAATCTAGTGGAAAAGGAATAATGTTAAAGGCAAAAAAAAAAAAAAAAAAAAAAAAAAAGGTTTGCAAAAGGCAAATTTTACTAAACAGACCCAAACCACCCTGCTATGAGATGTCCTCTGTCTGGCAGATGGATGGACTCGGTGAAGGAGCCATTTGCCAAGGCTGCACAGGCAGGAGCCCACACAGTCCCTAGTTTTAAATCTGAGCTTTTTCTTCTCAATCCTGCTGACTAATTTTTACTCCTGAACCTCCAAGGGTAGGAATCCATGTTCTCTGCAGACTGAGCAAAGCAAACACAGCTGCTGATGAAACTGTACTATTAAGATACTGTCTCCTATTAAATAAGTATCAGTGATCAAAAAGGATCTGCTCTGCAGTTTCCAAAGGGATGCAGCTGGAATGCAATCCAGCAGTGCTGCTACAGGCTGTGTTCAGAGCATTGAGAACAAAATTCTGAATCTGATTACCTATAGGTAATTTCTTCTATATTCCTTTATCAGTAACTTGATTATTCTGAACAGGGTTGAGGTTGAAGAGGGGTTTTGTAGGAGATCCTCTGTTCAACCTGCTTGCACCTTAATTTTTATTTTTATTTTATTTTTTTTTTTCTGCAAAAGACTCTGGATCTTATTTGTGATCTACTGCCTCCTTCCCTAGACATCTGTCTAGCAAGCTATAAATATCCTTCCCCATGCTCGTGTGCACAAATTTGAGAAACCAGGCAGTAACTGGAGTAGGATTTGGCATGGGGTTTGCTGTGGCTGTGCGTGTTGGGATTGTGCTCCCACCATGCTTCCTGTGGCTGTCTGACAGTCCCTCCTGCAGCAACTCAGATCTCTGGGCTCTGTTATAGCCAGAAGTGAGGTATGAGAGCAAAAGGGCAACTTACCAGGAAGCATAACAACAGCAGGAGAATGAACCCAAGCAGGGCAAAAATGCAGATGAGGATTATTGCCCAGAACTGAAGCTCTGCAGAAGCAAAATAGGAGCACGTCAGTTTTTTTGGACTTGTAGCTATTTTACCTTGGACAGAAAGAGATCTTGCCCCAGGGCAGTTCAGAAGTACTGTACAAACAGGTGAGGTAAAATCACTGGAGGGCATCTAGCCCTCCTTGGCCACAGAACAAACACACTTTGGTGGTGTTAAGAATGGCAAGGATGTATAAAAACCCAGGTGAAATGGAATGAGGGTCTAAGGAGGTACAACTTCAAATGCAACTCAGGGAGCAGTGGAGCCCTCAGATGGCTTCAGGGATGTTCAGAGAGACAAAGTTGACTCCTGGACCCCTCCAGGGTGAAAACAGGGCCCAGTGCCAGCAAAGGTAACTGTGGTTAGCTGTTGATGGTGAAAGGAAAAGCAACTTTTTCCGAGTACTTCTTTTTCCTGTTTACTGTTGGTAGTGAACCTACGGCTGTGCTCACCTCCCAAGATTCCTGGATTTTTGGGCTTTTCCACAGGTCCCAATTCCATTTAAACTAAGTGAGACTAATTTACTGTAGCTCAAATGTTTGGTGGCTCTAGGGTGAATCACTCTAAAAACAAAACCACTCACCAGATCTTTTGGAGTCTTGTTCTGCTGTTGTGAGTGAAGAGTAATCTGGAAAAGAAAGGGTGGGACAGTTGAGAAACAGAGCACTACAGATGTGACAAAAACAAAAGTAACAAAAGTTCCTGCAAAGTCATCTTGGGAGCACTCACCTTCAACCACTAAACTCTGCTCATCCAGCTCATAGGTGGGGCCCAGCTTGGTGAACCCATCTGTCAAGCGCTGCAGCTCCTCATTCACCTCTTGCTTTTGTAAAGTCCTTGAGAAGGGATCACGTGTGAATTTGCAGACAGAGGTGATGCTTGTGTAAGGTTTCCCATGGACTGGCCTGGAGGATGAAAACCAGAATCATTGTTATGGGACAAGAGGAAAGAAGAAGAGAGCTGAGTAGAGTCAGGGAGAGGGATTCAGCCTCTGATTCATGCTTGCAGATAGATAGCTATGTAATGTTTTGTGATCATAGCTCAGTTTTCTGTAGTGTCAGCTGGATGAGAAAGGCACTCATATAGCCTTAGAATCATCAAATCATTCAGGTTGGAAAAGACCTGTAAGGTCTTTTCCCAGTCCAACCCCGACCCATCCCACCATGCCCTCTGACCATGTCCCTCAGTGCCACATCTCCACATTTCTTGAACACCTCCAGGGACAGTGACCCAACCACCTCCCTGGCCTGGTGAAATGCACCCAATGACTCAATCCCAGGCATTTCTAAGAGAGATCAGCTCATCTTTTTTTTGTTTGTTCCTCCAAAGAGATGGTGGAGAAGATAAAGTAGATTTAGATCTCACGGCAGTCAGTTATCATGACCATTTGTGAACATGTTTAATTTTAGCTTATTTGAATAAGCCAGATGAGAGAATGAGCGTATTTTATGTGTCATCAAAAGCACAAATATTGGCAACGAGGCATAAACACCATGGCTGTGGCTTTGAATGCCATTTCTGCTTAAATACTCTTTCTGATGAAATGTAAACACTTCCAAAGTAGGTCATACCCAAAACTCTCCACGGTACAGCCAGCAAAGAAGTCCTTCATGCTACTACTTCTGAATACATTGAGCTGATGGGAAGAAACAGAACAGTTGAGGAAAATGAGTAAATTTAATGCATCTTTAATTTGTACAGGGAAATCATTCCAAGCTACTGCTGTTAACTTACCTCTTTCTCAATTTTCTCTTTGCTCTCTTGGTACATCTGTGACCTGGAGTCCTGCAGTTCTGGGGAGTATGGAAGGTTGGTGATTCTGAATTTTAATCTGAAGCTCTCTTTCTCAGACTTGAGAGGTGTTTTGTCAGTTGCTGCTTCAATTGCTAGTTCCAAGCCTGGAAAGTGAAAGAGTTAGGATAAACTTGACGAAGAGAAATGGAGGTTCTTCTGCCAATCAGTGGTGCTTGGAAGGCTTAGTTGGTAAAATGTGATGAAGGTAATAGAGAGTGAGTTGCACTGGGATCTGACAGCAAGTTCCCAAACTACCCTTTGAAATACCAATCTTTCAGCAATATACTAAGCTAGTCAGTTCTTCAGGAATTATACATTTGGAAAAAGGTAGATCTGTTTATTCCTCAGTGCTTGAGGTTATGCTAAGTAGTTATTACTTCATTTTTTTCTTGTTTAGCATTGAATAGTCACAGAAGCAATTGAGGACTAAAGGATTAGATTGAGCCAGACTTAGTGGGTCAAAAAAACAGCCCAACTGTGACCTCTGTTCAGTAGTTCACCTTAGTAATAGACTTCTCCCCGAGTTAGAGAAGAAAATGGGGAATTCTGTGTCAGTGAGTTGGTCTGAATGGAAACAGGGCAGCTGAGATTTGAACTGAACATACCATCTACTGAGAATTCTTGCAACTGATAGCTGCTTCCCAACCACAGTCCAGTTGTATTTGAAGTCCCATTCTGAAAAGCCCTTTCAACCACAGCCCTGTTGATGTTGGGCTCTTGCTGGAAGAAGCAATTGCAGTCAACCACTATGGATCCAGCCCTATGGACAGAAACAGAGGTTCTGAGTTAAAAATCTGCTGGCCAGTGTGAGAGTCTCTTGTCCAAGCCTCTTCCCATGAAAGCAGGACACTAGAAATATGCCCAACGCTCTCTTTTAAAAAGTAGCAGAGTTCAGGTTGGGAGGAGGAAGGCAGAAGGTGCAGAGTCACCTTTCAGTCCTCATTCTTAGGGGGTAAAATTGCTGATGGCAATCAGTAAATACTGATCTGGGGATACCCTACAAAAATCCTGAGCCTGAGTTTGCATCTCAGAATTCTTCTAGGAAGAATTCAAACTGATGAATTCTAGGAAATTGATAAGGCATGAACCAAACTGTTAATGGACAGGTGGAATTCTGCAAAGGACAGTACGTGGCTGCTGGGGAACAGTACTGGGGGTTGCAATCTTGTAAACCTTTTTAAATAAAGTTATATTACAGACCTTAGTCTTGTGATACTGCAGTTTAGGAACTGGTCTTGCAGGTTGCTCTGATGGTATAATTGGTTCAGCTGAAAGAAAAATGTCACGTTGAATAATGAGTTCTGGAGCTGTGGTAGATGCTTTAGGGCAGCAGGAGGGCCTGTAGCTGTGGAACAATGTTATTTTTTTCTGAATATGCCTTCTATTGATGGGGTCTGACTTCCAGCTTGGTTGTCCTTTTTGTCTTATCTAGACAAGCTGCCATTGTTAAACTGTGCAATTCATTGACTGATGGCTGTCATCTTGATCCATATTTCATGGACAGAACAGACTGGGATCTCAAAGCACAGAATGGTATGACTTCATTTAAAAAGCAAAAGCTACCTAAGGCTTTATCAGGTATGTTGATGGATTTGTGATGAAGAGAATGTGTTCATTTCTCAGCAATTTATTACGAATGTGCTGACTTCTGAGTTGGTGACTATGTGACTATAATGCTGAGTGAGTGTACATTTAAATTCCATGGTGTGCGTCTTTGGATGGAGGCTTAAAACCACATGTAAACTGAAAAATTTAACTGTCTGAAAAGCCAATCTCATTTTTTAGATTCTAGAAAATTTTGTTCCCAAATGTGTGTTTTTTTTTTGTTTTTTTTTAATTAAGCAAACAGTAGTTTAAGAAAATACACAGTAGCTGCTGCAAAAGTTGACCAGTGCAAATATGGTGGTATTTGAACTGCAGCTCCTTACCTTCTTACTGATGCTTTCCAGTGCTGCTTTGTATTCTGGAGACTGAGAGTCTGGGTTAGTTAAGTTTTCATTGACTATTCTAAAGCTCAGTTTGTATCCTGTTATGGCTGGAGCTTTATTCAAGACAGGCTTTCTGGTGGTAGCTGTGTCTGTGAGGTGGAAACCTAAATTAAAAAAAGGTAGAGTGCTTTTATTTTTACAGCAGATCTATGCACACCACAAAAGCAATGTGGGTATGTCCCTCTTTAGTTCATATGATGTAACAATGATGTTGTGCAGGAATTTGTATGATTTAAGGGATGTAAGTGCTCTTAGACCAGCAACAACATGTTGGCTTTTTTTTTTTTTTTTTTTTTTTTTTTGCCTTAATGCCAAAACATACTGAATCCCAACAAACCAAAGGGAAAAGTTCATTAGTACTCGAGCACTGATGGAGTGGGAGAGGGAGGAGTGCTCTCCAAGTGACATCATAATCATTGCTTTTTACTGCTTATGCATGCTTACCATTAACATGCAGACTGTTCTTCTCCAGGCTGTAGTGCCCTAGTTTGGTGATGCCATTTGTCATGGAGCTCAGCTCATGATAAACTGTTTCTCTGTCAAACCTGGCCATGCTGACGTTGTTTTTGTAGCTGCAGACAGCATCCACACCTGTGTCACCCCTGTGTCTCCCAGACCTAAGTGAAAACGTTAGACACATTGTTTAGGATGCTGCTGATGCTTACAGAACACCCTGTGTAATTCCTATGGCTATGAATAAGTGCACAGCTGAGCTCGTGGTATCTTTCAGTGGAATGTGAAGAATTGTGGCAGCATTTGAAAACCAAGATAATTTTACCATAAATAAATTTGGGAATGGGAAAGCAGTTGCCACTGGCTTCTGTTTTCTGGCATCAGCATGTGTAATAACTTATGCAAGACAAAAAGATAATTGAACTTTCAGGAATCTTACCTAAATCTCATCACTTTACATCCAGTGTAGACAGAGCTTATGCTGCTTCTTTTGAACAGAGGGTCAATCTGTTTAAAATAATAGTAATAAAGTAAATTTGAGAACTTGAAAGCATACCAGATCACTGTAACTCAAAATGGGCAAGGCCAGAGCCAGACTTACGTAATGTTTGATAACTTTCTCTGTGGAAATGAATCTGCGGGAATTTGGTGCATCCAGATCTGCAGTATATTGGAGGTTGGTCAAGGTGAAATTAAGTGTGAAATGGCTGGTTGCTGGGCTTGGAGCAGTAGTTACGCTCAGATCTGTAATCAAATGGGAGAAGGATTACAGTTTTACTGTACAAAAACCTATACTTGGTTTCAAAGACATCTACAATCCTTTCAAACTTCAAGAACTACTGCAAGGAACCTGTTTTTGGCAAAGCACTTACGTGATCTCTGGAATGGTTCGTTATAACCTGAAAAGGAAATGCAAGAGAAATATTCTGTGAGTGAACTATACATTTAAAGAATGAAAGAGGGGATAATTAAATGGATGATTCAGGAATGAATCACCAGAACCAGTCCTGAGGGTGTGAATCTGTTAAATTCTTGCTTGAGCAGAAAGAGCCTTTTATATTATGAAGGACTACAGTGAGAAAATACATATACTGCTTTAACTAAGTATCAGTGGGGTAGAGAGATCAGGTGAGATGTTCATATGCAAGTGAATTATTGTTGTCAAGACTAAAATTAATTCACTCTTCAATGCAACGTAGAAATTAAAATCTTCAAAAATGTCAGTGTGAAAATGTTCGTGGAAGCATACACTTCATCTTACACAAATCTGCAGAAAATTCTAGAAGGATCACCTTTTCCTTACATACACTTTTATTATTTTTTTTTTTAACTGAAGAGTTTCCTAAAGCGCAGTGCGGTTCCAGACTGGTGTGGTGCCTGGAGGACTGAAAATTATGCACTTACCGTTGACATAGAGGCTCTCCTTATCCAGTTTATAGATTCCTAATTTGGTGATGTTGTTTGTCATGCTCCTTAGTTCTTGATAAACTGTAGCTTTGTCAAAATTGGGCACTTGGGAGCCATTTCCGTAGCTGCAGATGCTGTCTACTGCTGTGCTATCTCTATTTGTCACTGACCTGAGAAATCAAGTACAATCAAGTTTAGTTGTTGTTCTAAAAATCTGTGGGTTTTCTTCTGTTGTTATTAAAAAGAGAAGAAAAACAAGAAAAGAAAAGCAATTAAAATCTGTCCACAGATGTCAGAGATAAACTGCAGAAGTTCTACTGAGATGTTGGTGCTATAGCACAAAGGCTTTGTAAGATTAAGCACATACAAAAATGCATAAAAGCTTTACTGTAATGATGCTGATTTCTTGAGAAAGGAAATTAATGTTTTAAGTATCAATCAAACATAAGTAAATCCATTTGTCTTCCAGCTACACTGCTTACCTGAATAGTATTACTTTGCAGCCAATGAAGTCAGGGCCAATGCTACTTTTCCGAAGCAGAAGGTCAATCTGACAAGGAAAGGTCTCTTTGAGCATGGTTAATGCAAAACATTGGGTGATTAAGAACACCGTGATGTTAGCTTACATAATGTTGCATTATTTTCTTGGTAGAATTGAATTTAGCAGAATGTGATCTCCCTAGGTCTGTAGTGAACCTGAGGTTGGTTATGGTGAAGTTCACTGTGAATTGCTGTATTATTTGTCCCAGGCTTTGTGTGTTGAATGGCTTTTCCACTGTAAGAGAGAAAAAATATGCAGATAAGCAAAAACAAACACACAAAAAAACTCATAAGACACAATATTATCTGTTTTTGTTTTTTTTTTTTTAAACATTTACGTAAGAAACTTACGAACATGACCACAAACTGGAGGTATTTGGCAATCTCGTGAGAACAGCAAAATTAGAAAAAAAGTAAATTGTACCTCTGAGTAGTTTGACAGATAAATTTTAATATACTTACATGACAGATCATGTGGTTCATTGTAATCTGAAAAGAAATGAGCAATCATTAGGAAAATATTCCAAGAATGTCTTTTAGCTCCAACTAATCAAGAGCAGCAGTACTAAACATGTCATATTCCTAATGACTTCAGGGATTGTGATTGTTTTAACTTAGTGAGGCTGACAGTTTTTGCCATCTGCTTTTTGCTATTTCTTCTGAGACATAACCGAATCGTAGAATCATATAACAACCTAGGTTGGGAAAGGCTCAGGTTCTGCACAAGACCAGCCAAAATCGAAACTCTACGCCTAAGAGAATTGTACAAATATCTCTTGCACTCTGGAGCCCTAATACTGTGATGAATAACCTGCAGAGGAGTTTCAATGTTCAAGTATAATCTCATAATAAGAAATAATAAGAGGAACTAAATCACACACTATCTACTTACAAAATGGTTCTGGTAAACGTAAAGAATAAGAATGTAAGCTAAAGATACCAATGTAAACAATGAGGCTCGGGCTAAGAAAAAGGTCATGCATAAAGTATTACAGTTTCAGACAAGAGAAAGAGGAAAGTGAGCTGCGAAACTATTCATACAGAACTATATAGAAAATGCTAAAAAATGAAACAACGATAAGATGTTCAAAAATTAAAATGGAAAAAAGCAGAAAAACTAAATAAAACATTATTTTAAAAAAAAGGAATATTCTAAAACTTCAGATGAAAACATAAATGAATGGCAAAAATTCAAAAAGGGATGTGATAAAAATGGATGAAAAAAGAAGACAGTCACTGTTGACGTAGAGTCAAAAGTCCCAATAAGTTTGCATTTGTCCCAGGTTCACAAGCTGATGGGACGAGAGGCCCGCGAGGCACCCGTTGCCTTTTGGGTGCCTCCTGCCCCTGTGTGGTACTCACTGGGCGTCACTGGCTGCGTCACTGGCTGTTCGTTGTAACCTGGAATGAGAGAGAGAGAGACATGAGCTGGAGCTCCGTGAGGGGAAGGCGGGGGGCCAGAGGGAGGCAGCAGGAGAGGCCTTGTTCACCGTTGACGTAGAGGCTGGTCCTGTCCAGGCTGTAGGGGCCCAGGCGCGAGATGGCTCTGGTCTTGTTGCTCACTTCGTGGTAAAGGCCCACCCTGTCCAAGTCAGGGCTGGAGGGCTCCTTCCTGTAGCTGCAGACGAGGTCCACGCCTGTGTTGTCGCCTTGCCTCACGGACCTGCTAGACGGAAAGCCATGCCTGAGCACCCGGCTTCTGCACCTCATTGCTCCAAGGTCGACAGGCTTTGCGGCTTCTGAACGTGAGCGTCTCTCCGTGAACGCATGCTCGCTATTCCCCCGTCAGGCCAAGCTGGGGCTCCCTTCCACTCCTGCCTCCACTGAAAGTGTGGCTTTTTTTCCGGAAGCCGTGGGCAAGGGGAGACTGTGGAGTCGTTCTTTGGTCAGCAGCGTGACCCGAGGGTTAGGGGGCTGGCGGCGAGGGGAGGCTCCAAGGGCTGAGGTGGTGAGAGAGAATGACAGCAGGGAGCAGGTCTTGGTGGTGACAGAGCAGAAGTGTGGTGGGACGGCGAGTGGTGGCATCTGACTAGGGACCCTGGGTTGCCACCCGTACCTGAAGGCTGTGGTTGCACACCCAAGGAAACTGGGGCCAATGCTGGTGTCCTTCAGAAGGCGGTTGAGCTGGCAACGAGAAAGGTTTCTGATGAGAACCCTGCTTGCATCCCTGGCTACTTTCCAGTCCCAGTGGCAAGCTCTCCCTGCGGCCTTGGCAGCGTTGCGGGTTACGTACCAAGGTGGTCATGCCCCTCTGGGTGGTTTTGAGCTTTGCCGAGTGAGGAACGTGCAGGTCGGAATCGTAGGGGAGATTGGTGATGGTGAAGTTGACGGTGAAACGCTCGAGGCCTGGAGGTGTCGTTGGTGGCCGAGTGGGAGCTGCAAGAAGCACAGATGGGGAGTGAGGGGGTGCAGGAGGACAGCTGTGAAGGCTGTGGGAGGGCAAAGGCAGTGGTGCCTGGCCAGCTATTTCTCCTCCCCAGCCGTCATTATGATGGGAAAGTCTGGCGGGTTCTGCACTTGTCCCAGGTTCACAAGCTGATGGGACGAGAGGCCCGCGAGGCACCCGTTGCCTTTTGGGTGCCTCCTGCCCCTGTGTGGTACTCACTGGGCGTCACTGGCTGCGTCACTGGCTGTTCGTTGTAACCTGGAATGAGAGAGAGAGAGACATGAGCTGGAGCTCCGTGAGGGGAAGGCGGGGGGCCAGAGGGAGGCAGCAGGAGAGGCCTTGTTCACCGTTGACGTAGAGGCTGGTCCTGTCCAGGCTGTAGGGGCCCAGGCGCGAGATGGCTCTGGTCTTGTTGCTCACTTCGTGGTAAAGGCCCACCCTGTCCAAGTCAGGGCTGGAGGGCTCCTTCCTGTAGCTGCAGACGAGGTCCACGCCTGTGTTGTCGCCTTGCCTCACGGACCTGCAAGACAGAAAGCCATGCCTGAGCACCCGGCTTCTGCACCTCATTGCTCCAAGGTCGACAGGCTTTGCGGCTTCTGAACGTGAGCGTCTCTCCGTGAACGCATGCTCGCTATTCCCCCGTCAGGCCAAGCTGGGGCTCCCTTCCACTCCTGCCTCCACTGAAAGTGTGGCTTTTTTTCCGGAAGCCGTGGGCAAGGGGAGACTGTGGAGTCGTTCTTTGGTCAGCAGCGTGACCCGAGGGTTAGGGGGCTGGCGGCGAGGGGAGGCTCCAAGGGCTGAGGTGGTGAGAGAGAATGACAGCAGGGAGCAGGTCTTGGTGGTGACAGAGCAGAAGTGTGGTGGGACGGCGAGTGGTGGCATCTGACTAGGGACCCTGGGTTGCCACCCGTACCTGAAGGCTGTGGTTGCACACCCAAGGAAACTGGGGCCAATGCTGGTGTCCTTCAGAAGGCGGTTGAGCTGGCAACGAGAAAGGTTTCTGATGAGAACCCTGCTTGCATCCCTGGCTACTTTCCAGTCCCAGTGGCAAGCTCTCCCTGCGGCCTTGGCAGCGTTGCGGGTTACGTACCAAGGTGGTCATGACCCTCTGGGTGGTGTTGAGCTTTGCCGAGTGAGGAACGTGCAGGTCGGAATCGTAGGGGAGATTGGTGATGGTGAAGTTGACGGTGAAACGCTCGAGGCCTGGAGGTGTCGTTGGTGGCCGAGTGGGAGCTGCAAGAAGCACAGATGGGGAGTGAGGGGGTGCAGGAGGACAGCTGTGAAGGCTGTGGGAGGGCAAAGGCAGTGGTGCCTGGCCAGCTATTTCTCCTCCCCAGCCGTCATTATGACGGGAAAGTCTGGCGGGTTCTGCACTTGTCCCAGGTTCACAAGCTGATGGGACGAGAGGCCCGCGAGGCACCCGTTGCCTTTTGGGTGCCTCCTGCCCCTGTGTGGTACTCACTGGGCGTCACTGGCTGCGTCACTGGCTGTTCGTTGTAACCTGGAATGAGAGAGAGAGAGACATGAGCTGGAGCTCCGTGAGGGGAAGGCGGGGGGCCAGAGGGAGGCAGCAGGAGAGGCCTTGTTCACCGTTGACGTAGAGGCTGGTCCTGTCCAGGCTGTAGGGGCCCAGGCGCGAGATGGCTCTGGTCTTGTTGCTCACTTCGTGGTAAAGGCCCACCCTGTCCAAGTCAGGGCTGGAGGGCTCCTTCCTGTAGCTGCAGACGAGGTCCACCCCTGTGTTGTCGCCTTGCCTCACGGACCTGCAAGACGAAAGCCATGCCTGAGCACCCGGCTTCTGCACCTCATTGCTCCAAGGTCGACAGGCTTTGCGGCTTCTGAACGTGAGCGTCTCTCCGTGAACGCATGCTCGCTATTCCCCCGTCAGGCCAAGCTGGGGCTCCCTTCCACTCCTGCCTCCACTGAAAGTGTGGCTTTTTTTCCGGAAGCCGTGGGCAAGGGGAGACTGTGGAGTCGTTCTTTGGTCAGCAGCGTGACCCGAGGGTTAGGGGGCCGGCGGCGAGGGGAGGCTCCAAGGGCTGAGGTGGTGAGGGAGAATGACAGCAGGGAGCAGGTCTTGGTGGTGACAGAGCAGAAGTGTGGTGGGACGGCGAGTGGTGGCATCTGACTAGGGACCCTGGGTTGCCACCCGTACCTGAAGGCTGTGGTTGCACACCCAAGGAAACTGGGGCCAATGCTGGTGTCCTTCAGAAGGCGGTTGAGCTGGCAACGAGAAAGGTTTCTGATGAGAACCCTGCTTGCATCCCTGGCTACTTTCCAGTCCCAGTGGCAAGCTCTCCCTGCGGCCTTGGCAGCGTTGCGGGTTACGTACCAAGGTGGTCATGACCCTCTGGGTGGTGTTGAGCTTTGCCGAGTGAGGAACGTGCAGGTCGGAATCGTAGGGGAGATTGGTGATGGTGAAGTTGACGGTGAAACGCTCGAGGCCTGGAGGTGTCGTTGGTGGCCGAGTGGGAGCTGCAAGAAGCACAGATGGGGAGTGAGGGGGTGCAGGAGGACAGCTGTGAAGGCTGTGGGAGGGCAAAGGCAGTGGTGCCTGGCCAGCTATTTCTCCTCCCCAGCCGTCATTATGACGGGAAAGTCTGGCGGGTTCTGCACTTGTCCCAGGTTCACAAGCTGATGGGACGAGAGGCCCGCGAGGCACCCGTTGCCTTTTGGGTGCCTCCTGCCCCTGTGTGGTACTCACTGGGCGTCACTGGCTGCGTCACTGGCTGTTCGTTGTAACCTGGAATGAGAGAGAGAGAGACATGAGCTGGAGCTCCGTGAGGGGAAGGCGGGGGGCCAGAGGGAGGCAGCAGGAGAGGCCTTGTTCACCGTTGACGTAGAGGCTGGTCCTGTCCAGGCTGTAGGGGCCCAGGCGCGAGATGGCTCTGGTCTTGTTGCTCACTTCGTGGTAAAGGCCCACCCTGTCCAAGTCAGGGCTGGAGGGCTCCTTCCTGTAGCTGCAGACGAGGTCCACCCCTGTGTTGTCGCCTTGCCTCACGGACCTGCAAGACAGAAAGCCATGCCTGAGCACCCGGCTTCTGCACCTCATTGCTCCAAGGTCGACAGGCTTTGCGGCTTCTGAACGTGAGCGTCTCTCCGTGAACGCATGCTCGCTATTCCCCCGTCAGGCCAAGCTGGGGCTCCCTTCCACTCCTGCCTCCACTGAAAGTGTGGCTTTTTTTCCGGAAGCCGTGGGCAAGGGGAGACTGTGGAGTCGTTCTTTGGTCAGCAGCGTGACCCGAGGGTTAGGGGGCCGGCGGCGAGGGGAGGCTCCAAGGGCTGAGGTGGTGAGGGAGAATGACAGCAGGGAGCAGGTCTTGGTGGTGACAGAGCAGAAGTGTGGTGGGACGGCGAGTGGTGGCATCTGACTAGGGACCCTGGGTTGCCACCCGTACCTGAAGGCTGTGGTTGCACACCCAAGGAAACTGGGGCCAATGCTGGTGTCCTTCAGAAGGCGGTTGAGCTGGCAACGAGAAAGGTTTCTGATGAGAACCCTGCTTGCATCCCTGGCTACTTTCCAGTCCCAGTGGCAAGCTCTCCCTGCGGCCTTGGCAGCGTTGCGGGTTACGTACCAAGGTGGTCATGACCCTCTGGGTGGTGTTGAGCTTTGCCGAGTGAGGAACGTGCAGGTCGGAATCGTAGGGGAGATTGGTGATGGTGAAGTTGACGTTTGAACGCTCGAGGCCTGGAGGTGTCGTTGGTGGCCGAGTGGGAGCTGCAAGAAGCACAGATGGGGTGTGAGGGGGTGCAGGAGGACAGCTGTGAAGGCTGTGGGAGGGCAAAGGCAGTGGTGCCTGGCCAGCTATTTCTCCTCCCCAGCCGTCATTATGACGGGAAAGTCTGGCGGGTTCTGCACTTGTCCCAGGTTCACAAGCTGATGGGACGAGAGGCCCGCGAGGCACCCGTTGCCTTTTGGGTGCCTCCTGCCCCTGTGTGGTACTCACTGGGCGTCACTGGCTGCGTCACTGGCTGTTCGTTGTAACCTGGAATGAGAGAGAGAGAGACATGAGCTGGAGCTCCGTGAGGGGAAGGCGGGGGGCCAGAGGGAGGCAGCAGGAGAGGCCTTGTTCACCGTTGACGTAGAGGCTGGTCCTGTCCAGGCTGTAGGGGCCCAGGCGCGAGATGGCTCTGGTCTTGTTGCTCACTTCGTGGTAAAGGCCCACCCTGTCCAAGTCAGGGCTGGAGGGCTCCTTCCTGTAGCTGCAGACGAGGTCCACCCCTGTGTTGTCGCCTTGCCTCACGGACCTGCAAGACGAAAAGCCATGCCTGAGCACCCGGCTTCTGCACCTCATTGCTCCAAGGTCGACAGGCTTTGCGGCTTCTGAACGTGAGCGTCTCTCCGTGAACGCATGCTCGCTATTCCCCCGTCAGGCCAAGCTGGGGCTCCCTTCCACTCCTGCCTCCACTGAAAGTGTGGCTTTTTTTCCGGAAGCCGTGGGCAAGGGGAGACTGTGGAGTCGTTCTTTGGTCAGCAGCGTGACCCGAGGGTTAGGGGGCCGGCGGCGAGGGGAGGCTCCAAGGGCTGAGGTGGTGAGGGAGAATGACAGCAGGGAGCAGGTCTTGGTGGTGACAGAGCAGAAGTGTGGTGGGACGGCGAGTGGTGGCATCTGACTAGGGACCCTGGGTTGCCACCCGTACCTGAAGGCTGTGGTTGCACACCCAAGGAAACTGGGGCCAATGCTGGTGTCCTTCAGAAGGCGGTTGAGCTGGCAACGAGAAAGGTTTCTGATGAGAACCCTGCTTGCATCCCTGGCTACTTTCCAGTCCCAGTGGCAAGCTCTCCCTGCGGCCTTGGCAGCGTTGCGGGTTACGTACCAAGGTGGTCATGACCCTCTGGGTGGTGTTGAGCTTTGCCGAGTGAGGAACGTGCAGGTCGGAATCGTAGGGGAGATTGGTGATGGTGAAGTTGACGGTGAAACGCTCGAGGCCTGGAGGTGTCGTTGGTGGCCGAGTGGGAGCTGCAAGAAGCACAGATGGGGAGTGAGGGGGTGCAGGAGGACAGCTGTGAAGGCTGTGGGAGGGCAAAGGCAGTGGTGCCTGGCCAGCTATTTCTCCTCCCCAGCCGTCATTATGACGGGAAAGTCTGGCGGGTTCTGCACTTGTCCCAGGTTCACAAGCTGATGGGACGAGAGGCCCGCGAGGCACCCGTTGCCTTTTGGGTGCCTCCTGCCCCTGTGTGGTACTCACTGGGCGTCACTGGCTGCGTCACTGGCTGTTCGTTGTAACCTGGAATGAGAGAGAGAGAGACATGAGCTGGAGCTCCGTGAGGGGAAGGCGGGGGGCCAGAGGGAGGCAGCAGGAGAGGCCTTGTTCACCGTTGACGTAGAGGCTGGTCCTGTCCAGGCTGTAGGGGCCCAGGCGCGAGATGGCTCTGGTCTTGTTGCTCACTTCGTGGTAAAGGCCCACCCTGTCCAAGTCAGGGCTGGAGGGCTCCTTCCTGTAGCTGCAGACGAGGTCCACCCCTGTGTTGTCGCCTTGCCTCACGGACCTGCAAGACAGAAAGCCATGCCTGAGCACCCGGCTTCTGCACCTCATTGCTCCAAGGTCGACAGGCTTTGCGGCTTCTGAACGTGAGCGTCTCTCCGTGAACGCATGCTCGCTATTCCCCGATCAGGCCAAGCTGGGGCTCCCTTCCACTCCTGCCTCCACTGAAAGTGTGGCTTTTTTTCCGGAAGCCGTGGGCAAGGGGAGACTGTGGAGTCGTTCTTTGGTCAGCAGCGTGACCCGAGGGTTAGGGGGCCGGCGGCGAGGGGAGGCTCCAAGGGCTGAGGTGGTGAGGGAGAATGACAGCAGGGAGCAGGTCTTGGTGGTGACAGAGCAGAAGTGTGGTGGGACGGCGAGTGGTGGCATCTGACTAGGGACCCTGGGTTGCCACCCGTACCTGAAGGCTGTGGTTGCACACCCAAGGAAACTGGGGCCAATGCTGGTGTCCTTCAGAAGGCGGTTGAGCTGGCAACGAGAAAGGTTTCTGATGAGAACCCTGCTTGCATCCCTGGCTACTTTCCAGTCCCAGTGGCAAGCTCTCCCTGCGGCCTTGGCAGCGTTGCGGGTTACGTACCAAGGTGGTCATGACCCTCTGGGTGGTGTTGAGCTTTGCCGAGTGAGGAACGTGCAGGTCGGAATCGTAGGGGAGATTGGTGATGGTGAAGTTGACGGTGAAACGCTCGAGGCCTGGAGGTGTCGTTGGTGGCCGAGTGGGAGCTGCAAGAAGCACAGATGGGGAGTGAGGGGGTGCAGGAGGACAGCTGTGAAGGCTGTGGGAGGGCAAAGGCAGTGGTGCCTGGCCAGCTATTTCTCCTCCCCAGCCGTCATTATGACGGGAAAGTCTGGCGGGTTCTGCACTTGTCCCAGGTTCACAAGCTGATGGGACGAGAGGCCCGCGAGGCACCCGTTGCCTTTTGGGTGCCTCCTGCCCCTGTGTGGTACTCACTGGGCGTCACTGGCTGCGTCACTGGCTGTTCGTTGTAACCTGGAATGAGAGAGAGAGAGACATGAGCTGGAGCTCCGTGAGGGGAAGGCGGGGGGCCAGAGGGAGGCAGCAGGAGAGGCCTTGTTCACCGTTGACGTAGAGGCTGGTCCTGTCCAGGCTGTAGGGGCCCAGGCGCGAGATGGCTCTGGTCTTGTTGCTCACTTCGTGGTAAAGGCCCACCCTGTCCAAGTCAGGGCTGGAGGGCTCCTTCCTGTAGCTGCAGACGAGGTCCACCCCTGTGTTGTCGCCTTGCCTCACGGACCTGCAAGACAGAAAGCCATGCCTGAGCACCCGGCTTCTGCACCTCATTGCTCCAAGGTCGACAGGCTTTGCGGCTTCTGAACGTGAGCGTCTCTCCGTGAACGCATGCTCGCTATTCCCCGTCAGGCCAAGCTGGGGCTCCCTTCCACTCCTGCCTCCACTGAAAGTGTGGCTTTTTTTCCGGAAGCCGTGGGCAAGGGGAGACTGTGGAGTCGTTCTTTGGTCAGCAGCGTGACCCGAGGGTTAGGGGGCCGGCGGCGAGGGGAGGCTCCAAGGGCTGAGGTGGTGAGGGAGAATGACAGCAGGGAGCAGGTCTTGGTGGTGACAGAGCAGAAGTGTGGTGGGACGGCGAGTGGTGGCATCTGACTAGGGACCCTGGGTTGCCACCCGTACCTGAAGGCTGTGGTTGCACACCCAAGGAAACTGGGGCCAATGCTGGTGTCCTTCAGAAGGCGGTTGAGCTGGCAACGAGAAAGGTTTCTGATGAGAACCCTGCTTGCATCCCTGGCTACTTTCCAGTCCCAGTGGCAAGCTCTCCCTGCGGCCTTGGCAGCGTTGCGGGTTACGTACCAAGGTGGTCATGACCCTCTGGGTGGTGTTGAGCTTTGCCGAGTGAGGAACGTGCAGGTCGGAATCGTAGGGGAGATTGGTGATGGTGAAGTTGACGGTGAAACGCTCGAGGCCTGGAGGTGTCGTTGGTGGCCGAGTGGGAGCTGCAAGAAGCACAGATGGGGAGTGAGGGGGTGCAGGAGGACAGCTGTGAAGGCTGTGGGAGGGCAAAGGCAGTGGTGCCTGGCCAGCTATTTCTCCTCCCCAGCCGTCATTATGACGGGAAAGTCTGGCGGGTTCTGCACTTGTCCCAGGTTCACAAGCTGATGGGACGAGAGGCCCGCGAGGCACCCGTTGCCTTTTGGGTGCCTCCTGCCCCTGTGTGGTACTCACTGGGCGTCACTGGCTGCGTCACTGGCTGTTCGTTGTAACCTGGAATGAGAGAGAGAGAGACATGAGCTGGAGCTCCGTGAGGGGAAGGCGGGGGGCCAGAGGGAGGCAGCAGGAGAGGCCTTGTTCACCGTTGACGTAGAGGCTGGTCCTGTCCAGGCTGTAGGGGCCCAGGCGCGAGATGGCTCTGGTCTTGTTGCTCACTTCGTGGTAAAGGCCCACCCTGTCCAAGTCAGGGCTGGAGGGCTCCTTCCTGTAGCTGCAGACGAGGTCCACCCCTGTGTTGTCGCCTTGCCTCACGGACCTGCAAGACAGAAAGCCATGCCTGAGCACCCGGCTTCTGCACCTCATTGCTCCAAGGTCGACAGGCTTTGCGGCTTCTGAACGTGAGCGTCTCTCCGTGAACGCATGCTCGCTATTCCCCCGTCAGGCCAAGCTGGGGCTCCCTTCCACTCCTGCCTCCACTGAAAGTGTGGCTTTTTTTCCGGAAGCCGTGGGCAAGGGGAGACTGTGGAGTCGTTCTTTGGTCAGCAGCGTGACCCGAGGGTTAGGGGGCCGGCGGCGAGGGGAGGCTCCAAGGGCTGAGGTGGTGAGGGAGAATGACAGCAGGGAGCAGGTCTTGGTGGTGACAGAGCAGAAGTGTGGTGGGACGGCGAGTGGTGGCATCTGACTAGGGACCCTGGGTTGCCACCCGTACCTGAAGGCTGTGGTTGCACACCCAAGGAAACTGGGGCCAATGCTGGTGTCCTTCAGAAGGCGGTTGAGCTGGCAACGAGAAAGGTTTCTGATGAGAACCCTGCTTGCATCCCTGGCTACTTTCCAGTCCCAGTGGCAAGCTCTCCCTGCGGCCTTGGCAGCGTTGCGGGTTACGTACCAAGGTGGTCATGACCCTCTGGGTGGTGTTGAGCTTTGCCGAGTGAGGAACGTGCAGGTCGGAATCGTAGGGGAGATTGGTGATGGTGAAGTTGACGGTGAAACGCTCGAGGCCTGGAGGTGTCGTTGGTGGCCGAGTGGGAGCTGCAAGAAGCACAGATGGGGAGTGAGGGGGTGCAGGAGGACAGCTGTGAAGGCTGTGGGAGGGCAAAGGCAGTGGTGCCTGGCCAGCTATTTCTCCTCCCCAGCCGTCATTATGACGGGAAAGTCTGGCGGGTTCTGCACTTGTCCCAGGTTCACAAGCTGATGGGACGAGAGGCCCGCGAGGCACCCGTTGCCTTTTGGGTGCCTCCTGCCCCTGTGTGGTACTCACTGGGCGTCACTGGCTGCGTCACTGGCTGTTCGTTGTAACCTGGAATGAGAGAGGAGAGAGACATGAGCTGGAGCTCCGTGAGGGGAAGGCGGGGGGCCAGAGGGAGGCAGCAGGAGAGGCCTTGTTCACCGTTGACGTAGAGGCTGGTCCTGTCCAGGCTGTAGGGGCCCAGGCGCGAGATGGCTCTGGTCTTGTTGCTCACTTCGTGGTAAAGGCCCACCCTGTCCAAGTCAGGGCTGGAGGGCTCCTTCCTGTAGCTGCAGACGAGGTCCACCCCTGTGTTGTCGCCTTGCCTCACGGACCTGCAAGACGAAAGCCATGCCTGAGCACCCGGCTTCTGCACCTCATTGCTCCAAGGTCGACAGGCTTTGCGGCTTCTGAACGTGAGCGTCTCTCCGTGAACGCATGCTCGCTATTCCCCCGTCAGGCCAAGCTGGGGCTCCCTTCCACTCCTGCCTCCACTGAAAGTGTGGCTTTTTTTCCGGAAGCCGTGGGCAAGGGGAGACTGTGGAGTCGTTCTTTGGTCAGCAGCGTGACCCGAGGGTTAGGGGGCCGGCGGCGAGGGGAGGCTCCAAGGGCTGAGGTGGTGAGGGAGAATGACAGCAGGGAGCAGGTCTTGGTGGTGACAGAGCAGAAGTGTGGTGGGACGGCGAGTGGTGGCATCTGACTAGGGACCCTGGGTTGCCACCCGTACCTGAAGGCTGTGGTTGCACACCCAAGGAAACTGGGGCCAATGCTGGTGTCCTTCAGAAGGCGGTTGAGCTGGCAACGAGAAAGGTTTCTGATGAGAACCCTGCTTGCATCCCTGGCTACTTTCCAGTCCCAGTGGCAAGCTCTCCCTGCGGCCTTGGCAGCGTTGCGGGTTACGTACCAAGGTGGTCATGACCCTCTGGGTGGTGTTGAGCTTTGCCGAGTGAGGAACGTGCAGGTCGGAATCGTAGGGGAGATTGGTGATGGTGAAGTTGACGGTGAAACGCTCGAGGCCTGGAGGTGTCGTTGGTGGCCGAGTGGGAGCTGCAAGAAGCACAGATGGGGAGTGAGGGGGTGCAGGAGGACAGCTGTGAAGGCTGTGGGAGGGCAAAGGCAGTGGTGCCTGGCCAGCTATTTCTCCTCCCCAGCCGTCATTATGACGGGAAAGTCTGGCGGGTTCTGCACTTGTCCCAGGTTCACAAGCTGATGGGACGAGAGGCCCGCGAGGCACCCGTTGCCTTTTGGGTGCCTCCTGCCCCTGTGTGGTACTCACTGGGCGTCACTGGCTGCGTCACTGGCTGTTCGTTGTAACCTGGAATGAGAGAGAGAGAGACATGAGCTGGAGCTCCGTGAGGGGAAGGCGGGGGGCCAGAGGGAGGCAGCAGGAGAGGCCTTGTTCACCGTTGACGTAGAGGCTGGTCCTGTCCAGGCTGTAGGGGCCCAGGCGCGAGATGGCTCTGGTCTTGTTGCTCACTTCGTGGTAAAGGCCCACCCTGTCCAAGTCAGGGCTGGAGGGCTCCTTCCTGTAGCTGCAGACGAGGTCCACCCCTGTGTTGTCGCCTTGCCTCACGGACCTGCAAGACAGAAAGCCATGCCTGAGCACCCGGCTTCTGCACCTCATTGCTCCAAGGTCGACAGGCTTTGCGGCTTCTGAACGTGAGCGTCTCTCCGTGAACGCATGCTCGCTATTCCCCCGTCAGGCCAAGCTGGGGCTCCCTTCCACTCCTGCCTCCACTGAAAGTGTGGCTTTTTTTCCGGAAGCCGTGGGCAAGGGGAGACTGTGGAGTCGTTCTTTGGTCAGCAGCGTGACCCGAGGGTTAGGGGGCCGGCGGCGAGGGGAGGCTCCAAGGGCTGAGGTGGTGAGGGAGAATGACAGCAGGGAGCAGGTCTTGGTGGTGACAGAGCAGAAGTGTGGTGGGACGGCGAGTGGTGGCATCTGACTAGGGACCCTGGGTTGCCACCCGTACCTGAAGGCTGTGGTTGCACACCCAAGGAAACTGGGGCCAATGCTGGTGTCCTTCAGAAGGCGGTTGAGCTGGCAACGAGAAAGGTTTCTGATGAGAACCCTGCTTGCATCCCTGGCTACTTTCCAGTCCCAGTGGCAAGCTCTCCCTGCGGCCTTGGCAGCGTTGCGGGTTACGTACCAAGGTGGTCATGACCCTCTGGGTGGTGTTGAGCTTTGCCGAGTGAGGAACGTGCAGGTCGGAATCGTAGGGGAGATTGGTGATGGTGAAGTTGACGGTGAAACGCTCGAGGCCTGGAGGTGTCGTTGGTGGCCGAGTGGGAGCTGCAAGAAGCACAGATGGGGAGTGAGGGGGTGCAGGAGGACAGCTGTGAAGGCTGTGGGAGGGCAAAGGCAGTGGTGCCTGGCCAGCTATTTCTCCTCCCCAGCCGTCATTATGACGGGAAAGTCTGGCGGGTTCTGCACTTGTCCCAGGTTCACAAGCTGATGGGACGAGAGGCCCGCGAGGCACCCGTTGCCTTTTGGGTGCCTCCTGCCCCTGTGTGGTACTCACTGGGCGTCACTGGCTGCGTCACTGGCTGTTCGTTGTAACCTGGAATGAGAGAGAGAGAGACATGAGCTGGAGCTCCGTGAGGGGAAGGCGGGGGGCCAGAGGGAGGCAGCAGGAGAGGCCTTGTTCACCGTTGACGTAGAGGCTGGTCCTGTCCAGGCTGTAGGGGCCCAGGCGCGAGATGGCTCTGGTCTTGTTGCTCACTTCGTGGTAAAGGCCCACCCTGTCCAAGTCAGGGCTGGAGGGCTCCTTCCTGTAGCTGCAGACGAGGTCCACCCTGTGTTGTCGCCTTGCCTCACGGACCTGCAAGACAGAAAGCCATGCCTGAGCACCCGGCTTCTGCACCTCATTGCTCCAAGGTCGACAGGCTTTGCGGCTTCTGAACGTGAGCGTCTCTCCGTGAACGCATGCTCGCTATTCCCCCGTCAGGCCAAGCTGGGGCTCCCTTCCACTCCTGCCTCCACTGAAAGTGTGGCTTTTTTTCCGGAAGCCGTGGGCAAGGGGAGACTGTGGAGTCGTTCTTTGGTCAGCAGCGTGACCCGAGGGTTAGGGGGCCGGCGGCGAGGGGAGGCTCCAAGGGCTGAGGTGGTGAGGGAGAATGACAGCAGGGAGCAGGTCTTGGTGGTGACAGAGCAGAAGTGTGGTGGGACGGCGAGTGGTGGCATCTGACTAGGGACCCTGGGTTGCCACCCGTACCTGAAGGCTGTGGTTGCACACCCAAGGAAACTGGGGCCAATGCTGGTGTCCTTCAGAAGGCGGTTGAGCTGGCAACGAGAAAGGTTTCTGATGAGAACCCTGCTTGCATCCCTGGCTACTTTCCAGTCCCAGTGGCAAGCTCTCCCTGCGGCCTTGGCAGCGTTGCGGGTTACGTACCAAGGTGGTCATGACCCTCTGGGTGGTGTTGAGCTTTGCCGAGTGAGGAACGTGCAGGTCGGAATCGTAGGGGAGATTGGTGATGGTGAAGTTGACGGTGAAACGCTCGAGGCCTGGAGGTGTCGTTGGTGGCCGAGTGGGAGCTGCAAGAAGCACAGATGGGGAGTCAGGGGGTGGAGGATGACAGCAGTGAAGGCTGTGGGAAGGAAAAGGCTGTGGTGCCTGGCTAGCTAGTTCTGATCCCCACCCGGCCTTAGGATGGGGAAGTCTGGCGGGTTCTGCACTGGTCCCAGGTTCACAAGCTGATGGGACGAGAGGCCCGCGAGGCACCCGTTGCCTTTTGGGTGCCTCCTGCCCCTGTGTGGTACTCACTGGGCGTCACTGGCTGCGTCACTGGTTGTTCGTTGTAACCTGGAATGAGAGGGAGAGAGACATGAGCTGGAGCTCCGTGAGGGGAAGGCGGGAGGCCAGAGGGAGGCAGCAGGAGAGGCCTTGTTCACCGTTGACGTAGAGGCTGGTCCTGTCCAGGCTGTAGGGGCCCAGGCGCGAGATGGCTCTGGTCTTGTTGCTCACTTCGTGGTAAAGGCCCACCCTGTCCAAGTCAGGGCTGGAGGGCTCCTTCCTGTAGCTGCAGACGAGTTGCCTGTGTTGTCGCCTTGCCTTCCGGACCTGCAAGACGAAGCCATGCCTGAGCACCCGGCTTCTGCACTTCATTGCTCCAAGGTCGACAGGCTTGGCGGCTTCTGAACGTGAGCGTCTCTCCGTGAGCGCATGCTCGCTATTCCCCGTCAGGCCAAGCTGGGGCTCCCTTCCACTCCTGCCTCCACTGAAAGTGTGGCTTTTTTTCCGGAAGCCGTGGGCAAGGGGAGACTGTGGAGTCGTTTTTAGGTCAGCAGCGTGCCCCGAGGGTTAGGGCGGCGGGCGCGGGGAGGCTCCAAGGGCTGAGGTGGTGAGAGAATGACAGCAGGGAGCAGGTCTTGGTGGTGACAGAGCAGAAGTGTGGTGGGACGGCGAGTGGTGGCATCTGACTAGGGACCCTGGGTTGCCACCCGTACCTGAAGGCTGTGGTTGCACACCCAAGGAAACTGGGGCCAATGCTGGTGTTCTTCAGAAGGCGGTTGAGCTGGCAACGAGAAAGGTTTCTGATGAGAACCCTGCTTGCATCCCTGGCTACTTTCCAGTCCCAGTGGCAAGCTCTCCCTGCGGGCTTGGCAGCGTTGCGGGTTACGTACCAAGGTGGTCATGACCCTCTGGGTGGTGTTGAGCTTTGCCGAGTGAGGAACGTGCAGGTCGGAATCGTAGGGGAGATTGGTGATGGTGAAGTTGACGGTGAAACGCTCGAGGCCTGGAGGTGTCGTTGGTGGCCGAGTGGGAGCTGCAAGAAGCACAGATGGGGAGTGAGGGGGTGCAGGAGGACAGCTGTGAAGGCTGTGGGAGGGCAAAGGCAGTGGTGCCTGGCCAGCTATTTCTCCTCCCCAGCCGTCATTATGATGGGAAAGTCTGGCGGGTTCTGCACTTGTCCCAGGTTCACAAGCTGATGGGACGAGAGGCCCGCGAGGCACCCGTTGCCTTTTGGGTGCCTCCTGCCCCTGTGTGGTACTCACTGGGCGTCACTGGCTGCGTCACTGGCTGTTCGTTGTAACCTGGAATGAGAGAGAGAGAGACATGAGCTGGAGCTCCGTGAGGGGAAGGCGGGGGGCCAGAGGGAGGCAGCAGGAGAGGCCTTGTTCACCGTTGACGTAGAGGCTGGTCCTGTCCAGGCTGTAGGGGCCCAGGCGCGAGATGTCTCTGGTCTTGTTGCTCACTTCGTGGTAAAGGCCCACCCTGTCCAAGTCAGGGCTGGAGGGCTCCTTCCTGTAGCTGCAGACGAGGTCCACCCCTGTGTTGTCGCCTTGCCTCACGGACCTGCAAGACGGAAAGCCATGCCTGAGCACCCGGCTTCTGCACCTCATTGCTCCAAGGTCGACAGGCTTTGCGGCTTCTGAACGTGAGCGTCTCTCCGTGAACGCATGCTCGCTATTCCCCCGACAGGCCAAGCTGGGGCTCCCTTCCACTCCTGCCTCCACTGAAAGTGTGGCTTTTTTTCCGGAAGCCGTGGGCAAGGGGAGACTGTGGAGTCGTTCTTTGGTCAGCAGCGTGACCCGAGGGTTAGGGGGCCGGCGGCGAGGGGAGGCTCCAAGGGCTGAGGTGGTGAGGGAGAATGACAGCAGGGAGCAGGTCTTGGTGGTGACAGAGCAGAAGTGTGGTGGGACGGCGAGTGGTGGCATCTGACTAGGGACCCTGGGTTGCCATCCGTACCTGAAGGCTGTGGTTGCACACCCAAGGAAACTGGGGCCAATGCTGGTGTCCTTCAGAAGGCGGTTGAGCTGGCAACGAGAAAGGTTTCTGATGAGAACCCTGCTTGCATCCCTGGCTACTTTCCAGTCCCAGTGGCAAGCTCTCCCTGCGGCCTTGGCAGCGTTGCGGGTTACGTACCAAGGTGGTCATGACCCTCTGGGTGGTGTTGAGCTTTGCCGAGTGAGGAACGTGCAGGTCGGAATCGTAGGGGAGATTGGTGATGGTGAAGTTGACGGTGAAACGCTCGAGGCCTGGAGGTGTCGTTGGTGGCCGAGTGGGAGCTGCAAGAAGCACAGATGGGGAGTGAGGGGGTGCAGGAGGACAGCTGTGAAGGCTGTGGGAGGGCAAAGGCAGTGGTGCCTGGCCAGCTATTTCTCCTCCCCAGCCGTCATTATGATGGGAAAGTCTGGCGGGTTCTGCACTTGTCCCAGGTTCACAAGCTGATGGGACGAGAGGCCCGCGAGGCACCCGTTGCCTTTTGGGTGCCTCCTGCCCCTGTGTGGTACTCACTGGGCGTCACTGGCTGCGTCACTGGCTGTTCGTTGTAACCTGGAATGAGAGAGAGAGAGACATGAGCTGGAGCTCCGTGAGGGGAAGGCGGGGGGCCAGAGGGAGGCAGCAGGAGAGGCCTTGTTCACCGTTGACGTAGAGGCTGGTCCTGTCCAGGCTGTAGGGGCCCAGGCGCGAGATGGCTCTGGTCTTGTTGCTCACTTCGTGGTAAAGGCCCACCCTGTCCAAGTCAGGGCTGGAGGGCTCCTTCCTGTAGCTGCAGACGAGGTCCACCCCTGTGTTGTCGCCTTGCCTCACGGACCTGCAAGACGGAAAGCCATGCCTGAGCACCCGGCTTCTGCACCTCATTGCTCCAAGGTCGACAGGCTTTGCGGCTTCTGAACGTGAGCGTCTCTCCGTGAACGCATGCTCGCTATTCCCCCGTCAGGCCAAGCTGGGGCTCCCTTCCACTCCTGCCTCCACTGAAAGTGTGGCTTTTTTTCCGGAAGCCGTGGGCAAGGGGAGACTGTGGAGTCGTTCTTTGGTCAGCAGCGTGACCCGAGGGTTAGGGGGCCGGCGACGAGGGGAGGCTCCAAGGGCTGAGGTGGTGAGAGAGAATGACAGCAGGGAGCAGGTCTTGGTGGTGACAGAGCAGAAGTGTGGTGGGACGGCGAGTGGTGGCATCTGACTAGGGACCCTGGGTTGCCACCCATACCTGAAGGCTGTGGTTGCACACCCAAGGAAACTGGGGCCAATGCTGGTGTCCTTCAGAAGGCGGTTGAGCTGGCAACGAGAAAGGTTTCTGATGAGAACCCTGCTTGCATCCCTGGCTACTTTCCAGTCCCAGTGGCAAGCTCTCCCTGCGGCCTTGGCAGCGTTGCGGGTTACGTACCAAGGTGGTCATGACCCTCTGGGTGGTGTTGAGCTTTGCCGAGTGAGGAACGTGCAGGTCGGAATCGTAGGGGAGATTGGTGATGGTGAAGTTGACGGTGAAACGCTCGAGGCCTGGAGGTGTCGTTGGTGGCCGAGTGGGAGCTGCAAGAAGCACAGATGGGGAGTGAGGGGGTGCAGGAGGACAGCTGTGAAGGCTGTGGGAGGGCAAAGGCAGTGGTGCCTGGCCAGCTATTTCTCCTCCCCAGCCGTCATAATGACGGGAAAGTCTGGCGGGTTCTGCACTTGTCCCAGGTTTACAAGCTCAATTCTTGTGATTCATCTGTGAGGCTTTCTTTGTTTTTTGTTGTCTTGTGAGTTTTATGTTTTATCTCGTAAGGCCTGAAGCCACCTTTTGTTTGTTTGTCAGTGCTGCTGGTTGTGTGCATTGACTTATTTTCATTTACAGTTCTGTAGTGTTTTGTTTTTAATATGTAAATATTTTCATAGAATGATACTGTCTTTTGTGTTTGAAGTGACTTTTTATTGTCATCTTTTGTTATTTATCTGTATTTGAGGAGGCATATCTTTATCTAGAATGCTTATTCCATTTTTTCTTTTTGTCCACTATTTTGTTCCGTTTTTCATGGTTTTTATTGTTGTCTTTTATGATTTTTACTTCATATTTAGGAATTAATAGTTTTTTTTTCTTTTTCTTATATTGTTTATATCTTTATCTCATTTTTTTTTTGTAGGTATGTTTTCAGTATTTTTGATAGGTTTGTTTATTGCTTTAAAGAAATCCAGTTAATTTTTTTTGCTTATTTTTTTTCTCTTTGAATTCCTTTTACTTTGAATGTAATTTCATTATTTTCCTCTGCAGTCTTAATCTTTCGTATATGCATAACGTCTGTGTTTTGCCAAATGTTCATAGTTTTTCTGTTGTCTTTCATAGTCTATCAGTTTACATATTTTTTTTATTTAGTATGTATATGTGGCCTTCAAAGCATAACAGAGAGGTGCTACATTCACTTTCCTATATAGGGCAATCGTGGTTTCTCTTGTATGATACTTTTCCTCTTGACTCTTTAATTTTCCTCTCTACTCTATACTGTGATTTTATACTGCACATAATTCTGTCTTTGGTCTATGGTATAACTGAAGACTGTTTAGCCCTCACCTTTTCTGATAAAATGATTATACGGAGGAGAGTGGAATTATATCAATTATATATCACTAAGACATTCAGAAAGGAAGTGGAAGTACACCTAACTTCCTGGAGTGTGCAAGTTTTTGGCATTCTGTTCCCATTCAATAAGAAATGTAAAAATTGATGAGAGTAATGACTGGTATAATTCTCCAATGCTGATATGAAGTATTTTGTTCAGTGGTACAATCTCACAGCAGAAAGCACAGTCTCTAAATTAAGTACAAATTTAATTGCAGTAGAAATTTACTTAAAATGTTGTATAGAGTTGCTTTCAAGAGAACACAATATTTGACTAAGGTGAAGAAGTTCTGAACTTAAGGAGCGTGAGGTTTCCATTGATTCTGTTACAAAATGCACGTAATAAGAAAAAAGGAAAAAATAACCTTGATGGAAAAGCTAATCTAAAAAATACATAATTTTCTGATTTCACTTAGTTTTTAATTCTATTAATTATAAGATCAATATACTTACATGTAATAGGAAGAGGAGAAAAATTAACATGAGAAGTTTTCTCAAAATAAGTGGTACTTCCAACTTCAGAAAAAGGAAGTGTCGATGCCTGTGTTGCTGAAGCAGTAGAAGTTCTGAAATGATAAGGTGAGGATGTGCTAGCTAGGATAGAGGGGACTACAGTAGATGATTCAGGAGATGAGAAGGATGGCACTGATGATGTAGACAGAGATGTAGATTCTGGTTCAAGACCCGTAGATTCTCTTGGAGTGAAAGAGCTTTTAGTATTATGGGAACGTGATGTGCCCTGGGGAGCAGTGGTGGATATCTCTACAGGATTCGATAAGACAGAAGCACTTGTGTTGAGCAGGGATGTAATTGTGAAGGTAGAAGTAGAGGTTGTAGTTAGGGTAGAGGTGAAAGAAGATGATGTCCCAGCTGGAGAAATAGTCCCCTGAATACTGGTAGCTGGAAGAGGTAACGTGGTTGTTTCAGGTGAGATTCTCTTGGATGAAGAAATGCTCGAATGTGATGCGAACATGGTGGATGAGGATGTGGTCACTTCACTACTGCGTGATGCCAGAGCAGAAGAGGTTGTGTAAGCTGAGGTGGAAGTAGCAACTGTGGACAATTCAGATGACTGGCTAGAGGTTTCTTGCATACTCGAGAAAAGAGCGGTTGTCATGACAAAAGGTGTAGTTTCTTTTGGACTGGAGGAACTCATAATTGTAGCTTCAGGATGTGAAGTTACTCCAGTGGTGGATATCTGTATAGGCGTGGAGGAGAAAGCAGCACTACTATTTAGCAGTGAACTTACAGTGAGTGCTGAAGTGGATGTTGTTGTTTGTGTAGACATGAGTGCAGATGTAGTCTGAGCTGGAGACGTGTTCTCCTGAGCAGTGGTTGGAGTAGCTGCTGAGGTGGTCGTAGGAGATGGGCTTGTTCCAGGAGAAAGAGTGGACGTAAGTGGGGAGGTGTTTGGTGATGCTGATGTGTCTGCAGGAGTGCTTGTAGCTGTTTGAGAAGAAGATGCAGCAGTTGGGCTTGATGTGCCTGCAGTGGTGGTTTCTTCTGCTTTGCTTGACGTTTCAGTTGTTACTCGTGATGAGAGGCAGAGAGTTAAAGGGTTGTTGTGGTGCGAGGTGAGTAGTGGGTTTGGGTTAGGATGGTTTTGGGGGGGTGGGGAGAGAAGAGGAGTGTGTTAGGAGAAGGGGGTTTAGGTTTGTCGGGGTGGGGGAGTTATTGTGCTTTGAGAAAAGTGGAGAGTTGGGCTATGGGGTGTTTGTGAGGAGTGGGGAAGGGTTGTATTGTTTAGAAAGGGTAGTTGGTGGGTATGGGGTTGTGGGATGTGTGCTTAGGAAGAGTTGGGTTTGATTGGAGGGGTCGGGATGTTGTGTTGGTGTCAGGGGGAGTAGGGTTGTTCTGGAGGTGGAAGTGAGGGGTTGGATGTGTGTGGGAGGGGGAGTAGGTTTGTAGGGGTTGGGGAAGGTTGGGGTGAGGTTTCTGGGTGCTTGGGTTTGAGTGTAGAAGGTGAGTTAAGTGGGGTCTGCGTGTGTTGTTTGGGGTTGGTGTTTTGGTTGCATGGAGAGAGATGATTCGGGTGGAGTTAGGAGGTGTGTGGTCGTGGATTGTTGAGTTGAGCGTGAGGAGTTGGGTGTTGTGCTGAAGGGGTTTTGGTTCAGAGCAGTGTTGTTAGTGAAGGTGTGTTAGGGATGTGTCTGGGGAGAAGGAGTGGAGTGTTTGTGGTTCGAGTGGGAGGAAGGCTTGTTTGTTGAGTGAAAGAGTTGTTGGATGAGTTGGTCTTGGGTTGTGTCTGAAGATAGTGTGCAGTGGTTGAGGATGGGTTCGGTGTGGTTTGCAGGGTGGTTTGTAGTGATTGTTGAATTTGTGAGGGTGTGGGTGTGTTCACAGGTTGGTGGAGGGAGTGGTTGCGTTTGGCTTGATGGTGAAGGATTGTGTGTTAGTGGTGGTAGTAAGAGGGTGTTATGGATTGGAGTGGTGTTGCCTGGGTGGGAACTTGGTGGTTGGAGGCATGAGGGGTGTTTTCAGTTGTGTTGAGAAGAGTATTTAGGTTGAGTATTTAGCTGTGAGGTGTGTGTTTGGATGGAGTTGGTGTGTTGTGTGGAGGTGTTCTTGGTTGTTAGTATGTTGTAGGAGTGAGTGGCTTGGTTGGATGGGATGCTGATTTTGCGGTGTTGTGTTAGAATGGGTTTGCAGTGGCAGTGGGTTTCGTTTGTTGTGAGTTTGGGTTGTGAGGGTTGTGTTTCTGCTGGACGTGGTGTAGGTAGAGTTTTTGATGTGTGTGTGTGGGTTAGGGATTGCGGTGCGGTGGAGGGAGGTGTTCTGAGATGTTGCTGGGGGTGAGTAGTGTTGCTAGGTGGTTTGGTGGCTTTAAAGTGGAGAAGTTGGTTGTCTGAGGGTGGTGTGAGTGTGTTGGGTGTTGTGAGATGTTGTTTGGAGAGTTGTGGCAAGTGGGTGAGGTGATTGTGTGGTGGTAGTGGGTGGAGTGTTGGTTTGTGAGTGGTTGCAGAGGTGTTGTTTGAGAGGCGTGAGGAGGTTAGTGGTGTTGGTAAGTTGTGTGCCGAGTTGCTTGAGGAGTTTGAGGTAGTTGGTTGAGAGGGGTGGAAGGTTGTTTTCCAGGTTTGAAGGAGTAGTGTGGGAAGTTTGTAGGTTGTGAGGTTGAGAGTGGAGGTGTTGGTGAGTGAGTGGTGGTGGTGGTTGAGGTTTCGTGAGGTGTTGTGAGTGTGTTGGTACTGAGTGGTTGGAGAGAGAAAGGTGCTGCAATGTTGTTTGGTGTGTGCAGGGTGAGTGGTGTTTCTTTTTTTTGGGGAGGCCCTGTGGTTCAATGGGGTTTGGGGTGTATGGTTTTGGTGTTTTGTGTTGACAGGTTCTGGTTTAAGGGGTGCTTTGTAGGTGGAGTAGGCTGGGTTGTGTGAGTGGGATGTGTGTTAGAGGTAGGAGAGGTGTTTGGTTGACGGTAGGAGAGTTGTGAGTGTTGAGATGGTGAGAGGGTTGTGTATGAGGGTGGTTGGGTTGTTCAGTTAGCGTGAGAGGAGAGTGTTGTTTAAGTGTTGGAGGTAGATGAGGGTTTGTGGGGAGGTGTTGGAGTAGAGGGAGGTTGTTTATGCTTGTTGAGTGGCGTTGTGTTTTGAGGAGTTGAGTGTTGAAAGAGAGTTGTGGGTTAGTGCGTTTTTGATGGTGTTGCTGGTTGTGTGTTTCTGGAGTGATTGTGGGGGTTGGTGTTTAGATGGATGCAGTTTGGGGTAGTGGATGTTTGATGTAGATGTGTGGGGATGAGTTGGGGGTTGAGGCAGTGGTTGTGTGGCTTGGTGGTTGTGGGTAGGTTGTTGTAGTAGGTGGTTGAGAGGTGTTGGAGTGCTGTGTTCGGGTGGATGTAGTGTGAGGAAGGTGTTGGGTTGTGTGGCGATGGGTTACGGGTGTTTGTTGTGTGAAGGAGAAGTTGTAGTTGTTTGGAGTGAGGTTGGATGTTCGCTTGTGTTTGTGGTTGGTGGGGTGCGGAGGTTGTTTTGCTTGAGGTGGTGAGCGGGCAGAGATTTGTTTGTGAGTGTGTGTATGGAGTGTGTGAGTTTACTTTGAGAGAGTGAGTTGTTGGAGTTGCATGGGTGTTGTGTAGATGTGTGCTGGTTGTGGGAGTGTTAGATGATGTATAGTAGTGTGGTGGGAGAGTTGAGTGGTGTGGTGTGGAGGGTGGTGAGGGTGTTCGGTTTGGATTGAGGCGTGATTGTTCGTTGGGAGTGTGTTTCAGGGTAGACGTTGGTTAGTGTTTGATGAGGAGTAGTGCGTTGGTGGTTGCGAGTGTTGTAGCTGTGCAGGGGTTAGAGAGGTTTGTTGTGACTGTGGAGTTGGGGGGGGATTAGTTGGAGGTGTTGTGGAGTGAGGCAGGTTGTTTTGAGAGTTGAGTGGGTGTTGTGTTGCTGGGTTGTGCTTTGTTGGTGAAGGATGCTGTGTTGATTGTGCAGGAGGATGGAGGTCTTCGCAGGTGTGAGTGGTAGGTGGTGTGATGGTTGTTCAGTTTGGATGAGTAGTGTGTTGGGGTTGATGCTTGTTAGGGGAGTTGTTGAGTAGTGTTGGGTGCAGTTGTTAGTCTGTGGAGAGGTTTAGTTTTGAGAGTGTGGTCTGAAGGTGGTGTTGTTTAAGAGTTGAGTTGGGATGAGAGTGCAGTGTGTGGTTTGGTGGTGTTGTGTTGAGGGGATTGTTTGTGTGTTGAGAGTGTACGGAGGGTGTTTGCTGGATGTGGTTGCTGTGGGGAGTTGGTTTTATGCAAGGTTGGAGAGGAGAGTGGGTGTAGTGGTGTGGTTGTGAAGTGTTAGGAGAGGTTTTAGTGGTTGAGAAGGGTGTTGGTGTGTGTTTGGAGTGTGTGCAGTGGAGGTTGTGTTGGCGTAGGGGTTTGGTTTGCCGAGTGTGGGTGGAGGTTGGTTGTGATGGTGTGTAGGAGTGTGTGTTTTGAAGTGTGGTATGGAGCAGAGGTTTGTGTGGTGTTGGTGGAGTTGTAGGTATATGGTTGTGAAGTTTGGTGATGTGCTGTTGTGAGTTTGAATGTTGCAGAGATGTAGTTGGTGTGAGTGGTGATCTGGCAGGTTGATAGTTGGAGGTCGGAGGTTGGTTGTTGATGGGATGAGAGGTTGAGTTTTGTGAGAGTGATAGTGGGAGTTGGTAGGTGTTTTCGTTGAAAGATGTCGGTTTGAGGAGTGTTGTTTGGGTTTGTAGGTAGGGTGGAGTATGTTTGTTGGCTGTGTGTGCTGAGTGGTGAGTGTTGTTGTGGTGGTAGATGGTGAGGTGTTTGGAGTGTGGTTGGAGGGGTTGTGTGTTGTTTGGTTAAGGTGTAGTGTTGAGGTTGAGTGTGAGGTTTAAGGGTTGTGGTGTTTTTTGCGAGAGGTTTGGTGGATGTCTATGGAGTGTTGTGTTTGTGAGTGGAGTTGTCAGGTTGAGTGGGTTGTTTGAGTGAGATGGAGGTGCTTTGTGAGAGTGTGGTTTGATGCTGGTTAGGTTGGCTTTTGGTTTGTGTGTGATAGTTGGTTGAAGTGTTTGGTGGTGAGATGATGGTGGGTGTGAGTGGTTGCAGGGTTTATGGATGATTGAGGGGGTTGGTGTTGGGGCGGAGTGGTTTTTGTTTTTGTAAGAGGTTAGTGTTGAGAGGTGTGTAGTTGGTGTTTCCGTAGTGTTGTAGTGTTAGCGAGTGGTGTTTGTGGAGGTGGTGCGGAGGGAGTTGTTGGTTGAGTGGTGGAAGTTGGTGTAGGTGTGTTTGAGAGGTGAAATGGTGAGTGTTGTGGTTGAGTGTTTTGTGGAGTTGTTTGCGAGTTGGTTGGTGTTGTGTGTGGTTTGTTTGGAGGATTAGTTAGAGTGTAGTTATGGAGGAGGTGGTGGAGATGAGTTGGCAGGGAGTGGTTGGTATGGGGTAGTTCGCAGGGTTGGTGTGGTGAGTGTAGTAGGTTTGCTTGTGTGATTGTTGGTTGAGTGTTGTGGTGTTTAGAGTGAGTTGTGTTGCTAGGTTGGTGGTGTTATGTAGTCGGGGAGAGGTTACGGAGGTGTTGGTTGTATGCGAGGGTGTTGGTGGAGATGTGCTTTGGAAAGATGGGCTGTGTTGGTGGGTTTGTTGGTGTGTTGGTTGGGTTGCGTAGTTTGTTGAGTTTCGTTGTTGGATGAGAGTGGTTATTGTTGGGAGTGGCAGTGGGTGAGTGGTTTGTGGGGGGTTTGAGGGGTGTGTTTGGGTGTGGAGTCGGGAGGTGTGTGTGTTTTGAGGTTTTGTTTAGTGGTTGTGCTGGAGTTTTGGGAGATTGTTAGCTGGGCGTTGGTGTTGTTGGAGGGAGTGTACTGGGGAGTTGGTGCGCGATTGTCTAGAGGGAGTGTTTGAGGAGATGTAGAGGTTGTTGAGGTGTGAAGTGAGGTTTGCTGGTTGGTTTGTTGATTGAGTAGTTGGAAGTTGGGTGTAGAGGTGGTTGATATAATGGTGGTATGGAGAGTTGAGCGAGTGTGTTGGGAGATGGTGTTGTGGAGGTGTGCGGCGGTTGGTTGTTGGGAGAAGAGGTTTTGTTAGATTTGTGTTGATAGGGAGGTTTGAGTGATTCGGTTGTGGTGAGTAGGTGGAGTTGATGTGTTGGTGAGGATGTAGGGGATGTTGTTTGGAGGTTGGTGTAGGTGGTTGGGGTGGTTTTGTGAGGGAAGTGTGTTTGGGTGTGTGGGTTGCGTGGTGGATGTGTTGTTAGAGTTGTGTATTGTGAGTGTTTGTTGACGATAGAGGTGGTTTGTGATGGTTTTGAGAGAGGTGTTGATTGTGTAGTTGTTGTCGTGAGGGTAATGAGTGTTGTGAGTTTGGTGGGTGTGTTTAGAGAGTGTTCAGATATTGAGTGTGAGTGAGCTTTGATGTGGTGCGTTGTAGGGAGTGGTAGATGTGTTTGATGGAGTTGTTTGGTGAGATGGTTGAGGTGTTGATGGGTTGCGGGTGTGAGTGTGTGAGGTGTGTTGGTGTGGGGTGGTGAGTTGTTTGTTTTGAGAGTGAAGGAGTGTAGTGTGTGGTGTGTGTTAGGTGGTTGTATGTTTTGAGAGTGGTTGGTTGATGTAGGTTGGGAGTTTTTGTTTGGAGGTTGAGTTTTTGAGGAGTTTGTGTTGGGTTGAGATGGTGTGTGTTGAGTGGTTTGGTGGTTTTTTGTTGGGAGGTGTTGGCAGTGTGGTAGTGAGAGTGTGTTGAGAGTGGTTTCGTAGTTGGGGTGGTAGTGTGGCGGTGGTTGTTTGAGATAGTGTTGGAGGTGTTAGGTATGGTGTGTAGTGGAGGGTTTGTGTGATGTTGAGTTGGAGGAGTGTAGTGTGGGAGTTTCATGAGCTAGCTTGGATTGAGTGTGCAGTGGTGTTTTAGTGCTTGAGTGTCGTTGGTGAGTGTAGTGTTTAGAGAGGTGAGGTTGAGGGCATGGCTGAGTGTGTGGAGTATGTGGCGAGTTGTAGCTAGTGCGGGTTGTAGTGTTGGATGAGCAGTTGGCTGAGAGTGTTTGTGGTAGTAGGTTGAGTGAGTGGTGTAGCGATGAGAGTTGTGTCGCAGGTGATAGAGGTGCGAGTTGTGAGAGTAGTGTTGGAGAGTGATGATGTCCTGTTCCAGGGTGTTGTGCTGATTGGGAAATGATTGCAGAGATGTGGTAGTGGAGGTGTTCTGCTGTGTGAGTTTCAGTTGAGAGAGAGTGGTTGGAGTTGTTTGCTAGTAGTTAGAGATTAGGCAAGTGTGTGGAGTTGGTGTGTGAGTGCGAGGTGCAGAGTGCTGTATGGTTTGGAAGAGTGTGGCAGTGGTGTGTGTGGTTGATGTGCGGGGGATGCGTAGAGTTCTCCTGAGCAGTGGTTGGAGTACGTGCTGAGGTGGTCGTAGGAGATGGGCATGTTCCAGGTGAAAGAGTGGACGTGAGTGGAGAGGTGTTTGGTAGTGCTGATGTGTCTGATGGAGTGCTTGTAGCTGTTGGAGAAGATGCAGCAGTTGGGCTTGATGTGCCTGTAGTGGTGGTTTTTTGGGCTTTGCTTGATGTTTCAGTCGTTGACGGGAGAGTTGTAGTTGTTTCAACAGTTGGTTTGGGGGAGGCAGAGCTAGCAGGTGGAGTTTGGGAAGGTGATGTGGCGAGGGTAGCAGGGGAGGTTGTTTTTCCGGGTTTGGTTGAGGGGGCAGTATTTGTGTTGAGGAGTGATGTTTTTGGGGAGGTAGAAATTGAGGTTGCTGTTAGTGTAGACTTTGGTGCAGATGTAGTTTGAGCTGGAAAAGTTTTCTCCTGAGCAGTGGTTGGAGTAGCTGCTGTTGTGGTCGTGGGAGATGGGCTTGTTCCGGGAGAAAGCGTGGACGTAAGGGGAGGGGTTTTTGGTGATGCTGATGTGCTGCAGGAGGGCTTTTTCCTGGAGGGGAAAAGATGGAGCAGTTGGGCTTGATGGGCCCGCAGTGGGGGTTTCTTCTGCTTTGGTTGATTTTTCAGTTTTTGAAAAGAGGGTTGATTTGTTTTTGAACAGTGGCTTTTAGGGAGAGGCAAGCAGATGTTGTTTGGGTTGGTGATGTGGCGAGGGGAGCAGGGGGGGTTTTGTTTCTCCAGGTTTGGATGTGAGGGGTAAATTTGGGGAGGAGTGATGTGTTTGTGTGGTAGTCGAAGTAGAGGTTGCTGTTAGTGTAGACGTTGGTGAAGATGTAGTCTGGGCGGGAGACTTTTTCCCCTGAGATTTGGTTGGAGTAGCTGCTGAGGGGGTCTTAGGGGATGGGCTTGTTGGAGGAAAAAGGGTGGACGTAAGTGGAGAGGTGTTTGGTGATGCTGATGTGTCTGCAGGGGGTTTTGTATTTGTTTGGGAAGAAGATGCAGCAGTTGGGCTTGATGTGCCGGCAGTGGTGGTTTTTTCTGCTTTGCTTGATGTTTCAGCCCTTGACGGGAGAGTTGTAGTTGTTTCTGCAACAGTAGGCATTGGAGAGGGGGTTTTTGCAGATTGGGTTTGGGATGGGGATTTGGGGAGGGTAGCAGGAGGGGTTGTTTCTCCAGGTTTGGATAAAAGGGCAAAAGTTGTGGTGGGGGGTGATGTGTTTGTGAGGGTAAAATTGGGGGTTGATGTTAGTGTAGTCGTCGGTACAGTTGGGGTTGGAGCTGGAGACGTTTTTTCCTGAGCAGGGGTTGGTGTAGCTGCTGAGGTGGTAGTAGGAGATGGGGTTTTTCCAGGAAAAAGAGGGGACGTAAGTGGTGGGGTTTTTGGTGATGCAGATGTGTCTGCAGGAGGGCTTGTAGCTGTTTGGGAGAAGATGCAGATTTTGGGGTTGTTGTGCCTGCAGTGGGGGTTTCTTCGGCTTTGCTTGACGTTTCAGTCGTTGAAAAGAGAGTTGTAGTTTTCTCAACAGAAGTAGGTACTGGAGAGGCAGAGCTAGCAGATGTAGTTTGGGATGGTGATGTGGCGAGGGTAGCAGGGGAGGTTTTTTTGGGCTTGTTCCAGGAGAAAGAGTGGACGTAAGTGGAGAGGTGTTTAATGATGCAGATGTCTCTGCAGGAGTGCTTGTAGCTGTTTGCGAAGAAGATGCAGCAGTTGGGCTTGATGTGCCTGCAGTGGTGGTTTCTTCTGCTTTGCTTGATGTTTCAGTTGTTGACAAGAGAGTTGTAGTTGTTTCTGCAACAGTAGGCACTGGAGAGGCAGAGCTAGCAGATGTAGTTTGGGATGGTGATGTGGCGAGGGTAGCAGGGGAGGTTGTTTCTCCAGGTTTGGATGAGAGGGCAGTAGTTGTGTTGAGGAGTGATGTGCTTGTGAGGGTAGAAGTAGAGGTTGCTCTTAGTGTAGACGTTGGTGCAGATGTAGTCTGAGCTGGAGACGTGTTCTCCTGAGCAGTGGTTGGAGTAGCTGCTGAGGTGGTTGTAGGAGATGTGGTTGATCCAGGAGAAAGAGTGGACGTAAGTGGAGAGGTGTTTGGTGATGCTGATGTGTCTGCAGGAGTGCTTGTATCTGTTTGAGGAGAAGATGCAGCAGTTGGGCTTGATGTGCCTGCAGTGGTGGTTTCTTCTGCTTTGCTTGATGTTTCAGTCGTTGACAAGAGCGTTGTAGTTGTTTCAACAGTAGTAGGTACTGGAGAGGCAGATGTAGCAGCTGTAGTTTGGGATGGTGATGTGGCGAGGGTAGCAGGGGAGGTTGTTTCTCCACGGTTTGGATGAGAGGGCAGAAGTTGTGTTGAGGAGTGATGTGCTTGTGAGGGTAGAAGTAGAGGTTGCTGTTAGTGTAGACGTTGGTGCAGATGTAGTCTGAGCTGGAGACGTGTTCTCCTGAGCAGTGGTTGGAGTAGCTGCTGAGGTGGTCGTAGGAGATGGGCTTGTTCCAGGAGAAAGAGTGGACGTAAGTGGAGAGGTGTTTGGTGATGCTGATGTGTCTGCAGGAGTGCTTGTAGCTGTTTGAGAAGAAGATGCAGCAGTTGGGCTTGATGTGCCTGCAGTGGTGGTTTCTTCTGCTTTGCTTGATGTTTCAGTCGTTGACAAGAGAGTTGTAGTTGTTTCTGCAACAGTAGGCATTGGAGAGGCAGAGCTAGCAGATGTAGTTTGGGATGGTGATGTGGCGAGGGTAGCAGGGGAGGTTGTTTCTCCAGGTTTGGATGAGAGGGCAGTAGTTGTGTTGAGGAGTGATGTGCTTGTGAGGGTAGAAGTAGAGGTTGCTGTTAGTGTAGACGTTGGTGCAGATGTAGTCTGAGCTGGAGACGTGTTCTCCTGAGCAGTGGTTGGAGTAGCTGCTGAGGTGGTTGTAGGAGATGTGGTTGATCCAGGAGAAAGAGTGGACGTAAGTGGAGAGGTGTTTGGTGATGCTGATGTGTCTGCAGGAGTGCTTGTATCTGTTTGAGGAGAAGATGCAGCAGTTGGGCTTGATGTGCCTGCAGTGGTGGTTTCTTCTGCTTTGCTTGATGTTTCAGTCGTTGACAAGAGAGTTGTAGTTGTTTCAACACTAGTAGCTACTGGAGAGGCAGAGCTAGCAGATGTAGTTTGGGATGGTGATGTGGCGAGGGTAGCAGGGGAGGTTGTTTCTCCAGGTTTGGATGAGAGGGCAGTAGTTGTGTTGAGGAGTGATGTGCTTGTGAGGGTAGAAGTAGAGGTTGCTGTTAGTGTAGACGTTGGTGCAGATGTAGTCTGAGCTGGAGACGTGTTCTCCTGAGCAGTGGTTGGAGTAGCTGCTGAGGTGGTCGTAGGAGATGGGCTTGTTCCAGGAGAAAGAGTGGACATAAGTGGAGAGGTGTTTGGTGATGCAGATGTCTCTGCAGGAGTGCTTGTAGCTGTTTGAGAAGAAGATGCAGCAGTTGGGCTTGATGTGCCTGCAGTGGTGGTTTCTTCTGCTTTGCTTGATGTTTCAGTCGTTGACAAGAGAGTTGTAGTTGTTTCTGCAACAGTAGGCATTGGAGAGGCAGAGCTAGCAGATGTAGTTTGGGATGGTGATGTGGTGAGGGTAGCAGGGGAGGTTGTTTCTCCAGGTTTGGATGAGAGGGCAGTAGTTGTGTTGAGGAGTGATGTGCTTGTGAGGGTAGAAGTAGAGGTTGCTGTTAGTGTAGACGTTGGTGCAGATGTAGTCTGAGCTGGAGACGTGTTCTCCTGAGCAGTGGTTGGAGTAGCTGCTGAGGTGGTCGTAGGAGATGGGCTTGTTCCAGGAGAAAGAGTGGACGTAAGTGGAGAGGTGTTATGATGCTGATGTGTCTGCAGGAGTGCTTGTAGCTGTTTGAGAAGAAGATGCAGCAGTTGGGCTTGATGTGCCTGCAGTGGTGGTTTCTTCTGTTTTGCTTGATGTTTCAGTCGTTGACAAGAGAGTTGTAGTTGTTTCAAATAGTAGGCATTGGAGAGGCAGATCTAGCAGATGTAGTTTGGGATGGTGATGTGGCGAGGGTAGCAGGGGAGGTTGTTTCTCCAGGTTTTGCAAGAGAGCGCAGTACTTCGCTTAGGAGTGATGTGCTTGTGAGGGTAGAAGTAGAGGTTGCTGTTAGTGTAGAGTTGGTGCAGATGTAGTCTGAGCTGGAGACGTGTTCTCCTGAGCAGTGGTTGGAGTAGCTGCTGAGGTGGTCGTAGGAGATGGGCTAGTTCCAGGAGAAAGAGTGGACATAAGTGGAGAGGTGTTTGGTGATGCTGATGTGTCTGCAGGAGTGCTTGTAGCTGTTTGAGAAGAAGATGCAGCAGTTGGGCTTGATGTGCCTGCAGTGGTGGTTTCTTCTGCTTTGCTTGATGTTTCAGTCGTTGACAAGAGAGTTGTAGTTGTTTCTGCAACAGTAGGCATTGGAGAGGCAGAGCTAGCAGATGTAGTTTGGGATGGTGATGTGGCGAGGGTAGCAGGGGAGGTTGTTTCTCCAGGTTTGGATGAGAGGGCAGTAGTTGTGTTGAGGAGTGATGTGCTTGTGAGGGTAGAAGTAGAGGTTGCTGTTAGTGTAGACGTTGGTGCAGATGTAGTCTGAGCTGGAGACGTGTTCTCCTGAGCAGTGGTTGGAGTAGCTGCTGAGGTGGTCGTAGGAGATGGGCTTGTTCCAGGAGAAAGAGTGGACGTAAGTGGAGAGGTGTTTGGTGATGCAGATGTCTCTGCAGGAGTGCTTGTAGCTGTTTGAGAAGAAGATGCAGCAGTTGGGCTTGATGTGCCTGCAGTGGTGGTTTCTTCTGCTTTGCTTGATGTTTCAGTCGTTGACAAGAGAGTTGTAGTTGTTTCTGCAACAGTAGGCATTGGAGAGGCAGAGCTAGCAGCTGTAGTTTGGGATGGTGATGTGGCGAGGGTAGCAGGGGAGGTTGTTTCTCCAGGTTTGGATGAGAGGGCAGTAGTTGTGTTGAGGAGTGATGTGCTTGTGAGGGTAGAAGTAGAGGTTGCTGTTAGTGTAGAGGTTGGTGCAGATGTAGTCTGAGCTGGAGACGTGTTCTCCTGAGCAGTGGTTGGAGTAGCTGCTGAGGTGGTCGTAGGAGATGGGCTTGTTCCAGGAGAAAGAGTGGACGTAAGTGGAGAGGTGTTTGGTGATGCTGATGTTCTGCAGGAGTGCTTGTAGCTGTTTGAGAAGAAGATGCAGCAGTTGGGCTTGATGTGCCTGCAGTGGTGGTTTCTTCTGTTTTGCTTGATGTTTCAGTCGTTGACAAGAGAGTTGTAGTTGTTTCAACAGTAGTAGGCATTGGAGAGGCAGATCTAGCAGATGTAGTTTGGGATGGTGATGTGGTGAGGGTAGCAGGGGAGGTTGTTTCTCCAGGTTTTGAAGAGAGAGCTGCACTTGTGCTTAGGAGTGATGTGCTTGTGAGGGTAGAAGTAGAGGTTGCTGTTAGTGTAGAGTTGGTGCAGATGTAGTCTGAGCTGGAGACGTGTTCTCCTGAGCAGTGGTTGGAGTAGCTGCTGAGGTGGTCGTAGGAGATGGGCTGTTCCAGGAGAAAGAGTGGACGTAAGTGGAGAGGTGTTTGGTGATGCTGATGTGTCTGCAGGAGTGCTTGTAGCTGTTTGAGAAGAAGATGCAGCAGTTGGGCTTGATGTGCCTGCAGTGGTGGTTTCTTCTGCTTTGCTTGATGTTTCAGTCGTTGACAAGAGAGTTGTAGTTGTTTCCAACAGTAGGTACTGGAGAGGCAGAGCTAGCAGATGTAGTTTGGGATGGTGATGTGGCGAGGGTAGCAGGGGAGGTTGTTTCTCCAGGTTTGGATGAGAGGGCAGTAGTTGTGTTGAGGAGTGATGTGCTTGTGAGGGTAGAAGTAGAGGTTGCTGTTAGTGTAGACGTTGGTGCAGATGTAGTCTGAGCTGGAGACGTGTTCTCCTGAGCAGTGGTTGGAGTAGCTGCTGAGGTGGTCGTAGGAGATGGGCTTGTTCCAGGAGAAAGAGTGGACGTAAGTGGAGAGGTGTTTGGTGATGCTGATGTGTCTGCAGGAGTGCTTGTAGCTGTTTGAGAAGAAGATGCAGCAGTTGGGCTTGATGTGCCTGCAGTGGTGGTTTCTTCTGCTTTGCTTGATGTTTCAGTCGTTGACAAGAGAGTTGTAGTTGTTTCTGCAACAGTAGGCATTGGAGAGGCAGAGCTAGCAGAGGTAGTTTGGGATGGTGATGTGGTGAGGGTAGCAGGGGAGGTTGTTTCTCCAGGTTTGGATGAGAAGGCAGTAGTTGTGTTGAGGAGTGATGTGCTTGTGAGGGTAGAAGTAGAGGTTGCTGTTAGTGTAGACGTTGGTGCAGATGTAGTCTGAGCTGGAGACGTGTTCTCCTGAGCAGTGGTTGGAGTAGCTGCTGAGGTGGTCGTAGGAGATGGGCTTGTTCCAGGAGAAAGAGTGGACGTAAGTGGAGAGGTGTTTGGTGATGCTGATGTGTCTGCAGGAGTGCTTGTAGCTGTTTGAGAAGAAGATGCAGCAGTTGGGCTTGATGTGCCTGCAGTGGTGGTTTCTTCTGCTTTGCTTGATGTTTCAGTCGTTGACAAGAGAGTTGTAGTTGTTTCAACAGTAGTAGGTACTGGAGAGGCAGAGCTAGCAGGTGTAGTTTGGGATGGTGATGTGGCGAGGGTAGCAGGGGAGGTTGTTTCTCCAGGTTTGGATGAGAGGGCAGTAGTTGTGTTGAGGAGTGATGTGCTTGTGAGGGTAGAAGTAGAGGTTGCTGTTAGTGTAGACGTTGGTGCAGATGTAGTCTGAGCTGGAGACGTGTTCTCCTGAGCAGTGGTTGGAGTAGCTGCTGAGGTGGTCGTAGGAGATGGGCTTGTTCCAGGAGAAAGAGTGGACGTAAGTGGAGAGGTGTTTAATGATGCAGATGTCTCTGCAGGAGTGCTTGTAGCTGTTTGAGAAGAAGATGCAGCAGTTGGGCTTGATGTGCCTGCAGTGGTGGTTTCTTCTGCTTTGCTTGATGTTTCAGTCGTTGACAAGAGAGTTGTAGTTGTTTCTGCAACAGTAGGTATTGGAGAGGCAGATGTAGCAGATGTAGTTTGGGATGGTGATGTGGCGAGGGTAGCAGGGGAGGTTGTTTCTCCAGGTTTGGATGAGAGGGCAGTAGTTGTGTTGAGGAGTGATGTGCTTGTGAGGGTAGAAGTAGAGGTTGCTGTTAGTGTAGAGGTTGGTGCAGATGTAGTCTGAGCTGGAGACGTGTTCTCCTGAGCAGTGGTTGGAGTAGCTGCTGAGGTGGTCGTAGGAGATGGGCTTGTTCCAGGAGAAAGATGGACGTAAGTGGAGAGGTGTTTGGTGATGCTGATGTCTCTGCAGGAGTGCTTGTAGCTGTTTGAGAAGAAGATGCAGCAGTTGGGCTTGATGTGCCTGCAGTGGTGGTTTCTTCTGTTTTGCTTGATGTTTCAGTCGTTGACAAGAGAGTTGTAGTTGTTTCAACAGTAGTAGGCATTGGAGAGGCAGATCTAGCAGATGTAGTTTGGGATGGTGATGTGGTGAGGGTAGCAGGGGAGGTTGTTTCTCCAGGTTTTGCAAGAAGAGCTGCACTTCTGCTTAGGAGTGATGTGCTTGTGAGGGTAGAAGTAGAGGTTGCTGTTAGTGTAGAGGTTGGTGCAGATGTAGTCTGAGCTGGAGACGTGTTCTCCTGAGCAGTGGTTGGAGTAGCTGCTGAGGTGGTTGTAGGAGATGGGCTAGTTCCAGGAGAAAGAGTGGACATAAGTGGAGAGGTGTTTGGTGATGCTGATGTGTCTGCAGGAGTGCTTGTAGCTGTTTGAGAAGAAGATGCAGCAGTTGGGCTTGATGTGCCTGCAGTGGTGGTTTCTTCTGCTTTGCTTGATGTTTCAGTCGTTGACAAGAGAGTTGTAGTTGTTTCTGCAACAGTAGGCATTGGAGAGGCAGAGCTAGCAGATGTAGTTTGGGATGGTGATGTGGCGAGGGTAGCAGGGGAGGTTGTTTCTCCAGGTTTGGATGAGAGGGCAGTAGTTGTGTTGAGGAGTGATGTGCTTGTGAGGGTAGACGTAGAGGTTGCTGTTAGTGTAGACGTTGGTGCAGATGTAGTCTGAGCTGGAGACGTGTTCTCCTGAGCAGTGGTTGGAGTAGCTGCTGAGGTGGTCGTAGGAGATGGGCTTGTTCCAGGAGAAAGAGTGGACGTAAGTGGAGAGGTGTTTGGTGATGCTGATGTGTCTGCAGGAGTGCTTGTAGCTGTTTGCGAAGAAGATGCAGCAGTTGGGCTTGATGTGCCTGCAGTGGTGGTTTCTTCTGCTTTGCTTGATGTTTCAGTCGTTGACAAGAGAGTTGTAGTTGTTTCAACAGTAGTAGGTACTGGAGAGGCAGAGCTAGCAGGTGTAGTTTGGGATGGTGATGTGGCGAGGGTAGCAGGGGAGGTTGTTTCTCCAGGTTTGGATGAGAGGGCAGTAGTTGTGTTGAGGAGTGATGTGCTTGTGAGGGTAGAAGTAGAGGTTGCTGTTAGTGTAGACGTTGGTGCAGATGTAGTCTGAGCTGGAGACGTGTTCTCCTGAGCAGTGGTTGGAGTAGCTGCTGAGGTGGTTGTAGGAGATGGGCTTGTTCCAGGAGAAAGAGTGGACGTAAGTGGAGAGGTGTTTGGTGATGCTGATGTGTCTGCAGGAGTGCTTGTAGCTGTTTGAGAAGAAGATGCAGCAGTTGGGCTTGATGTGCCTGCAGTGGTGGTTTCTTCTGCTTTGCTTGATGTTTCAGTCGTTGACAAGAGAGTTGTAGTTTTTCTCAACAGTAGGCATTGGAGAGGCAGAGCTAGCAGATGTAGTTTGGGATGGTGATGTGGCGAGGGTAGCAGGGGAGGTTGTTTCTCCAGGTTTGGATGAGAGGGCAGTAGTTGTGTTGAGGAGTGATGTGCTTGTGAGGGTAGAAGTAGAGGTTGCTGTTAGTGTAGACGTTGGTGCAGATGTAGTCTGAGCTGGAGACGTGTTCTCCTGAGCAGTGGTTGGAGTAGCTGCTGAGGTGGTCGTAGGAGATGGGTTGTTCCAGGAGAAAGAGTGGACGTAAGTGGAGAGGTGTTTGGTGATGCTGATGTGTCTGCAGGAGTGCTTGTAGCTGTTTGAGAAGAAGATGCAGCAGTTGGGCTTGATGTGCCTGCAGTGGTGGTTTCTTCTGCTTTGCTTGATGTTTCAGTCGTTGACAAGAGAGTTGTAGTTGTTTCAACAGTAGTAGGTACTGGAGAGGCAGATGTAGCAGATGTAGTTTGGGATGGTGATGTGGCGAGGGTAGCAGGGGAGGTTGTTTCTCCAGGTTTGGATGAGAGGGCAGTAGTTGTGTTGAGGAGTGATGTGCTTGTGAGGGTAGAAGTAGAGGTTGCTGTTAGTGTAGACGTTGGTGCAGATGTAGTCTGAGCTGGAGACGTGTTCTCCTGAGCAGTGGTTGGAGTAGCTGCTGAGGTGGTCGTAGGAGATGGGCTTGTTCCAGGAGAAAGAGTGGACGTAAGTGGAGAGGTGTTTGGTGATGCTGATGTGTCTGCAGGAGTGCTTGTAGCTGTTTGAGAAGAAGATGCAGCAGTTGGGCTTGATGTGCCTGCAGTGGTGGTTTCTTCTGTTTGCTTGATGTTTCAGTCGTTGACAAGAGAGTTGTAGTTGTTTCAACAGTAGTAGCATTGGAGAGGCAGATCTAGCAGATGTAGTTTGGGATGGTGATGTGGTGAGGGTAGCAGGGGAGGTTGTTTCTCCAGGTTTGCAAGAAGAGCCACTTGTGTTAGGAGTGATGTGCTTGTGAGGGTAGAAGTAGAGGTTGCTGTTAGTGTAGACGTTGGTGCAGATGTAGTCTGAGCTGGAGACGTGTTCTCCTGAGCAGTGGTTGGAGTAGCTGCTGAGGTGGTCGTAGGAGATGGGCTTGTTCCAGGAGAAAGAGTGGACGTAAGTGGAGAGGTGTTTGGTGATGCTGATGTGTCTGCAGGAGTGCTTGTAGCTGTTTGCGAAGAAGATGCAGCAGTTGGGCTTGATGTGCCTGCAGTGGTGGTTTCTTCTGCTTTGCTTGATGTTTCAGTCGTTGACAAGAGAGTTGTAGTTGTTTCAACAGTAGTAGGTACTGGAGAGGCAGAGCTAGCAGGTGTAGTTTGGGATGGTGATGTGGCGAGGGTAGCAGGGGAGGTTGTTTCTCCAGGTTTGGATGAGAGGGCAGTAGTTGTGTTGAGGAGTGATGTGCTTGTGAGGGTAGAAGTAGAGGTTGCTGTTAGTGTAGACGTTGGTGCAGATGTAGTCTGAGCTGGAGACGTGTTCTCCTGAGCAGTGGTTGGAGTAGCTGCTGAGGTGGTCGTAGGAGATGGGCTTGTTCCAGGAGAAAGAGTGGACGTAAGTGGAGAGGTGTTTAATGATGCAGATGTCTCTGCAGGAGTGCTTGTAGCTGTTTGAGAAGAAGATGCAGCAGTTGGGCTTGATGTGCCTGCAGTGGTGGTTTCTTCTGTTTTGCTTGATGTTTCAGTCGTTGACAAGAGAGTTGTAGTTGTTTCAACAGTAGTAGGCATTGGAGAGGCAGATGTAGCAGATGTAGTTTGGGATGGTGATGTGGTGAGGGTAGCAGGGGAGGTTGTTTCTCCAGGTTTTGCAAGAAGAGCTGCACTTCTGCTTAGGAGTGATGTGCTTGTGAGGGTAGAAGTAGAGGTTGCTGTTAGTGTAGACGTTGGTGCAGATGTAGTCTGAGCTGGAGACGTGTTCTCCTGAGCAGTGGTTGGAGTAGCTGCTGAGGTGGTTGTAGGAGATGGGCTAGTTCCAGGAGAAAGAGTGGACATAAGTGGAGAGGTGTTTGGTGATGCTGATGTGTCTGCAGGTGTGCTTGTAGCTGTTTGAGAAGAAGATGCAGCAGTTGGGCTTGATGTGCCTGCAGTGGTGGTTTCTTCTGCTTTGCTTGATGTTTCAGTCGTTGACAAGAGAGTTGTAGTTGTTTCTGCAACAGTAGGCATTGGAGAGGCAGAGCTAGCAGATGTAGTTTGGGATGGTGATGTGGCGAGGGTAGCAGGGGAGGTTGTTTCTCCAGGTTTGGATGAGAGGGCAGTAGTTGTGTTGAGGAGTGATGTGCTTGTGAGGGTAGAAGTAGAGGTTGCTGTTAGTGTAGACGTTGGTGCAGATGTAGTCTGAGCTGGAGACGTGTTCTCCTGAGCAGTGGTTGGAGTAGCTGCTGAGGTGGTCGTAGGAGATGGGCTTGTTCCAGGAGAAAGAGTGGACGTAAGTGGAGAGGTGTTTGGTGATGCTGATGTGTCTGCAGGAGTGCTTGTAGCTGTTTGCGAAGAAGATGCAGCAGTTGGGCTTGATGTGCCTGCAGTGGTGGTTTCTTCTGCTTTGCTTGACGTTTCAGTCGTTGACAAGAGAGTTGTAGTTGTTTCAACAGTAGTAGGTACTGGAGGGGCAGATGTAGCAGATGTAGTTTGGGATGGTGATGTGGCGAGGGTAGCAGGGGAGGTTGTTTCTCCAGGTTTGGATGAGAGGTAGAAGTTGTGTTGAGGAGTGATGTGCTTGTGAGGGTAGAAGTAGAGGTTGCTGTTAGTGTAGACATTGGTGCAGATGTAGTCTGAGCTGGAGACGTGTTCTCCTGAGCAGTGGTTGGAGTAGCTGCTGAGGTGGTCGTAGGAGATGGGCTTGTTCCAGGAGAAAGAGTGGACGTAAGTGGAGAGGTGTTTGGTGATGCTGATGTGTCTGCAGGAGTGCTTGTAGCTGTTTGAGAAGAAGATGCAGCAGTTGGGCTTGATGTGCCTGCAGTGGTGGTTTCTTCTGCTTTGCTTGATGTTTCAGTCGTTGACAAGAGAGTTGTAGTTGTTTCTGCAACAGTAGTCATTGGAGAGGCAGATGTAGCAGATGTAGTTTGGGATGGTGATGTGGCGAGGTAGCAGGGGAGGTTGTTTCTCCAGGTTTGGATGAGAGGGCAGTAGTTGTGTTGAGGAGTGATGTGCTTGTGAGGGTAGAAGTAGAGGTTGCTGTTAGTGTAGACGTTGGTGCAGATGTAGTCTGAGCTGGAGACGTGTTCTCCTGAGCAGTGGTTGGAGTAGCTGCTGAGGTGGTCGTAGGAGATGTGGTTGTTCCAGGAGAAAGAGTGGACGTAAGTGGAGAGGTGTTTGGTGATGCTGATGTGTCTGCAGGTGTGCTTGTAGCTGTTTGAGAAGAAGATGCAGCAGTTGGGCTTGATGTGCCTGCAGTGGTGGTTTCTTCTGCTTTGCTTGATGTTTCAGTCGTTGACAAGAAGTTGTAGTTGTTTCAACAGTAGTTGGCATTGGAGAGGCAGAGCTAGCAGTTGTGGTTTGGGATGGTGATGTGGCGAGGGTAGCAGGGGAGGTTGTTTCTCCAGGTTTGGATGAGAGGGCAGTAGTTGTGTTGAGGAGTGATGTGCTTGTGAGGGTAGAAGTAGAGGTTGCTGTTAGTGTAGACGTTGGTGCAGATGTAGTCTGAGCTGGAGACGTGTTCTCCTGAGCAGTGGTTGGAGTAGCTGCTGAGGTGGTCGTAGGAGATGGGCTTGTTCCAGGAGAAAGAGTGGACGTAAGTGGAGAGGTGTTTTGGTGATGCTGATGTGTCTGCAGGAGTGCTTGTAGCTGTTTGCGAAGAAGATGCAGCAGTTGGGCTTGATGTGCCTGCAGTGGTGGTTTCTTCTGCTTTGCTTGATGTTTCAGTCGTTGACAAGAGAGTTGTAGTTGTTTCAACAGTAGTAGGTACTGGAGAGGCAGAGCTAGCAGGTGTAGTTTGGGATGGTGATGTGGCGAGGGTAGCAGGGGAGGTTGTTTCTCCAGGTTTGGATGAGAGGGCAGTAGTTGTGTTGAGGAGTGATGTGCTTGTGAGGGTAGAAGTAGAGGTTGCTGTTAGTGTAGACGTTGGTGCAGATGTAGTCTGAGCTGGAGACGTGTTCTCCTGAGCAGTGGTTGGAGTAGCTGCTGAGGTGGTCGTAGGAGATGGGCTTGTTCCAGGAGAAAGAGTGGACGTAAGTGGAGAGGTGTTTAATGATGCCGATGTCTCTGCAGGAGTGCTTGTAGCTGTTTGAGAAGAAGATGCAGCAGTTGGGCTTGATGTGCCTGCAGTGGTGGTTTCTTCTGTTTTGCTTGATGTTTCAGTCGTTGACAAGAGAGTTATAGTTGTTTCAACAGTAGTAGGCATTGGAGAGGCAGATCTAGCAGATGTAGTTTGGGATGGTGATGTGGTGAGGGTAGCAGGGGAGGTTGTTTCTCCAGGTTTTGCAAGAAGAGCTGCACTTCTGCTTAGGAGTGATGTGCTTGTGAGGGTAGAAGTAGAGGTTGCTGTTAGTGTAGAGGTTGGTGCAGATGTAGTCTGAGCTGGAGACGTGTTCTCCTGAGCAGTGGTTGGAGTAGCTGCTGAGGTGGTTGTAGGAGATGGGCTTGTTCCAGGAGAAAGAGTGGACGTAAGTGGAGAGGTGTTTGGTGATGCTGATGTGTCTGCAGGTGTGCTTGTAGCTGTTTGAGAAGAAGATGCAGCAGTTGGGCTTGATGTGCCTGCAGTGGTGGTTTCTTCTGCTTTGCTTGATGTTTCAGTCGTTGACAAGAGAGTTGTAGTTGTTTCAACAGTAGTTGGCATTGGAGAGGCAGAGCTAGCAGTTGTGTTTGGGATGGTGATGTGGCGAGGGTAGCAGGGGAGGTTGTTTCTCCAGGTTTGGATGAGAGGGCAGTAGTTGTGTTGAGGAGTGATGTGCTTGTGAGGGTAGAAGTAGAGGTTGCTGTTAGTGTAGACGTTGGTGCAGATGTAGTCTGAGCTGGAGACGTGTTCTCCTGAGCAGTGGTTGGAGTAGCTGCTGAGGTGGTCGTAGGAGATGGGCTTGTTCCAGGAGAAAGAGTGGACGTAAGTGGAGAGGTGTTTGGTGATGCTGATGTGTCTGCAGGAGTGCTTGTAGCTGTTTGCGAAGAAGATGCAGCAGTTGGGCTTGATGTGCCTGCAGTGGTGGTTTCTTCTGCTTTGCTTGATGTTTCAGTCGTTGACAAGAGAGTTGTAGTTGTTTCAACAGTAGTAGGTACTGGAGAGGCAGAGCTAGCAGGTGTAGTTTGGGATGGTGATGTGGCGAGGGTAGCAGGGGAGGTTGTTTCTCCAGGTTTGGATGAGAGGGCAGTAGTTGTGTTGAGGAGTGATGTGCTTGTGAGGGTAGAAGTAGAGGTTTCTGTTAGTGTAGACGTTGGTGCAGATGTAGTCTGAGCTGGAGACGTGTTCTCCTGAGCAGTGGTTGGAGTAGCTGCTGAGGTGGTCATAGGAGATGGGCTTGTTCCAGGAGAAAGAGTGGACGTAAGTGGAGAGGTGTTTAATGATGCAGATGTCTCTGCAGGAGTGCTTGTAGCTGTTTGAGAAGAAGATGCAGCAGTTGGGCTTGATGTGCCTGCAGTGGTGGTTTCTTCTGTTTTGCTTGATGTTTCAGTCGTTGACAAGAGAGTTGTAGTTGTTTCAACAGTAGTAGGCATTGGAGAGGCAGATCTAGCAGATGTAGTTTGGGATGGTGATGTGGTGAGGGTAGCAGGGGAGGTTGTTTCTCCAGGTTTTGCAAGAAGAGCTGCACTTCTGCTTAGGAGTGATGTGCTTGTGAGGGTAGAAGTAGAGGTTGCTGTTAGTATAGAGGTTGGTGCAGATGTAGTCTGAGCTGGAGACGTGTTCTCCTGAGCAGTGGTTGGAGTAGCTGCTGAGGTGGTTGTAGGAGATGGGCTTGTTCCAGGAGAAAGAGTGGACATAAGTGGAGAGGTGTTTGGTGATGCTGATGTGTCTGCAGGTGTGCTTGTAGCTGTTTGAGAAGAAGATGCAGCAGTTGGGCTTGATGTGCCTGCAGTGGTGGTTTCTTCTGCTTTGCTTGATGTTTCAGTCGTTGACAAGAGAGTTGTAGTTGTTTCTGCAACAGTAGGCATTGGAGAGGCAGAGCTAGCAGATGTAGTTTGGGATGGTGATGTGGCGAGGGTAGCAGGGGAGGTTGTTTCTCCAGGTTTGGATGAGAGGGTAGAAGTTGTGTTGAGGAGTGATGTGCTTGTGAGGGTAGAAGTAGAGGTTGCTGTTAGTGTAGACGTTGGTGCAGATGTAGTCTGAGCTGGAGACGTGTTCTCCTGAGCAGTGGTTGGAGTAGCTGCTGAGGTGGTCGTAGGAGATGGGCTTGTTCCAGGAGAAAGAGTGGACGTAAGTGGAGAGGTGTTTGGTGATGCTGATGTGTCTGCAGGAGTGCTTGTAGCTGTTTGAGAAGAAGATGCAGCAGTTGGGCTTGATGTGCCTGCAGTGGTGGTTTCTTCTGCTTTGCTTGATGTTTCAGTCGTTGACAAGAGAGTTATAGTTGTTTCAACAATAGTTGGCATTGCAGAGGCAGATTTAGCAGTTGTGGTTTGGGATGGTGATGTGGCGAGGGTAGCAGGGGAGGTTGTTTCTCCAGGTTTGGATGAGAGGGCAGTAGTTGTGTTGAGGAGTGATGTGCTTGTGAGGGTAGAAGTAGAGGTTGCTGTTAGTGTAGACGTTGGTGCAGATGTAGTCTGAGCTGGAGACGTGTTCTCCTGAGCAGTGGTTGGAGTAGCTGCTGAGGTGGTCATAGGAGATGGGCTTGTTCCAGGAGAAAGAGTGGACGTAAGTGGAGAGGTGTTTGGTGATGCTGATGTGTCTGCAGGAGTGCTTGTAGCTGTTTGAGAAGAAGATGCAGCAGTTGGGCTTGATGTGCCTGCAGTGCTGGTTTCTTCTGCTTTGCTTGATGTTTCAGTCGTTGACAAGAAAGTTATAGTTGTTTCAACAGTAGTTGGCATTGGAGAGGCAGAGCTAGCAGTTGTGGTTTGGGATGGTGATGTGGCGAGGGTAGCAGGGGAGGTTGTTTCTCCAGGTTTGGATGAGAGGGCAGAAGTTGTGTTGAGGAGTGATGTGCTTGTGAGGGTAGAAGTAGAGGTTGCTGTTAGTGTAGACGTTGGTGCAGATGTAGTCTGAGCTGGAGACGTGTTCTCCTGAGCAGTGGTTGGAGTAGCTGCTGAGGTGGTCGTAGGAGATGGGCTTGTTCCAGGAGAAAGAGTGGACGTAAGTGGAGAGGTGTTTGGTGATGCAGATGTGTCTGCAGGAGTGCTTGTAGCTGTTTGAGAAGAAGATGCAGCAGTTGGGCTTGATGTGCCTGCAGTGGTGGTTTCTTCTGCTTTGCTTGATGTTTCAGTCGTTGACAAGACAGTTATAGTTGTTTCAACAATAGTTGGCATTGCAGAGGCAGATCTAGCAGTTGTGGTTTGGGATGGTGATGTGGCGAGGGTAGCAGGGGAGGTTGTTTCTCCAGGTTTGGATGAGAGGGCAGTAGTTGTGTTGAGGAGTGATGTGCTTGTGAGGGTAGAAGTAGAGGTTGCTGTTAGTGTAGAGGTTGGTGCAGATGTAGTCTGAGCTGGAGACGTGTTCTCCTGAGCAGTGGTTGGAGTAGCTGCTGAGGTGGTCGTAGGAGATGGGCTTGTTCCAGGAGAAAGAGTGGACGTAAGTGGAGAGGTGTTTGGTGATGCTGATGTGTCTGCAGGAGTGCTTGTAGCTGTTTGAGAAGAAGATGCAGCAGTTGGGCTTGATGTGCCTGCAGTGGTGGTTTCTTCTGCTTTGCTTGATGTTTCAGTCGTTGACAAGAGAGTTGTAGTTGTTTCAACAGTAGTAGGCATTGGAGAGGCAGATCTAGCAGATGTAGTTTGGGATGGTGATGTGGTGAGGGTAGCAGGGGAGGTTGTTTCTCCAGGTTTTGCAAGAAGAGCTGCACTTCTGCTTAGGAGTGATGTGCTTGTGAGGGTAGAAGTAGAGGTTGCTGTTAGTGTAGACGTTGGTGCAGATGTAGTCTGAGCTGGAGACGTGTTCTCCTGAGCAGTGGTTGGAGTAGCTGCTGAGGTGGTCGTAGGAGATGGGCTTGTTCCAGGAGAAAGAGTGGACGTAAGTGGAGAGGTGTTTGGTGATGCTGATGTGTCTGCAGGAGTGCTTGTAGCTGTTTGAGAAGAAGATGCAGCAGTTGGGCTTGATGTGCCTGCAGTGGTGGTTTCTTCTGCTTTGCTTGACGTTTCAGTCGTTGACAAGAGAGTTGTAGTTGTTTCAACAGTAGTAGGTACTGGAGAGGCAGATGTAGCAGATGTAGTTTGGGATGGTGATGTGGCGAGGGTAGCAGGGGAGGTTGTTTCTCCAGGTTTGGATGAGAGGGCAGTAGTTGTGTTGAGGAGTGATGTGCCTGTGAGGGTAGAAGTAGAGGTTTCTGTTAGTGTAGACGTTGGTGCAGATGTAGTCTGATCTGGTGATGTGTTCTCCTGAGCAGTGGTTTATTTTGGGGTCATTTTATTTTTACTTGTTTCCTGGGCAGCTGTGGTGATCATTTGGTTTACTGTTGTGTTGTTTGATTCTGTTTTGAGAAATATGAATGGATAAGTTATTTTGGAATCACTCAGGTTGGAAAAGACCTTCAAGATCATCTAGTCCAACCACAACCTAACCGTACTACCGTATACTCTAACAATCCTATGCTAAATCATGTCCCTGTTTTAACATTTAATGTGAATTGTAGCTATCTTAATTTTATTCCTTCATCCCATCAAGCTTTCTCTTTTGTTTTATTGTATTCTATATGCTTAACCGAGTAGCAGAATATTTGTTTTCTTGCATGCAGCTGTTGGTTCTGCTTTCATTTCCAGAGCACCAGAGCTTATCCTTCAACCTCCTCAACGTTCTTGGTTGCAAGCCAGCCCCAACCTAGAGACTTTACTGTCACAGTAAGTTGTGCAATCTAATTATTGCTGGGGTTTTTTTGTGTGTAAGCACAAATCAAACCATCACACTTTCCTCCTTGTGGAAAAATTATGCCCTGCCATCTCTTAATTCCTTTGTTGTTATTTTTCTTATATTCTAAATTCATTCAAGCTTGACTCTAGCATTTTTTGTCATGAGAGGGCTGAGGAGGCTGTAGAATATTAAAAATTGTGAGTATGGTTACAATAAGGATTAAAATAAACGAGAAACCTTGAATGTTCATAGTGGTGTCAATGAAGCTGCATTCTATTACTAGAAGGGTGCGTATTGTATAAACATTAGGAACACTTTTGTTGCTAAAATGCTTGATTCTGGGATATTTATTTATTTATTTACTGAATCATAGTGTCACCAATGTTGGAAAAGACTTCCACGGTCATCTAGTCCAACCATCCATCATACAATTTGTTTGCTGGCTCAGCAGCTCCTTGCAAAAATGTGCAGTGTTTCAGTGAGAGGCACCAAACTAGTACACTAACCAGCAAATTGGAAGCACAGTATGTTGATCTAAGAATAACTGGATGAGTCGCATACACTGAAATATTAAAATGGAATTGCACACTTATTGATCTAAGGACATTACCTATCCTTCCACTGGAGCACCATTCACAAAGAATTCACTAAAACATCCAAATCTCATCACATGGGTGCTGCAATACCTCATAGATTTTCTAGTTCCATTCAGAAATTTGTAGGGCGGTAGAACACTCGTTTTTATGCATTAAATCAAAGCTGAGGTTTTATGCTATCGAATGGGAAAAGGAGAATATTTTCATCTCAACTGGCATAATGTTACCCCTTTAAATTCTGGCTTTGGGCTGAAATCCTTCTGCAGATTTTTATACATGAGCTAAGACGAAAATAACCAAAAGGCTGCTGGGAAAAGTCAAAAGTCATGCAATTTTCATACATGTGGTTTCCTTGGAGCTTGCATCATTTAAAGCAATGTGTAGTTCCCGTGTTTCCTCTGCTTCAGAGTCAAAAGTCTTAATTCTCTTTATCATTAAACAAATATTAATTAGCACATTGGTTGGATAAGCAAAGGGATTTTAAATATTTTTACAAATTTGTCTGAAAGTTATCCTCCATTCACTTCTGATGAATATCCTTGGGAGGATGGCTCTGAAAGTCATCGGCACTTCAAGTCCTAAATGTCTTAGTTGTTTTAGAAAACGAGATTTATACTCATTTGAGTAGTCACTCAACCCACAGAGCTTCTTTTCTTTATAGAAATCAAATAGCCCAAACTGGAATTAAAATAAATAAATAAATAAATAAATAAATTGACTTTTTAATGGTTGAATGCCTTCAGAATTTTAAATCCATAGCTATTGACAAAGCTAATTCTCTTTTTATAGGAAATACTGTTTCAGTGACCTGGGAATTCCAGAACTTCAGACCTTATACAATTTTGTTGCCACTGAAAATTTCATTCTTTATTTTCAGATGCCCCTTTATCACCACTTTTATGGGAAAAAAATATATGTAATCTGAAAACATAGCATTTTAATTATTTCTAGCTTTGATTATTTTCCAGAAACACGCTGTGAAGTATTTTTCCCTCTTTCTATGAATTAAAAAGTGAGGATTGTACATAACAGTTTATCAAGGAATCATTAACATCTTACTCATTCTTTAATAATATGTAAGAAATTAACTCTGGTTTCCTAGAACCAGGCATAATAATCTGTTCTGGAATTTGCTAAACAAAATTAGATCAGTACCTTTCCATTTATATTCTTCACCAATGGTGGATTATCATGTACTCCTATCCATTCTTTTCCACTTCGAACTGATGAAGAACTTCATGCTTAATGATGACAAGGCAATGAGCTCAATAAGCATGCCACTTAGAAAATTGTATGGCAAAGGTATTTTCCTTAGTTCTCTGTTTCTGAATAAACTGACAGTATTGCTTAAGTACTTACACAGGCACAAGAGCAGCATTTTATCCTTGGTTACAGTTTTTAGTGGTAGTAATTTCATTTTTAACTATGTAGACTTCTACAGTAATCATTGAGAAAGTTTTTTAGCCAGAATAGCACTTAACTAAACTTACCTGAAAAGCAGCAAAATGCAAGGATAAGGTATATAAACTTATACCAAAATAAATTTGTTGTCCAATCCATCTTTTTTAGGCTGTGGTTTCACCAGATGAGTCCAATCCCTTCAGTATCTGCTCTGCTCTTAGTAAGGTAGAAATAGCTCTCGCAGGGAAGGGAAGAAGATGAGTCTGATGGTCAAGGTGCAATGTTCTTAAACTTAAGCACCTTGCATAATGCCAGTGTTTTGTTGAGGGTTTGATGAGTGACACACCTGCTTGTACCTTACAGAGCAAGGATTTTAAAATTAGAATGTGGTACTTTCCCTTTAGGTAAGGCAAATAAGAAGCTCGCTGTTTGAAAAGGTCAGTGTACATTAATCTGAGCATGAAATAATCAGGAATGGATACTCGTTTACACCCTTAAGAAGGCCACAATCACACATTCATCCCTTAGATATTTAAGTTGAGGGTGGATACGCAACAGAAAGGAAGACTTTCAGTCGGTAGTTTTGCTGAGTTCTGTGTTTCAGTAGTACAGCTTCTTGCATGGAGGAGAAAATATCTCTTGGTGGTGTTTTGTGAACAGCTGTGTACTAACCAGCTTGATTGCTAAGAAAAACCCCATCAGCCTCATCCTTCCTAGCTGAATCGTATGGATTCTTTGGGGCCAAGATTATTTCTCACTGCTGTAACTGCAAGCAAACAGCTCTACATAGCCTCGGTCATCCCCTGAAATAACTCCCCTTGCATCCAAATGAGAGAATAGACAAAAGGTTTCAGGAGAACACATGGAAAGGATGCATGACAGTAGACAGATGAATAAAGTGGCAAAATTCAGCAGATTCGTGTGATCCTATTGTTAGATAACTGGACAGTTTCATTTAAGGAAGACAGACTACCACGTGCCATGAATTGAGAAAATAATTTAAGAGCTTTAACTATTTTGAACCATTGACAATACTGAATGAGTTTGACATAAGTTTTGTGCCTGATGATTTCTTGATCATGATTAATCTATGAAGGGCATGAAGGTCTACAGGTGTAATTTATGCCACAGACTGTGTTTGGCTTGGAGATCCTTCATCCCTTAATTTCCATCCTCATTCACTTTTTCCTTTTTCTCACCATTCTTCCAAAACTGAAATTTCTTTTCCAAGATGGACACAGAAATAGGTGGTCACAGTCTGTATTTTCCATTAGATTCTAGTGAACAGTTCTCATTATACTGTGTTTTGACTACAGGAAGGGCCAACAACCTTTTCATGCCTTCTTCCTCGTGGACAGGCTTCGTGATTAACTCAGTTTTAGGTGTAGAGTGTCAATTTGTCAACAGCAATGCAGACTGGGGGAGGAAATTTTCAACTAGCCATTCCTATAGAAAAGTGAATGTTTTATCTGGAAGGTCTCTAGCATGCAAATAGAGTTTAACACCTACTTTATAAGCATTAATAGTTTGTTTTATTAGATTTAAAAAAATCATGTTACATTTTCTCTGTTGTACAAATTGCTGGATACAATTCTGCCTTGAATATCTGTGTTTTTTTGGTAAATATTTGAGATAATTTACATTAAAGATGACCTTTTTATGAATAAAGTAGTAATAAAAACCAGTTAATATGTTTATGACAAAACTAAAGTAAATTCAGTTGTCCTACATGAATAACTAAATAGTTATTACTCACATAAATATTATACTTCTGTAAAATGCAGTTTCCATTTGTTTACGTGATAAAAAGGCACTTTTAATTCCTTGGTGTGCACAGGTTGTATAACGTATAAAGATCAGCAGTTCCTCCCAAAGTTTCTGAAATTACGGTAACTACAATATGTCATGTTCCAAGGGACTGACGTGTGTGTTCTGCATTGTGCAAGCAGTTAGGTAAGCTGAACACCTGTCCTTGACCTTTCCCTCAAGTGTTAGTAAGGGAGAAACGATGTGTGATTCACGACTCACTTCTGCTTGATGGCTGTCTTTATTATGAGTTTTCTTTTATCCGTATGCATAAAATCATTCTAAAAAATGGAAGAAAGAAGGTGCTCCCTGTATTCTAGAGAGCTGGAGAGAGAGGCAGTATGAAAGAGCATGGTGAAAAATCAAATTGAAGCAAACCAGTTTTGCAACTCATTCTGAAAATATATGCAAAGATATGTGTAGATGTGGTATTTAGGGTCATGGTTAGTGGGCAATATTGGAGGTAGGCAGGTGGTTGTACTGAATGATCTTACTGGTCTTTCCAACCTTAATGATTCTATGATTCTTGTGGTATTTAGGGTCATGGTTAGTGGGCAGTACTGGTGGCAAGTGGATAGTTGGACTGGATAATCGTAAAGATCTTTCCAACCTTTATGATTCTATATATAAGCCCTGCTTTCACTCTGAGTATAAATATCCAGAGGAGTTTGCTTATTGTTTCAGTTTTCAGCATCAAAATCCTATATGGGAGAGCAATGGAGAGACATAACAGGTGGACTTCATACTTCTACAAAATAAAGAACTTGCAGTCAAAATTCACTCATGGAAACAGATCCTATCAGAAACACCTCTGTGATTTAAAAGCAATATTTGCTACAGGGGATAACCTGAACTGCCATTAAAAGAAAAAATAAAAAAGAAAAAATGAAAAAGGGAAGTTTCCATGAGGTTTCTCTAGTAACACTCACCCAAGGCAGCATCTTTACTCATCCAGTTGTTTGTACCTGTAGGGAGGGAGCACCTACCTGTGTACACCTCTTTTTGTGCACACGTAAATGAAAGTGGAGGTCTGACTAGCCTGGAAAGAATGAAGAACCTTCTGAAGGGCTCATGGTTATTTGGTTTTGAAGCCCGATGTTTTGACTAGGGGTGAACTTCCTTATGAGAGCTTCAGTTCTCAAACAGAATTAATTCCTGCACTCCTGCTGAGGCGGCAAAGGAAAACCTTCATTGGGAAACATGAGTACTTCTCTAAATCACTTGGAAAACAATTCATAAGAAATGTCATTCTTTGACTGCCCTGTGTTAATGAGCACTCCATAAAGCACACTGCCTGATTTCTCAGGTTTCAGAGGTCTGTTTGTAAACGACTACTTCCTTCTGCTGGCATTAACAAAGAATTGCACTTTCAACACACACCAGGTAAGAGCTGTGGATGGAAGTGATTTCCTCTTGTTCCATACTATTTTATTTCCGTATGCTTCTGGATTAGGGCATCATTCAACTTCAGATCTCCTCCCAACAGCTCTGTGCCTAGAGAAGAACAGCTCTGGCTCAGGTGCTGCTTCAAAGCAGCACAAGGACGTGGGGGCCCAGATGGGCCCTGAAGACCACATGCTCCTCTTAGCCCTGCATAACAGCTAAGAACCGTTCCATAGCACAAAGAAATCTTCTAAGGCATAATCAGTCAAATAGAATGGCAATTTGTGCGTTGTTTGGCTTAAAATGTTCATTTAGTGGTCAATGGATGTGTACCAGTTTTAACCAGTGACCCTCTGGATTCCCGCAGCAATTATACAGGCACAATCTACAGCCCTGTGGGATGGATATTGAAAGCCTTTTTTTTTTTTTTTTTTTTCCTTTACCCCCCCATCCCCCTTTCAAAATCTCTTTTTACACGGTGAATTAGATTTGTGTTCCCAGACCTGGCTGGAAATGTACCTTCTGGTGTTTGCACTGTGCTGAACCAGCCTGGGACTCTGCATGCAGAAACTGCAGAGATGTTTTCTCTCTCATGTGCTGAACTCAGATAGGACGATGCCTGCACTCTGAAGGTAAAATCACAAAGCAAGCTGGAAACAGCTTTTCTCTATTTACTCAAATAGAAGAAGCTAGGCACAAACCCATCAAGCGCTCAAAAGACTCTCACTGAATTATTACCAGAACTTGGATCTTTTTGCTACCCAAATTTAGACACTTGTTTCCTTTGGTAGCAAGAGAGAAAATAGAACAACCTCAAAAAGCAGAAGTTGCAGCTTTGATCCATCTCTCTGACACCGCCATTATTGCCACCTCCCTATAGCTGACCAACCACCTGCAGGAGCCTCACCTCTCAGCACAAGGCCACAGCCTGCTCAAGCTTTTTTTGCCATAAATCATCCTTCCTTGACTTCATGCGCTGTACAGATGTGTATGGACAGATATTCTGCTGCAAAATTTTCAATACAACCTGCTGCAGTTGGTTCTAGCTTTGCATACAGTTAGACAGGCATACGGAGTTGACATACAAATGCACATACACCATTTTCTTTTAAAAACCTTCCCCTTCCATTGTACAAAACTTACGGTTCCCCTGGAGCACTGCATGCAATGACACAGGGTGCATCCTACCTGTTGTGCACGTGTTGAGATAAAATGCCAAGACTACGAATGCAGCTTTTACAAAGCATTGCACTGAGCGACGTTTCCAGTTCATTTTGTTGCCTTGAGACCACTTGTCTGCATGAGAGATTGCTTCAGGCTCCTCGCAACTCTGCTACCTCTGCAAGCAAATTGCAAATGTTATGGAAGTAACTCAGGTAATGCAAGCACGTTGCTCTGTTAGTTGAGCAGCTGACACGCCTTAAAGTCCTGCTTGGTTTCTTAAGAAGCCTGTTGTTATCTGGGCAAGAAGGCTGTGGACCCGAAGTGTTGATTTATGGTTACAAAAATGCAGTTATGTTTGTGAATCCATTTAAAGGTTTCATGAGGACCTGTACTGCTGGCGAAGTCTTTGTATGTGAAAATCCGTTGTGGGAAGAGCAATGTAAAAGCATTTGAATTTAAAAGAAGAAAAGAAAAGGGAGAAAAAGAAAGAGAGAAAGAGAGAGAGAGAGAAAGAAAAAGAAGGAAAGAAAGAAAGAAAGAAGGAAAGAAAGAAAAGAAAAGAAAAGAAAAGAAAAGAAAAGAAAAGAAAAGAAAGAAAGAAAAGAAAAGAAAAGAAAAGAAAAGAAAAGAAAAGAAAAGAAAAGAAAAGAAAAGAAAAGAAAAGAAAAGAAAAGAAAAGAAAAGATGGAAGTAAATGTGAAGTTTACGTATCTATCTGGGAACAGGGCAGGTCTTAAAATGCAAACATGGCCATCATTGAATCAGAAAATGAGTCTAGGACACCCAACTGCCTAGACTTTGGAGCCAGAGGGGAGCTAGGACAGGGGGAGGCAGTCATACCAGGGCTCCGTTGCCCCTCAGCTGTTTCATTTCATCCAGAAATGTGCTAGCCCTATGATCCCACAAAAGACAAGGCACACACTGCCTCTTCTGCTGCCCCCACACTGACAGTAGAGGGATGAATCGAGATTACTGCTCCACAAAATGAGCCACTTTACCTCTAATCCCAGTGCTGCTGCAGTGAATGTAATGGTCACTCTCCCTCTGCCATAGCTTCAGGTAAGGACCAGGTACCCAAAGAGCTGAATGATCGTCAGTGCCAGGCCGAGCAGCGGACTGGAGATGTTCAGAAGTGTCATATGGGAACTGGAATGAGACTACTGAGCTCATTTCATACCAAAGCAATACCACTCATCACATCCCCTAACCCTGATCCTCCTGTCCTATCTAGGCACAGGTTCTGCAAGGCAGATTTCTTAAAGACATGAGACAAAACTATAATCTAGAAAGTACCCTCTGTCTCCAGAAATGAAAAATTTGAAATCTTGTTATTATTACATTTGTTGTTTGACATGGGGAAGGGGATGTTCTGTGGAGATTGGTACCTATTCTGCCTGATACCAGTCTATGGGGCACAGCCCACATTTGACTCTGTGCCCTGGTTGTGTGCGTGCTCTGCTAAGAGAAACAGGACAGGGTCCCTATTGTGACTTGTGAGAACCACTAGAGTGCATCCTACACCTCACAAAGCAGCTTTGCAGGTACAAATGAAGAGCAACAGCGAGTATTCATAAAAGTCTGATGGAAAACAAGAGATTTTTAAAGCAATTTGTTTCTGGAGTGGTTGTTCGTTGCTCAAAACACGTGAGGTTGGTGGATTTCCTCTGAAGCAGCTGCTACAGGTGGCACAAAGGGCTCTGTGCTGCACGAGGTCGTGTTTCCTAGTGGTATCAGTCTGGCGGTCTTTTAGTTACAGCTGATGCTGGTGCAGATTCATGGCGGAGTATTGAACTCTTGTTGTTCAACCAACCCGTTTTGTCTTTCTGTTTAAGTTCAGATTAAATTCTGTACTGAATCTCTTCCTCCTCTTGGAGGCTGCCAATGGGTAAGGGCTGAGGTCAAGCAGCTCACATGGGGGTGTGAAGGAGGCAAAGGCAAAGCTAATGCAGCACAGTCCTTCCATGTCTTCCCTCCTAGCAACACACAACACACAAAAGCCTTTGTAGTGGGAGTGGAGGGAGAGGTCAGCCCTTATCAGCATGCAGCAATAAAACACGAGGTATTTGGGCTTTGTTGGAGCATGGCAGAGTGAGGGGAGCAAACAGTTACTGTAGGGCAAGAGCAACAAGTGAACCTGAGCTCAGTCTACCAAGCTGGGCTTCAGAGCGAGGTCATCATATGGCATTTTGCATCTAATTCTTACAAGCTTAACTAAAATTGCAAGGAACTTGCAAACCCCACGTTTCCCTTTGAAGGAGCAGAGCCCGTCTCCTGTTTCCTCCAGTGTGCAGCTGGTGTACAGGCAGATGATGATGGTCAAGGGGTGAGATGAAGCTCAGTCCTAAGCATATCCATGTTTTACTTCCACAAGGCTTCCATACCTGCCCAATTAAACATCTGAACATCTTCAGAGCGCTCCGCTAAAAGCATCCATTTTAAATTAAGACCTTCCTGGCGATTTTATAATTAATAAGCAAAAGTGAGAAGCTGAGATTTACAGAGAGGAGGTAATTCATAGGGCGGCGGGCTCCCCTAAGTGTATTTAACACTCCTTAGCTGAAGGCAAAACAGATCTGATAGAAAAATAAGCCCTCATTACAGAGAAGACACGAGTCCGTAGTACGGTGGCGGTGGGACGAGTCGGAGCTTTAAATACCAACCTGTTCCTGAAGGCAGAGAGCCAAGGTACAACTTGTCGACACGCATGCTGCAGTTGAGCAGGCTGATTTTTCACACCACCCCCTTTAACGAGCTCCATGTTTGAAGTCTTTTTTAGAATTTGGGGTATAAATGTAGGTCTTGGTGGATTTTTCTTTTTTGAGAAAATAGAATGTGGGAGAGCAAAGGTTTGCTTGCTTGAAAAATCTCAGGGTAGACTGTAGCCTTACAATCATACAAGAGGGGGTGCTGGCATTTTCTAAGTGCCACCTTTTATTCTGAAATCTGTAATTCTTTTCGTTCATTCAGCATAATAATTTCTGTCATACAGAGATTTTTTTTTTTTTTTCTGCTGGCACTTTTCTTCCTGATTGAATCATTAACCTTGACATCTTTTGTATAGATTTTTTTTTTTTCCATCATCTGTAATAATTAATCTAAGAACACTTTGTCTACTGGGTTATAGCAGCATGGTTCAAAATGCAGGCTGTCATTTGTGGCATCAACGCATACTTAGCAAACTGCATCCTTCCATTCCGTGACGATGAAATGTAAAATACCAGGTTTTAAGAGCTGATGCAATGCCATCTCCAGGATTATTCTATCCCTGACAGGGACACAATGGAATATGCAGGTTTGATCTGTGATGTGGATTCAAGAGAAGGTGGGATGTTCCACACTGGTGGGGGAGTCTGCTTCATGCAAGAGTCCTGTCAATAGGTCCAAACATGGCCCATTCTCCTCGAAGTTAGTAAGGAGATTTTGGAGGTGAGTTCTTCTACAATCTCCTCTAAACATAACTTTAGATGAAATTATTGATTTTCCATATACTTAATGTTATTTTTACTGCTTTTACAAAGGAAGTGATGCAAATTAGGGCTAAAAGGTAACAGCATAACTTCTAATTCATGCATAAGGAAGAGTACTGTTGGAAAAAGGATTGCTTTGTGACTGCTATGGTGAGAATTACCTGCCTTAACTTCCTTATGTCTTGGTATTTAGCAGAATTGAATTAATAAACATCTTTTTCAGGACACCTGTCCAGCTTGTAAGGATGATTTATTGCAACATCTATTTGTTTTCATCTCCTCCCATGGAAGTCCAGTTCTCACTGGGTAGTGAATAATAGAGGTGTTGTTTCCAGGGGCATTGGCCCTGCAGAGCTGCTTTCTCTCTCCAATGGGAAGAGGAGCACCCAGCACCACCCAGTTGTCTCACAGTGGTGGCAGAGGTTTTCTGCTGGGTTGTAAGCATCGTGATTTTATAAATCCAAAGAACACCATTTCTCTGAGAAGCTTAAAACTGGCTTTATTTGAGATAACAGGTATTCTTTTCTTAACTTGCTGTGTGGGGTGAGGAACAGTTGGGTTATCAAGGCTGCCCTTGGCTGGTTCCAGGGTTGGTGATCAGCAGCCAAGACTCATAAAGTGCATGTAGACATGAACTCAGTGTATGGCAATGTCACAGAGACGTTTGGGGGATTTGCATGAAATATCTTGGATAATGAAAGCAGCAAAATCCAGTAGCGTAGATCATCATGCAAGCCCATTTATTTTTACTCATATCAGATTCTGAGATCTGTGTTGGATTTGTATTTTTGCTTTATGTCCTTCTAAGACTTGCCTTGAACATGTGCCATACATATGGCGAGTCTGAGAATAAATTAAACAAGAAAACAATGCATTTCCTAAGCGTAAGGGTTCTGCTCAAATAGAACTGGAGTTCTACTAGCTGCACTTCTGGGGGTATCACAGAATCCTCCAGGTTGGAAAAGACCTCTCAGATCCCCAACCCCAACCCATCACAGCATGCCACTGACCCCATCCCCCAGTGCCACATCTCCACGTTCCTTGAACCCCTCCAGGGACGGTGAACCCACCACCCCCTGTGTCTGTGCCAGTGCCTGACCAGCATCAGTACAAGGACTTATATTTTTTTCTTCCTGCTGTTCTTATAATACACATTAATTCAGCAGACAAAAGATTCAAAGTATAAGGAAAATAACTTGTTGATACATCTGCTTTGTGTTGATTTTATCTCCTATTTTCAAGATTTGATTTTAAAGCTTTTTTGTTTTTTACCTCATGAAATCAAATATAAATACAGTTCCAAGAGCAAGAGTGTCCCTAATTTTCAAATGATCAAAGAAACAAGCAGGAAATGCACTAAAGGTTTCTCTGCAGCCTCTTATCGTTATTTGCTTAGGGGACAAAAGGAGAATCAGAGCATGTTTGATCCTCCATGGCTGAGCAGCAGTCTGACTTGTGTCACATTGCTCTGCCCATAGAAACAGAAGTGAGTCCAAGTAAATCTCTGCCCCCAGAAGCACTGCCTACATTTCTTCCATTGCAATGCATTGGCTTGGAAAAAAGTTCAAGGTAAATCATTTGGGTTCTGTATTGCTTTTGGTTCTGGCTAGATGTGTTCTGAGGCCAGAACACAATGCTAACAACAACAACAACAACAACAATAATAATAATAATAATAATGCAAAAAAAAAAAAATCTGAATGGAAGACATTTCTCCTGTTAGATGTTCTGACTTAAATTCCCCTGCAATATCTGGAATTCCTCTGTGTGCTGGAATGAAAGCACGAGATTTATTTCTTAGAGGGCTGTGTGCATCTGTTGATCGCACGTTAACACAAATGCTATCCACAAACAATAGCTCAGCTGTAAAAACAAAACAAAACTGCTTTCTACAAGGAAAAGTTTGTGTTTTCAAGGGGAAGAAAGTAACTGTCACAAAACTGCAATGCTGTAAATTCCAATATTCGTCCCCCGTTAAGCTCCCATTGAATCATGCAGTTACATCGTTCTGGCTCAGACGTGGGATCACGAGGCCCCAGGAAAGAAGCTGCTCCTACAAATTTTAAAATAGATGAGGAATAGCCTGTCGTCTGCCCTGATGTTAACAAATTGTTGGAGACATTTCCTCCCCTCGCCAAGGGCCAGCTCAGCAGCAGCCTCTGCTGTGTTGTGCAATGCAGATGGAAGGCAAAGAGGTGCGCAGACCTCCCCGGCCGCTCGGTGCCTTTGAGGTCAGCAGGGAAAGGATCCAAAATTGCAATGAGTTTTGCTGGTGTCACCAGCTAAGCAATGCAGATAAATAATGACATTTTGCCAGAGAGTGTTTAGACCCAACAAGGGCCAATTTAGCCAGAGGCAAAGACTGTTCCTTGAACTCCTTTGGGCCATGTCTTTGCACACATAGATGTATTTCCTAGTGAGTGTGCTTCTGATTATACTAATTTCCCTTCCCCGCTACATTTAGTGCTGTTATCTGCTCTGCAGTGGGAAGTATTTAAAAAACACTACTTTGTGAAGTTCTTATATAAGAATAGAACTATTGCAAATTGGGTTAACGTGAATGGTCGTTATAGCAGCTGTGCAGATGCAAGTAATGTGTGGTATGCTCTTCTCTCTTGGGAGAGGATCTGAGTTCTCTTCTGAGGTTTAGGATGCTTGGGAAAGGAGTAAAACAGCTTTGAACATTCTCAAACGAGTTGATGGACCCTCATCTCTTAGTTTTGGGTCAAGTGGTGGGAAGGGAAGGGAAGGGAAGGGAAGGGAAGGGAAGGGAAGGGAAGGGAAGGGAAGGGAAGGGAAGGGAAGGGAAGGGAAGGGAAGGGAAGGGAAGGGAAGGGAAGGGAAGGGAAGGGAAGGGAAGGGAAGGGAAGGGAAGGAGGGAAGGGAAGGGAAGGGAAGGGAAGGGAAGGGAAGGGAAGGGAAGGGAAGGTCAGTAACATGACAACCCTGTCTTTGCTTTCATCAGACCTGGAGGGTTTGGTGCAGTCTCAAGTGCAGATTTTTTTCTCTTAATGCTTCAGTGCCCATCCTGAGGTCAGAGGAGTTATGTGACTAATTCACTGACCAATTACTAAGAGATTTTACAGCAAAGGGAACAATGGAAGGATTAGGAACCTTTTGTTATCTGGCTTCCTTATTATCTCTGGTCTTTTGGCTGTTTCTGGGCTTAAGTGAACTCATTTCAGGGTGGAAGGAGGCTGGGAAAAGCAAGCTAGAGGTTAGTAGGCTTGTGCTATCTGGGAATTGTTTTTTCTCCTTTGTCAGAGCATGATTTCTTTAGCCTGGAGGGATGGGCTAAATTAAGAAAGAATTTGAGAATCCCTTTGGTTTCCTTTCTAACCTAGTATCTCCAAGTAGAACATAACAGTTCCCCCAACATTAGACCTTTGGATAGAAAACATCCCCAATTCCAATTTTCAGAGTCCCTTTGCTTTGTGCTTTGACAGCACAACCTCATGAATCTATCAGGCTTGGTGTCTGGAAGATGCTCCTGTCAGCATCTGAGGAGTGAGGAAATACAAGAGGGACTTTCTTGGAGACTTGGCTGAATGCAATGGACCTCCAAGGCTGCCTCAGTTCTTCTGCTTTAGGTTCTAGGAATGCCACCAAGGACTCTGCAGCAGCATGGCACTGGGGGTCCCTTGGGATCTCCATCTGTGCTGCATGTTGGGGGCTGGTGAAAAGTTCCTACGCTGAAGAATCCCAAATAGCAAAGGCTGCTCTGAGACCTGTGGGCTGATTCAGGTTTCTGCGTGCTTCTCACTAGAAAAAAATGATCCTCAGAGGTGTTGGTTTGTTCATGGAGAGTCATTTAAATGTGAAGAGTAATGAAATAATTTCATTATTGAGATTCTCGTGCCTTCCAAACACCTTGGAACGTTACACTAAATCTTCCCAGGAGTATATTTCCACTTAAATAGTTGGTGCACTGGTAGGGGTGGGCATTTAGCAAAAGAAGTTTGTTGGTTTTCTCTTTGAGAAACTTATTTTTACCAAAAAAAAAGAAGGAATGGTACAACAATAGTAAGACAGTGCTCTTATAGTAGGAAGAAAGTTGTAATGTCATGTGTGATTTATTATGGGCTTCAATATGTGAAATATATTCTCTTTGAGAGTCTATGTCTCTTTTATTTCAGATTTAATTACATTACAGCAATAATGATTTTAGTAGCCTAGTACTTTACAGGGTGCCAATGGCAAACCTTGACTTTTCCTTCAGCAACACCATTTTCAAATAACTATTTGAAAAATCTACTTCTAGATATTTCTATGCAACTTTTTAACTAACTTGTCTGGTCAAATTTTAGATATTTATTTCATCCTCCCCCACGGTATCCATGCCAATACTGCTTTAATGAACACCAAACCTTCAGAAGTCCATTACTTGGATCTTACAAGGAATTACAGAGGGAAACATTTTGCAGGCTTGAAAGGTTTTAGAAACAAATTGTCCCCTGATTACAATACTTTAATGTTCCTGATTTCTTTTTTGGTAAACCATAAGCATTTGTTCACACAAAGATCAGCCCATCATAAAACAGTGACACCTTTTCCCATAGCATTGCATGCAATGCCATTATTTCCTGGCAGTTAAATCACTGATTGACAAAAAAGTGGGATTTTGTTGATGCCTTTTTCTTACCTAATTTTGTCATTATCTGAAACTCTGTCAGAAGCCATGGTGAAACTATATGCAGAGCTACATCAGTGTTTTGAGGATTGCGGGCACAATAATGTCGACTTAGAAATTAAATTTGCATCTTGTTTTTTAAAAAATGCACATGGGCAAATGCTTTAAAAAAAAAAAAAAGATTACATAGAAAAGTTTTGATGAAGGGGAAACAATTTGATAGTAAATGACCAGAGCGAGTAAAAGGAAATTATCAAGAGAAATCCCACTCTTACCTGCTCTTTGGAAGCCAGTCTGCGCTAGCAGCACCAGCAGCCATAGGCAGCTCCTGGGATCTTGTTTCCTCCCGGCCATTCATGGAACTGTAATTATATTGCTGCCAAACAGGGAAAATCACAAAATCTCTATGAGGCTTAGTTCAATGGGACCTACCCCCAGAACACAAATTTGCATTTGTAGGGGAAAGCTAATCTCACATAACTCATCCTACTGCAGCTTGTAAGGGCTGTGATGTCATCAGTCTAGAGGTTCTGCAAGGGACATTCAGTACGTTGGCAATGTGAGCATCCAGAGTGCAGAATAAATGATTTAGCTAAGTTAGGATACAGTAAGAATTGTCCTTATTTCTCATGGTGGCTGCAGTGGAGCAGGATCTGCTCTGAAGGACCCTTGGAATGGTGTTTCCCCATGACATCATAGAATCACAGAATGGTTGGGTTGGGTTGGGCTGGGTTGGTTTGGGTTGGGTTGGGTTGAATTGGATTGGATTGGATTGGATTGGGCTGGGTTGGTTTGGGTTGGGTTGGGTTGGGTTGAATTGGATTGGATTGGATTGGATTGGGTTGGGTTGGAAACTCCCCCAGTTCCATCCTTTGCCATGGGCTTGCTGTCTCCCACTAGATCAGGTTGATAACCAGCAGTATGGGAAGGAAATGTCTGGAGCTCTGGGGTACCTTACCAGGCAAAGTTCCTCCATATGCCTGGGCACCACTGGGGACATGAGGAACAGGACCGTGTCACCACAGTTGCTGCTCACTTGATTTTTTTTGCTCCAGGGGAGGTTCAGGTTGGATGTTAGGAAAAATTTCTTCTCTGAAAGGGTGTTCAGGAGCTGGAATGAGTTGCCCAGGAAGGTGGTGGAGTCACTGTCTGTGGAGGTGTTCAAGAAACATTTAGATGTTGTACTGAGGGACATGGTTTAGTGGGGAAATATTGGTCGTAGGTCAGTGGTTGGACTGGATGATCTTGGGAATCTTTTCCAACCAATCTTTTATGTTTCTGTGATTGTATGATTCCATCACTCATGCCCAGCTTCTTACAAGAAATAACGTGTGAACTATGCAGAAATCCTGAAAGCCATCTCACAAAGGGCATTAATCTCCTCCATTCATTTCGAGTCGCCGGACATCACAGACTGCTATGCAGGTGACAAGGCTCTGCAAGAGGAGATTTCTGAAAGGTTAGTGCTGACGCAGTGCAGTCGGGGTGAGGAGGGGCTCAGCATTGTCTCCCGGGGGCTGCGGGGGGGTTCTCTTCCTCCTCTCAAGGTGTAAATAATACCACTAAATCCTGTAACTGATTAAGAGTCCAAAGGACTTTTCTGAAAGAAAATAGTGCGAATGCCTGGAGTCCTGTCAAATCGCAATTCCACAGAAGTTAACTCTTTTGCAGGTGCATTGCAAAGTAGTCTTTGTAAAGAAGGCAAAGCAGCATGCAGCCATGAGTACCTGCTGAATTTGGGATTCAGAACCACTGCTGGGGCTCTCTGTTTTGCAATCATCTTTATCTGCTGGATCACACTGAAACCCAGACTCTGAATTTTACAGATGCTGAAGTCTGGATCTGATATCTGATATCGAGGTTTGGATTTGAAGATGGTGTTCTGTGCTCCTCAGCAATGACATGGTTAAGAAGGCAGTAATGAAGAGGGTGGTGGGATGGCAAATGCCAATACAATGGATGAGGCATTCTGGCTCATTGCACAGAGGAAAGCTTAGCACCTGCGGCATGAAGTTCGACCGGATGCCCATCAATCTGGGTGTGGTGAAAAGCATGAATGTGGAGGTCAAGTGTTCAGGGACGTGCGTGGATCCTGCATACCTGCATTTCTAGCATTGCATTCTTCAGAAGGGCTTTTCCGTTTTGGTGGCAAATGTACCCTGATTGGGTTTTTCAGCAGCCAGGCGGCTGTGCTCTCTCCTCATGAAAGGAACCCAAGGGATTCCGTCGCCAGAATGGAGACCTAGCAGCACATCCCCAACCCACGCAGAGGTTTCATAGAATCATAGAATGCTTTGAGTTGGAAGGGACATGAGGAAAGGCCATCTGGTCCCACTCCATGCTCTGAACAGGGACACTCATGGCTCCATCAGTGCTCAGAGCTCCATCCCCTGACCTTGGATGTCTGCAGAGACGAGGCACCCACCAACTCCCTCTGCCAGTTCTTCACCACTCTTATTCTAAAGAACTTTTTTTCTTATATCCAGTCTAAATTTCCTCACCTTCAGTGTGAAATCATTTCCCCATGTCCTATCACAACAGAGCCCAAACACATCACTGAGCCCTCCACGCCCAGCATGGAGCAGGAGATGGAGAGTGATGGGTAATGGTAAATACTATTGGAGAAGTACTCAAAACTGCATTCATCAGAGTGTGAGTCATGAGAAGCAGTATTTCCTTGTGTGCTTTTTGGGAGCAATATCATTATTAGTGATCCAAAGTCTCATTACGTACGTCCTTTCTAAACTCTTTTCCACCATCTTAAAGGAATTCATCACTATGAAGTGCCTGGTCAGTGGGCATGGTGGGATGTCTTGGGGTTGGGCTTGGGGATATGAGAGATCTTTTCCAACCTTCATAATACTACATTTGTGAATTGGTTGTCTTCCTCTTCACCAGCACAGCCCATGCTGTGACTTTTTTCCCCTGCCAGGAGCTGTGGTGCTGGTCCTGATGGTCCCTGCTGGATGGGACCAAAGCACCTGGTCCTCAGCAGAGCAGGACACGTCCTCTATGGGCTCACTGCAGGCAGGTGCTCATGGGAACAAAGGGTTTAGCAACTTTCTATCAGGTCTGAAGCCTGCAATATCGAGATATGTGGCTCATACAGGAGGGAGCTGTGTGGTTGATTTATCACCATAATGCAAACACGTGTAAGTCTCCAACAGCACGGTCCAGTGAAGCTGTAAAGCAGGAACACTGAGAGCGCCTTTGACTAAATAAAATAAGATTAAAATGTCAGCGATTCTAAAGATGTTCTCAGTGTGCACGTCTATTTTCCACCTGTTTAATTAGGAGAGCATGGGTTGTTGCTCTTAAAAAGAAAGCCTGTACTACAGCGTGCTTGCAGGAAGAGATTTCTGTATTTCTGAGATGTCTCAATAAAACAGCAACAACTCACAGGGGAAATATGTAAGAGGGATCAGGTGGGACCAGACCAGGACCCAGTGCTGTAGCTGGGCATCGTTCTCATAGAGCATTTTCCTCTTAGATTTTACTCGAACGTCGTTTTCTGAGCTTTCAGCAGCAATGTGTTGTGTTTTACCCATTATATTCTGAGTGCAAAGTCAAACATACAAATCAGGCTGAAATGTTCCATTTGAAAATGACAGGAACTCAGTATTTCCATTTTTTCCTTTCAAAATCATTTTTTGCTATGAAAATTACCACTTGATGCAATAAATTACAATGAGGATCAAAAAGCAGCCTGTCAAGATGACAAGAGAGCATCTCGAGTAACTTTTAAAAACTTCTGAAGCATTCCATTTCGTGCAGAATTTCTAAATATGTCATTTCACTCCGCATTGGTTTGAAATTGGAGTTTGAAATCAGTGCATTTCCAAGGAAACAGACATTTCAGCTCCCACGTAGGTGTAGCCTTAATGCTTCGAACCCCAAGCTTTGATTGGGTGGTGCCAGGCGTCCAAAAACCATTTCTGAAATCTGGGATGCACGGAGCAGAAGATGGAGATGTTTTGTCAGTGTTGCTTTGATAACTTTGAAAACTTTCTGCGTGAAAATGTAGTTTGGAGGTAGAAGTGTTTCAGGTCCCCATCAGAAGCCCCTACAGAGCAGAGGTGTGTTGCTCTGTCCCAGAAAATGGTCTTGGAGCCTCCCAAAGGACTGAAAAATAAACGAGAGTTTTCCAATATCCAAATGTGAGGATTGGCATTCCCTGTCTGGAAGTGTCTATTGGAAAAGGGGTTACCTCGTTTTTGAGTCTCACTCAACTCTCAGGCACAGATTACTGTATGGAATTAATGAGTTTCCAGATCAGAAGTGCTTCAGCTGAGTTTTAATGCTGGTTGACATAAAAGGGTGATTTGGATTTGTACGAGTACCTCCCAGTTCTGTTAGCAGTACAACACTCCGTACGTTAGAAGAGCACTTTTTTCTTTTTCAGTGTCATTCATTAGTGAATGAAATTTATTCTTTTTCCATTACTAATTTCTTATCTAAAGTTGGAATAGCCCGAGCAGTCTGTTCTCATATGGAAATCTTCCAAGTCTCCAGCATTTCTTCTTGCACTCTTTGAACCTGATTAATGTCTTCTAAATGAGGGCAGCAGAACTGGAAGGAACACACTGTTGAAGATGAGGAGGTATCATCACTTGTGTAATATATGGCACCATAATATTTTCATCATCGCATAAAATGTATATTTAAATATCCTAATGTCATCCGGCTTTTCTGGCCAGAACACTGAGCAGATGCTTCTTAATGAAATCTTTACAACGACACTGTGGCCTTTTAGTTGATTTACAATGCATGAAGACCAGGAATAGTTCTGACTGTTTCTTCTCCTGTCCATTGCATTGCATTGACTTTCAGCTGCCATCCTATTGCCCAGCAGATCCTTTCTTCTGTCCCAAGTTCCCCCAAATCCTTTCACGCCTCATCTGACTACAACTTCTCCCACCCTACATTATTTTCTGTAAGCCATAATTTTCTGACATCCACGGTGCAATGCTATGCAGCAATCCCAGCTGCAACACATCCCAACACATTGTTGGGATGTAAAGCTATGAATCGATTTCCATGCTGAAAGTTTGCATCTGATGGTCACGTTTTGCTTCTCATCTCTTTACAAAGCACTCATCCAAAGAGAGAACTTTTCACATTGGAGCTTTTTAGCTGCACCACTCGGATAGTTGCTGCATCGCCCTACTCTGATTGTGGTGGTCCCAGAAATAAATGGGTGTGCTGGAGTGGCTTTGTGCAGACTGAGTCCATTTGCATCTCCGTGTCGAGGACTCAGCTTGTCACTGCCATGCTGTTCTTCAGGGATCCTCCGGCAGCTTGCAGTTGGTTTTGCAGGAGTGGGACGCTTCTGGAAGCCTCCAAAAGCCATTGAGCAAATAGGAGCCCTGCTGCAGCCAGCTGGCTCTAGGGCTGGAGTCTGGCCCTTGATGCTTCCAGCTGGGATTTGCCCAAGGACAACAGGCAGGTGGCAACCAGGCATCGTGCCACAGCTCTGTTTGATCAGGGCTGAGCTGTCTGTACCTTCAGGGTGAGGCTGGAGGCTGAGTGCCCTCTGTCCACTTGTTCCAAGGGCTTTGTTCTCAAGGTGCACGGCAGCTTCAGAAGGGCTCAGGTGACACATAGCTCGGTGTCAGAGAGTTTTGTCTCTAGGGACCAAGAACCTGATAAGAACTGGGTTGGTAGCACAGCACCTAACCGCAAAGTAACGGGCATTGACAGAGCATGTGGGTGTAGGCTGGGAGCAGGAATGAGAGCCAGCAGGGCTCAGGGTTTTGTTGTAGGTCAGGTCCTGGGTCTGTGGGATGGGGCAGGAGGAGCAGCAGGGCGTGCATGGACAGCAGAGAGAAAAGTAGGAGCACAACCTGAGCAAATCCCATCCTTGGGTATAGGGATCGCTACCGGAGGGCTGAGCAGCAGACAGCTCCCACTGAGGTGGCAGGAGAGATGTCAGCTCGTCCGACTGAGTAATTGAGCTGACGTGATTAGATCATCTCTTTGATGGCCTAATTGAATTATGAGCATTTCTAAAAGCTTTGCTCAGTGCTGCTGATGAATTTTAGCTTTGCACCGAGCCAAGCAGATGAGGATGCTGATACAGGCAGCGTTGCACCCTTTCTTTGTGCTTTCTGCAATGCATCAAATCACAGCATCAGCTCAGCAAGGAATTTTGACACTGGTTGGCACAGGTCTTTCTCCATTTCCCCTTCCTGGGAACTTGCTGAGCACCCCATCCTTGGGGGTTTCTGAGCAGTTGGTGGCTGGTACGGGTGCTATCCATCAGGTCATTTCCTGAGCATTCTAGAAACTAGTGGGGAAGCTCCTTAGGCTTTCTGGACCTGGGCTATTTTCTGCCATAGAATCATAGAACTGTACACACAGAATGGTTAGGTTGGAAGAAAACTCAATGATCATCTAGTTTCAACCCCTCTGTCACAGGCAAGGCTGCCAATCACTAAATCAGGCACTAAAGCAGTTTGTCCATTCAGCCTGAGTTCTCCCAGTCTGTGCACATATCGGGGACTGCCCCAACCCAAGTGCAACACCTTGTCCCTGGCCTTGTTGAACCTCATTATGTTCATCCACCTTTTGAGCCTGTCCAAGTCCCTCTGGATGTCATCCCTTCCTTCTATTGTATCAACTGCACCATTCCTCTTGGAGCCATCCATAAACTTGCTATCATCCCAAGGGATTTGCTCCTAATCCCACATGAATTGCCAGCTAACATGTACCCTACACAGACAGGTGCCCAACATCGAGTGCATTTTCACCCTTTCCTGACCTTTTCCTAATCTCAAATATGGCTCACAGGAAAGGTGAGAGCAACACTGCTGGAGAAAAGTGTGCAAGAAATGAGCTTTTTGCATCAGTGAGCGCAGCAGAAGGATGGGTTGCCAGTTATGGAACCAAGAGTGTCGCAGTGATTGCAGCCAAGAGGAAGTTTGTTCATCTTGGTGTATCATCACACAGAATGGAAGGCTTGGGAAATCCTGTAGTAACCCGTGTTTATGCTGGGATGAGCTTTGGGTCTTTACTCACTTTCAGATGTAGATTTACTCACAGTTCAGAGGTTTCTTCCCCAGCTCATCCACTGCGCATCCATCCCCACAAGCACCCAGCTCTCTGCAGAGATGCTACAAGCTTTTAAAATGCCCCCAGCTCCTTCTTATACCAACACAGTAATCAAGGCAGGGCACATTTCCTAACATGTCCCTACAACGCAGAGCCAAGAAGTTTTCTTTCTAGGAACAAAGTTGGTATGTGGAACACTTAATTTAAGCGAAAATGTCCAGATGGATTTTGACAACGCCCTTGATAGCTCTTGCAGTTTGTCACGGTTGTAATCTCAAGACAAGCATCTGATACAAGATCAGCGTGGAGTTTAACAGCATAACAAATGACAAAACTCATCTTCAGAAAATGACACCTCGGGGTAGACGTGGTCGTTTTCTTTCAGAAAGGAAAAGCATGGGTAGGAAAGATGAACCTTATCAGAAGAAATCACCAAATTCAGATTAAATTTCTGTGGTTTCACACCAGTAAAGACATGACACGTCGTTCCCAGGCACTCCGTGGTGGTTAACAACTTGATGGGGTAAGAAGCCAGCGTGATTCTTGAGACCTGAGGATCAACACCCTGAACAAATACGAGCATATAAATTTATGCTCTCTGAAAACAGCTTGTTCCTTGTTCTACAATCACTTGATTCATGCGTGCAGAGGATGCGGTTTCTTTACAAGGCAGATCAGGGTTTTGCAGACTGACTGGCACTGATTGAAGGGCATCGTGTAAGATGCTTTTGGAGCAGGCTGGGCTTGAGGAAACACAACAGAGCTCCCTGCCCAGAGCAGGATGTGGTGCAGTGCAGTAGGGTTTGCTCTGGGTTCCCTCTTCTGGAGGTCCTTTGGCTGAACTCAGGTCTCACCATGCTCTGTGTTCCACACACACAGACCCATCCCACTGATGGCAGGCGCCCTCCAAGCTCCTCTTACCCAAAAGTGAGGGGCAGCCACTGCCTGAGCTGTGTTTTCCCATCCTTTGGGATCCCTCCAGCCTGGTTTTATTCACAATTTAACCAATACAGATTTTCCTACCCCATGTCTCTGCGTTCATTCTCCTGACCCCCATTCCCATGTTCTTCCTTTAGCACCCACTTGCACAGCTCCCTCCTCTCCATCTCTCTGCTCATTCCCCTTCCCCTGAGCTCTGCCTTCTGCCTACGTTTCCCTTAGGACCCATCCTCCTACGCACGTCCTCTTCAAAACAAGCCTCCAGGCCACATGCCCCACTTGGGAATTGCCACCACGTGGGACACCTTTCCTCTCTCAAAGACTTTTGTCCTTGGGAAAAAAAGAAGAAGAAGAAGAAAAAAAAAGGCTGAGCGGAGGTGTTACCACCCAGGGAATGCAGCAGCTCTGTTTCATTTGCTGCCTTGCATTCTGCCTGGCCTTCCTCTGTGCTCTGGGCTCTCTGTTAGGGATGCAGCATGACAAAGGTGACAATGCAGGCAGCTTGCAGGCATGCTGCTGCCTCCGTCAGCAATTTATTGGTGGAGGTCACCTCTGCTCCAGACTCTGGAAGTCATCCTGGAGAGCCCTGCAGTAAGGCTCACAGATGCCGGACTTGAACTTGGGAACCACCTTGCAGGACCCGTGCATTCCACAGAATCATGGAATCACAGAATGGTTTGAATTGGAAAGGACTCTTAAAGGCCGTGTGGTCCCACACCTCTGTACTGAACAGGGACACCCACAGCTCCATCGGGTGCCCAGAGCCCCATTCCCTGACCTTGGCAGTCTGCAGGGATGGGGCACCCTACACCTTTCTGGGCAACCTGTGCCAGAGCTTCGCTGCCTTTATTGTAAAGAACATTTTTCTTATATCCAATCTCAGCCTCCCCACTTGTAGGTTGAAACTATTTCCCCCCATCCCATGGCTTAGGAAGGAAACCCCCAAAGTGGATGTCACCCTACAGGTACTGCAACAGCTCCAACTCCTGCAGCCATCACTGCTGCCCATCACAAGAGGCAGGAGGTGGGCCAGGAGTTCAGGATGCAGAGCAAAGTTTGGGTGCAGGGGAGAACCCTGCAGTAGTCGTTGGATGCTCCCTGCAGTGTGCACCACACAGGAGATGTCTGTGCCACGTTATCAATTCTGAGTCTCCCTATGCAAGGGGAATAATAATGAGACTCTTGTAAATGCTAAAAAAGAAATGTCTTAACACTAATTAAACCTGTTTATCCTTCACATTTAGAGCTGTTAGCACCTCAGCAAAAGGTATCACAGGAAGAGTGTGTTTACTTGTCCCTGAATGTAAGGACCTCTCCTTTCCATATTACATGACAGATGAGCAGATGGCACATGAAGATGGAAAGAAGGCTGAATGTTGCCCTGTGTGTGATCTCAGAAGTGAGGCAGCTCAGCTGAACACATCATTAATATTTAAGGAACAGCAGGACTGCATCAGGAGCAATGCTGCCAGCGGCATGAAGGTGAGGACGGCCCGTCCCAGCAGCAGGACAATCCTCCAGGCTGGGAGAACCCATCCTAACAGACAGTGCTCTGCTAAGCAGGAGTGAGCTGAGCACCAGCAACCTTGTGCCACCTGTGGCCGTAATGCGTCCCAAAGCCCTGCATGCTTTTGCACTGTGGTGGACATCATCACCACCACTGCAGGGAGTTGGACCAGATGGTCTTTAGAGGTCCCTTCCAACTCTAACAATTCTATGATTAATTAGAAATCAATCTGATCCAGGCAGCAGATGAGGGAAAGGCTGCTGGGGTGGTCTACCCAGACTTCAGGAAAGCCTTTGGCACTGTCTCCCACAGCATTCTCCCAGAGGAGCTGCAGCCCATGGCTGGGACAGACACATGCTTTTCTGGGTACAAACCTGGCTGAGGGCTGGGCCCAGAGAAAGGTGATGAATGGAGGTGCATCCCACTGGCATCCAGTCACTAGTGGTGTACCCTGGGGTCAGTAATGGGGTCCAGACAGGCTGCATCAATGGGCTGAGGCCAATGGGCTGAGCCTGTGGGGTCACCATCCCTGGAGGTGTTTAAGGAAAGAGCAGATGTGGTACTAAGGGACATGGCTAGTGGGTGATAGTGGTGGCAGGTGGACGGTGGGACACGATAATCTTACAGCTCTTTTCTAACCTTAATCATTCCGTAATTCATCCCAACCCAGGGAGGTGTGGGCTTTCTTGATGGGGACAGCAGCGATGCCCCTAAGGACAGCATCACTTTTTGAGCATCAGGACCAGTCCTGGCTCTGAGAGCTGGGAGGATGAGTCCCTTCCCTCCAGATCAGCTCACGATCCTCAGTGCTTCCCCGCAAACGTGCTGATATCTGCCAGGGAGGCTGGGGATGCATGGCTGCTCCGAGGCAGCACCCGTAGGAGAGGTGTTAGGAGGCTGTTTCTTAAAAAAGCCCCATCTGAGCCTCAACTAAATGCAGGGCTGAGGGGCTGAGCCGGGTGCTTAAACACTTTGTGTTCATAGGGCCACCAATCTGTCCCTCAGCTTGCTGGCAGTGTGTCTGATGGCAGCTTGGAAAGCAGCAGTTCCACCTGACTGCCCAGCACACCAAACCATCAGCATCCCCAGGCTCCTGGGAACCATTACCTCTGGATTTGTTCCCTAAATATTAATCATACTGCTCCCTATTGGGCAAGCTGCCTAAAACAACAGCGATAAAACCCCCAGCGGAATCTCACAACTAGCACAGGACTGGATTCCTGAACTGACTGAAGATGGATGTGATATTTGAGGGCCAGATCCTGCATTCTCTGGCTTTTATCCAGTGGATAAATAAGCTGGTGTTTCATCTCCGGCCACTGAATCGCCCCCATTAAAATCAATAGACTAATCTCGTTAATTGGGAAGATACAGTGCCTACCTCTGCGTTCTCATTGCTGCCCTATGACAAAAAGCTTGGTTGAACCATTTTAAAAAATAATATGTCAGCCCCAAAAGGATAAGCAAAATGGACTGAAATCATCTTTTCTCCCCCATGTCTGACTTGTTGGCAGGAGGATGAGGCTGCAGTGAGCTGGAGCTGTGCTGGCAGCATGCAGCCCTCGGGTGCTGCCTCCAGCACTGCACTCCAGCTTTGGGGACAGCATCACTGGAAGGGTCAGAGCAGTGGACAGAGCTGTGAGGTGATGGGGTGAGGGAAGGAGATCATCAGGACAGCTCTGTCCTTAAGAGAATTTGCTTCTATTGCAGATGCAGCGGCTCAAAACAAGCTAAGCTCTGGAGGGAGCAAAAAGACACTGGTTTGTTGTGGGGTTTTTATTTTCTGCAAAGAATGGAAAAGCAGGGAATGGAAGTGACGCAGTGTTATTGTAGGGTGGCTGCAAATAGCTGTGTAAACACCAGCAGGGTCACACTGCTGCAGGAATACAGCGCTCCTAAGGCTGTCCAGCCTGCAGCCACCCTTCCACGAGAGCACAGAGGATTTTGTGGAGCTACAGCACACCTTCTGCTCAGCCCAGGTCACCTCTGTGCACCCACATCATAGGATTCCATGGATTCATGCTCCTCTTCCAGCAGTTGTGCCCTCAAAGCTCCCCTGAGAGGCTGCAAACAAAAGCACGGGGAGGATTCACCTTTCCAAAGCAAACCTGCACTTTGTTGTCCAGAAAAGAAGTTGGCCCTCACAATACACCCAGCCCTCAGGGCCATTGGAGAAACAGGACACTTCCTGCTTTGATTTTTCTTTTCCTTCTTGATTTTGGATTTGTTTTAAAAGAATTAGATTGAAGCAGACACAAAGGTGAATCTTGTAAGCTTTTAAAAATGGCACGATTGTGCTTGTGCTTGTGATGGGGAAAGCAATACTGCTCCTCTAGTGATTGCACACGCAGTCACCCATGTGAGGGAGAGGTTGTTGCAGAAGATGAAGAATCCAGCTAACTACACTTTTCCTGCATTTTTGCAGTGGATGACATGGAGATGGTGCTTTGTTCCTAACCATCCAGGGCTTACCAGGGGTCAGACAGCCTCATGTTTCTGGGGGAGGTTTATGGGCACGGGAGAGTGATCCCCTTAATGCTCAGGCTCCCTGCATACAGCATCCAGTGCACAGGGACTGAAGCAGCTCTGCCGCTGGCACTTGTACTGAACATGGAGCATGGAAGGGTTTCCATGCTGGAACACCTTCTGTGCAACCCTGAGACTGGAGAAAGTGCTTCTTGCAAATGCTATTTCTCCTAGCATAAGAGAAGAACAGGAGTAGCTCTGGGTTGTGAACCTGAACCATGGGAAGAGGTGCCAGGAGGAGGTGACCCCACCAGGGGAACCAAGCAGCTCCCTGCTCTGCCATTGCTGGCAGCCTATAGGTGAGAACTGGTCTAGTTTGCAGCTTTCAAAGCTTCTTCCATTTACATGGGTAATTAGAGGAAATGAGACAACAACGCAGCTCCTCAGCTTTGCCCTGTGCTGATAGCAGATCTCTCCCTGCAGATGCGTGCTGTCTCTAATTGAGCTGGCAGCCTCAGCTGGGCCAGATCCAGGCCATGGCACTGTGAGCAGCACCGGGGCAGAACTGAGCCCTGGGCAGGGGCGATGCCAGTGAGGGAGCAGCATCCCCTGTGCTGCAAAGCCCCAGCCTCCAGCTTCCAAGCAAGGAGCCGTATCATAGCCAGAGCTACGACCCTTCCTGCAGCAATTAGCGGAGAGAGGAGGACGTGGCTAATGAGCGCACGAGAGCTTATCTCTCCCGGCAGGCATGGACAGTGACTGTAACAGTCTCTTGGCACACACTGAGGCTCGGTATTGATTTTGGGAAGACCAGGTGTGTGCACTCGCATAAAAATCAGAGGGAGAAACGCTTGGTGCTCCCGCTGTCTATTGAGGTCTCTGGGGTTGATCCCTCCCATTGCCCAGCACAGCAATATCACGGGGTGGAATCTGCTGCAGCTGAGGTGGGTGACATCCCCCCGGGCTCCCGGTGGGCTCAGCCGGTTGCTTTTCTCCTTCCACCCACCAGTGTGGGCTGGAACATGGAATTGAAAGCAGTTGACGTGAGCTTTTCTGCTGCTGTACCTGCAGGAGACCAGGACACAGCTCTGAGTCAGATAAAAACAACATTTAGCAAACGCACCGGGCCCAGGCAGAATAATGAGCCACTGTGATGACTGTTTCTCTCAACACCTCCCACTGCAATGTCCCCATTGCCCGGCGTGGGGTGTGCGGGATGGGAGCATCCTCAGTGCTGCCGTGCTCCCCAGCAATTCCCACTGCAGCTATTTCAGACAAGCCCTGGCTGCGTGGTTCTGCCCAGTCTTGCACCGCAGCAGGCTGTGAGAGCACAGCATAATGGTTCTTCCCTTGGGAAATCCTGCCAAGGGCATCGGAGCGCTTTGTGAACGAGGATGGATGAGGCGCCGCAATCCCCCTATGAGGCACAGCAGATTACTTCCCGTTTTGTAGACGAGGCAAAAGGCACAGAAATGTCCCCAGAAGCTCAGGAAGGTCACAGAGCAGGGAATGGCATCCAGGAGTGCTGGCTCCTGATCTCCAGGTTTAAATGCTAAATCCATCAGTTTCAATGAGCTGCCACCAAGGACTGGTTCCAGCGCGTTCCTTGGAAGATGACGGGGCAGCAAGAGAAGAAGGGGAAACGTTTGCAGCTCAGTTCCCATTTGTCTGTCAGCTCAGAGCACACACACATTCAGACATCAGAGCTCAGTGAGCTGATAACCGCTCATTTATTAATCTCTGGCAACTCCATCTACCCTCTGAGCCCTGAGCACAGAGCAGAGGTGATGCTCTCAGGACCTGGAGATCAGTTTAGATTTCCCTGATTCATCCCACGGTGCCAGAGCACCTTATGATAAATGTTCGGTGGATTTTCTATGGCATAACTGAACACAGCTCCCTCCCTACAGCCATGTGAGCTGAGCAGAAGGCACATGCACACCTGGTTGCCTGAGATTTGCACTCTGAAAAGCTCTGCAGCTGCTTTGTGCACCGCTGACATCCCCCGGTACCAGCACGCTCAGTGGGAGAAGAGCAGGACTGTGGACTCCTTGCTTTTGTCCACAGTGCAGAAGGTGGGAATCAAACTGAGATGATTTCTCATGGAGGTGTCACTGTAGGGAATGTGCTGAACCACACAGTCCCACCCCAAAGGGCCCTGCAGGAAATGAAGAGCACTGGAGGGACAACAGCCACAGCCCGGCTGCTGACCCAGGGCACTGTGCTCCATTAGTGCCACAGCATCACTGACCATGAATGCTTTAATTCTGGCCTTGCAGGTTCTGCTTCTCAATAAAAGCCAAAAGCAATTTATGAGCACGCAGGCAGCAGTGAAGCTGGCTTGGTGGGGTTGGTTGGTGACTGTGCCCTGTGTGCTGGTGGGGAGTTGTGGCTCGGGAAAGCAGTGGTCCCACCTGGGCAGGAACAGCACACACATGCGTCCCATATACTGGTTTGTGTCACAGGCAGCAGGCAAACTCCTGCATCAGCCCACTTAGAGTCACAGAATCATAGAATTGTTCAGGTTGGAAAAGATCTCTGAGATCACCAAGCCCAGCCCCAACCCACCCCCTCCATGCCCTCTGACCACATCCTTCGCTGCTTCATCCAGGAGGTTCTCAATCACCTCCAGGGATGGTGACCCCACTGCCCCTCTGAAGCCTGTTCCTGCCCTGGCTGGGAGATGCAGGACCTGCAGGGATGCACTGGGAGTGTTGGGGAAGCACTGGGGGGTTGGGAGATAACCCAACCCAGAGCTTCGGCTGTGCAAGCCCTGCTAGGAGATGTGCACCGCAAGTGGAAAGAAAACAAACCCCCGATTGATTGACAGTCATCATCCTCCATCGAGCAAGACACCTAGATCCGTGCTCACACCTAGGAAACCCCATTGGAGGGTGTGGGGCTGCCTGGCTGAGGAGAGGGCTGGGCAGCTCGTCAGGGCAATGGAGAGCAGCTGGGCCAGCAAGTACAAATGGCTGGGTGCTGTGGGTTGGGCTAGGCTAGGTTGGTGCAGTTCAGGCTGTGGGGCTGTATGGAGCAGTCAGCTAAGCCTTGCACTAATCTGGATTGGGCAGAGCTCCTCCAGGTACTGCGGAGTAGGTTTGGGTGGGTGATGTTGAATGTGACATGAAGGATGTCTGACTTTTTCTTTCTATCTAGGGGCAAATGGTGACCAGTAGCAAGCCTGGCTCTTTCTCCAGCAGGTTCCTGCACCAGGTGCTTCAGCTGGGCATGGTCAGGTCCCTGGTAGGTGCTGCTCCTGCTCTGGGGTGGTTTGGGGGTGAGGGATAGGTGGTAAGGCCTTGATGTTAGCAGTTGCTTTAGTTTCTCTGTCATATCCTTTCTGCTTTTTCAGTCTCTTTCCTCTGCTCTGTGCCCCATGTACTCTCTTCTTCTTCCTCCCTTCCCACCCTAGCTTCATTTCTGTTTGATTTGTTCTTCTCTTGCTCTCCTTCTGCTAATGGTCACTGCACTGCAGCACTGACATTTCTCTTCTCTGCACTGGAAGAAATGGGAGATCTCTGGGACAAAGTGTAACCCAACTGGTGCCTGTTGACCAGGCTGAAGTCCCAATCATAGCACTGCACTGGGAGGGAGTAGGGTTTAAGGGTTTCATTGGGGTCTCACGTTGCAAGTGTAATTCTCCTTGTGTCTGCAGCTGAAGATACTTCAGAAAGTATCAGTCTGGGTTGGATTTGTGGTCCCCATGGAGGCCGTCATCAGCAGGATCTGCCCTGTGCAGTCTCCCCATAGACCCACACGGTTTGCCAAGAAGCGCCGTGGGCGCCTGACGCGTTTCCTCCTTGCCTTCATCCCCACCAGGATCCAGGCAGTCCTGGGCCACCTGCACACAGACTGGGGCCAGAGCAACATATCCAAGGGTGAGAGCTGGGACCTACTGGAGTACTCATAGGGTTTGCAGCCTGGAAACGTTAAGTTTGGAGCTCCTTTGCTGGGTGGGAAAATGGGAAGCGCACAGGTATTTGCTCTGTGTGTGTTGTGACTCCACCTCCTGTGGATTCCTGCAGAGATCCGAGAAGCTCTGATCAACCCGTCCAGCAAAGCAAACAAGAGGAAACGGGACGACGTGGCTCTGGAGGAGCAGGAGTCCTGGGTGGTGGTGCTGGAGAAGGACCTGCCAGAGGATGACCCAGAGGACCTCTCATATGAGGTATCATTTCTCAGAAGCTGAGCGATTTAGAGATGCTTGTGAGTGGTCTCTGTGTCTCCCTGGTGGACTGGGATTGTCACTGTGCAGAGAGCTGTAAGGTGATTTCCTTTGACATACACTTTTTTGGGGGCTGCAGGCTGTCCAAGGAGCACTTGAGCATCGTCTTTTAATGTTTGGTGCCCCGTTCATCCCATACACCAGAGCTCCCCTTTGGGTGGTGTCCCTGCAAAGCAGCACTTTGGCCACTTGTGGCAGCTCCCAGCCCTGTGGGAGGGGGCAATGCATCCCTCAGGGGCCACCTTTTCTCTCCCCAGCCCTCAGAGGTGGATACAGACACTGAGGAGTACAAGTCCCAGAACAGTACAGAGACAGACCTGGAGTTTGAAGAGCATGAGGGAGCCATTATGTTGAAGGAATCATTGGATCTCCAGGTGAATGGGCAACAGATTTGGTCCTGGGGGAATTTAGCAATACTCAGCTGGAAGGACACTTCAGTCCTTCCTCTTTCTGCAGCTAAAGGAGGCTTCTGGGATGCATTTATAGAATTGCTCATTGAGGTTCTGTGCTGCCCTTCCTTGGAGCTGCAGTCTGACCTTTCCCCTTATCTGCAGTTGAATAATGCCCAACCCGATGGGGATAACCCTGAGCCCTTGGCCACGAGCTCAGAGCAGGGACAGGAGGACCCAGCTGCATCCAGCAGTGCAGAAGATGCTTCAAATGATGACAGTGGTGATAGTGACACTCAGACGCCCCAAGATGTGAGCAGCAGGGATAGCAGCGAGCAAGAGGCTGATGTGGAACATGAGAGCAGCAGTTCCTCGCAGAGTGGGGTAAGAATTCTCATCTGTGCGTGTTTCATCTGCCCTCCTTTATTGGGAAAGATGTTCCAGGCTATCAGTGCTCAGAGGGGATTCAAGTTGGGAAGATGTCCCCAGGTTCTGAGGGGGCTTTTGGGGCAGCTCTCTCCCCAGCTTCACTGCGCCAGCAAAGCAAGGGCTGTTAAGGCTGTGACCACCCTTTGGGTGAGGAGATATCATGCCTGGAAGTGAGGTTGCTGGGTGTGCATAGGCACCTTCTTCTCCTGGCTGCCAGGACTACCAAATACCACCTGAGCATCTCATGCTGATTCTCAGGTGAACTCTGAGCCAAAGCTAGTAGCACATCATGAATCCCTCATAACTTCCTGTAGAATAGAAAGTCTTTGTGGGAGAGCCTTTATCACAAGCAGCTTTGCAGTAAGACTCCTGTGCTGTTCTGTATCCATCTGTCCCTGCATGGCTGATACTATCCCAGTTCCCGTTGATCTGGTGCCCAGCTCATAGGAGGGTGAGAAATTGTGGGGTCCATCAGCTCAGTGTGAATGCTTGCAGCTGTGCTCAAGGTTAATTTTCCCTCCTAGGGTCAGCAGGAGCCCTGATCCATGGCCCTGAACTCTACTCTGGCTGTGACATGCCTGCTTCTCTCTACCTATACTGTAGTGTAAGCTGCCCATTTAATGACGTTTGTTTGTTTTTTGAACTTCATAATAAAGTTACCCTATTTTTTCACGTGATTTGGGATGCAGTTGGCTGTTAGTAGCTGGACCTGGCATGGCCACAGTGGGCCCATCCCCTCTGATCCCTGCCATGGCGGGGGGTCTCTGTCACTCCTGGAAGTGATGGCTTTTGGAATACTGTGGTGTGTGATGGGAAGAGGGAGCAGAGCAGTGCTGCTGTGCAGCAGTACCCAAGTGTGGTCACACCAACTCATCTCAGATGTCCCTAGGCTGTCCCCAGAGGTGCAGGATGGGTGTTCCACACACAACATCCCCAGAAATGCAGAGTTTGCCTTTGAGATACTCCAGTAATTTCACGTGGAGCCCTTGAAGATCTTCAATCATGCATGGGATCCTCTTCCTCCAAGTGAATCCTATGGATGGCTTTAGTTCAGTACAAGTGGTGAGTCAGGGTTTGGAGGTGCAGATGGGATCTGAGGTCCACAGACAGCCACTGCCTTGCAGTGACACAAATCTGGCCACACATCTGCTATCTGGAGCAAGTGACAGCAGCTGAAGCTGCAAGGAGCAATGCTCCAAATGTGAGTATACAAATAGATACAGCCTGGGGTGTTTGGTTCTTGCTGGGGGTTATGGCACAGCTGCCCCCAGCCCTGTTTGCACGTGTATTTGTGAAGGATGCTCCAATTGATTTAAAATTCTGGTATGCTGCAGCCCCCAGATGTGATGCTGCTCCAGTGGGGAACACCTGGGGCAGGGCAGAGTGGCTTTCCTCCCCAGCTGGATTGGTTATTTGTGCAACCAGAGTAGTTCTATATGGCAAAGCTCAGGTGGGCATGGGACTTCTCACCCTCCTCGTGGCAGTGTGTCTTTAAATGCAGGTACGCCTCTCACCTTCTGTTAGCTGCAGCCACAGCAGCAGTGCTTTCATTACTGCTGAATAACAGCAAGATTTTTCCTAAGGTTGATAATGAAGCTGATACTGCAACTCATGGATGTGATGTTAGGTTCTGCATTAAGCCAATTGCTCCTTGTTTGTGCTCCCTGCAGCCAATTTCTCAAAGCAGAGATTAATAAAGCATTGCTCGGTGGCACACAGCTAGGTAAGGGCTTTCTTTTTTTTTCTGAAATCTGTGGGATTTTCCTGCTTGCTCCTGAGCTTTGGGATGTGGAGATAAAGGGGAGGCTTTACTTGTTGTCTGGGTGCCAGGCTGCAGAGCCATTATGCCTCAAAATACAGCAGGAAGGGAGCAGTGCTGAACCCAGCTCTGAGCTCACCTGCAGCTCTGCTCACACCTGTCTGCAGTGAGGGGCATGCCCAAACCATCCCTGAGCTTTAAGCCCTGAGAAAAGCCCACAGATGAGTGTGGGGGTGGTGAATGGCTCATTGGGGTGGGAATGAGCTGCAGAGCTTTATCTGGAGTGCTTTCCCCCCCCCAGATCCAGTGCAGGTAGGTGCTGCATGCCCATCGGTGTGGGGAGGAGGGGGTGAGGGCTCAGATGACCTCTGGAGGGGCTGAGGGGGGTTGAATGGGGCCCACTGCTGCTGCAGGGTATGGTGGAGTGAACCCCTATTGGTTTGTAGGGCTGTGGATGTGCTGTCCTGAATGTCTGCTTGTATGTAGGCTTGCTTTGCTGCCAGGTTTGTACATTGCAGAGATGCACACGTTGGTGGGTGAAAGAACACAGGAACTGTAGCATCCTGCTCTCTAGGGGAGATGGGAGCTGAAGCTGCTTGAGGATTCAGCCCCTCCTCATGCTACAGAGGGGTGGAGATGGGGGACCAAGAGCTGCTGCAAGGCAGAGCTCTCTGCTAAAGCTCTTTCCTAAGTGCCTTTTAAACACCTTTTCTGTTCCTCTCTGTTGTCTCTGTTCTTGGTTGGTGGCCTTGGAGCATCCCATGCAGGCTGACCTTACTCTCACTTAAAGGAGAAGATCACTGGGGTGCAAGAGCCCTATTGGAGCAACTAAAGAGCCTTTTAGCCTTGAGCTGAGCTCCCAAAGATAAGTGCAGCAAGAGCTTGCACGCAGTTATGCCATTTGCTGCCATTAAAACTGAGCTCCCTTCATGGGCAGGAAATATCCCTCCTTACCAAGGAGGACCAGAACTTCCAGGCTTAATAGTTTTGGTACTGAACATTGGACCCTTCCAGAGATGTGGAGCCAATGCTTGTTTCCATCTTGATTGTGGATCTTTGTAGAGGAGTGATGCTGTCAGACACAGCTGGGTGGCACAGAGGGACCAATGCTCTGTTGACATGGTGGAGATGAGGTTTGGAGGGCTCAGTGCATGTCACACTGTCAGCAAAACAGCGCCAAAATCATTAGCCTCTGTGGTCAGACTGCTGCTGCTGGCAATGCCCAGGTGAGGAATGAGCCGTGCCTCCCACATGCACTCCTTCCAAACAAAAGGGCTGGAAAACGAAGATGGAAGGAGAGCACACTGCAAACATTGCTATGCACATACATTAGGAGAGTGACTCACGCAAGGAGGAGTAATTTTCAGGTCCAATTAGCTTCATCTGTGCACTCTCACAAACTTGCCGTATTTCTTCATCTTTTGTTTAAGATGCTGCAAATATTAGCTTGGAAATGGGGGAGGTGATGAGGAATGCTGAGAGCTGTTGTGTTCTCCAACCCCATCCCTGGACCTCCGTGGCTCCTCTACCCTTCCGAGCAGCTCCCAGGTTCACCACATAAGGTCATTTTTTTAGGAGCAGCCTGGAGCAAAGGGAACCAGGTGTGCAGGGGATGGCAGGGCTGGAAGCAGCCTGTGTGCATTTCCCTTGCATGCACGCAGCCCCCAGGCAGGTGTCTTCCCACCAGCCAAGCATTGCTCATGCAAGAGTGCTCCCAATCTGATAAATTCACATTAAAGAGACAAGACACAGTGGGGCTTTTAATTATAGGAACAATTGCCAAGGATTAATGAAGGCGGTGGTGTGATGAATTGCTGTTACTCCCAAAGTTTAATGCAGCTTTAGTGGGTCTTGTCAGATGTGGAGTAAGGAGACAGTGCTTTTTTTTGAGGGTGGGGAGGGGGTTGGATGCTGTGCAACTCTGCTCTTGTTCTATATTTCTGATGTGCGTGGAGATGCATTTGTGGGCTTGACTGGAAGGAGTTGTGAGGTTTGTTATGGAATGAGGCAGGGCAGAAGGAGCAGAGTCTGTCCCCAAGCTCATAGTAGCCAGCAGAGGCTGCTGCTCCCTGTAGAGCTCAACACCTTGTAGCACCCCGTGAGCTGTTCCAGCATCTGCACTCATGGCTGTATCCCAATTCCCTGCACGCTATGGGGCAGCTGGTGGGGAAGATTTAATAGCCTGACCTGCTCAAGCTGGGCTAATAATTCATTGCACAAGGCAGGTTGCTGCCATCCTCACTTCCTCTTGCGTTTTGGGAAGGGGATGGGATGTAAGGATGTGCAAGTGGACCTGTGGTCCTTTGGGTGCTGTTCCCCTGCTCCTGCTGACACTCTGAGTTGCACAGAGCTGCGACTGCACCTGCACCCAGCTGCAGGCATTCAGCTCATTCATTCACTGCCATCCTCCAAACGTGGCACCTTCAGCTGGGAGTCGTGGGGTGCTGGGTGCCCACATCCCCGTGCCAAGCAGAACCTTTGTTTCCAAACAGTTTTTCCTTCCATCGAGGGTGTGGGTGGATTTGTTGCCTGCGAGACGCTAATAACGCTGGCGCAGTGCCTGGTGCAGTCTCACCTCTGGTGCTGATGCTCCTGAAACATCTCAGCAGGTTGTGGGATGGCAGCCTGGCTCCTGCAGCCCATAGTACTCATGGTGACCCATCTCCTCTGTGGCTAATAGCCATGTGTGCTCACCTGGTAGCCTGTTCCTTAACCCTGCAGCCTCTCTGTCCTGCAGAAGCCAAGCTCTTAGCCTTGGAAACTGCACTTAGCTGGTAAGGAGTGATGTGTTGAAGTTTCTCAAGACTTTCTGCTTGTTAAAGGAGTCATCGGCCATCTTCCATCCCAAATTAGACCCTGGCGGCCCACCTGGCTTATGAATCAGATTGCACACCAGCATAATTTGCCTTGTCTTTCAACGTAATGGCTTCATCCCACTCAGAGGATGCGGAGCTGAAAAAGCAGAGCCCCATGTGCTGGTGGTGTATTCTGGATATGGCACGTGTGGGCAATAGGAAAAAAATGTCTATAGGAAAAAAATGTCTATGGCCTGGCACCTCGATGAGGCCACGAGTCATTGAAAGCACTTAAAGGGTATTTAGGCAAATCTGGCAGTAGCTGAAGATGTGTTCCTGAGCGAGCTGCATCGAGGCACAACTTCTTTCCCAAGATGATGTCTTGTGGAGTGATAGATGGGTCAGCAATGCTGCAGGATTGAGAGAGAGTCATTAGAAATAGATGAGGAAGACGTGTCTTGGCTGGTGGCCCTGGCAGCCACCCGGGTCCTGGGAGCTGAGCTGTGTCCTGATAACACCGTGCACCTATGGAGCCCAGCAGATGCTGCACAGGTACAGCTTTGGGATTTTTGGTGTGATGTGACCCTACTGAGTTTTTCTGGCTGGGGACAAAGTGCTGTCCCCCATCTGTGATGGCCTCATTGCTGGTTGTGCACCAGCAGCTCCCAGGGCTGCACTTGGCACAGCCACAGCTGGAGCTAATGTGGAGAGTCTGGCTTGTCCCTCAGGAGACAGGGGGCACTGGTGACAGTTTCCATCTCATGGGTGTGAATGGCATCTTTAGCATCCAGGCACTGTAGCACCTGGAATCCTAATTGCCTGCAAAGCAGTTCTAATGGAAAATGAGTGTGGAGCTGCAGGAGGGATCCGATGCTGCACTGTAAATGCAGGCAGGACTCGTGGGAGGGGGAAAGCAGGGGTGGGAGCAGCTTCTGCATGCTGCAGCTGTGGGAAGGGGAATGTGGGCTGCGTGGGAATGGGAATGTGAGCTGCGTGGCGTGGGGACTGAGGGGAGATAACTGCAGGGCAACCTCTGGTATGTGTGGTCATGGCCCTGATGTGGGCTTTGTTGGGAATGGAGAAGGGACTCGGGTCCCATCCAGCAGCTGGGGTGAACCAGGCAACATTTTGTAGAAAGCTGTTGCACTGGTGCTGCTCATCACCTCTGTATGGAGAGGAGCAGATGTGCACAGTGATACCAAAATGCTCCAGAACCTCTGCCCTATGCCATGGGCACTGCAGAGCTCAGCAGCAGGGAGGGCATCAGATGGGGAAGAGGTAGAAAAGCTCAGTGTGGGAAGCACCCTGAACAAAGGCAGCACCCACATGCTGTACGTGTGGCACTGCCAGGATGGAGGGCAGAGATCTGGGGCCATCTCACACCTCTGGGTGCTGCCACTCCCATCACCTGTTCCCAGAAGGTGGCTTGTGTGTGTAGTGCTGCAGTGATGGAGCTGATGCTTAGGGAAGGGATGTTCACTGGAGCAGAACAGCTGTAGCAATAACCAACTGCATGTCCAGCACTCGGGGTGCATGGATGTGATAAAAGTGCACAATTTGGGCTTGATGGGTTCAGGGAAGCAGCCACAGCCTGTGCTCAGAGCTGGAGTTGAGAAAGTGACATTCCCCACCCCAGGGAGAACTTGGCCGTGGACCTATAAAAGGGAAATGGGGGAAACCCTCCTGTAGTCATCCTGGACTGGAAGGGACACCTGAGGGATTGGTGCACCTGAGGGATTGGTGCCGCCCTTTCCTTGTGGCAGTCAGAAGGGGGAAAGGTCCTTTTCCGTTTGCTGGGCTGTGTTTCTGCTCGGGACAGCTCAGAACAGCAGGTTCTTGGCTAAAGAGACTTTCTTTTAGTTACCAGCTGCTTATTAAAAGTAACCAGGATTAGTCATGGGCCCCGGCTGCGTCTGCAGAGCCGGTTACATCCGCCCGGCGCTTTGTAGGGGAACACGAGGTGAGATGTCCTTCCCCAGGGGGTCACACTCTGAAGTGGATCAAAACCACAGCCAAGGAAACAACGGGGTCAGGGCAGAGCGGCACGAAATGCTGCCGGCCCCGTGCAGCAGAGGGCACGGGGTGGTTTGCAATGGGACGGTGGCGTCGTCCCCGTCCCTGCAGGTCCCTGCTGTCCTTCCAGCCTAAGGACAGCGGCAGCCCGGTGTCCCCAGGGCACCCAGGGCCTTGCTGCCTGCGGCCATGCGGTGTCACTCTCCGCTCATGGTTGCGTCTCTGCAAAGCAGCGATCCTTGGGGTGGGGAATGGCCCCTCTCCATCACCCCAGTAGCAAACGGGTGCCAAGGGCAGGGCTCACCCAGATACCTGTAGGGTGGTTCATAGGGATGCTGGCAGCAGTGTGGCCGAGTGCTTCTGCGTCCAGCTGCCCTGTCCCGGTGCAGGGGTCATGCACTGGGGGTGAGCATCACTCCCACTGTCCCTCTCCCAGTGCCAAAAGGGCTCTCAATGAACCCTCAGTCTCACTTCCCTCGTTTCCACGGGGTCCCATGCCATGAGTTCTCATCACTGGACTCACCCTGGGGATCCAAGCCTCCTTCTATGCATTACTCACTACTGAGAGGCTGAAGTCATCACAGTGCTCCCACAGCTGCTGCATCCCTACTGGGCAGAGTGAGCTCCTCTGGCTGTCCCAGAGCTGGCAGTGCTGTGTGCTGGCCTGGCAGGGCACCAGTGCTGGGAGAGGGCAGGAAAGCTGCTCTGCTCCTCAATGGGAGGGCTTACCTCCATTCTTACTGCAGTTTGTTTTTTCCTTTAGTACTTTTCAGCCAAAGAACTCCGGGATTTTGAGCGTGTGCCAGATTTTTTTTTTTTCAAATTCTTTTTTTTTTTTTTTTGTAATCGTTTTGCTGAATCGGTGTGAAAATGACCCAGAAAACAGTAAATCTTGTCAAGATGCTCTGTGTTGGCTCAGAACAGCACCTCTAAAGAGAGCCCCTCCGTGAGCCTGCTGGGTTCCCCGGGTGCAGTGACACTTGGGGACACGTGTGCCCATCCCAATGCCCCAGACCCCCCCCATCCACCTCCTGTGGATGCAGCAATTCCCCCCATCCCTTGATGAATAACCAGGCAGGCAGGGGGGGAATGCACTTTAACTGACCCTGTGATTTTGAAGCAATGCCTTAATGACTGGACTCTAAATAGCCAGAATCACCTTTCCAGCCTGGGGAACAAAAACAAAACGTGGATTGCTCTGGACGTCCCCACAGGCTCCTTAAAAATGCAGCTCCAGCTGAACCAGCTGCGTCTCACACTCTGATTTTTCATCTTTTATTGGGCACATCAATTGCTATTGTTTAAAGCAGCGCTCAGATTCCTTCACGCCTGTATAAATCCACCAGGTTTAGCTGCAGATCCAGGGATGAAACTCAAAGGGGAAAGCCTGAGAGCCTGTGTCTGTGCTGAAATGATAAACCCACGGCCCGGAGCAAATGGGGAGTGGGATGCAGCCAGAAATCTCCGCCAGCAGAAGCGCTGGGCTGCAGCACAGCACGGCGAGTGGAAGCAGCACCGATAAAACAGCCGAAGTGGGAGAGCTGTCAGCGTTTCTCCTGGCAGTGCTTTGCACAAATAGGAGCACAGCACCCGGCAAGGTGGCCCGGGGCACGGGGCTGTGCGCCTCTCCTCAGCCCTGCCGGCTGTCCCTCAGTTTCCCCATCGGTAAAATGGAGGATGTGTGCCAAACGCTGCTCGAAAACTACTGTCAGATAGTGGGAATGTAGGTGAGGAGCTCGGGTGATGCTGGCTGTAATGCAACAGATCGAGGGCTTGAGGCTGTGCACTTCAGCCCTGTAAGCGTGAGGAGCAGCCCGGCCCGAGCACGGCTGAATAAGGCACAGCCAGAGTTCTGTGCTGGAAGGAAATGAGCCCCGAGGAATTGGGAATTGGCCTCTGTCATCCTCAAAGCCTAATGAACCAAGTCATCCCCGTTTGTGGGAGGCTTTAGCGGGATTGGAGACGAGCAGGGAGCTGGGGGGAGGGATGGTGAGCGCTGTCCCCACACGGGATGCAGGCGCTGGTGGGGAGCTGAGCCACGCTGCTGTCCTTTGGCAGAGCCCAATGCGAGGACATGAAGGTGGGGACCCCGGCTGGGCTGGGGGCTGCGCACCCCATTTGTCCCAGTTTTCCTATTGGATAGGAGAACAGCCACGTTGGTCCTCATTCACCCGTATGGACGAAGCGTCTGGCAAGGAAAACGAGGTGGGTGCACCCGGATGGGGTGATACGAGGCACAGAGCTTAGGGGGGAGCGGGGGGGGGGGGGGTCCTGAGAGGAGGGGGTCCGAAGAGATGGGGGCGCGATCCTTCTTGCAGTGCCCAAGAGCGAGGAATTAGCGTTGCGTTCCCGCACCCCCTCCCGGGGCCGCTCACCCTCCCATCCCCTCCCCGCGTTATACCGGGGGGCGCGGGGGGCGGCGGCTCCACAGCCGCTCCGGCTCCTCACGGACGGACAGAGCGCGGAGGGAAGGACAGAGCGCCGCCCCACGGACTGGGGGGGGAGGGGGGACCGGGGCCGGGCCGGGGTCCGACCGAGAGCCGCCGCCGCCACCGCCGCCGGAACCACCGCGCCGCCCCCGGGGCTGCGGCTCTGCCCGCAACAACGCCGCCGCCGCTCCCGCACCGCACCGTGGGCCGCCCGAGAGCCGGAACGGAGCGGTGAGTGCGGGGAGCGGGTGGGTCGGGGGCTGCACGTGGGGAGCGGGGGTGGCTGCTTATCCCCCCCCCCTCCCCATCCCCCGGGGCAGCTCGGCCGCTGTGATGCCCGGCGCCGGGGATGGGCACGGGGGTCTCGGTGCCCTCCGATGCGAGCAGAGCTGCAGGTGCAGCCTCCAGCCCGAACGTGCCTCGCTCCGGCCTGCCCCCCCCACCCCTCCGCCCCTCTGCTGGGCCCCCGACCCGCAGTCCTCCCTGCAGCCCTCCTGGCACAACGAAGGGTCTCCCCGTGCCCCCGTCGCCCCCCAGCGCTGCAGGTTCCAACCCCAAGGCCCTGCCTGCCCCCCTCTCTCCGCATCCTCGATTTTAGGGCTAGGCGGATTCTCCTGTCAAAAATCCCAGGGCTGACTGATTTAAATGCAAATGTTACCGGGGTTGTGTTTCTCGGGGAAATGGAGCAGGCAGCAGTCACAGCACACAGCTCCTATCGCGTTCCAGAATAGCAGCTTCCTGCTTCAGACCCTGAGCACTCTTGTGCCAGTTTCCTAATCCACTCGCAAAGTGGATTGAGCTAAAACCCGACAAAAGATGCTCTAATTCCCTCCGCGTTCACTCAAGGGAGCGATTGCAGAAGAGCAGCTGCTCTGTAAATTCGTGCCCAGCCTTAACCGGAGATGGGTGGTTTGCTGTTGGTTTTTTGTTTTGGTTTGTTTTTTTTTTCTTTTCGGAAGGAGAAAAGAGCAGACAGGAGGAGAGAGGATGACAGGAGCAGGCAAAGCACCCACAAAATACCCAGAGCAGATCAGCAGGGCAGCTTCATGGCACCCCAAATGTGAGCCGTGGGGCAAGCTGGGGACATGAGATGGCCATCAAGGAGCAGCCTAGGCCCTCCTGTGCTCTGCTCAGCTCTGTGGCTTTGCTCCATGGTTGGAGATGCGATGCCCACGGGGTTGAGGAGCAAACCCCATTGGGTGCTGTGTCCCTCTGCTCTGAGGGCTGCACTGTGAGGGCCGTATCCAGAGAGGGAAAGTTCTTGCAAGCGTCTCTTGCAACCAAACCACGAGGAATTTCTAAAAGCCAGCAGTAAAAGCAGAGCTGGCCATCAGCTCACAGCTCCTCGGTGTAATGTGTGCCTCCAAAGCCATGGCAGAGCCTGTTGCTGGCTTTGCATGCAGAAATGCAGGTGATGAACCCCACGCTGACCCATTCACGCAGTGCTGCACCGCTTGGCTGTGCCCACACAACCATTGCACCCAGCATGGAGCAATGCCTTCCAGCTCCACAGCACCGTGGGGCTCAGGGCTGCGCATCCCAAAGCTCTGCTCCAGCATCCCTTGGGATGGAACCAGCATCCCCACATGCAGGAATGTGGTACAGTGTGCTTGGAACGGGAGAAAAACCCAAGATCCCACGGTGTGACAGCCGCTGATTGAATGAATTTAATTTGAGCTAATTTATTTTTCATCGCTGTTTCTTGCTAAAGTGGGGGAGGAGCGAGCGGAGGCGCAGCCTTTTGCTGCTGGGGGGTGGCAGAGGTGGCTGCTGCTCCTGTGGGGCTCCTTGTGGCTTTTGGAGGTCGCAGAAATAATCCTGGATGCACTCAGCACTGAGCTCGAGGGCGATGCTCTCCAGCACAGCACTGCCATACAGCGAGGAAGCAGCCTGAGCACAGGGAGCTGCCGTGTTCCCAGCGACTCAGGCAAACAGGAGGCAAAGCAGCTTGGAGTGAGAGCTTTCTGTGTTGGCTTTTTTGTTTCTTTTTTTGCTTAAACATCAGTACTTTTAGCTTTTTTTTTTTTTTTCCTGGGAGAGGAGCTGGAGGAGGAGAAGAAAGCACTGAGTTCTGTTTCATGCCAGGGATGGTACTGGGGTCCCACTGTTGTCAGCTAATCCCATACTGTTTTATCCCATCCCATCCCCTCCTGTCCCATCCCCTCCCGTCCCCTCCCATCCCCTTCCGTCCCATCCCATCCCATCCCATCCCATCCCATCCCATCCCATCCCATCCCATCCCATCCCATCCCCATCTCATTCCATCCCACAGGACACATCTCTGCCCTGAGCATCTAGCAGAGCTATGGGCTTCCTTCTGCATTCAGTGTTTGGAACACAGCCACGTCTGCTCCTATTAGCTGTGTTGCTCTGTGCCTCATACAGTCACACATCCTTTGCTCCGGGGTCCCAACCTCAGTGCTGCGCTCTTCCCTCCCAGCAGCATTACAGGCCTGAATTAAGCATTTAATCTGAAGCCCCATGGTATGAAAGGACAGAAGTGCCTGGGTGTTGCTCAGTCTCATCTGGAGCTTTACTGGAGTGATGCTATTGGAGGCGATGGAGCCTTTCTGACTTCTGGTTTTGCTGCGTTGTGTTGCATCAGTGCAGGGCACAGGGCTGCAGGTTAGCACAGAGGGATCTGGGCTCGTCCAGCTGCTTTCCTATTCCGGAGCCATTGATGTAGCCCTGGAAATAACACTGGGAACACAGAGCACATGGCTGGAAGTGTTTCATGTGGGCAGTGGTAATTCCTGTGCCATCGGCCGTGCTGTGGGCAGCCCAGGCAGCACCAGCAGCATCTTCCCATCTCCAAATCACACACTGCTATGTGCAGGGCCAGGCAGAGCCATCCCTGAGCTCACTCCCTGCTGCGTTCACCCCCTCAGGTGATGTAGAAGATAGATATAGATATAGATATATCCATGCCCCGTGCCTCAGTTTCCCCACCCATAAGGAGGGAACTCTGTGCTTTCCCAGCCCTCATTTTGCTGCGGTTCCACGTCAGCTCCGAAGTGATGACCCCAAGCTGGGGGACACATGGTGCTCACACACACTGTGTGTGTGTGGTGATCCCAGTGCAGAGGCATTGCCTGAGCCTGAGGGGTGGCTTTGAGAGCAGTGGAAGAGCACCAAAACGAACAGGCGAGGGCAGAAATGTTCAGAGAGCGGAGATTTGCGGAGAGATGGAGTGAAGCAGTGAAACCCATGAGAGCTTTTGCAGCAAGATGATGGGAGTTGCCACCTGGCCAGCTGAGGTAGGGATGTTGGAGGGGTGATTTTTATGGGGGGATGTTGTCCAAGTGTTTGTGTGCCATTTACCTCCAGTGAAGGCTGATCCTGGGGCTGCCGGGAGCAGCAGCGTTTTGCAGAGCCGTCAGAGGGATGGAGTGCATGGGGGGGTTTGGATGTGGGATGCAGCGAGTGGGGGGATTTGGGATCAGGGATGTGGGGCTGGGAGTGCAGTCCAGGGACACAATGAGGAGACTCAGGAGCCCCTCTTGGCTGTCAGCAGTGGGATTTGGGTGATCGTATGGCGTGTGCTGGTTCCTCCTGCTTTGGGTCCCTTTGCTTTGTGCCGTGTTGCTTTGGGTGCAGGAGCTCTCCCCATAGTGGTGGGTTTCCATCCCTGCTCCTTCCCACACCGTGCTGCCTTTCCCTGGAGTTTTTCATGCCGCTGTGAGTTTGGCTGTGCTGTGCCCATCAGCCCCATCCCACCACGCTCTGCCCTCAGCATCCCCAAATGCACGCGCACTGGGTCCCAAACAGCTCTCCCATGGGCTTGGGGTGCAGAAGGGGCGCTTTCCATTCTATAGTTTTGCTTTGTTTGTTTTAAGTCACATCTCTGCTCTTTTTCTTAAGCCTGAGCAGCTCAGACGTGTAGTGCTGGAGCTCCTCTTTCAGCTCCCGACACATCAGCCAAAATAGCAGCGGCCGCATACAGCCGGGGAGAGGGACAAGTGTTGCTGAGAATTAAAATGACAGATCCCAGTGTCACAGTCTCGGAGGGTTTCGTGCTTTATTAAGCAACAGTGAGTTCATGGGAAAGGACTTTCACCCGGAGCACTGGTTGTGTCGATATGAAAAGCAAACTGGGGGCTATCTTTAGGTTCAGCCGTGTGACATGGGGTGGTGAGACGGGCATCCTCATAGCCCTGCAGCATCCTCCAACCCCTCTGCGTCCTCATTCTAGGGGCTGAGCAAATGCTGTCGCTTGCAGCCAGCCGTGTTCAGCATGGAAACATCTCCAAAAGGAGGAAATCCCACTGTTTCCCTGGCAGGATGCTGGGAACCTTGGGCTGTAGCAGTGGGGCTGTGGGCAATGTGACCCCACTGTGTGGCTGCAGTGCTCTGTCTCCGCTCCCACACGTGGTTCCCTCCCAGGTTTGATTTTCCCTCATATGTTGTTTTAATAGATTGCTGCCCTAGGGTCTCCCTCTGCCTGCCACCCCCTCCTATTAAAAATTCATCCTTCTGCCAGATACCGTTGCTAGAGGGAGAGGGGGAGAAATAAAGGAGGAGGGTGAATATTTAATAGGAAGAACATTTGGAATGACTCTGTGCTTCTCCCCAGCTTTCCAACTACCTCTGAACCCCTTTGCTCCAGTACAGAGCATTGCCCTAATGACTGCAGCTCATCGCTTCCCACTTCCCAAACCCAAATCCTGGAGCATGACCCTGGTAATTGAACGCTAATTAAGGAGGGAAAACAAGCAGCACCCTGCATTTGCAATCCACAGAAGTAACATAAATGAGATCTAAACGGTGACCTTTTTACCGAAGCAGGAGTGTTAACCAAGCATGACAAATGGAAGGAAAAAAGAAAAAAAGAAAAAAAAAAAGGACAAAACACTGCTGCATTTGGTAATCCCAGCTCCTCTGTGCACAGCTGTGATGGGGACATTGCTGTGTGGGGCTCTGCCTTCAGCAGGAGGTGCTGAGGGTTGCAGAATGTCCCCATGCAGCGCTGGGGCTTTGCTGCATGCTGCTTCCTCCCACCCCTCACACCAACATCCCACAGCAGCTGGAAGCTCTGTCCCCACATTGTTTGCTGCTGCAGTCGCAAATGCGAAAGGAGCTTGCCTTCAAGTTCTCACTGCGTTGTAGGGTTGGATTCGATGGTCCTTATGGGTCCCTTCCAACTCGGATTATTCTGGCACCTCATCTTCCTGTCATCACTGACTGTGCCCCCCAGGAGCGATGCTGTGCCCCTGCTGCTGCTTTGGGTGAGCAGAGCAGAGCTTTCCTCCCCTCCCAGGGATGGTTTTCTAAATGATCCCCTTTCCTTTGTGCAGAACGCTCCTCTTTTTGCAGGCACATCACTAAGACAAATGAGCTGATGCCTTCAAACGAACCCACATCTCCCATCGCCCCCGCATTGGGTCGGTGCTGTCGTGCATTTCTCCAGAAGGGAAAGGTCAGCCCACAGCCCGGCCAGCTGGGAGCCCTGACATTAATTACACTAATGAGGGAAAGAAAGGCTCCGTCTCACTGTTCTGTGCTCCTGGCTGCAGCTGGGGGCTGGATTTTGGGGTTCCTGCAGCGCTCTGAGTGCTGTGTGCTGGTTTTGCTGCAGGTTTGCGGGCTCTGCATGGGGGCAGCGAGCCCCGGGGTGACAGGAATGAGGGGCAGTGGGTGCATGGGAAGGGACCCATTCCATGGGGATTAAAATGCAGACACACACACAAACCTGAAGTAACCTGAACTGGAGGTTGCTAAGTGATGTAAGAGTAACCAAAAATAAATGCCAAGAGCATCGGTTGAGACCCTCATCACTCAGATGTGTGGGAGCAGCAGGCTCTGTAGTGAAGGCAGGGGGTTGAGGCCGTTGCTTTCCTCTGAAGTGAGTGTTGGGACTGCATCCACAGCATGGTATAGTGCATGGGTGCATGGGTGCAGGCAGGACCGTGCCATGCTATGCACTTTGCAAGGAGAGCAGAGGCTGGGGAGGGTTTGCTTGCCTCTGGGTTCGCTGCAATTTGGTTCTAGCAGGATTGGAATAAGTAGAGGGAGCATGCCCAACCTGCTGCAGTTTGCACTGGGATTTGCAGTGAGTCGAGCTGCCTTGTCGCTGTGCTTGACCTCAGCACGGCAGTGCATCACACCTTGCAGCCTCCCTCACAATTATTGCATTCCTTGGGCATTGCAGGAGCCCCACCTGCTCTGCAGCCGCCAGCAGCGTGGTACAGAAGCAGATTTCTGCATGTGCTGCCCCGTGCATTAGCAAGCTGTGGGTTGGATACCATTGCACCCAAGATCTGCACCCCATGTGCACCCCCAATTGCTTCAGCAGTACAGCTCTGCTTGGTGGGGGGGAGAGGGGTGTCCTTGCTGGTATTGCTGCTATTACTAATGGGAGATTCTGTAGTGCTGCTCCTTTCCTCCTCACCATTCTGCAGGTGTGCAAAGCCCAAGTGTTATCTTGTGCATGTGCACGGTGCTGCTGGCTGCAAAAGGGAAGCACTGGGGAGGAGGAGGGGAGCTGCTGAGCATGTCACTGCCATCAGTGGGGCGGCAGTGGGCTCTCCTGGAGTGATGTTTGGTTTTCTGGTTTTTGGGGACCCCACCAGTGGGGTTCTACCCACCAATAAACTGTTAGGGTTAGGGTTAAGGATAGGCCTTAGGGCTATCAGTTACAGTTAGGGTCAGGGTTTTTGCATTAGGGGGTTATGCTTAGGCTTGGGGCTTTGTTGTTAGGGTTGGGGTTAGTTTTAGGGTTAGGGCTTTGGGGTTAGGGTGGCTCACAGGAGGCTGCAGGGCACAGTTACTGTCCTGGCCTCATCTCTGGTGATCCATTAGCCGAAAAGAGCTCTATTTCCCCTCAAAGGGAGTTCTTAAATCCCCTCTTGATTAGTTTCTGGCAAATTAAACTTGATCTTTCTCTGAGGTTGGTGCCCTTTGCCAGGGTTGGGAATGCTTCGCCCCGAGAGGCAGAGACCCAGGCAAGGGTCACAAGTTTGGACGCCCACCTGTTTGTCAGATCTTCCTATGTGATTACATGCATATGTATAACGAGGGGAGGTGCAACAGCCAGCTCACACACTGGGGTGGAGCAAAGCTAAGTCTGCTTCCCCTCTCCGCGATGTGACTGTGCTTTGGGTATCTGTTTGGGGTGCTGGGTGCTGCAGGAGGGGATTCACGCTCTTCTCCCTGTGCTGTTTTACCCAGAGGAGAGGGCTCTGGCCGTACTGCACACTTCGCCATGTAAACCTGCCCAGCCTCGCAGATGCCAGCTGTCAGCGCAGCCCTGGACCTGCAGAACGGTGAGCATAGGGGGTCCATCTGCGGGGGTTCGGCCCCGGGTGCTCCTCGTGGCATTGGTTCTCAGAGCTCAGTGCTGCTGTGTCCAGGTTTGTTCCATGGAACAGCTGAGAAATCTCTGCCCGTTGTCCCAAACGGAGAGCTCGGGGTTTTGGGAGCCTCTTTGGGGCTGCAGATGGGAACGGTGATGCTCGCTTGCTTCCACAGCCACAGCTGATGCCCTGAAGCTGCCAATCTGAGGCCCAATGCCAGCATCTCGTGCTCCAAATGTCCCCATTCTCTGCAGCTCCCGGCACGGAGAAGTCATTGGGGCAGCACAGCGGGAGCCCCTGTGCTGCTCTGCTCCCAGGCGCGGGCTGCATCCTCCAGAAATGCAAATCTGTACTGCTTCCTACCCAGGTTCACTGCATCCATCCATCCACCCTCCCGGCTGCCTGGCCCTGTGTGGGTTTGAGATCTGCTCTCCATAGGGCTGAGACATTGTCTCTTGCCCCCTATCTGCCTCCTCTTATTAAAACAAAGCTGGTTGGGTCTAGGTTGCAATGTACACCCTGCCTGGGTATGGATTGCAGTGTCGAGTGTTATTTCCCCCCTTAATGGCATTTTACTTTCTTCGCTCGCTGCTCCCATGATCATCACTGGGACGGCGATAGCGTTTCAAGCACAGCAGCTGTAGACATGTCTTAAAAAAGGCATCCAGCCCCGGACTGATGCTGAGCAGAGCTGAAAGGCAGACGGACTGCAGTGCCCTACAGGGATCTCTGCCCTGAGCGGGTTTTTCTGGGAGGTCGGGGGCTGTGGATCAGCAGCTGCTGCCCCTCTGAGCCTGCTGACTTGTTTTCCCATGGAAAGCAGAGCGGTCCTGACGGGCTCAGGCTGTTTTCCACCCATGGCTGCCTCTCCACCCTGTCTTCGGAGCAGACATCTGTCTGTCCGACTGCCCTGTCATTCTGCTCCTCCTGCCCACAAATCCATCTGTCTGCTCAAATCAGAGCTTTGGCAATGATGCGGTGCCCATGCAGGGTGGCTGGCCCCATATAGCCCTGCTCAGGGCCTGCAGCACCCCAAGGACCCTATGCCAGGATCCATCCCTCGGGTGCTGATCTGGGGGGGCTCCTGTGCCCCTGGAGCATCCTTGTTGGCTGCATTTTGCACAGCATCTCGCACTGCATGGGGTGCCACCAGGTGAGGAATTTGGAGGTTTCACCAACCCAGTGATCCCAGCTGGGAGCCTAAGCTTAATGCACAACCCCATCCAGCTGGGTGGAAGTGCTGGACCAAATTGGAGCAGCAGCAGTAGAATCCTCAGCACCCAGAGCCTGCACCCAGTCAGGGTGAGAGTGGGGGCTCTTCATGCCCCCGAGCAGCATCATTAATCAGCTCTCTGAAAGGTGGATAATTACAGCGTATGCTGTTCTGAAATGGTTATTAATCATCCTGCTCCCGCACTTCATTTATCACAAAGCTGCCTGGCTTGGAGTGAAGGCACAGTATCCCCTCCCCAGGTGGCTGTGATGAGATGGCACGGTGATCTGGGTGCTTGGGTGCTGCGTTGGGTGATGTGTCTGCAGGAGGTGGGTAGCAGCGGGAGGTGGTTCCTGTCACCATCCCCAGCACAGCCTGGGGATCCCATGGAGATCCATCGAGTCCCCCTCCATGCGAATCCATCTGAGTGTGCTGTGCTGGCTGCAATGAGCAGGTGCTGAAGTTCTGGGGAAATAACCACACAAAGCTGCAGGAATGCAGGCTTCTGCAAATTAAAACTTCTCCTTGCACAGCAGAAACTCACTAGGCGAACCCCAGTGATAACCCAGGGGTGCTGCCTGAGCCCCCACTGCCACCCCCCACCCGAAGCCTTGGAGAGCAATGAAGACACTCATAGAATACCAACCACCTGCACCTGCTGCAGTGACCTTTTGGAAATGTTGTACTTTGTGGTCGTATCGAAATGTCTTCTCTCCGGAGAGCATCTTGCAGAGATAGAGATTCAGACGTGATGTCTATCAAGAAGAAGAGCAGATTGCGGCCAATCTGTGGCTGCCTGCGCGGTGTTGCCTGGGCCACGTGCTCAACAATCATAAGGTTGTCTCTAAAAATAAGCGGTGCCTTCTTTGGGGCTGTCTCCTTGGTGTTGGGAATCCTTCATTCTGGGGCCTCGCAGCCGTTGCGAGGGATGGGGGTTTCCATGTGGTGGTGAGCAGAGCCTGGAAACGAAGTGACCCAGAAAATCTGTTGGGATGCACAGAGATGGGAGCACTGGATTCCCAGCAGACCTTGATGGGATTAGGAATAACTCCGTTTGGTAATTCTCCATTGGCTCTGCTGATTGATTTTCTTCCTTTCTGCACTCAGCTCGCCCCGTTTCAGCTGGCTTGTTCTCATGCTCGCGTTGCTAATTGCCTGACGGCCAGAGCCTCATCGGGGCAGTGTGGGGAGGCTGCTGGCCTCACGTCACCCCCAGGTCTCTGTGTCTCTGCTCTCATCTCCTGCGCTCCTGGCATCAGCTGCTCTGATTCTGCACCCTAGATCAGATGGAGGAGACTGGTGGACCAGGAGCCTGTGACCAGCAGGTGTCTTGCTGAAACCCAGAGAGGCTGAGGATGCCCCGTCCCTGGAGGTGTTCAAGGCCACGTTGGAAGGGGTCCTGGGCAGCCTGAGCTGGTATTAGATATGGAGGTTGGCAGCCCTGCATGCCGCAGTGGGGGTTGGAGTTTGATCGTTGAGGTCCCTTCCAGTCCAAGTCATTCTATGATTCTGTGAAGCCATCGGGGCTGGCCATGCTTAGTATCTTGGTCATCTGGAGTAGGGGACTGAGCGCACCCTCAGATGACACCAACTAGGGAAGGAGTGTCAATCTGCCTGAGGGAAGGATCAATCCCTATGGAGGATGGCTGGGCTGAGGCCGATGGATGAGCTTCGACAAGACCAAGTGCTGAATCCCAAATTTTGGTCCCAACAGCCCCATGGAGTGCTGCAGATGTGGGGCTGAGCGGCTGGGAGCTGCACGGGGGGAGATGTGAGTTGGCAGCTGTGGGTGCTGCTGGGCATAGGGCTGGGACTCCCCTGAGTGCTGCTAAAGCACAATCCGAGGGGGAAAATGGCTTCAAGCAGCAGTCTCTTGAGGGCAGCCCCAGTGGGACTATTCTGCAAGCGGATGCAAGAATAAAACAAGACGTTTCTTCAGCTGAAGTAGTTGTACTTGCATGTTGTCAAAGCAGAGGAGCCTAGAAATGTCAAGCCTGGCTTGTTTTCTGGTATTATTTGGAAAAGAAGAAACCTGGGAGCTGAGGAGCCACTTCTGTGCAGCTCTGCCCCACTGCTCAGCTGCTCTGTTGCTGCTCCATCACTGCTCCATCACTGCTCCATGGCTGTGGTGCAGCCTGGGCTCTTCCAGCTCTGCTCCCCAGCTCAGCGAGCAGCAGGCGTGTTATTTTTAAAAACAAATTAAACGCAATGAGCAGCCTCTATCTAGGCCTTTGAGTTGAGTCTTAATTGGCCTCACTCCCCAGAGGCCAGGCAAGCCCCGAAGATGGTGATGCTACGACAGTAATGAGCTATTAATAACCCATAGTGACTTCTCCTGCAGGTTGTGTCTGGGTGCATCCTTCCCAGGTCGGGGAGAGGAGAAACAGAGCCACTCAGACCACAAGGATGAAGTCAAAGCATGAGCACACGGCCAGCTCCTCGTGGATCCCAAAAGCAATAGGAATGCATGGCCAGAAAGTGGGGAAAGCAGTGGGATCTGTGATCCCACCCTCCATAGAGCCCTACTTTGCGTCGCACAGCCCCATGCTAATGCCCTGTGGATGATGATGATGCTTTCCCTCCTAGCTCAGAGAGACAGGAAAGCGTGGCGAAATTAAGACATGTAAAAAGAAGTCTTTAAAAGATAATCTCCTGTGGCTCCTAAATTGCACCGAGCAATAGGTTTACTGCTGGAGAATTGCTCGGCTTGTATAATAGGATCAGGGCTGGAAATTATCCACACAGATAGCATCCTTCCCCATGCTGTGGGCACAAAGAGGGTTGGGAACCTCCCTGTGCACCCCGCGGCTGGATCCTGTAGCATTCCAAAAGCAGCCCACAACGCTCTGTCCGAGCAGCCCTGTTGTTTAATTAGGTTAATGACATTTAATGACAACGCTTGGTTCAGGAAAGGTGGTTGATGAGCTTTGCAGCAGCGCCGGGATGTACTTCTCTGGCAGATTTGGAGCGAAGGAGGAAAAAGAGATTGGGGAAGGGGAAAGAAGCAAAAAGGCAAATGGGCAGCAAGGTGCTAATTCCTCCAAAAGGAGGGCAGCAGTGATTGAGACGTGGCAGCAGTAATCCATAATCTGCCAAGATTGAGCCCGCAGCCTCCCCCAGCCCCACTGTTGAGGGTGGGGAAGGGAGGACTGGCTCCTGTATGAAGCTCTGAGTCCTCCATCCTATGCAGGGAGGATAGGCCGTGGATGGGTAGGATTTGTTTCATCAGGTGAGACTCAACCACAGCCATCATAGGGAGCAAGGAGGACATGGTGTCCCACCTTTGCTCTATGCCTGTGTTTGCAGTGAGTGTGGTCCCCAGGCCACAAGAAGAGGTCAGTGGTGTTTCCTGCAGGGTGGGGACCTTCTCAGGGCCATGGACCATGATTTGGGGTACTACTCCAAAGGAGGAGTTTTTCAGCTGTAGCTCACAGCCTGGTGATCTCAATAGAACTCGCTGCTGACACCCCTCTCTTTCCTTTCCAGGTGTATGCGAGAATGGTAGAGAGCCCATAAGACCATGCACTACACCATGACATGTTGGTTCCTGGTCCTGGTCCTCCACCTGGTCCTCCTGAGCCCGCTGCAGGTGGCAGCCTGCCCTGCCCGCTGCGAGTGTGCCCCGCAGCTCAAATCAGTGGTGTGTCACCGCAAGCGGCTCACTGCCATCCCCGAGGGCATCCCCACAGAGACCAAGATCCTGGAGCTCAACAAGAACCGCATCCGCTGCCTGAACCCGGGGGACCTCTCCCCATACCCCTTGCTGGAGGAGCTGGACTTCAGCGAGAACATCATCACCAATGTGGAGCCAGGAGCCTTCAGCAACCTGTTCAACCTGCAGACTCTGCGGCTGCGGGGAAACCAGCTCAAGCTCATCCCCCCGGGGGTCTTCACCAAGCTGACCAACCTCACCCTCTTGGACATCAGCGAGAACAAACTCGTCATCCTTCTGGACTACATGTTCCAGGACCTGCGGAACCTGAAGAGCCTGGAGGTGGGTGATAATGACCTGGTGTACATCTCCCAGCGCGCCTTCTCAGGGCTGCTCGGCCTGGAGCAACTGACCATTGAGAAGTGCAATCTGACCTCCATCTCGGCTGAGTCACTCTCCTACCTCCAGAACCTCGAGGTGCTGCGGCTCCGGCACCTCAGCATCTCTGCGCTGGAGGAGCAGAACTTCAAGAAGCTCTACAACCTCCTGCAGCTGGAGATCGACAACTGGCCGCTGCTGGAGGACATCTCCCCCACCAGCTTCCAGGGCCTGAACCTCACCTCACTCTCCATCACCTACACCAACATCACAGCCGTGCCCACTGCTGCCTTGAGGAACCTGGTGTACCTCCGCTACCTGAACCTGTCCTACAACCCCATTAGCACTGTGCTGAAGGGCTCCTTTAAAGACCTCATCCGGCTCCAGGAGCTGCATATCGTGGGCGCTCTCTTGGTGTCCGTGGAGCCGCAGGCCTTCTCTGGTCTGAGACAAATCCGTCTGCTCAACCTCTCCAGCAACTTTCTCTCCACACTGGAGGAGAGCACCTTCCACTCTGTGAACACACTGGAGACGCTGCGGGTGGACAGGAATCCCTTGGCCTGCGACTGCCGCCTCCTCTGGATCCTACAGCGACGGAAGACGCTCAACTTTGACGGCCAGCAGCCCATGTGCTCCACACCGCCTGAAATCCAGGGAAACGCTCTGCGTGACTTCCCCGACTCCGTGCTCTTCGAGTACTTCACCTGCCAGAAGCCCAAGATCAGGGATCGGAAGCTGCAGCACGTGACGGCCCGCGAAGGGCAGTCCGTGTCCTTCCTGTGCCGGGCGGACGGGGAGCCTGAGCCCTCCATCGTCTGGGTGTCCCCTCAGCACCGCATGATCACCACGCGCAGCACGGGGCGAGCAGTCGTACTGCCGGGGGGCACCCTGGAGATCCGCTTTGCCCAAGTGCAGGACAGCGGTACCTACATCTGCATTGCCAGCAACGCAGGGGGCAACGACACCTATTTTGCCACTCTGACGGTCAAGGGGCACCCAAACGATGGCTCCTCCAACGCCAACCGGACTTTGTACCTCAGTGAGTTCAATGACACCTACCATAACGACACGCAGGTCTTCTTGAAGTTCACGCTTGATCTCAAGACCATCCTGGTGTCCACAGCCATGGGCTGCATCACCTTCCTCGGCGTGGTCCTCTTCTGCTTCCTGCTCCTCTTCGTTTGGAGCCGGGGCCGAGGGCAGCACAAGAACAATTTCTCGGTGGAGTATTCCTTCCGGAAGGTGGATGGACCCACCACCACCACGGGCCAAGGAGGAGCCAGGAAGTTCAACATGAAGATGATCTGAGCCTCTCCAAAGGAGAACCGTTGGCTGCGACCCGGCCCTGGGCACGGCTGTGGCACAATGGGGCCAGGGGGCACAGGGGCATCAGTGATGTCCCGGGGCATCAACAGGGCCAGCAGCACGGTCAGGGACCGAGGGCTGTTGGACTGGGTGATCGTGGAGGTCTTTTCCGACCTTAATGATTCTGTGATTGGATGACCCAGCTGGCCCCAGCCCCGCAGTGACCCCACAAGTGGCCCAGGGGCCATCCCAGCTCCTGATGTAGCTGATGTTTTTGCTACCAACTATGCATTTCTCAATGAGATCAGCAGCGTTTCGGCCTGGGGAAAAAAAAAAAAAAAAAAAAAAAAAAAACAGAAAACAACAACTTTTCTTCCCCCTTTTCCCTTTTTTTTTTTTTTTTTTTTTTTCTGTTTTTAAGAGACTTAAGAAAACTATCTCGGTGTTATTTATGGTTGTTCTTTTTTTCCTCTGACACTTTTTCTAAATGAATTTCCAAAAGAAAAGTCTTCCGGTGCGACACAGGACTGGGGAGCAGCACTGGGGTGTCCCCAACCCCTCCCTGGGCACAGACAGACCCCAAGGCACGACCACACCGTGGGACCTTCACCTGGGTGACTCCAGCACAGGGCGGCTCAACCCTGTGGGCTGGGGGTGCTCCTGCACAAGCAATAATGATCCGCACCTGTGCAGGTTGGTGCTGGGGTGTGAGAAGGAAGAAATGGAAAAATGGGGCAACAGGCATTAAAAATTGGAGGAGCAGCCCCACAGAAAGGCTGTAGCCAGGGTTGGGGTTGACCCGTTGGCAGCTGTGGGGCAGTGGGGTGGTTCTGCTATGGGTGCAAAAAGCAGCTTTGGGGGGATGCAGGGCATTTCCTTCAGCTTGCAAACTTGAAGTCTGCAGGACAGGAGGAGCTGGCTCAGCCTGCATGGGGAGGGCCAAAAAAAAGAAGACAGGAGAGAAGAAAAAAAGGGGTTGGAGCTGAGGAACCAGTGGGAGAAGCAACCCCAGAGAAAAGGTCCTGGATGGTGCTGCTGCAGCTGGAAGGGGCAGGAAGGTCCTGGCTGTGTGTGCACACGTGTGCACACGTGCAAAGCATGGATGCATGCACAGCACCCATGCAGGTTCCTCCACTGCTCATTTCCCCATTTGCCATTGCAGCCATCCTCCAGCAGCTCCTGTTTTCACCATGGGGAGCCCCCGTGGTCCCACTTCTTCCTCTCGCCCTTTTCTGCACCCTCCTCATCCTCAGATCCCACATCCCTCAGTGGTGGGGACTCGCTGCTATGGGGACGGTCCCCAGCGTTGTGATCCTTGTCCTGTTGGTTCTTTCACCTCTGCTTGGCCTCGGGATGTGATTTTGGGCTGAGAAAAAGAGCCATCCCCATCCCCATCCCCATTCTTGTGGGCACATCCCACTGGGTGTCCCTTCTCCTTGGGAACACACCCAAGATCCCGACTCCTGCTGGAGTTAATGGCATCCCCAGGCGTTTTGGGGCTGTGTTTTGGGCACAAACCCCCAGGCTGCTCCCACACTTTTCCCTGCCCATGTTTTGGAAGTGTGATGGGGACATCCATCTCACCCTGTCATCCTTCCATGGGTCCTATTGCATGCCAGGTGCCCCCGTGCCCCCCCATGTCACCCCACTTGGGGTTTATTTTTACCTGGGGGTGGGGGGAGGGTTTGGGCACAAATCCTTGCAGCCAGGAACCTCCTGCCATGTGCAAAAAAAGGTTTGGGCAGTGCAGACCTGCACCGTTTTATATGTGATGAGCATGTGAAATATATATATATATATATGATTTTTTTGCGGGGAGGGGGGGAGGAGAGGGCAGAAAAAAAAAAAAAAGTACACAAAATCAGGATTTTTGTGATTTGTTTGGGATTTTTGGTGGTTTTGTTTGGGTTTGTTTTTGTTTTTTTTTCCTTTTCTTCCCCATGTGCCTCGAGTATAGGACAGCCACTCGTGCACCGTGCACAGGATCCATGTCATGGCCTCCAGCAGAAGGGCTTAAGCAACACCCAGAGCTCAATTAGGGGCAAACACAGAGCCCAGAGCATTGGGGTGGGATTACCATGCAGGGGGTGAGGGTCCCGGTGGGGTCAGGAGTGGAGGATTTGGGCTTTGCCACTGAGCACCACTGCCAGCCCTGTGAACCCCATAATAAACAATGTTAAAACAACTTTCAGAGGGGACCGAAGTGCATATTAATAACTAATAAATGATTAATGCGCATGTGTTAACAAGCTGCCACTGCTATTAATCTGTTATTAATTATTAAGGGAGTGTTTGTTAGTATGGCAGTGTAATTTTTAGGGTTTTGTTTTGGCCAGATCCCTCCAACAAGGCTGGAATCCAAGCCCTGGGGATCCGTGTGAAGCTTGTGGGGGGAAACTGAGGCACAGGTGGGCACTGCGGTGGGGCCAAGGGGCTGAAGGCAGCAGCACCAGAAGGGCTGGGGGGAATTTCAACTTCTAAGGGTTATCCTTGAGAGGGTCCCCTTGCCTGTCCCACCTACCCCAGGGGACAACCTGGCATCACTCAGGCCCTCTCCAAGCTGCCGTCGCTTTCCCCATGAAACGCTTGGATGTCCCCAGTGTCCCTTGCTCAGTTGGCTGGGGACGACCTGCCTTTGTGTCCCCAGCAGTGGGGCTGCTGAGCATCCTGAAACACAGCATCACCCTGATCCCAGGCTTGTGCCACCCCACAGTCCTGGCTCTCCCAGTATGGGACTGGGAGGGGCGCTGTGGGTGGTGAAGCAAAGCAATGCCTCCATCTGCTGGAGGAAAGGGCTCTGAGTGGCTCCCAGCCTCCTCCCCCTGCATCCCAAAACCATGTACCCAGCAGGGATTTGGGGATGCTCCTGGGGTGCATCCAGCACAGTGGTGGCCCTGTTTGGAAACTGTCCTTCGGCTCTGCAGCTGGCCAGGGCAGGAGCACAAAATTGGGATTTTTCAGTCATTTTCTGCATGGAAAATTTTAAAAAGAAAAAGATATATCCTCAGAGGGTATGGCAGCTTCAGGGTTGGGTTTGTTACCCCCACAAATGCCAGTGAGGACATGAGTGGGACCTGCACTAGCTCTGGGTGCTGCTGAGCAAGTGGATCTGAGTGCAGACCAAAGAAACCAGAGCTGTGGAGAGTGCACTAAGAACAATGACCAAGAAAAGGCCAAAAAATAAAGGCAATTAGGGGAAAAAAAAAAAAAAAAAAAAAAAAAAGCAATTTTCCAGCAGGTGCATTTAAAGATCTTATCCCCCACCGGGATGAGAAACCAATTTCCTTATAAATTAGAAAGACTTCAGTTAAGTGGAGGTTCCCACCTCAGCCCCATAGATCCCCCACTGCAATGTGTGGGTGAGCAATTTCACTTTTGTTTCCATAATCCTGGTGAGCACCTCCCTGCTTCCCTAATGAAAGTTAATTTGGAGGATGTCACAGCTCCAACCTCCAAAGTTTTGCCTGTTGTGGGGCTCCTCCTCCTTGCCTTTCCTTCCTTTCCATTTCCCCTTCCCTTTCCATTCCCTTCCCATTCCTTCCCCTTCCCTTCCCTTCCCTTCCCTTCCCTTCCCTTCCCTTCCCTTCCTTCCCTTCCCTTCCCTTCCCTTCCCTTCCCTTCCCTTCCCTTCCCTTCCCTTCCCTTCCCTTCCCTTCCCTTCCCTTCCCTTCCCTTCCCCTTCCCTTCCCTTCCCTTCCCTTCCCTTCCCTTCCCTTCCCTTCCCTTCCCTTCCCTTCCCTTCCCTTCCCTTCCCTTCCCTTCCTCCCTTCCCTTCCCTTCCCTCTCCCTTCCCTTCCCTTCCCTTCCCTTCCCTCCCTTCCCTTCCCTTCCCTTCCCTTCCCTTCCCTTCCCTTCCCTTCCCTTCCCTTCCCTTCCCTTCCCTTCCCTTCCCTTCCCTTCCCTTCCCTTCCCTTCCTTCCCTTCCCTTCCCTTCCTTCCCTCCCTTCCCTTCCCTTCCCTTCCCTTCCCTTCCCTTCCCTTCCCTTCCCTTCCCTTCCCTTCCCTTCCCTTCCCTTCCCTTCCCTTCCCTTCCCTTCCCTTCCCTTCCCCTCCCTCCTCTCCCTCCTCACCCCTCTCCTCTCCTCTCCTCTCCTCTCCTCTCCTCTCCTCTCCTCTCCTCTCCTCTCCTCTCCTCCCCTCTCCTCTCCTCTCCTCTCCTCTCCTCTCCTCTCCTCTCTTTTCCCTTCCCTCTTTCCTTTCTCCTTTTTCCTTTCATTTCTCCTTTCCTTTCCTTTCCCTTTCCCCTTTCCTTCCCTTCCATTTCCCCTTCCCTTCCTTTCCCTTCCCATTCATTCCTCTTTCCCTTTCCGCTCTCCCTTCCCCTTTCCCTTCCCTTTTTCTAACACAAAACTTGTTACCTCTTCTCTCTGCAAACTCAAATCTGCTCACCCTGCAGCCTCACTGTTCCCAGGTGAAATTCCAGTGATTTGCCTACAGCAGGGCCACGAAACAGCCCAAATCTGATGTTTTAGAGTGCTAATATAGCCACTTTGCCCTGAGGAAAAGGGGGTGGGAAGGGATTTCCTGATGTGCAATGGCTGCAGGAAAACCTAGAGCGAAAAAAAAGCAGAAGAAAACAAAAAACTCCATCTCCCTGATACATCTGATGTTGCGTTGCTGAGAGCAGGGAATTCAGGGTGCTTTCAGATTTCCAGCAGCATCCCCCCCTGCCATCCAGCCAGCACCCAGAAGGAGGAGCACGAAGTGTATCCGAGCAGCAGCAGGGGTGAGGCAAACCCATTGCAACAACCTGCAGCAGTCAGTTGTGCACAGCTGTGTGCAATCGGTGCCCCTGGAGCACCCCGGGGTGACGTGGGGAGCAACGCCGAGCCTCGAGCTTCCTTTAAGCTCACGTTGACATTGGTGAATGTGTTTTGAAAGCATCTCTTCCTGCAAGTAGAGGCCATGGCCAGCGCGGGGGGAGCACGGGATGGGGTTTGGGAGTGTTCACTGAGCCTCCAGCAGTGCCAGGAGATGGAAACGGAGCCCTGCAGGCCCCCACCGCTGCCAGGAAAAGCTTGGAGGTAACAAACTGCTCTGCAAACATCTCCCCAAATGCACCTCCCGGCTGCACCCGCTTAGAATGCTCCAGCCCAAAGTGTTGCACCGCAGTGAGACTTGTGGTTGCAGCAGGGCAATATCGTTTCCCAGGGGGGAGGGAGGCAAATCTGGGCTGAAGCAGATGCTTGATAATGCTGGAAGCAGAAAACGGTGGGTTTTGAGAAAGTCAGTGTTGTTTCAGTACCGCTTATAGCAGCAGGTTTGGAGGTGCAGGTTTGGATGAGTCTGGACAGAATGGGGAAGTGCAGCCCCATGGGCGGCCCCTTCTCACTGCTCCCCATCCCCGCTCAGCATTTGCGTGCTTCCCTCTTTGTGCACAGACCTCTGGATCCCCCAGCCCCCGACCCTGCTTGGGCTGGGAGGGAAGTTTTCCTGCTCTCACTCCATACACCCCCCCCCCCCCATCCATCATCTACCTTGTGGCCACCAACCAGGGACCAGCAGGGCAGACCTGGGCTGTACCCCACCCTTCTGCAAACACCCACCAGCATGCAAAACCCCCCACCAACTTCCACCAGCAGAACAGGGTGTGCAGTCACAGGGAACCCAAACTCCCTGCTTTTCACAAAAGCACGCAGACACGGCCTCCCTGTCCACTGCTTCCCCTTTTTCTTTACTCTGGAGCCGACAGCGGAAGCCCTTGGGGGGCCGTGTGCTGACTCCCAGCTGTGTGCAGGGCCATGGCACGCGCCCGCTGTGCCAGCCTGGACCTGGGGGGCTCCATAGCGAACACCCCCGTGTTGGACACCCTGGAGGAGCACCCACCTCAGACCCCCACCTCAGCCCTCATCTACAGCAACGTGGGTGAGTGACAGCCCAGCATCCATCCAGGGGGGTGGGGGGGCTGCTCAGTTTTTGTGTGTGTCTTTGGGGGGAATAAAGTGGGGTGAATAATTTCTCTCTCCGCAGGAGAGCTGCGCGCCCACCTCGTCCCCACCAAGGCCAGCCGAGGGGATGGAGCCAAGAGAGCCCCCCTGCAGCCCAGCCATGACCCCCTGCCTCCCCCCTTGCCCCAAAAGCAGCTGCAGCGAGCTGAGTCCCTCCCTGAGCCAGGCACACGGCAGCCCTACCACCGAGACCCCCCGCCACGACTCAGCAGCCCTTGGCCTCAACACAAGGATGGGGCACCCAGAAAACCCCTGACCAAATCACAGAGCCTGGGAGACACCCGGGGGGTTGTTCTGATGCCCAACTTGGCTGATCTGACATTTGGGACGGGGGACGCGGTGCTGGGCCCAATCCTACAGGGTCTGGAGGACCGGACAGGGCTGTGTGAGGCCATGGTGGGCTGCCATGCTGCTGGCCTGGCCCGGCTGTGTGCCCGTGCCATGGAGGGGCTGATGGGGTCCTGGGGGGGGCTGCAGGCCAAGATGGCAGGGCAGGGCTGGGCTGTGCTCAGGGTGCTGCAGGAGGAGCCATGCTGCCAGAGCGGGGATGCCTGGTATTACCGTGTGGGGGTCACCTTTAGGAAAGAACAGCTGGAGCTCGCAGCCAAGGTAAGGGGGGTTGGGGCAGCAGGAGGGGGCTGCAGGCAGCGGGAGCCCTGGGTGGGTGAGCAGGATGGACGGCGTTTGGGTGGTTCCTCTTTGGCACCCACTTCTTCATTTGCAAAACAAACTGGTGCTGAAGGCTCTTGCACATCCAAGGGAGCAAAGGTCCAAGGATGACACAGCTGGGGAAGGTGCACAAGGCCTTGAGGGGTGAGCAGACGTGGAGCAGGGCTGGGTGTCCTGACAGTGTGGGGTGAGAGGCAGCACGGCAGCTTTGCAGCTCGGCAGGGGCTGACCCCCCTCTTTATACCCTGCTTCTTCATAGAATCACAGAATGGTTTGAGTTGGAAGGGATACTGAAAGGCCATCTGGTCCCACCTCCTGCACTGAACAGGGACACCCACAGCTCCATCAGGCACCCAGAGCCCTATCGTTTGACCTTGGGTGTCTGCAGGGACATCCCTGTCTGGACAACCGGTGCCAGTGCTTCACCACTCTTATCATAGAAAACTTCTTCCTCATATCCAATCTGATTTCTTGCTCCAAGCTGTTTCAGCATGCACCAAAGGGTGCAGGGGAGCTCATGCACTACGCACGGGTAGGAGCTGCACATGGGTAGGAGCTGCACGATGGCCTGGCTCAGGACAGGTTCTGTCCCAGCTCATCTGCCCCTTCCCCATCTCTCCTTGCAGGTCCTCAAGCCAGGCTGCTGCAGCACGGAGATGCAGAGCTCCCTTGGATCACACTGCAGCATCCAGCGCATCATCAGCCGCTTCACCGACCGCCTCCCAGGGGTGTTGGTGCTCCCAGGTCACCCCGGTGAGCAGGGACTGTCCCCAGGCTGCCCTGCTGTTCCCCGTGTCCTGCAGGTCCTCCTTTCCCCAGATGTGCCCTACCAGACCCTGGCAGGGTTTGTGGAGAGCTCCCGTGCACTGCATAGGAGCAGCCCTGGGCACTATGAACGCCTGGCATGCCTCCTGCTCCTGCAGCTGTGCACAGGGCTGGAGCACCTCAGGGTGCAGAATGTGGGGCAGGGTGACATCTGCCCTGAGAACCTGTTGCTGGTGCAGTGCCCGTGTCCCCCTGGCAGCCAGCAGGACAAGGAGGGGTCTGTGGGGCTGTCCCTTCCAAGGTTGCTCATCAGCAACTTCTTCAAGGTGAAAGATAAGACCAGGCCTTGTTCCACCAGCCAAGAGTGGGACTGGACCAAGGGGTCTGCTGCTCTCCCCACCCCGATGGCAGATGAGCTGAACGTAGGCATGCTGATCTATAAGATTTTGCACGTGGATATCTCTCTGGAAAACGCTTTGGATCTGAGAAGAAATCAGCTTCCTGCAATCCCCTCCCTGTCCATCTATTCCACGGGGCTCAAGCATTTGACCACGCTGCTTCTCCACCGAGATCCATGCAAGAGGGTCTCCATCAAGGAAGCCAGGCACATCCTGCAGGTCCTGCTCTGGGGGCCTCGCCAGGAGCTCTTTGCTAAGAGCAGGAAGACGCTGGCCCTGCTCCAGAGCTGGCTGGAGATGAAGAGAGCATTGCTGCTGCTGAAGTTGGCTGAGAAGGCGGCTGCAGGGAGCCCTGGCCTCGAGGACTGGCTGTGCTGCCAGTACTTTGTGGAGGCCACCGAGCACATGCTCTACCAAGTCACCCAGACTCTTTACACGCCATAAAGACCAACTGCTCAGAAGGTTCCCCAAAGCCAAGAGCCCATGGAGGCTCCAGCTCTTACCTCCCCAACTAAAGCCGGTCCTGGCTGGGAAAACTCATTTCCAAATCTGAAACTGCTCCCAGGCAGCACACGAACTGACCTAAGCAAGCAAGGACCAAACTCTCAGCGCAGTACCTTGGCTGCCACGATGCAGATGTGTTTTTGCATCCTCAGCTGATTTTTGCTCAGTGCTTTGAGTCCAGCCTATCAGAGCCTCTCAGCAAAGATAGCTGGATGGAAGGCACAGGATGAAGCAGCAGCTCAGCAGCTCATTGCCCTGAGTTAAAGCGAATAAAGCTCAGGCTTTTCCCAAAAATCCCTCCTCCCGCATGGCTGCTGTCATTGTTTTAAATAACAAAACAAAGCCACACGTTATTGCTCACTTAAGACGCACTTACGGGAGGAGAAACGCAACACATCATACAGCCATGTCCTTTTTAGGAACAGCTTGTGGCATAGTCACAAATAGAAATGACATCTCGGAGGAGGAAATAAAGCAGCCACACAGCTTCAATAAAACCCAGAGCTGAGCCTCTTAAATGCTGCTCCTTTCTGTGCTTTCTTACAGCGCTATGCACCCTGGGGATCTGACGTGGGAGGATCATGAAGCTGAAGTTCACTGCTCCGTGGCAATGAGCTGGAGCTGCAGGGAGCACTTGGTGGGTTTGTGGCTGCTGGGAGATGCCTGCAGGTCTGTAAGAGACCCACTCGGGGTCCACCAGGAGCCAGCAACCAGCACATCCCATGCATTGCATAGCGATACCTCTAGGCGCATGGGATGTGGAGAAGTCCACGTGAGAAAGACAGAAATTTGATCATCCCAAAGGCCTGGCTGCAGCACGTGGGGTGGCAGAGAGGGGTTGGCACACTGGGGGCACAAGTCCATTGCACGCAGTACTGGGCTGCATAGCACCTCCTCCCCTCGAGCAGGGTTTGCTGGGAAGCACTGCTCACTCGTGGGCAAGATGCTTCCATCTGACTCAGGCTGTGACTCAGCTGAGAGCAGTGCTGCACAGAGCCCCATAACCACACCTGTCCTGGGGCGTGCGAAGGGACACGTCTCAAGGACACACAGCACATGCAGTCACTGCTCAGCACAGAGCAGCTCAGCACCTCGATCCCCAACCCGGCCTGCACAGAGGGTGGGGTGTCATGCAAGGCCCTGCTTGGGTAGCTGGTATAATTATTAACTGAGTAATTATTAATCCGCTCACAGCTATCACCTGACAGCAGCAGAGCAGTTGCTGCAGGCTGTGTGCACAGGGAGAAAAATGCTCCCAGTCAGCAGGTTCCTACCCTGTCCCCTCGGTGTGCTGCTTCCCCAGGGCACTGCTTTCTTCCAGCCCAGCACGGAAGCATGCCCCATCCCCATCCATTTTCATGGCCGTGGGCTCAGGGCCGTGCACAGCTGAAATCACAGACCTTTTCTGTGAGCATCCCTGCCTTGAACATCTCCCAAAGCAAAGCAGCACGGGAAGTGAGACGACGGATGGCCAGGTCCTTTGGATCAGAGATGGGAAGAAATAGAGACAACCGAGTTCCTTGCCCAAACACGACCCAAGGACAGCCCTCTCACAAAGCCATCGCTCTCCCAGTCAGAGCCTTTGGGCCAGAACCACATAGAGGCATTGCCCTGCATCCTGTAGTATCATATATGGCTACAAGATGGCAGTAAGAGCCCTGGCAGCACAGCCTGGCATCTCATCTTAAAAAAATAAAGAAAAACAAACTGCTCTGAATGCCCATTGCAGCTCCAGGCTGGCCGGATCCTGCACTGCTGCCACTTGCATCCCCAGTTCTGGTTTCCACCTGACCACCACCATCAATGAACCTCTCCTCTTTTGCTAAGTGGCTCAGAACATCCATGGTCAGCAAGTTTGTAGGGAACCACGGCCTCAGAGCAGAGCTTGGGCTCTGTATTGGCACATCCCTGCAGAAAGCACATCAGAGGGAAAGAGATTCCTCTAGAGAATCCTCTTAGGAATTTCAGGCCTTTGCCAACTTGGTGAGGAAAAGCAGAAACATCCTCTCCTCCTCCACTCCATCTCCCCCACCCTTCTGTTTTGCTGCTGGCAAGTTCTCAGCTTTCCCAAAAAACACAGGAAGAGCAGGATTACAAGGCTGCAAGCACTTAGCAGGGGGAAAGAGGGAGGGCTGCTGCTGCACCGGGTCCACCAGGACACGAGGAGCACACTCTGCAGGTGGGAAGGGTCAAGATGTTAGCAAAAGCTTTGTGTAAGCACCCAAAGCCCATTAAACAGACCATAAGAACACTCATCCTTAGCAACACTGCTAATTTAACAGGCTCTCCGGGAAGACAGTGCCACAACCTTCTGTCCCTTTGAGCTGCAGCAAGAGTTACCACTGCAGGATGTGCTCCCCGCTGCTTTGAGAGCAGAGCTGCAAGGATGGCAGTTCCGTGCACCCCACACAACTCCTGAATTGCTTAGCCCAGCACAGCTGCCCAAGTGTCACCCCACAAAGCAGTCCCCCACGGTCCATTTATAAATCCCAACACTTGTTTTCCTAAGGCCAAGTGCTGCAGAGACATCAAGCCAGGGGTACAACATGTTCTGTAATGATGTGCTTGGATTTACACCAACTCACAGCGTGAACAAGGGGGAGTTTCAAACCCAGGAAGGTAACTTTGCACCCAACACACAAACCATCCCAGCAATTCACTGCTACACGTTTTATAGACAGTTTGATAGGATCAGATGGTACAAAACAAGCCTATAAAACCGCAGATATAAGCACTAAAAAAAAATGTGAAATATGTTTTCAAGTCCAGCCCCTCTGGAGAATCACCTTTGTAGCGGACAGCTTCAGTGCAAGCATTGGTAATTCCAGCAACATGTAAGCACTTTTTCCCTCCTGTTGAGCGCTGCAGACATTAAACAGCTGAGGCTCTACAAACACACATTACTCAACTCCAGCCCCTTCTCCTTACACTTCAATCCCAATCAGTTTCACCATATTTGCAGCTCCTGTTATGTAGGCTGCCTGGACTCGGTCACAGTAGCTATGCAAGTGCCACAAGCCTTCCTAGATCACGACTGCATTGAATCACCCTGCACGCAAGCACAGGACTCCACTGCTGCCACTAACACAGCCCACAAGTGTGTATTTGATACTGTGAGACACCTGAATCTCATGGCATGTGTAAGCTGTGCTTCTCAGCATTTCACTTGTGACTGTAATCAGCAGACGCCCCAAGCATCCTATGAAACATTGATAGAGCAGGGATCTGAGGATCACAATTACCAGTGAAATGGATAATCTGCTAATTATTTCAATAAAAGCAGGCTTTTCCTGGACTGCAAGTCCTGTCAGATCATCACCTAGAGTTCCCCATCAAGCAACAGGTGACCCAAAGCCTTTCCCTACCTGGGACAGTTCCAGAGGCACCTCTTCAGAGTGCAAGTCTTAAACAGCTTAAAACCAGCAATAAAAAGTAAAATATAAATTTTTATTTAGAATTAAAGCAAATACTTCAGTATCACAAACACAATATTAAACTTCAAGAAATATACTGCTAATTTGGAGGGAGCATTTATTTTTGCACAACCACAACATGCGCACAAATCCAGAAAAAGATGTGGAGTCTGAAATTTTCAACATCTCACCACCAGAGCAGTTGGTCACAACGTTTCATACAAAGTTACATATACTGTAATAGATGTTGACAAAATTTCTACAGAATCATCTTTATAGACAACAAGAAAGCTCTAAGAGGCAAACATTGCAATCTATTCTTCTTCTGATGAGTCTCTCTCAAACGTGTAGGCCATGAAGCAAGCATCTGGTCTCTTGGGGACAAGGGGATGCCCTGGTCTCACAATCTCAAAGCCCAAAAAGCTGAAAGTACGGAGCAATGCAGCTAGAAAAAAAAAAAAAAAAGACATTTCATCACGTGATTCCATAACAGAAGCTAAAGTATCCACCAAAACCAACTTCAAATATTGCATCAGCCTTTTAATGCTGAGTTAACACCTACCTCTATCATCTCTGTTCTTGTGGAAACAAATGAACACATGATCAACTTGAAGCTGTTCTTCAGCAAACTCCAGAAGAACTGCAAAACTGTGAGACAAACAAAGGGCGTTGAGTGCACACAGGCCAAGCACTTCCCTCACATGTACAGAGCAAAGCCCTGTGAAACCATCCTCGCTCATTGTAAGCAGAAGTGAAAGTCATGGGTTGAAGACTGACACCAGCAGGAAACACCAAGCCAAGGATTAAACATGGGGCACAAATCTAAGTCATCGTCACACCACATTTCTGAAGGGAGAACTGCAGAGACAGACTCAGAATGAGGCTTATTTTCAGTGGATAAAGGCAGCCATCGCTACCAGGAGCACAGTTTGACATCACAGATCTTTTAGTTGGTTCTGGCTGACAGAACAGGCAGAGGATGACCTCAAATCAGGACATTTGTTGCTCTCTTACACGAGTCTGCCACCGAGCACCGTAACCAGGCTTCCAATTTTAGAAAAATGGAACAGTGCAGTGTTGCAGACCTTCTATTCTGCAAGATTTTATTCTACCCACCTGTCCTTGCTCCCTTCAGGCAGAGCACCACTGGGTATTTCAATATAGAGGTTGTTGTTGTTCAGCACTGCTCTCCAACTAATGTGTTTGGCATCTGTAAGCCTTGACTGGACATTCAGAATTCTTGTCCTGTTATTAGATGTTAGTTCTTCTGTCACATTCAGCCGATTATCCTGCAGAATTAAGAAGTGCAACACTACTTCCAGTTCATTTTGGAGATAGGTTAACTTCCATGAAAAGTTTAAGGCAAAAGAGCCTTCCCACCAACCAGAGAGAGCTGCTTAACAATACCAATACTCACCGAATAAAATAAATTAGCTGAAAGATTGTGATCCCTCTGACTATTCCCTCGCCCACCTGGGATCTTCAGGGGTGGGTGAGGGACATCAGGAGCACCACCGAGGCCCCGGACCCAGGTTACTACAGCAATTGAAGGGAACCCTGGAACTGGAAAACAGTCAGAGGTAAGCAAGTGTTAAGAGTCATGAGAATTCTAAGTTTCATAAGCATTAGACAGCAGCGATTTTTAATTTTGTTTTTTAAATAAACCCAGATCAAGGGAACTCCTTCCTGCTGCAACCTAGTTGGTAGCAAGACACAGGAACATCCAGGCCAGGCATAGAACATCACCTAAAGTCCAGAGCCAGAAGCACCAGAAAGGCATCACTGGAGTATCTGGATGGAGACACAAGCTCAGGGGGTGAAAATACTTTCAGCGTGGAGTGAGGTGTATTTCCCTATCAAGGCAGCTGTGCATTTGCTGTATGTTTGACCCAATCTCAAGAAAGGAACCATTTACTATTGTGTATGTGATGCCACAGACCTCATTTTCTTCCACATCTTGCTAAGAGATCATGATTGGCCCAGCAAGCTAGAGATCTTTTTCCTTACGATATGTAGCCTTAATTAAACTGGAATTTTGCATCAGTGCTTTTAGCTTGAGATCAGAAAATACACGAAACAGCTTTATCTGTGAGAATGTCTCAAAAGCTCCTACGACGCAAAGCTCAGAAAGCAAGCTCTGGTTTCAATGCAAATCCAAATATCTGAAAAATCTAAGAGCCTTCCTGACTTTTAGAACCTTCTTACATCACTCAGCCACGCCGTGCTACTTTGGGTGAAGGATGTTTCTGTCGAGATACGAGCATTTCTTGTACGCACGCTGAGTTCCAACCCATCCATCAGGCTGCTTCGCTGTGAGCAAGCCTTTACTGTACAAACAGCAAAAGCTGTGCCTGGCCCCTCCCTCTGCACCATCCCTCACCCTGCAGGCTCACTCTTGAGTTGCGTCATCTCAGCAGATGCAGCAATCGAGGCCCTTAGGGAAATTTTCACAATCGTCCTGTCTGTGAGTGCCAGCAGCCATTTGCAAATCAGAATAAACACGTACAAAATAATCCACCATTTTGCACGGTTCACACGAGTTTAATTCTTTTTTTTTTTTTTTTTTTAACGAGCTTAATATCTGCGATGAATAATCCATATTGGAAAGGCAACGAATGGCCTTATAGGTCTAATATTATATGCTGAAAGCATTAGTAAGCACGGCAGCTATAAAGTTATTAAGCTAAAGACGATAATTTGCTCAATCTCAATTAAATGAGGGTTCAATCCACTATTTTAGGACCTCTGGAATACTTTAATAGCAGCCTTACTTACTTCTGAATCACTGTAGATCCCTGTTTTCCTCATCAGCCTTAAAAAAAGCCCTTAAACAAACCTGAGCAGCACTAATCCTTTATGACCTCACCTTTCACCCCCAAGTATACAACAAAGGCTGTTCCCACCTTGCAATTCTGTGTTTTAGTGATGCTCGGGCGCACCTACTCCAGTTGAAAAAAAAATACTATCACCATTCTTAAGGATAAAAGCAGCTTTTGGTGACGTTGTGGAGTTTTTCTCCATTCTGAACCAGCTGCATCCATCGCTTCCCACGCAGAGGGCACAGCGATGCTCCTCAGCCTCCACCTCCTAACACCACTCAGCCCAAAGCTGCCGCATCCTCAACATCTGCTGGCATTATTTAATCCCCGCTCGACTTTTAAACTACCAGCTCCCATAACGCTCTGCTTCGGGCTCAGCGCCCTCGATTCGTCGTTCTCCAGGAGACCTGCACTTACATAAGGGGATAACAGCTCGCCACTGCATCGCATTGCATCTCCCAGCCCCATCAGGCCCGGTTCCTTTTCCCTGCGGTGCCCCCCGCCCATCCCCCACCTCCCGGCAAACGTGGCACCGAGCCGCGTGGGGGGGTTGGGGGAGGAGGGGGGGCGATGCGTGGGGGTGTAACCGCGTTACACGGGCAGCCCTCAGACGTCGAAATAAATACATTTGTATTTGCCTTTTTGACGTTGTTGTCTTTTTTTGTGTGTGGTTGGTTTTCTTTTTTTCCCCCTTCTCCCCAACCGCCCCCTCCCCCCCCCTTTGCCTTGTATGAGTGAGGAGGCCGCAGCACCGCCCCGCCCCCACCCGGACACAGCACCCCTCCCCTCCCCCCCCCAACCCTGAGGGGGGGCAGCAGGGCGGGCCTCGAGGGAAGGGGAGGGAGGCCCCAACCCCTCACCTGCTCTGTCCGGTACTGAGGCTCAGCACGGCGGGCATGATGGTGCTTTTATTCCCCTCTTTCTCTCTAGCGAAGCAGTGACTGTTGAGTATCCGCTGCAGGGAGGATTTCACCATCCGGCCGCTCTGGTCCGAACCCCGAAACCCTCCGCCGCCCCCCCGCCGACCGCTCTCCAGGCACTGCTACACAAAATGGCACCCCGGCCGCAGTGGGTTCTTATATACCCTCGGGAAGGCCGCACCCCCTCCTATCGTGACGCACAGTTGAGTGGGCCACGCCCCCGGACGGAAGAAGACTCTTTCGCAGTGGACGGCTCAACTGTCCATGATAAATCCTCGCTTTCCATTGGCTGAAATGGGCGCAGAGGCGGAACGAGAAGCTCTTTCCCTATTGGTAAGCAGAGCGATGCGTTCAGAAAATCGACGGGACGGGGAGGAGGGGCACAGAGGGCTCCGATTGGCTGCGCCCGGCGAGAGTGGGCGGGGCTCGCCTGGGAGCCTTCTACACAGGGCCGTAAACCCTCACTTCCCTCAGCACCACCGGTTCGAATCCCGCGTCCCCGATCGTGCCTCGCTGAGGTAAACTGCGGCAGGAGGGCGGGGCTCGGCGCATGCGCGGGAGGAAAGAGGGGAGCGGCGGCCGCGAGCGCCCCTCAGCGGCGCCCACCCCAGAGTAGGGCGGGTAGTCCTGAAAGGGTGACAGAAGTAGTTTCGTCTAGCTTTTTATTTTACTTGTCGTGTCTGCGTTTGGTCGGTGCTAGGATCAAGTATTAAAAGCAATTTTTTCTCAGAGCCGTCTCAAACTCGGCCCCAAATCCCCCCTGTTCCCCACACATCCCTTCCAGTACCCCCAGATTTTTCCTTCCTCCCATACCCCTCACGCTCCCCCATTAACGCTTTATATACCCATGCATCCCATTAACCGTGCCTCCACCCCAATTTTGGTGTCACCCCAACCCCCCCTTAACTCTCCTTGTGCTCAGATCTCCCCCAAAATGCGCCCAGATTCTGCCCCTAACCCTTTATATACCCAAATCCAGCCCCTATTAACCCCTGATATACCTACATCCCTCCCCAATTTCCCTCTGCTCTCCCAATATTCCCCCTAAATCCCCCCATATCCCCTCAGATGTCTGTCTTCCGTTCTTCATTCAGCCCAGGCAATTCCAAGCCTGTTTTATTCCCTTCAGCTATAAAGTAGCTGCGTTTGAGTATTTCCGTATCTTTCACCGTGTCTCTTATGTTTATTTGCTTTAAGATATCCCCATCCGAAAGCTCTGAGCTTTTGAGGGTAAAGCATTCATTGGTTCCACTTTGAACAAGAACCGAAATCCTCGCCCTCTGAAACTGCTCTGATTGACTGCAATGGAACAAAGCATATTGCCAAAGAATCTCTTTTCCTGCAGCTTAGATGACAAGCCTGGCATGGTCAGCAGGCAGTGACTGCTCTGGGAGTCATGGCAAGTAAGAAGTACAAGAGAAAAGCCCTTTTCCTGCTGCAGGTAGCTGCTCTTAGCCCCCAGAACACAGAATAACTGTGGTATGAGTGCTTTCATCCTGCTCTCTACACGTTGATTTATGGACGGGAAGCTGATTGCCATTTAATGTATTACCCAGAGACCAACTTGAAACAATAGGATAGCTGCGACTCAGGAAAATTGGGAGCAAATGAAGCACATCAGAGAAGATTTGGCAATTCACGTTTTGTGTGTTATTTTAGCAAGGCTTTCCTGAATGGAGGGATGGATCTATTAGGCTGCCTTAGCGTTTTGTTTTAGGTTTCATTATTTCTAATAATGGCGTTTATTATTTATGTAGTAATCCGACTGTAATTCCTGATAATGGCACGGTGTCAGAGGGCTTCATCTTCACAGCTGCTCCCTGCTTTATTGTGGCACTGGAAACAGCTTTGCTCGCTGGATACCTGTCATCTCAGTGGGCCCTCATTCCATTTTACAGCCGAGTGACCTGGATAACACTGGTGTTCTGTAGTGTGCAGAAAGCCCAATCAACCTGTTTTCTTTTTAAATATTGAATGAGATTAGTTCCAGCTGCAGTTTTGCTGAGATAGCCTGACTCTTCCAGTTTAGCAGTGACAGTGATTCATGCATCCTCACAGAGAAGGCTCTGACTCAGAATTTCAGGATTAGCAGCTGAGGCACTTTGAGATGTTGCCATCCCCAGCTGTTTTTTACCACTGTTTTGCCATCATTACCCTCCTGTAGCAGAGCAGGCAGAATTAGCTGCTCCAGTCACATTCCCATTTGGCATCTCTGGCCAAGCCCATCTCATCCCTAGATTATCTAATAACTGGGCAGTGAACCCAGACAGCTGATGTGCAGGTGTCCACGACTGCTGGGGCATGGCAGCTTTCAACCCAGAGGCCAGATGGCTCCATCCCAAGTCCTGTGCAGTGGCCTCCTTATTCCACAGACTCTACTGCATCTCCAAGACACGTTTCAAAGAAACAGAACAATCCAGGGCTGGAGGTGCAGCAGGCAGCCTGGGGCAGTTGGTTTGCAGCAGTTCTGAACTGCTTGCTGAACTCATTGGAGAAGAGCACACAGCGAGTCCCAGTTCTGTGTCTTACACAAACAGGTCACAGCAATTAGGCTGTAAAGTCAGCTGGGAAAATACTTTGTACGGTCTGAGTTACTAAATAACCAGATCTGTTAAAAGAGAAAGTACAGAAGGGGTGAGGATGCTGAACTCCAGATTAGGAGTCTGAATTTGAGTAGCTTCAGGTTGAGGAAAACAAGAGTTTTATTTTCTAGAAAATTGCCTTCTTTTTTTTACCTCATTCCAGCATGTTTTTCAGTCTCTTTTTATAAGAGAGATCCCAGACAGTAGTCAGAATCCCCAGTTAATGATTCTTTATTTCTGTTCTCCAGAAGATCTTAGGATAGAAGAAGAGTTTGTGGCAGCATAGGAATAAGTGAAGTCAAGGTCAAAGTTGGCAGCTGATAGAAGCAGATGTTCAAGCAAGAAATGGATGAGACCAGCAACCAAATGTATTTCCTCTTCATTATCTGCTTTCAGGCTTGGATGAGTTTGTGAGGAGATGACACAAAGCTAGTGCATAGAAAGCTGTACAGATCCCCAAACACCCTTAGGATTCAAGCATTAATCTTTCTGTGTTGTTTTCTGTTGGTGAGAGGAACGAGCTGCACCACATGCATGTGCTAGAGTAGCAACAAAGCTCCAGTGGAGGTGAATGGAAAAGGTTGGTAATGGGCACAGAGCAGAAAACCCCATATATATTCTGCTCAGCTGCATCACGCTGTCATAGCTCCTCTTGGGTGTGGGATAGGAGGTGTTTTTGACATTGAGCAGTGCTGTGGGAATTGATCTGCCTCTGATTTGCTGAGTAGGGAAATGCAACAGAAAGAAAAACAAAAGCTTTCTTTTAAAGCATGTGCAGTTCTTACATAGCATTACGCACTTAGTATCTTCCCAAAAGTAATTAAAAAAAACAACATTTTAATAACTTAAGTATTCCAGTGAATAAAATCCAGTTGTTCTGGTTGCCCTCATTCTCACTGTTCCAGCAACACAGGCATTGCTCTTCCAGCTTTAAGAGTTATCTAGAGATGCAGCCAAGCACCCAAAACGGAACAAAATATGACGCAGGGATGTCTGTCATGTTGTGTTTTCACAGAAATCAGTCTATGTGATGACTTCTCCACCCTGCAGTTCAGCCTCTTTTTGTCCCAGGATAATTTAAACATTCGTCTTGGTCAGACTCTGGAGACAGAGTACAGCACAAGTTTATAAGGCTATGAGCATGAGCTTATCTAAATACTAACGCTGTTATTTCTAAACTTTGTAAGGCCTAAGTCTTCTAAAGTGGGGCCACTAAATCTATCCATCTCCTCCTTCGTTCTGATTCATTGCCTACAGGTAACTCCCAGTTACCTAGTTCTAAATACTCCCCCACTAACTGTGCTCTTTGGTGTGTTAGAATCTATTCTCATCTTTGTGGGCCATGTAATTAGAACACTTTTTCTATCATTTTCATCGACTTCCCTGTGAGAAATGATGTGATTTGAAGGTCAGCTTTTCTGCAGACCCACTTGTGCTGGAAGAAATTCTGCGTGCCACTGCAAAGTGAGGCTGGGATTCCTCAGTGTTCACCAGCACAGGGAAGAACTTATTTTCCAACATCTCAGTGAGATATTAAACAACAAATGTCTGTACTTCCCACCAAAGAAACTTAGGAACTCTGCATTCTCACTTCATCACAGCCACTATGAAGAGGATTATAGATTGAATGCAGATGAGGTAAGACACTTAAAATGCTTTAAAATCTCATTATTTGTTTTAAGGGTGTACACTAACATAGTGTTGGTAGTGATGAGTTGTCTTCTCTAGGTTACCAGGATCAGGCTTAGAAGCACTGCAGTTTAGTTTCTTTATAAACAACAATAAAAATTATTACAAAAATAATGCAGAGGGGAGCAGCTTGCAGCAAGAATGGGACGTGTGGCAGTGAGCAGCAGCCAGGGACACAACGGCTGTCAGGAACAGCACCTTAACATGGCAGGGAGAGAAGCTGCTTGAGCAGTTTGTCCTTATGGCTCTGTAATTTCAGAGTAATTGCTGGATTTTTGGATTATTTTTTTTTTTTTTCCTCCGGGTGCCGCTGCCAATTATGAGCAAATGGTCATGAGGTATTGAGAGGCAGTTGCACAACAATAAAGTGCAAGACATTGCAACACCTTCCCTTCCACGATCCATTTTCTGTTTCGTTTCCTTTGAGCCAAATGTAGCTCGCAGCGTTTGCCCTCTCCATCCTGACATTAACAAGAGATGATGAAATTCTGGTTCTTCCAAATTGCAGATCCACAGAGGAGAGACAGCAAGCCCCATCTGCCCATATGCATCCTGCATTTTGGAGTGCCATTCTGCTGTGAGCACTTTCTTTCTCCTCTCACCCCTTTGGCTGCTGGAGCTTTGCACACTGGATTTGTTTTTGCTTAACTTCCCTTTTCTCTTGCAGAGCAGTTCTGGTGTTTCTTTCCAGGAAGGGCTGCTTTCACACCCTCTGTGTTGCAAGATCTGGGCAGGATTGCTTATTTTCCATCAGCTCTTGTTGTGCTTGGATCAGTCAGCCTTAGGGACCGGGAAGCTCACGGTGCGTGCAGCTCAGCTTTTGTAACTGGTAATTTGGTTTGGAAATGTTATCCAAACAAACAGCAGGATGAGAGTTAAGACCTGTGCAGAATCTGCTCCGTCAGAAACGAGTTCAGAGTCAGTTCTGCCTGCCTAAACATTTCGCCCAACAGCTCATTAAAATGGAAATATTCAAAGGAGACTTTTCCCCCCCGATTAGATCGTTCCTTTGATAAGAGCATTAACGAGCATATTTTCCCATAAATAAAGTGAACAAGCCTCGAGGGCAGGGAAGGTTGTTTCGCCTGCAATGAGTTATGTGCCACGCTTGTCCTTTTGCTGCTATGGGAATCACTTTGCCCCTTTGCTGCAGCTGGGAACAGCCTGAGAACGGCCTCAGTACAGCAGAGCTGGCAACGTGGGCTCTCTTCCAGCCACAGACATCTACTTCTTGCAGCTTTATTTCGGGTATAACCCCAAAAGCTGCTCGGATCAGTGCCAGCACCCAGCACAGCCCCTCAGTGACATCGGTGACACAGGAGGGGACAGGCAGTGCTCCTGGCAGCCTGTTTGTTTGAGCTTCACGCAGCCTCGTGCTTTCTATCCGTGAGCTCCTGTGGCTGAACCAATATTGACTCAGGGCTGTGTGTACAGAGCTGGTCAGCGATTCCCCCAGAGCTGCAGCCGACCGCCGGGCAGCTCAGAGGGATGCTCAGCAGCTCAGGTTGGGGACAGTTGTAAAGAATGAAAAATGCTCATGAATTTCAGACTGCTGAGCCCATTTTCAGACTTCCAAACCCCAAGTGTGAGGACACACGATGGCACGTGCCTTCGAGCCCCAGGGTGTCCTCACACTTGAGTTTGGAAGTCTGAAAGTGATGGCAGCTCTATTATGCCAATAGAATTCCAGTTTTCCTACAGGTGTCCACTGATGGAGCTGCCTTAGGTACACATTAACTTACACTGCCTCCTGCTTGTCAGTAATGAGAGCTCCAGAACACTCCATGCAGTGCCTGTGTGTGCTGTAACTCCCATACAACCGAGGTGCTGGGAGATAAAGAGGTGCTGTAAGGAAAACAGGAAGCCTTGACATGACTGTTCTAATTGGACTAGTCACCCGATTTGTTTAATTTCCTGCTTACTGTGACTTGTACTAATTGGAAAACCTACTGCTCAGGAATGCATGCAAAGAAAGGGAACAGCTGTTATAGAAAATAAACTGTGCAAGGAGTACTTCCAAAATTTGGATTTGGGGTGTTTTAGCCCCTGAAGCTGTGGCTTCTGTATGTCTCAGTCCTCTCTTGGGTCAATTTCTCTGGCTAATTTTGGGCTGGTTGCTGGGTGTATCTTAATACGTTGCATGCAGCTTGCAGTGTGCCCTGCTGTCACACAGCACTGGGTTTCTTCGTGTGCAGTTTCTTATTCCATCGGTGTCCCCAGCTGCATCTGCTGCCCTGTGTCACTGGGTGGGGAAACTGAGGCAGGGATGAAGAACTGTGTGGAGGTAAAGCTCCTCCAGCCTCAAATCCTACAGAAAAATGCACTATTTGGGGCTTTTTTTTCCCTCTTGCTTTGTTTTTTTCCATCATCCTACTGACCTCAGAGTACCTTTGGAATAAGCAAAATGTTTTCTTGAGCCTAAATTATCTGTCCTTATCTACCTCAAACCTCATTGATAATCCTCTTTGTTGCCTTTAAAAATATTCCTGGGAGATTATTCTTTGGCAGTGATGGTTATGTGTAGTTCTCTTTTATACTGCACTCAGCTTTTCTTTCAATGGCTTCCTGATGTCTTGCTGCTTGGTATTGTTGGGTGGATGTACTGCGGTTTTGGGATCTGAAATGAGCTCAGAAATACTCTTCCCTGCAGTAAGAGGATGCTTTTTTTCCCCATGAAATGTTGCAGAGACAACCATCCAATGCTGATTTATTCAAAATTGGGTTTTCTCTTCTCAGTGCTCTCATGGTGATGCAGATTGACATTGCTGCTGCCCGTGCTGCAGCTCAGGCTTTGTCCAGCAGCACCAGTGGGATGCAACAAGGGTGAGTGTTTGCATCACCACCCGTTAAGCTCTTTGAATTTTAACTACAAAGGAATCCAACCCAAAACCATCAGCTCCAAGTAGCACGTTGAGCTTATTTGGTTGGTTCAGACCCACTGGAGGACACAGAGACTCTCTGTCCACAGCCCAAATGCTTCTCATAGCAGCGCTGAAACATTTTTCCATGACCCCCAGGTATAACAGCTGTGACCCATTTGTTTGGAGGAAGCTGTAAGATTAGGAAAAACAAGCTGTTCTTAATTTTCTTCCCAAATAAGCTGTTGTTGTTGCTCTCCAAGCTCCCTGCTCGTTACGATATTTTGCAAAGTTAACAATCTCAAGGCACACAGCATCTGAGGGATGGCAGCTTGTTTCTCTGCTTTGATTTTTTCATCTGGGAAGATGCTGAGAGCCCTCAGGATGGCTTTATGGAGACACTGAGAGCTGAGGCTTCCCAGCTTCCCAATGGGATGTCATATGCAGAGGTGTAGGGCCAGAGGACACCTTCAAAGCCAAACCCAGATATGCAGTCCCACATGATCCTGGGGTCCCACTCGCCTCCTTTTGCCTTGTTTTGATGATTATCAGGGAAGCATCCCAACCACCCTACGCCTTTGCTGCTACAGATGTAAAGCATCAACCCATGACCACGTTAAGTGCCATCATCTCTTAGGCAAAACCCAGCCGTTCGTTTGCTGCCTGTTGAGATGGGAGGTGAAAAAGAACAAGCACACAGAGCAAGGAATCAAAAGCCTGGTTTGTGCACCTGGGAGGTTACAAGTGTGATAATGGGGTTTTGGTGTTATGTTGTATGAAAGGGCTGCTGCAGCCTCAGCACTGGCTGCTGTGGTTTCGTTGGGTCTCAGCTTTGATGTTCAGCTGAAAGCTTTCTTCCGTGCTCTGGCAGAGGGCTGCAAACCAGCTCAGGTCTGAGGCATGGCTCTGCAACGCTGGGGTGGAAGGAGGTTGGCAAAGCCTCGTTCTGCACCACAAAAATGTGGCTCGGAGGTCTCCCACCAGTCTGGGCCTGAGCCTGCCTCGCTCCCAAGTGCCCGTCTTTGATGAGGAGCTTAGAAAATATTTTGTAGTGAAAACTGGTTGCTTTTCCTCTTGCTTCGTGCTCAGAGCTGCATGGACCCTGCAGCCCCCGTGCTCGCTGTGGGCAGCTTTCCAGGCGTGGTGGGTGCAGGGAGCATTGCTCAAGGCAGAGCAGGAGCAAAGCACCAAGAGGGGCTCAAAAACAATGCTTGATGTGTAAGGGCAGCCTCAGCCCTGCTCCTCCTGTTCTGCAGTTCACGGAGATGGGTGCAAAGGGCCGTGCTCTTATTTGGGTGCTGTGGGCCAAGGCAGTGTGCTCTGTGTAGGCTTGGCTCTGGGCAGGGGACACTGGAGGGCTTGAAGGTGATGTCCTCCCTCCTTGCATGGAGGTTTGGGTTTGGGGATGGGGACAATGCTAGGAGTGTGTCTCTGAAAGCAGTGGAAATGGAAAGGAATCAGGGATCATAGAGTCATGAAGGTTGGAAAAGACCTCTTAGATCCTGAACTCCAACGCATCCCATGGCCATGTTCCTCAGTGCCACATCTACACGGTTCTGAACACCTCCAAGGACGGTGAGCCCACCACTCCCTGGGCAGCTTGTGCCAATGCTTCTCCACTCTTTGGAGGAGTTGTTCCCCATACCCAGCCTGACCCTCTCCTGGTGCAATATGAGGCCATCTCCTCTCCTCCTATTGCTGTTACCTGGAGAGCAGAGGCCAACCCCCCCTCTTCACAACCTCCTTTCAGGAGCTGTAGGGAGCAGTGAGGTCTCTTGAGCCTCCTCTTCCCCACACTGTCCCACTCCATCCCCTCAGCCACTTCCATAAGACCTGAGTAGGGATAGAGAGGAGAAGGATTGTGGTGGTGCTTTGCTTGGCTCGGCACCTCGACTCCCCAGCCTCATCCTCCAGCACCAAGTACCGCAGCTTTCCCCTAAAGCATCCCCAGCATCCAACCACGGCCCCAACCCCAAACCAACGCATCTCTTTGGCACACCAGAGCCACCCCAACCCCTCTCCCCTCCTGCCCAGCACTGACTCAGACATCCCCTACGTGCTGTGCGGAGTTTCCTCGCCGTCACCCCGCACCTCGCACCGCAGGGTGCAGCGAGGCCGGGCCGGTCTGTGCATGCACACTGCTTTTGTCTGCTGCTGTAGAGGAGCAGAAAGTGCTGGAGGGAAACCTCTGAACGATGAAAACCACGCGGGGCTCCATTGTTCCTTGCATCCATGGAAAATTACTCCTGCTCACTCTTCCTTTTGCTTGAGCGGCTCCAAACCACGCTCGGAGGAGGAGGGGAGTGTGTGTACGTGTGGGGTCAGAGCTGTTCCTTTTTTTTTCTTTTTCTTGCCTCTAAATGATTTATTCTGAAAGGCTCTGGGCTTTGTGTCGCTGAGAAAACACACAGCAAGCAGAAAGTGTTTGGGGAGCGACCATTTAAATGTCACTGGGGGAGGAAGAGGAAGAAGAGGAAGCAAGGAGCCCCCACACCCCAGCATGCAGCCCCGCTCCCATCTGGCACAAGTTGTCTCTTTGCTGTTCTGTCTCTAAGCAGAAAGCATTTCTGCCCCTTGCCGAGCCGCCCATTGGCTGCTGTTGCCTTTGGAGGAAGCTGCAGGCGTGCGCAGAGCAGCATCGCTGTGAGCATGCACAGAGCAGTACCCTTCAATTGTGCAAAGAGCAGCACTCCTCCAGGGTACTCAGCACATAGTCTCACTGTGAGCACGCACAGAGTAGCATCGTTGCAAGACTGCATGGAGCAAAATCACTGGAAGCTGGCAGTGCTCAGGGCCAGGGCTCGGAGCAACCTGATTTAGTCTGAGATGTCTCTGCCCATGGTGCTGGGTTGGAACTGGATACCTCCAACGTCCCTCCCAACCCAAACCATGCCGTGGCCCTGTGATGTTTCTGCTGTGCACAGAGCACTGTTGCTGCAAGCTCTTCTCTGCTCAGCCAGGACAGAGCTGGGTGTCACCTGGTGCTTATCTGCAAGCGTTCCTTAGACAGAGGTGTTCCTGGCACCCACAGCTCTTTTTGCACCCAAGAGTCTTGGGTTGGGCTTTTTTTGCATATATTTCTGCCTTTGCAATTGGTTTTCTTCTGCTTTGGGAGCTCCTTGTGTGTGCAGGGAGCTGGGGTGACCTTTTGTGTCCTGAGGCAGGTGGGATGGGATGCAGACGGGTGTTCGGGTTTGGGGTGTCAGGGTGCCTGCAGGGTGCCTCCGGGTTCCATGTGACCCACTCCATTGCTTTTTCTCCCTAGGACCTAAATTCAGATCCACTGCAAAACCCATAGAGTCGCAGAGGGAGGGAAGCTGGAAGCATCTCCCTGTACAACCAAGGAGCCTCTCCTGCTGTCCCCCTCTGTTTCTTCACCTTTTTCCCCTGAGATCTCAGGCTGTTGCTGCCTTTGTGTTCTTCCCAGCCCTGGACAGACAGCAGGGAGTGATATTTAAAGCAGCCAAACCCGCGTAGCTGTGCAGTGACCTCCTCTCCCTTCTTGGCTCTGAATTCCTCGCACCCTTCTTTTCTCTGTAAAAGGAGAGCTGCTCTATTTAGGGACCGGGTAAGGTGCCTCCAGCAGCAAGTCTCTGTACTTTTAGCTCCCCAGTCCCTGCCATGCTGACCCATGTGGCGTAGGGAGCCCAGGCCTGGAGATGTGCAGACCCCTATCAGTTATTTGGCAAGCACTTGCTCCTTACAGCTTTAGCTAGAGCCTTCCTCACAGGACCAGCAGCCTCTCCCTCCTTGCTATTGGAAATTATTGCACTCCAAAATCAAGAATCATGAAACTGAGGTCATGGGACCAGTTAGCTGCACGAAGGAGAGAAGTCCCACGGCATTTTTTCCTTATGAATAACACTGCAGAGTGATAAAGGGCACAGAATGGGGCACGGACATAGTGAGAGCCCCCGGGGGGACCCCCTGCAGGGTGCTGGGGGTACCAGAGTAACCCTATCGCCGTCACTGGAGGCCAATCAGGATTTATGGCCTTGTCACCAGCCATAAATTTGACATCTAGGGTTGGGTCACACGTAATGGAAGCCAAAGAGGGATCTCATGGGTAGATAAAGGGGTGACCTTCATGCCAGGAGGCAGAGGGCAGGGAGCAGCACACAGGCTGGGTCTCCCCATTGGGTTCATTGCTGGTTTCATCTCATTTCATCTGTAAGTCACCCTTCTTTGCAACAGCTGTTGAATCCCAAGGTCGACAGAGCTACACGACTTCTCCCATTACACCATTTTCTGTCCTGTTTGCATCCCATAAATTAAGTCAGTGAGGAGTTTGGGGTGGGATCTGGAAGTGTTTCACAGCAGGATCAGTCTCTCCCCTCTAATTAAACATTGCAGGTTCCTCATGAATCACACCACATGCAGTATGAAATGCCTCCATGGGCTGATTTATGGGGAAATACGTTTTGATGTGCAGACTCAGGCCTCGCTCCTCACCCCATGCACCCCCAGCCCTCTTTCTTTGCATTTCTGTGTGTTTTCTGACGCAGGATGACCAGCGCTGTTTCAAGATGCAGGTGCACAGTGGGGTTTCTGCAAGCACTGACTGCTTTTTTCTAGCATCATCTCTGCACCATTTGCAGCAATCCCCTAGGATGCCTTTTTGCTGCCATGAGCCCTGCGCTGACATTTGCACAGCTGTACCCACAGTGCCTGTGAGCTCCCTGCACAGCACTGGCTCACTGACTGCCTCCTGTTGCACATGGGCTACTAGAGGGGAGCCGTGCTCTTATTGTAAAGAAACAAAGCATAGATGATCATGCTGTCACCCCATCTTCTTTCTGATAACCACAGGAAGCACTGACCAGGAGCAGCAGAACTGGATGGTAGCAGAAATGTCAGCAGGATGCTTGGGGTGCAGGAGGGAGTGCAGGTGAGCAGGGCAGCAGAGCCCCACGGCCAGGACACAGCAGGACTGTGCTGGTCAGTGCTGGGGAACAGGGAGGGACACGTGGAGGTGGTGGAGGTAGGGATGAGAGACCTCTGCTCTGTTTTTCCCACTGCTCTGCCTTGTTAGCCCTATTCATAGGGTGCCCTTCCATGCAGCACCTGGGATTTTAACCTTTACTCTTGGAAAATTGTTCACTTCTTGGAGCTGCCATGGAGCAGTTATTCACCCTTTCTCCTCCCCTTGTGACATGGAAAGAAATTCCCACGCAGCAGCGCATTGCCCTGCAGCCGGAGCCGGGCTCTGCCCCACACCACAACCTGCCCCATCTTGTCCTTAACTCCCAGCCTGGCTGCACTGCTCATCCACCTGCACGGTGCTGCGCTGCCTTCGATTCCTCCCCGATGAGATCATCCACCTCTCAGCACAAAACACACTGAGCGGTGTAGTTCTGGCATGGGCTGTTTCACTGTTTCACTGGACTCTTTCATTCTCTTGCTTATTCCCTACTGGGCCTTCACATCTTCTTCTTCTTGTCCTGGTAAATGGAAAACAGCCCAGTGGTGGCAGTGGTGCAGTTTGGGAGCGTTTGGGGATGGCTGCTGCACACATTAGTGGTGAGAGCTGCTGCTCTGATCTCAGCAGTCCTACAGCACCCGGCTATCGATCAAAGCACTGTGCAGAGGCAGAAGGGACCAGCAAGATGCTGGGGGTCATTGTCACCCGGATTCAGGGTGGTGTGGGGTTCATCAGGTGCTACGTGAGACTGAGGATGGGCATGGAGAGGTGCTCACCCCACTCTGCAGGAAAACAGGTGATTAAAGGGTAGTGCCTTGTGCTTGTCTCTCTTTTGCTCTTAAAATCCCCAGATCTCAAGAATAAGTCATCGTTAGAATCACAGAATCATTAAGGGTGGAAAAGACTTCTAAGAACAGCCCGTCCAGCTGCCCACCCACCCCCAGTACTGCCCATCGCTGCCTCGTGATGGGCTCAGAGATGGGGACTGCTGTGCCCAGTGCTGCTGCACTACTTCCTATGAAAATAAAACCCTCGCGATTTCAAGTGGCCAATTTGGGGCCTGACTCAGGGCTGGAGGAGGAAATTCCTTCAGGCTGTTGTTTGTGTTTTCCTAGAACAGGAAAAGAAAAATACACAGCAAGAAGCCTCAGCTGGCTCTGCTCTCCCACCGCACATATGGGGCCAGGAGGAGGGACAGAAGGGATGGAATCCTGGAGCTGTGATGTGGACGTGCATCCCTTCAGGGATCCTTTGTGCTCCTGAGGCACCACTCAAGGGCAGCCATGCTTCAAACTCAGCGGCAATGCCTCCCCATCCAGGAACTCTGTGGTTGGGACGGGCTCTGTGCATCCATCTCCTGCTGTGGGGAGCCTCAAGGTCCTGCCCTGACCAAAACCCTGCTCCTGGCTTCTGTGCCGTGGGTTTTCTTCCTGAGATGGAGCCCAACCTAAGCTATCCCTAGCTGCAGGCGGGATGCTGAGGTGGATTGGCTCCTCTGGGGTGAAAAGAGAAAGGTCTGTGGTCAGTGCAAACCCTGCTAGTCGTGTTGCTGTGCTGTACTGGGGAGAAAACAGCATAAAAGCCACTGCAGCACTTCAACCTCAGCTGGAGGTGCTCATGCAGGTCCCTTCAGAGATAGGCAGCCATGTGGGATAGAGCCTGTGGTTTCATGACCTTTAAGGCCCCTTCCAACCCAAACCAACCATTCTACGTTTCCATGACCTTTAAGGCTGTTTCCAACCCAACCCAACCATTCTGTGGCTCCATGATCTTTGAGGTCCCTTACAACTCAACCATTATGTGGTTCTATGATCTTTAAGGTCCCTTGCAACCCAAAACATCCATGATTCTATGATCATAGTCCTTTTTGATGCCAAAGAAAGTGGAAATCCAGCCTTTCCAGCCTTCTTCCACTATCACAGAGAAACAAAGAAACTAGTGAGCAGGCAGGAGAGCGCAGCCTGGCACGTGAGATTTGCATGTGATTTCTGAATTCTGCTGACTTTTAACTTGGAATTTCTTATCTAATAAAGGAAAGGAGAAATGGGGAACAGCTGGTTGCTCTTGAAATGAGTTCCTAGTCCCACCAGCACCGCATGGTGCTGTTCCTGGTTCCATGGCATGGATGAGGTGTCTGGTGGGACCTGTCCCTGTCACCAGGCAGCACCTTCAGGGATGTTTTGTTTGGAGTGTCGTGTCCCAGCACTTACTTGCTCATGCTCTACTCAGAGCTACTGATGGCTTGAAGTCTCCAAAGAGAATAACGATTAGCCCCAAGCAGCACTGAGCTGTGAGAAAACGTATAATGGAACAATTATCAAATGAAGCTGAGACTGAAAGTGGCATTTAATGGGATCTGGCACCTCGTGTTCCAGCTGACCTGAATGCTGCTCCCTCTGCCAGGCAAATGGAGCGAAAACCTCTGGGATTTGTAAATCGGAGTATTTGGGTCACACGTGGATTAGGGTGTGATCAGACAGTGCAGAGCTGCTCTGGATCATATGGGATCACCGAGGGCAGAGGGGCCCATTTGGTACCAGCCGTGGGCATCAGCTTGTGCTTAGGATGCTCCATTTCTCACTGGATCTCTCCGTGTCAGGAAGCATTACCCAATCCCACAGTAACACCTGGTGGCACAAAGCCACAGGAACATCTTGCTTCCAAAACGCTGCGGGCTTCCAATTAATGGCACCGAGACAAGGAGATTGCTCGCCTTGATTCATCTCAAATCATCGGTGATGAGAGAAGTGTGATTTGACGGGAGAGGCACAGCTGGCAGACAGAAAACGTCTCTTTGCTTCCTGTAACTTCTCAAGCACTCCCTAATGAAGATGGTGTCCATTTGTTTGCATCACCCCATGGCTGTGTGAGGGCAAGATGCAGGGACGACGCTGGCTGCACTCACGGACCACGTAGTCCTTCAGTTCTGACAACAGACAACATCAGCTTTCCTTAAACCCAAGTCTGAAGATAAGTGGGGGCCAACCTCATGTCTTGGCAGCTGTCTTTTAAGCACAAGTTATTAAAGATGGGGAGGAAGGAGATTACATTCCACTGGGAAGATGGGAGAGCGTTGCTATAGAAGCACGGGGTTGCTGCAGCACAGCTGGGAGCTGGCTCTTGGGTACCAACCAAAACCCCTTTTCTGAGCCTCAGGGCAAGGGAAAAGCTGGGATTTGGTGGGGAAGTCAAGGGATTAGGAAAGATTTTATCTCTGGGTATCTCCTTCCTCCATCTGCCTGAGTTAGAACTGAACACTGGGGATGAAACACCTCTTGGTCTCTTCCTGCTGCAAGAAACAAGCTGAGAAGGCCCTGAATGTGCAGAAGAGTCCCTGTCCCATGGTCCCACACCAGGATGAGTGGGAAGAAGTTTTGCTTGGGCTCTGCATGTGTGTCCTGGGAGGATGAGTTTGACATCAGGAGAACACAGCAAGCTGACAGACCTGCAAGCCCCACATGAAACACAGCTGGGAGCAGAAGGAGTTGTTATTCAGCTGCTGATGTTCTGCTTTCACTTTGCCCCTATAAAGCAAACGTGCCTCGCCAGCTAACTGCCTGACCCTACTGGAGTGGGAATAAAACAGAAATATACCCTTGGCACGCGCCCGCAGCCCTGGCGCGTTGGGGAGGGCTTTGTTTATGGCACAGCTCTCCTCCATCTGGGCTCGGCTTCGGCAGAAGGTTATTTATACTGCAGTAGGGTTCACTGCGTGCTCAGCCCTGCCTCTGCCAGAGCCGGGAAATCCCTGCCCTGGAAAGCAGACGGCTGCTCCTGTCTGCTGCGTGGTCCTAAAGCAGGACCGTGGGCTGACGCCCCGTGGCCAAGAGTGCTCCCAGCATGCAGGAGGAGGATGCTAGTTATCCTGTTTGGGGTATATAGGAGCTCCGCAGGCAGAGGATGAGGAGGGCGAGCCTTCGTGCTGGGCACCATGCAGGCTTCCTCTGTGTCCCAATGTGCATAAAACCCTGGGAGTCCTCCAAGCTTGGGCAGGGGCCAGCCCATGCCATCCATCATCGCGGCGTCAGAAGAACAGAGCTGCGTCAAGCTGAAGTGATGTTAGGGGGAAAAAATGCTCCGTAAGTTGTTTTTCATTCTGTTAATAGGAAACAGACAGCGTGGCTTCAATCTGGCTGCAGAGCCCTGGAGCTCTGTTTGGGATCGGCTCCTGCTGTCTGGGGCTCCAGAGGTGCCGGTGCCTGGTTTGTCCCTCCTGTGGATCTGCGATGGATGAAATATCAAACCTGTGCTGAAGGCAAATGTCAGGCTGCAAAATGACTTGCTGCAGCTTTGGGTTCTCAACCCTTCTGCCTTCCAGAGCAACATCCGAAGAGGTGTCCTCGAGGCAGGACACCAACACGTGCCACGTGGTGCCACTTCAATGGGGAAACACTGGGAGGGTGGGCTTCTACCTGAGCCTGTCCCCACCAGCAGAGCCGCTTTTCCTTTCCAGCTGCCCAAAAAGGAGATACCCCATCCCCTAGCAGCCCCACCACTGGGATGCACTCAGGGAGCAGAGCCACAGCCCCAGGTTTGGGGTCAGCCCCGTGCCACACTGCCTTTTCTGGGGGGGCAGCTCTGGGCGCTGCAGCCCCCGGTGATTGGGTGCTATTTTGCTCGGTGCAGGAGCAGCTGTTGCTGTACATTACTGCACACTGCCTGTACCGGACCGCAGGCTGGAGGCGAGGCGGCTGTGCTCAGCCCGAGGTATGGCTTTGTGTTGATTTTCTCCTTTTTTATTGAATCAGGGTGGGCAGCAGCCCAACGCATGGCCAGGGGGATGTGGTGCTGTGCTGGCCACGGGCATAATGAGGGCAATGGGACCCATCCTGACGTGGCCATGTGAGGGTGCTCAGGGATGGCAGGGCGGGCAAGGGGCTATTTTTGGCCATTTCTTTGACATGAGTTAGCAACCTCGGGCTCTCACAACTTGGGCTTGCTCAGGAGAAGTCCAAGCAACAGCAAAATGGGGCCACATTTCATCTGTGGCCATAACTCTGTGTTTTGAAAAGACCTGGAGCACAGAGCACATGGGAGAGGATGCAGCATTCATGCACGAGGTAGCCTTATCCCCATAGAGGAATCAGTGCAAGATGAGGGCTGGAAATGGGCTGTCTGGTGGCAGCCCTGGCATTGGTGGTCATACCTACCATGTGGTCATCCTTGCCATGTGGTTGTCCCTATGCCACATGGCTGTCCCTATACCACATGGCTGTCCCTATACCACATGGCTGTCCCTATGCCACATGGCTGTCCCCATACCACATGGCTGTCCCTATGCCACAAGGCTGTCCCTATGCCACATGGCTGTCCCTGCCACGTGGCTGTCTTTGCCATGCTCTGCTGGGCAGTGGCTGCGTGCTTGGGGCACTGGCTTTGGAGATGATCCAGTATGAACCCTGGGGACCATGCTTACCACCTCCACGCTCCCGTTGCCTCGCCATGGAGAAGATTCACGAGCTTGGGGAGGGACCCCCAAAATCCTATTCTGGGCAATAGATGCTCTGCTTCTCAGGGGGGCACAGGCCGGCTTGCCTTGACTGAGGTAACTAAAACAGAACCTGAAGTCTTGTTTTGATTCCACGTTGAAAGCCAAGATCTTTCATGCCATTGCTTCTCAGCCACAAAGTTTGCTCATCATTATTTGTGTTGCTTCCAATGTCGTGTTTTAGATTCCAGCCTGGGAATTGGTGCTTTTTTTCTCAGCATTCATTGTTCCACCAGGGAAAAACAAACTAAATCTGGCTCAGATGGAGCAGAAATTCCTCTTCCCGATGATGGATGGGATGTGCAGATCCCAGAAGCCCACGGCCTTGGGGTGGTGCTTTTGGGGTGATGTTGTGCCCGCCAGGCTGATTGTCCCCATGTGGGTGATGGCACAGAGGCCACTGTCCCCCTCATCTTGCCCAGGAAGGTGAGCATCCTACTGAGTGCCACTCTCTGCTTGTCTTCTGCAGGTGCTGATGTGCCGGGGAGCAGCGGTGGGGAGAGCCATAGATTGTAAGTGTGCTGGTGCCTTTGGGTCCGTCATCGGGACAGGGAGGCGGTGTCTCAGTTGTGATGAAGACTGGATGGTTCAGTGGTTAAACTGGGTACAGGACAGGATTGGGACCCTGACACCCGTGGTTCCACCTTGCAACCTGGTGGGTTTGGACAAGAGTTGAGACCCTCCTGTCCTGGGATCGGGGCTTACAAAGGGTCCTGGGGAGGGTTACTGGGAAAAAACCTTTGCTGACCCAGCCAAGGGGTGAGACCAGCTCCTGAACTGGGGATGAGGGGCATAGACCCTATGTCTGTGTAGGGCTGTGGTATATGGCCCGTGGGCTGCTCTGTTCCCAGGCTGCATGGAAAAGCACAAAACATCCACCTGACATGGAGTGCACCACCCTCAGGGGCTGGTAGTGGTGGTGGGCTGGGATCTGCATCCTGCCCTGTGACAGCGTTTGGGCATCCTCAGGTGCACACCCTGGAGAGGTTTCCAGGTTGGAAAGCGGAGAGGTCCCTCCGCAGAGTTGGGAGCAGGAAGCACAGCCCTCATGGCCCAGCTGTTGCTGTCACTGAGCCGTGCTAGTGGCAGTTCCCACTTGTGGCACCAATCCAGCACTGTGACACAGGCCAGCAGACAGCCAGCACCGAACCCAGACCCCAGGCATTGTCGCCATAGTGGGGCCCATCCGGCAGATCCCACAAGGGTTGGGATTGCTCAGGCGCAGCCCTACACTCTGCAGCACGGAGCCAGCTAGTGGTGAAACCCATCCTAGCAGATAATCAAATCCCAACGAGCTCAGAGATACAGACACAGGCACCAGGAATACATGCTGGAGGAGCTGGCAAAGCTCCTGCCTGGCCCTGGTAGCCACCAGGACTGCAAAGAGGGGCTGGTTCCATCCACTCAACCCCAGCTGCATTCAGCATCTCTGGCTCTGGCTCTAGGTGGGTTCACGCAGCTGACCCCCATCCCACCTGACTGTGCACATGCACACACGTTTGCTCCTCTTTGCACAGGGCCTAAAGGAGGTGGGGACCCGGTGTGGTGTCCCTGAGCAGCAGTTGGACGTCCCTGAGCTGAGCATGCCTGAGCCGACATCGCACAGCACGGAAAAGAAGCGTGAGAGAAGTGCAGAGAAGGTGGGAACAAAGGGCAGCGCCGCGGTGCCTGCAGGTAGGAGTGCATGGAAAATCCTCATCGACCCCAACACCGCCCCACTGTCCCATGTCCCCAGCCAGCCCAGGGGCACCATCTGGTGATGGGGTGGGGATGGAACCCCCCATTTCTGCAATATGAACCCCAAAGGGCTTGGTGCAACCCTTGTGAGGCTGCACAGGGGATGTCAGGGTCCACCTCTGGTAATTCTGAGTTCCTTTGGGTTCCCAGTCCCCAAGAGCCTCCCCGTGAAAGCAAAGGTGGAGCCCCACAGCCTGGACCCCGCGGAGGAGCCGCTCATCTGGGAAGGGCTCACCCTCAACAAGTGCATCCTGGTGGCCTCCATCGTCGCCCTGCTCAGCGTCAGCTTCCAGGTGCTCCAAGGTGAGCGTTGTCCCTGTGCTGCCAGGATGGCTGCACCTCAACATTGTCACCTCCACCCCTGCCCTCTGTCCCCTCTTCTCTTCCAGCTCCACCATGCCCCAGGGACGGTGTCAGCAGTGGCAAGCAAGAGCCCCCAGCAGCTCCCATCCATGGTGTGTTTGGAGCTGGGTGGGTTTTAGATTTTAGGGTTAGGGGTAGGGTTTGGGTTGTAGCTCATTGCTCTCCATCCCTAGAGGTCGTCATCCCCAAGGAGGAGGTCCCAGAGGTGGTGGCTCCACAGCCCGTCCCGCCTGAGAGCAGCATGCTGGAGGATGATGATGGTGACGATGATGGTGACGATGATGACGAAGCGGACAGCAACCTGGTATGGGGCTGAAGGTGGGGGGACAGCATCCTCTGGTGCAGAGGAGATCATGGTCCCTGGAGGTGTACAAGAACTGTGGAGATGTGGCACCTGGGGTCATGGTCAGTGGGCATGGTGGGTGTGGGCAGGGGTCAGGTTTGGGGATCTGAGAGGTCTTTTCCAACCGGAATGGTTCTGTGGTCCTCCTTGGGAGGGATGGAGAGGGCATGAGGTGTGTGACACCGCTGTCTCCCAGGCCGAGCCCTGGATCTTCAAGAAGTGGTTTGGCCGCTCGGAGCCGGGGCATGAGGAGGAAGAGCCTGGAGAAGAGGAGGAAGAGCCCACAGAGAAATCTGAGGAGCCAACAGCCAAAGTGGAGCTGAGGAAGGGCCAGGAGAAACCACGGGGCCCAGAGAAGAAAGAGGAGAAGACCCGAGGTCTGGAGAAGGAGGAGAAAACTCGAGGCCCAGAGAAGAAGGAGGAGAGAAAGGAGGAGAAGGAGGAAGAGAAGAAGGAGGATAAGGAAGAGAAGAAAGAGAAGAAGGAGGAGAAGAAGGAAGAGAAGAAAGAGAAGAAGGAGGAGAAGAAGGAAGAGAAGAAGGAAGAGAAGAAAGAAAAGAAGGAGGAGGAAGAGGAGGAGGAGGAGGAGGAGGAAGAGGAGGAGGAAGAGAAGAAGGAGGAGAGACCGCGTGGCCCAAGGAAGGAGGAGAGGCCCAAGGAGGGCCGCGCAGCCCCAGCAGAGAGGAGCGGCCGTCGGGAGCCGCGTCCCAAGGATAGGAGCCCTGAGGAGAAGCCCCCCAGAGCCCCCCGGGCACACAGGGAGCCCGAGCAGCAGCAACACAAGAAGAGACGCCGTGAGGGGAAGGAGAGCCGGCGGGAGAAGGATGAGCAGCGCAGGGATGGCAGCAAGGGCAGAGCGGGCAGAGCCGAGCGGCAGGAGAGCGGCCGGAGGAACTGGGGGCTGCCACGGGGCGAGCAGCGGGGCAGGAGGGCCGGGGAGCCAACGGGGAGGGACAGGGCACGAGAGGGCCGGCGGCGTGACTGAAGGCTGCGAGGGACCGACTGGGCCCGGCCCCACGGATACACGGCCACCATCCGTCCGCTGGACCCCCTGCTGCCACCACGCCTTCAGCCTTTGTCCCCACGCCCAGAGTGGCTGCAAGCGAAGTGGGGACATCGGGATCCTGCTGTACCCATGGGACATTGGGACCTGCTGTGGCAATGGAGACATTGGGGTCCTGCTCTGCTGATGGGGACACTGGGATCTGCTGTGCCCATGGGGACATAGGGGCACTGCTGTGCCGACGGGGACACTGGGGTCCTGCTGTGCTGATGGGGACACTGGGATCTGCTGTGCCCATTGAGACACTGGGGTCCTGCTCTGATGATGGGATTCATCTGTGCCTGTGAGTGACTGAGTCCTGCTGTTCCCTTGGTGACACTGAGTTCTGCTTTGCCAATGGGGACGTTGGGGTCCTGCCATGCCTGTGGGGACATCGGCCACCCAGCCCAGCATGAGCCTCTGTGGGGACTCTAGGACTCCCCAGGATGAAGGCAGCCCATAGGGAGCATGGAAATGAGCTCTGCTCCCCCTGGGCTTCGTGCCACCCTCCATCCCAGCTGCAGCAGCAGCTCATTGTCTCCCATGCTGACACCTAAGGAGTAAGGATGCACTCCCGGCAAACAGAGGGGTCTGCAGCCCTGGTAGCTCTTTAATTCAGTGAATGATTTTATTGAAAAACAAATCAAAGAGAGAAGTGTGTTCCGGGTGAAGGAAGCCAAGCTGCCCTCGGAGCGTGGACACATGGCCCCAGTGCAGGAGGCCCAAAGCTTTGGAACCAGAGCTCAGGTCGTGCCCCGCAGAGCTGCTTTTAGGGAGAAAGCACACGAGCATTACCACACAGTGCTGCAGCAACTGCAGGAGTCTCCGACTGCAGCGGGTTTGAGTATTTGCTAAACCAATAGTGGTTAAAACAAACTGATGTTCATTTTTAAGAAGGTATTAAATGTCTTAAAATATATATATATATATATACCATGTTTCTGGATACGTTTGTGTGTTGTAAAAAGAAGAGAGAACGCAGAGCAAAGAGAGAGGGGGGTGGGGGGCTGTGCCCCTGTCACACGGACTCAGCCTGATGGTGGGGTCCCATGGGGCTCAGCTGGGAGCTGGCACGGGGCAGCCGGGCTCTGTGTGCTGATGTCATTCACACTAATAATGTTAAGACATGTAATGGGATCTGCTGTGCTCTGGGGAGCGGTGACAGCGTGGAGCAGCACAGCAGCACCCAGCAGCAAGCCCAGCACTGCAGCCATTGCCATGGCCAAGTGTGGGGATGGGACCCCATGGAACAGCAGAGTGGAACCGGAGGTTTTGCCCCCAAGGGCTCAGGGATGGGTACGGCCACAAGACACTGCAGGCCGATGTAGGGCAGCACAACCCACAGAATAAAAACAGAACCAGAGCAACGCTAGGAGGCAAACCAGGAGGAAAAGGCGCTCGGAGGGATGCTCCCATCTCAGCCAGGAGCACTGCACGAGGGCTGCAGGTGGGAACCTCTACCGACAGCCGCACTCCTCCGCCACCATGTTGGGGAACTTGCGCACCTCCAACCCCTCGGCCGACACGCTGATGATGAGCTGGTCCGAGTAACGGACGGGCACGCAGCACGGAGCGCGCTGCAGCGGCGAGCCCCGCTCCTGCATGCCCAGCAGCAGCACGGTGTGCGAGTGGTAGCCGGGCACGCGGGTGGAGAGGGGCAGCTTGCAGGGCCCCTCGCAGTTGTTGGCCGCATAGACGGTGGGCATGACGATGAAGTTGCGGTCGCGCAGGTCGATGGTCAGCTCCTGCAGCCGGCAGTGCGCCTGGTGCCGCGCGCTGCGGTTTTGCCGCAGGACTTTCCTCCTCTCCTGCCAACACGCCCGCACCGTTTGCAGCGCCTTCAGCAGCAGCAATGCGTGCAGCTTCCCCGAACCTGGGGGCTGCCCGCCCGCGGCCGGCCCTGGAGGGTGGTAGCAGAAGCTCAGGAGCTGCTGGAAGAGCCCCGTGTTGGCTTGGAACTCCGGGATGTCCCTCAGGTCGTGGATCACAGCCTGCAGTTTGCCCATCAGCAGCTGCAGCACCGTCCCCTCCAGCTGCCAGTCCCCAAAATGCTGCTCCAGCCCCACGCCGCCCTCCTGGGGGAAAAGCAGCACCGAGGGCTCCTCTGACTGCACCAGGCGCTCCAGGGCGGCCGTCTCCGACAGGTTGAGCAGTTGGTGCGGGAGCGTCTCCATCATCTGGAAGTCCAGCCAGTGCTGGGAGCTGGGCTGGGTGGGCGGCTCGCTGCGGGGGCTCAGCACCCGGCGGATGAAGAGGGTCAGCACACCCAGGAACTGCCCGCTGTCCCCTGCCGTTGGGGATGTGGTGTTGGCTGGGCTGGCAGTGGTGTGGGACGGCGGCTCTGCGGTGCCGGGATGGGGTGGGCTGTGGGGAGAACACAGTGGGGTGACAGTGGTGTAAAGGATTGGGACACAGCACTCCCAAACCACCTTGGTGTGCCATGCATCCTCCCAGCCAGGGTCCAAGGGATGGGACAGGAGGAATTACAGTGCCTTTTCCCCCTTCCCCTCATGGTTTTCCATGCACGGACCTGAGCTGTGGATAGGGAGCCACATCCACCACCCCACTGGCAGAGAGATAGGAGGAAGGGGATGCAGCATCATCCTCAGGTGTTGAACCAGCCAGCAGGAGCAGCACCGGCGTCATCCTGGTGAAACACTTCTCATCCGAGCCAAAGAGGAGCTGCTGGGTCTCCATGAGGGACAGAGGGGCACCTGGAGATGGGGACACAATGGAGACAGTGCTGCAGGACCCCCCCAGTCCCTCATCAGTGCCAGGTCCCCAGTGCTCAGCCATCAGCACCACTGTTGCCATGGGCTGTCCCCAAACCTACCTCCATCCCCGTGGTGCCTGATGGTCAGGGACGCCTGGAAGCTCAGCTCCTTGCTGCTGCTGGTCACGGCAGCCACCGAGGCTCTGAGGAGCAGGTACTGGGTATCCCTAGTGAAGCAAAGGCTCTGTGGGGAGCAAAGGCACAAGAGCCCCTGAGATCCTGCAGGAGGCATCACGGGGGGTCAGCAAGACCCCTCTACAGTCCAGTCCCTGTTTCCCGAGCACCCAGGGACTGATCCAGCCCAAGGTATGGAGTGAGGAGGCTCTGGAACTGGTCAGGCTGGGGAGAACTGGGAGGGAAGGGAGCAGGGCATGGGGCAGCTGCGCACCCCCAGTACGGGCTGAGCACCCCCAGAGCATGGGATGAGCACCTCCAGTTCGGGCTGAGCACCCCTCGGTCTTGTTCCTTTGTCCCTGGCAGCAGCTTGGGGACAGGGTAACAGCACCATCTTCAGGCACTGCTCTGCCCGGACTGCCCCAGTCGGAGAGAGGGTGGGAAAAGTACTGGGATGGGGTGAGGAAGACAAAGGGAGAGGATGGGATAGAGAGACCTTTGGGACGGGGTGGGGAAGGGAAGGGAAGGGAAGGGAAGGGAAGGGAAGGGAAGGGAAGGGAAGGGAAGGGAAGGGAAGGGAAGGGAAGGGAAGGGAAGGGAAGGGAAGGGAAGGGAAGGGAAGGGAAGGGAAGGGAAGGGAAGGGAAGGGAAGGGAAGGGAAGGGAAGGGAAGGGAAGGGAAGGGAAGGGAAGGGAAGGGAAGGGAAGGGGATGCGAAGCTGCTGGGCAAGCAGAGCCAAGGTCCCCCCTCTCCTCCTGCCCCCCAGGGTCACCCACCTGCTCCTGTGTCAGCCCCATGCCCTCCACCAGCAGCTCCTGGCGGCCCTCAGCCTGTCTCCCTGTGGGGCTGCCCGGGTAGAAGAGCAGCAGAGCGACCTGCAGCTCTCCCAGCACCTGCCCCACCTCTGCATGGAACGGCAGCCTGAACCAGAGCCAGGCCTGTGCTTCCCATTTCACTGCAAAGAGAGCACAGGGTGGGTGAAGCATGCAGCCATAACAGTGCAAAGGGAGAGGAAGGGGCTCTGGGGCTGAGCTCTGCTCCTCACGTCACTCAGAGCAGTGGCAAACCATGAGTGCTTCAGGTGATGGAGGGCAGCACGGTCCATCTGGGGGGGAACCCCCGAGGACCATGTTGGGTTTTTTCCCAGTTGGACAGAATAGAACCAAACTTCAATGACTGGGACAGTAAGGGAGAAATGCTGCAGCTCCAGAACCAAACTGAGCAGTGCGGAACCCGCTGATGTTGCAGCACTGGGTGTTCATTGCACGCAGGCTCACCGTTATGAAAGCTTCTGACACACGCACACGAGGAGAGGATCTGTTGTACAGCTTTATCCTAAAGCAAACCCAACCTGCAAACCCAACTCTTCACCCATACCTCCACCTCAGGCCCATCGATAGCATTGGCCTTCCCCACACCACGACCCTCCAGCTCCTACCTTCCTCCAGATGCAGGACAAGGAATCGCTGCAGCCCCGTGCCCGGCCCTGCCAGGTGCTCCTGGAGCTGCTGCAGCGGTCGAAGCACGGTTTGTGCACCTCCACCTGGACACAGCCCAAAGGTCTCGGGGTTGCGGTGCTTCCAGCTGGCGCGCAGCACCTTGATGAAGGTGCTTTCATAGCGGGTGAGGACCCCCACCACCTCCAGGTGGGATGGGGGGACCTCACTGTTGTCCATCTTCAGGCGGCACACGGGGCCCTCCAGCCCCCCCAAGGGCCAGGGCTGCAAGCTGGAGCCGTCAGCCTGTGTGCAGCTTGCTGCAGGCTCAGGGAGGAGGCGAGAAGCCACAGTCATCTTCAGTCTCACCGCCGAGCCGGGTCGCGCTCTGCTCACATTTTCCCTCTTTGCTCCAAGTTCCGTCTCCTCTGAGAGGCTCTGCCCCAGCACAGCCTCTGCTCCATGGGTCCCTTTTCTCGGCAGAGCTGCGGAGTGGAGCAGCAGCACCAGGTATGGAAGCAGCACCCCGAGAACCGCCTTCATCCTCCTTGTTTCACTGCACCCAGAGCAGCCGCCGAGCCGCCCGATGCACCTCTGTGTGCGGGAGGACCCACGTCTCCCTTTTAAAAGCAGTGGCCTTGAGTGGCCAACACACAACACACCTCCCCTGCGAAACACGGCTGCTGCCCCGCTGCCAAGGAGGGAGGGCTGGGTCAGAGGAACTTTTCTGTTCTATTTTTGGGTTTAGCATCCAGTATTGGAAACTGAAGAAAAGAAAGAAAGAAAAAAAAACAAAACTGTCAAGCTGTTTCCCTTTGGTTGTAGGGATGGTGTCCTTGAGTTGAGATGTTTTGAGCGGAGGGTGGAACCGGGGCCGGAGGTTTCGCAGGGATTGGCACACACCATTCCCATCAGCAGCGACACTGGGAGGAGAGGGCTGTCCACACCTGGGGGAGAGGGTGAAGATAAGAGGGAGAAATTTGGAAAAAGGAAATGCCCAAAGCTCCCTCCGCTGGGTGCCTCCCCCTCAGAGCACAGAGGCTGTGCACGTCTCCAGCCACACAACACGTGCAGAATAGCACCTAACAGGTGCCAGTGTACGTGGACGAGATCCCAGTGCACGAGCAGAGCCCTTTTCTGTGCTCCCAGGACTCGTGCAGGGTGAAGCTCAGGATACAGCCCCAGCACAGACCCAAAGGGCTCACAAACACGGCCTGCATGCAGGAGGCTCAGCAGAGTTGTTTCAGGCATGGAGGCCCATGTTGAGCATCAACAGCCCAGAGAGCAGCAGGGTGGGGGGATTCTTCTCTAAGCTGCCAGTGAAAGCTCACCCAGTGCTTTTCAAGGGCTCTTGAAGCAATGTGATTTCCTTCAAAGAGACATTTCTGTGCTGCTTCTGGCTGCCATCATAGCTGGTGTACAGAGCTCAGTGCTGGGAGGAAAAATGAGGTTTCTGAGTGCAGCACGAGGGATGCTGATTGTGAATGCATTTGAGCAGGAAGACAGAGAGCTGCACACGTAGGGCGTTGTGCTCACCAGCATTCTGCCAAAAACACGAGTGCCTTCTGCGTGCCCACGGCCAGCCAGCTCCCTTAAAGGACTTCAGCTGAATAGCAGCTGATGCACTGGTCATGATGGGATGCACGTGAGGTTGGGATGGGAAAATGCAGCTCTGCCAGCCAGGAGCAGCTGACTGAGGTGCCAGGGGAGCTCCTGTCTTTTGTGTCCTCTTTGGATCATTTTGATAACATAACCAGCTGGGGAATGCTTTACACACTGAAGGACAAAATAAAGCGACCACACAACAAGATTTTAACCAATTACTCGGGAAGAAAGAGAGAAAACAAAAGTGAAAACCTTTTAATGGATCTACAGGATCTAATCAAAATCACTGGCATACAAAATAAGACTATTTTACCCCAATCAGTTGTAACCTGCATATAAAAAGCTATGAGCCAGACGAGTCCGGTGGGATGGAGAGGCTTCAGTTGGAGGGAGGAGGAGGGGGAATAGTGCCCGGCCCCTCCGTGGGGAGGGGAGGTCTCATCATGGGTGGCAGAGGAGCGGGGGGAGGGACACCGGGCGCTGGTGGCAGCTGAGGTGGCACTGGAGGAGGTGGTACTGGTCCAGAGGGTGGCATGGGGGGCAAAGTCATCCCTCCTGGAGGAGGTGGAGGCATCGAGTCTGGCAGAGGGGGCCTGGGGGGCAATCCGTTCATCAGCGGAGGTGGAGGAGGTCGCTTCACAGTCGGAGGGCCAGGAGGGAGGTTGGGGGGAGCTGGGGGCTTCTCCATTTTGAAGTGGAATTGAAGGAAGAACTGCGGAGAGGGAAAAAAGCAAAGAGAAGGAAACGATCAGCTCTCAGGACAACTTTGTGCCATCACACATCAGCGACTTTAGCACCAAAGCCAAAATGGATGCGACTCCACTGTCTTTTCCCCCAGGCTCTGCCCTCCCCCTTCCCCCTTCAACCCTTAAGATGCTGCCACGTTCCAGCTACCTGTTTGGTTTCCCTGTTCCAGTGGGTCCAAAACTTTCCCTCCGCTTTGTCGATTTCTCTGCTTGGCACCTGCAACACAGAAGAACAGGGAGCTATTATTAGTAGCACCAGATTAGCTCAGTGGCCCTTTCTAGCACCACAGCCCGCCAGATAAGCAGTTATTTCAGGCCTTTGTGAGATGCGCTCGTCTCGGATGTTATTAGACAGAGATGGGGGCAGCAAAGAATTGAGTTACTTCCCTATCGGTCAAGGACAAGTATGCTGGCAGAAAAAACCCCTCTCAACATCTGCACAAAGGCTGGGAGCAGAGCCCAGGAGGATCCTTTCTGCGCCAGACACTGAGAATTCAATGGCTCCCCAGAGCTCAACGCAGAGCCTGGTTTTCATGCCAGAGTCCTCCAGTAATTCTCAGCAAAGTCTAACAACTTCCAGCCACGTCTTCTTGACCTTCCTTTCCAGGCCATTAACCCCCCAAAAAGCTAGAAAGAACAAGCCTGTGACGGCCATCACTGGGAACTAATGTCCTGGAAAATATGGGAACTCTCCCTGCCATCAGTCAGCCCCAAACGTTACCTTGAAGGCGATGGTTTCGTAGGGCTCTGCTGCCATCAGGAGGTACTGCCAGCGCCGATCGGGGGGCTCAATCCTTTGCTCATATGCTGACATGAACCGATGGCGAGGCATGATGCTTTCTGCAATCTCTGGGTAATCGATCTGTTGGGGTATTATGGCAGATTTATAACACCCCCCTCGTGCTCTCCTCCTTCATACAGAAGGAACCCCTCAGCTATGCGAGAATAGCTGAAGAAGAGAAGCTCCCAACTGAAAGTTTACTGCTGCCAAAGAAAACAGCTCAACAATTACGATCACGGATTCTTCCATTTAGTTATCAACAGCAAACCAGCAAGATAAGTTCTTTTTATTTTATTATTACCTCATGAGTCTTGCAAAGAACTGCTCATTTAGCCAAGCTTTTACTTGGATAACCCAGAAACCAAGAATGTGACCTTACCTGGAAGAGAAGGCTCTGCTGGCCTGTCTCTGGATCTCTCTGTTTGGTCACTGTAAAGAAAATAAGAAAGCTTAGTACATTACATAAAGGTCAGCACAGCATTGCTTCTGCCCTAGGAAGCTCCAAGAACAAAATATGACAGGATTTTGTTTCCCATTTATCAAATAAAATGCTACAATGTCTTCAACCAAAGTTCCTGTGGGTGTCTACTGAAATGCAGCTGCTGTGGGGCACAGACACTGACACACTGTGCACTGCAGGGCACAGCTGGGAGATGAAGAAGCCATGTCTTGTAGTGAAGGCCAAAATCACAGTGGGGAGTTCAGAGAGAAAAAACCCTGAGCTATGCAGCCAGTGGGTGACTTGTGAGCAATGGTGAGAGATGGCAGAGCACAATAAAAGAGAGACTGAAGCAATGCCATCATCTCCCATATGACTACTGTAAGAACTGACAGACTGAGATGTACTGATCTATTATTAAAACAGCTCCCACTTGACTGCCAGCAATAAAGAGACATCCCATGGGGATTTAAACAATAAGGGACATCAGGAGATTAGCCCATATCTTATTTATGGACAGCTCTGCTAAAAAGGCTGATGAACAATTCATGCCCACAGCACTGCACTTCAAGCAAGCTCCAGCAGCCATAGGGTGTCTGCTACGACAGGCACTGCTGACAAACCTTTGTAACCTGGCCGTCCAATTTTCACAAACTTCTTCACTTCCACTTTGACTTTTTCTGGTGCAGGTTGGGCAGGGGCTTCCTTTGCTTCCTTGGCAGCTCGACGGCCCTGGATTCATTGGAAATGTGCAATGTTAAATAGTTATCAGCACTTGGTTCCGAAGGGCAGCTAAAAGGCAGCGTGCATCCTGTAAGGTAAGGAGCATTCAGCACTTCAGCACTTCACAGAAGGAACACTGGGAAACTGCTGCTCCTCCTCCACAAGCAGCACGGGAGGCCGGTTTTCTCCATGCCTTGCCCTGACTACAGGCTGTCACCTCCACCATCTCACCCACCTCTAAGAGGACTTTGGTGCCCACCTCCACAGATGGAGCTGAGATGAATTCTTAGAAGTCAAGAAGGAAATTAATTCCACAAGCCAGATATCTAAAGCAGAGCAAACCTGAATTCTTAGATTAAAGCTTACAAACATTTCTCAAGCTGTATTCACAAAAATGCTTCCCTTACAGCTAGACTTAATTGCTTTTAAAGCTCTTTTGCTCCCTTCCCTCAGAAATGCCATAGCTGGCTTTGAACTGGAGCTTGTCAGCACCACAGTTCAGAGCAGAGCTAGTTCATACCTGCTGGTGAGTGCCTCAGAAACAAACAGAGACAAAGAACATTCAAGCCCAGAGTGCTACTGCATGATGGAGGTCAAGTTTTATAGGTGCTCACAATCTAATTTTGAAGTGCCTAAGTAATGGAGAATAACTACAGGGGACAACAACTTACAGATTGGTCTGATGCTTCTTCCCCTGGGTATGTGCTAAGTAACTTCCCTGGGGGGAAAAGAAAGAAAGTTAGACGAAGACTGAACTGTTCCTGAACAGAAAGATATTTGTCACGGATGAGAGGTGACATTTCACATTGACAAAGATATTTTAATCCTCAGAGCACAGCGGAATTGAACTCAAAAACTGCAGATTGCTCACAACTGCTGAACTGTCAGAAACTTGTCATGCTTAACATCGACAGCCTCTGCTCCCCCCACCGCCCCTCCAGCAATCAGCCAACGAGAACAGCTTCGGTTCCAGCACTTGGAGCTAGCATTATTCTAAAATATCTGTTGCCATGGAGATCAAGACAGACAGCTGCTCAACTCACCTCATTGTTATGGAGCGTCAGGCAAAGCTTGCATTCATAAGAACCCAAGTGATTTTTCATAAAATAGGGGTCCTAGGAAGAGAATTTTCAAAAGTTACATGCAAAATCCGTGTTGGAATAACTGAACAATCAAAATTCTAAAGCAGAGCTGCACTGCAAGAACTGAGTTCACGGAGTGAAGTTATTAGCACAGCACTGCTTTAGGAATACAGAAAAAAGAAACAAGAGCAGTTTTGATCACTGGTAACACCATACCCAACTGCAGCAACATAAGAACCAGTGCCAAGAAGACTGAATATAACACAACAGAAGCCCAGTGCTGGCATCCCTCTGTTGCTCGACTCTCTCATCAGTAGGAACAGAAGTATTTATTCCACTCCACAGATCCCCACTAAACCTCTCACCCACCACTGAGGTGCAGCCCTGACCTCACCCACACACAGCCTGCAGGACTGGGGCTCACCTTGTTGATGTCGATGGTCTCCAAAGCCAGCTGCCGAAGCCTTTCCCTGCGGTCTCGGTTGCTTTCTGAGGCTGAAGCTACGCCTCCACTCCCCGTTTTACCCCCAGGACGGTGCTGAAAATCCATGGTGGGGATTTCTGGGCTTCGGCGACTTCAGGAAAAAAAATAAAAGTCTGGAAAAATGAAGAAAAGACACATGAGTGACAGCAGCTCCCTAAGCTGGGCCTCGCATGGAGCCCCGCCATGAGGACACAGCCCAGGCACTGCAAGCACTCCCTGAGTGTTCCCCAGGTGCTGCCCTGACCCAGTGAGCAGGAGCAAAGTGACTCAAAGCCGGAATGAGCTCCCAGAGACTCCCCTCGACCTCCTCAGCCCCACAAAGAGAGCGATGGATTCCCTCCCAGCTGCTCACCAGGGTGCAGTGAGGCTCAGTGAGAGACACAGCCCCCCCAGGTGCCCCCATTCCCCCACTAAAGGCCTGAGCCCCATTACCACCACAACTCCCTCACTGAGAGCTGCAGCCCCCGCAGAGCCCACAGCCCCTGAGCAGGTTCTGAGCCTCAACACCTCATTTCCTCAGCGAGGCCCACAGCCCCCTGCAGACCCCCCATCACCTCAGCAAGGGACAGAGTCACCCCTCACCCACCCGTCCCCTCACACAGGGTCACAGACCCCCAGTCGCTAACAGGTGGGTCACATCTCAAACGCCCCCCCACCCCCTCTAAACACCCACATTCCCTCAGCGGGCACCAAAGCCCACCTCGAAGTCCCCACATCCCTCACAGCCCCCCACGAACACCCCCGAGCTCTCTATGCCGCTCAACCCCCCCCAGTTTCCTTTCGGAGGGCCACATCCCCCCAAACGCCTCCCCAGAAAACACAGCCCCTCTAAACCCCCCCAGTCCCCATCCTCACAGGCCCAACACCCCCCTATTCCTCAGCGACGGTCACCGCCTCCCCAAAACACCACCGCAGGGACCACAGCCCCCTCCCAGAACTTCCCCATCCCCTCAACGAGGGTCGCACTCTCCTCATTTCTCCCCCTCAGGCCCGCAGCCCCTCCTCCCACAGCCCCCATACCGCCGCGCTCAGCCCCGCTCCCCGCGCCGCGCATGCGCTCTGCCCTCCCCCTCCTCCCAGCGACTTCCGGCTTCCGGGAGAAATACTTCCGGGGCGGCGGGAGAGGGGTCGGGCCGGGCATGGGGCGGCTGTAGCGGGGCGGCGGGCGGCCGGGTTTCGTCATGCGGTACAACGAGCGGGAGCTGCTGTCCCTCTCCCGGCAGCCGGCTGAGATCTTGATGCGGGTCCCCAAAAAGGGCAGCGGTGAGGGAGATGGGACTGGGAGTGATGGACTGGGGGTGAAGGGATGGAGATGGGAGTGTTGGACTGGGGGTGCTGGGGTGGAGCTGGGAAAACGTGGCTTTTTCTCCCAGAAATTCCTGTTTTTCCTCAAAAACGTGGCTTTTTCTCCCAGAAGTACCTGCTTTGTCCCCAGAAATATGGCTGTATTCAGATGTAGATGTGTACAGTCAATGAATATACATGTGGAGAGTTGTACAATCAATGGATATACAGATGGTATAGTATATCCAGGAGCTTTGCTGATGTAAATATTATATTGAAGTAGGAAAAGAACACTCACCCTATCCTGGGCTTGTGAAATAGACTCCAATGGAACAGATCTCCAGAAGAGATCCTTCCCCACTGGCAGTCAGCTCTTCAATGGCTCTAGGAGAGGTGCAGCCAGGCTCCACCCCTTCCTGCAGCACAGCTGATTTGCCTTCACCTGTGCTCCATGGCTGACTCACTGCTCGCCTCAAGTGATCAATCAGAGGTTCAGGCCGTGATTCAGCAGCCCCATACAAGAGGTTTCCACCAAACCCACCCGTCCCCAGGAGAGCACGGGTAGCATTCCCTGCAGCTCACGGGGCTATGGGGAGAGCCATGAGATCCATCACTTCCAAGCTGTGCCCCAAAGGAGGGCCTGGAGCTCTGCAGGGATCACAGCACCCACTCTGTTTCAATGGGGATGGCAGCGGTGCCCCCCAGGCATGCCTCCAAATGTCAGAGGGTCTCAAAGTCAGCACTTTGCCTGTGAGGTCACCACAAAAACACATCTTGTGTTTTCCAGCCCTCCCCAAGGCAGCAGCTCCCAGTGCAGTGACCCACAGCAAAAAGTGGTGCTCCAGAGATGCCCTCAACAGCCACGGAGCTGCTCCCTTCCCCCACCACTGCGGCACCAAATGGGATTTTTGGTGCTGCCCGGGGGGGGGCTGAATTTAGGCTTTATCACTGCTCCTGTAGTCCAGATGTATTTCCCAGCTCAGAGCACTTGAGCAGTGCTGCACACAAAGCTTCCAACACCCCTGGCACACCTGCTGGGACCGTGCCAGTTTGCTGCTGGGATGAGAGTTTCCAGCAAAGCCATTCCTAAAATTGGATTCCATTGGAGCACAGACACAGCTCCGTCTGCAGGGAAGGCTGAGATGAGACCCCTCTCTGGGGACATTCCTCCTCCCCACAGCCTCATCTCAAACAGCTTTACTTAACCCTGCCACACCAGCAGCATGCAGCCCAGCGCCTTGTATTACATACAGCAGTGCTTACTGCTGATGGGGCATCCTGGGGGCCTGGAGCCCACAGCGTACCCCGGGGCTGGAGTGCTCCCAGACCCCTCAGGGTGCTGTGGGGTGCGCTAGAGGCCTCCCAGGAGACCCCAGGACTGCTCCCAGAGCTCCTCAATGTGCTTTAGGTTGACCTGGAGGCTTCCCATTGTGCCCTAGAGGAACCCCAGGACCCAATTCTTGTGCTCCCAAAGCTCCCTACTGTGCCCTAGAGGCACGTGGGGCACACAGGACAGCACTGCGGGATCCTCAGAGCACTCTGCAGAGCCCAGGGGATGCTCTCAGATTCCTGAGAGTAAAACAGGCATCCTCAGGAGGGAAGCAGAGGAAGCCTCCTGAGCCCCCAAAGGGCTCTGTGCTCATCCCGGGGTGCCCGACTGAACCGGAGGGCACTGCGTGGCCGTTCGGACAGATGGGAGACCGCTTAGGGGAGCCGTGGATCCCAGTGAGGAGCCCCGCAGTGTCCGCAGGCGGCCTCGAGCCCCTGCCAAGACCCCGGGGTGTTGGAGCCAGGCGTGGAGCTGCAGGCAGAGCCCCCACGGACCCCCCATGTTTAACCCCGCTGCCCAGCATCGCTGCTGGGTTTCATCCAGCCCTGGGGCTCATGTCGGGTGTGGGTTTCTCTTTCCTCCCCGCTTTGCCCCCCACCTTGTAGTGCAGAAGCATCAGTGCAATGAGTTGCTGGGTCTCAGCTCAGCCTCTGCTGCCCCCCCCTCCCCCCCTCTCGCACGGGGTAAACTGAGGCACGACCAAGGTACAGAGCAGTACCAGAGGGGTCACGCTGCTGGTCACACAGCCCATGAATAAACCATCCTGGGGCTCTGGCCCCTGCCCCACACTTGTGATGTTCTCTGCAAAGCTGAAAATGCTGTGGGGCGCTGAGCTGGACTGGCACAGCGCGGGGACAGCTGGAGGCCGGGGGTGCTTTAATCGACCCCTATGGCTCAGCCGGTCCCTAAGGAGTGCCCCGTGTCCCTCAGCACCTACTCGTCTCTATGCTCCAGACTGGCCCATGCAGCCCCCTAGCCCCAGACAGCCTCTGTGGTCCCCCTAAGTGTTCTGAACTGGGTCCCAGGCCGCCCCAGGACCCGTCTCGGTCCCCGCCGCCCCTCTCCGGCCCGAACCCCCGCCTCGTCCTGCTTCAGCTCCCCAGGTCCCCCCTCCCGGCCCCTCCAGGCCCCTCTCCGTCTCGGAACCTTTCTTCGGGCCGCGGCGCAGGGCGGGCCCTTAGGCGCTGGCACACGAACTTCCGGGATGTAGGCGGAGCTCTCTGACGAGCGGCAGAATCTACCAATAGAACGTGAGAACATTTCAGGCAGCATCCCGCTCAACCAATGAGCGGCGGAGGGGGGCGGGAGCCGTTCCCAGGAAGCGGCGGGCGGCGCGGACCCCGCTGTGTGTGCGGGGCGCTGAGGGCGGTGCGCAGCCATGTCGGAACGGAAAGTCTTGAACGTGAGTTCGGGAGGCTCCGGGATTCCGCCTGGGTGTGCCGGGGGTCTTCGGGCGCTCCGCTTCGTCCTCAGGGCGCTCCCGGCGGCTCGGAAGGTTCTTCGGGCCGAGAAAGGCCTCGGAGCTCCGCGGGCGGTGCTGGGGAGCCGCTTGGTGACTCTGTGCCGCTCTGTGCCCACCGCGTGCGCTTCTCTGCTCCGTCCCTGCAGAAATATTACCCGCCGGACTTCGATCCTGCGAAGATCCCGAAGCTCAAACTCCCGAAGGACCGTCAGTATGTGGTGCGGCTCATGGCCCCGTTCAACATGCGGTAAGAGGCGCCGTGGGGCAGAAGGAAGCGGCTGGAGGGGAGAGGAGTTGGTTTGGGTGTTGTTTTGCTTCCTCACTCTGCCAGGGAGCTGCTGGCAGCAGCGCTTAGAGGTGACCCGAGCTGGAAGAAGAGGGAGGAAGGAGAGAGAAGAGACACTATAGGTGATTTTGAGGTTGTAGGTGCCAGATTTCCAAAGGAGTGAATTTGAGCTGGCGTCTCTTTTGATCTCCTCTCTTAATGATGTGCTGTGGATTTCTCTTTAGCTGCAAGACGTGTGGTGAATACATCTATAAGGGGAAGAAGTTTAATGCCCGTAAGGAGACGGTTCAGAATGAGGTGTATTTGGGACTGCCCATATTCCGCTTCTACATCAAGTGCACGCGGTGCCTGGCCGAGATCACTTTCAAGGTGAAATATTTGCTTTCTGCTCTCTTGCTTCCTGGGGAGGCTGTGTGGTCGTGGGCTCAGTCTGATGGAGAACAGGGCTGTCCCAGCACAGGCTGAGCCTGAGTGCATTGTGGAGCAGAACAGGAGAGTGCAGGTGTTTGTCTGCCCAGCGGAGTGGATGAAATTGGGGAATCATAGCCACGGTGTGACTGGGGTGGGATTGCCCCAGCACAATGAATTTGCTGCCTTACTTTTCCCTTAGACAGATCCTGAGAACACGGACTACACCATGGAGCATGGAGCCACTCGTAACTTCCAAGCTGAGAAGCTCTTGGAGGAAGAGGAGAAAAGGATTCAGAAGGAAAGGGAAGAGGAGGAGCTGAACAATCCCATGAAGGTACTGGAAAATGCTCCTCTCTGCAGAAGGCAAACTCTCTCCTCCCCTGTCCACTGTACCCTGCTCAGTACATGACCTCATAGCTTCTCCAGACTTGTGAGGTATTGCTGTTTGCTCTCAGGAGGTTTCCTCCTGTGCTGGAATTTGCACCAGGCTGTTTTTTCCTATTGTGTCTGACTCAGAAATGATGGTGTTGATCCTCTGAGTGCTTCCTGCTCTGTACTACATGGGGAGGCTGTGCTAGACCTTACTGGCAGGCCTTGCTGCCTCGTGTAAACCTGGCTTCTTTATGCTCACCCAGGTCCTGGAGAACAGAACCAAGGACTCTAAACTGGAGATGGAAGTTCTGGAGAACCTACAGGAGCTGAAGGAGCTCAACCAGCGCCAGGCAAATGTTGACTTTGAGGCCATGCTGCAGCAGTACAAGGAATATGAAGAGGAGCAGAAGCGCAGGGAGCAGGAGGAGGATGAGCAGGAGATGAAGTGAGCGGGCTGGAAGCATTGCCACGTGTGTGAAACTAACCCTGTGGGGAAGGGCCACATCTTGCCATCTGCTCAGCACCCTGATGGCTGTGCAGTGAGGGCAGTGCCTGAGGGGTCTGAGATTGGAGGCTGTGTGGGTGGGGCGTAAACCTGAGGGCTGTGAACGGGAGGGGGTGGTTTGTCTTGCTGAAGTCTTTGGGGAGGAGAGAGAAACACAAATGCTGGAGGTGGTGTTGGTGTGGGCTGACAGCACGGCCTGGCTTGTGGGAAGTGTCCTCGTGGGGAGAGAGATTGTCTGCAGCTGCCTCAGGCTGCGTGCCACGGCGCTGCTGCATTTGGGCACTGCTTGAAGGTGACTTAAATCCAACCCCTGAGAATGTGGGTCCTGCTGCTGAATTCCAGCAGTAGGGGAGCACCGTACAGCAGGCAGCACAGGCACGGTGCTGCTCCTCGTGGTGGCGGGGCAGAGCCATCTCTCACCCTCAGCTCGTGCCCTGTGTCCCCGCAGAGCCATGCTGGAGCAGGCCCAGAACCGCCGGCTGCTGGCAGACTCCGACTCTGACGAAGAGCCTGCAAAACCAGGAACCAAACCTGCGGTGAAGGCAAAGCCTACAGACGTCCTGCAGGAGGTGAGCAGGGGGCGGAGGCTCGTCCTCCTGCCGCTCCTCCTCCCTGGGAGCAGAGCTGCCACCCTGGGCTCTGCACTGTTCCTTCCGTCCCTGCTGCCCGTCACGCATGAGCAGCTCAGAAAGCGTGCGTCCTGTGCACTGGGCCGAAAGGAGAGAGGGATCAATCGGTGATTTTAGTCTGTGGCTGCTGACAAAGGAGACGGCCTCAGCTGGGATGGAGCTCAGGATGCAGCATCCCTTCCCCTTCAGCCTTCTCCTGGCCTCGGTCCCCGCTCCAGCACCATCTCAGCCCTCCAAAGGTTACCACCAGTGAATCAACCGCCTGGGACGGCCTCTCCTTTGCTTTTCCTCCATCCATGTTGGAGACGAGCAGGACAAAAGAGCTGTCAGTGCCTGGCTTGCAAGGGAGGGATTATCCCCACCAACAGGGCCCCCTGCACTGCTGCTCTCTGATGTCGATCCGTGCCCGCAGGGACCTCTGTCCATTCAGATGAATCAAAGCAGCCGTGTCTATAAGCCAGGCTGGGGTTAATCCGAGCTGTGTTCCCCAGCCCTGTGCTGCTCTGTGGGCACAGGGGAGTTCAATTTGGCAGCAGGACCGCCTGCAGGCACGCCTGGCACCACCTGCACGGCCCTGTTCAGCTCCCTGTCGCCCTTGGGTGCTCCTTGGAGCTGTGCCTGTGTTTTCAGTGTCCCCTTCTCCCTCTGCCTCCCCATCACAATACCAAACATCCCTAATGCTCCCGCTCCACCCCGCAGGACCCTCAGCCCCAGAGCAAGAAGCTGAAGACTGAAAGCTGGGAGCGAAGCGTGGGCAAATGGAACAGCAAGTCACAGCTGGCTGCACTGGTGACAGCCAGGAAGCAGAAGCTGAGTGCCACCCAGGTTAATGGGGCAGAGAACCGAGGCACCACTACCAGCACTGGTAACTGTCCATGTGGGGTCTGGCAGCCCCAGTGCTCCCAGTTTGAGTTGCTGTGGGGCAGATGTGGCCCTGGTGGTGTCACAGTGGCGGCTGTCCCCGTTCCCGGCTGTCCCCTCTCCTGGGGGAGGAGAGCTGCTGGCAGTCAAGTGGGGGCAGCGGCTTCCAAAGGACACTGCAGTGTTCTGATAGAGCACCAGGAACCTCCACCATGGGGAAATCAGTGGGGTGTCACGGTGGGAGGGCTGCTTTGGGCTGGGGCCTGATTGTAAAACCTCCCAAAGTTTGGGAATTTGGAGCCGTGGAACAAAAGGAGCAGAAGGACCTAGGAAAGCAAAGGGCCAAAGGCTCAGGGGAGAGCAGATGAGATTGGTTCTGTGCTGGTTGGTCATAAGGCTTTGGTTCAGTGGGTCTCTGTGCCCCCAGGGGATCTATGGGGAGGGACAACTGCATTTCACCTTTCCTCATCTGCCCACTGCAGTCGGTGCTGCTGGAGGAGCAGCGTGTCTTACAAGGACCCTGAGCTGTGCACTCTGCTGTGCTGCAGCTGGCAGCTCACAGACTCGAAGCCGAGCTCCTCCTCTCCCACTTCCCCATGTCCAAAACCTCCCCTGGGAAGGGCTCACTGACCATTTCTGCTCTCCTTTCACCCTCCAGGCTCCCTGCCCGGCACTGTGAGCACCACATCGTCCCTCAGCTTGTTGGGAGCGTACACAGACAGCGAGAGTGACTGAGGAGCCCTGGGATCACACGTTGCTGCCCTGCCTGGCTGAGAGCACCCGCCCCAAAGCCGCTCAGCCCCACGGTGCTCCCACCCCACACATCCCGTCCTGCAGTGGGGCTGCGGGCGCCAATCCTGCACTTCAGGGTGACGCATCCCAGCGTGGTGCTGGGACGTACTGGGACCGTACAGGACTGTGTTCTTCGTCCTTTCTGCTGTCTCCAGCAGCCCCCCGCCCTCCTGCTGTGCTAACGGCGGTGTGGGGCCTTCCTACCCCCACAGGGGGACGTGAGCTCAGCGCTTTTTTGTAGCTGAGAACCCCCTCCTTTTTCTGCCCCCTCCTATGGGATCTGTGTGAGGCTGCTGGGGGGGAAGCAGTGGGGTTGGCTGTGCCCACGGAGGACCCCGATCAGTGAATAAAGGTGGTGTGTTGGAACTGCTTGTGTCTGCTTCATCAACAGAGCAGGAGTTCACAGGGCATGGGTGTCCTTTATAGGGTCTGCCCCACGGATGGGTCCGTGTGTCCGTTATGGCTCTAACCCACAGAGGGAGACCCTGAGCCGCGTTGGTCCCAAGCGGAGCGCGGTCCGGTGCCGCCGTCCCCTTTGTCAGAGCCCCCCCCTCGCCCCCCCCCCGCCCATGGCAGGGCCCTAATTAACGAAGCCATCGCAAATGGCGCTGGGGCTGCGGGGCTTTGTGGGGTGGGGGGGACGGCGCTCCGGTGTGGCTGACTTCTCTTCCCCCCGAGCTCTGGCCGTGGCCGCCCTATGGGACGGCGCACGGCGTCCTGTGTGCCCCCCCGTGTGCCCCTCCAGCAGGAAAGGGGTCTTTGTTCGGGAGAGCGGAGCGGGGCTGCGGTTGAGGTGCAGCGCGGGGGTCCCCCCGCCCCATATATTCTAGGGAAGGAATTGGGGGGGGATCCTCGTGCCCCTTATGCTGAGCCGGGGGGGGCCGCACCCCTATGGGACCAACAGATGTTGGGGTCCGCGGAGCTGATCGGTGCGGGGGGGGGCCGTCCGCCCCCAACTCCGATCCCCGGGGGTCCCGTGGCCGCGGGTCCGCTTTTGTCCCGGTGCCACTTTGATTCTCCCGCTGACCCCGGTTGGGTGGGGGGGCTCAGCTCTCCCTTCCCCCCATCCGCCCCCCTCCGGAGCATCACTGCGGGGCGGTACTGGGGTGGGGGGGCGAGGGGCTCCGGTCCGCGCTGAGAGCGGCGGTGACACAAAGCGGCGGCGGCGGCGGCGGCGGCGGCGGCTGCGGGGGGGTCCGGTGGTCCCGCGGTGCCGATGGCCAAATGGCTGCGGGAATACCTGGGCCGGGGGGCACGGCGATCCCCCCCCGCCCGCCCCAACCCGACTACAGCGGCGGTGAGCGCCGCCCCCACGGAACCGGCACCGGGACCGCCTCCCCCCGGCACCGGTTGGTGAGGGTGGGGGGTCCGGGTCGATTGGAGCAGGTGAGGAGGGGGCACCCCGGGGGTGGGGGGGGGGGAGGTGCGATGGGGCGGTGGGGAGGATGGGAAATGATGGGGTAACGGTGGGGAATTGGGAGCGGGGGGGTGGGGAGAGGTGTGGGGTCACCGCGGGGGGATTTGGGGGTGGGGCGGAGTGGGGAACGTGGGGGGTGGAGGGAGTGGGAGAGGGGATGGGGGAATGGGGGGGAATGGGGGGTACTGGGGGCTGGGAGAGGGAATTGGGAAGGGGGAGGTGGGGGGGTGGGGGGATTTGGGGTGGGGGATGGGGGAGGTCCGGGGGGGGGGAGAGGAGAGGGATGGGGCACAAAGGAACACAGCGGGGAAAGAGCTGGGAGCACCCGAGCAGGGAACCCGAGGGGGGGACGTGGGGGGGCTCCATGGGGGTCCCGTCCCACCGCTCTGTAGGGCCCCAACGAGAGCGAATACTCGGAGCCCTTCGATCAGGACGCGGTGCCCGAGGGTGGCAGTGAAGACCCCCGCGAGGCTGCAGGTGGGTGACACCGCACCGCGTCCCCCCCAACCCCCCACCCCCGTCCCCATAGGGGTCCCGCAGCCCCCATAGCCCTGCCCGTCCCCCAGGGCGCCCACGGCACGGCGAGGGGCAGCGGGTGAAAACGCAGCGGGGCCCGCAGCTCTACGACACCCCCTGTGAGGGATGGGAGAAGGTGGGTGAGGGCACGGGGGGGGGCACAGCTCGTGACAGCCGCCTGCCCCGCGATGACGAGCGCCCGGCCGATGAGTACGACCAGCCCTGGGAGTGGAAGAAGGATCACATCTCACGGGCGTTCGCAGGTGCCGGCATCCCGTGGACGTCGCTCCCACCCCATCGCCCCAACCCCGCAGCCTCAGCCCCATTGGGTACCACCCCACAGCCCCAGCATCCCTTGATCCCTATGGGTACCACCCCACAGCCCCACATTCTCAGCCCCTATGGGCACTACCCCACAGCCCCAGCATCCCTTAATCCCTATGGGTACCACCCCATAGCCCCACATTCTCAGCCCCTATGGGCACTACCCCACAGCCCCAGCATCCCTCGATCCCTATGGGTACCACCCCACAGCCCCACATTCTCAGCCCCATTGGGTACCACCCCACAGCCCTCACAGCCCCAGCCCCTGTGGATACCACTCCACAGCCCCAGAATCTCTCAATCCCTATGGGTACACCCCATAACCCCACATCCTCAGCCCCTATAGGCACCAACCTAGAGCCCTAGCAACCCTCAATGGGTACCACTCCACAGCCCCCACAGCCTCAGCCCCTCTAGGTACCAACGCACAGCCTCAGCATCCCTCAATCCCTATGGATACCACCCCATAGCCCCGTATTCTCAGCCCCTATAAGCACCACCCTGTAGCCCCAGCATCCGCAGCCCCTATAGGTACCATCCCATAGCCCCACAGCCCCAGCCCCTGTGGGTATCACCCCATAGCCCCAGCATCCCTCAATCCCTATGGGTAGCCCCAGCATCCTCAGCCCCCATGGGTACCACATTGGGGTGCTGAGACTCCTCAGTGGGGTGACAGCACGCTCTGTCCCTGCAGTGCAGTTTGAGAGTCCTGAGCGCTCCCCCAGTCTGTCCCGACAGCCACCACGCCCCCCCAGACCCCCCCCGGGCACGAGGCCGATCTGCCCACCCAGCCCAGGGCACGTGGACACCTCGCTGCCCCTGGAGAAGCAAGTGTGAGTGTGGGGGTCCCGTCCAAAGTGGGGTGGCATCAATCCGTAACCCTGACCCTGATCCTAACCCTGGCTCTGAACCTTTCCCTAACCCAAACTGATTCATAACCCTGACCCAAACTCAAACCCTAACTCTGACCCTAACCTGAACCCAAACCTGTCCCCTCACCCAAACCCTGACCCTGACCCTCACTCTGATCCTAACCTGAACCTAAACGTCATGGATGGCATGGACACGGCCCTGTGGGGGAGTGGGGGGTGGGGGTGGTCCCTATGGTTCAGATGGGGTAGAGGCCATGGGCAGATGGGTCACCAAAGCGGAGATGGGTCCCCATGGCATGGAAATCCCAATGGCACAGATGGGTCTCTGTATTGGAGATGGGTCCCCATGGTGGAGGCATGTCCCCATGGCAGAGATGTGTCCCTAAGGCACAGAAAGTGCTCCATGATAGAACTGGGTCCCCATGGCACGGATGTCCCCATGGCGCAGTTGGGTCCCCATGGCACAGATGTGTCCCCATAGTGGAGATGGGTCCCCGTAGCAGGGACATCCCAATGGCACAGATGGGTCCCTGTGGTGCAGTTGGCTCCCTAGGCACAGAAGATGCCCCATGGTGCAGATGGGTCCCCATGGCATGAATGTCCCCATGGCACAGAAGGTGCCCCATGGCATGGACAACCCAACGATGCAAATGGGTCCCTGTAGTGGAGATGGGTCCCCATGGCGCAGTTGGGTCCTCATGGCACAGATGAGTCCCCATAGTGGAATCGGTCCCCATGGCAGGGACATCCAAATGGTACAGATGGGTCCCTGTGGTGCATTTGGGTTCCCATGGCACAGAAAATGCCCCATGGCACAGATGGGTGCCCATGGTGGAGATGGGTCCCTATGGCATGGATGTCTCCATGATGGTGATGGGTCCCCATGGCATAGACATCCCCATGGCACAGGTGGGTCCCCATGGTGGAGATGGGTCCCCATAACACGGATGGGTATCCATGATAGTGATGGGCTCCCATGGCACAGGCATCCCTATAACACAGGTGGATCCCTGTGGTGCAGTTGGATCCCCATGGCACAGAAAATACCCGATGGCACAATGGGTGCCCATGGTGAGATGGGTCCCCATGGCATAGACATCCCCATGGCACAGGTGGATCCCCATGGTGGACATGGGTCCCCATAATGCAGATGGATCCCCATGGTGGAGATGGGTCCCCATGGCACAGGTGGGTCCCCACGGCACGGACACCCCATAGCACAGCGGATGCCCCACGGCACGACATCCTGCTGGCACAGATGGCTCCCCACGGCCCTTCGGTGCCCCACGTTGAGTTTGGTCCCCAGGCAGCGCAGGCAGGACGCAGTGCCCCACGTTGGGATGCCGGATGCCGAGCGCTGCGGTCACCCCACGGTGCCCCATACAGGTGGTACCACGGCCCCATTGGGCGCGCGGGCGCCGAGACGCTGCTGGCACTGTGCTGCGAGGGCAGCTTCCTGGTGAGGGACTGCGAGACCAGCCCCGACGACTACTCGCTGTCACTCAGGTACGCCGTGGGGCTGCCCTACGGGGTTGTGCGAGCCTGCGTAGATGCACACGCTGCCCCACGCCTTCCCTGCTCTGCCCCCCAGGAGCAGCCACGGCTTCGTGCACGTGAAGCTGACGCGGACACGGGAGCAGCACTTTGTGTTGGGCCGCGCTGGGGCCGCGTTCCCCTCCGTGCCCGAGGCTGTGCGGCATTACACAGCGCGAGCCCTGCCCGTCCGCGGCGCCCGGCACCTCTCCCTGCTCTACCCTGTGGCTGCACAGCCACCCTGAGCCCCGCGGTGCCGGGGAGCCCCCCCACGTGTTCCCATTAAAGGCTTTGGTACGTCTTGGGGCTGAACTCTATGGTGTGTGGGGGAAGGGGGGTGGGGGGAGTTCCATCCTGCTGCCCCATGGGAGCGCTGGGTTTGGGTTAGGGTCTGGCTTTGGGTTTGGGATTGGATTTGGGTTTGGTTTGAGGCCAGAGTCAGAGTTAGGGTTAAGGGATCAGGGTTGGGAGAAGGACTGAGTTTGGGTTGAGGTTAGGGTCAGAGTGAGGGTTAGGGTCAGGGTCAGGGTTTGGGTTAGGGGTCAGGTTTGGGTTCAGGTTAGGGTCAGAGTTAGGGTGTGAGTTTGGGTCGGGGTTAGGATCAGGGTCAGAGTTAGTGTTATGGATCAGGTTGGGTTGGGGTTAAGGATCAGGGTCAGAGTCAGGGTTTGGGTTGGGGTTAGGGTTGGTGTCTGGATGTGTACCCCCACACTGCCCAGCACTGGGGTTAGAACCACCCTTGGCCCCCCACTGCCCCATGCTCTGCAGGGGGGCTGACAGCAGTGCCCCCCAGGATCGGGCTGAGCCCTTCTGCAGGCACTGCGTGTAAAGGGAAATGAGGACACAGGACGGCACGGCAGCTTCACTGTAACTCAGGGGGCCATGGGGCCGTGCTGTGCCCCCCAGCCCCAGGGCTGCCCCTGCTCAGGGTCCCAGGGACAGCGGTTGCCCCCAGGGGTGGATGCAGGGGGGCAGGAAGGCGCCACAAGAAGACAGGAAGCGAGGTGGCAGGATGCTGCAACCCAGTGGGGGCTCTTCCTGTGTGAAGCAGAGCAGAGCGCATCACTCACACCCTATCCTTGCTGATACTGGGGGCTGTGGGGCACGGGGGGGCCACCTCTTAGGGCTGGGGGGATTCCACGCTCGGTCCAGCCCCCCTTGTACGCGCTGTCCTCCAGCAGCTGCTCCCTGGGGGCTCTTGTTCCTCGGGGTCTGGCGGGGCATGATGTTCACATAGATGTCTGAGGTGTCTGGGGGACAGTGGGGGCATTGTGGGGTGCAGGACAGGCACGGCCCCATAGGCACAGCCCAGCAGGGGAGCCTCCAGCCCCAGAGGCACCCAGTGGGGCAGCCAGGGGTCTGAAGGGAAGGGGGGAGTGGGGTATGGGGTGCACGGGCAGAGGGGTGTTTGCCAAGCGGGAGGGGAGTGTGGGGGATTGGGGCAGAGGGGGAGAGGGAGATTGGGGTATTTGGGGACGGCATCTGGGCAGGGGTGTGGGTGGGTGGGTGTGGGGTGAACGGACACGGGGTCTGTGGGCACAGCGCTGCTCAGGGTGGGGGGTTACCTGCCTTCCTCCTGCAGCACCAGCAGCCGAGGGAGATCAGCCCGATGAGCAGCAAGGTGCCCCCCGCAGCCCCCCACAGCTTCCACACCAGCTCTGCAAGCACAGCCAGCTGAGCTGCCGCCTCACTGCCACCAGCACCAGGGGAGGGACATGGGGGACAGTGGGGACACGCATACCTGCCCCGTGCACTCCATCAGCTCCTGCAGCAAAGCGAAAGCAGAGTCAGAGCTGCGCTGTCCCCATCCCCACTCCATCCCCGCTGTGACCCTGCAAGTGCTCGGGGATGTGCAGCCATCCAGAGACCCCACATCACCAGTAATGCTCCTGGGGGTCCCACGTCCCCCAGACCCCACTAAATTCTGCCAGGGGTGCCCAGGGGAGCAGCAGAACACAGCCCACCCCCTTGTGCCTCCCGGATACCTGCGCTGACGTGGAGCAGCGTGCCATTCCCAGTGGTGGTGTTGAGGTAGGGCTTCTCAATGGTGAAGCAGCAGACATAGCATCCTGCATCGCCCTCCTGTGCCCCATGGAGGCTGAGCTTGGCGTGGGGTGGGCTCCATGCGAGGTGGAGGCGGGGGGTGGCACAGGGCAAGACAGCGGCTTTGGGATGCAGGCGGGTGCTGCACAGCACCTCGTGCTCCCCGTCCTTCAGCCATGTGATGCGGGCCATGGACCACGGCTCTGCTGTCACCAGCTGGCACCGCAGGGACACGTTGGTTCCCGCTGTCACCTGCAGCTCGGCCGGCTCCTGGCTCACCCGCAGGGCTCCCACTGCTGGGAGCAGCACTGGGGTCACCACGAGGCTCTGGGGGATGATGGCCGGGCACGTGGCTCTTCCCGAGGTCCCCCAGTGCCACCACGGCCCCGTTGCTGTTGATGGGGACGCTGGGACGCCCTCTGTCCTGCTTGTGTGTTCTGCTTGGCCACAGCCACTGCCCACACATGTCCCCATCCTGTCCTCACTGCCGCTGTCCCCTTCCTGTTCACACCAGCTCTCTTTCCTCCCCACGTCCCCTCACCCATCCTCTCTGCCTCTGCCGTGCCCCCCACCCCACAGCCACTGTTCCCATCTCTGTCCCCGCTCTGTCTGGGTTGGATGTAGGAGCACTGAGAGGTGAGGTGCTGGCACAGCTGCCAAGGGGGTGTGTGTGGGGGTCACTGTACCCGGAGGGGCTGAGAACTGCAGAGATGTGGCACATGGGGACGTGGTCAGCAGCACGGGGGGATGGGGTGGGGGTGGGGTCTGAGTTGTCTTTTCTGACCCCATCCTGTCCTCATGTCTGTCTCTGTCCCAGACCCCTCCCTGCACCTCTCCACCCTGAGGACACACACCCCTGGCAGCCCCCCATCCCAGGCTGATCCCCACAGCCCCTCCATGCCCTCCCATCCCCACCCCACAGCCCCAAGTCCCCCAACCCCCTCATACCCCTATTACTCACCACCGAGGAGGAGGATGAGCACCCCAAACCCCCACATCCCCACATAAGCACCATCCCCACGGCTCCTTTGTCCCCATGAGGACCCCATCCCTGAGCTGTCCTCTCCGCTGTCCCTGCAGCATCCGGTCTGCTTGTCACCCTCACCGTGACGCCACGGCTTCCTGCTGCAGTGCAGGTAGCTGTATGGGGTGGGGGACAGCGCAGTGTCACATCCCGACCCCACGGCACACCCTGAACCCACAGCACACCCTGACCCCCATCAGACCCCAACCCCCATCAGACCCCAACCCCACATCCTACCCCAGCACCCAGCACGAGGACTGAGCTGACCCAGACGTGCCACCATTCCGTGACCCCTCCTTTGGGGGCACATCCTGACCCCAGAGCACTGCGGCCCACGTGACCTCACGGTGACAACCACGAGGGTGGGGGTCCCGCTGGGGGCTCCTTCCCCTCCCCAGATGCTCACATCCTGCAGCCTCCCCTGTCCCCCCATGCCCTGGGGTTGGGGGCCCCATTTCCCCGGGAGGAGGCTGAGATGTGGGGGGGAAGCGGGGCCTGAATGCGGCGGTGCCGCTCAGCCCCTCCTGAGGGGCTCAGCCCTGCGCTGGGGGGGCCTGGGCCCTCTGGGTGAAGCACGGGGCCTACACGGGACTACATATCCCAGCAAGCCCCGCGCCCGCCCTATGGCAATGCGACGTATCCCAGCACGCCCCACGGCCGCACTACACTCCCCGGCATGCCCCGCGCCCGCCCGCAGCCAATGCTACGTATCCCAGCACGCCCCGCGGCAACGCGACCTATCCCAGCACGCCTCGCGGCCGCACTACACGTCCCAGCATGCTGCGCGGCCCAACGCCGGCAATAGGGCGCATCGCAGCGTGCTCCGAAGGCGGACTACGCTTCCCAGCATGCCCTGCGGGCGGGGCGGAGCGGGGACGGAACCGCTCCCCTTTTGTTGGTGCCGGCAGGGCCTGGAGGCGGCGGGGGCGGCCCGGTATGGGCGACCAGGTGGGGCCGGGCCGGGTATGGGACAGGGCTTGGGGGGGATGGGAAAGGGATGGAGGGAGTTGGGATGAAGGGAGAATGGAGGAGTGGGGATGAGGGGGGTGGGGGGTAGGGATGGAGGGATGGGGATGGAAGGATGGAGATGGAGGTGGAGATGGAGATGGAGGGATGGAGGAGGGAGGGGATGAAGATGGTGAGGAAGGAGGGACAGGTGTGGGGGAATAGGAGGAGGGCTGGAGGGGGGGGATGAAGGGGTTAAAGATGGAGGCGCAAAGGTGTGGGCAGGGGCTGCTGGGAGCTTCTCCACCCTCTCCCCCCCCAACCCCCCCAAGTCCTGCCTGGCTGCACAGCAGCAGTGCTGGTGTGTCCCTCCCCCATGCCCCCCCCCCAGCTGGCAGCTCGCCCGCACTCACTGCCAAGTCATTGCTGTGTCTGTGCTGCGTCCCGTGAGGTCGGGGATGTGGGGCTGAGGGGACGCTGGGGGTGGCTGAGCTCAGAGGGGATCCAGGAGGACACTGACAGTGTGGGCCCCCCCTTCCCCCCCCGGGCAGGAAGCGCTGCGGAAGATCATCACCACTTTGGCTGTAAAGAATGAAGAGATCCAGAACTTCATCTACTCCCTCAAGCAGATGCTGCAGAATGTGGAGGTAACTCAACGCCCCGCGTGTGTCCCCCCCATCACCAACACTGCCACATGGGGGTCCCCTGTGGGGACAGAGTGAGGAGTGGTGCTCATGGCCGCCTCCATCACATGCTGACCTGTGCTGTCACCACCAGGACAATTCTGCACGAGTGCAGGAGGACCTGGAGGGGGAGTTCCAGTCGCTGTATGCGCTGCTGGACGAGCTGAAGGACAGCATGCTGATGAAAATCAAGCAGGACCGCGCCAGCCGCACCTACGAGCTGCAGGTGAGCGCCCGCCCTGCCCACCCACTGCCTGCCCCCACCACACACTGCAGCTCTGTGTCCTTCAGGCTCAGCTGGCGGCGTGTGCCAAAGCGCTGGAGAGCTCAGAGGAGCTGCTGGAAACGGCCAACCAGACCCTGGCGACGGCCAACAACCACGACTTCGCCCAGGTGCACAAGCTGGGAGCTGCCACCCATCCCTGCCCGGCTGCCCCAGCACTGTGTGCTGGAGGTGGGGGCTGGGCCGTGCTGTCCCCCCTTCTGGCTCGTGCCACTCTGGCTGTGCTCACCCCAGGCGGCCACGCTCCTCTCTTTCTGTGCTGGGCACTTCGTTAACTCTGGGCTGGCTTTGCCCGCTGCCAGGCTTGGTTAGGACCTGGGACCCCCCCATACCACCCAGAGCCTCAGGTGCTGCGTGGCACCTTCTGTTATCCGAGATAAAGGGATGTAAGTGCACCGGGGTGGGGACATGGGGATGCTGCACTGCATGGCACGCCGGTGGGCGCAGGGGACGCTGTGCTGTGCGGGTACTGCTGTGGGGATGCAGGGATGCTGTGCCATGTGGGTGCCACTGCAGGGATGCTGCAGGGATGCTGTGCTGTGAGGCCACGATGTCAGGACACGCTGCAGCACGCTGGCTCCTGGCACTGCTGTCTCACCTGCTTTCTTTTTCTCCTCTTTCTCTCTGCGCTCTCCAGGCTGCCAAACAGATCAAGGATAGGTACGGTCCCCCCGCTGCCCCCCATGCCCCACTAACCCGCAGCGTCGGCGTCTCCCCACCCTCACCCCACAGCTACAGAGGGGGGGATGCGGGTGTAGGGCGCTGCCCACCCTCCTCAGATCCCTCCTGGCGGTCGGGGGATGGGGGTCTGGGTCCATCTCCCAGCCTGGCTGATGCTTTGTCCCCGTGTCCCAGTGTGACGATGGCTCCCGCCTTCCGCCTCTCGCTCAAGGCCAAGGTGAGCGACAACATGAGCCACCTGATGGTGGATTTTGCCCAGGAGCGCCGCCTGCTGCAAGCCCTCGCCTTCCTGCCAGGTACCCCCACGGGAGGGGGGTGTGGGGATGTGGTGGTGGCCTTTGTAGAAGCACAGAAGGCTCAGTGGGAGCTCTGGGGCTGGGGTTCGTGGGGCAGCGTGCCCAGAGGTGCTGCATCCGGGGAGCTCTGGGTGCCACGCGTTCAGGTTTCAGTAGGTGCTTTCTCAGGGGTGTCAGCCCTCCCATCACACCACACCTGGGGGTGCCCTGTTGGGCAGGGGGGTTGTGATGGGGAGGGGGGGGACTGACCGTGCTGCTCCTCCCGGGCAGTGCCGAGCACCCCTGAGATCGACCTGACGGAGTCACTGGTAGCCGATAACTGCGTGACGCTGTCCTGGCGGATGCCTGATGAGGACAGCAAGATCGACCACTACGTGCTGGAGTACCGCAGGACCAACTTCGAGGGGCCGCCCCGAGCCAAGGAGGAGCAGCCCTGGATGGTGGTGGAGGGCATCAAGGGCACTGACTACACTCTGTCTGGTGAGGATGCGGGGCCGGTTGGTGTGGAGCAGAGCTGTCCCAGCGCTCCCAGTTTGTCACCTCGCTGTGTGTGTCCTCAGGGCTGAAATTTGACATGAAGTACATGAATTTCCGAGTGCGGGCGTGCAACAAAGCCGTGGCTGGGGAGTTCTCTGAGGCGGTCACTTTGGAGACGAGAGGTGGGCGCCGGCGGGGTGGTACCTGGTGCGGGGTGGGGTGGGGGTGGCACTGATGGTGGCTGTCCCCAGCGTTCATGTTCCGGCTGGATGCCAGCACGTGCCACCAGAACCTGCGCGTGGAGGACTTCAGCGTGGAGTGGGACGCCACGGGCGGAAAGGTGCAGGACGTGAAGACACGTGAGAAGGATGGGAAGGGCAGGACTGCATCGCCCGCCAACTCCCCCGCCAGGTAACAGCACCCCACTCATCTCCAGGTGATGGTGGTGGCACCGACCTCACCGCCATCCCTCCATCCCAGGGCTGTGCAGTCACCCAAGCGGATGTCGTTGGGCCGCGCTGGCAGGGATCGCTTCACCGCCGAATCCTACACGGTGTTGGGTGAGAGCAGCAGCCACGGCTTGAGGGGGGGAAAACGTGGGGCACGGAGAGAGGGGGGGGGACGTGGCAGCCGTGTGCCCACAGGTGACACGTTGATCGATGGTGACGACCACTACTGGGAGGTGCGGTACGACCGTGACAGCAAAGCGTTCGGTGTTGGGGTGGCGTATCGCAGCCTGGGCAAGTTTGATCAGCTGGGCAAGACGTCGGCGTCGTGGTGCCTCCACCTCAACAACTGGCTGCAGGTCAGCTTCAGCGCCAAGCACGCCAACAAGGCCAAGGTGTTGGATGTGCCCGTGCCCGACTGCATCGGCGTCTACTGCAACTTCCATGAAGGTGGGAGCTGCTCCTGGGATCGAGTGTGGGGTGATGCACGTGTGGGGCACTGCTGGGATGGGTGGATGGGCAGAGGTGGAGCTCTGTGCCCCACGTGTGTGCCCCTTGCATGTCCCTAAGTGTGCTCCACGTGTGCTCATATGTGCCCCCCCATGTGCTCCATATGTGCCCTTATGCGTGTCTCACACGTGCCCCTGTGTGCCCCCACATGTGCCCCTCTATGTGTCCCACATGTGCCCATGTGTGTTCCATGTGTTCCCCATGTATGCCCCTCACGTGCCCTCCTGTGTACTCCATACGTGCCCTTACGTGTGCCCCACACCTGCCCATATGTGTGCCCCCATGTGTCCCACATGTGCCCCTGTATGTGCCTCAAGTGTCCCACATGTGCCCACGTGTGCCCCACATGTGTCCCCCTGTATACTCCATACATGATGTTATGTGTGCCCCACACGTGCCCCTATGTGTGTCTCATATACGCCCAACACGTGCCGCTTATCTGTGCCCCACGTGTCCCATATGTGCCCCTATGTGTGCCCCATCCATGCCTCTGTGTGTGCCCACATTCGCCCCATGTGTGCTCCATGTGTCCCCTTTTGTGTCCCATGTGTCTCCATGTTCCCCATACGTGCTCCCCTGTGTGCCCCATATCTGTCCTACAAATGCCCCACTGTGTACCCCTGTATGTGCCCACATGTGCCCCTGTGTGCACGTGTGTCCCTAGGTGTGCCTCATGTATGCCCCACGTGCCCCATGCATGCCCCACACATGCCCCTATGTGTGCCCCACGTCCCTGTATGTGCTCCATACATTCCCCCTCTATCTGTGCCCCTGAGTGCTTTCTGTGTGTGCCCCATAGGTGCCCATGTGTGTGTTTCACATGTGCTGCTCTGTGTGCCCCACGTGTGCCCCCTTTTGTGCCCCACATATGCCCCATGTGTGCCCCACACATACCCATGCGTGCCCACAGGATTCCTGTCCTTCTACAACGCCCGCACCAAGCAGCTGCTGCACACCTTCAAGGCACGCTTTGCGCAGCCGGTGCTGCCAGCCTTCATGGTAAGGAGGGCTTGAGGTGGGGGAGAGCTGTGGGATCGTGGGGGGTTGTGAGGGGTCCCAATGCCCAACGCTGCCCCTGTGCCCCCCAGGTTTGGTGCGGCAGCTTCCACGTCTCCTCGGGCCTGCAGGTGCCCAGCGCTGTGAAATGCCTCCAGAAACGCAACAGCGCGGCCAGCAGCTCCACGGCCAGCCTGCCCTAAGAGCCCCAGCGACCCCCCCGGGGCAGAGCACTGAATGTACCCACCACCACCCCATAACCACAACCCCCCCCTCCCCTCACCCCATCACACTCTGTCCTCGCCACGCTCCAGGCGCTGGGAGGGAGGTGGGGGATGTCAGCCCCCCCCCAGACCCTCGTGGGATGCTGGGTTGGGGTGCTGGGGCACCTGTGACCCTCAGGTCCCTCCCCCGTGAGCCCCCCCCCAACACTGGCACAGGGCCGGGCTCGCTGCCCCCCCACAGACAGCTGCTTCTGGCCTTAATAAAGCGGGATAGAGGTGTGAGCTGCGTTTGGGGACAGTAGCACGGGGGTGGGGGGGGGGCTTTTGGGTGTGGGGGGGGGGGCTGTGACATGGAGGAAGCGCGGTGGGGTGGTGGGATGAGCAGCTTTATTATTTGTAGTGCCATCATGAGCTGCTGCTGGGCTGTGTGCCCCCCCAGTATTCTAACCCAACCCCATGGGCAGCCCCTGCCACGAGGCCAGGCAGCATGGGGGGGGTCAGGGGGGGCAGGCGGACCCCCTTCCCACAGCTGGTAGGGAAGGAGGGGGCAGCCAGCCCAACGCCCCCCTCACTGACCCCCATCAGTCCTCATTCAGAGCACGGCGCACCATCAGCTTCTGAGCCAGCTCCTCTGTGATGTCTGCTGGGGGTTGGGGGGCAGTGGGGCAAAGTAGATCCACGTTCTGGGTTCCTGCCCCCCCTCCCCCCGCAACAAAACCCTCTCCAGCCCCCCCCCTCACCAGCACTGTGCCCATGGGGCAGTGGTGGGATGCGCCGTGGGGTCGGACGTGGAGCTGAGCGGGGGGGGCTGCCGGCACCTGCAGGGGAGAGCAGTGTGGGTGCAGTGTTTTCCCCCCCCTCCCCTTCCCCCATCTGCCTCAGTTTCCCCCATCCACGCTCACCTTTTCTCACTGCGTGCCGTGGGGTCGCTGTTGGTTTTGGCAGTGGGGGGGGGGCCCTGAGCCTGCGGGGCTGCGCCGTGGGGGCGTGCGGGGAGGCGGGGGGGCAGGGGGGGGGTTTGCATGGCTGCCGTGTCACCTCCGAGCTTTTACCATCTGCTTCCACGAACTCTGAGGCAGAAGAGGGGCATCAGAGACCCTCAGCCCCCCCCCCCAACCCCCAGAAACCATCGCGCAGCCCCTTCACCCCATGCAACCCAATGATCCCCCCTCTCCCCCCCATAAATTCCTCTACTGCCCTCCCCTGCCCCACATCCCCCCCCCCCCACTGTTCTGCAGAACCCCCTGTGCCCCAGCCACCCCCCTTAGCCCCCCGCCGGTGCCCACCCAGCCTATTGCTGTACTCCCGGTGCAGGGGCTGCAGGCTGCCTCTGCTCTGCTCCACGAAGTACTGCACCACCTCGTCCAGCGAGGAGCAGTGATGCTGCAGGGAGAGGATATGGGGTCATTCCCCCCATCCCCATTCACCCACCCACCCACAACCACGGGACCCCCTGCAGCTCCCTCAGCCCCACTAGAGGGGATCCCAGTCCCATAAATCCTTGCCATTTAGCCCCCAGTCCCCTGGTTCTTTGCTATTTCGGTCTCAGCTGTGGGGTTCCTTGGTTTGGGGGGGTCCCAGTCGCTTCGCTCCCAGCCCCCTGGGGGTCCCAATCCCATAAATCTTTGCCATGCAGTCCCCAATCCCTCGGGTCCCAATCTCTTGGGATTCCTAATCCCTCGTGTCCCAGCCCCCAGGGGTCCCAGTCCCATAAATCCCAATCCTCGGGGCCCCAGCCCCCCGGGGTCCCGATCCCCTGCTTTCCCACCCCTTTAGTCCCAGCTGTGGGGCTGCCCGGCCCCAATCCCTCAGGGGGATCCCAGCCCCACCTCTGTGGGTAGGGAGGGGTCCCAATCCCTGATCCTCAGCCCAGAGCTGTGCGTGGGGGGGTCCCATCCCATGGGGGCACAGTGGGTGTCTGTGGGTCAGACCCACGGCGCTCACCGGCGTATCGACGTCAACGAGGAACCCGTCTCCCACGCTGACCACCCTGTAGTGCTTCAGCAGAGCAACGCTGCCCGGGGAGGCGACCTCAGCGGGTGTCACCAACCCCAACCAAGGAGACCCCGACCCCGGGACCGACCCTGGGCACAGGAGGGGGTCCCACCCCGCTCACCCGCTCAGCACCTGCCGCGTGCTGACGGAGAAGCCTTGGCCGTGCCCACCAGGTCGCAGCACCACGCTCCCACCGCCCGCATTGCGCTCCAGCAGCCGCTCGGCCTCGGCCCGCGACACGTCGAAGAAGCAGCTGGGCATGCTGGGGGGAGGAGGGGGGGTCACCCCGGGGTGCAACGCGTCACTGCGAGCACCCCCAGCCTACCTGAGCCACGTGCCGTGCCGTGGCACCTCGAGGCACAACACGTCACCCCATGCCGTGGCAACCTGAGCCACGTTGTCACCCTATGCCATGTCACCCCAAGCCACATTGTCACCCCATGCCATGTCACCCCAAGCCATGCCATCCCGAGCCACATTGTCATTGTCACCTCAAGCCATGTCATCCCGAGCCATGCCTTGTCATCCCGAGCCACAGTCACCCCAAGCCATGCCATGCCATCCCAAGCCATAGTGTCACCCCAAGCCATGCCATCCCAAGCCATGCCATGTCAACCCCAGCCATGCTATGTCATCCTCAGCCATGTTGTCACCCCAAGCCATGTCATCCCAAGCCATGCCATGCCATCTCAAGCTATAGCGTCACCCCAAGCCATGCCATATCATCCCGAGCCATAGTGTCACCCCAGGCCATGCCATGTCACCCCATGCCATGCCACCCCAAGCCATGCCACGTCATCCTGAGCCATGTACTGCCACCCAAGCCATGCCATGTCAATCTGAGGCATAATGTTACCCAAAGCCATGCCATGCCACCCAAGCCATGTCATATCACTCCAAGTCATGTAGTGTCACCCCAAGCCATGCCTTGTCAACCTGAGCCATAGTGTCACCCCAAGCCATGTCACCCAAGCTATGGCATGTCACCCCCACGCCATACCATGTCATCTCGAGTCACAGTATGTCACCTCAACTCATGTCATGTCACCCCAAGCCGTGTCACATCACCTTGAATTGCTACACGTCACCCAAACCATGCCACCCCAAGCTGTGCCATGTCAAGCTGAGCCACGCTGCGTCACTTCAATCCATGCTGTGCCGCTTCAAGCCATGCCACGTCAACCTAAGCCATGCCACCAGGCCACCCGGAGCCACATCATGACACCCCAAGCCATGCTGTGCCACCTCAAGTCATGTCACATCACCTGGAATTGCAACATGTCACCTCAAGCCATATCATGTCCCCCCAAACCACGTCCTCCCAAGCCATGCCATGTCCATCTGAGCCAGTTTCACCCCAAGTCATGCCACCCCAAGCCGTGTCATGTCCCTCCAAGCCATGTAGTGTCACCTCAACCACGCTGTGCCACTCCAAGCCTTGTCACGTCCCCCCAAGCCATGCCACGTCCCCCCAAGCCATGCCATGTCACCCCACTCCATGTCACCCCACTCCATGTCACCCCACTCCATGTCACCCCACTCCATGCCATCTCAACCTCAGGTCCCCTTCCTGACCCCCACTCACGGGGGCACTGCCGTTGTCCCCACATTCCGTGCCCCCCAGCGGTTCTCCTTCTCCTGGCGCAGCGCCTCCGACAGCTGGAAGATGTGCCCAGGCAGCAGCTCCAGGTCTGTGGGCACCTCCATCTGTGTGTGTGTGGGGGGGGAGACACGATGTGGGGACACTGAGACACAGGGGGGGATGGCAGGGGTCACCGGCAGCCACCAACCTTGGCCATGGTCAGGATGAAGCCGCGCCACATCTCCTGTGCCTGCATGCTGTCTGCCTGCAAGGGACTGGGGGTCGTGAGTCCCCCCCCAACCCTAACACCCCTCCCCCCTCACATCTGCAAATTCCCTTTTCTGCCCCCCCCCCCATTCCTCACTCCCCAGCCCCCCCCCAAGGACGTTGTGTCCCCCCCACTCAACCCAGTATCCTCCATGTCCTCCCCCAGCCCCACTGCCTCCCCCTGCCCCCCCCCCCGCTCCTCACCTTCAGTGTCACCTTCTGATCCCGCAGCTGGAGAACGAGGGCCCCCCCCTCTTTCTGTACCCCCACCAGTTCATCCAGATCCAGAAGCTCCAGGGGCTGGGGGGGTGGGGGGGAACCGAGCCGTGGCCCCCAGTGCCCCCCCCTCCCCCCCCCATTCTTTTGGGAGAGGTCTCAGTCTGGGGGTCCCAACACTGCGCCCACTCTGCATTGCCCGGGGGGGGGAGGGGGGTCCCAACCACCCAGGGGGGTCCCCACGTCTCGAGATGGGGGGTACAGAGGTCCCCATCTGTGGACCCCACCTACTCTCACCTCAATTTTCTCCTCCCATGGGTTCCCCACCCGAGGGGTCTCACCCCGGGGGGGGGTCCTGACCTCGAGGTCCCCACCCCAGCAAAGCGTCACCTCGGGGGTCCCCACCCAGGGGTGTCCCAGCAATCCCCCTCCCCCCCATCGCTCCCACCCCACTGCTCCCAGTCTGTTGGTGCCCACGCGGGGGGGCTCCCACACCAGGGGTCCCAATGCTGGGGGGGTCCCCAACTCCTGAGCAGCTCCCGGAGTTCCCAGTGTTGGGAATCCCAGCGTTCTCCTCTCATGTGTCCCCCACCCCACAGATCCCCAACCAGGGGATTTCCATCCTCCGAGTCCCACCCTCGGACCGCCCCCCCCCCAAAAAAGAAGTGCCACCTCGTGTTTCCCCACCCGGGATTCTCCCCCACCCCACAGCTCTCAACCCGCGGACGTCCACCGGGGGTTTCCCAACCCGTGACCCCCCCTCCCCTCGCGACCCCCCCCCATCCCCGCACCTGCTGCTCTCTGGGCGCCCCATAGAAGCACAGCGTCGCCCCCCGCAGCCCGGCCCAGCGCCTCCTGCAGCTCTGCGGGACGGGACGGGACGGGGGGGGGACAGGTTGGGTGTCGGGAGGGGCATCGACACCGCACACCTTTAGGGAGCGGGGGGGGGGGAGGGGTTGAAGGTCACCGCTCCGCACCTGATCCCGCAGCCCCCGCACCTCCACGAAGCCCTCATAGCAGTGCGGCGGGGGGGCCATGGCTCCACGTTTGCGGAGCCCCTCCCGCACCTCCGGCACCGCCCGGAGCGAAGGGCACTGCGGGGCCGCCCGCTGCTCCCCAACCTCCAACCACAGCCCCCCCCCCCGCCCCGCAACACCGGCACACCGCAACACGCCCCGCCCGCACAGCACCGGCTATTTCCCACCCCCCCCCCCCATCCCCACGCTCGGTACCGGTGTGCGGTGCCCCCCCCCACCCCGCAACCCCCCCCCGCACCGCTCGGCTGGGGGCGGAGCTCGCGGAGCCGCCCCGTCACGTGGGAACGACGCGGGGGGGGGAACGGCGTGGGAGCATGGCAGGTAACGGGGGGAGCGGAACGGGGGGGCACTGCGGGGCGTGGGGGGAACGGGGGGGATTGGGGAACACACACCTGCATGCGGGCACCGGGGGGGAGGGGGGGGGGGGCTGCCCCTCACTGTGTGTCCCCCCCCAAATCCCTGCGTCCCCTCCCCGCGCTGCCTCTCAGCCTCGTGTGTGCCGTCCCTGTGTTCCCATATCTCCATATCTCCCATATATCCCGTATATCCCGTATATCCCATATATCCCATATCCCCTTATCTCCCCGTGTCCCCATGTATCCCATATCCCCATATCTCCCCATATCCCCATATCTCTCCATATCTCTCCATATCTCTCCATATCCCCATATATCCCTGTGTCCCCATATCCCCATATATCCCCCTATATCCCCATATATTCCATGTCCCCATATCTCCCCATATCTCCCCATATATTCCCATATCCCCTATGTGCATATCTCCATTTATCCACGTGTCCCCATGTATCCCCATATCTCCCCATATCTCCCCAAATCCCTCCCCATATCTCCCCATATCCCCATATCTCCCCGTATGTCCTTTTCTCCCCGTATCTCTATCCCCATATATCCCCATATATCCCCATATATCCCCATATATCCGTGTCCCCGTATCCCCTTGTCACCACATCCCCATACCCTTGTATCATGTCCCCATGTCCCTGGATCACCACATCCCCACGCTCCCTTATCCTCATTTCCTTACATCCTCACATCCCCATATCTCCATAATCCTATATCACTGGATATGTCCCCATATCCCCGTATCCTTCCAACCCCAAATCCACATATCCCCATGTTGCTGTCCCCCTGTATCCCCCTGTATCCCCATGTCCCCACATCCCCTCTCCCCATCCCTTCCCATCCCCTCTATGTTCACACCCCCAACGTTCCCATATCCACCCCATGGTTGGGGTCACCCAAAGGCGCTGCCCCCAAGAGCTGGGGTTTCCCCACTTGGCTTGGGGGTGACACAGTCTCTGTCCCCCCACCCCACAGCGCTGGCGGCCGCCTCCCCAAGTGGGGATGAGTGTGCAGAGGAGGAGGAGGATGAGCTGGAGCCGGGGCTGGATGAGGCTGAGCCAGAACCTGACAGTGGGACCAGGGCAGCGGGGGGGTCCCGGGGGGCCGTGCTCACACGTCGGGGCATCACTCTGCGTGTGCTGCTCCGTGATGGGCTCCTGGAACCGGGACGTGGGGTCCTCTCCATCTATTATTTGGTGAGGGCAGTGGGGACGTGGGTGGGGATGGGGATGTGGGGATGGGGACGTGGATGGGGACATTGGATGGGACACTGATGGGGACGTGGATGGGGACGTGGTGATGGGGATATTGTTGAGGACATGGGACAGGGATGTTGGGTATGGATTGAGACATGGTGATAGGGACATGGCTGAGGACATTGGCGTGGGTATGGATGGGGATATGGCAATGGGGACATGGATGAGGATGTAGGTGGGGAAATGAATGGGGACAATGGTGATGGGGACATGGGTGAGGACATGGATGGGGACATTGGCATGGTATGGATGGGAACACGGATGAGGACACGGATGGTGACATGGTTGGGAATACGGATGGGGACAGGGATAGGGAAATGGGTGAGGACACAGTTGGGAACAGGGATGGGGACACAGACGGGGAGGGACACAGATGGGGACATTATTTGGGGACATGGTTGAGGACACAAGGACACAGCTGGGACATGGATGGGGACATGAGTGAGGGCATGGTTGGGGACACGGTTGGGGACATGGATGGGGACACGGATGGGGACATGGTTGGGGACACAGATTGGGACACAGCTGGGGACATGGGTGAGGACACAGATAGGGACAGGGATGGGGACACGAACAGGGACATGAATGGGGACATGAGTGAGGACATGGATGAGGAAAAGATGGGGACACGGACAGAGACATGGGTGAGGACACGGATGGGGCCATGGATGAGGACACAGATGGGGACAGGGCGGGACAAGGGTGAGGACATGGATGGGGACACGGTCCATATCAGCCCTCCCCGCTCCTCCCAGGGCAAGAAGTTCGTGGGGGACCTGGGTGCAGACGGGGCCATCACGTGGCAGGAGACAGGGCAGGTGTTCGGCTCACCCAGCGCCTGGGCCACGCACTGCAAGCGCCTGGTGAACCCTGCCAAGAAGTCGGGCTGCGGCTGGGCCTCCGTGCGCTACAAGGGGCAGCGCCTGGACCAGTACAAGGCGGCGTGGCTGCGGCGGCACCAGCCCCACGCACCCAGTGATGAGGTGGGAACCCGGAGGCGTCCCCAAGGAGGGGCTGGGGTGTCCCTGAGGAGGGGTCTCGGGAGGTTCCCGTGGGTGTCTCCAAGGATCTCCATTGGGGTGTCCCCAGTGAGGTGCCTTGGGTTCCGACGGTGTCCCCAGGGACAGACCTGGAGTGTCCCTGTGGGTGTCCCCAAGCAGGTGCCCTGGGGACTGGGGAGGGGTCTCAAAGGGTCCATGTGGGTGTCCTCAAGGTGAAGTCTTGGGGTATCCCAGGGCCTGGGGTGTCTCCATGGGTTTCTCCAAGGAGGTGCATCAGGTCTCCACAGATGTCCCTGAGGAAAGGCCTGGGTTGTCCCCATAGGTGTCCCCAAGGAGGTCCTTTGTGGTGTCCCCACAGAGATGTCTCAGATCCCCATTGTGTCCCTGAGAATGGAGCTGGGATGTCCCCCTCGGTGTCCCCAAGGAGATGCCCTTGAGCCTCGGGGTGCTCCCATAGGTGTCCCAAGGAGGAGCCTCGGGGTTTTCCCATCCATGTCACCACGGAGGTTCCCCGTGGGGCCCTGGGGTGGGCACAGCCCTCAGCCCCCTCCTGGTGCTCTGCCCCAGGCTCTGCCCAGCGAGGGTGAGGAGGATGAGCTGCCCGAGGAGGAAGAGGAGGAGGCTGGGGACGGCCGAACGCCCGCACCGGAGCCAGCAGCCACCAAGAGAACAGAGGAGAAGAGCAAGAAGCCGCCGGGCCGCGGCACAGCAGAGCGGGGTGAGGGGTAATGGTGGTAGGAACGGGGTTGCAGTGAGTGGTAACGGGGTTACGGTGGTGGTAATGGGGACGTGATGGTGGTAACGGGGTGCTGTGCACTGCTGTACAGAGCCCACCCCCCCGGGGAAGAGGCCGGAGAGCAAAGCCCGGGCGCCCGTCCGCTACTGCATGCTGGGCACACGCGACGCAGCCAGGTAGGGACCCCCACCATCACCTCGGTCAGCCCTCGGGGTGGGGAGGGCCGGGGGGAGCGGGGCTGTGTCTCTTACAGGAACCCACAGACCCTGGTGGAGGTGACGTCCTTTGCTGCCATTAACAAGTTCCAGCCCTTCAACGTGGCCATCTCCAGCAACGTCCTCCTGCTGCTGGTGCGTCCCCTCCCCTCTCGGGATTTTAGGATCCCTTTAGGATTCCCTCGGCGCATTCCTCTTTCCTTTAGGATTTCCACAGCCACCTGACGCGCAGTGAAGTTGTGGGCTATCTGGGGGGCCGCTGGGACACCAACACGCAGCGTAGGCAATGGGGGACAGGGGGGAACAGCCCCTGGCACAGCCACCCACCCCCACGTCCCCGCAGTGCTGACGGTGCTGCGCGCATTCCCATGCCGGAGCCGCCTGGGCGATGCTGAGGCTGCGGGTGCCGTGGAGGAGGAGGTAATGCAAGGCCCCATCGCCCCCCCGGGTGCCCCCACACCTCTGGTGACGTGGGGGGGGTCCGACGTTATCCGCACATCCCAGATCTGCCAGAGCCTGTTCCTGCGGGGGCTGTCCTTGGTGGGTTGGTATCACAGCCACCCCTTCGGCCCCGCGTTGCCCTCCCTGCACGACATCGACGCGCAGATGGATTACCAGCTCAAACTGCAGGGCAGTGGCAACGGCTTCCAGCCCTGCCTGGCCCTCATCTGCGGTAAGTACCCAGCCCTGGGGGGGGTACAGGGCCGCAGCCCCCCCACATCAGCCCCATCTCTCCTCCCAGGGCCGTACTATGCTGGTAACCCTGGTGTGGAGTCCAAGATTGCGCCCTTCTGGGTGATGCCACCGCCTGAGGTGAGCGGCTCCCATCGCCTCCTCAGGGGCGTCCCAGTGCAGTGCCGGATGGGTGACCCCATAAGTGACCCCATAAGTGACCCCATAAGTGACCCCATAAGTGACCCCATAAGTGACCCCATAAGTGACCCCATAAGTGACCCCATAAGTGACCCCACTCCCCTCTCATCCAGCAACGGCCCAACGACTATGGCATCCCCATGGATGTGGAGGTGGCTTACATCCAGGATGGCTTCCTCACCAACGACGTCCTGCAGGAGATGGTGAGCGTGGGGCAGGAGCTGTCATAGTCACTGAATCACAGAATGGCCTGGGTTGCAAAGGCCCACGATGCTCATCCAGTTCCAACCCCCTGCTGTGTGCAGGTCACCAACCAGCAGCCCAGAGCCACATTCTGCCTGGCCTTGAATGCCTGCAGGGATGGGGCATCCACAGCCTCCTTGGGCAACCCGTTCCAGTGTCACCACCCTCTCACCCCCAAACAAGGGCTGTGTCCCTGCCCCGCATTGTCCCCCCCTTGGGGACAATCTCTCCTCTATCCTTGTTGCTCTGGGGGTCCGGGGAAGGAGCACTCAGCCCCAGTGCAGCCCCCTGCCCCCATCCCCAGACACTGCTGGTGGAGTTCTACAAAGGAGCCCCGGACCTGGTGAAGTTCCAGGAACTGTGGAGCCAGGACCAGACCTACCTGGATAAGCTGAAGGTGGGCAGCGTGCTTTCTGCGAGCTCAGCTCTACCCACCCCACTCCTCCCACGAGCTGTTAATTGGGTTTTACTCCACCCTGGTGCAGAGCAAAGCAGAGTGCATAGGGTGAGCCCAGCGAGCAGAGCCGCGTTCCTCCCTGCAGGGCTCCCTGGCCTCTCGCAGCCCCAAGGACCAGAGCTTTGCCCACATCCTGGAGCAGATCTACGGCCTGCTGAGGCACAGCAGCTGAGCAGGAGCTGCAATGGGGAGCAGGGGCTGCGAGCAGCACTGCAGGGATGCAGCATCGCCTGCTGCGCCTGGGAAGCCGACGGAAGGACCAGAGTCAGCAGCTGGGGGCACAGGGCAGGGCAGTGGGGGGCTCCTGGGGGCCCAACGCTTCTATCGTGTAACAAAGCACGGAGAAATAAATGAGGAAACCTGTCTCACCTCCTTCACACACACACAGACGTGCACGCGTCCCTCTGTCCCAGAGCTCAGAGCTGCAAGCAGAACTTCTCTTGGTTCCACACCCACGCTGACAAAGACCACGGGAAGAAGGAAGCGTTTGTTCACCATCAACTGCTTTTATTGTTCTGGAAAAATGGAATGTTTCACTAACAGAAACTTCAATGCCGACCAAGAACACGTTCATAACAAAGAAAGGAAACCAATCAGCTGAACTGATAGAGCATTTGGCTACGATGTGGCAGCAGTCTTGCTTTTTTGTCATCACAAATTCAAGTTGCTTAATAAAACTCACCACCATTGTCATTTTGTATTAAAAAATATATATTTATGTCTATAGATCTGTGTATTAAAGCGCTCTCAGTAGCGGCGGGCGAAGCGCGGCTCGGTCGCTCTGTGTCCCCGCTCCTGGCCTGCAAACCCCCCCTGCACTGCAGCACTCGGTGCCACCTGGCTGTGGTTTGGGCCCTGTGTGAATCCTCCACGCCTACAAAGGAGAGCAGACAGGTTGGGAACGGGAGGAGAAGCAAGAGGTGGCCGCACATCTCACAACATTTGATTCTGTTTGGGTTTGGTGTTTTTTTTTTTCCCCCTCCTACTTGCAAATCCATACTTGAGTTGAATCTGAAAGCATGGCTCTGCACTTTGGGCGCTTTGCTTTGATTCAGGCCTGCTGTTGGTAAGGGGGTGACAGCTCCTTACCCTGCCATCCCACCGCGGTGCATCGCATGGCCTGGTCCCTGCTGACCAGGCGTGCCTCGATCACCACCTGAGCACAAAACAAGAGAAAAAAAAACGGTGGGGGGAGGAGAAAAGGCCTTTGTGTTGTCCTACCAGAAAAGCCAGATCGTCCCCAGTTTGATTTGCTTTCTCAGTAACGCTGTTAAGGTCTGTAGGCTTTAATTACCACCAGAAGTTCAGCAGCAGTAATTGATAGAAAGACCACGATCACACTGGGAAGCAGCAAGTGTACCTTGCCATCTCTCATGATCCCGTCCCATCATTCCTCCAGCCACACTGCCCTGCCATGAACGATCTTGATGCCCCTCTAACTTTCGACCATGATCTCCCCAGTCACGTCCATCTCTTAAAAAAATAAAAGAAAATCTTCTAGGTGCGTCCCTTATCGGTGTGTCAGCACAGGAGGCATCACTTGCAGAGAGACCCACGTGCTTGGCGTACAACAGAGTGGATTAGATGTGGAACAACCAACCAACCACTGCTCCCCTGTCGGTGTGCCTGCACTCCGCACCTGGGACACATCCAGCCTGGCTGCTGACTTGCAGAGAAACCACCAGCACGTCTCAGCTCCCCCATTACCTCCACCTGCTCAATCCCGAGTTCTAACTATGAGTGCTACTCTGGGTGCCCCCGAGGCACCTAACAGCACTGAGCCTCATCAGTCAAAGGGAAGCTGCTTACGGAGAGCCCTTCTTCACCCCTAAATTCCTCGTGCATCCAGATGAGAGAGGCTCAAAGGAACCACGAGGACAAAGGACTCACGCCGCGCTCCTACCAGCGCCCTCGGAAGGTTTACCCGCCGTGAGAACGAAGCACCAACACAACGCTTCCCTCGTGTGCTGAGCACTAACCGGGTTGGTGGGGGAATCCCTCTCCCTTCGTTCATCCTCCGCTCGGACCCATAACCGCCCCAACCGTCGCGGGATTCCCGCGCGTGCCGCTCGGGGCCGTGCCGCTCATCGGGGTAATGCTGCAAGGCAAGCAGGACAGTCACAGCGTCAGCTCGGCCCCGTTCCTTCCCTAACGGCAACACTGCAGCTCCTCACAGCCTGCTGTGGCATTCAGCTCCAGAAAATAAAGCAGCAGCTGTGCCACGCTTTGCTGGCTGCACTGCTGCGCCTTCTGCAGTTCGGTTTGGTTTCACAGCACCGGTTTGGTTTCACAGCACCGGTTTGGTTTCACAGCACCACCTGTAGCTGAGGGCAGACTTTTTTTTTTTTTTTTCTTTCTACACACCATCCTGGTGAGTGTTAGAGAAGGGAACCCTCACAGTGCTGCCACATCACAGACCCAGGGTTTTGAGTCAGGAATCTGTCACCACACGTCACCTTATGGCCAGAGCAACCAGCACAGCTCCCAGCACTCAGGACTCACTGATGAACGCACGCCTTAATCCCAGCAGCAGTTCCGTTTAAGAACAGGTAAAACTGTGCTGCTTCTGCTTTGGAATTTGTGTAAAATGAAGCCATGATGTGGATGCGACCCACCTGCCCATCTCTGTCTGGCATTCCTCTTGAACCTTCTCTTCTGGAAAGAAAGGAAGTTTCAGTTACACCAACAGTCATAATCCGTAAGCAGCACTTTTGTATTTGGAAGGCTGTAAGTCCGAGAACCCAGCACCTGTTCAGCTGTAACATACTGAAATGAGTTTTGATTTCATACGAAGAGACCAAAGTGAGACTTATAGCAAGGAGTAATTCGGGTGACACTGAGTCATGGTCAGCAGGACAAGGCCAGACCTGGAGCCAAGGAGGAACAGAGTGAACCTACCAGCATAGAAATGAGTTACAAGCTAAAGTGGCACAGCTCCACCCACAGCTCCTCAGAGAGCAACCCGAAGTGCCCACAGCTGTGCAGAGCACTTCTGCAGACTGTGGAGTTAAAGTCAGTGTAAGCTAGGCTGTGAAGGAGTAGGGAAAGCGTTACAGCAATAGGAAATTGGTACATCTCGGATGAATTCACTTGGATTCACAAGTCAGACATCCGTACACCTCGAGAAGTGTAGGAGTGCCCTCGGCACAGCAGACCTGTGATACACACTGAGTGGTGCAGGCACAGGACTCAAGTGTGCATGAGATCAGATGCAAGAAAAGCACGAGGCTCCTTTGTTTGTTGTCAGCACTGCTCAAGCCACGAGTAAAGCAGAAAGACACTGAGTTTCCTTCAGGGAAGAAGAACCTCTGCCTTGTGCTGACCTGTCCAGGGAATGATCCTGGTACCGGCCACGATCCCTGTGGTCGAAGTCATGGAAGCGGTCCTGGCGCACAAACTCAGAGTGGTATCTGTCATCCAGCGCCATCCGCTTCGCCTCTGGCCAGTATGGATCATCCCGCCTGCAAGAAAGGAAACCAACCTCGTACAGAGTTTCTTTCTTCATCTCTTGAGCGAGACCTTGAGGTCAACCCACAAGCAATCCCATCATTTTAAGAGTTGTTTTTGATTTGTAATTAAAGCCTCAGGACCGGAGTTGGCTGCAACACCACCACAAAAAGCAGACCCTCAGCAGGGGCAGACGTGAGAACAAGCACCTCCTGCTGGCACCCCTGCTTTACAGTTTAGATTCCCAGAACCATCCAAAGTTGGAGAAGATCTTCAAGATGAAGTTCAACCATCAGCATAACCTAATGGGTGCATCACTGAGCCACGTCCCCCCCCGCCATTCCCACACGTCCTAAATACCCGCAGGGATGGGGACTCCCAACACCTGACCACTCCCTCCATGAAGAAATTCTGCTTCATTTCCAACCCAAACCTCCTCCAGCACAGCCTGACACTGTTTTTTTGCATCCTCCAGAACAGTGGCCAGATCCTGGTATCCCATTGCAGTTACCTGCCATCATCATAAGGCCTCCTCATTGCTGACCGCCGCTCCTGCTCGTAGCGCAGCTGTTCCTGCTGACGCCGCAGCTCCTCCCTCTCCCTCTGGATGCGTTCCTGCTCTCTCCTCCTCTCCTGCTCGATGTGCATCCTTTCCCTCTCCAATCTCTCCCTCTCCAAGCGCTCTCTGTCCAGACGCTGCCTTTGAAATTCGAGTCTCTCCCTCTCCCTCTGCAGCCTCTGCCTTTCATCCCGCTCGTGCATGGCCTGAAGGCGCTGCTCTCGTTCTCGCCTTTCTCTCTCTCTAATTGAAAACAAGACATTTGTTTTCCAGTCAATTATCTCAGATCAAGGCTTTATTGCTTGCTTTGGGTGCTTCTATTAGTTCACCTTTCAAAACAGAAGATACGTTCTTCTCACTATATGATTAAATATAAATTCTCTCTTCTCAACCAAACCAAACCAAAGCTGTTTGACAGGAGCCCAAGGGGAGTTAAGCATCCTACATCAGTAAGGCAGCACCTACTCTGAGTCAGGCTGAGAAAGTTTTGGTAGAGCACGAAGTGTCCTAACGCAGAGCTCTGAGAACCGAAGTATTTAGGAGATATTTCAAAACTTTCAGGCAGAACACAAACATTAGGAGCATTCAATTCTGCCTCAGCAGAACACTGGGGGTGCCCAGAGAATCGATCGCCCACAACAGCTTCCTCAGAGGCACAAGCTTAGAGATGATGGATTTTGGTACAAAAAAACCTTCACAACTCTGCACAACAGCTCGGTATCACGGCAACCTGAGCTACAAACGTGGAAGGGCCCACACAGAACCCACTCTGAAGCAGAGCTGAGGACACACAGAGCAGAGCCCCAGCACTCACCGGCGCCGCTCCGTCTCCCTGATCTCACGCTCCCTCTGCCGCTGCCGCTCGCGCTCGCGCTGCTCTTTGATTTTATCGAATGATAAAATGTCCTGCTTCTCTTTGCTCTCAGATTTGCGGTCCTGGCTCTTTGTGCTCTGAGTTAAATCAAAGCAATACGTTTAGCTGAACGCTTCCAGCCACAACTCCCAAGCAAAACACCCACTTTGTTTCGACTCGGAACACTCCCGCCCTCCCGGAGGTGAATTACACACAGAAGTCAGGGAGAAGCACCCAGAATTTGGCTAGAACTCCTGCTGAGTGTCAGTGCATATAAATATTAGAGGCACATGACCTGCCTTGTGCTGGTGGTAAATGATACAGCGCTGCAAAGGTCACCGGGCACCACACTCGAAATGGATCATCTTAACACCACTGTCAAATTACATTTCTACTTCCTCAGCTCCAGCAGCAGCGACTGCGAGGTGAGGCACCAGCATTTTCCTTCACAGCACAATTAACTCCTTAATGCTTCCTAAAACATTGCTAAAGTTCAACTGCTCCCCACACCCGAGGCAAAAAACCCTGCAGCCATCACACAGGTAAGGTTATTCACACCTGCTTTTACAGAGAAGTGTCCTCGAAGTCGTGCTTACCCTCTCTTTGGAAGCAGATGTTTTCACACTAATAACGGGTTCTCCTTTAGATTTATCCATCACCACTGTCCTCTCAGCTCCTCGACTTGCTAGAAAGCAAAGGCACACAAGAATAAATAATACTCCAGATGTTCAAAACTTCTGAAAGAATTTTAAGCCATCAGGATATTATTTTACCAGGGCTCTTGATGACTTGTGCAAGAACGTATCCATGATTTAAAACTGCAAGCTGGGGGAAAGGGCACTGAATCTATCCTAACACCTCAGTGAAGCACCCTCTAGCAGAGATGGAGGTTACAAGAAAGCAAATTTAAGTTGATGTCTGCAGAACGCACACTTTCGCCAAAGTTACTGAACTACAAACTTTTTCACAGCTGCTCACACTGCATCAACACCTTAAAGCAGAATATTTGTCAACACACCTGATTTGCTCGCCCTGGATCGATCGGAGGCTCCAGCCTTCTGCTCCTCTTTCTCTTTCCCTTCCTTCTCATCCTTTGAATCTTTCTCAGGTTTCTTCGCATCGTCTTTTTTGTCGGCCTTCTCCTCCTTTTTAACACCAACAGACCTGCAGGCAAACTTTGCTTTAATAGAAGACCTGACGAAAAGTGCTCAGTAACCACTCCTACTGATCCAGTCAAAAGAAAAAAGCATTCCTAACACCACTTCCTGCTGCCCAGCACTGACAGCATGCCAGGCTGTACTTGTGCACGTGCTGCAGAGCAGCAAACAACACTGAGCTAAGGCAGCCTGAAAGTGAGAAACTACAGATGATCCTTCTCAGGATCTGGAGAGTGAGAGCTAGAAACACAAATCCTCTCCGCTGCAGCTCAGCTCATGCAGGGCACAGGGAGAAGGGGCTCAGGCTGAGCTCCCCTACAAGAGAAGCTTTCAGAAACAAATACTTGTGCATCTGACGTGAGGAGTTCAGCCTGCAGCTCCTTTACCAGATCTCTGGTTGCTTTATGAGGGAGTAAAGCAAAATGCCTCTTTCAAAAGAAAAAGGGCATGTGAAAAACAAAATATGGGAACACTGCTTACTCATCATTCGGTCTATCAGAAAACTGTCAAGTTACCAGGAAGATTTGTCAGTGCAGTCATAGTGGTCTTTGCAGCCTTAATGATTCTAAGACCATTTAGTCCAACCAGCAACGAGCAGAACAAATCCAAACCAGATGAGAGGACAAAATTCTGATTAAAAAACATTGGTTGCTGTGACATTATCTCACACAGCTGGTGTGTTTTGTTACAGAACACTAAAACTCTCCCTGTTTTGTAACAGACAGCCTATTAAGATGCACTTCTGGCTATTCTTCCAGTATGACTCTCACTCCAGATGCAGCAAGCAAGAAATCAGGACTCGCTGCAATTCCTGTCCCCTTTTCTCATGTGGCTGGGTTTCAAATGAGCAGTCTTTAAACACAGGAAAATACACATTAAAAAAAAAACAAAACACACAAAACACTTTACTTCTCAGATTTGGAATCTGCAGAATGGTGCCTGTCTTTTTCCTTCCGTGCTTCGCCTTCCTTTCTGTCTGAAGGCTTTTTCCCAGCTGGTTCATTTTTGGCCTAGAATTTCAGCAAGAAGCGTTTTTTTTAACAATAAAACACAGGCATTAAAATTCCACCTTTCGTTCCAACATCCTGCCACGTGAGAGCTACCGCCGACCTTTTCCACAGAAATCATCTTCCCGTGCAGCTCTGTCCTGTGCAGGTGATTGATGCACTTGGTGGCTTCCTCAGATGTGGACATTGTCACGAAGCCGTAGCAGCGCGCGCCGGGACTGCGAGCGTTTGTCACCACTTTTGCACCAACCACCTGCAGGGGGAAAAAAAAGGCATTGTGTTTGTAGAAACAAGGGCAAATTAACTCTAATTAACCCTGTGAGCAGCTCTGTTTGCTGGTGATAGCAGAGTGTATACTCAGCTTTAATGCAGAGGAAACATTCTTGGCATACAACGCTTCACTGGCACTCCAAGACAGCAGTGCTAAGCTCGTTTCAGAGATGGGTTCTGTTTTAACCTGGCACGCACACTGCTGGGCCCACAGGCTTCTAAAAGTGCCTCAACTAAGCTTGACTTCACAAAATACCCTTGGAAGAGATCACAGAATGGCCTGGGTTGCAAAGGACCACGACGCTCATCTGGTTCCAATCCCCTGCTGTGTGCAGGGTCGCCAACCACCAGACCAGGCTGCCCAGAATTGTGGGACTGATTTGATGATACAGCTCAAAATTGGTCTTTAAGGTGCTGAGCAGGTAGCTGACTTAAAGATACGCAAGCAGGAAAACAATACAATTCATCTGTCTTTTCTTAGGAGACATCTCTGTCAGTTTCTATCCCCAGATGCCTATGGGTAAGCGTGCAGTGACACAAACATCCACGTCACACCCAGGGAGGCAGGAGGGAGGGCAGGTAGTCCTGCAGAGCTCCCCTCTGTAAGTGCTACGCTCACATCCTGAACTGCCTGTATTTTAGAGCAGCTAAGCAGAGATCCTCCAAAACCACTATTTTCCTTTTCTCCCATCACAGACAACATTATTTATGAGATTTATTACTTTCAGACAGAGTTTGAATAGAATACAGGAAGAGTTCAACACTCGGTCCAGCCAGTCATTAGAAAAACCAGAAGCTAAGTGACCAGAAGCTCCAGGTCACCCCATGAAACACATCAGCTTGCACCCCACCACGCACCTTCCCATACTTGCTGAAGAGATTCTTCAAGTCTGTTGCTCTTGTAGAGGATGAGAGGCCACTGACCCACAGATTCCTGCCAGAACCACTGCCAGCACGGCCTGAGGGAACATAAATAACATAAAAACCAACCCACAACCATTTAAGCAAGAACACAACAGTGAGAAAACAACTCCACTTCCTCCCCTCCTGCTTAAACCTCTCAGCACAATGTCAATTTCACTGCTTCCAGAACATTTCCACTTAAAATCAGAACATAAACTGCAGCCTTCAGCAATTAACTTTAGAGCTCTACATCTGAATAGCCTAAGTGAGTTCTCACCTACACACAGGCCTCCTTACATTGCACTCACTTTGAAAAGAATGACAAAATATTAAGTGTTAACACAAAACAAACTTTTTTCAGATACCGTTTTTATTTCGTGAAGGAAAACAGCCCACCTTTCTCATCTTTGGAGGCTTGCTTTGTATCTTTGTCCTCCTCAGCAGAGCTAAAGACAAAACAACACGTTATTCAACCAAGCATAAGATAAAGTAAGTTCAGGTTGTACACTAGAATTTTATACCTACCAGTACAAATTAGTTCTGAAATAAAAAGTACCACTGCAAATTTTTGGAAGAGTGACTGGAAATATGGGACTTGGATACTTAAGATGACAATTAATGCTGTTTTGCAGATGACAGAAATCAGAGTAATTTAAGAAAACAACCTTTGAAGGTTGAGGAAGGAAAGAAATCAAACCCTCTGCGTTTAAAACAACAACAACAATTCTGCACAAGGAGAAATCAAACCGATTCTTTAGGAATAGGCTACAATTTCAGCAGGCGTGGTGGCCAATTGAAGGAAACGGCTTATTGGCATCACTTAACGACCCGTGACAAAAGATAGCATCTGGTCTATAACGGAGAAAAAACAAACCTCTTTTTCTGATCACCGCCCTCACTGGCTGAGGACTCTTTAGTAGCGGGGGATTCCTCTGAATTAGCTTTGTCTTCTGTTTTCTTGGCATCTTCTTTGCTATCTTTGCCTTCCGCACCTGCGCCTCTCTCCGCTGTTTCCCCACTAGAGGCTTCCAGGCCTTGGCAGCGCTTGCTACTCTGATCGCTTACGCTCTCTACTCCTACAGAGTCAGAGTCCAGCTTCTCTTCCTCTATTGTCTGTTCACTTGTCTCCCCTTTCGCTACAACTAAACGCTTTGCCTCCTTCCTTGCCATAGCTTGTGCCGATTTGCTGTCCAAATCTAAAGCATCTTCCTCCGACTGAGCGGCAGCAAGAGCGTCCTCTTCCTCTGCTAGCCTCTTGCCTGGCACCACGTTACTTGCTTCCTGTGCATGTGGCTGCTCCGCTTCGGAGGTTTCTTCGTTAAGGAGCTCAGATTTACAAGTTTCCCCCAAAATGTCGAGTATTTTCTCATTTTCTACGGATTTAACAGGAATAGAATGGCACAAGGTTTAATCACCAGGGAAATACAGCAATCACAAACGTGGAACTGGCATGGCTGCCACACTAACACCAAGAGAACGGCTAAGCTACACAGAGATTGGAAAACCCTAGTGTACACAGTGTTACAAGTCCTATGCTCACTGCACTCTGACACACTACTGCATCAGCCCTCACACGTTAACAGGGAAGAAAAATCCCCCCCCAGATTTAACAAAAACCTTCTGCTCATCCTTGATCCTCTTCGTGGAATCATTCCGCTCTGTTTCTTCTCTAGTTGGCTTCCAAAGTCCAAGATGCTTAACACAGCAAAGCACTCAGAGTTCAATTTCCAGTTTTCTGCGGCATTCTTTTAGCAGACAGTCCAACATGAAACCTGGGCTTCTTCTGACAGCAGACGGGTGTGTTTGCAGTCCAGAAACCAAACGTGATCTGTAGGACGTTCCATGACAGCACTGTATTCCTCCTTTGAAAGTCCAGCCACTCTTTACCCTCTGTTCTGTACCACAGCTTCCTATGCCCTGCGCTCCTGTATTAAGCTCACAGAACTAGAGTACAGCGTGATATCACAAGATCTGTTTTAGGTTCAGAACCTTCGTGTCTTTAAGGTTCGCTCTTTACCTCCTCTGCAGTTCTACAGAACGATTTCATCACGTCAAATGCACGTTTCCAAACAGTTCTCATCCACAGATCTGGTGATATGACTGGGTTTCCAATCTCTATGACCCTGCATAACCTGGATTCTCCATCATAATAATGTACACTACAGTAATGAATTTAAAAGGAAACAGGGATACAAAAAAGATTAAATGAAGAATTTAACTGTTTTAAAGCCCTCGATTATATTTTTTTTTTTATATTTTTATAAACAGTACCTGGCTCCAAAGGCAGTTCTTCAATTTCCTGTGGGGAAGGGGAAGAGAAATATCAGTACTCAACAGAAGGCCAAGATGTTATCCAGCATGGAACACATCCCTTTCCCTTGCCGTGGTTCTCCTGATTTCAGGTTTGAAACCACTGCATTTTAAAAAGACTTCTCACAAGAAGATTTAATGTTACTTTTTATGGTTTCCATTCCCTACGAAGATGATATGACACGTATTACAGCTTTTCATTTGTAAAGAACAGGTCACAATTTACCTTTATTTCAATTAATTCAGATGAAGCGGCATCAAAACTGTTTCCAACGTCTTCCACCTCCATCTGGAGAAAGTGCAGAACAGACACCTCGTTATCTATCAAACAATGGCACTGTAACTGAAACCTGGATGAGAAATCCAAGGCTGGAAATGATTTTCACTGCTAACTGTTACACAAAGATCTCCAGTGCCCAAAAAAAGGAATGAGGTTAAAACCCGACCGACGGCTGCCACTGAAGCCCTCACTACCTCTGAAATATGGGATGCATCACAGAAATCTTTTAAGAATGTCAATTCTTACTGCAGCGTTTCTTTTACACCCTGTGGCAAACAGAGAACCAAGAAACCTCAGCGAGCAGAGAAGTACATGCTGAGAAAAGACTACAGGATTTGACCTAGATTCTGGCACTTTCCTCACTGAAAAAGAAAAACCTCTGCTTTCTCAGCATTCACGTTTGTCTTGGGGGTAAGGGGAAGGAATGCTAGAGGACAGAGCTAAGTTTACTGCTGTAACTTCCAGAGATGGGAATGGAGGAAAAAAGTACCCATCTGGGGAGCTCACAGACCAGGCTGATGGAACAAGGGGTGTACCTCCCATCAGACTGCATACAAACAGCATTCTTCAAGCATTCTGTGGAACATTTCAGGAGGTAAGCACTTGACTTAAGGAAAGACATCTTCTAGCAGAAATGAGGACCGTGGTAAAGTCAGGGCAACAGGCAAAAAAAAACAACCTAAAAATACCTGTAAAACTTCCTAAGTGCAAGGCCGTCTCTTGACAAAAAAAAGCATCTAGAATACATGTATGCTGCTGTGCAGCTGAGGAGGTGAAACATACAGAGGCAAATAAGTCTTTAAGTAAAGGAAAGATATGAAGATAAGAATGGAAATATAAAGTGACTTCAAAACATTATTAAAATGTTGTTTCCCAGACTAGATGTGACATACACGTATATAGGATGCATATAAAAAGCACCAAAGCATTTAAAAAAAATCAAGAATCGTATTTCCCCAAACATGTAAAGGAATAAAAAGCAGTGATGGAGAGAAGCAGGAGAGCCCCCAGTGGTTCCAACTACTCCTTAACGACTCTTTCACTACTGAACTCGAAAAACAAAACAAGCATAAAACAACAAGAATCTGATTCCACACACAGAAGAGATGCATACCATCATTACTGATATTTCTCTTGGTTCTTCTTTAATTTCTGAAAATTGTGGGGATGCCTCCAAGTTCCCTACAGCATAGTCTGTAGGCTGATCTGGAAGTTCTTTAATTTCTGCATCAGCATTTTCTTTACTATCAGACAGTGAGTCAAGAATGTGATCAGCACTGTAATCCTCTCCGCAATCTACAGCATTGCCATTATCTATTTCAGCTTCATCTAACACGCTTATATCCATCATGTCAATATCTTGCAAGTTATCCAAACTTGATTCAAGATCCTCCTGTAAAAGAAAGGAAAAAAAAAAAGCATACATAGAAGTCATTGCAGCTTAGAAACAACGCTGTTATTTCTTTACTTCTAGCACAGCTCTGCATACCTGCCCGTCTCCAGAATCCTCTTCCAGGCCGTTGTCTTCAGCTCCCTCTTCATCTGGTCTACGTCCTAATTGCATTCATTGTTAGAATATAAAAAGTTACAAATATATATTTTTCAAGTTACATATTTTCATCATTACAAGTATTCTATCCTACTTGGCTATCCATTTTTTCCTCAGTTTCCAAAATCGAGTGTTTTCATGCTTTCTATACCAGTAAGACAGCACAGTGTGAGCCCTGACACAGGTTTTGAGCAGCACCACTGAGCACCCCTTACATCTGACTGAGTAGAAATTGCAGTTATTTATTTCAAATGTTCATTTTTTCAGTGGTGTTTACAGGAAAGAAGAAAAAAAGGAAAAAGAATAGTGGATAGTGATAGGAGAAGGGGGAGTGGTTTTAAACTGAGACAGGGGAGGTTTAGGTTGGATCTGAGGAGGAAGTTTTTCCCCCAGAGGGTGGTGAGGCACTGGAACAGGTTGCCCAAGGAGGCTGTGGATGCCCCATCCCTGCAGGCATTCAAGGCCAGGCTGGATGTGGCTCTGGGCTGCTGATTGGTGACCTGCACACAGCAGGGGGTTGGAACTGGATGAGCACTGTGGGCCTTTTCAATCCAGGCCATTCTAGGATTCTATGAGTCTGACAGACAGCAACGTGTTATTTCAGACTAAGCTCTGGAATGAACAGTCTACAGCTGTTTACGTGGGTGGACAGTGATAGAACAAGGGGGAATGGTTTTAAACTGAGCAGGGGGTTGGAACTGGATGAGCATTGTGGTCCTTTTCAACCTGGGCCATTCTATGATAAGAAGGAAAACTGTCTGTATCCAAATGTGGTAAGCACGATTGCAAAACGTTCAGCAGCAGTGCTACAATTAAACTGAGCACTTTTCCAAAAGGAAAAGCAAATTGAGGGGGGAAAAAAAAATAGCAAGATTGCTAATGGGTTATTAATGGGTAATAGTTTGCTAATGAGTTATTAATGGGTAATAACTATTAGAAAACCCAAAGAAAAGAGGGGTAGAAATCCTCTCTATACCCCCTGTACCTTTGCTGTTTCTTTTTGGGGTTCTCTTCATTGCGCTTTCAGAGATCACGGGTATTTCGTCAGGATTCCCTCCTTCCTCCTCGATGGCCTGTGGGGGGGAACAGACGGCGATAGTTACTGAGGGATGGCACGGCCTTCAGCTGCAGCAGGGAGGATCCGCGTGCCTGGAGGCGTTCAGAACCGCAGAGATGTGGCACTGCGAGCCTCCAAGCGGAGCGGGTTGGAAGACCCCTCCGAGATCGAGCCCAACCTTAACAGCTGTACAACTACCCCTGCAGATCCACTCTAACGTGAGATATTCCGTGATTTTATACCACCCCCAAATCCTGCATCCCACAGAGAGCCTCTCGCAGCGCCCAACACAGCGCTGCAGCCCCGCCGCTCCCTCACAGCCCGGCTGCCCTCAGCGCCGCTTTGGCGCCATTTTCCCCTCAGCGCCGCGCACGCGCCGTGTGAGCGTGTGTTCCCCCCCCATGGCAGCGCTCCCGCTCACCTTCCTCAGCCGCTCCGTCAGGACGCTCTTGTTCCCACCGCTATCTAAACTGCGGCGCTTCAGCTCCGCCCGCAGATCGATCACGCGCAGCTCGCTCAGCCGACGGGTTTCGGGCTCGGAACTCGGCGTTCCGCACCCGCTCAGGGACACGTACTCGCTCTGCCCGGTCGCTGATTGACTCTCGGCCATGGAGCCGTTGTTTCGACTGAAAACGACGGGGTGAAAACAACGGTGCGAAGCGCGGTCACAACACAAAATGGTGGCGAAAGCACTGAGGAGAAGGGGAGGGAGGGAGCGAGCGCAGCCCGCACGCGCGGAGAGCCCGCAGCCCCGAGTGAGGGGCGCTGCGCATGCGCAGGAAAGATGCCGCCCGCTCCGGAGATTCGCATGCGCAGCATTACGCTTGGGCCTAACTGCACATGCGCAGTTGTACTATCGGCGGCGCCGCGCAGCTGCAGTGCGCCCCAGAGAGCAGGCGCATGCGCAGAGGCTGGCGGGCCGCCCTCAGGCGCGCACGGAGCATTCCGTAGCACTTCGCGTCTCCCTCAGGCTCCGCCTTCCCCCTCCCTCCGCCATTCGTCGCCCTTCTCGCCGAGTTTGCGCGGAGTAGGCTTTTTTTTTTTTCCTTTTTTTTTTTTTTTTTTTTTTTTTTTTTTTCCCTTTCCCTCAGCGCGTCTCGGCTTCCCCACCATTTTGTGCCGCGATCACAAGGTTGGCTGTGGGATCACGCCGTAAACTCCCTCGCGTTCGGGCTCGCAACGGGACCTCGAAGGGGCCTTGATGGCGGAGAGTCAATCAGCGGCCGGGCTGGGGGAGCTGACATCCCCCGGAGGGGCCGCAGCGCTCGGCTCGGAACCCGAAACCCGGCGGTTGAGCGAGCTGCGGGTTATCGATCTGCGGGCAGAGCTGAAGCGCCGCAACCTGGACACGGGCGGCAACAAGAGCGTGCTGATGGAGCGGCTGAGGAAGGTGAGCGAGGCGCCAAGCGGGGCGGGGGGGGCGCGGGGGGGGGCGGCGGAGGCTCATCCGGGTCCTTTGTCCCGCGGCCCAGGGCCGTTGGCGCATGCGCGGTTGGCGCGGCGCCGCAGTGAGGGCAGCGCGGGGCGGGGGCCGGGCCGAACCCGTTCTCTTGTCCCGCTCCCTCGGCACGGTTCCCTTTCCGTGCTCTGCTTCCCTCCGCGCGCCCTCCGTTCGGTTCTCCCATCTCTCCTGCGGGGCTCTCAGCAGGCTGGGCCGGCTGCGGGTCTCGAGTCCTTTGTGGCTTCTCACAAACGTGGTCCTGGAGCGGCCGTTCTCGGTTATTTGTATCCCTGCGTGGCCCCGTTCGTGGCGGGGGAGGTGTGCGAGATGGCCGTTACCTCCCAGCTCAGTCGATTTTATGATCAGAACACGGGGATCGTTGAGTCCAACCCCGGTGTCCACACAGCACCACGCAAAGCCCAAACCCAATCTGTGCTATGAAGCTTTGCGTACAGATGTGCGGATCTGCACCTCTGGATTGCATCTCAGTGTCTGCGGAGCTGTTTTATAGCACTGTGTTTGTCTCTGATGGGGCCGTGTGAGCTGAGAGCCCCATCGGACAAAGCACACGTTGGTAGCAGTACGACAGGGCTGTATTGCTGTCTCCCTCAGGCTATTGAGGACGAAGGAGGAGATCCGGATGAAATTCCCATGGCTTCAGAACTGACCAACAAGAGGCTGTCAAAAAGAATGAGCAAAGGTACAGGGTGCAAATGCAGCTTCTTCATTTTGGTGCTTTTTTATAAAACTATTTCATTAGCAAGTAAGGACAACAACAATATGGCACCCAGGTGTACTTCTGTTTGCGTGTCTTGGAACCTTGTTCATGCTCATGCTGTGTACTTGTGTTGACTGTGTTGTATTCTCATGCTCAGCTAAATCCAGATAGGGCTTCTGAATTAGGATCTTAATGATTATTAATTGAAACAGCATTGATTAGATAATTTGGCAAAGAGTAGCTACGTTATGAAATATAGTGCTGTTAATATAACTTCAGTTGTATTATTTTTAGGAAGAAAATCAGAAGAGGAAGGGGTGGAAGACAATGGGCTAGAAGAAAACTCCAGAGATGGGCAGGTAGGTGAAAGCATGATTGCAGTTTCTAAGTACACGTGTCATTAAAATCACAGTAAATACACGTTTGTCCTTTTCCTTTGTTTAGGAGGATATTGAAGCAAGCCTGGATACCTTACAAGACATAGACATGATGGATATTAGTGTGCTAGATGAGGCTGAAATAGACAACAGCAGTGCTGTAGACTGTGGAGAAGACTATAGTCCTGATAACATTCTGGACTCACTGTCTGATAATAAAGACAATGTTGATGCTGAAATGAAAGAACTTCCAGATCAGCTAACAGAAAATGAGGTAAGTAGAGGTCCTTGCAAATGTAACAAGTGTTTGGGCACACGGAGGCTTTACTTTGGTATAATACAGTATAGGATGTGTACAGAACATGGGTTCTGGTTCACATGAACAGCTCTTGTGTCCTACCAGAGGTATAAAGGGGTGACAGCAGCAGGTTTACCATCTGCTTTACTATGCAGTGACATCTCTGGGGCTGAAAGCAGTTGTTAGTTTCAGTGTTCCTGTTGCCATTTATGCTTATTAGAGTGTGTGTGTGTGTGTGTGTGTGTGTGTGTGTGTGTGCATTAATGGATGCATGCACATAGATGTGTACCCACCCATCTAAATAATTGTGTATGTGAAGAAAGAAAATCATTTTCAATTTATAATTTAGAACTCTTTTCTGCAGAAATGATGTTGTGAAGAATTTATGTTGTGTAGATTTGTATAGGTTATTAAAACATGAAACTCTTTATGGATCAGGTATTGCCCTTGCCTGGCAGTGCCAAACTTTTGATGTAGCTTAGAGAGCAAGCTGGAATATCTCCTATACAATCTCCAGCTACTGAATGAACACAGTAATTGTATGTTATGTTTACTCCCCACACTCTTTCCTTGTCTCCTTGTGTATTTGCTTTAGGCTTGTCATGTCTGTCTCAGCTTTTTACCATGTGAGAAAGAAGGTAATTGCAGAAACACCCCATTAACCTGAAAGGCCAGATGGCTTTCTTTCAATTAGAGCTGATAAGAATCATAACCAGTGAGGTTTTGGTTGAGTCTTCAACCAAATAGAGCTCCAGCAGCTCTTAGGAAAGTAGAAGTGGGGGATGTTTTGCTATTGAAAAGTGGAGACTTAAATCAACTTCACTTCTAATGCCTTGAAGTTAGAAGGTAAAGAAATAAAAAAAATGAAAAAAAAAAAAGGTGGGAAAATGGAAAACAATTTCTAAATCAAAGTATCTTTGAAGTATATTTTAATCTCAGTATTACAATGACATTCAAATGAAAGGTTACTGGAAAGAGTGCCCTCCTGCTCATATTTAATGCAGAAGAATATTTATCTCTTGCTTCTCTTGGGTTGTGCTCAGAAGTAGTAATCAAGATCTTCTAAATATTGGAAAGTACTACTTATGTTGTTGCTCAGGCAAGCTGGATGTGTGGTGTTTCTCAGTAAGGTAACCTTGCTGTGTAAGGAGTACTCTAATTGCTTTTTTACTCTTTTAGGAAGATTATGATGAAATTGAAAACAATGTAGATTCCTCTTCTGATTTAATTGAAATGAAGGTAAATTGAAAACGTCACTTCCAGATTTTTTTTAATGCTGTTCACTCTGTGTTCAAACACGTGGCCATAGTGTGAGCTGTAACAGAACCCGCGGTCTGAGTGATCTCACACAACCCAGTCTGTCAAGTGAGGATGCCCCGAGTTGTTTCCTTGTTTTTTTTCTTCCCTCCCCACTTTGCCAATTTCAGGAGATTTCCTCCACTTTTGCTCTGGCACTGCAAAGGAAACAGGCCTTCAGAAATGCAGAGCAAAAGCACTGCAGTGGCTTTTCTTACTTAGGAAAAATGAGATTTACTTGAAAAAGTTCCACAACGGATTTATTTTTTCTTTCCCCTGCTGATGACATCCAGTAGTAGCCAGGTTTTGTTTTCACTCTGTAGTACACAGAGGAACCTTTTTGCTCCCTTTTCTCTAGTATTCCCACTTACGAGGCAAATAGTGGCTGAAATTTGGGCGTTAATTAGTCAAAAAAAAGTTACATAGATTTCCAATGGATGGTGAAAAGCAGTGCTGAAAGCAGCAGGTGGATTGGCATACATTTAAATCTCATGGATGGGGTGGGGGGGTTGCAATGATGCTCTGTAACAAAGTACATTGCATAAAATCCTTATTCTGTGTTTATTTCCTGAACAGAAAATGGAGAAACTACACTTGGAGCCAGGTACTGTTAAAGAAAAGCATATTCCTGTCTTTTCAACTAATACTTTTTAAACCATTAACTGTTTAAAACAAACAAACAAACATAGAATTTGCGTTATTCTTATGATGGACAACCCAGATCATGCAGGGTCATAGAGATTGGAAACCCAATCATATCCCCAGATCTGTGAAGTGATGCTTGTCATCTCTGAAATATTTTCAGTGATATGAAATGGTTTAAAAACCTGTTAAGCTACATAGATGGATTTAGAGAAGGTAATCACAGTTTAAGAGCTAAGCAATCTGCCTCTAAACAGATCTTGTGATATCGCACACACCTTAACTCTTTAGTAAGTAGAGAGCAGTGACAGCAGTAAAAAGATATTGTAGGGCATTAAAATGTAAAGCTTAGTTACTGGATACAGAAGAAAGAAGAGAGTTTCTTCATGGAAATTTCATACAGATACTTTTCACTTTGTGGACTGCAAACACACTCATGCACCATCAGAAGAAGCCCAGGTTTCATGTTGGACTGTCTGCTAAAAGAATGTCACAGAGATTTAAAAATTGAACCCTCAGTGCTTTGCTATGTTCAGTTAAGCGTCTTGGACCTGTGGAAGCTAACTAGAGAAGAAACAGCTGAACGATTTCGTGAAGAATATCAAGGATGAGCAGAAGGTTTTTGTTAAATCTGGGGGCATTTTTCTTCCCTGTTAACGTGTGAGGGCTGATGCAGTAGTGTGTCAGAGTGCAGTGAGCGTAGGACTTGTAACACTGTGTACACTAGGGTTTTCCAATCTCTGTGTAGCTTAGCCGTTCTCTTGGTGTTAGTGTGGCAGCCATGCCAGTTCCACGTTTGTGATTGCTGTATTTCCCTGGTGATTAAACCTTGTGCCATTCTATTCCTGTTAAATCCGTAGAAAATGAGAAAATACTCGACATTTTGGGGGAAACTTGTAAATCTGAGCTCCTTAACGAAGAAACCTCCGAAGCGGAGCAGCCACATGCACAGGAAGCAAGTAACGTGGTGCCAGGCAAGAGGCTAGCAGAGGAAGAGGACGCTCTTGCTGCCGCTCAGTCGGAGGAAGATGCTTTAGATTTGGACAGCAAATCGGCACAAGCTATGGCAAGGAAGGAGGCAAAGCGTTTAGTTGTAGCGAAAGGGGAGACAAGTGAACAGACAATAGAGGAAGAGAAGCTGGACTCTGACTCTGTAGGAGTAGAGAGCGTAAGCGATCAGAGTAGCAAGCGCTGCCAAGGCCTGGAAGCCTCTAGTGGGGAAACAGCGGAGAGAGGCGCAGGTGCGGAAGGCAAAGATAGCAAAGAAGATGCCAAGAAAACAGAAGACAAAGCTAATTCAGAGGAATCCCCCGCTACTAAAGAGTCCTCAGCCAGTGAGGGCGGTGATCAGAAAAAGAGGTTTGTTTTTTCTCCGTTATAGACCAGATGCTATCTTTTGTCACGGGTCGTTAAGTGATGCCAATAAGCCGTTTCCTTCAATTGGCCACCACGCCTGCTGAAATTGTAGCCTATTCCTAAAGAATCGGTTTGATTTCTCCTTGTGCAGAATTGTTGTTGTTTTAAACACAGAGGGTTTGATTTCTTTCCTTCCTCAACCTTCAAAGGTTGTTTTCTTAAATTACTCTGATTTGTAAACTTCTTCCTAATATAATTCTGTTTAAGAATCTGACTCCCCTTATTTCATGTCAGATTACTTAAATCGAGTATATAAAGGTGTATTTTTGTTTGCAACGTATTTTCTGGTAGGTATTTAATTTTAGCTTTTTAAATAATTGATAAGTAGTCATTATTCTCTCTGACTCGAGTAACGTGTTGTTTTGTCTTTAGCCCTGTGGAGGAGGACAGAGATACAAAGCTGATCTCAAAAGACGAGAAGGGTACGTATCTTTAAAAAACAAAACTTGACATTTATGTCAGTGAAGCTCCTTTTGTGTTGGATGGGGTCTTTTGTTCTGAAAGCTTTGAAGTCTCTGCAGTTCTTAAATATCATTATTTACTTATTTTCTTGGATTTTTAAAGATGCAGTTATGCCAAAAAGTTCTTCTCTTTGATACATTTTACAAAGCTTTGCATTGTGCCCTTCTGTTTGTGTCTTGATCTCCAAAGGTAGACGCTAATCTGTGACAAATATGTCCTTCATGGCACTGAGGATACCAACAGCTGGTAGTGAGTCCAAAGCCTGCTGTGATTGGTTTACTTGTGATTCTTTAAACCATCTCCTGCTACGTGAAAATAATGTACAGTCTTGTATTCATGTACTTAAACATCACAAATGCTCAAAGTTTAATGCCTTCCAATTGGATTGATGGTTCTGAAATCTTCATCTACTCAAATCCTGCTTACAATGCCAGTATGCATGATAAGCAGGATGGGTATTTCTGGATGAGCAGTGCCAAGTGAGGCCTTGCCTGCTCCTTCTTCTCATCGTGTTTCTTCCTTTTAATGCACATTCTGCTGAGTCTTTACTTCTCTTTCCTCTTTTCTGTTCTCTTACCACTCCAAGGCAGAAAGCTTAGAACTGCCTTGCGTGCAGCAGGGAGTTCAAGGCAGTGAGTGCTGAAATCCCAGCAGTTCTGTAATTGGCAAGAAGTTCCTTAGGAGATCTGTCTGTCTGCTGATTGGAAAGGAAGGATTTGCATGGTTTGAGGTTTTACAGCACAGCCTGAACTCGCCATCAACTGCTTCCACCCAGATTTTGGGTTCTGTCTGTCTGTGCCAGCTACCAGACCTCGCCATTAGCTCCATCCACATCTGTTCACCTTTCATCCATATTTTTACTCTTATTTCAGGACATTTAAAGGGCCATTTAACAGGTTCTATTATTTACCCAGAGACTGCAGCACATTTTGGGCCACGTCATCTTTCTTTTAAGAGATTGTTACAAATCCCAGCATACTTTCACAGGAACTTGTACAAATGTGACAGCGTTCCCCGCAGAGCTCGTGTTTGCAGCAGGAAGGTGGCAGCTCTCACATGAAGAAGTAAGAGACAGAAAGATACCTGAGTAAGGAGAGCGTTTCAGATTGCTTTTGAAAGATGCATCTCCCCTTTGATGACATTCTGAGGAATTCCTTCTATCGCCAAAAGGGTGTTGTAGAAGCAGATAGATGTAGGGAGACCTGCTGCACTCCAGTCACAGAAGCCTGTGGGACTGAATGCTGTGAAGAGCAATACAGAGATCTTAAAGAGATTTCAGAGGAGATTGGGATAGTGTCCTGGTGTGAGCTCCACGCAAACAGGCAACCATCAAAACTTGCATAAATCAGACTGTTTTAAAAAGGGATAAAGGTTATTCCCTGTTTGTTTGGTTTTTCTCTCAGTGAAATTACAGAGGAGCTGGCCAGGCTTGCTGGTTGCTCCTTAGAGAGATGAGCACAACACAATCACTCAGCAATAACAGATGTTTATAGAAAGACATCATCTCTCACTCTCAGTGATAACATCTGTGAACATTTAGCTTGAACCTTTCTTAATCACTGGACCATGAGTTCTCAGACTTGGCAATGGTGAAGTCACTTATCAAACATTGACCAGTTCAGATGTCACCCTGGGTGGATGTTCTGTAGTTCCTGCATAGCTGAAGAATGCTGACCCTTTTCTGACTGCAGTAACTGAGGTCATAGCTGAACTGTTCATACCCTGAACATGAACTACATGCAGGCAGACACTTAGGAAAATATGTTCTTGCTTTTATGGTGAATGTTTTCCTTGAGAGGTGTGGTTAATCTGCATGCAGTTGTAATTCCTTAGGAATCAAGGAGACAAGGGCAAGACACGAGTACCTGTGGGTGCTGACTCGGTTCCCACAGCCCTCACAGGTCTTCAGTCTTTTCCTGTAAGTTCCAACGTGCTGGGATGGTCCAGACACGTTCTGAAGGGCCACGGTTACTTCATCTCTGCAGTTTCTTCCTTGAGGAACGATGGAGGGAATAACATCCCTCTGTTGCACGTGACAGAGTTTGTTGTTCCATCTTAGAGGAGTTTGGACTCCTCATTGCCTTCAGGAATACGAGTTGTTGGGAGATGACGTTTTTGCTTTACTTTGTGATTTGAAAAATGACATTTGTGGAACTGTTCTTTTTTAAATATGGGAACAGTAGAACTAATTAGGATCCGGGGTGTGGTTTTGTTTGTGTTCCTAATTAGGTCGCACTGCTGGCGGTTCTGGGAGAAACTTTTGGGTGAGTGGACTTGCTTCCACTACCAGAGCTACAGACTTAAAGAATCTGTTTAGCAAATATGGGAAGGTAAGGTTGGTTTGTTTGTTTATATTCCCCTCAGTATAAACTGTCTTTAAGATTTGGTGTGCTTCTGTTGCTGAAAATGTCTGTGGGATTGTAGAGGGAAGAAAAACCTGCATGAGTTCATGCCAAATGGCTGCAGTTTTATTTTATCTCTTCCAAACAAAAACAAAATTCCTTTTTCAGTCCTTATATAAACTGACAGCGACTGCTTACATATTCTCTGTGTCCTGTGGTGGTGTCTTTACTCATTTGAACCCACAGTATCAGTGAACGCTGCTTATTAAATACATTCCTAGGACAAAGTAGGATAATGCAGTATTTGATAATGTGTTCACTGGGGCGTACGTGAGGAATTGCCTCAGTACCTGAAGGTTTGCCTTTGTCTGAGGTGGATAACTGCTTTAAAATGCGCTCACTTGGGCATTGGTATGTTCTACTGCGTTTGTTATGAATGTACTCCATCTCAGCTGGAAAATGGGAAGAACTAGTTCAACAGGAAACTGCCGTCAGAGCTGATAGCATTTGTTGCACAGAGCTGATTCCTAAGGATTTCTCTCAGAGCTCTGAAGCCCACTTATGGGCACACTGCATCTGCACTGCAGAGTGCAAGCTGTGACCTGACAGTACTGAAATGGGTTAAGTGTGTCACAGCACTGGGTTTGACAGTCAGAAGAGTAACAGAAGCTTCTTTCCCCGTGTCAGTTAAAAAATGCAGCGCTGCCCCTCCATTCATCTGTTCAGAATTCCATCTGGTGAGCTGGAATGCATTGATCATAGAGATACCACAACGTGTTAAATGCTTAAGAAAAAAATAAGCTCACCTCCCATTTGCAGCTGCTTAGCTGCCACAATAACGTGTAGTCACGTAAATAAAACTATTTGCTACAAAGCACTGATGGAGGTTGAAACTTCCAAGCAGTCAGTGCCCATCTGCTAAATAAATCAAGAGCTCAGAAGTGCGTTCCGTGCTCAGCTCCACTTTAATGCGACGGCTCTGTGCACACACTGGTGTGAGTGAGTGACATTTATAAAGCAGGTGTTCTGTGCAGGCTTTTCCAAGTTGTTTGTGGGGGGGAAACTCCTCTTTCTTAAGCAGAGCTGTGGATGTCACTCTTTGTCATCCTCAGTGGTGACACGAAGACGTCATTTTGCGTGGCAGCAGCGTGCCCTGGGTTGCACCAGGGATGCTCTGTGAGTGTTTCGTGCTGCTAAGGCTGTGCCCTCGTTGCTGTGAGCATAACACGTTGTTTTTTGGGAAAGGTGGTTGGTGCAAAGGTGGTCACCAATGCCCGCAGCCCCGGCGCGCGCTGTTACGGCTTTGTCACCATGTCTACAGCTGAGGAAGCCACAAAGTGCATTACTCACCTCCACAAAACGGAGCTACACGGGAAGATCATTTCTGTGGAAAAAGTGAGTATTGATCCTCTAAGATTTCTCGCCGCCATCGAGTTGTACGCGTAATTGAAACCACGATCTCAGCTGATGTGCAAAATAAATTTCAGGCAAAAAATGAACCTGCTGGGAAGAAACCAACTGAAAAAAAGGAGAATGAGTCGAAGAAAGAAACAGCCAGCGAGAGGTACTGCCTTAAACATTCCCTGTCCAGAGCTGTTGCAGCTCTCTGTGTTGATTTGTCAGGAAAAACACTTAAATAGAACTTTTATGACAAACATCCCGAAAGTGACAAGTGTGTGTTTGGAACTACTGCATCTCAGCGAATCAAAACTGGGTTTTGTTAATTTAATTCTCTCTTCCTGAATGTCAATCTAATCTATATCAACATCTGCCTGTAGGCCTAGCAGTAGTAAAAGGGATGAGAAGTGTGACCAAAAAGACGACTCCAAAAAGGCTGAAGAAAAAGATGAAAAAGAAAGGAAAGAGAAGGATGAACAGAAGTCTGCTTCATCGGATCAGCCTAAATCTTCCAAGTCAGGTAATATGGCTGTTCTTGTTTTCACAGTCAATCTCTCATAGAATCATAGAATCGCAGAATTGCCTGGGTTGAAAAGGGCAACAAAGATCACCTGGGTCCAACCCCTGCTGTGTGCAGGTCGCCAACCAGCAGCCCAGGCTGCCCAGAGCCACATCCAGCCTGGCCTTGAGTGCCTGCAGGGATGGGGCATCCACAGCCTCCTTGGGCAACCTGTTCCAGTGCCTCACCACCCTCTGGGGGAAAAACTTCTTCCTCATATCCAACCTAAACCTCCCCTGTCTCAGTTTAAAACCATTCCCCTTGTCCTGTCACTATCCAAGACTGGATAGTCTTGGAGGAGCACTGACATTTTGTCAGCCTTAATGGTGACGCTTAGGATAGCTGTAGTGAAGAAATGCATTTTGAGCAGGGGTTTAAAGACCCGTTTCACATTGTAGAGGAGGTAACTGTGCACAGTAACGAGTTGTACGTTATGTAGCGTTGTTATTTCTTACACCTCTTTCTGCTCAACCTCTGCTTTGTATAGGGAGTAAAGGAACAGAGAGAACGGTGGTAATGGATAAATCCAAAGGAGAACCTGTTATCAGTGTGAAAACATCAACTACATCAAAAGACAGAGTAAGTCTTCTGCATGGGAAGCACGGCACATCGGTTTTCCTTAGAAACAGATCAAGAATCCCACTAAGCTGCACGTGCCCTATGCTTGTCCTACTGATCAGACTAATTAGGGTTTCTGTAGTGCGGATTTAGCTCTTAATTAGTCAAATATTTTTCATATGGCTGATAATGTATTCAGCAATGAAATCTTGCCAAACTAAATGTGGGAAGGGAAGGTCTTCTGTTATTATGTTGTGGGTCTGCAGTGTTTAAAAAAGAAAAAGAAATAGAAAAATGTGGGGGCAGAGCTTTGAGATGTGTGTGAATGGAAACAGAGCGCTGCGCGTAGCAGTTGGCCTTTTGTAAATGCACTCTGCTGAGTTTCTGTCCTTCTGTATTAAATGCAGAGTGTTAAGAGCCAGGATCGCAAATCGGAGAGCAGGGAGAGGCAAGGCATTGTGCCCTTCGACAAGATCAAAGCTCAGAGGAAAATGAGGGAGGCCGAGCAGCGCCGGTAAGAGCAGCAGTTAGCTTGGCTGAAATCTTTTTTTCTTCCTAGGAGCCATACAGTTTTCTTTTAATTAAAATGACCAAGGGAGAAAATAATTCTTTTATTTGATACTTTATTTGAGTAGAAGCAATGAGGCATTTGGATTCAACTCCTCCTGTCCATATCGGATTATTTACCCCCGCGGGTGGGTTTGATGGGAGCAGTGAGATCGCTGTAAATACAAATCACTGCAATTCAGAGGAGTTCAACAAATCTGCAGTCACTGCGGTTTTATTTAATTATTTTTTTTTTTCCTTTTTAACTTCCTTTGTTGAAATACAAATCCGTAACCTTTCATGCTGCTAAAACAGCACCCGTGAGCGTCGGGAGAGGCAGCAGCACCTGCAGACCATCCGGGAGCGCGAGGAAAGGGAGAGGCTTGAGATCGCTCGTGAGAGACTGGAAATTGAAAGGCAGCGGCTCGAGAGAGAGCGGATGGAGAGAGAGAGACTGGAGAGAGAGCGGATGCACATAGAGCACGAAAGGAGGAGGGAACAAGACCGCATCCAGCGAGAAAGGGAAGAGCTGCGACGGCAGCACGAGCAGCTGCGCTACGAACAAGAACGCCGCTCCGCCATGAGAAGGCCGTATGATATTGATGGCAGGTAAAGGCAACGTGAGGGATGGGAGGAGGGCGCTTGGCTGCCCGGCTGTGGCTCCAAGCTGCCCTGCAGAGAGCTGTCTGTCTGCTCGGAGCTGCACTCACTGCTTAGCCTGAGCTGACTGTGTAAAATCTCAGTTGTGCTCCTCTGTCTGAGTTCTGTTCCTGCTTCTGAGCTTTTTTACACGCGTTTTTGATTTGTACAGTTTGAAAGGAAGGGACAAATATCAAAAGTCACAAACTGGATTAAAACAAACGTATTCTTTCTGTCAGGAGGGATGATCCATACTGGCCTGAAGCGAAGCGGATGGCGATGAACGATCGGTACCATTCTGACTTCGGCCGCCAGGACCGCTTCCACGACTTCGACCACAGGGATCGTGGCCGGTACCAAGACCACTCATTGGACAGGTTGGTGTTACCTCTGCTGTGCTGTCTGAAATCAAAGGGCAAAGATGTGTGCAGCATCACATTTTGCTGCCTTTTCTTTACTGGGTGTTTCTTCTGCACTTCCTTTTTTAAGCGTGATTTAGGAGCTGTGGAGTTTCTCTTGTGAAACGGAAGAGAACTGTTCTGTGCCACGAGTTAAGCATTTGTTAAGCACCTGCTCAGTGTGCTGGTGCTGCTGTTTTGCAATTTGTAAGCTTTTGAAAAAAAAACCAGCTTTTGAAATAAGATTGTAGCATCTTAATGGAGGATATTGTTTCATTCTTCTGGGCTAGCTGGGTTTTCCAGGAATCTCAAGCGTTGTGGCTTCCCTGTGTTCCTACCCCATGTGCCTCTTGTAGGCAATGCTGGCAGCACGTGGAAACAGGATTTTCTATCTGTGATGTGTAGATACTGTTACAACGGCAGTGTGTTTTCCAACCACAGTCTGATTTTAGTTGTCTGTCTGTAGGAGAGATGGATCCAGGACAATGATGGGGGATCGCGATGGACAAGTGAGTTGCTTTTTATAAATCTGTAGAACTATCTCAACTCCTGCAACTTGGTTTGCTGTAGTTTCAGATTAAAATTACAGTATCTGTCAGTGACGAGATTGCCTTGTTTTTGACTTGCTGTAAAAGTCAGGTACACAGCAAACAAAACAAGCTTGTCGGAGAGGTGGGTGATAAGAGAGGGTGTTCGGAGAGGGCACAAGAGGGCTGAGCTGTGGGACTGCGAGAGACCCAGACAGAAATGGGCAGAGAGGAATATCATGAAGTTAACAGGGAGAAACAAGGACAGAGTTGGTTCTGGGCGCTCACACAGGTGCTTTGCCTTGCAGCATTACCCAGATGAGCGCCACGGGGGACCTGAGCGCCACTCACGGGACTCCCGGGAGAGCTGGGGCAGCTACGGCTCTGACAGGAGGATGAGTGAGAGCAGAGGGATCCCCCCGCCCTCAAGGTCAGTGCTCTGAGCTGTGGTTCTTCTCCTTATGCGCTTCTTGACCTGATTCTTTTTCACAAAGCTCCCTCCTCAGCCCGTTCTCTGCCAGGTGCGCTGCACAAGAGTGGCTCTTCCAGCTCACTTCACTGCAGTAGTGCCAGGTGTCCCGTTGGGTTCTTGCTGTCGTGCAGAGGTGTAACTCAGGCTCTTCCTGCAGAGATGGCCGCGACTGGGGGGACCACGGGAGGAAATTTGAAGGGCACCAAGAGCGTTCGTGGCAGAGCAGTGTGGATGGAGGGATGATGGGACGGGATCACGAGAGATGGCAAGGTAATGCTCCCCACGGGGCGCCTGCTTGGACACAAAGCAAACAATTCCTGTGGATATAAAGGAATCACTTCACTCTTTTGTAGGTGGAGGTAGAGGGAGACCTGGCCACGTGATGCACCGTGGAGGCATGTCAGGGTAAGGAGCTTAAAAAGAGCAAAGCATTTCTTCGTCTTCCATTTCCTTTCCTTTCTGAGTGAGTCCCTTGCATTTAAATGAGCCAGAGAAGCATTTTTAGGGGATTATCAATTATGCAGTTAGTTAGTGAAGTGTCAAGGGATGACAGAATATTCCTGTGGTTCATAATGCAGCACATGACTTATTTCAGCCTGACTACTCGGGTCACAAGAAAACAAACCCCAAACCATCTGCCTCACTTTGCAGGCGAGGAGGGTTCATGCAAGGCGGGAACCAAAGTCAGATGATGCACGGAGGAGGGATGCAAGGAGAAGGATTTGCTGGCCAGGAAAGAGCAAGCAGACCCAACGATCCCCGGTTCAACCGTCGCTACTGAATGTTTTAATTTTTAATGCTACGTGGCAACTGAAATTGATTTGTCACCCAGGGTTACCATTCCTTGGAGCTCATGGGTCACTGTAAGTGTAATTTTTTTTAAGCTGCTGCCATATTACATCACTCAATACAATGTGAACTCATTTGTTTTGTAATGTGTTGTTCATATCTCATTTAAAAATGTTTGTTAATGAAGCATTCCATTTTCCATAAATAAAAAACAGTTTACAGTTAATGGCTTCAGTCGTCCCTGGGACACCGATTTGTTTGGCCACACGCTGAAGCACAGAATGTTCTACCCAAGGTGAAATACCCAAATGCCTTTGCACTTTCAGCAGCAGCGTGCTCCCAGCAGCACACTGACACACCACATTACTTTAGGAGTCTTAATTAAACACTGCAATTTAATTTTTTTCATGCTGGTGATGATGCTAGTTAAAGTTTGGACAAAGTGAGGGCAAGGATCTTTTTCTCTTCATTTCATGGTGGGAGCTACACCTGCTTGGCCTCTGCTACATCAAGGCAGTCCAAAGCTGCTCCAATCCCAAGACCTACATTTCCCCAGCAGTCCTTGATGGAGATTAGGAATGGCTCTGAGCTGTGCCTGGGTATCTTTGGCTGTTTTTAAAAATGCAGTCAACACTGGTGCAGACAGAGCTGCTCCCTCAGCACAGAACTGTCGCTCTGCACACGAGCCACGCTCTGCTGAGCCACCTACCACTAGGAAGACACGAAGCAATGGGTGCAGTTTGCGTGCCAAAACCAACCCCAATGAAACAGGAGCTTCCAAAGTCCTTTATTGTAGCCCTTGCTTGGCTGAGCTGCCCTCCAGCGGGACCAGCACAGGACGGACAGAAGTGCAGAGCTGCACCCAGAGGACGTGCTCACTTGACGAGGTCCTTCACGTACTTCCAGCCCTCCGCCGTGTACTCGCAGGCCCTGCTGGGAGCCACAGACAGGGCAGACATCACCGTGTGCACCCCTGTGAGGAAAGTGGAGAGTTATCCCCAGAAAAGCATCACTCAAGGCAAATTTCCTATCGTTACCCTAGCGCCGTGGGGCTCTTCAGACAGAGGGAAATGTAGATTTGTGTTAAGGAGCTTGAGGCCGAGTACAGCTTCACTGTCCCAACAGCACAAAGTTCAGATGACCACAAGGTTACAACAAACTGCAACTTGGAGAATTCAATTTCATTTCATGTCACAGGAATGGGGGTTGTTTCCCCGCAGCTCTGTGACGGTTATCTGCTGCCCCATAAGAACTATCAATCCTTGTCAGGTATTTATGACACGTTTGGCCTTCAAACATCCCTAGCTGTCCAGCAACTATGGGAACGCTCCTGTGAGAAAACAGGGTGAGTTCAGGCACACTCGTGTGTGAGAACAGTTCTGTGGCCGCACTCACTTGGATTTCACACTTGAAAATGAAGGTGATGAGATACAGTGAACTGCCCACAGTCACTGCGTGTGCTGGTGGTGGAACCTGGAGGAACTCTGCTCCTACATCCAGAGCTCCCACCACATCGTCGCTCTTAGAAGGCAGTACTGACACACCACCGAGATAAGATGATCTTTTGAGTTCCTTTTCAACCCAGGCCATTCTATGATTCTTTGACAAGCTGATCGCTGTTGGCCCCTTCCCACAACTACATGAAAAGTGATTTTACCTTTATTCCAGGAATCAGAGGGGGAAAAGTCCAAGCTTGGAGTGGGCGGGAGCTGGAAAGAGAAAGAAATCAGCAGTGGGGGTGTCAGTGGGACAGGGCTGCCTCACCTGGAGGGGCTTTGGGACTCAGATCTCAGAGGTGCTCCCTTCCCTAAGCCTCAAAGAGCATCAGCCATTGCCCTGAGATCTTGGCTGAGGGCTTGGCTCTTTTCTGCAGCACACAGCAGAAGGGAGGTGCTTCACACTGAGGTGCTGCTGGCAGCTATAGGTTTGTTAAAATAGACTCCAATATGGAAAAGACTTTTTGGCTCCTGAAGATTTTAAACACTTAAAGGGCCTCTCAAGGCAATCTGAATTCAGCCCGACAAACCAGGAGAATCTTGGCCTGAGCTTTTAAGCCCAAAGAAAAGCCTAAAACTATTACTGCACACTGAAACCTCCCTCAGAGCAAACCTGCAGTCCCCTCCTTGACCTGCCTGGGCTCATTGCCTCTTTTCCTCCAATTAAGACCTGGGAATTCTCCCCACTACACTGAAAGTCCTCCTCCTTCTGTTTCAACCCTCCTCAAAGAGCCCTCAATGCGAAATCCAGGTTCAACAGCAAAACTGCCAATGTCACTGGAACCTGAACCATCGTCCCAGTGTGTTCTGCTCCACATTATCTGCTGTGCTCATCTCTGCACCCTCACCTCCCATCCTCACCTCCCAGCCCACGTAACTCGTCCACTCTCTGACTGCAGGAGGCAGAGCTGCCTGAGCCTTTTTTAGGGCTTCAGCGCCTTCTGCACCGCTGCCCAGCAGCCCCTGATCGTAGGCCACGTACACAGCAGCTCCGGCCAGGCTTCCTTTGATGACAAACCTGAAGGAACCAAAAGCAGCCACAGTTCAGTTTGAATCAGGAGTGACACCGCATCTCTCTCGGGCAGCTAAGAGCAGAGGGGTCACCGTCCCTGGAGGCGTTTGAGAGCAGATGGCTGCTGCTCTGCCATCCCTTCCCCGACACCAAACATCCCTCATCTGTCAGAAATCTGCTCGCGCTTTGTCTGCATCTCCGAGAACGGGGAAACACCACAACTCTGAGCAGAGAACGGCCGACGCGGAGCTTTGGTGAAAGCAACGGAGGGACTCAGCACAGAACGGAGCCCTCAGACCCCGCGGCTCTCCGTGCCGCTCCTCCAGGGGCGGTGACCCTGCCTGCCCCCCGCCAGCGCCTCACCGCCACCGTTCTCACCGCCCGGATGAATGAGACGCACAGCAGCAGCGAGCGAAGCCCGGCCGACACCGGGCTGCCCAGCAGCGCAGCTTTATGGCAGCTGAGCCCCGCGCCCCGCTCGGCCCCAGTTCCCTCTCGGAGGGGCCGCACGCTGAGGGCACCGCGCCGGGCCGGCACTCCCGCCTCGCTCCGCGCCCCGGGCAGAGCGGGGGGAAAGGCAGAACCGCGGGGCGGGCAGCGCCGGGCCCGACCGCAGCCCCGGCGGTCCCGGAGAGAGGCGGCGCCCGCGGCACTGACCTGAGCACGGGCAGCAGGCGGGCGGCCATGGCGGCACCAAGGGCAGCGCGAGGGCCCGCGCCGCGAGGGCCGCCGGGAGCGCCCCACGTGACCGGAAGCAGGGAGGCACGCTTCCGCCTCGGCCGTCGCCATGGCAGCGAGATCACGTGGGCGGGAAGCTGCCCCCGCCGCCATTTGGGGCCGGGGGTCGGGGCTGCGGGCTCGGGGCTGATCCCGGTTCTGGTCCCGGTTCTTCCCGCTGTTTCATCGTGACTGCGGTGCCCGCGTTAACCCGGAGCGCCGTTCGCTGTGGTGAACGCCTCAGCTGTGAGGTTAACGCTGAGTTAACGAGGTTAACGAGCCCTTCGTTCGGCGCGGGTCGGGCCGCTTTTCCGCAGGCCGGGCGGGGGGAGCAGCGCAGCCCCGCCCCGTGCCGTTATTTCCTCCCGTCGAACGCCGTTATCGCAGCTCCCGGCCCTCGGGGCGGTGCCGCTGTTGCTGGCTGTGACGCCCACAAGGCGGGGGTTTCCCAAGCCCAAAGGCGGCGGGGTCGGGTGGCACCGCTGTGCGCCGTGCCGTCTGGAGGCGGTGCCCGGAGCAGAGGTTGGCACAGCCTCCGTGGTTGAAGCTCCTCTGTGGGATCCCTGCGCTCCCAGCCCAGCTATCAGCCCGCTTCATCGCGTCCCTAAACAGTTTCCCCACTGCTAATGTCCAGTTCGCTTCTGGTTCTTCTCTTCCGAAGGTCTGCCTCACCTCCACAGCCTGAGCAGCTTTTTGTTCCCCTTCTGCACGGCGTGGAGGACGATGAAGCCCTTTGGAAAAGTGCTTTGTGCAGCAGGGAGCCTGGCTGTGCTGCTTGCTTTCTTCTGCAGGGACACCTTCCAGCCAGGTATGCTCACCGGGGCTCAGCCCAAACTGGGACGTACACAGTGTAACAGAACAGCTTGAATTTCCGAACTGTGGTTGCAATCCCTTCCCACTCGTGGCTGTGCTGGAGCTGATAGCCTCTGCCACTGCCTTTCTCTTTTCATTGCAAGCTTTGGGCTCAGGAACTGGCTGAGCACAGGAGGGCTGACTGAACTCAAACTGATCCTAACTCCAAACTGATCCGAGGAAACAGAGTCATAGAATCATAGAATCCTACAATGGCCTGTGTTGAAAAGGCCCACAGTGCTCATCCAGTTCCAACCCCCTGCTGTGTGCAGGTCACCAACCAGCAGCCCAGGCTGCCCAGAGCCACATCCAGCCTGGCCTTGAATGCCTGCAGGGATGGGGCATCCACAGCCTCCTTGGGCAACCTGTTCCAGTGCATCACCACCCTCTGGGGGAAAAACTTCCTCCTAATATCCAACCTAAACCTCCCCTGTCTCAGTTTAAAACCATTCCCCTTGTCCCATCACCATCCACCCTCACAAACAGCCGTTCCCCCTCCTGTTTATGAGCTTCCTTCAAGTACAGGAAGGCCACAATGAGGTCTCCCTGGAGCCTTTTCTTCTCCAAGCCAAACAAGCCCAGTTCCTTCAACCTTTCCTCACAGAGGTGCTCCAGCCCTGTCATCATCTCAGTGCCCTCCTCTGGACGTGTTCCAAGAGCTCTGGATCTTTCTTGTGCTGGGGGCCCCAGGCCTGGGCACAGCACTCACAAGAGCTGAGTAGAGGGGGAATGCTGCAGGCCCAGGGCTCTCTTTGTGCTGCACAGCTTCTGTAGAACAGAAAGCTGCTTTGTGGAAGTGATCTGTGCTGTGCTGTGTCTTCTCCCATGAACAGAGCAGCTTTCTGGTGCCCGCGTCCTGCTGACCGGAGCCAGCACTGGGATTGGGGAGCAGATGGCCTATCACTATGCCACGTTTGGGGCTGAAATTGTTCTGACTGCCAGGAGGGAAGCTGTGCTGCAGGAGGTGAGGGCTGTTTTGGGTGAGGGAGAATGTCGAGGCTTTGGGCTTTGGACACATTGTGTTTTCTCCTTCAGAAGCAACATTGCACAAAACCAGCCGAGGTGCTGCAGGGGATGCTTTGTGGTTTCTGTAGAACAACAGAAGACATCAGCAGCGTGTGCTGAGCCGGCTGTGCTGGCACTGCTCTGTGCCACCCTTCTCTGCAGTGACCCCCGGGTGGGTTACACTGTGCTGTCACACAGCAGTGCTGCTGCAGTGCGTGTTTCTCCTACCAGAGGGCACTACCACAGCATAACGGGGCTCTGAGCTCCAGAGGGAGCTCGGCCGTAGGGGAGAATGGAGCTGCAGTTGTGTGAGGTGCTCTTCTGAGTCACTCCTACCTGTGGCTGTTACAGACACCCCAACCTTTCTGTGTAATGTTTGACCGTCTTGAAGATGAGACTTCTTTATGGGGCGGTGTGTAGAGAATTATAGGGTGGTTTGGCTCAGAAGGGACCTCCAAGATCATCCGGCTCCACCTGCCCATAGGCAGGGACACCTCCCAGCAGTGCTGGGTGCTCACAGCCCCGTGCAGCCTCCATCTACGTAGAGCAGATCTCTCCCAGACCTGGGGATAAGTGCCTTGCCAGGGGAGTTGTGAGCTATGAAATGAGACAGAAGGAGAGCTGGAGCAGTGAGCACAGTTCCTATGGGGACATCGCCAACTGTGTGCCAGGCAACCTTCACACACCCCTCAGTGCAAAACACCTCTGATAGGTGAGCACTGCACAAGGCCACGTGCTTTGGATCGACCACAACAAAAGGCACGGAGTGCAGAGTGGTTGGAACTCAGGGATCTGTAAGATCTCACTCTGTGATTCTGTAACCCGTGTTCTAGAAGCGTTCTTCTGAAGATGGTCTTTTTTTGGATGGGTCTTGATCCATTTCCAAGCTAGATTGAATCTCTATCTTGTTAAGAGCCCCCCATTCAGCTGCCGTGGGCAGATGGAGTGTTGATGTAAAATGAACTGAACAGGGGTAGATTTGCATCGAAGGGTGTCTTTGTCTAGAGTTGTTTCTTACTGATTGTAATGAGGGGGAAGGAGCTCCTCGCAGTGCCCTTATTGCTGGTCCTTCCCCACACCCCACGCTGTTTAATCACTGGAGAGCATTGTTTTCCCAGGTGATGGAGAAATGCCTGACCCTCGGAGCAAAGAAAGTCTTCTACATCCCAGCTGATATGTCTTCCCCTTCAGAGCCTGACAGGGTGGTTCAGTTCGCTGTCCAGAAACTGGGTAAGCAGAACAAGAATGGCAGCATACCCAAATGTCTTCTGCTGGGGGAGGAAAGTGTGTGAGCGTGTGAGGGGCTGCTGCAGTGGGTCCTCAGGAACGGCCGCCCCACCGACTGCTGTCTGTGCCCACAGGAGGGCTGGATTACCTGGTGCTGAACCACATTGGCATTTCCCCTTTCCAGATGTGGGATGGAGATGTGGAGCACACCCGCTGGCTCATGCAGGTGAGGATTCCCAGCAGTTCTCGTGGAGCGCAGCGATTCTGCTTCCCTGGGACAACCTGGAGGGGCTCAAAGGCAAATTCAGACCTATGGCAGCAGCCGAGAGCAACCACCGTGTGTGTTTCAAGTCCAGTGCTTTGGAGACTTCCTTACTCGCCTCAGTGTTCTGCTCATTTATGTTGGTGTGTGCAGAGGAATGCCTGGGAGGAGCTGACTTCTCTCCTTCCTTCCATCCTCCTTATCTGTCCTCAGCCCAGAGCACAATGTGTGCTGTGTTTAGGAAGGCCAGCAGGCGAGGAGCAAACGTTCCCATCCAGCTACAGCAGGTTCTGTTATAGAACACGCTGTGATGGCTGGAAGTGATGTTTGCTGTTTGAGCCTCTGCTCAGACACAGAACTTCCCCACGGTGCCACGTTTTGGGACTGTAGAGATGAAGAGCTGTCCTGCTTTGCTCCTAGCTGGGCCAGGTGGGTGACTGATGGTGGGAAGTGTGTGTTTGCTGCAAGGCAGGGAGCCTGGGGCCGTGGGTAAGGAAGTCCCTGCAATTTGCAGAGCAGTGATGCTTCATTGGTGGTCTGAGCTCAGCTGGGGAGCAAACTGAGGCACTGCTGGGTCCTTGTGACTGAGCAGGGGATGCAGAGTGAGACCAGCACACAGAGAAATTAGGGACAGCGGCCTCTCTTGCCAGGAAATGTACCTGAAGGCCCCACAGTAACATTTGCTGACTTCTGCATTGCTGCGCCTGGGATCTGAAGGGCTGACGGGCGCAACGTTTGACCCCGTCGTAGCTGAGATGATTCTTTCCTCCTTGTGTTTCCAATTTCACATCCAAGCTACGCTCCCTGTCACTTCTGTTCTGTCGCCTTGCAGGTTCCTTACCAAGCACTCTTTTCTCCTTCCACGCCCTCTTCCTTCCAGGTGAATTTCTTTAGTTATGTGGCGCTCGCAACGGCAGCTCTGCCCACCCTGGAGAAGAATCACGGCTCCATGGTGGTGGTTTCTTCCCTCACAGGTAAGTGCATGTGACTGAACTGCAGTTCCTGCACACCATGCCCGTCTCTCAGCGCACATTCGAGCTGTAGCAAGCGGGATGAAGGCGGGCCGGGCTTCTTCCTCGCTGGACGTTTCCTCATTCTCTCCTTTTCCCTCCAGGGAAGATTCCCACTCCTTTCACCACTTCGTACTCAGCCACAAAGTTTGCACTGGACGGATTCTTCAGCTCCCTGCGCCACGAGCTGATGATGCAGAAGAGGAACGTCTCCATCACGCTGTGCATCCTGGGCCTCATCGACACCGCCGCGGCGCTGGAAAAGACCCGGTGCGTGTTTGGGTGTGCGGGTGTTCGGGCGTGTGTGGGCACGGCGTGACGCTCTGCTCGTCTCACGCAGAGGCAAAGTCTTCATCGCTGCTTCTCCTGCGCCAGAAGCGGCGCTCGCCATCATTCGCGGCGGTGCCGCCCGCCTGCCGGAGCTCTTCTACCCGTGGTGGCTGCGGCACGTGCACGGCCTCTGGGTGCTGCTCCCCAGCCCCCGCGTGCTGCAGAGCTTCTATAACCACAGCGCTCCGAACCTCAGCGCCCCGAAGCACAGCAGCCCCTGACGGAGCGCCGCGCGGTGATCGCGGAGCGGTGATGCGCGTGCGCTGATCGCCCCCCCATCTTCCCCCGTGCCCCCCAGCCGCCCCCCTCGCTCCGCCCCGTAGGCTCGGTTGTGTCTCGCGTTCTCCGCCCGGGCCGGGCCCGCAAGGAGCGAAGCCGGCTGCCCTCAGCCGCTGCCTCGGAGCGCCCCGTGCGGACCGGTGGCACCGCGCCTTGCGGGCACGGCGGCAGCGGCGGAAGCGCCCGAGCCGGAAGCTGCCGCTGCGAGATTGCGACCCGCCCCCCGAGCGGCAGCAGATTGGCTGGCACTCGAGGGGTATGCAAATCTCGTTGTGCTGCGCGCTTTTCTATTGGCTCCTGGCTCACGTTAGCACCGCCCTAATGGCGCACGGCCCGCCCCGCGTCTTTGATTGGCTGGCGGTTCTACGCTGAGCTTCGCTCCTCCTCTCGTGGGCGGAGCCACTCTGCTGCCGGCTGCCCATTGGCTGAGCAGCTCCGGGGGGCGGGGCTCCGCGGGGCCGTGGCGCGCCGGTTTCCCCAGTGCGGCGGTTCCGGTCCGGTTTCGCTCCGGTTCCCCGAAGCGGTGCTGGCGCTGCAGCCGCCGATCGGCCCCGGGCCGCCCCAACCCCAGGCGGCGCACGCAGGGGGCAGCCGGGTTACTGAGGAAGTAAAACTTTTATTAAATAAATTTCAGATTCTTTGTAGATCAGAGCGAGGCTGACACTGATGGAGCGGCGTCGGGATCGGCGATGGAAGAAATGCGAACGGTCAAACGGCGGCGGGCCGAACCTCGCCGGGTCCCGCTGTGGTTCCCCCCCCTCCCCTCCCCGGTTTGCATTTGTTGGTCCTTTTTCTTTCTTTTTTTTTTTTTTTCTTTTTTTTTTTTGTTCAAAATTAGATTAAGTTTAAATCCATGAAATTACTCGTAGCAGAAATAAAGTACATTATACAAATCACGGACGTCGTCGATGTTAAGTATAAAAATGGTATTTACAATAAGTAAACATGGACTATAGAAACACACACAGACCCCCCCGGCCCCACCCGGCTCCGCCACCTCTCACTGCAGTGGGGAGAGCAGGGGGGGCCGCAGCCCCAACCCGTCCTGCCCCACCCCCACAGCCACACAGCGATGCCCCCCGTGCCTCACCACGCTCAGCCACGTTTGGCTTTCCTCCTGGTTTCAGCAGGAAGCAGCAGTTTGTGCTGCCTGAGGGATCGGACCCGTCAGCACAGCATCCCCCCCCTCCCCTCCCTTCCCCACCCCCCCCCGCCCCCGTGCAGGGGTTGTGACACAGAGCTCCGAGCTTCAGTGCGTGTGGAGGTGTGAACGCAGGTACAGACTGTGCGATGTAAGATCTGTCCCTCGGAGGGAGCGGTGGGGAAGAAGGAACCGCAGGGATGGCGGCCCAATGCCATCCATGTGCAATGGGGAAGTGCTGCAGAGCTGAATCCAATGGGAAATGTCCCAGCTGGGCTGGGAACCAGCAATGCCTGCACACAGCTCCGGGTTCTGCACAGCCCGGCCGTTCCATCAGCGCTCCCTCTCTTCCTCCTCCTCCTCCTCCTCCTCCTCTTGCTTTGCTGTCCCGTTACCACGAGGAGCAATGAGATGTGGGGCGGCAGTGCAGGTCCTGCAGGGAAAGGTTTCCTGTGCTTTCAGCCCAACCGGCACCGAATTGCAGGAGTTTGGTCTGCAGAAGCCCTTAGGAGGGTAAGACAGAGCGATCCTTAACCAGGCTGGTGCTAAGGTTGGTGGTGAGTGAGCGGAGCGGAGCGGCTGGCTGTGCCCTAACCCTGGAGGTAAGTAGTTCTCCTTCTCCTCGCTTGGTGCTGATGCTGAGCGGGGAGATGGGCCCTCCCTCGCTCTCTGTCCATCCAGGCATCCTCTCAAAATGTTCAGGTCTGTTTGCAGTGCCCGCTGAGAAGACACGGCTGCAGAGGTAAACCCTTCGCTTCCAACCCCTCTGACAAGTAGTGTCTGAATGGGAAAGTTTGGTCCTGTGAGTCACTTCAAGGAGAGAAAAGAAAAACAACGGGCTGTGTAATACTGGATCTGTAAAAGGGAGAGGAGATGGAGAAGGAAGGAGGAAAGGACCTTCCTGCCAGGCAGGACTGGTCCTCCCTTCCTAACGGCTCTTTCTGGGGCCAGAGGGCTGGATGGGGGGAGGAGAGGAGGGGAAAGGGTTGTGCGAAGGGAGCTGACAAATTCACCGGCCTCTCTGTAAGTCAGCCTGAAGCAGAAACTCTTCCTCTGCAGTTCCCCTTCATCTGAACAGAAAGGAAGGAGGGAGGGAAGTGGGAGACCGGGGGGACATCCGTGTGAGCCTTCAGCTCTGAGCTGACATTGCTTAAACGTGGAGGAAGACCCTAAATTAGAAGGGATCAAGTGCAGCCCCCTGCTCCCAGCCTGTCTGAAGGAACCAGCTCTGCCAGGCGGCTCTCACAGCAGGCAGCATCTGCAGAGCATCACCTCTGGGTCACAAACACCTCCTGATGCTGCAGCCACCAGAGGAGGACCGACAGCCCAAGAGATGACAACAATCCTATGGTTGGGGTTTTAAGACCTTCAGAGGAAGACAAAAAGTTTGCAGGACGGGGCAGGGGGCTGAAGCCTCGTTCAGAGCACAGGTTGGTGGCCCACACCCACCTACCAGGTGCACTACGTGACAGCCTTCACCAGCTCACCTGGCTCCTGCTCAGCTCAGCTTCTGCCCTCAGTCCCCACTTTGGCTGCAGCCACAGACTTTGTTTTCCAGACCCCAACCCCTTGGTTGTCCCACACACCCACCCCCACTCACCTTCACCAGCCCTGAGTGCCCATCCCAGGGAGCAGCCACCCCCTGCTGCCCCCCACACTGACGCAGCAGATGGACTCTACCTGTGCTGCAGAAGTGACTCCTGCTTGCTCGCTGCTGTCAATAGGGATGGTTGGCATCCTTGGGTCGTTTCAATTGGACCTTCAAACGTTTCATGCCAATCTGGAAGCCATTCATGGCCTGGATGGCAGTTTGTGCACTGGATGGGTTGTCGAAGCTTACAAAACCTGAAGGAGAAGACATGGGCAGTGGTAACAGCAGCACTGCAGGGGTGTGCTCAGCACATGTACATCCCAGCCATGTCGTGCTTCTTTGGCCTCTTGGGCAGCAGCACTCACCAAAACACTTGCTCTGGTTGGTGGCACGATCCATGAACACCTTGGAGGAGATGATATTGCCAAAGGGAAGGAACATCTGCATCAACTCATTGTCTCCAAACTCCTGAGGGAGATGGTAGATGAAGAGGTTGCAGCCTTCAGGACCTGCAGGCACGAGGGCGGTGTGGAGGGACAAAGCACAGACAGCCCCAAGGGGAAAGGGAAGAGAAAAGGGCTCAACTAAGAGCACAGCACTGGAGGAGACCCCCAGCACTGTGTCCTTCGTCCTTTGGCCTCGACCTCCCCTTATTTGACTCAGTCACTCATCTAAAGGTTCTGAGGGCTCTCCAAGACCCTCTGAAGACAATACAGAGAGCTGGAGGTTGTGGAGAGCAGATTCCCCTTCGCAGCTTGCCCAGCTCCCACCCAGGGCTCTGGCCACAACTCCCTGTGAGCATCCAGGTGCTGTCATGCTGGAATAAAACCAGCCAAAGTGACAGCTCACAGCTTCCCAGTATTGCTCACCTCTGCCCTGGACACCCGTGTGAAAGCTGCAACTCTCACCTTCCCTGCCCATAACCACGCAGTAGCTGCATTCAACCCATGAGCCACAGCTGGAAACCTCCTGGGCTGCCACACATCCCAGCTCTGGGCTGAGCTGCTCACCCCGTGAGCCTCACAAGCTCCCATCCTCACCTTCACGCTGCTGCTGCTGCAGGACGGGCGGCGGCTGCGGGATGCTCTGCGCAATGGGGGTGATGGAGGTGGTTGGATACACAGCTGTGATCCAAGGAGACAGAACAAACCGCTTACCCAGGGATGTGGAACACAGAACAAACCATTTACCCAGGGATGTGGAACACAGAAAGGCCCGAGGGAGAGAAGGGAAGGCGGTACCTGCGTACTGCTGGACGCCGGTGAAGGCTGGGTGCAGGGTCTCTGCTACCGATGGGCTCTGGGCTGCAAAGAAGAACATCATCAGAAGCACAGCAAAGGGAACTGCATGCACAGAGACTCCACTGAGTCTGCAAGGGGGGGTAGGAAAAGCCTCTGCTGCAGGGATCAAGAAGAAGAGAGCTAAGTTCAGCTCTTAAGGCCTCCGGATGGTTTCCTCCTGCGTGCCATACCTGAATATGGTACAAAGCCATTGGTGTAAACTGTTTCCAAGGACGGATGGCCGTTGGGAAAGGGCACCACGCCAGTAAACCCATTGGAAATGGGTGCCACCAGCCCCGGCATGGCTGTCGTTCCCAGGAGAGGCGGTGAGTGCAGCCCTGCAGAGCGAGGAGGAGACGCTGTGAGGCGAGGCCCTGCAAAGCCCTCGGTGCCCGTTCTATCTGCCAGGTGAGACTGCTGTGCACGGAGCTCTTATTTCTTCTAGCTGTGACTGCTGTCACAGCTCCAGGTGGGGACACTTTAAACCCAGGCCTGCAAAGCAGCCAGCACGGCACAGCACCGCTCCCGATGGGCTCCCAGCCCCATCAGCTGCTGTGCATTGTGACAGGGAGCGGCAGCACTGCCAGGTACAGCCCTGGGGATGCAGTCACTCCTTCCTGCACCTTCCTGAACTGAGCGGAGCCGAATCGGTGCCCTCACCTGATGTCTGTGCAATGGGTGCTGCCGGCAGCCCGTTCAGACTGACTGCCCCGATCTGCTGGATGTGGCACGGCGAGAAGGCGACGCCGGGGCTCAGGTAGCTGCCGTGGGAGGTGGACAGGACGGTCGTCTGCTGCTGCATCAGCTACAAGGCAGGGCAGGGCTGCTCAGGGTCTGCACAGCCCCCAGCAGCCAGACCCTCCCCTCCCAAGGTGTTAAGCTCTGCCTCGAAGAAGCCCAACCCCTCTGTCCTTTGCAAGGTGTGTGGGTGCTCCATGGGGTGTCACCCAGCCCTGCTCGTGGGGCTCCATCCTTCCTCCGGAGCAGAGAGGGCCGGGGCTGGGAGCAGGACGAGGGGAAGGCCGTGCAGCCAGCAGTTGGTGCTGCGAGACACAAGATGCAGCTCTCGGAGCACAGCACCAACCACGCTTCCCTGCGCTCCGCATGCAGCCATCTAAATCCCTTCGTAAAGCTCTTCTGCTGTCGAGCAGGAAGGGCTGGGGAGGAGCAGGCGGGATGCTCTGCAAGTACCGATGAGCTGGGGTGGCACGAGGCAAAGCCAACAACAACGTGAATCCTCTTCACGCTGATGTGAGCCGAGTCCCACCGCCTGCTGTGCAGCACAACCCTGCCTGCTTGGCCCTGCATCCAAAACCTAACGTGGAAACGTTCGCATCTCTCTGTGCTTTCTCTTCATTCCCTCCACACTGAAGCTGCAGAAGAAGGAGAGGCACTGCCTGACCTCACAGCACTGCTGTCTGAGTCGACGCGTGGAGAGCAGCAGGGATGGAACCGACTGCAAGGCAGCAGCAGGAGGTGCAGAGCCCACAACGCGCCCTGCCTGCGGGCACCCGCAGCGAATCCCCCGGAGCAGAGCTGCTCCATGGCACGGATCCCTCAGCCAGCAAAACGTGTCCTCCTGAGAGCACCGAGTGGTGCTGAGGATCCCCGGGGCCATCAGCCTGCGTGCACAGCTCTGCCTTCACACCCCAGGAACCCATGCGTTTCTTACTTAGAATATCGATTTTCTTTTTTCTCATTAGTGCCTGTTTGGTGGCAGGCTCTGGCTGGAACACGACCCGCATTCAGATGCAAATGTGCCACACCAGCATTCCCAAACGGTTGTCATTACTTGGATAAAATTACCTTAATGAGCCGTAAGAACAAAGGGTGGTGGTGGATGCACAGCTGTGTGCTCACAGCCACCAAGAAACACGCAGCCACTGATGGCACCCGGTGCTCCATCAGCCCTCCTCTGCACCCAGACCTCTCTGCAGGCCCCTGAATTAATTAATTAGTCTGAATTAATCGCTGGGTCCAACCTGTTGATGGAGCTGAAATGAGGGATGTCCTCCCTTCGTGGAGGTGGGGTGTGGGGCCCAGCTCAGCTCCCAGCCCTCAGATGAGCTGGTTTTTGGCTGCTCATCCCCCGTGTCAGGGTGCAGCCCTTTTCTCTCGAGCTGCACCAGCTGAAATGCGCCGCCTGTTTTTTAATTAATCTCTCCTGAGATAACTGTAGACTTAAACAGCCCGGGATGACTTCACGTTTCATCCCAGGTACCTTTTCCTTCAAGGAAAACGTAATTAACATAAATTAAAAGCATCCAGCAGAATCAAGAAGTGAGGCCCTGAATGCTGTGGTGCCTCAGGAGGAGCTTTGGAGCAAAGGCTGCAGGGATGGGGAGAGCAGAATGCTGGCACAGAGCACTGGGAACGCAGCAGCAGTGCCCAGGGAGCCCCAGCAGAGCTCAGCCTGACTCTGCCACGTCACCACCACCACCTGTGCCCCCAGTGCCACATCCCAGGTAGCAGCTGGAGAGGTGTAAACCCTCTGCCTCTGATGTTTTGTGCACCTGAGAGCTGGTGAGGATCTCTCCTTGCAGGGAGGCCGAAAGTGAAACGGGACAGAAAGTCTTGAGTCGAGGGGAAAGGCACTGCAGGCAGAGCAGGAAGGTTAGTAAGGAGTTGGAGAGGAGGCATTTACAGACAGCTGAGGAGAAACAGAAGCAGATCAGCAAGCAGCACAGCTGAAGTTTGGTTCTGCCTTCTGGTCACCGCTGGGAGCTTCTGAAGAGCGGAGGTCGCTGACGAACCAAGCCTGGAAGATCTCCCTGCTCTCCCTGCTCTCCCTGCTCACACACCGTGGGCCACAAGCTCACAGCACGGCCCCGTCCTGCCCAGCTCAGCACCAGCTCCACGACAGCAGAGGGTGCAGCAGAACAAGCACATCCTCACTGACCCAGGTGCTGACTGTAGTGGCTGCTTCTGGGGATTCTTGGAGAGAAAATGGCCAACACTTGGGAACCAGTTCCTCCTCTGTCACGGAGATGGGACACAGAGCAAAGAGCCACTGAAGCCAGAGGTGAAGGTTTATTTTGCTCCCTAGGGAAATTACCTCTGGGAGCAGCTCCTACCTTCAGGCTCTTGGACACAAACATCTCTCACCCTGAGCAATTTCCCAGCCTCCTTCCATGGGAAACAGAGAGACTTGAAAGTGAGGGCCATCAAGAGCTGAAGATGCTCCACCAGAGCTGGTCGGGGACTTGCTGAGTTTGGGATCTACTTCAAATGCCAATGGCAACCACCACTACCATTGCCATAAGGCAGCGAGGTTCCCTCCACAAGATCCGAGGTGCAGCCAGCCTTGTCAGAGAGGAAGAAGGATGACTGGAACACCTCTGACCCTCTGCAGCGTCCTGCAAACCCCACCGGGTCACACTGGCCAAGAGAGGAAGCCCTGGGAGCCACGGACAGCACTGGGAGCTTGGTGCCCTCCGGAGAGTTTCAGCAGAGAAAGGAAACCTTGAGGCTGTGCCCAGGGCTCTCCTGCTGCTCCAAAAGCAAACTGAGGCACACACTGAGGCCACGGACCCGGTTCACAAACCATGCCTGGCAAATATCACCCACGAATCGTGGCTCTGAGCTGCCCACAGAACAGGATAGAAAGACATGGGCTCATGCTCCGCCTGTTCCCAGGCACCTCCACCAGTCTACGTGCCAGAGGAATCCAGCCTCACTGTAAGGAGGTCCCAGCTCTCTCCTTCCTTCCAGGAGGAAAAAGCACACGGGCTGCGCTGCCAACTGAGAAACTGGAACAAACCCCAGGCGTCAGGAAGCTTGCACACAGTTAAAGGGACCTGTCAGCGATCTCCCAGCCCAGGTATGGAGTTGCCCCACAGCCAGGAGGGCAGCCTTCCCCCCCCAGCCCCCCAGTGATACTCACAGCCTGCGCATAGGCGCTGTATGGGCTGAACGGCAAGGTGAGAGATGGAGTGAATATCCCCAGCTGCCCCACCATTTGCTGCATACGACGGAGGGTCCTCTCCTTATCTGTGTCAGCAAACTTCACCACTAGACTGGAGGAAGCGCCCTAGGCACAGAGAGAGGAGACAGAGAGAGGAGGCCGGGGGGAGGAGGCCGGGGGCAGGCAGAGTCAGCGGTCAGGCAAGGTGGGATGGGGCAGAGCAGGCAGCAGAGAGGAAGAGGTGCAGAAGAGCAAATATTGGAGTGGAAGTGCTCAGCAGCTGCCTGGAACCTGGGCCATGCCCTTCCCCATCCATCCATCCGTCCATCCATCCATCCGTCCGTCCGTCCATCCGTGTCCCACCCTTCCCCTCACACAGCAGCACACACCTCTGGCTGCATTCACCACAGGCAGCCCCAAGCCAGCAGGCTGTGAGACTGCAGGAGATAACACCACAGCTTGCAGTGAGAGGGCACAGCTGTGGTTACGCAGCCCCACATCATGCATGGGGCATTCCCACCTAGCCCAGCATGCCCCAGAGGCCCCTCCACCACCTAAAGAGAAGGGCAGGAGCGTGCTCAGGCTCTGGAGCCCTGACTGCTGCTCTGCTCTCAGCAGGCACACAGACTCACAGCCTGGTCCCTGACTCTCCTTTTTTTAGCCTTTTATCTAGATAAAAGTGCCGTCACTACCAGTCTGGGCAAACAGACGCACACCAGCCCAGGAGACAGGATGGTCCCCAAGGACAAGAGCATGGATGTGTGCACGTGCCCCTGTCCTCACAGCTGTACTGAGCTGGAAACTGTGGTCGTGGACAGTGAGGGAGTTCCCTCTGGGGGAGAGAATTAGGAAAGGGGAGGTACCCTGGCCTCATACTCACGGGCATTGTCTGGCTGCCGTGGAGTGCGTGGATTGCTGCCTGAGCCTCTGTGTGAGATGAGAACTTTACAAAAGCACAGCCTGGAAAGGGACAGAGAGCACAGGAGACGCAGTGATGGGACCGCTGTGGTGTGGTCACATCTCACGCAGGGCAAAGGAGAGCAGAACAGAAGGGCCGGCTCACCCCAAGCACTCTATTCTGGACAAGCAGGAAGGTTCTCACATCGTCCTTTCAGTGATGTCACACCTCCACATCTGCCCCTCATCACCTCCTCCCTACATTCTCTACGTGCTCCGAATTGTGCCTACAAACGTTTCCAACTGCAACCCGACCTGGGCTCGCTGACGACCCCAACAGCTCCTCTCTGCTCTCTGTCCCCATCCTTCCACCTAACTGTGCCCATCCTCCCCAGCCTTCCCCTCCCTGCTACGTGTGTTCCCACGAGGCAGGCGAGCACTACCTGGAGAGCAGGGAGAAAGGGCACGACACAGAGGGGTTCACACCTTTGCTGTTCCCATCAGGTCCACGCAGCACCGTACATTCATCAATGACCCCAAATGGTTCAAAGAGCCGAAGCACGTCATCCTCAGACTGCTGCTTATTTAACATGCCCACAAAGAGCTTCCTGTCCCCTAGGGGCAAACACAGAAACATCAACCTTCTATGAGGGACGCAGTCTAAAGTAGGAGGATAGGGACACGTATGCACAAAACAGCCTCGTGTTGAAATCACGCCTGGCATGGAAATGATTTGCTGTTGGCTGAAATGCTTCTTGGGTTATGTCTGATGGAGCCTCCTGAGCTGCACACACAGGGAAAGGGTTCTGTGGTGTCCCCTCTCCTGGTCAGCAAGGGTAGCAATTCCCTGCCTGTCACTATTGTTCTCGCCTTTGGATAATCCAATGCAAATGGGGATAACAAAATCTTCCCGGGTAATTAAATCCCTCCTGAGCAAAACATCAAGTCCGAGGGGCACCTCAGGACACACAGCAGACCGTCACAGGCAGCGTGAATCAACTGCCGCACCTCTGCCTTTTCTGCTTCCATTTCCCTCTATCAACATTGCTATTTCCACTGCTGGAATCCCCAAGCACCACCACTTGGATGTGCCCTTCCCTGCCCCATCCATCAGCCCACACAAACACAGCAGCACCCTCCCAAACCGCCGGGAGCAGCCATTCAAAGAGCACAGCTCCACATCCCAGCCCCATCTCTGCTTCTGCAAGAAGATGGTTGGGGATGGTTACGTCAGGAGTGAACGCTCCCCCAGTGCCACGGACACACGTGGGGAGACGTGACCCAAGGCTGGGTGTTGGATGAGGGCTGGGAGGACTCCTTACTGCGACAGGATAGGAGGGGCTGGCTTCAAACACAACCAATGCAACGTGACGCACGTCGCAGCAAACAGCGAGGAAGCTGCAGTCTGTTTGAGTGCAGTGACCTGAAAAACAACAGGTCTGGGAGCGACAGCGCGGGCTGCAGGGCTGTGCTGTGTGTGCGGTTGAATAGATGACACCCGGCACGCTCACACGGCCCCGGCTCCCAGGCACACGAGCACACCGCCTTCCCGATGCTCTGCCGTGGGCAAGCGGCGCGCACGTGCCACGTTTCCCTTGCAGAAAAAGCAAGGGAGAGAACAGACCGTGTGCCACACGGCTGCACCAGCGCTAAGGCAGCATCTGCCCCCAGCCAAGGCTTGGATGAATGGTTCCGCTTTGGGCTGATGACTCATTTGGGAAAGATCCACCGAGACGCCGCCGGCTTGCCTCAGTCCTTGCAGTTTTGCTGCAGGTCTTCTGTTGTTTGGGGGGGGTTGCTAACAGAACCTTTTGGAAGCCTGTTTTTTATTGGTGAACGTCAGCTTTTCTTGCTTGAATTTGGAAGAAAAAAACGTTTCCAGCTTCTCTGCCTATGCAGAACAGCTTAGAACCGTGCTACCCTACAGACTCGAGCTCTAAAGGCAAAAAAAAACCCCACACCTATTGGTTTTCAATCTCTTCTGAATGCTCAGAATGGGGTGAAATCACTCACAATGCAAGAAAAGGCTTCTTTCTTTTTTTTCCCCAGTTAATTTCATTTCACGCAGCCCCGCTCCCAAGATGGCACACAGGGAAAGAATCCAGAGCTGTCGGGGCAGCCCATAGCAGTGAGCCATCCCTGCAGCTCCTGAAACCCCACAGCCTTCACCCGATGTCTGCTGTCACCACTCCCAAGGATGGATCCCAAATCAGCTGTCGTCCTCGAGCCACGGCTGTGGGTCACAGCTCCAAAAGGACTCCCCTCCTGGTAACAGCACACCCCCTCCACTCATTTGTCCTCCGTTTCTCTCCAGATCTTGTTTTTCACCTTCTGATTGGCAATTTCCCCATACTGTCCAGCAAGCAGGAAAATTGTCTCTGATCCTTGGCTGTTGAGTTCCCATGGAAACATGCTCTGGGCGCAGGCAGGCAGATGGGAGGAGGGAGAGTGCAGAGCAGGTCGGGATGAAGATACCATGGGAACAGCCAGGGGCTGAAGGCTGCAGCCACGAGAGAGGGAGCACACGGCCCTGCAGATGGAGGGAACCGGGCCAGCAGCCCCCAGCAGCAGGACCCGGGCAGGGGGAGGCAGCTGTGGATGGGATGGGTCCCACATATAGGCAGGTCGGATCCTCCTTGAGTAGGCAGGGGGGTTTTCTTGCCTCTAACACAGTGCTAATGGGCTTGGGCCAGCTGTCATGTCGACTTGGCACAGCACAGAAACGCAGACAAGCTCCTCTGGCCCTTCAGCCCATCTCTTGCTGGTCCTCCTGGGCTCACATCACAGGCAGGAGGAGGGAAGAGCTGACACAGCCTGCACTGGGATGACAGGTCCTCTGAATCCATGCAGGCAGCATCTTCTTCCTAGCAAATCCCTTCTGCAGGGTGCAGTAACCCCCAGCATCCAGCTATCCCCACACCACCTTCCCAGGGTTGCTCTGGCAGAAGGATTCACATCCCTTACACCAGGAGACAAATTATGGTGCTCTGACTTAATTCAGGGTGCTTAATTTGTGAGGCGTGAGCCCCTGCAGAGGTTCCTTTCAAGGGCAATGCAGATCAGAGCTCCACTGATGTTCCCTTGTCTGAGCAGCTCTGCCCTGCCCAAGTCTTCCTCTTACCTCCTGTCAGTGTGGGGTTACTGCTACAGGGAATGGCTCTTTCCAGATCTGCAAATGTGCTTGGCCACATCTCTGGCAAGGAGGAGAACTGCAAGAGGAACCTTTAGAAACAACAACCTGAGTCAGACAAACGCAGAGTGCTGTCCTGATGCTGCTTCCACTGCTGGGAAAATTCCAGTCTGTGGTGGATCCTGTGGGGACTGCTGGCTTCTGAGCTCTGCAATGAAGCTGGAAGGAAGAAAGGTGTTCAGAGCCTCCCAGCTATTCTCATGGCTTCCCAGAGAGAAGTGCTGTGGGGATGTGCAGCCTCCAATAAGAAGTAATCCGGGAGCCAAAGCCTGGCTCCACTCTGCTGCTGGGAGGCAGAGCTGATGCCCTGATATCTGCAGTCACTGGAGATCGTGGCCCTTCTCCTACACTTGGAGCTTCCACACCAGAAGCCTGCCTCCAAAGCAAGGTCCTGCCTGCTCTGCTCCCCAGCATGAGCTCTTTTTGCTCTGCTCTCCCTCCTCTCCAGCACAGCTGCAGAACAACCACCGCTCTGGCATTTCCAGAGAAAAACGAATGTTTGCAATATAAATATTGTGAAGCAGAGGAGAAGAAAGAAGGGACAGGGAGTGAACTCCTCTCACACTCAGATTTCATGGGTGCTGCGTGGGCTCGAGGCTGAGATTCCCACTTGGAAAAAGAGCAATCCCTACAGAGAGGGGGAGAAAGGGCAAAGCTTGCTCAGAAAATACCTTTTTTTTTTTTTCCCCTGAAGTGAAACAGAATGGAAGCAGAAAATGCCTTTTTGGATGAGAAACCAGTGGTGCTGACAAAAAGGGTGATTTCTTCTTTGGTGCCTTTTCCTTGAGAGACAAAAAAATTGCTACTCTTGCACCGATTTTGCAGGAGGGAGAAATCATCCTTCTCAGAATGGTGAAATAGGAACACGTTAAAAGCTGATGGATGGCTTCTGCAGAGCTCTGCTGGGGGAGGAAGCATCCCAAGGCACCTCGGGGTGAATGCTGCCCACGATACAAGGCAATGATAACAATTAATTAAAGAGCCACTGTGGGATTTTCTGTTTTCCTTTGGGAATGAAGCCCACCTTTATGTAGGAAAAGCAAAACCACCATCAGAGGACTGAGATGTCTGACCCACGCTGCGTATCTCAGTCCCTTATGAAAAACACTGGAAACCATTGACCTATTTTGCTCCATCTGAAAGCACCAGAGATGTTAAATTCCAACCCATTTTGGGATACAGGTAGCTGTGTTTGTATGAGAAGCTGTGCTTCTTCTCCAATGAAGCACCTCCAACAGGTGGAATGGCTGGGAATGCAATGGGAACACAAATGGGCAGATCTCAGTCCAAGCCAGGTGGTGAATCCCCCAAGAAAACATCAAAATCACAGATTCTACTTGAAAAAAAATAAAGATGTGACTTGATAAACTTTCTGTTTTTTAAAGGAGGATCACACAAACAGAAATACACACGCCTGTGAAAAAAAATATCACAAAGTATATCTCTTGTTTCTGCTGGGGCAATAGGCAAAATTGCTTGGAAATGATCAACTGCTTGGAAACAACCCCTGAAAATCCCAAACAAAAGTCTTCTGAATCTAAACACAGCACGCAGGACACGCTGTCCTGCAGGAACAAATAGCCTCACACAAATCCTCCCCACCAGCAAACTGCTTTCAGAGGCAGCAATGGAGAGGCAGATGCAGGAATGGAAAAAGGGGAAAAGCGATGTACCAGTAAGACAAGGAAAAGCAGCAAACATCCATAAATCCGGACAGGGCGGGAGCTGCAAACCCTCTCCACCCAGAGGAAGAGTCTGAGCTGCTGTAAGCTCCCCATTAATTTCTGAAATACTCTCCTGTTCTCAGGCTTCCAGCTCCGAACTGCTCATTAGCTGCAGCTCTAAGCGAGCTGCTTCCCTGCAGGCTGCCAGCTCCTCCATCTCAGCCTTAAACTCGCGCTCCTGCTCCTCCAGAAGTGCCTCCCCACCACATGCTATTTTCTGCACTGGCATTTGGGCCCTGAGAGCAGAGGAGCTGAGCCAGCCCAGCAGCCACAGGTGAGCTGCAGGCACGAGAATCAGCCACCCTAAATCCGTGCCACAAACAAACAGCCATTCACACAGACTGGGGGAGGGGGAGGTCAGGTCAGGGCTCTGCACCTCTCTGCTCCATCTCCCAACCACAAAGCCACCACAGGAGGAACAAGGAGAGATGACAACTACCTCCACGGCTCTCGCTGTCTGCAGGTTTCACCTGAATCGGACGTGCCATCTGCAATGAGAAAAGAGACACAGAGGGTCAGAGCGTGGCACACAGCGCTGATGGCACCAGGTGCCCCTTTCTGCCTCCTGTGCAGGGCAGGAGAGCAGCAGAAGGGAACTGAGGCACTGCGATGGCAACCCAGGAGAAGGGACCACGTGGATTTCGGAGTTCTCCAAAGGAAACCAGGATCTCCTGGAAATACCCTGCGTGCACAAACTTCTGCTTCCTCCAGACAGAAGGCAGAATGCCTCTGAACGTGACTAGCAGTGCAGCAAGCAGGCAGGTTGCGTTTCCCCCTCCCCAGTCCCCCGGCAGGCAGAGCATGCCCTGTGCTCCAGGGAGGCTCTAAGAAGGGCAGTGCTGCTCTCCAGCAACGTCTCCTTACTGCACTGTTTGAAAGGGACAAAAAATCCTTGGCTTCGATTGTGATGAGCTGCTTACCTCTCCTGCACCCATCAGCAATGATTCAACCAGCAGCAATAGCCAGAGCTCAGCCCACAGGACGTGAGCACTCTCCAGGTAACACAGACAGACAGACAGCTCTCCCCAGGAGTACCTGGATTAAGTAACCCACAGCTTTAACTGGCTGATTGCAAACCATTTGTCAGCTGGATGGTACAGCACTGCTGTGTCCTACGCTGCCCAAAAAGGGAAGAGAAAACACAGCTTCCTCCCCAGGCCAGCAGGATCCATCTGAGCCAGAATGGCCTCTGAGCACTGCTGTACGAGGCAGATGTCCACACAGCACATCTCACTCCACGTCTCACAGCATCATTCACAGAGGCTGACAATGACTCGAAGCAGTGACATTCACAGCACAAAAACCACCAGGAATACTGCAGGTCAGACCCACAGGCAAACTGCAGGTCAAGCAATGCTCTACCCTCCCTTTTAGGAAACAAAACAGAGAACAAAACCAGGCCTTAAAAGTCACAAAATGAAACGTATTTAGAAGCCAGCATGCAAAAGTGACTGAGCCAGGCTGGTTAGAAAACCAAAGCAGAGCCTGTATTCACAGCAGCTGGAGGAAATCTGTGGGTAACCCAGCTGCTAACAGGACAGAGGGGCCAGCCAGCAGGCCAAGCTGATGGCTGAGCATGGGGGAGAACCTGTGGCAGCCCAGGGCCACAACCTGGCTTGCACAGACTGGTGGATCTCAAGCAGGATGAAGCCAAAGCTGGGAGCATCCCTGGGTTGCACTCTCTGCCTCCAGGAGTGAGGTGGGGCTGCAGAAGCTGGCTGGCAGCACCCCAAAGAAAGGCCTCTTCAGTAGGCAGCAGTGCTGGCTTCAACCCTGTCTGCCAGGACTTGCTGTGTCATTCTGGGGAAAGGGAGAAACTGAGGATCTCTTTCCTGCTCTGCATCAACTGCATGGGTTTACAGAGCTCCCAACGTCCTGCTGTGCTGCCAGGTGGCCCCAGCATGTGCAGCACTGGCACTCACCAGCCTCAGAGCTGCAGCTGAGGACCCGGCATCTCCTTCAGCCCGTGAGCTCCGTGGGATGCGGGGCAGGGTTCAGAAGGAGGCAGTGAGATTCTGCTCCAAAAGCCCCAGATCTCCTGGCTGAGATGTGGCAGCTCCTGCAGCCTCCGGTCATAAGGCTGGGCCGGGCTGGGAGAGGGCAAGCAGCCCAGATGTGTGCCTGGAAGAGGGGATCTGTGCAGAGCCAGGAGGAGTGGCTGCCCACCTCCCTCCCTGCCTCTCCCGCAGCACAGAGAAATAGCTTTGTCTCTACCCAGGAAGCAAAACCAGGATTAAGCTAAACAGATGGGGAGAGAGATGGAGGGGCAGGCTCGGATCTCATCTCCTATGTGGAGCAAATTCATTGGGGGGCAGGGAGGGAGGAAGGGATGCTGCTGAAGCCAAGAGCATCACCCCCCCCCCCCGCACGAGTACAGAGCACCCAGGGATGCCGGGGCTGACAGCAAGGAGCCAAAAGCACGGGGAGGGGGGGTGAAGAAGGGGGCTCGGTACCTGGGGACAGCTCACCCGTCCCCTCCCCCAAAAGGGCTGTCACTCCAGTTCCAAGCACCTTGGGGAAAGGAGGTGTCGTCATGGAAACGGTTATTCACCGCATGGAACCTGACATTTGTGGTTGCCATGGAAACCAGCTCTTGGGGGCATTCCCTCTGCTTTGCAGAAAAGAGACATTTTGGTATGATCTCCGGGGAGGGGCCCCCTCCGTCCATCTGTCCACCCCTTCCCCCTCCCCAGAGCCCGCAAGGCCCCAGCGGGGTGAGCCCACAGCACAGCCACGCTGCCACGGCCGCAGGACTGCAGAGGTGCCAGCACCGGTGCCAGAGCAGCACCACGGGTCAGCAGCGGTGCCAGCCTGCCAGCGATGCCTGGCTGCGGCAAGCTGAGGCGTCCTAGGGGAGAGCAAGCACTGCTCCCCAGGGCTGCAGCCATCGCTTTTCCCCTGACTGCCCGGCAGCCCCGCAGCTGAGCGTGGGGACTCGCCGTCGGCATCACGCCGAGCCCACAGCCAAGGGATGCACCCTGCCCGCTCACTGAGCTCCGGTCCTCGTCTGCCCCAAAAGAGGCGGGGAAAGAGGAGAAAAGAAGAGGTGAGGAATTTGTCCAGATGCTGAGGTTGGGAGGAGAGCAGCGGGATTCTGTGTGTGCTGCCGTGTCCTGAAATGAGAGAGCTCCCAGCCGAGGGGAGGCAGGCACGGCCCTGGCTGCAGAGAACTGCATGCATGTGGTTTCCACGAGCAGGAGCACGGCTTTAATCCTTCCATGTCCCGCGCTCCCACTGAAGATGAACAAAATTTCAGAGGCCTCTCAAGCAGAGATGTGAGCCTACAAACACAAAGGGAGCCCACAGCTGCTTTACCTCATCACCAAAGGCCTTGGAAGTGCCTCTGCGGTGAATAAAAACCGCATGCGGGTCTTGGCAAAGAGCTCCGCACCCAACAGGAACAGGAAAGGATGGGGAATAGGGATGCACAGAAAGGACGGCCGAAGATCACCTCTTCCACATGAGAAAGGCATTCAGATGCAGGATGGCGGGCAGGTCGTGCTTTCAGACTGAGCAGCCACACTGTGGAGGCGGGCATTCCTTCATCCTCTGGTCACCAGCTCAGGCTGCACAGCTCTCAGGGACACCTGAGCCCACAACAGCCAGGTTTGTGTGGGCCCAGAATCAGAGGCAGAGGCAGCACATGCATGCCTTGGGTCCCAAGGGACAGAAACGCATCTGCACAGGCCTGCATGCCTACCCCACACAAACATACGTGAACACACGTGTGCTACACAGGACAAAGAAATGATTGACGAGGCTGCGCCCGCCTCACGAGCCCAGCTTAATTTTTCCCTCATTAAATTATTTAGCTGGGCATTAAAATTTAACCTATTTGTTCATTTCTGAAGAATACCACGGCCACGCTTTGCACACGCCAGCAGACCCACGTAGGCCAGATGCCCACCCCTCAGCCCAAAGCTTCTCTCCCTGCTCTGCTCCCCAAACCCACGTTTGCAGCAATGCCTGCAGCTCTGCAACCCAGCAGCCACGTTTGCCAGGAGGAGCAGCGAGCTCTTCCTCTTGCTATTCCAGCTTTCAGGCTGCAGATAGAGAGAGACAGCCCCCACGGACAACAGGGCAAGCCTCTCTATTAATTAGGAGTTAAGTTATGTAGAATAGCCCCCCAGGTACAACGCAGGGGAACCTCACGGTGGTAAGTGGGTCAGAGGCTGAGCGCATTAAACACATGATGCAGGCTGGCTCCTCTGGGACTTCAGGAACCAAAAGGCATCCAAGGCCATTGGCAGAATGAGGTCCTGGGATTTCAGGCTTTGTAGGTTGTGGGCTGGACCTCTGCTGGCCACTTAAAGATGTCCTGCATGATGATTGGAATCAATTCTAGCTGCGCACCCGAAGTTAAATGCTGGTTTGCTCATCTGAACTCAGCACCTGGCGGGGAATACAGGGGGCTGGTGCCCAGACCTCCCGCTTGCTCCTTCCCTGGTGTGTTGGTGTACCTTAGCCCTATTCAGAAGGATCTGCCTTCATAAGGAAATGAGCAACATTAGCAACGAGCAGCACTCCAGCACAGCTCTAAGAGCTGCTGAAGAATTCAGTCCCATTCAATCCCTATCCAATGCTATTCAGAAGGAGACAAGGATAATAATGAGAGCTGTGCTCCAGGTGGAAGAATCCAAGGGAGATGATGTCCAGAGCCCAAACCACGCAGCTCCTGCCCACATAGCTATGGCCTTCTGTTTCCAACATGAACAAGAAAGATTGCTGGAGAGCTTTCACCTCACTGCTTTGTGTCACGAGAAGAGCTGAGGAACTCATCCCACAGGTTTTCTGGGAGGTACCTTTCCCCCAGCACAGAGCAGGGGAGCTCCCTCCCCTTTCCTTCCAAAGCTGAGTGCACAGAGGACTCAGCAAGCAGCCACTCGAGTGCATGGCCACGATACCCACGCACTGACTGCTCTGCGTTCCTTCTCCCTCAACAGTCAGCTCTCCTTGTCCCCCTCCAGCTAGCACTGCTCTGGGAGCAAGGCAAGAAGCTTATTGCTGTGACTCAAAGCCTCTGCATCGTCTTGATTGCCCTGCAGAAGTGACAGCACCATTACTGTGCGTTAGCATCAGACGAGCAGCAGGGAGGTCAGCTCAGTGTAGCACAGACAGCCCTGCCACGTGCGTGGTTTTGGCAGGTACACGTCGTCAGGTCAGGCTCCTGGGATCCACGGCCAGGCTGCTCTCATGGGGCTCCTTCCCTGACGTCTCAGAGCACCAAAGAGGACACTGGATGACATTCCCCATTGCTCTGATCTCCCCTTGTTATTTGAGCCCAGTGCCACAGGGGCCTTAGGGTGAGAAAAGGGAAATGCCAGATGCCTCACATCTTTTTCTGCAGGTGCTAGGACACCAAGCGTAGCCCTGGAAGCTGAAGGAAGAAAACTTCAGCTCTTCAGCAGGGACAGGCAGGGTTGTCAACCATAACCTACCATAGGCACCCAGCCAGGATGGTGACTCTGATGAATTATTCTGTAAGGAACTCAGAGATTCCTGCAGATCAGCTGCCCTTATCCTCATGGGTGACCTCGGCCCGGCAGATGTTAAATAAGAACAGCACACTGCTGACACACAGCAGCGATGGTCCTGGGACCCCTGGAGCTCTGAGCTGCAGGACTGTGCCTGTGGGAACGATAAACCCCCACCCAACTCCAAACTTGTGCAGGATTTGCTGCTCCAGATGGATGCGTGCAAGTCTACGTGGCCTGATGGGATCCATCCCACAGTACTGAAAGAGCTACCTGGTGTCATTGCAAGACCTCTCTCAATTATTTTTCAGCAGTCTGGGGAATCTGAAGAGGTCCCAGTCAAGTGGAAGCTGGCAAGCTTTGTCCCAGTTTTCAAGAAGGAAGACCCTGGTAATTGCAGGTTTGTCAGCCTCAATTCAGTGCCTGGCAGAATTACTGAGATCACTCTGGGAGTTACTGAGAAATACTTGAAAGACAACGTGGTGATTGGTCATAGCCAAGAGGGGGTTCAAGAGGCAGGTTCATCTGTTTAGCTAACTCAATTTACTTTTATGACAAGGTTACCCATGTTGTTGACCAAGGGAAGCCAGCTGATGTCATCTATTTGGACTGCAGCAAAGCTTTTAATACTGTTCCTCATGGCATGCTTCTGGACAAAATGCCCAGCATCCAGCTACATAAACACACAATTCAATGGGTGAGCAACTGGCTGACAGGTTCAAAATGTTCAGGTAACTGGGATGACAGCAGGCTGGCAGCTGTCAGTCAGTGGGATTCTGCACGGCTCCATTTTAGGGGCAGCTCTAGAGCCCCCTGCCCCTCATCTTCAGGGATTCCTGGCAGCACCTCCTTCCTTCACCCCAGTGGCACAGCTGTCCAGCAGCAGGGCAGGGGACCTTCTGAAATGTTCTACAGGAGTCCGGTGCTGCTCCTGGCTGCTGAGGGTGAGGGAGCACCAGGTGGGCCTGCGAAGGCAACATCTGAATGGGAATGGGATGAGAAAGGAAAAGGACAACCTGCCTTCTCAGAGCTTCCTGTTCCAGGACTTCTCCACTTCTCAGACAAGATGTGAATGCCCCGGGCCTGGAGGTGCCCAAGGCCAGGCTGGTTGAAGCCCTGCACAACTTGATCCAGTGCCTGATTTACTGCTTGGCAATCCTGCCTGGGGAAAGTGGGTTGGAACTATTTGATCTTAGAGGTGCATCCAACCCAAGCCATTCCATGACTCCACACACCTTCATGCAAGAGTCCCCTCTCTCCCCTTACCATGCTCTACCTCTCCACCTCTCCTATAGCAAAAGAATGTTCCTACATCTTCTTTTGTCTTCACCTTGGGAACATTTCTCTGATAGCAGAGGAGACACAGTACGCCAGCTCTGGGAGACAAAAGCCACAGCTCTGTGCTACAAGTCATGAGAGCCCAGCTGTGCAAAAGGCAGCAATGTGTAGAGAGGATGGGAGGGATGGATGGGATGTGCTTGTGCACAGGACAGAACCTGCATGTGCATTTTTGAACAGCATGCAGGAATGGGTGCTGATCTTCAATTTCTTTATCCTTCCAACTCTGTAGGCTGCAAGCAGCAACGTTTGCCTTGGCAGCCTGCTCTCCCTCTGCCTCTTCAGGGTGTGTACTTCGTAGGGCTGCTGCCTTGCTGTTAGTTCTCAGCCCCTCGAGCCAAAGCTTGGATAGAATGAGCATTTGCACTCACCTCTGCAACGAATGGGCACCTGTGCTGCTGCCTGCTCAGGGGCTCCCTGTTCTGCCCAAGGGTTCAAACCACGAAGACCACCTCAAACAAGTGAAGCCCAACATCAGCCCCCACCCAACGCTCAGACCCCACACTGCACCCCTCAGCACCAACCCCAGTGCTGCCAGCTGCAATGCCCTGTCCTGTTCACACAGAGAAGCCATTTCACACAACTGCCTGGACAAAAGAGAAGGGGGGAATCAGGTGCTCTGACCTCCCTCCCAGCCCCCCTCAGACACCTGTGCTCCCTCACACCACCACGTGCTGTGGATCCTGAGGCAGCCCACGTCCTGGCAGCGCAGGCACAGCCTGCCCACAGGGATGCTCTCCACTCTCTGCTGTGTCTCTGCATTAATCCTGATGCCCAGCCATGTGAGTTACTGCTGCTGCATCTCAACCTCTGGTGCATTCCCAGAGTCTCTCTCTGCTCTAGTGCTGCTGCTGGCCGTAATTTTCCATTCCTGTGGCCCTGCATTCCCAAGCCCTCGCTGTATCCATGAGTTCTTTCCCTGCATTTTAGTGCCCCCACTGCTGCTCTCAAACTGCCCATATTCCCAGCTTGGATCAATACCAATTTCTGCCACTTACTCGCCTACCTTTCAGCAAGCCCTTCTTTGTTCTGCATAGAAATAAAACAGTAACTGTATCTTGCCAGAAGAATTACTTTTTAAAAAATCCTCCCTCCCCTTCTCTCCCTCCATTCTTCTTTCCCTTCTTCAGGAGCAATTTTACGTAATTTGCAACTGTCTCCCTGCAAATGAAAAGCAACACAAAGCGTTTCTGCGAAACACTGAAAAGCTGGCTGCTTTTCCCTCAAATTTCACTTAGCAAGAGGCTTTAACTTGGTGTGTGATCACTGTGTGTCATTAATAACCTCTCCAGTTCCTTTCAGAACTCAGCAAAGTGAAGGCACAATCACGAATCAAAGGCATGGGCTATTGAGATATAATATCATTTCACCGAGCCAGGGAGCAGCAAGGAGGTGAAATGCTGCTAGGCTGGCTGGCAGCTGAAGAGGACAATAGATTTAAGAAGGAGCACGAGAAATTGGTTTTCTCTCTGCATTTCAGATCCAAAGAATCTGCTTCTGTTCGGCCTCCACGGGCTGCTTGTCTTTCCTCAAACCTTGCAGACTTTACCTCTCTGTTCTAGGAAGCTCCATCATCCCCTTCCCAAGGGAGAATCCACGCACTTGTTAATTCCAGACTGGACTGGCAGCAGTTCTGATGGCAACACAGGTGTTCTGTACCTCTGAACACAAGCTTCAGCTAATGCAACACGCAGCTGACAGCCTCCTTGCTTTACACCCCAAGTATACCAACGCCTTAAAGGGAGTGTGAACTGAAAATCTGGCTACTTTCAGAAAAACATGCTCAACCTTACTGTCCAAAACAAGCTATTTTGAGTTTAACACTTGGATTCTATTTAGCTGCCACTTATTTAAAGATAAACAGACGAAATGAAAATCACAGTGCAAAGAGAACTTCATCCCCAAAAGAGAGAACTTGCCAGAAACACCATAAAAGCCAACAGAGACCACGGTGACTGCTACTGATTTATGCAGAAAGCCTACAGTAATCAGCAGCCATTTAAGAGCTCAGGACAGCCACGCTGCAGGCATGACACTGCTGGAGCAACGTGGCAGGGTTCCTAGGGCTGGCAGCCCTCACATCCAACCCAGAGGGCACAGGTAATACACGTGTGGGTGTAAAGCAAACCCAGTGATAATGTGGGAAGAGAACCCAGCAGCCCTGCTCCAGATCACCTGTCAAGCTGCACGCTCGCAGCCTGAGGACCGACAAGAAACCGTTTCACAGCATTTCCCTAAGCCTGTCATTATCACACAGACCAAGAAAGTCATTTGTTTGAGATCAACCACCAGTGTGTCGCTGCACTGAGGCCAACAAAGGGAGAACTTCAGTCCTGTGGCATCCCCAGTTGCTTTGCAAAACAACAGCAAGAGTAGGACAACCAACAAAGCCACGGTACGTCTGCTCCAGTCTTTGGTGCCCCTGAAGGTGCTGATCCCTGGTCATGCATTCAGATAACAGTTTGTGTTACCCCCACACTCTTAAACTTCCTGCCTGCCGTTCTCTCTGCAGTAATAAGACATTCAATGGGTAAAATGAACAAGAAAACGCAGACCACAGCCCATGCACTGAAATCCCAGAGCTGTGATCCACTAAGTTCCTTTCTCTGTCCTATGCTAGGGTCCTCACCATATTTTTGGTGAGAATTTTTGCCACGGTTCCTGAGAAGATGCTCTGGCTGCGAATGCGCACAGAAGAAATGTCACAGCCTTGCTCCCACAGCAGGGAAACAATCACTTACCCAGCACTCCTGCCTGTGTCTAAGTTCCAGAACATTCTCTGAGACCAACTGGGATGGGTGATACTCTATGGAAACAAGCAACCCAGGTTAAGAAGAGGGGACTGAAAGCTGCCTCAGGTCAAGCAGCCCACGTCCACGCTAAGACCAGCTCTGCCCAAATCAGAACAGAGGCCTGTTTCGTTCTGGTAGGGACCATCTCTAAATGACCAATGAATGAAGTGGTCAAATGACCTCCTGCCTTCTCGTTCACAGAAGGAATTCCCAAAAGAGGAATGCAATGTGATAAAGCAATAAGCTGCCAGCCTGAAGATCGACAGCTCCAAATACAGCACAGTTCATCTGTATCTTAATCCCCAAGCTTAATTACAGCACATTGCTCATTAAGTGTCTCAAGATTCACATGTTTGGAAGCGCTCAGCTAGCACACACCGCATTTTCTTACGGCTCCCTTAACAAAATAGATCATCACATTTAGATCATCACACCCCAAACGAACGCTGCTTTAAGCACTGCCTCACGCAGGGCTCTGTAAGCACTGACAGCACAAACACAGCAGACCATGCAAAAGATTCCCAATGCAGGCATGCAGCAGAACTGAGATTGCTTTGAACGCGCCGAGCCTCGCAGGAATAACCTGTCAGGGTGTCTGTAACCCTGGGCAGGGATGTGGCTGTGCCCCAGTGCTGTACCATGACTCATCACAGCTGCTCCTCCATCCTTCAGCTGTTTCTTATAGTCTGCCTGCTCTGCCCGGGACCACTGCACACAGCAGATTACACAGAATTAACTCAAATGGCAGCTGAGAACTTGGCTGTCTGCGCTCTGCCCCTCTGCTGTCCTCACATAACCTGAAACTGTAAAGATTCTATCAAGTGGCAATCAAGAGAGGCACATTTTCTGGCCCTCTAATGCCAGCCTATGGGAAAAGAGAGCACAGATACACAGACAGGAGAATACGTGTGTGTGTAAAGGTCTTCAGGGGAGCTGGGAGATGGGAGGGGAGCAGACTGGACCCGTATGGGTTAAAGAGGAAACATTATGGCTAAGAATTTCTAACCCTTCTCCAGAGACCCCTGGTTTACATTAATTATCCTGTTGCCTTGAGCACTCGGGGCCTCCTGTGAGCTTCTGTCTACAAGTACCCAGCTCCTCCACCTACTCAACTACAAATGAATCTTTCCAGTGCGTTTGCTCAACCTCTCAGCACGGCGAGGGAATTGCCCAGTCAAAGCCCTCACACTGCACAGAAGCAGGAATGGCACTGATTCAAAACTCCCAGCTCGCCAGCAGGTCCCAAGGAAGCAGAGGACGGCCTGCAATGAGGGACCTGACCCAAAACTCCTGACTGCTCGGGATCCCTACTGCACTTTGCTCTCTGCACAGATGCAAACTGAGCAGGTCTCACCTGAGGGATAAGCCACAGTTACTTCAGCAGAATTGGTTTCATTTCTATAACTCATTGCTTTTCCAAACTATGGGACACGCCAAGTACGTTTCTTCCTCTGAGAAGCTGATGGAGATCAGCACAGATCCACCCAACAAAGCACCCAGGCACCTTAAAGGCTCCAGCAGACTGGGAGCAGATGGACCAGCAAGTTCTGTGCTCTTGGAAGAAAAGGATCTGGTTCCTTCTGTTGTGACTCCTGTCAGCTTCCCAGCACGGCTGCTGTGCTGAGGACAGAAACATCGCCCCAAGAGCAGCACAGCTCCCTACTGACAGCAACACACAGCTGGAGGTGCCACATCCCACCACCGAGACCAAGGAACAGCACAGAAATAGGGATGGCTGGAGTTACGTGGGGCAGCCTTGGTAGGACAAAGAGCAGCAGCTGGGCAAAGAGCACTCCTCCTTCCCAAGCCATTTTTGCACCCCTGCTCCCTCCCCAGCAGCCTCCTGCTCGCCAACCCGTGGTACAGTGTGCTGGAACTTACCCCTGGCAAAGTCTTCTGTTCGTGCAGTGCTGTCTGGGCTTTGATAGCAGAGTCTCTGGCACAGTACGTGAGGAACGCACAACCTGCAGTGGACACAGCAAGCGTCAAGTTAAACGTGCAATGGCAGATGCACAGCAATACAGGACTTCTCTTTGGTAAGAGCAGTGACCGAGGTACCTAAATACTGGCCTGTGCCAGCAGACCTGTGCTCCAACTGCCCAGGACAGCCCTTGTGTGAGACCTGACTTCCTCATTAGCAGAGGGAGAGTTTGCTAATTAAAGGAGGTTTGCTAATTAAAGGAGCAAATGTTATGAAATCTAGAGGTACTGCAGTCTCTAGGGAAAAGGCAAAGAAATAACATTAAAGGCCCTGCAGGTCTCATCTGAGGTCTGTTAAGCCATGGAAAGGGGTCCCATGCATCCGTTTGACATAGGTAATGAGCAAAGTGAGAAACAACAGGAGAGCAAAAAGCAGGGTAACACTGCCTGTGGACAAACAGCCCAAGACACAAAGAACAGAAGGGTGCAGGGATCAGTGTGGCCTTTGATACAAAATAAAATAAGTCATGGACAAAGCAAAAGCATCTGAGATACAGAAGCATCACGATCCAGCCCCATGGAACCCAAGAAAGCCACAGCAGGACAGGCTGGGCTTTCTGTGCCATACTCCCACCCATGAAGTGTGCACATACCCACAATGGGGGAAACAGGGAACAGCAAAGCATAATGCACTCTGCAAGCACTGACGGAGGAAGTGAGATGTAAAGCATAAGGAAAAGGCCAAATCCTGACGCTCTCAGCCAAGGTCTGACCCAACATCTCAGCCCAAAACTGGAATCTGGGATGAGGGGAAGAATTGTAGTCCCTCCAGGAAGAAAAGGGATCATCTCTGGGTGCTCTGATGCTCAGAACAATCACATGAAACTAACCAAAGGAAGAAAAATTGGCTGATTATCAAGAAACATGTCCTAGCAGAGGGAAATTTATTAGACTGTGGAATGATGTCCCCGGGGAAGTGCCTGGAGCTCTGTCACTTGAGTTGTTTCAGACGAGGCTGGAGAACAGACTCAGACGTGTGTGACTCCCTCACTCATCCCCCTCCTGTTCCCAGCAGCATTTCCCATCCTAAGCAGAAGCAAGACGTGTCCCTTCGGCCTGGCACTGAATGCCAACCTGCCCCTGAATGCCAACCTGCCCAGGGCTGTGCTGGGCTCGCAGATGCATCGGTGCAGCCCAAACAAAGCCTGCTCTTCTGCCTCTGAAACCACTTCAGAGCCCTCTGGAGCCAACGGTGGGCACAGGACGAAGCCTGCGCAGCTCTCCCTCTGCTCCACAGTACAGAATGTTTTTAGGCCATGTGGAAGCCAGCTGCTCAAGACAATCCCAACCCATGGCAGTGGGATTATGCTATTCTTCCATCCCAGCTCCCAGAAATTGCTGCAGCTGAGCAAATCATAGCCGTCCTTACAGCTCTTGCTAGAAAAAACAACAACGCAAAGCCACCACCCTCCATGAATAGCACACATAAAGTACTGGGTGCCTCTAACAGAGAATTAAAGCTCCTTATTGCACGCGTTCGGAACCGAGAATGCTGCACCAAGGCCAGATGTGGGATCCACAGCTTATTTAACAAACACAGCAGGGACAGGAAACATGCAGGATGGCCTCACTTTTGGGGAGATGCACCCCTTTGCTTTCTCTCACCCCCCAAAAGCACTCGTGTAAGCACAGAGCCCAAACCCCATTTCTGACACGCACGGATTCAGAGGCCTGGTTACCAAAGTCCCAACCACTGATGCTCTTCTGCCTGCTTCCACCCACTGCAATGGTCTGCTGCTCTGCAGGGCTGGGACAGATCACACAACGTTTATCAGTCTGCATTAACCCCGTACAAAAGCCTGCTCATCAACCTGTTGTACCTGAGAAGCTCGCGTTTGCTTCTAAGCAGCAGAAATCCAGGAGGCTGCGAAGAGCAGGGAGCAAAGAGGGTCAGCTGCAACCTTTGGACAACACGACTGCTGTCCCCCCACAGCCAGATGTGCTGGAGATGGGATGCAGAAGTCAAAGCCCCGCTCAGAAATGCAGGAAGGGGTTTTCCTGAAGCACTACGCCTGTCAATGGAAAGAAATGCTTGGGGAAAACATCTTTCTCTCTGAAGAGACATTATCTCTTGCTACTCCTGAGGATGCAGCCAGTAAGCAGAGCACCAGTGAAGCTTGCAGAAGTACCAGAAGCTCGTGGAAGCAGAAGATTCCACGCTGTGACAGGACCCTGCTTACCATGGCTTTGGTGGGTTCCTCCTAAAACTCTGAGCCCCAGAGACTCCCAGAAAAGAAGATGAGAGCAGAGTGCTTCTCTCCCCATTCATCCCCTCAGCAGTGAGAAAGCAACCACAGAGATGCAAAGGGGCCCAGCTCTCTCTCGTTTTGCATTTCCTGCTTTAGCTAACAGCACTCAGGTCAATGGCACCAGGCGTAGGGCATTCTGGACACTTCCAGCACCCAGAGCGTTGTGCCTTCTGAGATGGTGCTGGAAGAGCCCTGGGGCTCTCAGGAAACCAAACACCGTCCAACTGATCCCAGCACAGGTTGTCCACTGAGATGGAGAATGATGGCACACTGCTACTGCACAGAGACCTCACAGGAGGCCAACTCTGTCCTCCAGTGAGAGCATTTATTGATGGCAGTGCTTTGCTTTGCCACCCTCTGGCACCTGCTCTCCTTCAGCTCCCCGGTGCGTGTGACCATGAGTAATTAGTTCATTAAACCTTGCAAAAAGATAAACAGGAGGGGAGGACGGACTTGACCAGTCGTTGGCCTTCAGAGGCCGGTCTGCAGCACAAGAAGACAGCAAAAACAGCCAGGGGGCAGGAATTTAGGGAGGCTGGGCACTGGAAGAAGCAGGATGGTGAGGTTAGCAGGAAACCCACTCCACAGGTTGTACGGATATACATCTACCAGGTGTCTGAAACCGAAACTAATTCCTGTCCCACAAATTACAGCTCCACCTTGGGACCACACCACGCGTGGGTCTCACACCTCCCGGCGCTGGATGCCCCCTCAGTGGACAGACTCACATTTCCATCACATTTTGGCTTTGCTTCTAAGAGGCAACGGGAAGCGTGGTCCTTGGCTAACTGCAGGGGTGGCTGCACAGCTTGTGTGAGTGCTGCTCTCCGAGAACCACGCGTAGGCTGAGCTGCGTCAAACAGCTACCTGCCCATCCACCTCCCACAGCCTGCAGGAGGGTTTCCAGCTCTCTGCAAGCAGAACCCAGCCTTGCTCCACTTGCAAGATGCTGCAGCAAAAAGAAGATACGCCGTGCCTGATTCTACCTCCAAACCACATGTGGACTCTGGGATTTCAATCCCTTCAGATCCTAAATGCTGCTCCAGACATCGGCAGCCTAAAGCCTCGAGTAAGAAAAGGCTGTCCGTTTGCAGAAGAGAGGGCCTTCCAGATTCAACTTAGCATTTAAAATCTTCTCAAACACTACAGCAGGGGAAGCACGGAGTCAGCAGGCTGCTTATCTTCAAGCCTACAGAAGCTGAGTCAAAACTCAGCTGCCAGTGAGGCACAGGAGGATGAGGTTGTTGTTGCCCTTTGGAAAAGTCACTCACCTGTCTCCAGATGGCCATGAGAGGGGCTGCTCCTGTCCTGCTGTTCCCCAGCAGCTGAGCTCCATATCTCACAGCACAGCTTCCCTGCTTCCTCTCCCACCGACGTTGCTAGGAAATCCATCTATGAGAGCACTCCTTGCATTTTGCCCAATCCTGGAAACTGGGACCAGCATTTTCTCCTCCATTCTCCCTGCTCAGAGCCCTCTGACCCATTCCAAGAGCCTGCGCTAATAAACAGCTCCCTGCTCTTTCTGTAAAGACATTAGCATTAAGGAAAACACTGCCATTAACATGCAAATGTACCTGTGATTAACACAAATAGAAACACTGCCTCATAAATAATATCAGGGAATTGGAACAGTACCAACTACCAGTAGCCAGGTTACTGAGACCATTAATAAACAGGCACTACCAAAACCTTGTCATAACCAAGTTCACGTCTCCATCTGCCTCCTCTACCTCCACCAAATTCACCAGGTCTCAGCACACGTGAAGAACAGCCCACAGGGTTTGGTTTTTGGACTCCACAGCCCAACTCACAGCTCACTGCCCCTGGCTGGGCACAAAGAGCACCTTTTTTTTCCACCTTTCCATCCATCCTGGAAGCAGAAGGAGCTGCTCAGCTCCTGGTGTCAAGCTGCAAGGGGCTGCAAGAAAAGCTGATGGTCTTTGCCAGCAGTGCTGGCCTCTCAGATGAGTACTTCTCCCCATTCTGGAGAAGGAAAAAGCAGATGGAAGATGCTTGTGAGCTGTCAGTTGGATCACGGGGAGAGAAAATATTTCAGCCTACCAAGGATGATGATGGTTTCTGTACGGTGCAGGGATTGATGCACAGGATCTGCCAAAGCCTTCCATGGCCCTGGGGATGCAAAGCCCTGACTGGGTCCCACCGCCAGCACACTGCTGATAACACAGGGAGCAGAGCAGCTCCTGCACCAACACAGCCAGACCCAGCGGGATGGGAGGGGAACACTGGGACCAGGGATGCCTAGATTATGTATTTGATTTCTTCACTCCCTTATCTAAGTGGCTGATCTCTAGAATCTGGCTCCAGAAACATAACGACAGACCACACAGTCTATATTCAATGAGCCAACTGCAATGAAGTGTGCCATCACCTCATGCCTTGGGTCCATTCTCTTCCCTCCAGCCTCGGAAGCTCACTGCTTACCGTCAGATGGTCACAGGTTTGGGCTCTGTGCACACACACATACAAACACACAACACCTTGGTTCTGAGTCACTTTTACACCTTTGGCTAAATCCAAGCCAGCCCAACTCTGTTAGGCTTCTATGAGGAGCTTTTCTATTTTTCCACTAGGGTTAGATTAGACTTTTTGCTTGGAAATAAACTTATCTTTCTGCATCCCCTGTCCCTCCCTGTTTAGTCCAGAAGCACTGGGCTTGCTGGTTTGTTTTTTTTTTAAGAAGAAACCAAAGGCATCAGGGCTGGATGCGACTCACATTCCTTCCATCACAAAGCATCTCAGGGCACAGCTCCCCAGGCTGAGCACTGACAGCTTTCAGGGTACTTACTGTGGGTTCCCTGCAGGTTCCATCTGAGCGTGCCAGGGAGTGGTGCTGAGATCACTACATCAAACGGCACAGCAAATGGGCTCTGTGCATTCCCATTCAGTGCCTGAGCGGTGGTGATTGTAAGATCCTAAACACCTGCTAAGGGTGAGCTGGAACGGCTCCACAGAGGGAGCTGACACGCAGAACACGACGGCTATTCAAAACACGGCTTTCAAACACAACAACTGTCGCTAAACAAACCTCCCCGAACTTTTTTTTTTTTTTTTTTTTTTTTTTTTGTGCATCTACTAAAGGTCTTTCAGCGATTCGGCACTCAAGAAGGCCCCTCTCATCTCTCCTAAAGGCCGCGGTAAATAGCACACCGACCGCTAATATTCTTTGTTACGCAGACTTTACCATCGCACTGCTGTATCGCAGCCAGGGACGGCCGAGAGCACCGGGAAAACCGCCGCTCCGTACCGCGGGATTCCCGACCCGCCGCCTCCGGCCGTGACCTGCCCCCCTCGGGCCGCGACCCCCCGGCCCTTTGTCACAGCACCGGCTCGAGCCCAGCGGGGGCAGCCGTGGAGCCGCAGCACGACCCGGCGTGGCCCATCTCTCGGTGCCGACCCCATCCCCGCCCCTCGGCGGCGGTTCGGGGCTGCCGACCCTCACCTGAGGGAGGCGAGGGGGGGAAGAGGGGAGGCGGAACATAAAGGGGGGCCGGCTGCGGAACGCGGTGGTCGCGCGTGGGGTGGCCCCGCAGGACCCACGAGGAGCCGCCCCCGCCAGCAGGCCGTGCCCCGGGACCCCTCACCCTTGTGCATGCCGGTGTAGCGGTCTTTGAGCACGGTGAGCTCGTAGATCTTGCCGAACTGCTCGAAGAGCGGCTTGAGGTCCTTCTCCTCCAGGTTGCGCGGGATCTGCCCCACGAAGAGCTTGATGGCATCCAGGTCCTTCATGCTGTCGGGCTGCGCGGGGGGCTCCGCGCCGCCGCTGCTGCTCATGGGGGAGGCTCGGCGCGGCGGCGGGGGCTGCGGCGCGGGCGGGAGCGGCGGCGGCTGCGGCTGCCTCCTCGCCTCGCCCTCGCGGAGTCTGGCCATGCCCCGCGCCCGGCGCGGCTGCGGGCGGACGGGGGAGGCAGCGCGCCTGGGAACGGCCCCGCCGCCCGCGCCGCCGCCGCGCAGCCACAAAGGAGCGCGCTATGGCGCCCTCTGGCGGCGCGCGGCGGTACGGAGGCGCTGCGGGGCGGCGGTGGGCGATGGCGCTCCGAGCGATGCTCGGGGAGGAAGCGGCGCGGCGCGGCTCCATCCTGGCTGCGGATCCCGGCAGACCCCGCTCGGGCCGCGCCGGGTGAGGTGCAGCCATAGCGGAGCGGCTGCTGCCGCCCCCGAGCTCAGACCTGCCTCCCTGTGAGACAACGGGAGCTGCTGTCCCAGCAGTTCCTCCGGCTGCGGTGGATGCTGCGAGGCAGCAGAGGAAAAGCAGCACATTTTGGGTGGCCTGGGCTGCTCCCATCTCTGCTACATCGGGGTGACGCTGAAGCACCAACCAGCCCACAGTTCTGCCCCTCGAGAAGCAGCTGCTTTCATAAGCTCGGCCACCGCTTCCCCTCAGCTCTGCTCCTGCACGGGGCATCGTGGATGGAAATGGCTGCTTTACAACCTTTCATCTGGTTCCCCAGGGCTGGGACAGAACAACCGAGCCTTCCCAGCACCACGGCTTCATACCTTTGGCACACAGTAGGAGTACACAGCAAGCCTTAACAACCAGCACAGCTTTTCTGCATGGAAGCAGGAGTCGGGCTTGGACAGCAGTAATTGCAGCCCTGCCCACACAGAGCTTCATCTGATAACGCACCGCTGAACGACCATCAGCACCGACAGCCCTGCACTCACTGTAGGCTGACCCGAGGTGAGCAGCAGCGTAACCTCTTAACAATATCCTCACACACAGCCAAGAGCTCTCAGCCCAAGGACTGCCAGACTTCCAAGAGCAGCACGAGCAGCCCGGCTCTGTGACACAGCACGGCAGCACAGCCGTGCTCTCACCAGCCAGAGCGCCGTGGCACTTTGCTGTGTGAGCACAGGACGAGGGGGAAGGCAGCAGGCACTGAGCTGCCCATCCTCACACCCCCCGAGCCCTTCATTTAGTTGAGACGGTTTGATGGTTTTTCTCCCCTCACCCCCTCTATCCCTGCTGGAAGTGACAGCAGCTCGGAACTCAGCCTTTAGGAAAGCCTACTTTCCATTCACAGCTCCGCCCCACATCTTCCACTCAGCCCCGAGCTGTCACAGCCCAGCACCTCCACAGAGCAACGGCTTCAGTACCTCCTACTCCACCAAGGTGCTGCAAGTGTCACAGGGATATATTTAAGAGCAGGAAGCATTCGGATACTATGGAAACCAGGGCAAGGAGAGAACCCAAAATAGACAGAAGACGCAGCCTGCTGCAAAGTCTGGAGAAGTCTTGCTGAGGAGGGCTGTGCTTGCTGCAGCTGATCCTGGAGTGTGAACCATTTAGAGCCCAAGCAGGAAATACCCTCTCTCTATTCTTCCCATAGCTTGCCATCTTAGGCTTTTATTTTCCTTCTTTAATAAGCCTCCAAAGTTCCTTTGAATGATTCCCATTCTTCCTTCCCAAGGCCTGGAGCAGGCTGCTGGCTGGCTGCTTCTCTACAGGAGTATTGGGAATGTATGAACAAACATGAGGACGTGTTTGAGGACAGAGCACTCCTCCCAAAAGGAGAACAGCGACCTACAGACACCTGAAACTAGGAGTAGAAGTGCAGTATTTCACAGGCTGGCAACTCTTTGTAATGCCAATGCATTTATTGTGCACGTTCACCCTCTACAAACCAACCAGTTGCTGAAGTGTAACAACTTCCTTCACTCCAAGAATAAAAAAAATCAAAGAGAAATCCCAACAATGCAGAGAATACTTGAAATACCCAGAATGGCAAGTGGAGAAGATAGAAAAGATAGAAAAGATGATGACTTGAGGTATATAAGCCATCTTACTCAGCACTCAACCAAGTGGAGGACAGAAAAGATGCAGAGCAGCCAAAGCTGCAGACTGGCAGCCATGCCCCCTGGGAAGCCAGGCTGCAGCTGTGCCCTCCCAAGCACTCAGAGCTGCTCAGTTCCCTCACTAGCACAGATCTCATGTCTGCTTGAGACCAGAAGGGCTGAAAGCCTTACCCTGGCTCAAGTTCCACGTGCTCATGACAAGTGTCAGAGACTCTTCTATTTTCATTACCACCACCTCAGTGCAGAAAACCCCGCATGGCCAAGGAAAAGCTCCAGGTGAGACTTCTTGGCCCTATCATTCTCAGCTCACTCCAGGGGAAAGAAACAGATTGAAGGCGTCCAACATCCTACATCTCAGAATTTCTTGACTGCAGCATCAATCTCAGGAATTATCTCCTTCAGCTGGTTCCACTGTTCTGCAGACAGAGCAATGCCTGGAAACAGCAGAAAGGGCGTTCAGAGCAAGCAGTCAGCATCCAGCAGCATCCCACAGCAGCTCCTTCAAAAGAGTTACAGAAGGAAAAGGTGCAGCCTAAGCCCAGAAAAGAAACAGGGGCAGCCTGCTGAGCACAGCAATTGTGTCAGTGCTTCAGCATCCATATCAGCAAGTACTCAGTGCTATCACAAAAGCATTGTGTGAGAATAGAAGATCAAGCTGCCTTTCAAGGAGTCCTGCAGCCTCTTGTAGTCTGTTCCCTAGGAAAATTCCCACCTTCATGAGTTGGAAAGAGATTTTAGGGAAGCCTTGCTCTACCCAGCAGTTAGAGAACCATCCTTTCCACCACCCAAAGGAAATGCCAGCTCTAGCTCTATTTAGAAAAGCTACTGCTAACAAGAAACCACGACTATAGCTTAAACTCTAGAAAAGAGCTGGCTTTTTATTTTTAAGACCAGTAGAGATAAGGTCTTCATTTCCCTTCCCTCTCCTTTAGGAAACAAATATGGTCCTGGAATTGCAGAGAGGTTCCAGCTAAACGTTATCAACTTGTTCCTTATGGCTTTGTTAAAGAATGAGGGCTGAGCTTTATTAATTTCTCTAGATAAATATCAGGGGCCAACAACTCCTGAGAAAAACAGCAGAAGCATTAATTAAATGAAAAACGTTTCCTCCTGATTTCTGTTATAGCTAACAGATGTTCTGTCTTTGGTTGCAAGTGTGCTCTTTCCATCCTGGAAGGTGTCCACAGTGCTCCTTTCCCTCTCCACCCCAATGGGCACAGAAAGGTTTCATTGCTCTGCTCCCATCTTCCAGGGTAAGAAATACCCTCTGAGTAATCAAGGAAGCAGTCTCTTCCTTGAAGGAAATTAATTTCTGCAAGGAAAACCATGCTTAGTGGTCATGGAGCAAACCAAGCTCAAAGAAATTCATCTGCATTAACACAAAAATCAATAGCAAGGATAAAAACATTCCTCAATTTGTCTCACAGGAGCTGCATCTTTGGTGAGCCCTACAGCATGCATGGCAGGAGAGAAGAGCAATGTAATGGTCTGGGGCCTGTGAATCTCAAGACAAGCTAGCAAGTCACTGTTAAAGTCCCAGAGCAAAAGGTCTAAGCTGAATAGTGACCCATCAGTGAGAAACCAAAGAGTCAGCAGGCCGGGAGAGCCCAGCACAGCCTGCAGACACCACCCAGAGAAGCCAGCAGTACCTTTTCTCCCCGGCTTCATGTCCCCCTCCTTGTCCGTATAGAACTCCCTGATGTCCACCAGCACCTTCCCCTTGAAGCAGGACACTTGGACGTAGCGCATCTTCCCTATCTGCAGGAACACAGAGCCAGCATTGAGCCCTGCCCCACAGCGAGCTGCTCTGCAGCCACAGGGTTGCTCACAACACCAGAGGAGCAGCAAGGGAGCAGCGGGCATCCCAAGAAGCCAACTCTGCTACAGAGGAGGTGAAGGGGAGATCTGTGCCACGAAAGGAAGGTATGAAGAGGAGCACGAAGAGGAAGGGGGCTGTGCCCTCCATACCTGGAACATGCCCTCCTCTTTGCTGTCCCGTCCCTGGGACTTTGCTGCCACTCTCGAAGGCCTCGCCTCAGTTTTGGGCCTTTTCTCTGACTTTGAACGCATTTCTTTCTTCCTTTTCTAGAGAGAGAGGGATCACCATTTTCAACAGCGTGGTCTAAAAGCCGCAGGCCTCCCCCGAGCCTTCAGTGCCTGTGCTCACTAACAGCACCCACCATCCACAGGGCCTCCCCTCCTACAGGGCGACCTTCACTCAGAAAAACCACAGCCAGCAGGCACGTCCTGGCAACCCCAGCGTAGAGGTTACCTTTCCTTCCTCTTCTTCTTCTTCCTCCGGGCTGCTCCCCGGGCCGCTCGCCGCCGCCAGCTCCTCAGCCTTCGGCATCCCGAGGGAGGTAAGGAGAGCCGCCGCCACGACCCGCCCGAATAATCGAGGCGCCAAGCCCCACCTCCATCCCGCCTCTCCACCAATCGCGCGGCTTCCCTGCTCCTCCAGCCAATCCCCTGGCTCCCTTGCTCTTCCCGCCAATCTCATGGCTGGAGGCGCGAAGCCTGAAGGAAACTGAGGGGCTGTGAGGGACGCGGGGCTGCGCTCCCACAGAATAAATGGGGACAAGCACTGCTGGACGTGCCAGGACCCATCTCAGACTGTAAACCCAGCCCTTTTCTATCCAACTACTTCACTTTTCATTCTACAGAAAGGATGGAGTTCGTCCTGAGCACTTCTCCCCACATAAGGGGTGTATCTCCTCAGGTTCCACAGCAAACGCTTCCCCAATGAATGTGCCACCAAACCTTCTCACTCGTAGTTTATTTTTGCAAAGGGACAAACAAACGTGGAAATGAAAAACGTTAAAATATTAAATACTGTCACATCAGCAGGGAAAACAAAACAAAACGAAAAAAAATAGCACGTTCATCGACTGCATTGTCTTTGCTGTCAGCTGTTCAATATTCACCTCGACGTACATTTGTTCTTTAGGATATGAACAGTTGTGTTAACCACACCGGATAAATCAACACCTCTTCCTGAGCTGTTCCACATCACATTGTTCCATGGCTACAAATGAGAATGGAGCAAACCAGAGATGAGCCCCCAGCACACCGAGGCCAAACCGAGCGTTCTTATCCCTTCAGGTCATTCGCTCAGGGCCGAATGGCTCTAAACACCAAATCCAGCCTGACCACGAGTGCTGGGAAGCTCTTTATGTTGATTTGTGTGTTATGAGCGTGGTTTAAAACAAAGCCAAACCCAAACCCAACGCCCGCAGCAGTTTGGGGCTACGCGGGGTCTTAAAGGTTGAAACAGATTGCAGTGACTCCTTCCAGCTGGTCATATCGCATGGTAGTGCTTATTTCACAGGGGTAAACCTCTCTTATTTGGGAGATAAGCTACAAAGTGTGAACTAATCCCATGTAACCCCCAGTGCCCAGAGTGGGGAACGGAGAGAAAGAGTCCAATCAGTGTCGGAAACACAGATTTCTGCACATTGTGATCTCTGACAGCACCAGGACAGCAGGCAAAGTTCTGCTTTTTTGGCTACAAGTGTAACTGCTGGTTTCTTGCACATACATGGGCATGTATTTTTCATGCTCCTTCCTTCCAGGCCAGGCAAACTCCCAATTAAAGGCCAGGTCAAAACAAGAGCATGAAAATCTGCTACAAGAGCTCTTCTGCAACGTTGTGGAGAACCTTTATTTTAGCACAACAGCCGCTGGGTTGCTGCTGCTGCGTGTCACGCTGGCAGTGAGATTCATCAGATGTGCTGCAGTATGAATCAGCACCCATTCACTTGTCACTTCAAAACGTGGCAGAGCAGGAGGGGATATTTCCATGCTGCCCTGTCATCTCTCCAGAGGAAACGTGGCAACGTTGGCACTAAGCTCACTGCCAGGATGGTCGCTGTTCCAGCTACAAGTTGGAATTTAACCATATAACGCTTCAGTACAAACAAACTTTGATCAGAAGCATAAACCCTCATCTGTAGTAAAAATGACTTTCTATGGCAGGCAGCTAGATGGACCAATTAGGTGCTGGGACAAATTATGGCTGTGCACAGAACAATGCACATCTTCCCAACTGCCCCTGGGGACGTATGAACTTTTCTCCTTCATCTTTACTCATCTTGTTTTCAGACAGCTGCTCCTGGCACTGCGTCAGGAGCATTACTTTACAGTTGAGAGCACGAGGAACTGAAGTGTTTGCTTTAATGCTATAACCTCAACCAGGACAGAACTGGAAAAGTGGAAGCTGAGAGTCTCCAATGCACAGAGGAATGCTTTGGATCTGTCCTTTTCTCTCTTGCCAATTTTTAATGTTCCCCAAGTGCAGCTGAAGGAGGATTGCTGATAATTCTGACTTTCCTATTTTGTAATGCGGTTTCATTAAGCCTGCTTAAGTAACATGGAGTGAAACATGTCCCGTCCATGGGTAACAGACAAAGGACGGAGTGCAGCTGGAGACCTCTGGTGCTGCCTCCAGATATTCAGAGACAGGTGCCGTTCTGTGCACGTCCTGTATCTCCAAGCCCAGGTCTGCACCCTCCCAGCACGCAGTACGTGCAATATCCAAGTGCAGTGGAAAACAACCACAGCTCATCTTCCAGCAACCAATTTCTGAAGTCATTATACATTCATTTGGCAGAGGGCTGTCACAAACACTTCATGCATACAGAGAGACATATTTCAAACAAGAACTCAAAAAAAAAAAAAAAGAAAAAAGAAAAGGCAAGTTTTCCCGTAGGGATGATATTTCAGGAGCGCTCGGTACCATGCCACCTGCTGATATTACAAGGAGCCACAGACATAGCATGCTCTCCTGGAAAAGAAAAGAACCTTTAAAGAACAAATTGCTACACGTTAAATATAGCAGAAAGCACACATTATGGGGCAAAGGTACGCCAGGGAGGGGGAAACAGCAAAAAAACAACCAAGATGGATGGAAATACGTGCGTTGGTCCCCATCCAAAGGACGCAGACAGCGGCCATAAAAAAACCTTTTTTAAGGAGTGAGCATAGAGCAGCTGTGATGCAGATAAGGAGGCAAAGCTGAATTCCTTGCATACAAAACAAAAAGGACACCATCCTTCAAACCCGTAAGAGCTTTTCACCCTCTGTAACAAGTGCTGTTTTTATTTAAAGTAGGGGTTTTCTAATAAAGGATGAACTCAGAGAGACATTTTTGAGTGGCAGGACAGTGGTATTCAATCCCTTTCCCCTCTAGAACTACAACTAGCCTAGGGCTTGTGGTCAAAAATCGTCTCATATTCAGAAGCTGGGGGCAAACAGAGCACAGCACTGCCCGGAAAAAGCAGCCAGCTCTCTCTAGAAATAGGCAATCTAGAAAAACGGCTTAAACTTAAGATGATGGCAATGCCAGAGCAATGGTTGCCTGCCCCTCCCAGCTTTGCCAGCCAGACTGCCAACACTTCTGGGTGGAAAGAGCTATAAGCGGGGATTGCTCAAGGATAACAAAGGGAGCTCCAAGATACACTCTCATAGTTACAATTCTCCAATCAGACATGTTTAAAACAGCAGTCATAAAACAGATTGTGGGTTGTTTTTTTTTTTTTTTTTATGTTTGTTGGCTTGTTTTTTTAATGGCCAAGTGTCTTGCCTCCCTTCCTACAGACTGGGGGTGGAGTGTGAAGGGAGGCAGCAGCAAGCACTTGGGGAATTTGCTTATACATGCAGGTCGAGAACAGCATTTTCAGAAATAAGAGCTGAAAAACATAAAATGAGACCCTGAGATGCACACGGACACAAATACAGCCCCAAAATCCAGAACCCATCTGAAAGCACAAACTGAGGAACGAAGATCGATCAGAGCTCAGCAGGAACCGGGCTGTTCTTGCTATTAATGCCTAAATAAATGAAACAGCCCAGAACGTGATCCTGCAACGTTTGAGACTGTAGAATGCCTTTAAAAACCAAGCAAGAGTTCAGCACATAGTGGCAGCAGCAATCTGTCCAAGGACAAACTTTAAGAGAAATCAAGTACAAAGCAAAATGCATCCTCCAATAGGGGCAGGACGGCGCGTCCCGGTAAGAACCCTTCTGCAGGAACCCGTTTTAACAAGCTTTCTTCATCCCCTCTATAACAGTCAAGACTGTTTACAGTGTACCTCCAAGGAAAGGGAATGAGTTATTGCACTGTCTGAACAAATTGCATAAAGATGCTTGCTAGACACACTGCTTGCTCAGCACACCTCCCTAAAGCCAGGCAGTAAACTTAAGAAGAGGTACCATAAGAAAACATGCTAATAGTACTCTCTTTAATTTGCGTGTGCATATTTTCTTCTAAGCAAGTGCTCGGAGTCCTTGGTTTGCTGGGCAGAGAGAATACATCTGCTCTGTAGTTTCAGCTTCCGAGTTGGCTGTATGGCACAAATGTCCACGAAGGTGCAGGACTCGGGTTCATACTCACAGAAGCTGCTCAGCGTCAGCTGTTCAGTGTTTAAACAACTTGCAGGAACTATGGAAGTCTCTGAGCTTTTCCCTCGCGAAAAAAAAAGCAAAGGAAAACAAACCTGGTGCAAGTGAGGGGAAGGAAAGCGCCTAAAAAGGTGCATAGGAGTTGAAATTTTGTTTTCTTCCTGCCTTCCTCTCCTCTCTAGGATAGCAAAGAGGAGAGAGAGGAAGAGAAGCAGCAGGATTCAATGGAAGGCAGAAGGTTCCTGATGGGCTCACCGATGGCTCAGTGCTGCTGTACACAGGACGACCTGTCGCTTCACTGCTGCTTGGTTTTAAGGGATAATCTCTGTATCATCCTGTAAAGGAGACCGAAGTTCTGGAAACAGAAGAAAAATAAGTACCTATAAGTGCTTGCAAGTTCTACTAAAACAACTGCCCTACGCAAGGAGAAAATTTACTAGAAGGCTTAAAACACCACCAACGTATCAATGCAGTATCTTGCCTGGATCACTGACAGCCTTGGGACTGCGTGGGATTTGGTGAATTAGGATCCAGTGGTGCCAGTTATTTGGGGCTGCACAGAAAACAGCAGCTCACAGAAATTCTGCGCAGACCTGCATCAGTGCTACCGTGAAGATGCAAACACTTGGTAAAGTTGTTCACCTTTCACAAATGCCTTAGAGGCTCACTGAAGTCTTTAACTGCATTCTGAGCCAGTAACAGCTACTGAGATGTCTGACGGACATAACAAGATCAAATAATTTGTAACAGCAAACAAAAACCGAGTAGTTTTGCACTAGGAAAGAAAACAGCAGGAGTGGGAAGGGATTGTCCTTAGCACAGCCTCACCAGAACAGCCAGCCGTTCTGGATTCTTATTTTAGAGTGGGACGGCATTATTCTTCCACATTTGGTACCGGGGCTGTGTAAGCCCCACTTCCTGCAGTTAATGTGAATTAAGAGGAAAATAAGAACTTTGTTTCCTGCTTTTCTCCTACCTGCACTGCAACGTAGGCAACACCAAGGTAGGCTGCTATACAGACGGCCAGAAGCAGGTCAAAGATTGCTGGCTTGACCCTGCAACAAGAAAAAGAAGTTGTGGAACTGCGACATCAGGTACTGCTGCAGAGACAGAGACAGACAGCTTAGCACACCCGAGGGCCATACCTGTATGCATTCATCACCTGCTTCAGCTGGTCATAGAAAACAAACTCAGGATCCCTGTGGAAAGCAGAAATTCTTCAGGATGATTGAATTTCTAGACACTGCAGTCAGAACAGCCCAAATCTCTCCTCCCAAGAAGTTAATCCAGCCAGAGTCAGGTAGTACGACCACTTGGGTGAGAGTTCTGAGCTTATTTCAGCTGTCAAGTCTTCCTACAGGTTAGGAGCCCAACGGTGCAATTCTGAACACAACATTCAGCTACAAGGCACACAGACAATGCCCTGCTGGACTCACGAAACTGCTTCTAACCTAAGCAGGCTAGATAGGAAGGAAGCTGCCTCTTGGCAATTACATGAAGTTTTCTAGGGGAGTTTAGTTCTTTCTTGCTGAGAGAAGCAGCACTGAGAATGGGAAGGGTGGAATCAAAGCAGGGGATAAACAAGCTCTTGAGGTGGAGCGAATTGCTGAGGCTTTTTGCTTTGTAAATGATTAAGAGTTATCTCTGGGAGAACGCAGCACGAACCAGAACTGACATAAGGACAGAAAAAGAGCTGTCACTTCTAGCCACCTATCAAGAACCCAGAAAGGTTCCAGCTCAGAGTCAAGGTTGAGCAGAGGGAGAAGGCAGTCTGCACGCCCTGGCTGGTTGTTTCACCTCTTTCCTTACCGTTTGTCTGCCTTCACATGATGCTGTTTGACATCTTTCAGGTAGCGACCCATGTAATATTCTAAGGTGCTGAGAAAGGTGCTGTCTTTATCAATCAGCTGAGCAGCCCTGGGCTGACTGCTCAGCCAGTCCATCACTGATTCCAGCTGCTCCTCCTGGATCTGCTGTGGGAAAACACCACCAAAGAAACAGAGTCAGCTACACACACTGAAATCAGAATTCTCCCAGGCTCCTGATCCCTTCCCCTCCTCTTGTTACAAAAATATATTGTGCTTACCATCTGATCCGTGAAGATCTGCAGATCTGCAGGTGCTCCCTGCAAGGGAAAAGACAGGCTGCTGCTAGGAGCAAGCTCGGGTGAGCAGGAAAGGCTGGCAAGCAGCGCAGGATGGGCAGCTCTTACCTTCTCTGTTAGGTTGTAGATGACCCTCGTCAAAGCCTCAGCAATGATCCTGGTATTCCTGGTCAGTGCCTTCGTGTCCACTTGTGACCTAAAGCAAAACGGAGGATCATCCACTTGTCAATGGGATCAGCTCTGCCACAGCCCACCCCTTTGCACTGCATCAAGCAGGGCACTTAACCCAGAGCCCAGCTGCCCATATTTTCTTCCCCATCCCACGACTGCCAGAACAGCACTGGCAGCCCTGAGGCCAGTCTGCGCTCATGGGCCGGATTTCACCCCCAGCCTCTCACCTCCTGTCCATGATGCTGTTGCGCAGGCTGTCCCGATGGCTCTCCAGATGGGAGATGGTGAAAGCTGGCAAGCGTCGGATCGCAAAGCGTTCGTGTTCCCATGCCAGCATGTCTTCAGCCAGGTTTATCTTCTTGTGCACCATGGAAAACTTCACCTCTGGGAACTGGCTGGCAACAACCTGAGGGAAAGGCAAAGCCATTCGGGGTGCCGCGAGTCCCACCGCACCATCCCATCCTGCTCAGCTCAGCCCAACCAGACCCAATATTTTTATACTGCAGATGGTAAATATGCTCCCGCCTGTAAGATGCCACTGATGCTATCAAAATGTTCTTTGAGTGTCACTACAGAAATCACACGGGTCGTTTTTACGAGCAACAAGTCCTAACAAAGCACTGTGGAAAACTCAGCGGATCTGGCATGCTTCATTCAGGACTGCGGTGTGAGGATGTCTGCACTCCAGATCAAGCGACCAGAAACAACACACACAATATTTCAGTGACAGACCCTTTCTTCATGTCTTCCTCCCTTTCTTCCTCTTGCAAGAGAGCCGCAGCTCCCTGAGGTTAAGCCCCAAGTTCCCATCCACCCAACCTTTTCATTACCATCTCCAGTTCTCTCAGAAACGCGTGCTGCAAGGTCCCCTCCTTGGGAGGCTTCGAGACATGAAGATGAAGGCTATTGCCCTGGCCGAGAGTGTCCAGGCAGAGAACAAACGCTACATTGTCTTGCAACAGGCTGGAATCTGCAAGAGAAAAATCCAAACCTGTAATGCTGTGCTTTGTGCTGGATTTCCACCCCCCCAGAAAAAGGCCTGCACAAGGAGATAACATAAGACTTAACACAGTGACATTAACAGAATCCTTGCCAAAGAACTCGTTGGAATGACAGCCCCTTAGCTCACCAGTGTGGTCCAAGTTGTCCTCCAGCCACCTCTTGGTTCCTTGATAATTAAACTTGCCACCTCCAGATGCAAAGAACAGTAAGTTGTACCTGCTCATCAAAGAAAACAGAGAGGTATTAATTAGCCCACCACACTCCGTGGTTAATTTACTGTATTCCATAACTAACGTGCTCAGATGTGAGCTGAAATCACATCAGTCAGCCTGATACAAACTGCCTGTCAACAAATGCTTCCTGTGTGCCACAAAGGAAGGCAGTGGCAAGATGGGGGTAGAGGAGCTCCCAGTGCTTGAGGATGGAATCCAGTTCCTAAGTAATTCCATCCACTTGTCCCTGCAGTTAAGCAGATCTACACCATGAAACCAAAGGAAGGAGTCTGGCCCTTAACAGCTGGTGTACTCAGAAGGAGCACAAGAGGGAAGCAATTAAAAGTCTGCTTGTACACTCTAACATCCTACAAGTCTGGAGCAAAAGCCCTTCCTACCTGATTTTAGCTACAGTCAACCCAAAATGGAGTAGTTTCTTACCCAGCATGGGTACGTCTGTAGGTGTAGAGCCGAGAAAACAGCCTGGCTAGTTCCAGTAACACTGAGACACCACTGCCATTGGAATCAGCACCGTGAGACAGCCACTGCAGGACAAAGTGGGACAGAGTCAGTGACAGCAGTGATTCTTGTGCTCCAGAACAGCCTTGATGGTAAACACACCTCTGTGTTCCACTTAGAACTAATTTTGGTCTTTAAGAACAAAAGAAAATACAGGGTCATAGGCCAAAAGGAAAAAAGGTACAGATGGGAGAGAAGGCTTCAAGAAAAAAAGAATACTCACTGGAGCCACCCCAAAAGAATCGTAGTGGGCAACTATCACAACAGTGGGCAGGTCTTCTCCACCCAGCCCTGTTAGCCTCCCCTGGAGAGGAAGGAAATAAATGTCACTCAGCAACCCTCCTTGCATGCCAGGACAAAGACAGCGCGACTTCTACAAACCTATCAAGTCTCCAAGTGGTCTCAATTCTGAGGAATTCAGATTCTTACCCGACTTCCCCCATTACTCTAAATGGCTGATGAGATCCCCGCAGAGAAGGCATCCCATCGACATCACCAGTCAGAATCTGCCTGGAACTCACCTCCACACTGGGTATAAGCCAGTCGTGGATAGCTTTGCTCTGCGCCCCGCTGGTCACCATCTGGAAGCCATTGGCAGTTGCGGTGTGAAGCAGAACTAGGACAAAAAGAGATCACCACACCTGGGGAAGTTTCACCCCTCCATTCCCCTTGCTAACTGGAGACACGAGTTTCAAATCACTTTGCCCTCTCAGTTGTCGCTTATGTGTACAATCAATGGATATACAGATGGTATGGTACGTCCAGGAGCTTGGGATGTAACTGTTATATTGGAATAGGAAAAGAAAGACACCCTGCCCTGGGCTCGCAAGACGGACTCCAATGGAGCAGATCTCCAGAGAGATCCTTCCCCACTGGCAGTCAGCTTTTCAATGGCTCTAGGAGAGGTGCAGCCAGGCTCCACCCCTTCCTGCAGCACAGCTGATTTGCCTTCACCTGTGCTCCTTGGCTGACTCACTGCTCGCCTCAGGTGATCAATCAGAGGTTCAGGCTGTGATTCAGCAGCCCCATACACTTATGTTTATGCACTGACTTGGGATCCAGGTGACCACACTTTTTCGTTCTGTTCTGAAATCCCATATTTCAAATTGGCTAAAACAAAAAAGACCCTGAAGATCTAAAGCCCACCGTGTTCAGCAGGTCACCAAGGCAGCAACGTTACTCACAAGGGAGAACATGGAAGCACGGAGCTGACCTGTGCTCAGACAGAAAGCTTCAGCTTCTCCCAACATACTGCAGTCCCTTAACATCATCAGTGCTGTTTGTAACATAAATCTTGCCTCCTATCTTCTTAAAAACAGCGTAAAGCTGAGAACTCACTCCCATGCAAATACAGTAAATAATTATTCTCACTTATGCTGTGTTTTTATCCCACTATATCTCAAAGACAGAATGAAAAGGAAGGCAACAGAACGCTGGTCTGCACTGCACGCAACGCAGCGGAGCAGCCTCAGAGGTGGGATCAGGACTGTTCTTTTCTACACGTTCTCCCACTTACTAGAACTCACCCTCTGCAGCCGAGGCAGAGCCCTGTGATGCAGAAGCAGCCCGTGTTTGTTCATAGATGGACAGCAGCTCATCGTCTTCCACTGCAAAGTAGACTGGCACAATGGTTTCCATAGCCAGCATTTCTGGCTCTATCTCCATGAATTGCTGAGGATTTAAGTGAGACACAAACTTAGCAAAGGCTCAACATGCAAGAGGATAGAAAAAAGAAAGGGAAAACAAATCAGAGAGGGAAAGACAAATTTCCAAAATGTGATTTGTTTTGTGTTACAACAGGTGCTTTCAGCCCTGCAGCAACCCAAGCCTCGCTCCCTCTCAGATACATCTCCCAGCAGAAGAGAAAGGAAATGAGGTGGGTTTTTTTTTTCTCTTTTCACCTTTACAACATCCTGTGGGACAGAAGAGATGGACCGTGGCAGGATGATCACCACAGCACCAGCTGACTGGCGGAGAGCCTTCTGGTACTGCTCGTAGGAGAAGTCCAGCAGCCGCATCATGACGCAGCGGCGGCTCAGGACGTCCGCTTCTACAGTGCGGGCTTCTGTGTTAAGCACTGCACTCCTGGTGCCTGCAGGGACAGCAGGGAGAGGGTTAGCAAGCAGTTTCACCATATTCCTTTTGCTAGAGCTCAGCTCCTTCTCCAAACAGTCTTGATTACAGTCTGATGAACTTCAGAGCCATGTCTGCTCTTGCTCATCCACCCACCACGATGCTTCTGCAATTAAGAAAGTTACAAGCTCTCAGCTTCAGTTTATCAAATCCTCCACGCAAAAGTACAGTCCTTGACAGAACAGCAATCCAGAGGCTTGCCAACAGCTCCAGCATTGTGGAACAGAGGACTAGAAGGATATCTTGTGTAATCAGAGATTTCGGAACTATCCCGCAATTTATAATGCTCCAAACACTCTTTATTCTTCCATAATCCCGGCTCCTGCAGTGAAAACTTCATCGTGGTCAGCTCACAAGCAGCAAAGGGAAGAGCAGGGTGCTCCAGAAAGCATGTCAGCCTATGCCAGAGCGGACAGCTGCAAAAGGTTAAGTTTAAAGCTTAACGTAACTCTAACACTGGCTTGATCTTGTCAAAGGTCAGAGCACCTAAGCCAAAAAAAAAAAAAGGCTTGCACTTCCCCTGCACAGCACCAGGGAGGGCCATACCCCAGACACAGAGGTCAGCCACACTAAAGCCTCTGTGCAGAGCTCCTATGCTGTGTAACTGACAAACATTAGGAATCACAGAATGGCCTGGGTTGCAAAGGCCCACGATGCTCATCCAGTTCCAACCCCCTGCTGTGTGCAGGTCACCAACCAGCAGCCCAGGCTGCCCAGAGCCACATCCAGCCTGGCCTTGAATGCCTGCAGGGATGGGGCATCCACAGCCTCCTTGGGCAACCTGTTCCAGTGCCTCACCACCCTCTGAGTGAAAAACTTCCTCCTAATATCCAACCTAAACCTCCCCTGGCTCAGTTTAAGACCATTCCCCCTTGTCCTGTCACTATTCACCCTCCCCCTCAATCCATAATGAGGAAAACCACTCCACCACCCCCAAACCACGATGTCCAAACACAGCAGTGTGATTCAGGGACGTCCTCGAAAGCAGACGTTTCAAAATGTGGACACACTCAGAGATGAAGGAGCCCAGTAATAACTTCAGGTGCTCAGAAACCACCAGCAGCATCTGCCATATCCACAAAGTGCACAGGGACAGCTGCCCTTTCAGAACTTGTACCATTTAACCCTACGAAGGCCTGAGAGATTTACAAACAATCCCTATGACAGCACAGAATAAACGCAGGCCTGTAATTCCAGCTGTTAACAAAGCCTGAAACTCAGAGCACAGAAAGCCAGCAGGGCAGAGCTGCTCACAGGCAGAACACGTCCTGATGTGGGATAAATGACTGCAGAAAACTCAGACGACATTGGCTCTACGTTAGGGAGTAGGAGGAAGTGGGGGCTGAAGGTTACAGCACTCCAGCAATTCACAGGTTGTGTTTCTGCCCCGAGGAGAGCTGTTGCACAATCGGCAGCCTGCCTGGAGCTGAACACAGGAACTGGAGGCCATCGGTGAGACGAGGGAAGAGCTATAAAAGAAAGGAGGCCTCTCACAAGGCCAGACTGGATAGGGCCCTGGGCAGATATTGAATGTGGAGGTTGGTGGCCCTGCACGTGCTGGGAAGTTGGAGATTCAGGATCCTTGGGGTCCTTTCCAACCCAGGCCTTTCTGTGATTCTGTGAACTGAAGAGCGTACAAGAAAGACAAGGAGCTGTTGGAGAGGGTTTGTAGGAGAGCCACAAAGATGATCAGGGGACTGGAGCACCTCCCTACAAAGACAGGCTGAGGGAGCTGGGCTTGTTCAGCCTGGAGAAAAGAAGGCTGCAGGGTGACCTCATTGCAGTCTTCAGTACCTAAAGGGGGGAATCAACTCTTTGTAAGGGTAGATAACAGCAGGACAAGGGGAAATGGTTTGAAGGTGAAGGAAGGAAGATTTCAGTTGGCTGTCAGGGGGAAGTTGTTTGCTGTGAGAGTGGTGAGGTGCTGGAACAGCTGCCCAGAGAGGCTGTGGATCCCCGTCCATCCCTGGAGGTGTTCAAGGCCAGCAAGGATGGGGCCCTGGGCAGCCTGGGCTGGTGCTGAATGCGGAGGTTGGTGGCCCTGCACGTGGCAGGGGGTTGGAGCTTCACGATCCTTGGGGTCCCGTCCAACCCGGGCCATTCTGCGATTCTGTGAACTGAAGAGTGACGGATCAACCTGCAGAGCAGAGCGGCCAAGGGCAGCGGGACACAACGGAGCTGCCGGCCGACACGCAAGATGGCTGCAGCCGGGCTCCGTGCCGCGCAGCAGCGCTCAGCCCACACGGCTCCGCGGCCGCCCGGAGGTCACGGCACGGCGCTCCCCGCATCCCCCGCTCACACCGGGGCCGAGCAGCTCCGCTCAGCCCGGCGGGTCCCGGCTGCCCTCCCGGCACCTTTGCTCCCGGTGCTCCCCACGGCCTCTCCATGCCCACCGCGGGGCCGAACCTCCCCCTCGCCGGTGCCCGCCCGAGGCCCGCCGCCGTCTCTCACCGTAGGGCTGCCCGCCCAGCTCGTACTGCTGCATGCGGTACACCGTGAACTCGTGGGCGGCCTCAGCGGCGGGCGGCGGACCCAGGAGCAGCAGCACGGCGGGGACGAAGAGCAGGAAGCTGAGCGGCAGGCACGAGGCCTTCAGCACCGACTCCAACACCTCGCCCGCCTCCTCCAGCATCGCCGCGGCCCCGACCCGCCGCTGCGGCCTGCACCACCGGCACGCACGGCACGGCGCGACGTGACGCGGAGACGCGTGACGTAATCACACGCCGCCCCTCCGGAGACCCGCTGGGAATTGTAGTTCCGGTCCGGCCGCAAAGGGTGCTGGGAGCTGTGGTCGCGGCTGCGTGCGGCATGGCCTGCAGGGGGCAGCTCCACTTCCGGAAGTGCAGAAGATACTGGGAGCGGGTACTTCCGGTAGTGGAGCGAGCACTGGGATCGGGCACTTCCGGTAGGGGAGCAGGCGCCGTGTCCCGCCGGGCCTGCGGGGATCGGGGCAGCGTGCGGGCCCATCTCCGGCTCCGCGCCCTACCGGCTGCCGCAGGGGGCGGCACTGGGCCTCCTGCTGCGGGATCCGAGCTGCCTCGCGCCCGAGACGGAATAAAACCGCACCAAACGCGGGCTTCCTGACCGATGATTTTATTGTAAGGTTTTAAGCTTCTCCGCAGGGCCTGGCTGGCCTTGGCTTCCCGCGCGGCGATGGGGGGTGGTTGGATGCTGTTCTCCTTCATTACATCGCTCTGCAGAAGGCCCCTTTCCAGGAGCATTGTCCTGCACAGCTCTCACGGCACAGCGCTCTGCTCGCCCCTGGGACCGCCCTTCCCGTGTCTGTATCTCAGCGCCCCGCTCCTGCCCGGGGTCTTGCAGCACCTCGGCAGCCCTCCTGCTGCTTTGTCCCGCAGGCCGGGGCTGCGGCGCTGAGCCCTGGGTGCAGATGTGGCTGCTGATAGTACAGCTTCCTGCAACCCTCAGTTCTCATCTCTGCTGCTGCTGATAACCCCTACAAGTCCAAATGGGGAGTGTCATCTCTGTGCCATGGGACACAGTGGGGCTAAATGCCCTCACCAGAGCACCTGTATACGTGCACACATGGAGCAGCACCCACTCCTACCCCAGCACAGCATCCATCTGAGCAGAGCTTCTATCCCAGCCTGTGCCCGTATCCCTCACTGCCCTCCAGGAGCACGTTTCTATGCCACCTCCTGCTCAAAGCCTGGCCACAGTCAGTAGCGGGGGTGGAACAGCATCTGACACAGTTCTGACAGGCCGCACCCAGCACCCTGAGGTCCTGGCGGGATCTCTGGGCCGCTTTTGGCCTCTCAGAGACTGGGCAGATTGCTCATCATGCTGGAGTTGCTGGAGAGAGGTGCTCTGGGCCGTGGGATCGGGGCTATGGGGCTGCGGAAGCTCTCCCGGTAGCGCAGGGAGCTCTCGGTGGATGAACCCGAGTTGATGTCAGCGATGACCAGGCAGTTCCCAGGCTTGCAGAGCCCGATCCTGACGCAGCAGCAGCACAGCAGGCTGCACACGGCGCGGCGCACCTCCACGCTCCGCAGTGAGTAAATGATGGGGTTTATGCCCGAGTTGAGCATGGCCAGAGCCAAGGTCCAGTCCAGGCTGTGCAGCAGCCTGCAGGAGTGCGTCTCACAGAACACATCGAAGAGCATCAGGGCAAAGAGGGGGCTCCAGCAGATGATGAAGGCGCCCAGGATCATCAACACCGTCTTGAGCAGACGGAGCGAGCGCTTGCGGCTGTGCCGAGAGGTGGTTTGCTTCGAGCTGGCCTGGACCAGCTGGAAGATGGAGATGTAGAGGCCGATGATGCCCAGCAGGATGATGCTGAACATGACCACAGAGAAGAGGATGTAGTTCTTGGAGTAGAGGGGCAGGAGAATGGAGCAGGAGCTGAAATCACAGAGGCAGTTCCATCCCAGCAGTGGGAGCAGCCCGATGACGAAGGCCAGCAGCCAGCAGAACACGATGAGGCCACGCAGGCGCAGCGTCTTGCTGGCCTCGTTCTCAGCGATCGGCCGCACCATGGCGCTGTACCTCTCGATGGCCGTCACCAGCAAGCTGAAGGTGGAGGCAGCCAGAGCGATGAAGAGGATGCCCTCCCGCAGGAACCAGAGCTGAGGGGACAGCTGGAAGGTCTTCTTGCCTGAGAGGCAGAGGTTGGAGAGGTAGGCGATGCCGGCCAGCAGGTCGCTGACGGTGATGCTGGCGATGCAGGAGTAGACCCAGCGGCGTGCCCGCAGGCAGCGCAGCACGGCCAGCAGCACCAGCAGGTTCTCCAGGATGATGGCACAGCTGATGATGACGAAGATGGTGCGGACGAGGCCCATGCCCTCATCCCGGGAGTGCCGGTTGGTCAGCTTGCCGGAGAAGTTGTAGTGCTGCAGGATGATGTTCACATTCCGCATGGCAGCCAGCTGCAAGCAGGAGCCCTTCCTGTCGAGGAGGTCCATTCTGAGCTCGGGATATTGAGCAGAAAGGGAGAAGGAGCGATTCAGCATCCAGCTCGGCCCTGGGCCGTCCGTATTCTGAGCTCTGAGGGCTCAGGTGAGGTTTGGAGCAGAGCTAAGCCTCTGTTTGAGGGCTGGAGGCAGTGCTGAGTCCAGTGCGGAGGTGGGAGTCAGAGCCCCATCTGCCAGCCCCAGAGTGCTGCGAGAACAAGGGGAGGGGCGGGTGAGGTGTTTTGTAAGGCCACGCTCGAGCAGGGTCTTCCTGTTGTTTAATAAAGTTTCCTGTTGTGAGCTAGAAGATTGGCATGGTTTCTGGCAGCTGTCGTCATTTCTCAATAAGGAGAAATTGTGGGGTGGGATCTGTTGGTTTGAGTGCTGGCATGCGTGCCCCGGCAACTGCTGGGGCTTTCATGGCATTCATTCACCCCTCAGAGCGCCCTCCACCCACTGCCTTGTGCACACCTGTGCCCAGATCCACCCTTCTCCAGGAGGAATTCTGTGCTCTCACCCTCCTGAGGACCTCCAGCCACACAACCCCACATGCAGCCCCCAATGCACCAATCCAGGCGCCTGCTGCTCTGCAGCCAGGGCTCAGCTGCACCCCACTGCTGGGATCCAGATGCTCCAAGCCCTCCGTGTGCACCCTGCACCCGGACACCTGCTGCAGACAGGTCAGGGTTTTCCCACTGCCTACATCATGTGCAGGATTCTGAGGCACACAGCTGAAGGAGCTGTGCTGGGACCTGGAGCCAAGAGCCCCAACCCGACTGCAGGGCTGAAGTCGGTCACTCATCTATTCCCTACATCTGCAAAGCCCAACTGGAGGGGCATTCTTGCACCACGCCGTTCCCAGCCCCAGTTGTTGAGTTTTGGACTCACCTGGCATGGCTCGTGCTGCCAGGATGAGGCACAGCAGCCAGCACTGCTCCACAGCTGCTCGTTGGAGGCCCAGTGCAGTAGGTAATGAGGAGGGTGAAACCAGTGAAGCTGCTACCTACCAACGTGAAGAAAAAAAAAAAAAGAAAAAAGGGAAGTTACAACATCGTCAACCACATCTCTGCAAGGATGGACCCACCCAAACATTGCAAAGAAAGAGCATCAGGATCACAGCTGAACCCCGTTCTCGGTGCAGGCTGACCCTGAGTCATGGAGAGATCCCCAGGGCAGAGCTGGGCCGTCTCACTCCGGTGTGGGATGTGGGGATTTCTCCTGGACCGCGGCACGGGCGCATGGAAAATGCAAAAGATGTTCCTCCTGCAGGAAATGGTGTGCAACAGAAGTGGTTCTGATGGGAGGCAGAGGGCTCCAGGCTCCATGTTGGTCCTTTCAGCTATTGGCATCAGTTCGGCTTCGCCGTTAGCGGAGCTCGTGCTGATAAGGTCAGCGGGTGGCCCTGAGATTGAAGGAGCGGAAATCAGCGGGAAGAATGAGCCCTAAGCATGGGGAAAGCAGAGCGTGGTGTGCTCAGCCCTTGGTGCAAAGAGTTCAGTCCCAAAGGGGCAATGTGAGCCCCACAAACCCCTCCAAGTGCTCGGCTTTGTCTGAGCCACCGGCAAACGTCAGCTGTGGGAGGCAGAGGATGGAGCAGGTGGAGATGAAGTCAAGGGATGAAGGGATGCCCTGCTAGGGCCTGGAGCAGCTCCTCAAATAGTGAATGGCATCCGAGCAGCAGTGGGAAGGAGGCGTCTGATGGCACTGAGCTCTGCGGCCCGATGAGACCAGGGACACTGGGGTCACCCCAATGGGTCCCCGCTGCTCAGCACTAACACAGCCCATATGGTGTCCTCCCCACATGGCACTCAGCCCCCCTCCTCCAGGCTGAGTTCCTGTTCTCTGCCCCATCTCCCCATCTGCGATCTGCAGAGACACCAGCTTTATCTTGATGCCTCTCTCTGCTATTTCAGTTCAGCCGTTCTCTGAAATTCAGGGGGGAGGAGAAGGACACCGTCCTGCAGCATCTCTCATCTCTTTCCTGCAGATGAAGACTAAAGTTTGCTCAAAGCTGCCCCATAGCTGCCCCACTCCATCATCCAGACCCTGGGGACAAACCCCAGACCCCCGGTCACCGCCGCCCTTGTCCCATCCAGCCCCCAGCCCCGGTCACACCCACAACAATCTGTGGGGCAGGCTCTGGCAGGCAGGTGGACACTGCCAACCCCACCACTGTGCCACCTCCACCCATCCGTCCTGCAGGTGTTTTGCTGCCTCAGGAAGGGTGGAGTGGTGCTGGTTTAGAGATGACTTGATTGCTGCTGGCGGTTGGAGCATGGGTTTGTGCTGCTGTCTTGCAGCAGGTGGGGGTCCTTCCAGTGAAGCATCACAGCAGAAAGCCCTAAAAGAACCTCTCCATGCACAGAGCCCAGGAACCGGCACGTCTGCAGCACTCAGAGGGTCATCAGGGATGCAGCTGGGTCCTTGTAAAAAAAGAATTCACTGAACCTCTGCAGGAAAAACAAGAACAGGAAAGAGAAAGTTTCACTGTCGTCTCCTTCTGACCACATTAATGGCTTTAAAAAGCAAAGAGGGAAGGGAAAAGAAAGAAAAGATCCACCCAACTTAGGTTCAGTTTTGTCTGTGGAAAAAAACGTGAAATAGAAAACAAACAGCGGTGTGAAGTGCCTCCCCTCCCAGAAATCCTCCTTGGGGAGGCTTTGAGCCTCATCCATGCTCTGGTTTTCTTTTGAGGAGGCGTTTCACGCTCGGGAAGCTCAGGAACAGAGGCGGTGTTCCATGTGGGGCTCACACATGTGGCAGAACCCTCATGGGACAGCAATGGGGCTGGTGGGCACAGCCCTGGGGGCTTGGGGCAGAAAGCAGCCTGGGAACGGGCACAGAGGGGTCTGTAGGAAAACATCCACACCAGGACTGGGAATTTAATGTTGCATGGGATCAGGAACTTCAGCATCCCATAGCAGGGCGAGGGGTGATGCCTCCATGGCGTAGAGGGGCTGTTAAGGCTGCTCACTGCTGATTGCTCCATGATCACCACCTGTTGGGTTTTTCCTCTCTTACCAGCTGCAGTTACAAACCCAGATAAGCTCACAGAACCTGCCCTGAGCTCAGCCACCACTGCTGGGAGGGCTGTGACCTGGCGAAGCCGCCCTGAGAGCCAAAGCACCCAAGGATGGGAAGGAGCAAAGCCCACGAATGTATGGCAGGATGTCCCCAGTGACTGCTGCCCACTCCTTATCTCTGTGCTGGCAGAGACCTCTCCCAGCAGCTGACCCCCCCTCGTGCCCCTTCCAGTGGGGGGCCCTGAGATGGTGACAGTGATGAGCGATGTGAAATCTCTCCACAACAGAGCAGGCACTTCTCAGAACCAATCACAGAATCAAAGGGACCTCTCTCCCTTCCCCTCAAAGCAGTTCCTTATGGCAGCTGCATGGAGTGCAGCTCCGTAAGCTCTGGTAGATGGAAACCCCAGGGAGCAAAAAGCAGTGCAGCGAAGTGGGACAGCCTGGCAGGAGGGGAAAATGAAGGGCTGGGAAGAGCGATCAGGAAGGAGAGCTTCTAACAGTGCAGGGCTGGGTGGCACAGCTCCCTCTGAGGCTGCAGCTCCCCAGGCTCGGCTGCAGGAGGAAAGTCACCCACGAGCCAGGACTGGGAGAACACAGGTGTGCTGTGCACGGGGTCCGTGCCCTCTGCACAAAGATTTGCTGACCCGAGGCAGTGCTGCGCTGCTGTTCCACTGATTGCAGCCCCTGAGCATGTGGGCACGTGAGCAGCAGAGATGCAGATAGCCCGGCGGGATGCTGCACTGCTCTGATTAAAGCAATCAGCCCATCGCACATGGTTTCCTGGCTGTAGGGTAGAGATGCTCCAAGCTATAAAAACGCCCCTTGGGCAGCGGGAGGGAGGCTCAGAGCTCTAAGCATCCAACGGGGAGAGGAGATGCGTCGTCCCCATTGCCCACTGTTGCTGGCCCTGCTGCTGCTGCTCTCCTGCCCACGGGCCGATGGCAGTAAGAGGAGAGCTGCGCGGGGCTGCTGCTCTGTGCTCCGTCCCGTGGGCTCACCCCGTTGTGTCTTGCAGGTGCTCTGCGGGGTCAGATCATTGGGGGCCACGAGGCCGAGCCCCACTCCCACCCCTACATGGCGTACCTGAAGTTGGAGCGTTCTGCCTGCGGGGGGTTCCTGGTGGCCTCCGACTGGGTGATGACGGCCGCACACTGCTTGTCGGGGTAAGTACTGCACACGGGAGCTTCATCCTCCTCTTCCTCCCCATCATGGGGTTGTTTTGGAGCAGCTCTCCCCACCTTTCTGCAGAAGGGGTGGGGAGGTGGGGATGAGACCCGACTGGTTCTCTTCTCCCCTTTTTATGCCACGGTCAGGAACATCACCGTCGTCCTGGGGGCTCACGAGATCTTCCAACCAGAGCAGAGCCAGCAGGTCCGAGGGGTCCTCAGATACCACCCACACCCTGCGTACAACCCCAAAACCTTTGCCAACGACATCATGCTGCTCAAGGCAAGGCAGCCCCGAGGGGCAGAGAAGGGCTGGGGGCAGCGGGGCCAAACAGGGCATTGCACACCTTGCCCTGTGCCAACCACCACTTCTGTGGGGTGAGACCCTCAGAAGGGCCGTATTTGCAGTGCTGTGCAAATCCCACCAGCCTTCCCCTCTATCCTCCACCCGCTCTGCTCACAGCCCTCCTCTCTCCCAGCTGACAGCGAAGGCCAAGCTCAACAAATACGTCCGCACCATTGCGCTGCCCAAAACCAGCAGCTACCTCCTCACGGGCACCTCGTGCACCATAGCAGGATGGGGCCTGATTGATGAGGACGAGATAGCAGACAGACTCTTTGAAACCAAAGTCTCCATCTACAGCCGCAGGAAGTGCATTCTGTTCTACCCACACCTCGACGACGGCATGGTGTGTGCTGGCAGCTTCCACGAGCTGAAGGACTCCAGCCAGGTATGGCCATAGGGGGGACACTTCTAGGGGGTTTCCAGGAGAGATGGTGGTCCGTGGAGCATGGCCAGCAGGAGCAGGTCTGGCCCTGGGGAAAAGGATGGAGGTGATGCCCTTCCTGTTGGGAAGAGGTGATCCTTTGAATGGCAAAGCCATTCTGCTGGGAAGAGGTGATCCTGTTGGGTAGAGGCAAAGCCATTCTGCTGGGAAGAGGTGATCCTGTTGGGTAGAGGCAAAGCCATTCTGCTGGGAAGAGGTGATCCTGTTGGGTAGAGGCAAAGTCATTCTGCTGGGAAGAGGTGGTTGCATTGTGTAGAGACGAAGCCATTCCTGCTGGGAAGAGGTGATCCCGTTGGGTAGAGGAAAAGCCCCTGGGAAGAGGTGAGGTCAATCCCGTTGAGAAGGGCAAGGCCACTCCTTCTGGGTAGAGGTGAGCCCATCTCTGTTAGGACGAGGCTCCGACCACTGATCCCATCTGTCTGCAGGGTGATTCCGGAGGGCCACTGGTGTGCAATAAAGTAGCACAGGGTATTGTTTCCTTCGGGTACAACAACCCTCCTGGTGTCTATGCTCGCATTGCCAACTACCTACACTGGATCAAGAAAATCATGAGGACCTAACGGTGCAGCGTCAGCCCTGGAGACCTGCTGGGTTCCTTCCTGCCCCCACTGATGGCTCCATTCCCCTCTCTGTCCCTGGAAACCCAAGTGTCCCAATGGATGCCCATAGGCTCCCTCCCTTTGCTCCAAGGCTGATGGCTGTCCCACGCCGGCCCATTTTGGTGCCACGCTGTTACCCAGCAGAATTCCCATATGGCACCAGAATGCAGTGGCACTACTGCAGAGCCCCTTTTCTCTTGGACATCCCTGCCCTGCTTGGTCCTGAAACACCCCCAGTAAATTCTGAGCTGCGTTCCCCAGCATTTCTGCCTTCTTCTTTCTTATCCTTCGTCCCGGGAAGAAGGGAGGGTTGGGTCAGCCACGCTTCTCCTATCCATGGTGGGATGGCAATGACAAAGACATTGAGGTCCAGAGAAGGACCCACCTCTTTTCCCAGGTAACAGCAATAGGATGAGGGGCGATGGCTGCGTGTTGTTCCAGGGGAGGTGCAGGTTGGATACGAGGAACAATTTATTCACCAAAAAATGGTGATGCATTGGCAAGGGCTGCTCAGGGGGGTGGTGGGATCACCATCTCTGGAGGTGATTAAGAACCATGGAGAGGCGGCACTTAGGACATGGTCAGTGGGCATGGTGGAGGTGGGCTGGGGTTGGTCTGGGGATCTGAGAGTTGTTTTCCATCCTTAACGACTCTATGAATCTATCAGTGGGCATGGTGGGGATGGGTTGACGGATGGACTCAGCGGTCTTGGATGTCTTTTCCAACCTTAATGATTCTATGACCTGGATGGAAAGGGGAAGCGACGTACGTATCCCAGCCACCACCTTCAGAATGCCAACAGCCCTCCAGTGTCCATCTCTCTGACGTCCTGCGTAGGGACACGGATAGGAGCTCTGAAAACATCATACTGAAAGGGCTGGGCAAGGACCTGGGCACTAAAGACAGGAGAGGCGACGGGGCAGAGCAGCACTCCTTGCTGCAGGACGCCAGATGTTTACGCAAGTTCCAGGAGAGAATGCGAGGGTTTGTGGAGGGGAAATCCAGCGTGAAGTTTTGAACGTACAGAAACTGTGAGCAATTTGAGGGAACAGGATGCTTGCCCTGTTCTCAGAGCCTTTCCTGGGCTTCCACTCAGCCGTATCTGCCAAAGGGAGGAGATGGCTGAAATAGGCTGTGGTCCAGCCCTGGCTGTGTGCGCCCACGCTCTCCCTGCCCTTGCCTGGAGGAGGTGATGCCGCCAAGGCACCATGGAGAAACCAAAAAGGATCCATGCTCTGGGCTTCTGGTAACAGCTCCTATCAACCAGTACATCTGCAAGTGAAAAGGCTGCAACTGCTGCAACTGCTTATCTGTAGGGTGTGGGACAAATCTCTGTCACTTTGTCACGTCAGGTTTTTCCTTGATGCTCTGTCTGCAGCAGTCTTTGCACGAGAATGACAGCTTTTTGCTCAAGAAGGGCTCTGGGGGCAGGAGGGAAGGCACATTTCCCAGCAGTATCAGACCCATTTCATCATCACCGAAGGAAGGAACTGCCAGTTTGGGGCATGACCCCTCCTATAGGGCCAGCGGATGGGCAGCATCCCAAACCCACATCCCTCCTCCCCACAAACCGGGGACAAAGGCAGCCCTGGCTATGGGCAGCATCCTTCTGAGTCCTCACGTTCCAGCTGGTGGAGGTGCAGTGAAGTGTTGTTTAATGGGGAACAATCATTTGGAGCCAAGTCCAGTGGAGTCCAGCTGAGTTGAGTCAAGACCAGTAGAGTCCACTTGAGTAAAGTTCAGTGTTGTCAAGCTCAGTAGAGACAAGTCTAGTAGAGCAGAATCGAGTTGAGTTCAGTAGAGCCCAGTAGAGTAGAACAGAGTAATTCAGGTGGAAGGGGAGTACGAGGATCACCAAGTCCAACTTCCTGATCACTTCAGGGCTAACCAAAACTTCAAGTAATTTATTATGGGCATTGTCAACAGCCATGAGGCACCGAGGGCCTTGCTAGGAAGCCTGATCCGTGTTTGAGCACCCGAACTGGAAAGAATACATGGAAAGGTGTCTTTTTCCACACACAGCAGAGCAGGGACCTCGTGGTGCCAGCAGTGGTGTTGCTGTGCAGCTCCCTGCCCTCAGCCAGCCATAACCTACGTGGTGTTTTGGGGGCTGCTCCTCGGGCTCCGACCACATCTACCAAGAAGAAGTAGGAGGGTCCTCACGGCCTTCTTGGAGGTGGTACATCGTGTAAAAGAAATCTTGATTTTGCAAGGCTCGTGATAACATCAAGAGGTGCAAAGAGTTGCGAAAACAACAACAGGAGCTGCAAAGGAGGGCAGTGTGATGGGGTGGGCACCCTCCCTACAGCCTCCAGCTCAGAGGCAATGGGACAATGCAGCCTTTGGCTCCAGGAGGGCCCCAGGTACCCCGAATCCAGCCCAAATGGAGGTGGACCGTTGCCGAAAGCTGCCTGAATTCCCCTCTCGGATTGCTGAGGTTTGCACTTTGCAGTGAGATTAATCAGATGAAGTGCGACCTCTGTGGTTTCCTGGAGTCTCGTCTCAGGGTATAAATCCTTCCTGAGAGCAGGAAGAGACCCCACTCACAGCCTCACCCCTGGGGGATCCTCGAGGCCATGCAGCACCCACAGAGACTCCTGCTGACCATCCTGCTGCTGGCGTGGCCTCTGGACACGGCTGGTGGGTAGAGAGGCCGTGGGGAGGGCTGAGGGGTCCGTGCCCCACATCCCCATCCCGTCCCCACGTCCCCATCCACCCTGTCATCTTTGCAGGTCACTCCTGGAGCCGGTTGGACCGGGGCGTCTGGGCTCTGGCTCAATCCAGGCCATACATGGCTTATCTGCGGGGCAGGGATGGTGGGTTCTGCGGGGGCTTCCTGGTGGCCCCCGGGTGGGTGATGACGGCCGCGCAGTGCTTCAGGTGAGTTCTGGGACACCCAACCCAGGTGATGACTCCCAGGTGGGGGTGGGAGGGCTCTGCATGGCTGAACGGGCAGGGAGAGGGGTTGTGGGGCTGGCACGAGGCTGTGGGGTGAGGTTGTGGGGCAGTATGGGGCGAGCTGCAGGAGCTGGGGGTGGGCTGCAGGGGCTGGGGGTGGGCTGGAGCTCCGGTCCCGTGTCCGTGCCGCACGTCCGGAGGGCAAAACCAGCAGAACCAAAGCGCCCACATCCCACAGCCTGATGGAAAGGGGCTGCCCCAACCCCACGGCGTTCCCTGCTCCCCCAGGGCAGCCCCTGCTGCAGGTGGACCCTGTGAGCTCAGCCGAAGCTCCGGAGGCAGATAACCCACACCGAGCCCAGCAATCCGCTCTGGGCAGGCTCAGCAGTAACGATCCACGCTCCTATCAGCTTCCACCAAACCCAATCCACGTCCCCAGGCCATCCCTCCTCTAACTGCGCAGCTAATGACACCTCTGTGCCCCACCTCACAGCCACAGACCTCTGACCGTCATCCTCGGAGCCAGCGACATCCAGAGGGAAGAGGAAAGCTGGCAGGAGCTGGAGGTGCAGAGGTACCACTGCCACCCGAAGTACAGGAGGCGCGAGGAGGGGCACGACATCCTCCTGCTGGAGGTACCACGGGCTGCGGTGGTGGAGCTGGGGAGGTGGGAGGGGGACAGCCCTGGTCACACTGCATCCAAAGGCAAAACACCCCTTTCTGCGTTTTCTGCCACCCAGCTGAAAAGCAAAGCCATCGTGAATGACCGCGTGAGGCCCATCTCCTTTACATACTCGAGGTTTCCCGGGGGGGTGACGTGCAGCGTCGCCGGGTGGGGGAACGGAGCCTCCAATGCTGCCCTCTGTGAGGCCAACGTCACCATCAGCAAACAGCGGGACTGCTTCACCATCTACCCCGGCCTCGCCGATCACGTCCTGTGTGCCACCAGCAGCAGCAATGGGGTTCCTGATGAGGTTGGTGTGATGGGACCCCCGGGGGGGGGGCTGCACTCAGTGCCCCAGCCGGGCTGGGTGCGTTCTGCAGGGCACGGAGAGATGCTCTGAGTTGGCTGTGCTGCTCCCAAACTGGGTTCTGCCCTTTGAAAGCTCCATCCCCACATCTGTTCTTTGCTGTTCCACACTCCTCCCCTTCTTACAGAGCTATACTGGGAGTCCCCTCGTGTGCAACAACAGAGCCTACGGGATCTACTCCTACCCCTACCGGCAGCGCATGTCCTTCTACACACACATCAACCCCTACCTGCCCTGGATCAACCACGTTATGAAGTCCTGAGGTCGCAGTGGTTGCTCTCACCCACGCGGTGCCCAACGCTCCCCTGCTGCCGCTTCCATCCTCCCCAGGGAAGCCCCCCTGGAATCCCCCACCCTGGTTTGCAGGGAGGGCTGCACACCCAAAGGAGGGGCTGCGGCTCTCAGGACCCCGCGAGCATCTCCTCCTCCCTGCTGTGTGACACCCGGCTGCTTTCATTCACCACCCATTTCTGACACCCTCCATCCCTTCCCTGCCCCGTTTCCCCCCTCCTGCTGCAGCTCTGTTGGAGTAAAGACATAAAACCAATAAAGTGCATCTGCTTTGAAGTCCTTTTCCCTGCTGTGACGTGGATCTGTGGCAGCCTTTTGCTCCAGCCCTGAGCAGCTCGGGGATGGGGAGGGTTCCCCCCAGGCTGCAGCCTCTGCTTTGTCCTCCCCTCGCCCTGCACTGCAGCAGAGGTGCTCAGGATGGCCCTCCCTGCTGCAGGGGCTGACGCAGAGCTGCAAAGCACGCAGTGTGTGTGCACTGCAGTTCCCTCTGAGACACTCAGGGTGAGCCGATGGGGCTCTGAGCCCCCATGGGGCGGTGGGTGTCCCGTTTGCAGCGGGGAGGGCAACCAGGGGGTCCCTTCCAGCCCTCGCAAACCCAGCTCAGAACACCCTGGGGAGGAGGAGAGGCACACAGAGCAGTGATGCAGAGCGGTGCTGTGGGTTCCCCATGCACACAGTGCCCTCTTCGGGTGCTCACAGAATCACAGAATGGTCGGGGTTGGAAGGGACCCCAAGGATGATGAATCTCCAACCCCCTGCCACATGCGGGGCCTCCACATCTCACAGCAGCCCAGGCTGCCCAGGGCCCCATCCAACCTGGCCTTAAACACCTCCAGGGATGGACGGGGATCCACAGCCTCTCTGGGCAGCTGTTCAGCACCTCCCCACTCACAGCAAACAACTTCCCCCTGACAGCCAACTGAAATCTGCCCTCCCTCAGCTTCAAACCATTCCCCTGTCCTGCTGTTATCTCCCCTTTCCAAGAGCTGATCCCCTCCTGTCTGTAGGCTCCCTTTAGGTCCTGCAGGCTGCACTGAGGTCACCCCGCAGCTTCTCTTCTCCATGCTGAACAAGCCCAGCTCCCTCAGCCTGTCTTTGTAGGGAGGTGCTCAGTCCCCTGATCACCTTTGTGGCTCCTCTGGACCCTCTCCAACAGCTCCCTGTCTTCTTGTCCTGGGGGCTCCAGCCCTGCACACAGCACTGCAGATGGGGCCTCACAAAGCAGAGCAGAGAGGGACGATCCCCTCCCTGTCCCTGCTGCCACCCCTCTGCTGATGGAGCCCAGGATCCCATTTGCTTTCCCAGCTGCAATCACACCCTGCTGTTTCACGGTCAGCTTTTCACCCACCAGGACCCCCAGCTCCTTCCCTGCAGGGCTGCTCCTTCCAGGCTGTACAAACAGCTGGGATTCCTCTCCGAGGCGCTCTGAGCATCTCAGCCCCACGCACATCACAGGGCTGGAGCTGAAGGAAGACACGCGCGAGCACCACGGCTTTTAGGAACAAAATTTATTCCAATTTCAAACAGAGAATTTATTTTTCAGGAGAAAGATATGAAAATCCATTTCCATCAGATATTCCCGTAGTGAAGGGTTGGTGCCCAGCGGTCAGAGTTGGATCGTCCCAAGAAACAATCGCACTCCTGGCCTGGAATGAGACGTTTGGAGCCTGAATAGAACCTGACAGCGGGCATCGTATTCAGAAACTCCTCGACCCGACCCTCCTCCCCCCCCACCCCAACACACACAACAACACATGCATTGCAAATGACAAGGTTTAAAAACAGCGGTCGATAGAGGATTTTTTTTTTGTGTGTGGTTTTGTTTTTTTTTTTCCTTTTTGTTTTTTTTTTTTCCTTTTTTTTTTCTTTTTTTTTTTTTTTTTTTGTTTTTTTTCCCCCAATAGGATAATGCTTCGATCGCCTTAAATCAAAGATCCTATAATATACAAGTAGAACCAAATAATTTCCACCACATTGGCACTTGTAAAGAGTCTCTGGCACTACTAAAGAAAAGGGGGGCATTGGCACAAACCATACTGTTAAGAAACGGGGTGCTGTGTGACTCACAACCTCTGCTGGGCTCCATACAGTGCAGCACTCAGCACTGCCCGCAGGGTCGGCTGCTTTTCGTCGTCGTCGTCGCTGCTGTCGGGATATCTTTTCATTATTTCTGATATATATATATATATATATATATAATATTTATTATTATTTAAAAAAAAAAACAAAACACAGGAAGGGAAAAAAAAATAATAATAAAAAAAAAAACAAACCATACTCGAAGGCAATGCTGACATTGGTAGGAAGCGATAAGAGAGCAAAGAACCCGGCTCTGGGGGGGGGGGGATGGGGTTGGGGGTGGTCCTCAACTCATTGACTTCAAGTTTTCCTCCTGGAAATGGACCCGCAGACCTCCAGGAGTGTTTCCTGTTGTAGTGTGAACCCTCAGGGTGAGGGTGGGGGAAATGAGAGCCCGGTGCTGTGCTGCGCTTGGGACAGACAGCGTTTGGATACACACAGAGGTGACCACAAGGGCCTCTTTGGGAGATGGTCTCTATAAAATGGATCTTTTTGGCGTATTTAAAAACAAAAAACAAAAAACAAAAACAAAAAAAAAAAAACCAACAACCTATAAAAATCAAAGCCATGAGAGCAATGTGAAGCTGTCTGACACGCGGGGATCCCTCAGCCGACGCGAGGGGATGCAAACCAGAACCCCTCCAAACAACAGCCCTGGGTTGTAGTGTTCTAAAGCAAAACAGCCACGCAGTGCTCTGTCTGCAAGAGAGACAAGAGACCCACAGCCCCCGGGATGGCACCGACCTCCCAGGAGGCGTTCGGTGGGTTTGGACCCAATGCTGCCGGTTGGGATTGGAACAGAAGCGTTTGTGACAGCTAAAAGATGCGCAGCCAGAGCTGGGTCGGCTCCCCCCCCTTCCCTCCTCCCTGCCTTGCACTGCGGTTGTCCTCCAGGCCTCCAACCTCAGCCCCCGGGATGCACCAAAGCGTTGCATCCTGCTGAGCACAGCCTGCTTTGGCACCCGGAATGCAGCACCTCTGTGCCACCTCCTGACCCCACGGCCACCACCACCTCGGCACGACGACCCCACGCACCCTCTGGGAGTCCTCCAGAGAGGATCCATCCTGCTCCGAAGAGCAGACGAAGCAGCACGTGCCTGGGGAGTGCACCGAGAGCGGGGAGGACGCCGCTCCTCCAGGCCCAGCTGCTGCACTAAGAATCCCACCTGCATCCCAAAGGCTGCGAGCACCAGCTCTGCTCCTTCCTAAAAACCAGGACTCTTAGCAAGCCATCCACCACAGTGGCACGAAATGCAGTAAGCGAGGCTTGTTTGCTGCTAGCAGCAAGAGAAGAACGAGAGGCTGGCGCTGAGCAAGGCAGCACTGCAGCCTGAGCCCCACGGTTCTGCCCCACGGATGCTGTGGGCTCTGCTCAACCAAAGGGAGAGCGGCTGTGGTGGGAGAGGGGACGGCGTGTGTGCGTGGAAAAATCAGACAAATAATTAAAAAAATAAGAAAAGAGGGGGGGAAAAAATGAACAGTGACAGTCAGGCACTTCCCCAGGCTCAGCAGCTGTCGCTCCAAGAGCTCCCATCCTTTGTAGTCCATGAGCAAAACACAGCTCTGTGCTGCCAACGAGGCACAGAGCATCAATAACTTAAAAATAAAATCACAGTCTTCATAACTTTTATAATTGATAAGAAAGAAAGAAAGAAAAAAAAGACAATAACTCAGAAGATCTAAAGGATGGAAAAGCGATGGCTTCTCTCTTTTTTGGGTGCGTTTTGCCTTTTTTTGTGTGTGGTTTGGTTTGGGGTTTTTTTTTTTTGCACAACAGTCGGAGAGCAGTTGTTGTTCCCCAATGTTTCATCACAGTGAACCATGGAGCGTGTCCTGGGGAAGGGAAAAGGGGGGGGAAGCAAGCAGGATTAGCAAATCACACCAAGGAAGGGCACCCTACAGCACAAGGCAAAGGGACCAGTAGCATTCCACACTCCCACAGTCCAGCGACTTCACGACCTCGGCTGGGAAGTTACTTTTTCTACATACAGCATGGGAACGAAAAGGGGAAATAATTAAAAAAAAAAAAAAAAAAAAAGTGGCTAAGCAACAAAACAAAACAGAACGAAACAAAACAAGCTTGAGATGAGGCCGCCGCAGCTGCTTGGCAACAGTTAAGAAGTGAGCAAGGTGCTGAAGGAATGAGGCATATCCCCATTGACTGTGAAATAAAAGCGGTTTGTTAAAAACAGGAAATCAATCAGCTACTCTGTGGACAGAGACATGAGACTCCAGGGTAACACCGAGCACTCCACAGCTCAGACAAATTGGCAATCATCATATCATCCAAAAATTAAAACATTTTGTTGGTTGGTTGTTTTTTTTTTTGTTTTTTTTTTGTTTGTTTTTTTTTCCGGTCATGTTTAAAATTATTCTTTTTTTTTTTTTTTTTTTCTCCTTTTTTTGTCTTTTTCTTTTCACCAACGATTCCTTTCCAAGGGGAGGGGAGGGGGGGGGGGATCAAACCAGGTTGTATTCCTTCAGGTTGAGCTGTAGGATGGTGTCCTTCACGGCCGCGAAGACGAAGCGGATGTTCTCGGTGTCCGTGGCACACGTGAAGTGGGAGTAGATGATTTTGTCACTGTCTGGATTCAAATCCACAAACATCTTGAGGATGAACTCGCGGGCTGCCTGCGCGTCCCTCTGCGGGCCTGCAGCGAACAAACAGCACTGAATGGCTCTGTGCAGCCCGCAGGGTGAGCCGCAGCACCGTGCTTGGGAAGAAGAAATCCCAAACAATTCTTGCATACAAACGTTGGGAACTGATGGGTTGTTGTTTTTTTTTTTTGGCTCTGAAAGGAGCTGTTGGCCGGGGTTTGATGAGGTTTTGGATATCCCAGCCTTGCAGGCATTCAAGGCCAGGCTGGATGTGGCTCTGGGCTGCTGGTTGGTGACCTGCACACAGCAGGGGGTTGGAACTGGGTGAGCACTGTGCTCCTTTGCAACCCAGGCCATTCTGTGATGATTCTAAGATTATGGATCCCTATGGCCCTAAACGGGTCCCAAAAATCCCAGAAGTGCCCTAAATGGGTCTGGGGATCCCAACGTGGGGCTGATGACCCTACGGATCCCTATGGCAGCCTGGTCTGGTGGTTGGTGGCCCTGCACACAGCAGGGAGGTGGAACTGGATGAGCACTGCGCTCCTTTGCAACCCAGGGCAGTCTGTGATTCTGACAGACAGCAATGTGTTATTGCAGACTAAGCTCTGGAATAAACAGTCTATGGCTGCTTACATGGGTGGATGGCGATAGCACAAGGGGGAATGGTTTTAAAGTGAGACGGGGAGGTTTAGGTTGGATATTAGGAGGAAGGTTTTCACTCAGAGGGTGGTGAGGCACTGGAACAGGTTGCCCAAGGAGGCTGTGGATGCCCCAAACCTGCAGGCATCCAAGGCCAGGCTGGATGTGGCTCTGGGCAGCCTGGGCTGCTGGTTGGTGACCTGCACACAGCAGGGGGTTGGAACTGGATGAGCACTGTGGGCCTTTGCAACCCAGGCTGTTCTATAACCCCACCTGCGCTGTGTTTGCTGGACAACAGACACCTGGATTCACACACACCTATCTGGAATTGAGCTGTATCTTTCTGTTTAATATATAAATTAATCTCACACCCTCGAGGATGTGAGTCTATGTTATTAAACAAAGATCATCTTCGGCCAACTCCATCCTCACCGCCCTGTTAACTCAAACTCCTGCCTTTATTTACTTGGCGGTGCTGTCAGCTCCTTAGGAAAAGCCACCTCCTCTGAGTCACTGTGCTGATATTCCTTTCTCAGTATTGGTGTTCTCACATTCCCTGCAGCACGGAGCATCTCCTGGGAGGTGGTCTGATGGGCTGCCTCCCACTCACAGCCGTGCAGTGCTCCTGCAGCAGCCACAGCCCTCAGTCAGATGAAAGGGGAAAGCACGTGGTGCTCTCTGACACCGTTATGTGGGCTCCAGCTGTTGTGTTCTGTAAGAAATCCGTGCTGTTTGACCCGTGCAATCACAGGCTGCTGCAAAGCCCTGATGCTCTCCACTGCTGATTTCAGAACGCTCTCAGACAGCAGGGGGCACGAGACTCCCAGAGTGGGAGGACAAACCATAAGGAGAGATTTCATTTGTCATTTCAAAGCAGCAAAGTGGTTGGTTTGCCAAACTGCAGCTCTTCCTTCCCGTGCACTTTCTGAAGATGCATAACAACAGGCAGCACATGACAGCGTGGAGAGGAGAGTGCTGCCTGATCTCATTCCCCGCTGCATTTCATTGCTTTCAGCCCTGGGCTGGTGTGCTACCACACAACTCTGAATGCACTCAGCTGCAGAGCTGGAAGGGCAGTGTTATTCTGGCTGAGGAATTCTGCTTCAGATGAGATTTCTCTGTTCCATGCAGGTGTGACCATCCCACAGCCCAGATGGGGCTCAATAAGAACTGAATGCTATCTGAGCTCATGCAGCATCAATGTGTGAGCAGCTCAGCTGCCTGACCAGGCAGGTTCACAAAACAAAGCCTGAAATTTCCTCTTGATTAGAGCATTAAAACGCCCAGCACACCACTGCATTACCACGTATTGAAAAAATAGATCACGTGCACAAGAATTCAGGTAAGAAAGTCAGACTTCACGCACTTTAAAGCGTTAAATGACTGCTTGGGGAAAATCTTTTCTATCTCATCCTGCAGGAAAGGTTCATTATTTGCTCATTCAGTTAAATTCCTATTAGCCAAGTAAGATCAGGGTATTTTCATGACAGTTTCTCATTGCAGGAGATATTCCCTTTGAAATTAAAGAGTTTTTCCTTCAATCTCCGAGGGAATTCAACCAAGCCACCCCCTCCCCTCCTTCTAAACAGAGTGCTTCCCATAGAAACCACTCACCATCAAACTCTGGGAAATAGTCAACGAGATGGGAATAGAGGATCTTGTCTTCCAACAGATCCTTCTTGTTCAGAAAGAGGATAACTGATGAGTTTTGGAACCAGGGATAGGTGATAATGGTTCGGAAGAGGGCTTTACTCTCTTCCATCCGGTTCTGAAACAAGAAAGCAGTTTATCAGGATGAGGATTAAGGTGCCCTTCTGCTGCCTGCAACAACAGCTCAGCTCCTGCACACAGAACACTTCGGTCCCAGCTAAGTGCTGGCTCGTGTAGAGCAGGGAAATGGAAAGAAAATGCAAAGTCTGATGAACTCGAGCCTCATTTGATTAACAAATCATTAATATCAGAGACTTTATAAGTCATTTCACACTTTGCAGTCATGTAAAGGAACTGGCTGTGGTACTGTGGGAGCTGCTGCATCTTTTCATCTCTGCGAATGAAACAATGCCCACCTTCACCTTCTGGCATCATCTTTCATCTATCAGCAGGTGTCAAAATTGAGTGCTGCCAATTCAGAGACCAGGCATTAAGAGAACAGCAGCCACAGCACAAAGGGATTCGAGTGAGGAAGAGAGGAAAGCAGGAGCAGGGAATTCTTAGAGTTGCACACTGCCTCCTGAGACACACAGGGCCCAGCAGCATCAGGGCAATTCCCCATTATTTGAGAAGTACAGATGGTGTGATGGTACAACGCATCCCCCCTTCTCAATGACACTGTGATCCACTGAGCCTCCTGTTCTCCTCACGATAGGAAGAGCTGAAGGCCAACTATTCTTACCAGCACAGCACTCTGTTACCAGCCTCCCAGAAGGCAAGCAGACATCCTTCCTTCCCCGCCACCCCCCTGCAAGGCTCCTCCCTTTGGCTCACCTCATTATCAGACTCCACCAGAACTTGGTCATATTCACTAAGTGCTACTAAAAACATGATGGAAGTCACATTTTCAAAGCAATGGATCCACTTCCTCCGTTCTGATCTCTGACCTCCAACATCCACCATTCTGGGGAAGAGAAGAACACAGGAACAGCTGCAACTCTCCATCTGAATGCAGAGGACCAGCATGCAAAGAGAACAAATGCCACTCTACCATACGGAGAAGCCAGCGTGGGGATGTAACACCACGTGTTTGCTAACAAAGCCACCAAGTTCACAAAATATCCCATTTCAGACATACATCAAGCAGAAGAGATGGCCACGAGACTGCAGAATCCATGCAGAACCCAAACATCACCACTGCCCTTCCAGTTGCACTTGGGTTTGTTAAATAGCTGTCCTTCAAAACTCTGCTCTGCCCAATCAAAAACTATTTTTTGGTTCCTGTGAAAGCACCTGCTTGCCTCTGAGCTCCTCACAGAGCGTGCTTTGGAAACAAAACCTTCTTAGAACATGCTCTGTAACAGTGACACAGCCTGGCTCCTCAGCTCTGAGTCCCACCTGTGCAGTAATGCTGCAGTTACTTGGTGAGACCTGAAGCTCAGCACAGTGGCTCCAATCCCCACAGCTCTGCTAAAAGCCTACGACCATCTCACAGGGGACCAAACCAGAGAGAGTAATTTTGGTACATCTGTAATTGAATGGATTCAGAGATGGGAGGCAGGCTTCTTTAATTCCTCTTTTGTAATGGCAGTGCTGCGGTGGAGATGGGAACCAGCAGCAGAGAAGCAGGGAGGAAAATTGCTTTTGCATGTCATTGTGCCCTCATATGCCATGCTCATTTCCTGGCTTAACCACATATTGCTGCTGCAGCAGAGGCAGCAAGTTTTGAGGGCACAGAAAACCATCTCTGAGGGCATCGCACACAGGAGGAAGGCTCTTTCTAAAGGAGGAACAAACAATCAAAGCTGCTTGAGCAACCTCAAAGGTAAACCCATTTCAAGTGCCACCCACAGCACATCCCCCCCCCACCACTGGCTGGGGCCACCAGCAGCTCAGCAGCCCCACCAGCCTCCAGCTCAGCAGATGCTGCTTCCTGATGCTCAATGCTTCCTCTTGGAGCTTTCCTCTAAGATAAAACAGGGCACCATCCCCTTCCAGCACATCCTTCACAACATCACAGCACACACACACACACACACACCCCCATTTAAGCCTCACAGCTGGACACTGAAGCAATGCAGAACCCAAAACTGAATTGCTCTCCTCTCAGTTCAGCCGTAACACGAACACGCCCTCAGTACCTGAAGATAATATTCTCTAGGTCAAAGGGGTACTCTATGATCCCAGTCGTAGGAACTCGAACCCGTAGCACATCTTGCTGAGTTGGTAGATATCCTGGGGTAGCGATACGATCCACGTCGCTGAGATAGCTGCAGCAGGCACAAAAACAAGCAGCACTGCCTCAGCTTGCAGCAGAAACACGCAGCTTTAAACACTGCCACTGCCCCCAGCCTAGAGCTAGTTACTGGAGGGATCTGAAATGTGGAGAACACCAAGATGTGTCTTCGGGAAGCAGGAATTTGGGAGCCATCCCCCTTGGAGGGTGAAGAGAGGCGTTAAGGATGCATCTGTCAGCTCTGTGGGGAAGGCAACTTTACTACAGAGAGGCTTTAATACAGGGGATGCTTCTGTTTCAGCAGCGGGATTCACCTGAGGTTTTCTGTCATGAAGGGATCTGTGTTAACAGCCAGAGGTGGAACGGTCCTCATTTCTCTGCACTCAGATTTTGTTGGTCTAAGTTAAATACCTACGCAGAACAGTAAGGCCAGAGGGCCAATGGGAACAGAAAACAAGCAATATTTTGCTGCCCAAGAGCCACCAAGCAGAGATTCCATCCTCACCTGTGCCTAAAAGCAGATGTGTGAGCACCTCCATCACCCACCAGAACACCTCAAACCCACACGAGAAGCAGCAAGAAAGGAAGGAATCTGAGAAGGAACCTCCAGATCTGAACCTGTCCTCAAAGAAACAGAGCTTCCCCCTTCTCCTGCAAAGCTCCAGGCCTTTCTGTAGCCAGATTAACACTTACAGCTACCCAATGCTCCTTCATTTTAACTTTGCCCGGAATATTTTGGGCTGATAGAGGCAAATTGTTGGCTTATGGGTTTTATCCCAACACACGTAGCTTGTCTGAAGCACTACCCAGATTCATCTACCCCAACGAAAACAACAATATGTTTATGTACTGTATTTACAAGTACTGTACTTGTATTAAATGTATTAAACAAGTAATGGAATCCACTGCAGTGTTCTTAGCCTCTGAAACAAACTCTGCAACTCAAAAAAAAATAAGAAACCGGGCAGTTTCTATTTGTTAGAGCATCACCACCACGTGCTGGTGAGCACAACTTACTATTTAGCTGAATCAGAAAGTTGGTATTCTCTTCTTCTGTCATAACACTCCTGTATTCCAGGGTCGTTCCACAAGGTTTTAATTGCACTTACGTAGGGCTGCTCAAATGTCATGACCTTTTCTACATCCACCTCCCGGATCAGGACTGCGTTGGCCTGAAGATGGAAAAGCAAAATAACTCTCAGGTGAAATAAGCCCTTTCCTTCTGACTTCAGGGATCCCAATGCAGCAGGCAAAGCGCAGTGACCAGCGATAAATCACACAGCTGAGACACCACAGCTCCATTGTGGCCCAGAATTACACCGAGAAATTAAAGTTCCACCTGTTTGTCTCACAGCAGATCCCAAGGCAGGACGCCCACTGCGAAGGACCCCGACTGCCCAACTGTGTGGAGGTGAAGCTGCAGAGCCTCTCCGAAGGCACAAAGGGCATCCAAGCCCTACAAACAGCTCACCAACACCGGCTCTGTGCTGCTGTGTGACAGAACACCCGAAATACGGCTCTACTTTGAGATATGGCACCATGCATTCAAGAAGCAAGATGCCAGGAAACCCAATTTCTTGGTGCACACCCAACAGGACCCCCCTCCCCTAAATAACTGCAGCGTCAGATCAGATTTGAGTGGAAAAGATAATCCCTAGAGGCAAGACAGGTGAAGGCAAAGCACAGAACTGTGGTTCAAACAGAGGGTGAGACCACAACCCTTCAAGAAAAGCACTGACCAGAGGTGCTGCCTCTCACACAGCCCGACAGCTTGCAGGAGCACCGATCAAAGCGTCCAGGTGTGACAACAAGCCAAACAAAGCACAGGCAACAACACTCAGTGCTTTAAATAAGCACACAGAGCCTCTCTTGTATCCAGTTCCAACTCCTTGCTCCCCCATTTGCCATACAGAGCAGCATGCAAACGACCCTGAGCAAGGGAAGGATTCCTTCCTCCAGGTGGGAGGCTGCTCCAGCCCTCAACCAAAGGCAGCAAATGGAGTCAGAGATCAACACAACGCCATAAACAGCTGTTCTTAGGCACATAAAAAAAAAAAAAAAAAGAAATAACACAGGGAAGAGTTCAGGGAGGTTGAGATCACAATGCAGAAGGGCCCAAGCAAACGGAAACCTGGGAGCCAAACGCCGCTACCCCCACAGCCTTAAAGCGTGCAGAAATTCTGAGAAACTTACCTTGTTCTGCTCGTATTTGTACAGAATCTTCAGGGTTTCCATGGCCCTGATCATGGACTGCATGGCAGTGAAGATGTTTTGATATACCAGCTTGGTAAAACCTTTTTTGTCCTCTTCAGAGTAGCCTGAGCCATGAATGATACGCATCTGCTTAATGAACGTGCTTTTTCCACTCTCCCCAGTGCCTGCAGGATGCAAGAGAGAGCATCAGTGGCCACGGCAAGCAAGGCTCGGTACAGAGACCAGCACCCTGCATCCCAGCACGCCTCCAGGCCCTGCTGCTGGCTCCGAGTGCTCACTGCCCATCCCGGTGCCACCCCACAGCTCCAGCCCGGCAGCACAGGGTGGACATCTTGTCCTCCTTCTGAAACAAGGCTGCGACTTCTCCCAAATCTCACATTACAGCCACTCCCCCAGGCTGTGCGTCAAAGGGCCCCGTCACACCTGAGCTGCTCCCAGAAACCCCACGAGATGCTCCAACCTCGGGCAGCAAGGAGGGGCTGCTTCCCTTACAGCCCACGCGCCGTCGGTGGGGAAGCAGGAAAATCAGCCCTAAGGGATTGCAGAGCTCGAGGAACGGCTCAGCTGCCTGCCACCACCGTGCAGCCAGAGCATCTGCCTGCAAACTGCAAACTGCAAGCAGCACGAGATGAAGCGGCGTCTGCTCTTCAGGACTGAAATGGAAATCCTCACTGCTGAGCTGCAATATTCTGCACCCCGGGGCTGCATGCTGGGATTGCATCGTGGGGCTGCACCCCGCACACTGGGATTGCATTCGCAATTGCATTTGCACTTTGGGATTGCATTCTGGGGCTGCATTCTGCACTCAGGGCTTTGCATTCTGGGGCTGCACCCTGGGATTGTGTTGTGAGGTTGCATTCTGCCCTCTAGGATTGCACTCTGGGGCTGCAAACTGCACTCTGCAATTGCATCCTGCACTTTGGGGCTACATTCTGGAGTTGCATTCTGGGCTCTGCATCCTGCACTCTGCTAATTGCATTCTACACTCCAGGTTTGCATTCAGGGCTTTGCATTCTGTACTTTGGGCTTGCATTTTGCCCTCCAGGATTTGCATTCTGGGATTGCAAACTGCACTCTGCAATTGCATCCTGCACTTTGGGATTGCATTCTGCACTCTGGGATTGTACTCTGGGCTCTGCCCTCTGCACTCTGGGATTGCACTCTGCCATTGCATTCTGGGGCTGCAAACTGCACTTTGGGACTGCAATCTGGAGTTGCATTCTGCACTCCAGGATTGTACTCTGGGCTTTGCGTTCTGCACTCTGGGTTTGTATTCTGGGGCTGCACTCTGGGTTTGCACTCCAGGGTTGCATTCTGCACTCTGGGTTTGTATTCTGGGGCTGCACTCTGGGTTTGCACTCCAGGGTCGCATTCTGCACTCTGGGTTTGCACTCCAGGGTCGCATTCTGCACTCTGGGTTTGCACTCCAGGGTCGCATTCTGCACTCTGGGATTTGCATTCAGGAGCTGCATCCTGCCTCCCCCCCCACCCCAGATACCTCTTGCAGCCTTTGGATACGACAGAGTTAAAACCAGTGCCTGACAGGGAGAACAAAGTCAGATGTTGCTCACAGCAGAGCTCTGCCCAGCTCCCCAGCAGCCTGCTGGTTCCTTATTGCACACATTTTAGTGCCAGGTCCTGACAGCAGATGGGAGGGCAGCACAGCAGCAGTGGCTGCAGCCCGGCCCCTGGCTGCACACCTCCTGCAGCCACTGGGCAGCTCCAAGCACTCCTACGTTTGCAGCCCCGTTGGTGAAGTCAGGAAAGCCAGCAGCTTACATAAGAAGCCATTGGGAAGTCGAAAGGAAAAAAACGTCAGCAGGTAAAGTGGTTTGAGCCCTGATGCAAGCTTGTTTTGCTCACTCGGTTTTATGGGAAGCGCCCGGTGAGTTCCACTCCATACAGACACGGTGTGCCCAGGGGAAGGGACACACACAGGCAACACCTCACTGTGCTGTGTGAACCACATCCCACAGCACCGAGCACAAACCCACCGAGCGGCAGCGCTCACCACCAACACCCACCTTCCACAGCCACCCGGATGCTGAATCCAAAGAGACAGCTTCTTTAACCCCCCCCCCAATTAACAGCCATCTCATTAAACCAGCCACCCTTCGGATCTCCTGCTACAAATCACACAGATGCCAGCACAGCCCTCGCTCTCACCCCAGCCCAAGCAGAGCTGGCTGCACCAAAGCAGATTTCACCCATTGCAGCCACCGACCACCAGCAGATCCCCAGTTACTCGCTCTCCCAGCACCAGCCTAAGAAGGCAAACAAATAAATAAGCCCAAATAAAAGCAGCCAGCTTATAAATAGAAGCGGACTGTTTAAAATAAACAGGCAAACTCTTCCCCCATCTCCACCAACAGACTGAGTTGTGTTGTTTTCTTCTGTTGTTGCCGAGGTTAGAAATTAACATCACAAACACCGCGCAGCAGCAGCGGCTCCATCTCAAACAGAAAGCAAACAGAGAAGGGGGGGGGGGGGGGGGGATTGGAAACCGAAATATTCTGTGGTTAGGTGTGCTGTGGTGAGAAAGACTTCCTCGTCTCTCACCACAACGACCAGAAGGGAGGAAAGGAAAAGCATTCTGATAGTGAAAACACGAAGCAAACCTCAGCGGTGTTCACCTGCTCCAGAGCCGGGCTGCTGGCACACACAGCCTTCCTGCTGCTCCATCACTGCCTGCCTTTATGTTATTACCTGGGTTTTTTTTCTTGTTGTTTTGGGGTTTTTTTTTGGCTGGTTTTGGGTTTTAAAGCTGCCTCCTGCTTTTGTGTGGGCCATCAATAATGCAGAGCATCACAGCAAACGTCACCAGCTCCAACCGGCGCCGCCTCCTGCACTGCATGAGGGCAGAAAAACCCTTTTGGGATGGCAGTGCACAAAGCCAGGAGCTGAACTCAACGCACCTCCTGCCAACACGTGGGAGCAACACGGCTCCCCATCCACCACCAGGGCCCCCCAGGAACCCACCAGGTAAATCCACCCAGCGTTACCCCAGTGCTCAATGCTGAGCGATGCCAGGGGGATTTTTGTCTGGAATATTCTCCCCCCATTGCCACCCCAGTAATAAAACAAAAAGGCCAGCGATGTCCAAAGTGCAATATCTTGAAATAAAAGCCTTTCATCAAGCACTGAACGGTGTGATTCCTCACTGTGAGAGGATCCAACAGCCGCCATTGAGAAGAAAAACCATCACTGCTTCTGCAACTCCTCCCATATCCAAAGCCTTCTCAAACTGTGTGGGTAAAGCCCTCCCCATCATTTAAGTGCATGGAAGACCTCCAACCTCACCCCAAGACAGCAGAAATCCATGCAAGCAGATCTCCTTAACGGAGACAGAATGCAACAGTGCGAGGTGGGTGATGTGCAGAGCTGCACCCACTGAAAGCAAACCCACAAAGAGCTTCACCTCCCCAACCATGCTCTAAACTGGGGGAGCAACACCTCCCTGTCATTTTGGGGAGGTTTTGGTTGGTTGGTTTGCAAACGTTGCTCCAGGAAAAAAAAAAAAAAAAAAAAAGATATGTATATAAAAAGGTTTCTTGAGCATCTTCCATTTCTTTTCTGAAGTGTGATCTTTAGATCCAGTGGGATCATCTTAACCCAGATCAGCCTATAGCTCCAACCTATTTTGAAACAACTGCCTCTTTGGGACTGCTTTAAGGAAGCGTGACAGCGCCAGGCTGTCCTCTGCCATAAGGAACTGACCCAGAGCCTTCAGAACCCCCAGTTCAGCACTCGAAGCAACGCCCACCCTACAACAACCGCTGTGCAACAGCACGGCTGGCACCCCGAGGATGGGGCCTCGCTGAGCCAACACAAAGCTCTGTGTTTGCTTTGCCACAGTGATGCACCTCACCCTTCACCTGCGCCTCGCTGCAGACCCGGAGCGAACGACTTCAACCATCAGATTCATTTTCCTGTTTCCTACCCCTGGTGGAAGCAGGGCAGCGTTCCAGCAGCAGAACAGACACGCACGTGGGGACGGTGCTCATACAGAACCACCACCAGCACTTCCTTTGGGGCTCCAGCATCGCTCTCTGCCCCGGAGGAACGGCTGAGAGCTGATCGGACGCTCTGGCAGTCGCTCACCTACAGACCTCACCCTCAGCACACGGCCATTTCCTCCTTGCACGCTGCTCTGTGAACCCGTGGGTTTGCTGCCAGCCCCCACAGGGCACCTCCCCTCCCTCAAGGCAGCCCCCCGTGGCCCTGCATTCCCCCCCAGCCCATTATTCACATGCATGTGGTGGCAGCCCTATCCCCCCATTCCCCATCCCCTGTCCCTCGCTCCTTATCCCCTATTCCTTACCCCCTGTCCCCCGTCCCCTATTCCTTATCCCCCACTCCCTGTCCCCCCATCCTTTATTCACAGAATTGCAAGGCTTGGAAGAGACCTCAAGAGATCATCGAAGCCAACCCCTGCTACAGCAGGTGCCCCACAATAGGTTGCACAGCTGCCCATCCAGATGGGACCTGAACATCTCCTAACCCCCGTTCCCTATCCCCCATTCCTTATACCCATATCCTGTTCCCCATTCCCTATCCCCTATTTCTTATCCCTATCCTTTATTCCTATCTCCTCACTCCCTACCCCCATCCCTATTCCTTATCCCTTATCCCCTATTTCCCATTTCCTATTCCCCATTCACTATCCCTTAACCCCTATCCCCTGTTCCCTATTCCTTATCCCTGTCTCCTATCCCCTATTCTCTATTCCCCATTCCCTATTCTGTACCCTCTATTCCCCATTCCCTACCACTTATTCCCTAGCCCCTATTTCCCATGCCTTTTCCCCCATCACCATTCTCCATCCCATCCCCACTCTTTATCCCCATTCCCATTCCTATTCCTTAACCCCCACCCCCCATTCCAATTCCTTACCCCAATTCCCTAACCCCACTCATTATCCCCTATTCCCCATTTCCCATTCCCCATCCCCACACCCTATCCCTTAACCCCTATCCCCTGCTCCTCACTCCCTATCCCCTCTTCCTTATCCGTCTCCTATCCCCTTTCTCTAAACCCCATTTCCCATCCCCTATTCCTTACCCCCTATCACCGTTCTCAATCCCCATTTCCCATTCTCTATCCCTTATCCCCCATTCCCCATCCCCAATCCTTATCCCCTATCACTGTTCTCCATCCCCACCTCCTATCCCTTGTACCCTATCTCCCATTGCCCGCCCCATTCCCCATCCCTATCCCATATCCTCAATTCCTATTCCCTATCCCCCATATCCTGTTCCATATCCTTTATCCCCCATTCCTTATCCCCTATCACCGTTCTCCATCCCCATTCCCCACCCTTTATCCCCTATCTCCCATCCCCTTTTCCTTAATCCCTATCCCAACTCCTTGTCTCCTATTCCCTATCACTGCTCTCCACCCCCATTCCTCATCCCCTATCCTCTATCTCCAGTTCCGTATCCCTTATTCCCCATCCCCACTCCTTATCCCCCATTCCTTATCCCCTATCCCTGTTCTCCATCCCCATTCCCCAACCCTTATCCCCCATTGCCCATCCCTTGTTCCATATCCTCCATTCCCCATCTTCACTCCCTATCCCTATTCCCATCCCACATCCCCATCCCCACTCCTAATCCCGTCCTTATCCCCTATCACTGTTCTTCATCCCCACTCCCCATCCCCTGTTCCTTAACCCCATCCCATATCCCTATCCCCATTCCCCATCCCCACTCCTTATCCCCATTCCCTTTTCTCTATCACTGTTCTCCATCCCTTATTCCCTACTCCTTAACCCCACCCCCATTTCCCATCCCCTATCCCCCACTGCTCATCCCATGTTCCCTATTTTATCTCCCATCCCCACTCCTTATCCCCATCCTGCTCTCCATCCCTTATTCCCTATTCCTTAACCCCTACCCTATATCCCCATTCCCCTTCCCCTATCTCCCATCTCCTGTTCCATATCCCTTATCCCCCTATTATCACTGTTCTCCATCCCCATTCCCTATCCCTTATCCCCCATTCTCCGTTCCTTAACCCCCATCCCCATCCCTTATCCCCTATTATCCCTGTTCTCCATCCCCACCCCGTTCCTTATCCCCATCCCTGTCCCCCATCCCCATTTCCTCCTACCCACACCCATTACCCCGTTACCCCCCCACACAAAGCCCTGCCCTCCCCCCCCCCGCCCGCCGCCCCTCACCCAACAGCAGCAGTTTCAGCTCTCGCCGTGCGTCGCGTTTGTCCCTCCGCAGCTGCTTTTCGATCTCGGCGTTGATTCGTTTCGACTCTTTCACCTCGTCGCTCAGGCAACAAGCCATCATGGACTCCAGAGTCATGGTCCCGACGCCGCCGGGACGCTCCGGTCCTCCCGGCGCCGATCACCGCTCTCCTCCGCACGGCCGGGACCCCCCGGCCCGGCCCGGCCCGGCCCCGCCGCCCCTTCCCCTCCCGGCCCTCCCCACCCTCCCCTCCCCGGCGTCCGCCCGGCCCGGCCCGGCCTCGACCCGACCCCAGCGGCCGGGCCCAGCAGCAGCAGCGCCGCCGCCGGCACTCAGCGCGCTGCCCCCGCCCGGCCGCGCCGCCCGCCGCTCCCTCCTCGCGCGGCCCCGCCGAGCCAGCGAGCAGCCGGCGCAACCCAACCCACTGCCGCCGAAAACAAGCGCTGACCGACGGCCCGCGCGCCCAATGGGAGAGCGCGTCGCGCCGAGGGGCGGGGCTTCCCCCGGGAGCGGGCGGGGCTCCGCGCCGAACGGAGAGCAGGTTTGGTTGGCCGAGCGGTGGGCGGGGCTTGCGACGCGCGTTCCCAGGGCGGGGCGGCGCCGCGGGGCATTGTGGGACGGTGGAGGACCCGGCGGCCATCGTGCGGCCCTGCGGCGCCGCCCGCCCCCAGCGGCTCTTCCGGCTGCGGCGGCCCGGCCCGGCTGTAGGCCTGGCTGCAGGCCCGGTCCCGGCTGTAGGCCGCGCGGTGCGGGCGGGGTCGGCCGCAGGGCGTTGTTGTGCGGGTGCGGCAGGGCGCGGTGCGGTTCTCACACGCCCGTCCTGCTGCTCGCTGCGCCCAGCGGGCGGCTGCGGCTCGCGGAGCCGTAGGGCCGGGAGAGGAGCCGGGTTCGGTCGGCCCGGCCCACAAACGGCGGCTCCCGGCGGTCACCGAACCCCGCCTGGCGCTCGCACAGCCGCAGCGGCCCCAGCCGTCCCTGCTGTTCCACCAGCGGTTCTGACTCTGTGTATATGAAGGTTTTTTAGTGCGCTCCGGCCCTTTCTGAGCTCTGTTCCTTTCTCTTCCAGATGCCCAGCAGCTGAACGTTGCTGCGGTGTGGTGGCGGAGGCGCAGGCAGCTGCGGATTATCCTGCACAGACAGGACAGCAGGGTCGGTCACAGCGGGGTGCTGTGAGGGGCAGAAGTGCCTGAAGGAAGGTTGTGAGGAGGGGTTTGGCCTCTTCTCCCAGGCAACAAACAGGAGCTGAGGAAATGGCCACAAGTGGTACGAGAGGAGGTTTAGGTTGGACATGAGGAAGAACTTTTTCTCTCAGATGGTGGTCAGGCGCTGGAATGGCTGCCCTGGGGGGTCATGGAGTCGCCGTCCCTGGCAGCGCTCGAGAGGCGTCTGGATGAGGAGCTGCGAGATCTGGTTTAGTGCTTGTGGTAGCAGTGGTGATGGGAGGACGGTTGGACAAGGTGATCTTGCAGGTCGTTTCCAACCTTGTGATTCTAGGATTCCTGTATCCCTCCAGCACAGCACTGAGCTGTTCTGCGTGACCTCAGGCTGCAGTGCCAGATGGATGCTGTGCGTTGGGAGGTGCTGAAGTCACCTCAGGCTGCTTTGAATTCAGGGTGCTGCGTGCTACAGGCAGCTGTTTTGCTTACCTTCCTTTGGGCACAATCGCATCTTGAAGGACAAAAGATACTGTGCAAGTTTCCTCAAAAAAAAAAAAGTAACCAAATGTACATCCATCCTCTGGACCCCCTGTGTGGTTCTTACATCTGTTCTGATGGATCCTGCTCAGGACTCACAGAAATGCTGGTCCTAAGGAACGGCAGTCCGCTTGTTTCCTGCCTTTTGGTTTCAGTGCTGAGGAACTCACCTGGAGAGCTGGGATGTCCCTCAGCTTGGTCGCTGATGTGCTGTTCAAATCCCTAACCTCAGCCTTCATTTCCCTGCCCCTCGCACACTGGTGTGTCTGTAGACTTCAAGTTCCTTTCCTTGCTCTTCTCTGCCTGCCATCCCATCGCAACCACAGCACATGTCATCACCTTCCAGGCCATTCCTGTTGTGTTCCATCCTCTGCTGCTGGCTTCTGACCAGAGCTGCTTGCCTGAGCAGGGACATTCCTGCCCATCTGCTCAGCCCTGCCTCTGTTTTCCAGCAGACTGGCGAGGGCGTGGGATCCTCGTGGTTTTCTGTGGCTTCGTAAGTTCTGCATGAAGAACTTAATGAACGGGATTTCCCAGCAGATTGATCCTGAGCAGCTTGCAGAGGTGGTCAGAGCAATTATCCTGGTCTGGTGGTTGGTAACTCTGCACATAGCAGGGGTTTGGAACTGGATGATCACCGTGGTCCTTTTCTACCCAGGCCATTCTGTGATTCTCTGATCCTCGTGGCTCCCATGTGCAGCAGTTAGAAAGGGAGCTCCCAAAAGGAAATTCTATCACAGGAGCCATCGGATGTGAGCACACCTTACTGACATCCCAAAGTCCCATTCCCTTTTTCCTTCCTGGCCCAATTTCTTGTGTGTCTTTTAGTTTCACGTGAAGGGAATGGAGCAGGGACATCCCAGCTGCATTTTGCTGCAGCTGCTCAATCACCGACTTAATTGAGGAAAAACTGCGTGGCTCAAGAAAGCAGCCCAGGAGGATGCTCCCTCCTTAACAGAGGAATGAGCACAGACCCCCAGCTCAGCCAGGCGCACAGCAGTACCGAGTCACAGAATAATACCCAGCCTGCACCTCCTCTGCACAACTTAGGGCCGTTACCTCTTGTCTCAGCACAGCTGGGACCCAGAAACACCGACGCCCAGGGGCTCAGTCCTTACATCTCCCCCCAGTATCAGTATTTTCTCCATTTAGGGTTTGGATCACGATGCTACAGTTCACCTCTCAGCCGAGCTTTGAGCAGCAGAGATGGTTCAGGGCTACACATTTCCCTCCCCCGAGGCGACATTTTCTGTCGGGGGCAGCGGAAGGTTGGAAGGTTTCACCCTCCCGGCGGGTCGGGAAATGCAGCCCGGGCTTTGGCTGCCATCTCATTTCCCAAACCGGGAGGCGGCTGCGAATGGAGGAGAAACCCCGGATCCCAACGACGCAACCCGCACCGCCCCACCCGGCCCGCGGTAACGCTGCGGCGGACGGGCCCGGAAACCGCCGCCGGTCGGGGCGGGACCGAAACCGAGACCGAGACCGAGACCGAGACCGGGCGGAGCGGGGCGGCGGAGCCGGCAGAGGGCAGCAGTGCTGCGCAAAGGGACACGGCATCCATGGCACGCAGCTGGATGGATGGAACCCAGGGCCCGGGGAGCAGCATCCCCATCTCAGTGCTGTGCTGAGGTGGATGGCAGCATCCTGGGGAGCAGAATCCCTGTCACAGTGCCGGGATGGATGGCATCCAGAGCTCTGGGGAGCAGAATCCCCACTGCAGTGCTGTGAAGGGACGGCATCCACAGTACACTGGGATGGGTGGCATGAGGGTGTGGGGAGCAGCAGCCCCATCACAGTGCTAAGGGACAGCATCCCCATCACCGTGCTGAGATGGATGGCAGCATCCTGGGGAGCAGAATCCCCATTGCAGTGCTTTGAAGGTACAGCATCCATGGTACACAGCTGGACGGATGGAACCCAGGGCCTGGGGAGCAGCATCCCCATCTCAGTGCTGTGAAGGACAGCATCTTTATCGCCGTGCTGAGATGGATGTCAGCATCCTGGGGAGCAGAATCCCTGTCACAGTGCTGGGATGGATGGCATCCAGAGCCCTGGGGAACAGAATCCACACTGCAGTGCTGTGAAGGGACGGCATCCTTGTCGCAGCAGTGGGATGGATGGCATGCAGAACTCTGTGGAGCAGCATCCCCATACAGTGCTGTGAAGGGACAGCATCCCCGTCACAGTGCTGGGATGGATGGCATCCAGAGCCCCGGGGAGCAGAGTTCCCATTACTGTGTTGGGATCGATGGCATCCAGGACCTGGGGAATGGCATCCCTATAGAGACAGCATCCAGGGCCTGGGGAGCAGAATCTCCATTGCAGTGCTGTGAAGGGACAGCATTGCATCTCACAGCTGGGATGGATGGCGTCATCCTGGGGAGCAGCATCCCTATCACAGTTCTGTAAAGGAACAGCATCCCCATCACGGAAGTGGGATGGATGGCATCCAGGGCCCAGGGGAGCAGCATCCCCATCACAGTGCTGCAAAAGGAGAGCATCCAGGCCCAGGGGAGCAGCAGCAGCTCTCATCACCCTGGAACAGGTCACAGCCCTCCCTCCAGCAGGCCGAGCAGCACAGCATGCCAGCTGCCATGCCAGCCCCCTGCCCATTATGCTGCATTAATCAGGACCCCTCCATCAGCTCTGCCATCCCCTTCTTTGCACTCCCACCTCTCAAAGCACCTCCCAGGAGACCACGAGCCTATCTGCAAGGTCTCTTCCTACATCCTGAGCTCTGCAAGCAGTGCTGCCACACAGTTGCCAGATGTTTCAGCATCTCCCCCCTCCCCAAATTATTTTTGCAAGCTGTTCAGTCGCCTGTCACAGGGAGACGTCACTGGGAGGCTTGAGTTCTCTGGAAAGAGGGGGAAAGGTTCCCAGATCAAACACACAGCTGCTGACAGCCAATGCTGATTTGGTTTTAAAGCCGTGTGTTTTGCATCTGGCTTGCCGTGGCTTTTGTAGGTGGGCTCAGTGCATGGTAAATCAGGGTAACAAACCTACGTTTACCGTGAATCCTTTCATCTCCTAGGATCCCAAAGCACATCATTTAATTGCACTCAGCCTGCACATGCGTTTCGTAAATAAAGGAATGATGAATTAGCACAGCTGCTGCAGCGTTCACACGAGCTCCTAAGACACAATCTCCTCGTGCAATCAATCCAGCCCCGTGCTTCGGTGTTTTGTCATAAATCGAGGTCAGGAAGAAATGTTCTCCCTACCTGGAATGCAGTGCTGCTGAACCAGCTGAGTGGAGGAAGACACTTCAGGTTGCGGCGATCCGTCTTCTGTATGCGCCAGGCTGCTGCAAACATCCATTTGTCGGCTCTCAGGGAGCACTGATCCTGCACAGGGGCAGCAGGGAAGAGACGTGGGGTCTGCATGGAGGTTATCTGCCTTTGCTGGAGCTCGGCGCTGTGGCAGGGTGCAGTGATTCCAGGCCACGCACTTCCTCCTCACACCTCAGCTGCAAAAGCCCTTTTGCTGCGAGGAGCGTGAAGCATTCCTTGCAGCTCTGCTGCTAAAAAGGATGCTAATTACCCCTAATCATTCTGCAGCAAAAACAGAGGGCACGGCAGCCACCTCGAGGCACAGAACCTGGTTATTCCAGACTGACTGATCAGAAGGGATCGCAGAGGGTAGAAACGTTGTACCAAATTCAGGAGTCCTGCCTGGACTGAGGCTCTTCTTTGGAGCACCACCACTAAATGGGAGAGCTGGTCGGCTTGAAGGGTGATCCTGAAGGGGAAAAAAAAGCAGAAAGCATTCCTTGTCTCAGGGCCTGAACACCTGCTGGACCTTCCCCTTTCATTCCAGGTGAAAGAGACTTTCCTTTTTATTCCTCCCAGGATAAAAGTAGGCTCTTAGAGCCTGCATTTCCACTGCAACGGCAGCGTGATTTTCACCTCGTGTCCAAGACAAGAAAGCATCTTTGTAGCCTCTCTCCATCTCAGAGTGGGACATAACACCCGAGTAACTGTCAAAAGCTCTCCGTTAAACTGATTTATTTTTGTTAGATGGGTTCACGTGGGGCTCTCAGAACCCCTCCGTGCCCCAAAGAGCCCCTCTCCTCTCCGCCTGCAGGGCCACACTCCTCCATGTGCTGCTCCACCACTGTCCCCATCCCTGCTGACACACAGCCCCTCTGCTCGGGGGAGGTTATAATCCTCTCTTTTCAGAGGCAGACACGCAGGCCAGCTGGAGGCAGCCCATTAAAGTGCCATTTACTGGGCACAAGCGAATTTGTGTTCCCCAGGACTGGGATTTGCCAAGATTATACCATAAATTAGAGCGTTTCCTGGAAGAAAGTAAAGAGAGAAGAAGAAAAAAATATGATAAAATGGAACATTTTGTAGCCAAGGTGAAAGCCAATAAAGGAACATTTCATTTTTTGCTTGGAAGGGAGCAGCAGCAGGTTGTTATGGGCAGAAGGAGGGCTGAGATGCTCCTTCCCTTCACCTGCACGCGGGGTCAGCAGCTTCTGTGCAGGAAAACACTGCCTCACACGGGATGGAAAATGCAGGCAGCATCACTTCGGAGCACATACAACGTGTTGCACGGGGCGTGCTGCAGGAATGAGACCTGCTCCAAGAGCTCCCCGTGCACTCCAAGGGGTTTTCAACCAAAAAGAAGGCACCAAAAATGGGGACCTCAGCACCGATCTGCTCTGGGGTGACGGCCCACCCCATTTCCAACCCCGATTCCTCAGGGACACAAAGCCTGCCTGCACTATTAATAATCCTTGGCAGGAAGCTGTCACAGATTTCACTAATATGGAGACGTCGGAGGGAAAAAGCAACTGCACAATATGCAGGAGCTGTCACAATAACTCAGCTGCTATATTGTTCTCTTTAAAAATAAATAGCACAACAGCCCAGCCTTCATTGCTGGAGCCATGACGTGTGAGGTTTTATTTTTAATCAGTAAATGCACTGATTTTTCAAGACAGACAGCCGAAATTGAGGAAGGCTTCCTGTGCACACACCAGCCCTGCTCCTCTCTGCTTGTTTTTGCCATGCAGGGATCCAGCAGTGTTTCTCTGTTCACTGGAGCACTGCTGCCTCTGCCCATAGGGCTCTGCTGCTCTGGGCATGGTTTCTTCCAGCAAAGGAAAGCAGAGAAGAGGGAGTGCATTGTTGTGGGGATCCCTGGGGCATTGCAAGTCAAAAATTGAGCCCCACATTGCAATGGTGGGGTCTGCACTGTGATGGTGAGCCTTGCAATATGATGGTGAGCCCTGCGCTGTGATACTGAGCCTGTGCTGTGATGGTGAGCCCTGCATTGCAATGGTGAGCCCCATATTGCAGTGGTGAACCCCATACTGCAATGGTGAGCCCCATATTGTGATGGTGAGCCCTGCACTGTGATGGTGAGCCCTGCACTGTGATGGTGAGCCCCATATTGCTGTAGTGAACCCCATACTGCAATGGTGAGCCCCATATTGTGATGGTGAGCCCTGCACTGTGATGGGGAGCCCTGCATTGCAATGGTGAGCCCCATATTGCAGTAGTGAACCCCATACTGCAATGGTGAGCCCCATATTGTGATGGTGAGCCCTGCACTGTGATGGTGAGCCCCATATTGCAATGGTGAACCCCATACTGCAATGATGAGTCCCACATTGTGATGGTGAGCCCTGCACTGTGATGGTGAGCCCCATATTGCAATGGTGAGCCCTGCATTGCAGTGATGAGCCCCATATTGTGATGATGAGCCCCACACTGTGATGGTGAGCCCCATACTGCAATGGTGAGCCCCATACTGCAATGGTGAGCCCCATACTGCAATGGTGAGCCCCACACTGTGATGGTGAGCCCTGCATTGCAATAGTGAGCCCCACACTGTGATGGCACGATGTGATGGTGAGCCCCACATTGCCAGGGGGCTCAGATCCTGCAGCATCAAGCCAAGGATCATAAAGAACTGGGGAGGGGGCTTCGCTGATTGCCAAGTTTGCCAAGGGCAGATGTGCCTGACCCACCTGGTGGCCTTCAGTGATGGCATCGGTGGACAAAGGAAGGGCAACTCAAGTTGCCAGGCTGCAGTTGTGCAGGGCCTTTGCATGGCCCCAAACTGCAAAATGGGAGAGAGATGGGGTTTGTTTGGTTGGATGGTCACAGCTGGGGAGCTGTGGTCCATAGCAGTCCCACAGTCGTCCCCCCACCTATGGAGGGACAGTGGGCAGGGAGGGGGCTCCATCCCATCTGCTCTGCCCTTGTGAGGCCCCACCTGCAGTGCTGCATCCAGGTCTGGGTCTCCAAAACAGGAGGGATGTGGAGCTGTGGGAGTGGGAGCAAAAGATGCTCAGAGTGCTGAAGAACCTCTGCTATGGAGACGTGTTGATGGAGCTGGGGGTGTTTGGCTCCAGGGAGACCTCACTGAGCCTTCCAGTACTGGGAGGTACAGGCAGGAGGGGGAGCGACTTTTACCTGTCTGATAGCAATAGGGTGAGGGGGAATGGCTTCAAACTAACAGAGGGGAGACTGAGGTTAGATGTGAGGAAGAAATCTTTTACCCAGAGGCCACGAGGCCCCAGCAATGCTGCCCAGAGCTGTGGGTGCCCAACCCTGGAGGTACCCCGTGCAAGGGACAGGCTGGGCAGGCTGAACTGGGGGGGTGGGGGTACCCAGGGTGGAGGAACCCATAGGGGGGAGCCAGGGGGTGGCACCTAGGAGGGGTAAACTGGGGGGGGATGACCCAGGGGGTGATGACCCAATGGGGGAACCCGGGGGGGGTGGCACTCGGGAGGGGGGAACCCAGAGGGAGGACCCGGGAGGGGGGGTGGACCCAGGTGGGGGAGACCCGGCGGGAGACCCAGGGGGGAAACCAAGGGGGAGGGACCTGGGGGGTGACAACCATAGAGGGGGACACAGTGGAGAGATCCGGAGGGAGGGAACCCATAGGGGGGGGAACCCCAGGCAGGGGTCCGGGGGGGAGGGGGGCGGACCCAGGGGTGAGAGACCCGGGGGGGGGGATTCGGGGGGGAAACCAGGAGGAGAACCCGGGGGGGGAACCCGTAGTGGGGGACCCAGGATGGGGGAATCCGGGATGGGACCCAGGGAGGGGGAGCCGGGGGGGGAAGCAAGGGGGGGGAAACGAGGGGGGGTAGAACTGGACGATCTTTAAGGCCCCCCCCACTTTAAGCCTTTCTCCCATCCCACGGCGTCCCGCAGCAGGTGCGGGGCTCTCCGTCCCAAAGCAGACCCCAAACCCAGGGAAGGTCCGGCGGAGCGGGGTCCGAGCGGGCGAACATCACGGCTGGGGGGTGGGAAGGAAGGAAGGAAAGGAGGAAGGAAGGAACGGTGGGGGGGGGCGGAGGGGGGGGAGCGGCTCAGGGCCCCGCACCGCCCGGATCGCGGCGGGGGCGGAGACGGCCGTGGGCCCGCCCGGCCCGGGGAGGCGGCGGCGGGGCGGCAGGTGGTGCCGAGCAGCCGCAGGACGGAGCGGATCGCAGCCGCCATTAGACAATAGGCGGCGGCTCGGGGCAGAGCGGCGCGGGGCGGCCGCGGGGCCGGGCCCGGCGCGGACAAAGGCGGAGGAAAAGAAGAAGGAGGAGGAGGAGGAAGGGGGAAAAAAAAAAAGAAAAAAAAAAAAAACCAAACCAAACAAACCGGGAACGGAGCGGTGCGGCGGAGCGGTGGACCGCTGAGTGCGGTGAGCCGGGCTGCAGCCTGACATGATGTTTCCACAAAGCCGACACTCGGTACGGCGGCACCGGGAGAAGGAAGGAGGGAAGGAAGGAAAGAAGGAAGGAAGGAAGGAAGGAGGGATGGGGGGAGCACCGAGAGCTGCCTCCTCTTCCTCCTCGTCCTCCTCCTCCTCCCCGCCCGCAGCCACCGGGGACGGCAGCGGGGGGTGCGGGTGACCTTGGGCGGCGGCGGTGCCGGTGGCGACAGGCTCCGGTTGGGGGGTGGGCAGGGCTGTGGGCCCCCCGTTGGGTGTGCAGCGCTGTGTGTGTTGTTCAAGGGCTCCTCTCACCTGCCGCAGCAGCTCAAGTTCACCACCTCCGACTCGTGCGACCGCATCAAGGACGAGTTTCAGCTCCTGCAGGCCCAATATCACAGGTACGTGTCTGGTAACCGCCTCCAGAAACCGCCCCGAGCATCCCGGGGGGGTCCGCTGTGCACCCGGAGTTGGGATCGTCCGCTTTGGCATCGCTTCCCTGCGCGGAGCGGGACGCGGCATGGCCCGTCGGTGGCCAAAAGATGGGCTCCGTGCAGCAGAACGCTCTGCCCTCCCTTCCCAGCCTGGATTTCCCCCCGTGCACAGCTTTCCCAGGCCGCTATCGCCTCCGTGTCCCACCTGGGAGACCGCCGTCAGCGTCCCGGGGGGAGGCCCGGTGCTCACCCACCGCTGCCTTCCTTTGGCAGAGGACCAGGAGGGGCCCCGGCCGTGCAGTTTGGCCCGGCATTGGCCAAAAGCTGCAATTCAGGCAGGGGGACGCTCTGCCCACCCCCAAAAGATGGGATTCTGGAAGGAGAGAACGCTCTTCCTTCCGCCCCCACCCCCAGCCAGGTCTTCCCCCGATGCAGGGCTCAGCCAGCGCTGTGCACGGCTTTGCCAGCCCTCCCGTGTGCAGCTCTTCCAGCCCTCCCGCCTCTCGCTGGGAGTTTTCCTCCCCTCTCCCTGCTGGCTGCCATTCTTGGATCACGAATGCTGCAGGGAGCACTTAAAGCCAAATGCTTCCGCTTTTCCGCCTGCGGAATGGCTTCTGCTGACCCAAAAGCTGGCTGCTGATGGGCTCTCTTGCCGTTTGCTTTTTAGCTGCACGCATGCACCAAACCGTTGCTCTGTGCCCTGTTGCTCCCACCCCCCCGGGGCTCAGCATCGTGCAGCATTGTGCCCTGACCCCCCCCCCCCCCCCCAAGTGCTGCAGGACCCGATCTGCTCACGGAGCAGCAGGTTTGGTGGAGATGAAGCTGTTTCTTGTTTGAAACATAAAACCACGGCACATGCTGGTTGCAGCTGCCGGGCTGGGGAGCTGCATAAAGCACAGCGAGCAGCACGTTTGCTCTTAAGGGTGCAAAGAACCCAAAGGAAAGGGGAAAAGCAGTCATTCTGGAGGCTTGCAATGCACCTGGGCTTCCCCAAAATAGGTTCTGGCCGCTTGCTGAGCCGCACCGGGTCACCCAGCAGGCCGGGATGGACCCTGCAGGATGCGACCCGCTGCCCTCCTGCTCGTGGTTCTCTCACTTCTTTCTGCCTTTCCAGCTTGAAGTTGGAATGCGACAAACTCGCCAGCGAGAAATCGGAGATGCAGCGTCACTACGTCATGGTGAGGAGCTGCTGGGGCAGCGTGTGGGTGGCACTGGTGGGGAGCAGGTGCTGCTGCTGCCGGGTTGATGCAAACAGAGCTGCTCGTGCTCTGGGCTGTGTGTGCTGGGTGGCTGGGGTGCGTTTGGGATGGAGGGGTGGTGGAGTTGGTGCCCCGCTGGGATCCCGAGGAGGAATCTGCTAGGAAAGAGCTGCTTTTATGGGATGTACTGTCCATAAAGAGGGGCTGGTGCTTGCTTGTGCCGCCCAGGAGGAAGCGGGGAGATGTGGAAGTTGATGGAAAAATAGAAACCCAGGCATGGTGGAGCCTTCCCATCCTCCTGTGCCATCTGTGGGTCCCATCCCCGAGCCCGGCACGCCTGGCACAGAGCTGCTCAGTGCTGTCTGTGTGCATGGAGGAGCCCGCTGCTTAATTCTGCCTTTTTCTCTCCGATAAATGCTTGCTCCGTGCAGCGTGGATGCTCACACAGCCAAACCTGGAGGCCGGGTGGTCATTTTTTAACCTTTCATACCACCAGAGTTGGTGATCTTTGCACCGCAGGCTCCTGCCCAGCATGCAGGGAGCTCCTGTCTGTGTGCAGAGCTGCTCTGCTTCTTGAGCAAGCCCTGGAGAGCAGCGTGGTGCTCCTGCTTCCCACTCGGGCTGCAGGGTGCAGAGAAGCAGTGATGGGGGAGCAGGCAGAGCAATGCAGTTGATATCAAAGCAGCAGCAGTCTGCTCCTCTCAGAAGGAAGCGAGCGCAGACGTGGATCTTCTTTCCCCCTTTGGAAGAACTGAGAGGAGGAAAGATGAGGAAGGAGATTTCTGAAGTCTTCAAATCAGCCTTAAAAAAACAGCTCTTGGGGGTCAGGAGTCGACTTCTCCTGCCAATAGCTTGCACCGGAGCTGCCTGTTGTTGGTGTGTGTGAGGGGGGTGGTTTTTGTGCGTGTGTTTCATGCAGCTCCTTCCCAGACAGCTGGAGCTGTGTGCAGCTGGAGCCCGGTGCTGAGCCCTTCCATTTGCTGCTGGAGCAGCCACGTGGGCGACAGGAGATGGGCCAGGCACAGCAAACAGAGCCGGGCTGTGCCTCTTCCCAGCAGTGATGTGCAGAGCACTGAGCTCTCACCGCCACGCCAGGGGTCTGTGAAGGTGCTGAGTGAGCTCTGGGTTATTTGAGGTCCCACCTGGGCTGGAGCAGGGTGGGGACAGTAGGACGGCACGGATACAGGGGGCTTCTTTGCCTGCTGGAGTCCTAATTGTGTCTGTTTGTTCTCTTCTTCCCTGCTCTGCAGTATTACGAGATGTCCTACGGGCTGAATATTGAAATGCACAAACAGGTATGGGGAGGGGGAGGGCGGGCTGCGTGCTGTGCCCTCTGTCCCTTCGGTGGCATTTCAGGATGTCAAACGTCAGCGCTGCTTTTGGGATCGCCAGCTCTGTCCTAGGGGAGGACCTTCACATTTTTTCCACCCCTTGACCTTATAAAAACGTCTTTTCTTGCTGGGAGGAAAAAAAAAATCAATCATCTTGGCAAAGAACTGCCTTTACAAACCCTTCTGGAAGGAGGGGATGTACCTGGGGGTGCTTTGGCTCTGGGTGCACACCTGCCTGGGCTGGGTGGAAGGGGGTGATGCTGTCCCCCACCCCACAGATGCAGTCAGTGCTGAGCACCTCGTGGCTGAGTTTGTCGGTTCCCCTCGCTGGTGGTTCAGCTGTTCAGTATCTCAGTGGCCAATTACCTGTGCTGTTAACGACGTGAGCTCCTTTAGCTCTCATCTGTATGTGCCCCAGCTTGGCTCAAAGCCTCTTAGCACCATTCTGCTCCCTGCAAATGCACTCGGAGCCTCCGATCCCATCGCCTTGGGAGGGAAGTCTTTTGGCCAAGCTGCAGGATTTGGGCCACGGCTCCTCACTGCCATCTCCCAGCCCATGGCAGCGCTTGCCTAAAGCCTCCGGGTCTCCCTCCCCCCATTCCTTTGGGCTGTTAGAGGGTAAGCTGCAGAACTCTGGCTGCTCTGCTCTTCCCCGGCCAAAAAGCTTTAATGCACCCCAAATTTGCTGCCTGCTTCTGATGCAGGAGCTGCCCCCAGCCCTGTGCTCTGCGTCAGCCCATGGGGGTAACGGGTGTGGGGCTGAGGATGCCCAGCAAAGTGCAGGTCACAGCCACAGCCCCCCTGTATCTGCGTGGTGGATGTAATTCAGCACATCCCCACCCAGGTCTGTAATAAATTTTCTCTCTGGTTGCTCCCGACTTCATTAAATGAACACTGGAGACCCTGAGAGGGAAGAGAATATTGAAAACTCGCTCCTTGCTGTCAGCAGCTCTGATTTATTTAAGCATCTGGGGGCTGAGGTGTGCCCCCACTTATCGTGGGCTCCCCCCAGCACGTGTGTTCTTGTTGCAGGGAGTCGGCCGTGCTCAGGGTGGGTGCTGTGGGGTCCCCTCATGCCATTCCTCTCTGTTGTTTGTTTTTTTTTTCCTTCCCCTCTCCAGGCTGAAATCGTCAAGAGGCTCAATGGGATCTGTGCGCAGGTTCTGCCCTACCTTTCACAGGAGGTAACTGCCTAAACCACCCGGCTTGGAGGCTCTGGCACTAAGGAGCCCTGGGCTGCTCGTGCCCTGCTTCCTCCCCACCCATGCCTGCTCCGTGTGGGACGAGCCCTTCAGGATAGGTTGAAGCCCACATCCCAGCCCCCAGGCCGTGCTGGGACTGGTGGGTCGGTCTGTCTGTCTGTCCCCTTTGTGGGGCAGCTGCAGACAAACTGGGTTCTGTTCTCACCCTGCTCCCGTGACTCTCAGCTGCTTCTGACCAGGTGCAGGCAGTGGTGGGTGGCTGAACATTAAAAAAAAAATACCTTCATATGGTTCCTGGAGACCAGGTTCCTCTGCCTCATTAATTAATGTGGCTGATGGGCTCCTCCCACTCCCCTGAGAAGTTAATTGGGAGGGCTCAGGGGAAGGAGGGGAGCTGCTGAAGCACCCTCATGTGATGTCTGTCTGTCTGCATGCCTGCCTGTCCTTGTGCTGCCCCTCAGGCTGAGCCCTGTGGTGACTGTTCAGGGGCTGTAGGGGGGGAGGCTGCATTTTGGGGCCTGGATAAGCTGGGGGGGGAAGGGCAGGCCATGCTGCTGCCGCCCACCTGCGCGGGGGGGAAGGCAAAGTGGCTTGCTGAGCAGATCAGAGGTGGCTGATAACTAAGCCCCAGCTAAACCCTTTGCTTCTTAATGCGACACGTTCCCCCTCCCCAGCCCTGTTCTTCTGCCAAGACAGAAAGAAACACACTGCTGGCAGCAATGAGGTGCTCAGGCCTGGTGCTGGGAGACCTCGTGCTCTCATGGGAGCAAACACAGCCATCCTTTATTTTTTTTTTAAGCACTTTTTCCTGCCTCTGTCTGGAGGCGTGCAAGGCTCATCCAACAGCAGCACCTTCCAGGTTGGAGCCTGGGGCACATCCCAGGGGCTGGGGAGCTGCCCAACAGCTTCTGATTTCTGAGGCTTGATTTGTTTTCCCTTTTTGGGAGGTCTGATGCTGTGTCAGGGCTGGGCAGAGTAGAAGGTGCAGCCCACCTTGGGGTGAGCACAGTTACTGGGACCACGTGGCCACAAGGATGGAGCAGGAGGGTGGATGTGTGTGCTGCATCCCTGTTCTCCTTCCTTCCTTAAGCCTTTAATGACACCAAATTCCTCTCTTCCCCACCCCAGCACCAGCAGCAAGTCCTGGGAGCCATTGAACGAGCCAAGCAGGTGACGGCACCGGAGCTGAACTCCATCATCCGTGTACGTGGTGCATGTTTAAGTTTGGGTGTGGGGGGATGGGGTCGGTGCCTGTGTTGGCAGAGCTGAAGGTGTGCCCAGTGGGTCGGGGTGGGCTCTGGGTGCTGGGATGGCCCTGCTGGTTCTGTCCAGGCTCGCTGGAGCATCGCTTGGCTGTGCAAGGGAGCGCAGGCTCTGCTCTGTCCCACGGAGCGTAAAAGGAGAGAGGCTTTGGTTTGGGGCAGGAGCTGCAGCAGCTCTTTGCTGTGAAAACACCATCTGTTCCTAGTCAAGGCTGAGAGGGGTTTAACCGCATCCTCGGAGCGTGCCAGCAGCCGAGGCCAGGCATCCTGTGGGCTGGGGGCTGCGTTCCACAGGGGACGTGCTGGGGGGCTGCCAGGGCTGGGTGCTCCATGGGTGCTTCTGGGGGGGCAGCCGGGCCTTCGGGGCTGGGGGGGGAAGGGGCTCCGGTGCCCTTGCAATGACAGCTGCCCCCTCCCACCCCCCACCCGCCCCTCGTTCCCTACAGCAGCAGCTCCAAGCCCACCAGCTCTCGCAGCTCCAAGCCCTGGCGCTGCCTCTGACTCCGCTGCCCGTGGGGCTGCAGCCCCCATCCCTCCCCGCCGTCAGCGCCGGCTCCGGCCTCCTCTCGCTCTCGGCCTTGGGCTCCCAGGCGCACCTGGCCAAGGAGGACAAGAACGGCCACGACGGGGACGCCCACCAAGACGACGATGGGGAGAAATCAGATTAGAGTGAAGGGGTCGGGGCTGCTGGGTGTGTGGGGGGGGGTGTCCGTGCCAGATGCAGCAGCCGCAGGGCAGCAGCGCCCCGGGGCAGCACCATGGCAGCCGCTGCGTGCCCCCCAGCCCGGCTTCATCCCGCACCCGCTCAGTTCTGGGGGCACTGCACCCACTGCTCCCCTCGGTATTTAACGATGACCCTCGGTCCTACAGGTTTCTGCACAACTCCTTGCCCCAACGGCCCCCCCAGACTCCCCCTCCCACCCCCCCCCCAACCCCTCTCGCCTCTCCGGCTCCTCGCTGTTCTGCATGTCTCTGTTTTTAACCAGTCCCGCAGCAACCGCCGCAGTTCCACGTGTCCAGCCGGGTTTTCTCGGGCTGGGGGGGGCCCTGCTGCCCGCCCCCCCTTGGCAGAACACCCACTGCTGGGGGGCTGGGAGCCTGGGGGTGGCTGAGGGGCATTCGGGTGCCTGGGAGCCCCCCGGTCCCCTCCCCACACCCCCCTGTAGAGGATACAGCAGCTTTCTCTGTTCTTATCTCCGTGCGCTAGCGTGTCTTCTAAAAAAATAATAATACAAAAAATGGAACAACGACGACGACGACAAAAGAAGAATAAAACTAAATAATAATCTGGTGTTTGTATATAGTCCTTTAGACAGATCTTGTTTTGCTTTTTGTGTTTAATCACTTGACCTGTAATAAGAGGAACTGAAAATGCTGTATCAAGGACGTACAAGCTGTGCCTTTCAAATAAAGAAATAAGAAGGTTGGTTAAGATGGTGACGTGCTGCCTGTTTTCTTGCTTAGAAATGCTAAGCAAGGGGGGGGTGCGGGGGCCCCTCAGGAGGGCATGGCCCCCCATTGCCCCGGGGCTGTGATGGCTGTAATAGAATTGGCTCTTAATAATTAGAGCCGTCCTCTGGTTAGCGAGCCTGCCCTGATAACATCTTCCTCTGGTATCTCCCAGGCCAGCTGGAGTGGGAGAATTTCCTTCCCCTGGGGAAGGGGGCTGTGAGGCGTGCAGCAGAGATTGGGCTGAGCAGCCAAAATCTGGGGGGGGGGAGTGGGTTGGTGTATGGGAGCTGGATGGGAGCCTGAGGCTCAGTGGGGTTACGGGTGCTGGGGGGCTACAGGGCCTTGGGTGGGCTGCAGGGCCATGGGGTGGTTATGTGGTCTTGGGGTGGTTTAGAAGGCCTGCAGTCTCTGATGGTTATGGGGTCCTGGGCCTTGGGGGGTTACAGGGTCTGCAGCCTATGGTGGGTTGTGGGGCCTTGGGGGGTTACAGGGTCATGGGGGGTTACAGTGCTTTGGGCCTTGGGGTGGGTTATGGGATCTTGGGGTGGGTTATAGGGCCTGTTGTCTATGATGGGCTGTGAGGCCCTGGGCCTTGGCCGGGTTATGGGGCTCTGTGCAGCTTATGGGGCTTTGGTGTATTACAGGGCCTGCAGTTGTTGATGGGTTATGGGGCCATGGGCCTCAGCGGGGTTACAGGGCCTTGGGTGGGATATGGGGCCATGGGCCTCAGCGGGGTTACAGGGCCCTGGATGGGATATGGGGCCATGGGCCTCAGCGGGGTTACAGGGCCTTGGGTGGGATATGGGGCCATGGGCCTCAGCGGGGTTACAGGGCCCTGGATGGGATATGGGGCCATGGGCCTCAGCGGGGTTACAGGGCCTTGGGTGGGATATGGGGCCATGGGCCTCAGCGGGGTTACAGGGCCTTGGGTGAGTTATGGGGTCCTGGGCCTTGGGTAGGTTACAAGGTCTGCTGTCTCTGATGGATTATGGGGCTGTGGGCAGGTTACAGGGCACCAGGTGGGTTATGGGGCTGTGAGGCTTGGTGGGGTTACAGAGCCTTGGGTGGGTTATGGGACCCAGGGCCTTGGCTGGATTGCAGGGACCTGGGCTTCATTTGGGTTGCAGGTCCTGGTAGATCACGGGGCCTGCAGCCCTTGGTGGGCTATGGGGCTGTGGGTCTTGGGTGGGTTATAGGGCATAAGGTGGGTTATGGGCCTCGGGGGGGGTCACAGCTCCTGAGCATCAGGTGGGGTCACAGAGCCTTGGCTGGGTTATGGGGCCTTGATAAAAGACAGGTCCTGCAGCCTTTGGTGGGTGATGGGGCTGCGGGCAGGTTACGGGGCATCAGGTGGGTTATGGGACCACGGGCCTTTAGGGGTCACAGAGCCCAGAGCACCGTGAGCCCATGGCAGCGCTCTCTTTATCCAAGCACAAGGATGGGGCTGAAGCCTGGCGTTCCCCCAGCCCTGTGCTGTGCAGCAGCTCCAGACGGGAGCCGGCCGAGCAGCACGGGTAGCTGCAGCCTGACCCCAGGTCCCACAGCTGCTCCCAGGGCAGGGCCAGAGCTGGGCAGGGGGGATTCCCGTGTGAAAGGGCAGCGTGGCTCAGGGCTGGGGGGCTGCTGCGCTATGGTGGTTGCTAAAACACTCTGCTCTGTAAGTGCTGCTGAAAATCCCGCTGGGAGCGTGCTGGCTGCGGGGAGGGCCAAAGCTTTTCAAGCGCTTTCACCTCGAGGTCACCGGTTCAGACTCAGCCTGGGGGCAGGGAGCACGGTAAGTGGATGTTATTCCTGATGGATGTGCAAGGGGAGGAGGATTTAGAAGAAATTGGTCTGGGGCGTTTTCAGGCTGGAGACTTCAGAGGAACAGACGTCCCTGTTGTTAGAGCTAATTAGCAGCTTCGGTTCGGTGGGCAAAGGGTCGAACAAACCACGAGGCTGCTGGCTGAGCATCCCTGGCTGCCGGCGGGCTGCGAGCTGCTCCCGGCCGGGCTGCTGGCACTTCCTTGCTCCCCGCGGGAGGCTGACCTGCTTCAAAGCACACAGACAGAGCTTTCAGGCTCTCCAAATCCCCCGCACCTCCCAGCAGATGCTGGATCCTGTGCTCTGCTCCCGGAGCATGCTGGCTTTGCACTCAAGGCATTTCTCTGGGGGCCCCCCCAGACCGGCAGCGTTGCGGTTCCCTGCGTTGGGTTTGTTTCTGATCTCCCCGTTCCTTGGGGAACCTTGCTAGAGCTGGGCTCAAATTAAAAAAAAAAAAAAAGGGTTAAAAAAAGGTTAGAAATCCCCTTCTGACTCTCCTCGTAGCTGCAGACCGGAGGAAGCAGCCTTGCTGTGTCCAGACGGGCCGCTTTGCTTCGTAAGCTCCCATTGCAGAGCTGCCAGCCCATCCTGCCCTGGCAGGAGAGGTTGGAGGCACGCGGGCGGCGAGCGACACGGGGTCCCCAAAGTGCTGCTGATCTGTGATGATTGAAGACCTTCTCCTGGCAGACAAACCGCTCCTGAGGATGTGGTACGAGAGTGGGAGAGCGATGCGGGCAGAGAGGCTGCAAGCCAGCTCTGCTGGCACAGGGCTCCTTGGAACAGCTCCACAGAGCTGCGGCTTGTCTGGGGGGGGACAGGGAGCCCGTGCCCTGCCCACAGAGCCTCCAGCCCTGACCTGACATCGATTCCTGCCTTGCAGCACTTGGCGGGACCCCGCTGCCTCGCGTCGCTTCCCCCCCCCCCCCGGCCACCTGCGTGTCGCTGGAGATGTGACAAAATGGCATCTTTCCTCCCCGGCGAGGTGAGTCGCTGCCAGTTCCTCGCTGGGTCAAGCAGGTTTCCTCGCTTTATTTTTTGCCATCCCCTGCCGTTTCCTCCTCCCCTGCATCGCTGCGGGAACAGCGGGGATTGCCTCCATCACTTCCCCCCTCCTGGCTCCCAACCTCTTCATTTTTCAGCACAGCTTTGCTTGAAACAATGGCACAAGCCTGCAAGCCAGGAATGCTTTGCAGCGCGGTGGAGCAGGGCCTCCTTCCCAATTCATCACTAATGCAGGAACGCCAAGCCCTTCCTGGCTGCAGCGAGCACGAGATAAAAGCTAAAAGAGGCATCAATAATTAAAAACCACTCAGAGCCGGTAAGTGCAAACAGGAGCCAACATACGGATCGAAGGCAGCGCCAGCGATGGGGGCTGTCAGCTGCTGGGCTGCTCACAGAGCTCCCACACCCCTCTGTGCCCCCCTCCCCCCCCCCCAGCCCACAGCCACGTGGTGACAAGGTGTCCGTGGGTCCAGCAAACAAATCGGGTGTGAGTCCATGCAGGGAAAACCCAAATCTTCGCTTGGGTGATCCCAATTTTGCACCCACGCTGCACGGCCACAAACCCTTTCCCTGCTGCGGGGGGAACTCAATGCCCACATCCCCTGCAGCTCCCCCAGTCCCGTGTTACTTTCCCCACATCCTCTTCCTCATGTCTGCAGCCCCACATTCCCTGCCCTCATGTCCTCTGCCCCCTGTCCTCCTCTCCAAGTCCCCTTCCCTGTGTCTGCTGCCCCGTGCCCCTTCCCCACATGCCCTGCCCTATGTCTCCAGACCCACATCGCCTGCAGTGTCCTCTTCCCCACGTCCTCTTCTTCCTGTCCCCCTCCTTATGTCTGCTGCCCTGTCCCACATCCCCTTCCCCATGTCCCCTGCAGTGTCCATTTCCCCACATCCTCTTCTCCGAGTCTTCTGCCCCACTTTCCCATATTCCCTTCCCTATGTCTGCTGCTGTCTCCGGTCCCATGTCCCCTGCCCCATATCCCCTGCCAGTGTCCTCTTCCCCACGTACCCTTCCCTGTGTCTTCTGTCCTATGTCTCCAGCTCCCAGCCCCATGTACCCTGCCCCATACCCCTTTCCCTATGTCTCCAGCCCCAGGTCCCCTGCCCCACATCCCCTTCCCTACATCTCTAGCCCCAAGTCCCCAGCTCCACATCCCCTCTTCTATGGCTCCAGCCCCACTTCCCTGCCCAATATCCCCTTCTTTCTGTCTCCAGCCCCATATCCCCTTCCCTATGGCTGCTGCCATGTGTCACCAGACCTCTGCCCCACATCCCCTCTATGTCTCCAGTCCCACATCCCCTGCCCTACATCCCCTTCTCCATTTCTCTAGCCCCAAGTCCCCAAGCCTGATATCCCCTCTTCTATGGCTCCAGCCCCACTTCCTTGCCCCATATCCCTTTCCCTATGTCCCCTGCCCTATGTCCCCACCTCTATATCTCCAGCCTCACATTCCCTGCCCCCTATTCCCTTCCCTATGGCTGCTGCCCTGTGTTTCCAGCCCCCTGCCCCACATCCCCTCTATACCTCCAGCCCCAAGTGCCCAGCCCCATATCCCCTCTTCTATGGCTCCAGTCCCACTTCACTGCCCCATATCCCCACCCCTATGTCTCCTGCCCTATATCCTGATCCCTATATCTCCAGCCCCATATCCCCACCTCAATATCTCCAGCTCCACATTCCCTGCCCCATATTCCCTTCCCTATGGCTGCTGCCCTGTGTCTCCAGCCCCCTGACTCTCATCCCCTCCCCTACGGGGCTGCCCCGCATCCCCTGCTGCCACAAGTCTTTTAACCCCCCGTTACGATGTAGATGTAGATGCCGATACCCACCCGCCCCTCCCCTCCCCTCCCCCCCCACCCGCAGCTCTCGGGTCCCTGCGGGCAGCGGGGCCGGGTTGGGGGGGGGGTTACCGACACTCCTCCACCGCCCCACGTTACTTTGAGTGGCAGCCGGCGGCCGCCGCAAGGACTGGTGGGCCGATGGTCCGCCCTCCCGCTCCCCCCGCGCTGGCCGCTCCCGGTGCGGCCGTTGCCGAGCCGCGGTGTCCCCGGGCTGAGCGCAGCCCCGGCCGCGGTGGCGATGCGGGCGGTGCGGGCGGTGCGCGGCCCGGGCGGGGTCAGCGGGCGGCACGTGGAGGACGGGCGGCCTACAACTCCCATCGGCCCCCGCGGCGCCCCGCCCGCCGCGATTGGTCGCGACGTCACGAACCCATGTGGGAGCTGAGCGCGACGGTTGGCTGGCGCTCTCGCGGCGGCAGCCAATAGCGTGCGCGGCCCCCGCCGCGGCGGGCCGTGAGGCTGCTTAAGGTGGAGCGGCACTCGGGACTCCCGCAGCCTCCGGTACCGGCGCGCTCCGGGTCCGGCGGGGTCGCGCCACCTTAAATCGTTCCCCGCCACCGCCGCCCCGCGGCGCGCCCCCGCCGGGTGTCCCCGTGGGGATTCCGCGGGCTGCCCCGGCCCGGCCACGTGATCCGCCCTACCGGAACGGAGCGGAGCCGCGGTGCCCCTACGGGGAGCGGGCGGTGCGGGGATGTTCCCGCAGGGGCGGCACCCGGTGAGTACCGGGGGTTTACCGGGGCCGTCCCGGGAGCTCCGTGCGGCTGACGGCGCGGTGCTCTCCCCCCGCAGCCCGGGCAGCCCTTCAAGTTCTCGGTTTTGGAGATCTGCGAACGGATCAAGGAGGAGTTCCAGTTCCTGCAGGCGCAGTACCACAGGTGGGGGGGAACGGGGGGCTGCCAGGTGAAGGGGGTCCGGAGCGCGGGGCTGCGACGCGGGGATCCGGTGCCCCCCCTCGGTGGGCTGAGCCGGGTGTGGGGCGTAGGGAACCGGCGGTGACACCGCTGTGGGTTTCGGGTCCCCCTCCCCCCCCCGCTGAGGACCGCCGCTCCGCTCCGCAGCCTGAAGCTGGAGTGCGAGAAGCTGCTGAGCGAGAAGACCGAGATGCAGCGGCATTATGTCATGGTGAGCCGCTCCCGCCGTGCCAACCCCCCCCAGTTCCCCTTCACGACCCCAATTCCACCCCCTCCCCACCGCGGGACCCTGCGCTGAGGGCTGGGAGTCGGGTGGGAGATGATGCCCCGGAGCTGTGCCATGAGTTTGTCTCTACATTTTATTTATTCCCGTTTATTTGGCCTCTTGAGAGCCCCCCCTCCTGCCCCCTGGGTGGTGCTGGGAGCCCCCCAGGAGCTGTGGGGCTGACAGACCTCCTCTGTGGCAAGGAGGGGGATGGGATGGGGATGGGAACATCATTCCTTCTCATTCTGTACCTCTACGAGACCCGCTGTGTCCCATCCAAAAAGCTTGCAGCCCCCTCCCCTGGGTGACACAGCCCCGTCTGGGTGGGAGCTGCCCCACAGAGTGACCCACTGAGTTGGAACCCACACTGCTCCCGGACCCACAGCACCGGGCAGGGAATGGGGCAGCAGCTCCCGACATGCTGTGATTTCTTTGCAGTACTATGAGATGTCCTACGGGCTGAACATCGAGATGCACAAACAGGTGAGCGGGGTGGGACATCACCTCCCTCCTCCCCACATCCCTCGGGGCTCCTGCACTGGGGTCTGGCAGCTGTGGGGCTGAGCAGACACCCCACCACCCCCAAAGTGGCCCCAAGAAACAGTGAGAGCCAGAGCCCGGATTATCTTCCTTTTATATCTGTTTTCTTTTTAATTTTTTTTCTCTCCTCTTTCTTCCCTTTTCCCAAACACAGAGGAGTGTTTTCACCCTTCCCCACTTCCCCTTTTGTTCCAGCGTTAATTTGCTTTCCCTCTTCAGATTTATCAATCCAGTCATCGCGGGCTTTCTGCCAGGGAAATTAGTTTGGACCTATGCCTGACAAAGTGGCAAGTCAACTGCCATCCTCCTCCAGCTGGCTCAGCCCCTCTGCCTTTGCTCCTTTTGTTAGCAGGGGAACCTGGCAGAGCCCTCCAGCACGGCCCCATGTGCTCCCCTAACCCCAGTGGGATGTCAGCCATGGGGTGACTGGGGGGTGGGTGCTGAGGGTCAGCCCCCGGCTCTGTGTGAGGTCATGGGGTATCTGGGGCTGATGGGGGGGTTGGGGTGGAGGTGGGAGGTGTGTGGGTTTCTGCCTTTCCGTGGGGAGGAAACACTGGGTGCTGTGCAGCACTGCTGGGATGGGGGGCAGAGCCACGGGGCTGATTCCCACCTCCTCTTCCAGGCAGAGATTGTCAAGAGGCTGAGTGCCATCTGTGCCCAGATTGTGCCTTTCCTGACGCAGGAGGTGAGCTGGGGATGTGCTGGGAAAGGGCAAAGTGGGGCCATGCTGAGCAGAGGGGGAGTGGGGGGGGGAGAACGGGGCTGGAGGGGTGGGAGAGGTTTGGAGCACTGCTCATCGCCCTGCTCTCAGCACCAGCAGCAGGTCCTGCAGGCGGTGGAGCGGGCCAAGCAGGTCACCATGGGAGAGCTCAACAGCATCGTTGGGGTGAGTCACAGTGTGTGGCAGTGGGGAGGGCGGAGGGGGGTCTTCACTGCTTAGTGAGCCCAGCCCTGAGCTCCAGCAGGGCGGTTTGCTGCTGGGTGGTGTTCACAGAGCCCCCCTGTCCGACTGCTCCTTCCGCCTCGCATCTCATCCCTGCTGCCTCCTCCTCACGTTGAGGACCGTTTGCTTTCTCTCCTCCAGCAGCAGCAGCTGCAGCATCTCTCCCATCAGCCCCCCCAGCTGCCACTGACCCCCCACCCCTCTGGTGTGCACAGCCTGCCCGGGGGGGCCGCGGGGCTGCTGGCCCTGTCGGGGGCACTGATGGCACAGTCACAGCTGGCAGCCAAGGAGGAGAAAGCAGCGCAGGAGAGCAGAGGTGAGGGACGGAGAACAGCTGCATTAACCCTTCTGGTGCTGACCCATGGCCCAGGCACGCTGGGGGCAGCCCTGCTGCCTGCTCTGCACGCTGCCAGCTCATTAAACGTCTGCAGCCCTGCGAGGCTGGCTCTGTTTTCGACTGAGGGAGTGGCTGTCTTGCAGCGATGGCTCCCAAGAGCACGGGCTGTGTGCATGGCTGTGTGCACACCTGGGTCCTCTGCACCCCTGTGCCCCCCACCGAGGGTGGACCTGAGACCCCCCCCCACCCTGCTTACTGCAAGGGTTCACCCCTGATGAGGATCTGTTGCCTAAAGTTGAGACTTGAAGGGAAAATCTTGATGGCCGCGAGGCTGTGGTGGGAGGCAGGAGGGAATTTGGGGCAGAGCGAGGTGGGCAAAGTGGGAAACTGGCACAGCCTCCTTTCTGTCCCACCGTGCCCCCCTCTCCCCCCCGTGGGCGTTGCACTGACAGCCCCTTTCTCTCCCCTGTCCTGCCCTGCTGACCTGCCTGTCCTGCCTGTGCTCCAGAGCGCAGCCCCAGCAGGGTGAGTGGTGCCTTGGGGGTGTGAGGACACCGGGGGGCTGTGCTGGGTGGGGGTGCTGTGGGATGGATCGTCTGCTTTGCAGTGGGGCAGCTGCCCCCCAGGGATGGCCCTGTTGGAACAGAGCGGGTGGGTTTGGGCTGGAAAGGTGGGAATGTGGATGCGTTGCTGGGAGGGGATGAGTGGAGGGGGGGCACAGGGCTGGCTGCCTCCTCTCACACCTCCTGTCATCTGCTCAGAGCGTGTCGGCGTCTCCAGAGAGCCCTCCTGATGAGGAGATGGGGCTGAAGCGGAGCCAGGAGGAGAAGGAGCTGCCTGGGCATTCTGTGAGTGTGGGGCTGCTGGGTGGGGGGCAGGAATCCTGCAAGGAGACGTGCTGAAAATCCCACGGAGATGGGGGGGCAGAGCTGCCCGTGGGGTCCGCCAGAAGGGGCGTGCAGGGGAGAGAGCAGAGCCTGGTGCAGCCTCTTCCTTTGGCCCTGACCAAAGCCCCCTGCATTTCTCCCACTGTGCAGGACAGCGACGGGGACAAGAGTGACTACAACCTGGTGGTGGATGAGGTAAGCCCTGGCTGCCTGGATGCTCTGCGCTCGGCTGGTGTAGGGCTCCGGCTGCAGAGTTTGGGGTTCATCGGGCTGCTGTGCTGGGGCAGCCGGCCAGGACGTGCAGTGGGACGTTGGCACAGCTGGGGTTGGTTCTGAGTGTGGCACCGGGGGCTGAAAGCTGTGCCAGCTCATGGCTCTGCCCTCCAGCCCCACATCAGCACCTCTCCCACAGCATCCCAGATGGGGAGGAGGGCACAGCCCCCCCCGCTCGCCTTCCCCAGCACTCCACCAGACGCCTCACGCTCACACTACTCTCTTGGCACAGCTCAGAGAGTATTTTTTAGGGACGTCCCTTTATTTTTTCCCGTGGGAGACTCTGGGGATGGACAGCACACACGTTTTGTTCTTTTTTTTTTTTTTTCTCCCCCTCCTGTCACTTCCCAAGAAAACACAGAAAGGAACCTCAGCCGGGAGCTCTGTGGAGAGCAGCACATTAAAAACTGCTCAGTGCTGTAATTGTGGTGATAAAAATCACAGCCCTAATTGAATGCTTATAGGGGAGCGAGAGCTGACGGGTGGCCTTGCCTCTGAATCCTCCCCCTCCAGCACGGAGGGGCTGCAGTTCCTGCCCCACAAAGACCTCTTTTCTCCTTAGGACCCCCCCTCGGAGCCCGGCAGCCCTGGCAGCCGTCCCCCCCCAGCCCAGGATGTCCCTGAGAGCCCAGCCTCCAGCCGGAGCACCACGCCGTGCCGAAGGAAGGAGCCGGGGGTGGTAAGGGCCGTGGGGCAGGAGATGGGGCTGCACTGTGGTGTTCCACCTGGAGAGTTCCCCAGAACTGTGGTCAGAGGTCTGTGCTGGTGAGGAATTGGATCCTGTGCCAGGCAGGGCCGTGGCTCTGCAGGTAGGTTCCATCTGGCTGCCTGGATTCCCCAGAGCTGCTCTGAGCGATCGATTTTCTTTCTTTTTTTTTTTTTCTTTCTTCCTTTTTTCTTTTCCCTCCCATCCTCCTCGCCAAGCACCAGCCCTCTTCTCAGATTGAAACATCAGCGTGGGGAGGAGGGCTGCCTCCATCACCCCCCCCTCAGCCCCCCAGTCCCCTCCCAGCCACCGTGGGGACCCGCAGCCATTCGTCCTGGCTGGCCCTGGGGTCAGGAGCCGACTGTGGGCGCAGGGAGCTGTGAGCTGCTGCTCCCTGGGACAATCGGATTAGAGCAGACAAAGCGCCCTGAGCAATCTGCCAGCACAGCACGCAGCTTTGCTCTGTTATTAATTTTTTTTTTTTCCCTCTTTTCCCCCACCTCCCCCCCCCTTTTTTTTTTTTTTTTTTTTTTTTTTTTTGCTGGTGTCGACAAAATCCCCGGGCAGAAAAAGAGGAAGAAAGAGGAGAGGCCGGGAGGAAAATAAAAAGAGGACTGAACAAGGTGTGGGGTGGGAGAGGGGGAGCGCCGGGCTGGGTCCCCCCCCGTGCAATGGGGAGCACATGGGGAGCAGCAGAGCCGTGCCCAGTGGACCCCCCTCACCTCGAGGCTTCCTTAGGGCTGTTTTTGATTCTGCTCCTCCTCTTTCTTGCAGCCGGACCCCCCCGTGGCCGTGTCCTCCTCATCCCCCCCACCCCGTGATGCCCTCACACCTGGTGTGGGGCCCAGCTCAGCCACCCTCCCCCGGCAGCCTGCAGCCAAGGACCCCCCCGGTGAGCGCCCAGGGAAGGTGTGACCCAACGTGGGCACCTCCAAAATCACTGTGTGGGTGAACGTTGGAGTGCTCAGGTGGGGCTCGGAGCCACGGAAGGGTTTGTGCCAATGTGGGCACGGCCACGAGGGCAAGTTGGGGCTGTGGTGTGGGTGCTGGTCCTCTGGTAGGGCTGAGGGTGTAATTAAGGGAAGATGTGGGCTGAGGGCTTGGGAAGAGCTTGGCTGTGGCTCAGTGAAAGGGACCAGAAGCGGTGGGAGGAGGAGAGGGAACACTGGGGAGGCCAAACGGAGATACGAAACCTTTGTCTGGGCTGGAAACTAACAGAGGTTTAGCAAAGATGGATGTCAGTAACATCCCGCAGCCCTGGAGCAGAGCTGGGCCCTGCCGGCCACAGGGCACCGTGGGGTGAGGGACCGGGCTGTATGGGGCCAACATGTGGGGTCTGGGGGCTGCCCCGCTCCTCCAGCATTTCTCTCCCCTCTCCCCACAGCTCTCCGCAGCCCCTCCGTCAGCATCTCCAGCCCCTTCACCTCCCTGGGCCCGCTGCCCCACGCCGCCCTCAACGCAGAGCTGCCGTCCTCTGCTGTGTACGTGGGCCTCCAGCTCCCAGCGCAGCTCGGCAGTGCCGTGTGTGGGCGCTCAGCCACGGTACGTCGCCCCGGGGCTGGGCAGGATGCTCTCCGTCGGCGCCGCTGCAGTTGGAGCTCACGGCGCTCACGTTGCTCCGTTCAGGTGGCTTTCGAGTCGCACCCTCACCTGAGAGCCTCCACGCTGCCATCATCCCTCCCCAGCGCCCCTGTGGGGAAACCGTAAGTGGGGATGGAGGGACGGAGGGGTCAAGGCGGGGGGGACGGGACGCCGCCACGGGAGCGCAGCAGCGGGGCGGCCCTCCGTGCACGGGCGACGCCGGCCGTCCCCTCCCTGCTCCGCCGTCCCCACCGCCGCTCCTCCCCGCACGGCGCCGGGTGGCCCCGCGCGGCTCCGTCACCGCTCCGTCCCCTTTCCCAGCGCCTACTCCTTCCACGTCAGCGCCGACGGGCAGATGCAGCCGGTGCCGTTCCCCCCCGACGCCCTCCTGGGCTCCGGCATCCCCCGGCACGCGCGGCAGCTGCACAGCCTGGCCCACGGCGAGGTGGTCTGCGCCGTCACCATCAGCAACTCCACGCGCCACGTCTACACCGGGGGCAAAGGCTGCGTCAAGGTGTGGGACGTGGGGCAGCCGGGCGCCAAGACGGCCGTGGCCCAGCTGGACTGCTTGGTACGCGGGCCGGGGGGGGGCCGCGGGGCGCCGGGGAGCCGGGGACGAACGGGCGGAGGAGCGCGCGGGGGTCCCGGGAGGGACGGCGCGGGGACGGGGCCGGGGTCGGGGACGTCGCCGCCCGGTCCGAACGCGGGGCTCCCCGCTCGAGGGCCGGGGCCGCGCCGCCCCCCCGTCCCGCCCCGCCCCGCCGTCCCGGAGGGGCTGAGGGCTGCGGGGAAGGGGCTGACGGGGTCCCCCCCGCGCCGCAGAACCGCGACAACTACATCCGCTCCTGCAAGCTGCTCCCCGACGGCCGCAGCCTGATCGTGGGGGGGGAGGCCAGCACCCTGTCCATCTGGGACCTGGCGGCCCCCACGCCCCGCATCAAGGCCGAGCTCACCTCCTCCGCCCCCGCCTGCTACGCCCTGGCCATCAGCCCCGACGCCAAAGTCTGCTTCTCCTGCTGCAGCGACGGCAACATCGTGGTGTGGGACCTGCAGAACCAGACCATGGTGAGGTGAGCAGAGGGAGGAACAGCGGCGTGGGGAGGGGGAGATACTGGAGGTGCTCCTCGGAAACTCGCAGCCCTGATGGCCGCGCACTCTCTTTGTCCTCCCCCAATCTCCTCTCCTCCAGGCAGTTCCAAGGCCACACGGATGGAGCCAGCTGCATCGACATCTCCAACTACGGCACCAAGCTGTGGACGGGGGGGTTGGACAACACGGTGCGCTGCTGGGACTTGCGGGAGGGGCGGCAGCTGCAGCAGCACGACTTCAGCTCCCAGGTAGGCGCCGGGTCCCCCGCCGTGTCCCAGCTCCCCCTCCCCCCCCCCGGTATCCGAGCCCTGCCCGGCCCGCCCCTCCACCCCCAGATCTTCTCCCTGGGGCACTGCCCGACGGGCGAGTGGCTGGCGGTGGGCATGGAGAGCAGCAACGTGGAGATCCTGCACGTCACCAAGCCCGACAAATACCAGCTGCACCTCCACGAGAGCTGCGTCCTCTCCCTCAAGTTCGCCGCCTGCGGTACGGGCACCACCTGCTTCCTTTGGGCTGCACCCTTTGGGGGGGAGGGGGCTCTGCAGCCCCCGCCCCTCCGTGCCCCAGGGGTCCCACACCGCTGCTTTGTGTCCTGCCCAGGGAAGTGGTTTGTGAGCACGGGGAAGGACAACCTGCTCAACGCCTGGCGCACGCCCTACGGAGCCAGCATCTTCCAGGTGAGGGGCTGGGGAGGCTCAGAGCGGGGGCTGCTTCACCCCCACCACCCTCACCCCCATCCCCTCTTCTTCCAGTCCAAAGAATCGTCTTCGGTGCTGAGCTGTGACATCTCCATCAATGACAAATTCATTGTGACTGGCTCTGGTGACAAGAAGGCCACGGTGTATGAGGTGGTGTACTGAGCTCCCTGCTGTCTCTGTTGCTCAGATACTTTGAGGCTGAGCCTCCAAACCCCCAGCACTGCTGCAGCCAGCCCGGCCCCACTGCACTTTGAGCTGCTCGCTCCTGGTTCTCTTCCTGCAAGCCGGGGAGCAGGAGGTGACACTTTGTGCCCCCCTTCCTCTCCTGATGCTCGACGGAGGGGGGGCTGGTTGGGGTGAGGGATGCAGGATCCCCTCCATGCAGGGGGATGCAGGGCAGGGGGGGGTCAGCCTGTCAGTCCGTCTGTCTGTCTGCGGTAGGGAAAGGGGACACAGCCACGAGGGGCAGGAAGCTCAGAGCCTGGTGTTGCCCCCTCCCCCCCCCCCCCAATTACTGGTACCGATTCCATAGCACCAATTTTCTGCTGCAGCCCCAGCTGTGAATTATCAATGAAGAGATGTATTTAATGGCGTTTTCAAATCCTTACTAATTAAAAAAAAAAAAAAAAAAAGGAAAGAGTGCTTGGTGTGGTGTGGTGTGGTGTGTGGGGGGGGGCTGAGCTCCTGTAGGGCTCGTGGGGTGATGGGGAGGACCTTGATGTACACAGGGACTCTGCTCCTGGGCGTGCTGAAATGCCATGAGGGGCTGAAATGCTCCCTCCCCCCTCACCTGGTTCTGTGCAGAGCAGCCCCCAGCCCCATCCACCCCTGCCCTGCGATGCACCGCGCTGCTGTTTTCTTTTTATTATTAAATATGCCCTGGGAGGTGCGGGGGGAGATGAGGAGAGCTCTCATCCTGCCCAGCCCAGCACTTTAACAAAACAAAAAAACAAACAAAAAACACAAAAAAATGACATTACAAAAGAAAGCCCCCCTTCACTCCCCCAACCCCCAGCCCCCGTTTAGAAACAAACCAACCAATAACGAACCAAAGGAGGAGGAAACCCCTGGGAAGGGCCATGCGAGCAGCAGCTGCCTGCCAGCACTGCAGGGTCCCCATCGCCAATTGCTCCAGGCCTGGGCTGCCACCCCTCTGCGTCGGAGTCCGTCTGTCCGTCCCCATGGCTGTGAGTCCGTCTGCTCTCAGGGAACAGAGCCAGGCCGTGGCTGTTCACCTCCGTGACTCTCAGTAAATGACTTCGTAGACCGTCGCTTTCTTGTCTCCGGAGCCGGTGACGATGAACTGATCGTCGGTGGAGACGTCGCAGCTGAGGACGGACGAAGTCTCCTTGGACTGCAGAGAGGGGAGGGCAGGGCTGGGTGCCGGCACCTGGTGTGCAGGACCGGGTGCTGAGGGAACGTGGCTGGCGCTGAGCAGCGCTGGGGGCAGCTCGGCTCACCTGGAAGATGCTGGCTCCGTAGGGCGTGCGCCAGGCGTTGAGCAGGTTGTCCTTCCCCGTGCTCACAAACCACTTCCCTGGGCAGGACACAAAGCAGCGGTGTGGGACCCCTGGGGCACGGAGGGGCGGGGGCTGCAGGGCCCCCCCCCCCAAAGGGTGCAGCCCAAAGGAAGCAGGTGGTGCCCGTACCGCAGGCGGCGAACTTGAGGGAGAGGACGCAGCTCTCGTGGAGGTGCAGCTGGTATTTGTCGGGCTTGGTGACGTGCAGGATCTCCACGTTGCTGCTCTCCATGCCCACCGCCAGCCACTCGCCCGTCGGGCAGTGCCCCAGGGAGAAGATCTGGGGGTGGAGGGGCGGGCCGGGCAGGGCTCGGATACCGGGGGGGGGAGGGGGAGCTGGGACACAGCGGGGGACCCGGCGCCTACCTGGGAGCTGAAGTCGTGCTGCTGCAGCTGCCGCCCCTCCCGCAGGTCCCAGCAGCGCACCGTGTTGTCCAACCCCCCCGTCCACAGCTTGGTGCCGTCGTTGGAGATGTCGATGCAGCTGGCTCCATCCGTGTGGCCTTGGAACTGCCTGGGGGGGTGGAGAGGGACAGAGATGGGAAGCGCAGGGCTGTCAGCGCTGCACAGCGAGGAGGAGGACATGGGGCTCCCCATCCGGCGCCGCGCCATGCAGCACCCACCGGACCAGGCTCTGGTTCTGCAGGTCCCACACCACGATGTTGCCGTCGCTGCAGCAGGAGAAGCAGACTTTGGCGTCGGGGCTGATGGCCAGGGCGTAGCAGGCGGGGGCGGAGGAGGTGAGCTCGGCCTTGATGCGGGGCGTGGGGGCCGCCAGGTCCCAGATGGACAGGGTGCTGGCCTCCCCCCCCACGATAAGGCTGCGGCCGTCGGGGAGCAGCTTGCAGGAGCGGATGTAGTTGTCGCGGTTCTGCGGCGCGGGGGGGACCCCGTCAGCCCCTTCCCCGCAGCCCTCAGCCCCTCCGGGACGGCGGGGCGGGGCGGGACGGGGGGGCGGCGCGGCCCCGGCCCTCGAGCGGGGAGCCCCGCGTTCGGACCGGGCGGCGACGTCCCCGACCCCGGCCCCGTCCCCGCGCCGTCCCTCCCGGGACCCCCGCGCGCTCCTCCGCCCGTTCGTCCCCGGCTCCCCGGCGCCCCGCGGCCCCCCCCCGGCCCGCGTACCAAGCAGTCCAGCTGGGCCACGGCCGTCTTGGCGCCCGGCTGCCCCACGTCCCACACCTTGACGCAGCCTTTGCCCCCGGTGTAGACGTGGCGCGTGGAGTTGCTGATGGTGACGGCGCAGACCACCTCGCCGTGGGCCAGGCTGTGCAGCTGCCGCGCGTGCCGGGGGATGCCGGAGCCCAGGAGGGCGTCGGGGGGGAACGGCACCGGCTGCATCTGCCCGTCGGCGCTGACGTGGAAGGAGTAGGCGCTGGGAAAGGGGACGGAGCGGTGACGGAGCCGCGCGGGGCCACCCGGCGCCGTGCGGGGAGGAGCGGCGGTGGGGACGGCGGAGCAGGGAGGGGACGGCCGGCGTCGCCCGTGCACGGAGGGCCGCCCCGCTGCTGCGCTCCCGTGGCGGCGTCCCGTCCCCCCCGCCTTGTCCCCTCCGTCCCTCCATCCCCACTTACGGTTTCCCCGACGTCCCCACTTGCATGCCGGCCGCCAGCCCCGCCACGCGCATGTGAGGGTGAGGGTCGTAGCCAACCTGCGGGGCACACGGGGTGAGCGCAGCTCCCCAGACCCACGCAGCCCCACCGGGAGAGGGGAAACGCACCAGCGGGGAGCGGCCATAACTGCTGGCGGCCGCGGTGCCGTTGAGCTGCGGGGACACGAGGTGCAGGCTGGCGTAGGCGCCCGCCCCAGCCATGTCCCCATTGACAGCGGGGTGAGCCATGCTGAAGGAGTAGGGGCTCTGCACGCCCAGCGGGGTCCTCAGGCCCAGGGCTGTAGGGAGAGGTGGTGTTAAAGGACGGGGTCGTGGGTTTGGGGCTGTGCTCGGTGCTCAGGGATGCTCACCCAGGGAGTCCACGGGGGCTTTGGCTGCAGTGGGGCGGAACTGCGGGGCACCGCTGGATCCCGGCGCTGCGGCATCGCCCTGAGATGTGGGGGTGCTGGACTTGAGGCTGGGTGTCCCTGCCTTCTCCACCTATGGGGGCAGAACAACGTCACGTTCCCATTCTCCACCCACCCCAATGCCCTCAGTGATTCCCCCATCCCCAAACCCAGCACGCTACAAGGGGAGCCCTCTCAACCTCCAAACATCACCCTTTACTCTGTGGGTGTGGGGCAGCAGGACTGATGCCCACTGGGACACCCAATGGGATCAATGCTCCGTGGGACGCCCAGTTGGACCAAAACCCAACGGGACACTCAGTGGGACCAATGCCCAATGGGTCCAACGCCCAAGGGGACACCCAGTGGGACACCCAGTGGGACACCCAGTGGTACCAGTGCGCAGTGGGACCGGAGTGGTGCTCGTACCATGGGTGCATCCTTGCTGCGCGATGGGGATGCGCTGCTGGAGGAGGCCATGGAGGTGGGGCTGAGCGGCGCGGGCTCCTTCCGTCCCAGCGGCAGCTTCTCCAACCCGTTCTCACGGGAGGAGTAGGAATGGACACTGTGTGGGGATGAGGGATCCTGCGGGGGAGGGACATCAGCAGAGCAGGGATGGGGGGCATCACCCCGATCCCACCCCTGCAGCTCCTGCACTGACCTCGTCCACCACCAGGTTGTCTTCGCTTTTGTCCGCATCGCTGCCCTACAACACGGCAATGGGTGCTTGTGGGGGCCCGGCCAGGGGGGGGGGGATGTGCCAGCCCCCCAGCCCCTTCCTTGCACTCACATAGTCTGTCACAAAGTCCTTCTCCTCCACCTTCCTCTTTTTGCTGCTGCTCAGGTACTCAGAGATGGCTCGTGCCCGGTCCCCGTTGGGCAGCACCAGAGAGCTCTGGGGCAATGGAGCAGTGTTAGGCGGGGGGGTCCTATGGCAGCCCCCACCCCACATTGCAGGCTGGTGAAGGAATGGGGGTGGGGATGCTGCTGGGGGGTCTGCCAACACGACACTGGGATAAGGGATGGGAAAGGACTGGATATTGTGTTGAGGGACATGGTTTAGTGGGAGCTACTGGTAACAGGTGAACGGATGGACTGGATGATCTTTTAGGTTGGTGATTCTATGATTCTATGAAAGGGATGGGAAAGGGATGGGAAAGAGGGATGGGAAGGGGATGGGAGGGGGATAGGAGGGGGATGGGAGGGGGATGGGAAGGGCACTTACAGGACCCGGGTCTCGCTCTGTCTCCATGGCGATGCGGATGCGCAGCAGGACCGGGATGAAGCAGGGACACAGCTGTGCTCCTCCCATGGGTACCAGGACCCCCAGCTCAGCCTTGGGGATGTCCCTGACCCCCCCGGGCTGAGTCCTCCCCACCACCTCCAAGAGGTGCCACGTGGAGGGGGGACACCTCCCACTGCCCCGCTCCCAACCTGAAGGGGATCATCCTCCCTACGTGCCCCCCTCCGGGTCCCACTTGGATCCCCCAAGCTCACCCCTGTGCTCGGCGTCGTGGACCCCACGGTCATCCTTGGTGAGGAGCTGGGCCCCCCCCAGCACCCCCGAGAGCGCCAGCAGCCCCGAAGCACTGCCCAGCCCGGCCAGGGTGGGGGGCTGCATCCCAGAGGGGTGGGGGGTCAGCGGGATGGGGGGGGCATGGTGCGAGAGGTGCTGCGTTTGGAGCTGGTGCTGGAGGGGGGAGGTGGGGGGAGAGAGCAGAGCAGAAGGGCGCAGGGTCAGGGGGGGGATGATGGGAGGGGGCTGGAAGGGGGTCGGGCTTTCAGGATACCCCCAGGCCAGTGGAGGGGGCACCGCATCCCACCCGTTGCCACCTCCTGGGACTGGTGGGGCACTGCCCTCAGACCCCTCCCACATCCACAGCTGTGGTCTCAAGGGAACGATGGGGACACAAGGATGGTGGTGACCCCCCCCCTAAGGCCCCCAGGGCACAGCACCCCCACACCTCAATGCCACTACGCTCCCAACCCCATTACTGCTCTCTGGTCCCCACTGCAGCCTGGCTGGGCTCCCCCACGGCTCTGGGGGGGCTTTGGGTGCCCCCAAAGTGGGGGTCCGCAGCCCTGGGACGGTGCCACCATCACCTGCAGGTGCCCAGCAGGGAGGTTGGGGGGGGGGGCAGAGGGTCGACGTACCCCGATGGCCGCGTTCAGGTCGCTCATAGTCACCTGCTTGGCACGCTCCACCGCCTGGACCACCTGCTGCTGGTGCTGGGGGGGAGAGGGGCACCACGTGGGCACGGGGGGGGGGATGGAGGATGGCTCCCCCCAGCCCGGTATGCAGGGTTTGGGGTCTCTGATGAGAGTTCAGCCCCCCCGGTGTGGGGACACCCACCTCCTGCGATAGGAACGGGATGAGCTGCGCGCAGATGACGTTCAGCCGCTTGGCGATCTCTGTCTGCAAGGGAAGGAGAGAGATCCAGAGGGCTGAGACCCCCCCCCCCAACCCCCACCTTATCGTCCCTGTGTCTGAACCCCTCCCACTGAGGGGCAATGAGACCCCTCCCCAGTGTCCAGCCTGGATGCTCAGCCCCCTGAAGCTGATAGAGCCCAGGGAGGAGCGGGGAGCTCCATCACCACCCATCAAACCCCACATCACCCCAACAGGGAGCCTAAGTTCCCCCCCCCCATCCCTAAGACAGCACTGACACTGCAGTGGCAGCGTGGCCCAGGCCATGTGGGGACACCAGGATGGGGACACTGAGATGGGGGACGGTGAGATAATGGGGAATGCAGGATGATGGGGACACTGGGGTGGGGGATACCAGGGTAGGGATACTGAGAGGGGGGGCACTGGGATGATGGGGACATCGATATGAGGGGGACACTGGGATGGGAGACAATGGGATGGGGAATTTTAAGATGGGGGGACACTGGGATAATGGGGACACCAGGACGGGGATATCAAGATGCAGGGAGGGGACACCAGAATAATGGGGACACTGGGATGGGGATACTGAGATGGGGGGGGGGGACTGGGATGATGGGGACATCAATATGAGGGGGACACTGGGATGGGAGACACTGGGATGATGGGGACACGGGGACCAGGGACATCGAAATGGGGAGGGCCACCAGGATGATGGGGGACACTGAGATGAGGGGTGACACCAGGGTAGGGATACCAAAATGGGGGACACCGAGATGATGGGGACACTGAGATGATGGGGACAGCAGAACAGGGAATATTGAGACGGGGGGGACACCGGGACGATGGGGACACTGGGATGGGGGACATCAGCACGGGGGACACGAGGATGGTGAGGACACTGGGATAACGGGGACACCAAGATGAAGGACGCACTGGGATGATGGAGAAGATGACAGGAAAACCTTTTTGCCATCCCCACCACCCTCAGCACCGCCCTCACTTCTGAGGGAGGAAAAAAAAAAAAAGGAGAGAAAAGGCAAGAAAAAGAGGAGGCAAAGCAGCGCAGTGCGAGCAGTGCAGTGGCAGGCGGCGGTTCTGGGAAGGATTTAGCTGTCTCCCGGGGCCGCCAGTGATGGATTCTCTCCCCTAATGCACTGATGGGCAGCAGCTCCTCGGGGAGAGCTGCCTCCAATTCACTCGCGCTCGTTAATGTGCAATTTAGTGGCACTTTAACGCTCTCAGCATGAAAAATGATCGCGCTGCTCGCAGCCCCCCCCCCCCCCACCAGCCCACCCCCCTCCCCCCATGGCCACCAGCACTGCCACCGCCCCTCGGGCTGCTCCATGCAGGGAGGTGGGTTTAGGGCTGCTTCCATGCCTCCCCCCCAAAAAAAAGGGAATATCTCCCACCTGGCCGCATGGTTCTGCTCCCAACACCAGCACAAAGCTGGGAATTAAATGCCCATGGGGACAGAGCAGAGCCCCCCCTCCTTGGCCACGGGGTGCAGACCTCCAAGTGGGCTTTTGGTGGACTGGGGGGGGGAGGTGGGTTGGGTGACCCCCCCGGTGGGCTCACCTGTTTGTGCATCTCGATGTTCAGCCCGTAGGACATCTCGTAGTACTGCGGGAGAGAGCAGAGCATCAGTGGGGCAGCAAGGGGGGGTCCTACAGCTGGGATGGGGTGGAGGTGGGGGTGGGGGGACCCCAATTTTGCCACCCTGCCCGCAAGCTGCAGCACTCAGATGTGGCTTATTTTGGGTCAAAATATCCATTGTGGGGGTAGGGGGGGTCACAGGGGGCAGCCCCATAGCCCAGCTATGGGGGGTGGGGGGGTCACACTCTGGCTGTTCAGAGGAAATTCTCACTGACCATCACGTAGTGTCGCTGGATTTCGGTTTTCTCCGTCGCCAGCTTTTCACATTCCAACTTCAGGCTATAAAAATAAAACATAATAACAGATAAAAGATCAGAGAGACAGAGAGACCCCCCCCCCCCCAGACCACTCCTCCCCCATCCCCCAAATCTGCTCCCCAGGGCTGAGCATCTGCATCCCAAATGGGGCCGTATGACACAGCGTCACCTCCTGGCACCACCGCCCCATAGATGCCACCAATGGATGGGGACACCCCCACCCCCCACCCTCACCTGTGATATTGGTTCTGCAGGAACTGGAACTCCTCCTTGATGCGATCCAAGGTCTCGGGGTAAGTCAGCTTGAGGGACTGTGGGGTGGTGGGGCCTGAGGGGGCCGAGGGGGCCGGGAGGTGGCCCTGGGGATGGGAGGGGACAGTTGGGGGGCACCGCCACCACCGCCGGTCCCCAAACCCCAGGGATGAAGCTGTGGGGACGTTAGGGATGGTGGCACGTGCAGGAGGAGGTGGCCACTGTGGTCCCCATGCCACCACTGGCCCTGTAGCACTGCTGTCCCCGTGTCACTGTGGTCCGTGTGTCATCACTGTCCCCATGCCATCGCTGGCCCTGTGCCACCCCCATCCTCATGCCACTCTGGTCCCCGTGCCACCCCTGTTCTCATGCCACTGTCATCACTGTCCCCGTGTCATCACTGTCCCTTTGCCACCACCATCCCCATACCACTGCTGTCCCTGTGCCATCACCATCCCTGTACCATTGCCGTCCCTGTGCCACCCCAGTCCCCATGCCACTGCCATCTCTATGTCACTGTGGTCCCTGTACCATTGCTGTCCCTGTGCCATCGTTGTCCCCGTGCTGCTGCCATCCCCATGCCACTGTGGTACCCATGCCATCCTCATCCCCGTGCCACTGTGGTCTTTGTGCCACCCCTGTCCTCATGTCACTACCAGCCTTACACCATTGTGGTCCCTGTACCATTGCCGTTCCTGTGCCATCCTTGTCCCCGTGCTGCTGCCATCCCTGTGCCACTGTGGTCTCTGTGCCACCCCCATTCCCATGCCACTGCTGTCCCCATGCCATCACCATCCCTGTACCTTTGCTGTCCCTGTGCCACCCCTGTCCTCATGCCACTGTGGTCCCTGTGCCATTGCTGTCCCTGTGCCACCCCCATCCTCATGCCACTGCTGTCCCCTTGCCATCACCATCCCTGTGCCATCATCACCCTCCCCGTACCACCGCCGTCTTCCCACCCCACGCCCCCACTCCATGCACACTGACCCCATTCCCCCAGCACCGTTGGGGGATCCCGACCCCATATTAACGTCGTGCCCCCCCGCCCCCCCTTCAACCCCCCGGCCCCACACAGCGCTCCCTTATGGGGTCCATCGCGGCCATCCCACGGCCACGTGCGCAGCAAAGGGACGTCGCTCACCGGCGGCCGATTTTGGGGGAACATCGCCGGCACCGGGCGGACCCGGGCCCCCCCCCAGCTCCTCTCCTCACCGCGGATCGGGACACGGGGATGCGCTCCAGCTCCGGCTCAGCCCCTGCAGGGGGTTGGGGGGGGGGGGGGGGAGGGAGAAGCAACACGACGTGAGCGCTTCGGGAGGGGCACAGACAGACAGACACACAGACACACAGCCCCCCCCACGCCTCGGTTCCCCCCCCCCCACCGCACGCCTCGCAGACAATGGGCCCCTCCGACACCGCAGGTACCGCTGTGGGGGTGGGGAGGGGGGAGCGGGGCCACCGCCCATCCCTGAGCGGGGGGGGGGGGGCACGGAGCGGAATGGCAGAAATAGGATTTGGGATGGGACGGGAGGGACTCACCGCGCTGCTGGACCCGGTCCTTACGGGCGTCCCGAACCGAGCCGGGCCGAACTGAGCCGAACTGAGCCGAGCGGAGCCGTACGGAGCTGAGCGGAGCCGAGCTGGGCCGAAGAGAGCCGAACCGGGCTGAGCCGAGCCGTGCCGAGCCCCGAACCCCGGGCCGAGCCCCGAGCAGAGCCGAACAGAGCCGAGCGGAGCCGAGCGGAGCCGAACGGCGCCGAAGCCCCCGCCGGGCACCGCCGCCCCCCCCGCGCGGCCGCCGCTTTGCGGAGGGCGATCAATGAAGGAGCGCGGCTCCACGTGGGGCCTGGCCCGTGCGGGCGCTCTCGGCGACCGTTGGCCAATAGGAACGCGCGCCGGCGGCCCGCCCCCACGTGGGACGCGCGGAGTTGGCTTCCTATTGGCGGAGGGAGGAGGGCCGGCAGGAGGATGTGTCAATCTGCGGGGACAGCGCTGCGAGGGGGGGGGCAGGGGGGGGAAATCGGCGTTAACCCCTGCGGTGCCGGAGGGCAGCGAGCGCAGGGAGCGGTTGGGGGGGGGGGGGGGGGCTGAGATTTGGGCCCCGACAACCATTTTAAGGCGAAAAACTAATGAAAAATCCCCACTCTCTGTCCCCTCCCTCCTCGGGGGGGTCCCGTGCCATCCATAGGTGCAGCGCTGCGAGAACCCCGCCCCCCGCGACCCCCACAGTGGGATCTGCCCCCCCCCCAAATCCCCACCCCTTGTCACACCCCCCCTTCCTGACCCCCATCCCCTCCCCCCATCCCGGCCCTTTTCTCAGGGTCCCCCCCCGGTTTGGCTGAGGTCACGTTAGGGCAGCAGCGCTGTAAAAGGGAAATGTAAAGATCTGTGTATCCAAATAACCCCCCCGAAGGAGAGAAAGCTGCAGAGGGCGGCTCCAACCCCCCCCTGTCCAGGAACCCCTGTCCACCCATGGGGCAGACTGGGGGGGGGCTGCCGTCGGGTCCCAGGTTTTGCAGTGGGGTTTCCATCCTTGGGGGGGGACTTTTAATGGGGGTCAGTAGAGAGGGGAGGAGGGGAAATGAGTTTAAATGGGAAGAAATTCTGTGCTGTGAGGGCCCTGGGGGGGGGATGATACACACAAACCGATGCAGGTTGTTCAGGGCTCTGGATGGGGCTGGGAGCTGCCTGCTCGTGGGGCGGGGGATTCCTGCTTATGGGGGGGGGGTTGGAACGATGTCTTTGACCCCAGGGCCGCGGGTTGGGGTGGGGGGGGCACGGAGCCGGGATGGAGCATCATCCAGCAGGAGGGTTTTCCCTTCCTCCTTTTGCTCTTCTGCTTCTTTCTGCCTCCTCCCCCCCCCCCCCCCAATGCTTTTGCTTTTTTTTCCCAGCCTGATCAAAGCTCTCTTTGTGGCACCGGGAACGTTTCAGCGTTTTCACAGCACTGGGGTGCACGAAGACGGGAATCCCCGGATCTCTGCAGCCCCCCCGGGGTGGGGACACGGGGCGGGGGGGGGGAGGGGGGGGTCGGAGCTCCGTGTGTTGGGGGGGGGATGTTGGGGGGGGGGGATGTTGGGGGGCAGCGGCTGCAGCGCGGCTCCGTCGGATCCCTACCGCCCTCTGCCGCCCGCAGCTGCGGGGATTTTCCTCCGGGCCTCCGAGTGATGAATTTCCCCCTCCCCCCCTCTCCCCCAAATCTGACCGAACTTTTCCCCCCCTTCTTCAGCTGAACCCCGTTCCTCCTTTTGCCCTCTCATCCTCAAGCCGTGTCACAAGGTCGCTCTCTGTCTTTTTTTTTCTTTTTCTTTTTTCTTTTCTTTATAGGCTCTTAAATCCTGCCGAGGCTGCAACGCCCAGGAGCTGTGCTGCCCTTCAGTGCTGAGCACAGCAACACCGAACCCGGGTTGTTCCAAACCTCCTCCTCCTGCAGCACGGGGCACAACGAGGACACCGGTGCTCCTCCCAGGCTCCCAGCAGAACACAAGGGTTGGTACCAAGGGCTGCTCGGGGGACCCTGAATAACACAGCCACCTCCAGGGTGGGCGTCAATTGATTGGGGTCAATTGATCGGGGTCAATTTCCCCTTTTCCATGCTGCACTTGGGACAGGGAGCTGCAAACACCCCCATCAAAAGGTGCAGACCCCTCCTGCGGGTATCAGTCCCCTCCCCAAGCGGGGACCACCTCGTGCTCCCGCTGCTCATCTGCTGGCAGCCTTCTTGTGGCTGCCGGCCAGGGAAAAGGATGTTTAGAGGATGAGTAACATCCTTCCTGGCAAGGCTTCTGCCCACTCCTGGAAGCACGCTGGGGGCACCGGGAAGATCAGCCCCGTACCCCAAGAGCCTGGGAAGGATGCCAAGAGCGGGAGGCAACCTGGAGCTGAGGGCAGGGCAAACGGACCCAGATGGACCCACCGGCACCGGGGGGTGGAGGAGCCGCAGGTGCCAGGGGGAGGGGAGGGGAGGGGAGGGGAAGGGAGGGGAGGGGAGGGAGGATGCAGCGTGGCAGAGGGAGGCACAGGTTGGGGGAGGCAGCCCAGGGCTGGGAGCCAGAGCCTGGCTCAGCGCTGCCAGAAACGGCTGCTTTTGGAATGGAGATGTCTTGGCTGAGCGCTCGGAGCTGCCGCTGGGAACAGGATGGCTCTCAGAGCAGGTCCCTGGCACCGCTCGCAGGCCAGCGCTGCTCGGCTTCAGCCTGGGGCACGGTCTGCCCCGGCACTGCATCCCTAACGCCTGAGTCACTCCTGCAGAGGGCTTTGGGTGCCCTGGCCAAGAGGCGGCACGATGCCCAGGGCTACGGCTCGCCCTTCCCCAGGCCTGAATGCCGAGCGTGGTACCCAGAGCTCCCGACAGCCATTGGGCTTGGTGCAACAGCAAACCTGGAGTGGGGAAACTGAGGCCTGGAAGCTGTTTGAGGCACGTACCCCATCCACTGCTCCATCCTCCCCAGCAGCTGGTGCTGGTGTCTCTGGTTCCGAGGTCCAGTGCATAGACAGTGCCCCATTGGCATCCCCACTCCTTCCTTAGACTGTGGGGAGGCTGCCTACAGTCCCAGCCCCTCACCACTTCCAGATGTGGCTGTGGAGCTCCCTCCCATGGCAGGGTACCAGGGGCTTTGGCTGTGTGCTGAGCCAGAGCCTCAGGCAGGGACGCAGTGAGCTCCCCGTGCTCCAGCCCAGCCCTGCCCTCCACGCTGAGCCGCACACTGCTGCATTGTGGCCCAGCTGGTTTTTCCAGAGATGCATCCAAGGAGCGAAATCAGATCTCAGGGGAAGGGAGCAGGCACGTTCCTGGCTGTGCAGAGCTGTCGAGGCAATGCCAGGATCTGGGACTGAGCACCACGGCCCTTGGCGACTGCTGCCCTCCAAGCTCCCACCCCGAGGCTGATCACAGACCCACAGCCAAGTGCCCACGCTGGGCTGTGCTGCACTTCCCTGACTCCTTTACTTGCAAACTGTAGCCAAGATGCCCTGCCCTCCGGCCCTAGCAGCTCCGCTGCATTGTTTTGTACCATCAGATAAGGAAGGAGCAGCACGGAGGGCAGGGACAGGAGAAGGGATGTGGCTGAGGGACCAGGGAGGAAAGTTCTCCGATCAACAGAAGAGCAGCACGCAGAGAGGGAGTTCCCTCCATGCAGGAGGCGGTTTTGGTCAGGGCTTGTCTAGACTGGAGTAACCCACGCTGTAAGAGCACCAACAGCGAGCCTGGGGCACATGCAGTGTCTGTTGTGCCCAGGCAGGAGGGACCCAGCTGTGCAACGGGGGACCCTGCTGCTCATGGGCCCCATCTGCCAGCCCTACGTACAGCACAGAGCCCCAGTGTGCCCAGGCACAGAGTCTGCCAGCCTTCCCCATGCCACAAGAGCTCTGCAAGGCACAGTGGGACAGCCAGGGAGGTGGGACATAGCTGTCCCTGCCCCACATCAGACACAGCTGTGAGCCCCATCCCTGCCTGGCTCCAAGCAGAGGAGCAAAGGCCCCATGCTGGAGGTGGGGGCCACTGTCCACCGCCACCGCTCCCCTTTTTCAGTGGGAGGGCTGCAGGCAGCTCCGCGCCTCCCCCAGCTCTGGCACCCGGAGAAGCAGAAGGAGCTGCAGGCACACAGCGTCACTTTTTCCACACAATTCCAGCCACCTTCCCTTCCCCCTCACTGAGACGCTGGGAAGTGCAGAGGCTCCCCTTGGCTCCAGGCAGCGCTGGGTTTGGAGCTACCGGGTCACAGGTCCCTGCACCAGGAGGGGTCCTGGAACCACCCGTCTTGGAGCATAGGGCCCCGGTGCTCCCTCCAGCCCCGCTGTTCCTTGCTCAAAGCCCCAGGGCTCAGCCCTGTGCTCCCCCAGAACTGTGGGCTCTTGCTTTAGTGCCTGTCCCTTCCAGAGCCGCAGCCCTGAGTTCTTCAGCCCCAAGGTCAGGAGCATCCATGGAGCAAGAGAGCAGGCCCGAGACAGACATTCTTTCTCGATGATCTAATTTAAAAAACACATTTTTACAAAAACACATCATGCAAACGCATGTCGCTTCTCTCCGGGCCCACAGCTCACCCATGCCAGAGGTGGCTGCAGCTCAGAGCCAGGACGGATGCGGCCCATTTCCCACCTTCCCCCAGTGATAAGAGCCCCATGTGCAGCTCCACGTCCCTTTCCCCACCCCACCCCCTTTACCACAGAAGATTTCTCCCTGCCCCAACTACCCCATAGAGGACACACTGAAGCCACAGCGCCCAAAGGACTGGAGCAGCCCCGTGCTGCACCAAACGGCTGTTAGAGCTCATCAGGGAACACAGCTGAGCTCTGGGCTGCTTCAATCCTTTCCAAAAAAAAAAAAAAAAGCAGTGCTTGCCCAGCAGGCTGCTCTCCTCGTGTTGTGCTGTGAGGGGTTGTGCTCCTAAGGCGGTAGTGTTTGATAGGGATAAGGCATGGAGCACAGGGATAGGCCTCAGGATAGGCCTGGGAGTGCAGGGATAGGCCTCGAGATAGGCCTTGGGATAGGCCTTAAGGTGTGGGAATAGGCCTTGGGATAGGCCTCAGGGTGCAGGGATAGGCCTTGGAATAGGCCCTAAGGTGTGGGAATAGGCCTTGGGATAGGCCTGGGAGTGCAGGGTAGGCCCCGGGATAGGCCTCGGGATAGGCCTGGGAGTGCAGGGATAGGCCTCAGGACAGGCCTTAAGGTGTGGGAATAGGCCTTGGGATAGGCCTCAGGGTGCAGGGATAGGCTTAAGGATAGGCCCCGGGATAGGCCTTAAGGTGCAGGAATAGGCTTCAGTGTAGGCCTCGGAGCGCTGGGCTAGGCCTCACAGTGCTGGTGTAGGTCCAAGGCCTCCCCCTGCCCTGCTCCCAGGCCCTGCAGACCCCAGTCCAGGCCTAAGGCCTCCCCCTGCCCCGTAGACCCCAGCCCAGGCCCAAGACCAGGCCAAAGACCTCCCCCTACCCCACAGATCCCAAAGCCGTGGCGCTGCCAGGATCGGGGAAGGGCAGGGCTGCGGCGCAGTGCGATGAAGCCATTGGTGGGCACCAGGCTCCATATTTTCCCCCCCCACCCCTCCACTCCCACAGTCCAGGCCCCGTGTGCAGCTCACGGGGCGCCCGCGTAGCTGTAGTGATTGCGGTCGGTGTCGCTCAGGGTTAGCGGCAGGCTGGGTTTGCGCTCCGGGTCCTTCTCATCGCACTGCCGGGGTGGACGCTGCTTGAAGAAGTCAGACACGTAGCGGACCTGAGGGGACAGAGAGGAGGTGGGGCTCAGGTCTGATCCCATTGCTCCTCCATTCTCCATCAGGTACCACTGGGTTGGGGACATCCATGGACACTCACGATGAGGATGGCGATGAGCGCGCCCTGGAGCAGCCCGGCCAGCACATCGCTCCAGTGGTGCTTGTAGTCAGAGACCCGCGTGTAGCCCACGTAGATGGCGAAGGCGAGGAGGAAGAACTGGATGGTGGGACGCAGCAGCCGGGCCCACTTCCCCACCAGCCGGGCTTGCACATAGAGCTACAGAGAGGACAGAGGTGTCAGCAAGCACAGGGACAGACACAGTTCTGTCCCAGCATGGTGGGGACAGAACGCCGGGGCTCCACGCAGCACAGCACTCACCGCCAGGAACATCATGCAGTACATCCCAAAGGAGGAGTGCCCGGAGTAGAAGGACAGCCTGCACGCAAAGGGATGGGTCAGGACACAGCAGGGTCAGGTCAGGACTGCCAACCCCTCACCACTCCTCTGGGGCTGCCCCCAGGGCTCACCTGGACTCAGTGACGTTCCTGCTCTCCCCTCGGCAGACATTTTCCAGCTGCACATAGATGGAGCAGTTCACCTTGGACCAGTCAGGGTTGCAGACTGCCAAGAAGTTGGGCCGGAGGCGGCCGATCATGTATTTGGCCAGGTCGGTCAGGGACTGGCTGATGGCCCCCCCAAAAAGAAAGGTCCCCACCACCTTGTAGAGGGCAGCCAGGTAGTTGTTGTACTCCGACTTGGAGTAGAGGCGTTCTGTGTAGACCAGGTATGCCTCCCCCGAAGAGATCTGCAGGGAGCAAAGGCTGAGAGGTGAGGGTCCCAGAAGCCTCCCTGGGGCCTTCCCCCAGCCCTGCAGGGACCCAGCCTCATGGGCTGTGGATCTCAGCCCCAGACATGGGCACTGCAGGGAGCCCAGAAAGTTTCCTTACAATGAGAACGGTGCAGGTGATGGTGACCCCAGCCATGAGGCCGTGGGTGATGGTGTCTGCCTTGTAGGGGTAGCGGATGGAGTCATCGTTGCAGTAGAAGCCTCGTTTGTACGGGGAGTTCACCAGCGTCAGGATGACAAAGGGCAGAGATGCTGCAAAGGAGAGAGAGGGAGAGGACTGGGGCACCCTCCCAAGGACTCCATGCAGGCACCCAGTGCACACGGTCCCTCCATCCCTGCTCCCCACTGCTGGGGAAGGATCCTGCACCTGGCCCTGCAGCTGATAGAGCATTATCAGGGCTCACAACTGCCTGCAGAGCTGAGCTACTGCAGGAGATGGCTGCTTTTGGGCACCCATGGAGCATCCACTGCTCCCCAGCTGCTGCCTGGTGCCAGGACCCACTCCCCACTGCCTGGAGGAGGACAGAGCTTGGGGGAGCAGCACAGGCATCTCACCAGCCTGTTTTACACCAGAAGGGCCTTCAGGTCCCACATGGTCCAGGTTTGGACAGAGCTGGAGCCCAGAGCCCGTGACCCAGCCTGGCTACCCCCCCCCCCCCCTGCTCCCCAGCAGCACTGATGCTGGGACCAGTTGGATTAGTCCAGCTCAGTTTTACACCCCGTGTACACCAGCCCTGACCACGAGCATCTTCCAGCTCCTCCGTGGATGCCATCATCCCACACAAAACATCAGAAGGAGCTCCAGGAGGGGTGTGTCTGACATGGGGTCGTGCAGCCACTCCAGCCCCTTGGGGACCCCGGCCGAGGTGACCACGGGCATCTTCAAGCACCTCCCTGCAGGGTGAGGCTGGGCACAGCGCAGGGCACGGGATGCTCTCCCCGCAGGGGCCGGGCTGCCTACGGTCCACCTTAAGCCCGTGCTCCTTTCCCCGTTCCGCCTTCAGGAAGGCGATTTCCGCCTCCCCATTGTTCCTCCGTCTCCAGGGAAAAAACAAAACACACCTTTGTCCCCGGCAGCCACCCCTGCACCCGGAGCCCCTTCCCCAGGGGGGTCCCGTGCTCCGCTCTCAGCCGAGCAAAAGAGCAGAAATGAAAAGGGAAAGAAATTACAGCAAAGCACCACCCCGCAGCCTCCGGGCCTCCAAAGGCGGCTCTCTCCGAACAGAAGCAAAAGCAGCCAAAAAGAAAAAATAAAAAAGAGCTGCGAGAAGGCCAGGAACACGGCAGGAACATGGCAGGAACAAGCTGTGACGGCTCCCAGGCTGCGGGAGGAGCCCCGCACGCACGGACGCCTCCGTACAGACTTCAAACCCTTCGTTTGCAGCTCAAATTAGACGCTCTTTTTCTTTATCCCTTTTCTTTTTTTCCTTTTTTTTTTTTTTTTTTCCCTTCCCTGGTAATTCCATCCTCCAAAAAAGCTCCCCCTAAAAATAAAAGGGGCAGAAGAGGAAAAGGGCACCGAACAAAAAAAACCCAGGAACCTGCCTCTCTCTCTCTTTCTCTCTCTCCACCGGTGCTTAGAGCCCAAGAAAGCTCAGGAGGTTGAGGCTGAAATTACGACCCGGGCCTTTATTTTTAGGCCATCCGTCTTAATTAGGTGCTTGAGAGCGGCACTTTTAGAAACGAGCGTCTGGGCGGAGGCTGCCCCGGGGGGGGCACAGCGCTCGGGGCCCCGACGGTCACCCATCCCCGTCCCCATCCCCGTCCCCGTGCCCGGGTCCGCCTGCGGTCGCCCACGGTCTGAGCGGCCCCGTCGGGCGGTTCTCGGGGTGTCCCCGTCGGGGGGCTCCGCACGGACCGAACGGCCTCACCGGATCGTATCGCTCCGTCCTGGGGGGGGGGGGGCAAAGGCCGAACGTTTCCCCGTCGGGGCATCGCGGTTTCGCAGGTGCTTCTCGGGGTTCTCATCCCGCTGCCACCCGACGGCACGGCCGGCCCCGGTCCGCGTGGAGCCCATCTGCCCCCCCCCCCACCCCTCCGCCCCATCGAGGGGGAAGCGGCCCGGCAGCCCCCCAACGGGCTCTCACCGACAACCACGCAGAGCACGTCGAGCACCACGAAGGCCTTCCTGCGTTCCATACCGGCACCGGTTCGGTAACGGCCCAACGGACCGATCCTATGGTTCACATGGCCCGGAACAACGCGGGCCCGACCGGGAGCAAAAGTCCGGGCGGACGGGGCGGGACGGGGCGGCACCGACAGACGGGGCGGGGGGCGGGACGGCGGGGCCGGGGGCAGGTACGGGGCGGAGCCCCCCCTCCGAGCACCGGCTGAGGGGTCCGGAGCGCTTCGGGAACACCGGCGGTGTTATTCGGCTCCGGAGCGACGGAACCCCGCGTTGTTCCCCCGGATGGGGATCCGCCCCCCTGCCAGTGCCAAAGGAATGAGGGAGAAGAAAAACCCCGACAGCCCGAGGGCTGCTTTTCTAATGGTAATAATAAAATAAAACAGAAAAAGAAGGGGGAAAAAAATAAATCAGTTACAAAATCAGAGCGGATGAATGCAGCCGCGGATGCGGGCGGTGGGACAGCAGCCTGCAGACGAGCGGTGGGCGCACTGGGGGGCAGCAGGACGAGGCGCTGTTTGCTCCGAAGCTGTGATCCAAACGAGTCGTGGTGTTTTCCCGTCGGAGCAGAACGGCTGCGGGGCCGGGATGCGCCGAACCTGCGGCACCCGGATGGGGCAAAGGTCGGAGCTGCTGCCCGCGGTGATGCCGTGGAGCTGTTTGTTCCAGGCCTGGCGCTCGGTTGGAAACGGAAGGAGACATAAATCACACAGAAAGCGCCCAAGTGATGATGGCTGCTGGGCTTCGGCACGCCGTGAGCGGCCCGGGGAGAACCTCGAGGCTGTGGTTGGAAGCAGAAGGGTTGGAAACCTTCTTGGGCTGCTCCGGGGTTGCAGGAGAGGAGCAGAACTGCTGCCTGGCTTCCTCTGCTCCCAGCCTCTTTCCCTTCCCCTTCCCTTCCATGCCCTTTACCCTTTTCCTACCCCTTCCATTTCCCCTTCCATTTCCTTTCCCCTTCTCCTTCCCTTTCCCTTTTCTTTTCCCTTCCTCTTTCCTTCCCCCTTCCCTTCCTTTTTCCTCCCCCCTTCCTTTCCATTTCCTTTCCCCTTCTCCTTCCCCTTCCCTTTCTCCTTCCCTTCCCCTTCCCTGATGACTTCTTTCCCATTCCATACCTCTTTCCTTCCCTTCCTTTTATCCTTCTCTTCCCCTCCCCTCTTTTCTTTCTCCCTTCCCCTTCCCCTTCCCTTTCCCCTTTGCCTTCCCTTTCCCTTTTCCCCTCCCTCTCTCCTTCTTATCCCTTCCCTTCATCCTTCCCTTCCCATTCTCTTCCTCCTTCACTCTTTCCTTCCCTTCCTCTTCTCTTTCCACTTCCCTTTTTCCTTCCTTCTCTCCTTCCTATCCCTTCCCCTTCTTCTCTTCCCCCTTTCCCTTCCTTTCCCTCTCACCTTCCCTTTCCCCTCCCCTTTCTCCCCTCCTTCCCCTTCCCTTTCTCTTCTTTCCCTCCCTCCCTTTCCCCCCCTTCCATCCACACTGCTCTCCCCTCGTTCACGATTTGCCCCAGCCACACCAAACGCACACCAGCAATAGAAAAACAAAAACAAAAACAAAAACCCAAACAAGGTTATGGCAGTGCTGCGAGCTGAGATTTTGACCACGGGGGCACAGAAATGGGGCAGGACGGTGCCAACAACGGGCACACAGCTCCGTGCTGACACGGGGCAGAGCAGCACCCTGATAAGCGGCTGCTCCCCGCCCGGCACTGCAGGACTTTGCCCCTTTGGGGCCGTGGGACGACGCCAAACAACAGGAGCCACCCGGAACGCCGCAACCTCACGGATATCATAAAATCGTCTGAGTTGAACGAGGTCCTAAAGGACATTTCCGTCACAACGACCCCGAGCATCGCTTTCTGATGGCTGCGATGGTTTTTGAGTAATTAAAAGCGGAGCGTTTAGCGCAGCCCTGTGTCACGTTGAGGGATTGCTGCAGACACAACGCAGCTCCCGGGGCTCCTGCCATGGTCGAAAAACCCAAAACATCCCATGAGGTCCCCCGTGCTCCAGGCTGGGAAATGCATCCCTTCCCACCGCATGTGTTGGGACAGGAGATGAGGGATGCGGGTCCCGGGGTCCCTTCTAATTGAGCAGCCCCGGATGGGAGACAAAATCCCAAAGGTCTCTGGGATCCCCACCCCAGAGCAGCGCTCAGCTGAACGCCCTGAGATGTTCTGTCTCGTAGGGGTAATGAATTCACCCAGGGGAGGGGAGGGTCAGACAGAGAGGGGTCAGTTTTGGGGTGTCCTACATAGGGGGTGCCGTGGACAGGAGAAACTCGAGGTGCCCTCAGTGGTCCTGGGGTGGGGGGCGGCACTTTGGGGTGTGTGGGGGGGTATCCTGTGGGGTGAGTCCATTAGAGCTCAAGGGGCTCCTGGGTTCTCCCCCATTAAAGGGTCCTGAGGTGTCTCCGAAGGGCTCTTAGGGTCCTCCCCCATTAGGGGAGGAGTGTGGTGCTGCGGCAGCAGAGCAGCTGTGGACCCCTTATCCAATTAGCGGCAATTAGCGGCCATAAAAGGGCGGTGAGCTGGGGGGAGCCGGCTGTGTGACAGCGGGGCTATGGCGGCGGGGCAGCCCTATGGGCAGGTGAGGCTGTGGGTGGAAGGGAAAGTCTGTATCACCCTACACGGAGCAGCTCCTTTCCCTGTGTGCTGCTGGAGCTGTGGCAGTGGGGTCAGGGAGTTGTGGGTTCCCCCTTTTGTGGGGGTATCCTATAGGAAAGGAGGGCTGCTTCCTTAGCAACAAGATGGGGAGGAGGGGATCCCAAGGGGACTTTGGGGCTGGAGCATCCCCCAGTTCTGTTACTGGGTGCCTACAGCTGGTTTTGAGCCTTTTTTGGTGTTGTGTTCTGCTTTCGGGTGATTGCGTGGCCTCCCTGCTCAGCTGGGGGGGATTCATCCTGCAGGTGTGTGGCGATGCTGAGCACCAGGTTGAACACAGAGAGATGCATGGGGAACGCTTGGTTGGTGGCTGTCTGTAGGGTGTCCCTCCTGTGCCCCCCGCAGGGTGCCCGGGTCTGGATCCCTGACTGTGTCCATGTCTGGAGAGCAGCAGAAATAACCAAAGGCTATGAGGAAGGAGACTCCATCCTGCACCTCCGCCTGGAGGATGGCTCGGTGAGACTGGGGCCGTGTGGGTCCTGAGACAAGATTCTTTGCGCCCCAAACCAGCCTGTTCCTTGGCAGAGAGGCCCCAACGTGCCTAGTGGCTGTGCAGGAGCATGGCTCATGTGGCCGTGTCCCCTGCCCACCTGGGGGCTGTTTGTCCCCGCTCAATACTCACCCTTTCCCCAACCCTACAGCCTCTCATTTACCCCTTGGGCTCTCAGCTGCCACCTCTCTGCAACCCTGAGTGCCTCTCAGGCAAGGATGACCTGGTGGCTCTGAGCCACCTGCATGAGCCGGCAGTGCTGCATTCACTCCGCGTGCGCTTCCTGGAGGCCAACGCCATCTACACCTACTGCGGTGAGCCCCCATCCCTCCAGCCCTACCCAGTGCCCCCCTTCCCTGTGTGAGCCCTGAGCCCTTCCCGCAGGCATCATCCTGGTAGCCATCAACCCCTACAAGCTGCTGCCCATCTATGAGGATGAGGTGATCTACGCCTACAGCGGCCGGGAGCTGGGGGATATGGACCCCCACATCTTTGCGTTGGCAGAGGAGGCCTACAGGCAGATGGTGAGGTGAGAGATCCTTCTGGGGGTCCTCAGGTGGGGTTGTCCCCTTGGGTTGTGTCCCACCGGGTTGGGTTGCGATGGTAAAAGGCTGAAGCCCCACTGGGAGGAACTGTTCTGTTGGGGGTTCCCAACGTGGGGTTGTACCCCCTGGTTGTGGTGGAGAAGGGCTGAAGCCCCATTGGAACCATCTGAAGGGCTCACGTCCCCTTCCAGGTTTGGTAGGAACCAGTCCCTCATCATCAGTGGTGAATCGGGAGCAGGGAAAACTGCCTCAGCCAAGTATGCCATGAGATACTTCACCACCATCGGGGGTGGTCTGGGGGACTCCAGCATGGAGGAGAAGGTGCTGGCCTCCAGTCCACTCATGGAGGTGCGTCCCCCATCCCAAACCCTTCCCATGGCCTTCAGCCCATGACAAAATGGATGGGTGCGGGGGGTCGGCCTCCCCTGGAGGAACAAAACCTCCCTCCTGCCAGGCCTTTGGGAACGCCAAGACTACCAGGAATGACAACAGCAGCCGCTTTGGGAAGTACATCGAGATTGGCTTCAGCCATGCCCGTGTGATGGGGGCCACCATCAAGACCTACCTGCTGGAGAAGTCCCGTGTCACCTTCCAGGTGGGGCTCTGGGAAGGGACAGGGCCAAGTGTTGGTCCTGGCTGCTATGGCACGCAGCCCCAGCGCTGCTCAGTTGAACTGGGAGGTGGGAACGTGTCCCTGTCACCATTCTGGGGGTGCTCAGTGCTCTTCTCACTCCTCTGCAGGCAAAAGCAGAACGGAACTATCACATCTTCTACCAGCTCTGTGCGTCAGCTGCCCTGCCTGAGCTGCAGGGTCTGCATCTGCGTGAGTGCCCCATGTCCCTTGGGTGTCCCCATGGCAATGCCAGCACTCTGCCTCTTCCCCCCCCCCACCTCCAACCTTTGGGGCTGCTGGCTGGGTGTGCTGCCCCATGGGAGCCCGGTGGGGCTGTGCTGCTTTCATCACCCACAAGTCTCCTCTTTAGGTGGAGCAGAGACCTTCTACTACACCCAGCAGGGCCGTTGCAGCGCAGGCACCGATGATGCATCTGACCTGGACAGCACACGGCACGCCTTCTCCCTCCTGGGTACTGTCCTGGGTTGGGGAAAAACAATGGGGTGGGCATCCCCCGTTGTCCTGTGGGCTGTCACCATCATCTCACCACCCTCACCCCACTGTTGGTTGGCTGCCCCATTGCTGGCCAGCTGGGTATCTGCTGGCTTTTCCCTTCTCTCCAGCTCGTGCAGTGCAGGATCTGACCCCAACCCCTCACTCTGTGCCTGCAGGTGTCCCTGAAGCTGAGCAGCTGGAGCTCTTTGCCATCCTTGCTGCCATCCTGCATCTGGGCAACATCACCATCAGGGGGAGGGACCGCCACGGGGACGGCTGCTTTGTGGAGGTGGGTGAGAGCCCCACGCGCGTCCCCACGCATCCCAGCTCTGCTGGTGACCTCTCTGTCCCTTCTCAGCCCAACAGTGAGGCCTTGGGGCTGTTCTGTGCGCTGCTGGGCATCGAGGAGGTGCAGGTGACACGCTGGCTCTGCCACCGTAAGTTGGTGACGGCGGGTGAGACCTACATGAAGCCACTCAGCAGGCAGCAGGCGCTGGACTGCCGGGATGCCCTGGCCAAGCACATGTATGGGCAGCTCTTCAGGTGGATGACAAGCAGGGTCAACCGTGCCCTGCGCTCACCGGAGGGCCACCATACCTCCATCGGCATCCTGGACATCTATGGGTAAGGACAGCTCTCCTTCCCTTTGTGATCCTCCTCTGGCCACTTCTGGGTCTGTGGATGGGGTTGGGCTGTCCCCAAAGTGGGGCTGGGTCTGTGGCTGTGCCCTGCCTAAGCCAGCAATCTGCTGCCCACAGGTTTGAGATGTTCGACCTCAACAGCTTTGAGCAGTTCTGCATCAACTACGCCAATGAGAAGCTGCAGCAGCTCTTCAACCTGGTGGGTATCACCCAAACGTCTCCTTGCTGGGAGGGCAGCACACCTCCCTGTGTCCTGCTGTGCTGCTCCTTCTGACCTCCTGCCCTGGGAATGTGGCTGCTCCCTCAAAACCTGGGGCTGGGGATGGGCATGGAGCCCTCTGTTCTCCAAAAGCTCTGAGAGAAGTGGAAGGGCTGCCCTGTGCAAACCTCTGCCCTCACCTTGGTCCTGCTCTGCTCTCCTATCCCTCCAGCACGTCTTCAAGCTGGAGCAGGAGGAGTACGTGGCTGAGGAGATCCCATGGGTCTTCATTGACTTCTGTGACAACCAGCCATGCATTGAGCTCATCGAGGGTCGACTGGGTGTGCTGGACCTGCTGAATGAGGAGTGCAAGGTGGGTTGGGGTGCTGGCAGCACTGCAGCCCTCCAGAGCCCCCCCCAGGGCTACTTCCCCTGACCCCTCCGCCCTTCAGATGCCCCAGGGCAGTGATGGGAGCTGGGCCCAGAAGCTGTACCAGACCCACCTCGGCAGCTCCCACTTCCAGAAGCCCAAGAGGCCGACGGATGCCTTCATTGTGTGCCACTTTGCTGGCAAGGTAAGAGAGCTGCTCTGGCCCCCTGGGCAGCTCTGGCTCCTAAGACTCCTGTTCCAAGAGCCCTGCAGCAAGCTGGGCTGGGAAAGTCTCAGGGTAACGTTGTGCTGCTCCCTGCCAGGTGGAGTATCAGTGTGATGGGTTTGTGGAGAAGAACAGGGACACCATCCCTGAGGAGCTGGTGGGGCTGCTGAGAGCCAGCAAGGTGCGAGCATCCCAGGGCTGGGAGGGTGGGTGATGTGGGAGAAATGAGCTGTGGATGCCCCCACCCCATTCCCGTGGGTTGCCACAATTTGGGGTGTGTGGTTTGTGATGTCTTGGTCACCTCCTTGTGGAGGGGTGGGGGGGGGGGGGGGGTGTCCTGTTGCCTTCAGGTTGGTAACACTGTCACTTCTTTCCTCTGCGTTGTGTGGTCCTGGCAGAAGGTAAGGGACATCTCAGGGGACACCTTGGGCTGCTCTGCTCTCCTGGTAGGGTGTCTGTGGGTGCACCGGGGTTCTTTTGGGGGCAGGAGGGGGCACAGCTGGTTCTTGCACATCTGGGCTGTGGGGCTGAGCTGTGTGCTGGGCTCCTGGGGCTGCATCCTGCAGCGATGGCTCTGGGTGCACGGTGTGATGCTCCCTGCTGGCTCTCACGGCCCAACTCTGTGCAGTCTGCGCTGCTCACTGAGCTCTTCCTGGAGGATGGGGATGGCCCCACATCCCGCAGGTCCAGTGGGTCCAGGTCTGCCCGCCCCAGCCGCAGGTCAATTCCTGGCACCCAGAAGAGCAAGAAGTCCATCTCCAGCCAGGTATGGGGCAGGGACAGCCCTGGCAGGGGGAGGGGAGGAGACCTCCAGCTGCGTGCTGGAGAGGTCTGAGCGCTTTCCTGTCGTCCTCTACAGTTCAAATCCTCCCTGCACCGGCTGATGGAGACGCTGGGCAGCACCACACCACACTACGTGCGCTGCATCAAACCCAACGACAGCAAGCTGCCCTTTGTGTGAGTGCCGTGGGGCTGGGGGCTCGTGGAGCCATCTCCCCGAGCTGCATTCCTCATGCCCCATATGTGCACCCCTAGCTGATGCCTGAATGAGATAACACTTTCATTTCTGCCCCAGCTTTGACTCCAGGAGAGCAGTGGAACAGCTGAGAGCTTGTGGAGTGCTGGAAACCATCCGGATCAGTGCTGCTGGTTACCCCTCCAGGTAACCCCCCGCTCCCCCAGCACCATGGGGGTCCCTTGGCTGCAGCACCCCTTGATCATCCCCTCTTTGCCCCCACAGGTGGACGTACCAGGAGTTCTTTGAGAGGTACAGGGTCCTGCTGAGCAAGGAGGAGCTGGTGGGTGATGATGCAAAGCAGAGCTGCAGCCTTGCCTTGGAGAGACTGCTGCAAGTAAGGGGTTGCAGCGGGGTCCCCCGGGCACATCTCTTGTGTGTGGCTTTTTCCCCACTTCTTGTTCTCCTGAGCATCCTTCGTACACAATTCTCCCCATCCCTTGCAGGATCCCACCCAGCATCCTTCATACATGCTTCTCCCCATCCCTTGGGGTCCCTCAAGCATCCTTGCACATTCTTCTCCCCATCCTTTTCCCAGCACGGGTCCCCAGTGGGTTGTGCACGATGGATGGGAGCTGACATTCTGCAGCCAGCAGGGAGGTCACAGAGCAGCCCTCTGGGGGAACCTCATCGAGGCATCGCTCTGAATCTCCCTTATTTCCCGCAGGACCCCAGCATGTACCGCTGTGGGAAAAGCAAGGTGTTCTTCCGCGCTGGCCAGGTAGCATTCCTGGAGGAGCTGCGGTGCCGCCGGCTGCGTGCAGCCTGCACCCTGCTGCAGAGGCACCTGCGGGGCTGGCTGGCACGGCGACGCTTCGGGCGCATTCGTGCTGCAGCTTTGTGCCTGCAGCGTCACACCCGGGGCATGCTGGCACGCAGGTGAGATGCAAAGAGCTGAGCCCGAGGGCGGGGAAGGGAGGCTGTGGGGTTCTGCCACCCCGTGCTCATCTCCTGCACCCTGCAGGCTCACCGCTGAGCTGCGGAGGAGCAGAGCTGCGGTGGTGCTGCAGAAGAATGTGAGGATGGCGTTGGCTCGGCGCTCCTACCTGCGTGTGCGCCGGGCTGCTCTCACCATCCAGGCCTTCAGCCGGGGGATGTTTGCTCGATGTCTCTACCGCCAGGTAGGAGCGTGGCAGAGCAGTGGGTGCTGTGCGCAGATGGAAGCAGTGCCCTCTGCATCTTGGTGACAGCGCAGCACCGAGCCCACTGCCGCATTGTCCCTCGTGCTTGCTGGTGATGCCGCTGCCCCATATCTCCCCACAGATGGTGCAGCACCAAAAAGCTGTGGTGCTCCAGGCTGCTGTGAGGGGCTGGTTGGCCCGCCAGCACTACAGCCGTCTGCGCAGGGCTGTGCTCTACCTGCAGTGCTGCTACCGCCGGGTGCGGGCACGCCGTGAGCTGCACCGGCTGCGGGCTGAAGCACGCTCAGTAGAGCACTACAAGCAGCTGCACAAAGGCATGGAGATCAAGGTGATGCAGCTGCAGCGCAGGCTGGATGAGCAGGTGGGTGCTGCAGCTCTTGGGTGTCCAGGGTGCAGTGGTCGACCCGTCCCTATGGAGGGTTCTTTTGTTGGAGCGCTGCACGGGGTGATACCTGAGGAAACGGGGTACCCCACTGCTGCAGATGGGTTTCCTTTGGGGTGAGGTGCCCACGCGCATCCTCCAATTTTGGTACTCTCTGCCCCCAGGCCCAGGAGAAGCAGCAACTGGCAGAGCAGCTCTCGGCACTGAACGCTGCTCACGCTGAGGAGGTTCAGCGGCTGCGGGAGGAGATGCGGTGGCTGCGGGAGGATGCAGCACATGATGCTCAGGTGCAGCGGCTGCAGGAGCGGCTGGCCGAGCTGGAGAGGCACAGTGCTGAGAGCCACCTGGCCCAGGAGGTGGAGGAGCTCCGGCAGGTCCGACGTGGGGCTGGGGGTGATGGCTCTGCTCTCTTTGCGCCGTGATAGAGGTGCTGTGTGCCCCAGAGGTGGCCCCTGGGCTCCATCTGTCCCTCTGCTCCCTCCGCAGCGCCTGGCAGAAGTGGAAGCAGTGAAGCTGCACCTGGGGGAGGAGAGGGATGCTCTGATTCAGCGCACCTTGGAGCAGTCGCAGGATCTGGAAGGTAGAAGGATCCCCATGCCCCCATCCTCGGTGCACCCTCCCTGTGTTCCCACGTGTTCCCACGTGTCTGTCTGCCCACAGAGCAGCACCAACGTGCGGCACGGGAGAGCCGGGGGCTGCAGCAGGAGCTGGAGGAGGAGCGGGCGCGCTACCAGAGCCTGGTGCAGGATTATGCCCGCCTGGAGCAGGGCTATGAGAACTTGCGGGATGAGGTGGCCTTCCATAGGGTGAGGAGCTGTGGGGGGGCCTCAGCCCCTTTGGGCTGCTGTGTCTTTGTCACCCCCAGGCCTATCCTGGTACCCCCACTAGAGATGGGATGTGGGATAGCGGCTGTTTGGGGCGCGAGGAGTAACTCTGTCCCTCTTCTCTCCCATCAGCAAAGCACCCTCAGACGTTCTCCTTCATCCGAGAGCTTCCTGGGCTCCGAGAGCAGCTACATGTCCTCCATGTCCACCGCCCCTTCTCGGGATGGCTCCGACCTACAGGCTGAGGTTAGTGGTGATGGTGGAGGTGACAAATGGAAGCGCCCCTTCCCATGGGGTCCCGTGGTCCCAGAGGGGCGGCTGCAGGGCTGTCAGCCCCTCAGCTCCAACCTCCTTCCCACTCCCAGGGGCTGGAGGAGCGCTGGCAGCTACCACCTGAGGTCCCCCAGCCTCCCCACCCCATGGAGGACCCTATGCCTAACACTGCTGTGGGGCAGGACCGCTTTGAGAAGGCGTATCTGCTGCTGCTGGGGCAGCTCAATGCTGTCACTGAGGAGCTGGCCCGCACCCGGGAGGAGCTGGGGAGGAGCAAAGCATCCGCTGAGCACGAGGAGAGGAAACCCCTGGATTTCCTTAAGCGAAGGGTGAGCCTCTGTCCCATATCTGTGGGGATGGAGCTGAGCTGCTGGGGCTGCCCTCACCCTGCCCTGCTCTCCTCTTGGCAGAACATCGCTGAGATGCTGGGGCTGGGCAGGAACCCTGAGAAGGCGGCGGGGGATGACTTGAAGCATGCATACGATGCGGTGCAGGTGGCCAACAAGTGAGTATGGTCCCTAGATGCTCTGGGAAATGTTCGTTTTGAGGCGATAAACCTTTACCCCTGAAGGATAGATTGATGTCTTGGGGTCATAGAATAAGTTGGGTTGGAAGGGACCCGAAGCACCATCCAGTCCAAGCGCGGTGCCTCAGTTTCCCCACTCATGCAGGATGTTGGTGAGCCAGCTGCAGGAGGAGAAGCAGCACCACGAGGAGGAGGTGGAGGGGCTGCACCTCGACATCCGTTCACTCAAGCAGCTGAGCCAGCAGCAGGCAGCCCTCATCCAGGACCTGCAGCGGCACCAGGACCAGGAGGGGCTGCAGCACCATGTTGTGCGCCTGAAGGAGGAGAACTGGGTAAGGGGTGGGGAGGGGGACATAACAAGGTAGGGCTGGATACCCCCATCTCGTCCTATGGCAATCTGCAGCACCCCCCTTGGGAGCCATGCATGGGAACTCTGTCATCTCCTGACCCTGTGAGTGGGTACTGGGGGGTGTGAGCCTCACAAGGGCTGTCCTTGCTCAGGAGCTGTCCCAGAAGCTGGAGAAACAGGAGAGGACCACGCTGAAGCTGCAGAAGCAGCTGAGAGCCTATGTGAAGCAGATCCAGGAGTTTACAGGTAAGTACACGCATGGGAAGGGGGGACACAGGGATGGGGGTCACCAGCCTGCTTTGGTGCTGGTGCATCATGCACAGGGACCTGCTGCAAGTCCCGTGGCCCAGGATGTGATCTGTGCTCCCCTCCAGCAATGAAGAAAGAGCCCACCACACCAGGGCAGGAGCCAGCAGCATCCCTCATGGTCCCATCCCCATCAGGGTCGCCCCAGGCCATGCTGGCATGGAGGCTGGAGGACGAAGGGCGCATCATCAAGGCCATCATCACAGGTGGGCTTGGGGTAACGTGGTCCCACTGACCCAGCAGAGTGCCCTAGGGATGGGTCCTGTCCCTCCCTTCCCCCCAGCCTTGCCCAGCTCTGCTCTCCAGGGCTGCCTGGCCCCACATCTCTGTGCCCTTCCCTACAGATTATCGCCTGCAGAGCAGCCCTGGGGCGATGCCAGAGCTTCCAGCCTACGTCCTCTTCCTCTGCATCCGGCACGCAGACCACTGCCGTGATGAGCCACGCGCCCACTCGCTGCTGGATGCAGCCATCAATGCCATCAAGAGGGTCATGAAGGTGCTGGGGGCAGGAAAACTGCCGGGTGACATAGAAATGGCGTGGGGGGGCTGCAGCCTGGACCCCAGGGCTCTGTAGAATGGGGCTGGGGGTGCTGTGGGGCCACTGCTGGAGCCTCACTGACTGACCTGCCCCCTGCTTACTTTCTGCCCACCCCACAGAAGCACAGTGATGACTTTGACGTGGTGGCACTCTGGCTTGCAAATACCTGCCGGCTCCTGAACTGCCTGCGTCAGTACGGCCGGGATGAGGTAGGGTGCTGGGGAGGGGGCTGTCATTTCCCCCCCCCCCCCCCCCCCCCAGGATGACATCAGGAGCTTTGGGCTTTGTTTATGGGCTGGGGCTGCCCCCCATTTGGTGCATGGGCACGTGCTGGGCTGATCCTGACTCTTTTGCCCCGGGGTGGCTTTGGGGTGGGGTCACCTGGGGACCCGTCACCCTGACCTGGCTGTACCTGCAGAGCTGCCACCAAGGGAACACAGCACACCAGAATGAGCATCGCCTGCGCAACCTGGACCCGCAGGGCCCCTGTCACAGCCTGGGAGCACTGGCAGTGCAGCTGTACCAGCAGCTCATCCGCACGGCTGAGAAGCGCCTCAAGCCCATGATTGGTATGGATGGAGCTTGGGGATGTGGGGCTGGGGGCTCATGGGGTGCCTGGTGGTGGAGGGGAGTGGTGCTGTGGGTTGGGTTGGGTTCCTCGTGATGGAGGGCTTGGGGTTGGGTTGGATTCATCTTAAGGAGGATGTGGGGTAGGTTGGGTTCCCCCTGGGGTGCGTTGAGTTCCTCTTGAGGACTGTAGGTTGGCTTTGGTTGAGTTGGGTTCCTCATGGTGAGGGGGTGTGGGTTGGGTTGGTTTAGACTCCTCTTAAGTGGGCTGTGGGTTGGGTTCTGTTTCCCATGTGGGGGCTGTGGGTTGGGTTGAAGTCCTCTTAAGCTGGGTTGGGTTCTCCACAGCCCCCTAAGCCAATACAGAGGAGAGCTGCGAGTTGGTTTAGGTTTCCCATGCCTGGGGCTCTGCGTTGGGTTGGGTCTTGGAGTATCCCAGCTGAGGTGATGCATTTGAGGAGCTGAAGGGGGAGGGGAGATTTGTACCCCATCTGGGGACCTCCATCACTCACATGCCCCACTTCTCACATCCAAGGAGCACAGCCACATCAGCTCCTCCATCCCCAACTGGAGATGACACGAAGCCATCAGGCCATGCTCTGATCGTTCTTCTTCCCCCCTCCAGTTGGTGCAATGCTGGAGAGTGAGACCATCCAGGGTCTGTCCTCCTCCTGCCCTCCCACCCACCGCCGCTCCTTGGCCCCCCCAGCCCACACGCTGCCTGAGCTCCTGCAGCAGCTGGGCTCCTTCCACCACACACTGGAGCATTATGGGCTGTCCCCAGCCGTGGGACATCAGCTGCTGCGCCAGCTCCTCTTCCTCATCAGCGGCACCACCCTCAACTACCTGCTGCTGAGGAAGGACGCGTGCTCCTGGAGCCGTGGCATCCAGCTCAGGTTGGTCCTACGTGGGGTGTAGACAAGGGAGGGGGGAAGGTTGAGGAATGAGGGCTGCCTCCTGCTGACCCTCCCGCCCCCATAGGTACAACATCAGCCAGGTGGAGCAGTGGCTGCGGGCGCAGGGGCTGCAGCAGAGCGGTGCCCGTGAGATGCTGGAGCCTCTGATCCAGGCTGCACAGCTGCTGCAGGTGAAGAAGGCGACAGAGGAGGACGCGGGGGCCATCTGCAGCCTGTGCACCGTGCTGACCCCGCAGCAGGTATAGGGCTGGGGGGGTTGGGTGCAGTGACCTGGGAGCCTTGGACACCAGTGCTGGGGCAGAGATGATCCCTCAGCTCTGTCATCTGCTGTCTGCCCCAGGTGGTGAAGATCCTGCGGGCGTACACCCCGACTGCAGGGCTGGAGGAGCGTGTGAGCCCTGCCTTCATCAGCAGTGTGGAGGTAGGGAAGGAGGCTGTGCTGGTTGGGGAGGGGGGGTCTTGGCTCTAATGGGGGGTCTTGGCCACCGCCTCGTTGATGGCCATATCCCCACAGAATCGACTGCAGGGGCAGCAGGCAGAGGGACCAAGCCAGCTCCTGGTGGACACCAGCCACTTCTTCCCTGTGCACCTGCCCTTCATCCCCTCCCCGCTGCACCTGGATGAGCTCTGCATCCCCAACACCGTGGACCTGGCCTTCCTGGTGCGCCTCTGAGCCTGCAGGAGGACCTCGCAGGGCTGGGGTGCAGCTTTGTGTGCAATGTTTGTTCGTTGGAACCTTAAGGTACTGCCTTTGTGGTACAGCTGTGATGATCTTCACCCTTTTCTTTTTAATGCTTTGATGTTAATAAAAGTCTTTGCAGATAAACGGAATGCCTGAGGCTGGCTGCTTGGGGGGGAGTGGTTGTAAGGTGATGTCCTTGTGGTGTGGGACTGGGGTCTCCTTGCCCACCTGTGGGGCTTTTGGGGCACGTTGGGGGAGGGTGGAGTATTACCTGATCCTAATTAACTCCTTGGCTGAAGCTTTTGCCCAAGGAGTTGGACTCGGTGATCCTGATGGGTCCCTTCCACTGTGGGACAGAGGGTTGGATGGATGGCTCTTAAGAATTGCAGGCACCATCCATGGACCTTCAATGCTGACCTTAAATGTGGGATGTCCTTCCCACCCCACAACATAGGTGATTTTTTTTTTCCTTTTTTTTTTTTTTAATGTCAGTTATAATAAAATATTTTTACAGAGCCCAAAAAAGTCAAAATAGTGCAAAACATCTCACTGTCATGCATCCAGGGGAGCCCCTGCTATGGGGGGGAGGTACAGACACACAGGTATGGAGCAGAGTGTGGGGGGGAGGGGTGTCCATCACATGCCAAACAGGATGGGGTAGGAAGGGGGCACATGGGGGGGCAGGGGGGGCAGGGCTGAGCCCCCTTGGGAGCAGCAGTTAGAAAAGGGGTGTAAACATTGAACAGAAAGAGTGGACACCTAAACCCTTTGGTCCCAGGCAAACCCTATAGAAAGGAGATGGAGAGTCGGGGTGGGGTACCCTGTTGGGGGGGTGAGAGGTATATATTGAGCTGGGGGGGGCTTCTGGCTGTGGGTGGGACCCTGTGCTCCTGCCCCCCTCCTCCAGACACGCACACCACTGATCACACAAATGGTGGTTAATGGGGAATAGGGGAGGGGTCCTCGGGCTTGAAGGGGGGTGGGAAAGTTTTTCTTGTGCCAAGGAGGTCCCGTGGGCGCTGCTGTGGAGGTGGGTGCCCCCAGCCCATGGGATGTGAGTGCCCCTCACCCCCACCCTGGCACCTAGGGTGGGACACGGGGCAGGGAAGACAGGAATGGGGCTGGGGGTTGCTCCCTGCCCTCCAGCCCCAGTGATGCCGCCGCCGCCAGCTGGGGGGGTCCCCAGCCCCCATAGCCCTTCGGGGTGCGGGGCACAGCTGCCCCATTTATGTACAGCTCTATCTACATATGTACAAGGGATGGGGACAACGGGCCATCACCTGGGCCCCCCCAGCCCAGAGCTTTCCTTACGTCCCTCAACGAGGCGGGGGGGCCAGGCGGGGTCTTTGGGATCCCTCCATCTCCGCTGGGGAAGGGGCAGCTCTGCCCCGTTGCCCAGTTTGAGGTGCAGCCCTATAGCCCCGTGGGTGTGGGATGGCGACGCTCTGTGCTTTCTCACAGCCAAAGGAGGAATGGGGTGTGGGGGGAGGGTCCGGCGCTGCACCCACATCCCCCTCCCCATAGGCAGGAGCCGCCCGTTGTGGCCTCTCTTATGGCTTATACATGGCTGGGGGACGCTGTGGGGGCTGCAGGCGGGGGGTGGGTGAAGGGAGGTGTGATTTAAGTGCCGCCCTCCTCAGCCGAGCGCGTGTCGGATTTGAGCTTGACGAACTCCTTGGCCACCTCGTCGTTGTTGCGCTGGGACAGGATGCGCAGCACCGTCAGCCCCGTGTCGTCCATGTGGATGCGGCGGCCGAGGGGCAGCCAACAGGCGCAGCCCCCCCGCTGCAGGAGGTCGCGCAGCTGCAGCACGGCGATGCCCACCGTGCGGTCCTCGCGGGCGAAGCAGTAATCCTTCACACACACCTGTAGCTCGTAGCACTCGGGACCCGTCTCTGTCCCCAGTGTGCTGCGGGTTGGGGATGAGAGATGGGCAGCGTTGGCATGGGGGGGGCTCTGGGACAGCATTGTGGCCCCCATCGGTTGTATTTTTTTCCCCACTTCCTGCTGGTGGTGGTGGTGTCCCAGTGTCCCCAGAATCGTGAGCTCCCCAGCATCCCCACGTCCCCACATCTGCAGTGACCCCACATCTCCACTGTCCCCAAACCCCAGCATCCCCCTCTCCCCAGTGTCCCATATCCCCCGCATCCCCACAGCCCTATGTCCTCAGCATCCCTACGTCTCCCGGTGTCCCCAGTGTCTCACGTCCCAAGCATCCCCATATCTCCAGAGTCCCCACATCCCTAATGTCTCCACCCCCCCATATCTGCGTTGTCCCCGTGCCCCCAGGGTCCCCATGTCCTCAGCACCCCCACATCTCCAGTGTCCCCATGTCCTTACATCCCCACTGTCCCCACCTCCCCAGTGTCCCCATGTCCTCAATGTCCCTGTGTCCCCAGCATCCCCCCACACCCCACAGGTGCCACTCACAACTGGAAGCTCTCGTTGTACTTGGGGGCCCAGCTGTTGTTCTTGGACTTGGTGGCAAATTTCCTCTTCTTGTCACTCAGGTGGGGGCCGATGATGTTGACCTCAATGAAGGGCCGGAAGATGCCCGACGTCTGCCACTTCAGGTCATTGGCAGCCACCACTGTGCCAAGAGGGCGTGTGAGTTTGGGGGGGTGTCACCACCCCCCAGCCCCCTCGAGACCCCCCCATGCCCACCTTTCACAGTGACTTTGTGTTCGCCGGTGCCGGGATGGGTGAAGAGCTCCACGTGGATGGACACCTCCCCAACGGGGTCCTCCACACCAGATCCTGCGTGGCCGAGGGGGCAGGGTGAGTGCCAGCCCTTGGTGCTGTCCCCTCTTGTCCCCTGCTGTCCCCTGCCCGCCTCCAAGCCCGCTGCAGTGGGGCAGGCGAAGTGGGGACAGCGGGGTGTTCAGCACCGCGTGTGCCCCAATGTGACCCCATGGGGAGATGGGGGGCAGCCACCACTGGGGACAGCTGGGGCTGGCAGCAGGGACACTGCTGTCCCCCCCCCATCAGTAGGTCCCAAACCCCTTCCCCTCCTCACCCAAGAGTGCCTGAGGGGGGTGGGGTGGGACCCCGATGGCGGGGATGCAGGGATGGCAGTGCTCAGCGTACCCCTGTGCCACCACCAAAGCTATGGGGCTGCCCCACGGTAGGGGGGAACTCGGTGACCTGCAACCCCCCCACGTCAAGCTGTGCATGCACCCATGGGTGAAGGAGGGTTTGGGGGCAATGCAGGCTCAGGACATTCAACAGGAGGAGGACGTCCCCACGTGTTCCATCACGGCACCGGGGGGGGCACAACCACACTCCGTCCTCTGCCCCCACCCGGCACCCCGTCCCCATGGGCAGTGCCATGCTGAGCCAGAATGGAGCGATGGAGGGGGGGTCCGAGTGCAGGAGGCCAAGCAGGGGGTGCAGACCCATCCCTCCCCCCCAAAAAAAAAACAGCCTGAAGGTGTGCAGGAGGCCAAGCAGGGCCCATAGGGGAGGCTGTGCTCATTCCTCGAGGCGGTAATGGTCCTTATGGCAGTAAGGTGGGGGGACATGGGTTGTGTGTGCCCCCCCCGCAGCAGCACCAGGGTGCCCTGAGCTTACGGCCCAGCCCCAAGCTGTGGGGATGGGGAAGGGGTCGATGCCCCCAAACTCCCCCCAGTTCAGCCCAAAGCAGCCCTGTGAGGCTGGGGGGGGCACATCTCGGGGGAGAGGCAGAGGGGTGCTGGGGGGGTGAGCAGTGCACGTACCCTTCTCAGGATAAATCTCTTCACTAAGGGTAAACCTAACACCTTTTCCACCATGGACTATTGGGGAGGAGAGAGAGAAAGAGACGGAGACACAGCACAGAGCGGACAGAGAGAGGAGGGAGACAGCGTGTGTGGGGGGGGGATAGCAAAAAGAGGGGTGGGGGGAGGAACAGAAAGAGAGAGAAAGAGAGATCAGCGCTGGCGGACGACACTGCGGCGACACGGAGCACCCAGGGGGGCTGGGGAGACCCACAGGACAGACGGACTGACGGACGTCCTGGTGTGGGGAGGGGGACGCACAGACAGACCTGGTGCTGGGGAGGGGGCACTGAGCTCCCCACGGTCCCATTCATCCACAGAGCACACAGCAGGGAGAGCCCACACCATCCTCACACCCACAGCCCTACGGACCCCCGCGCTCCAGCCCCGTTGGAGGTGTGGTTACGGGTTGGGGGGTGGGATGTTGGGGCGGGGGGGTCATACCTTGTGATGTCTGCGTCTGCACAAAGGTTTTGATGAGCAGGTCGGTGGCTTGGGTGTACAGGGACAGTGCATAGCGCAGCGACTGCAGGTCGGGGCTCTTCTCCAGGAAGGTCTTCTTCAGCCCCACACCGCCAGCGTGGAAGTATTGCTGTGGGGGGGGGGAGTTTTGGGGCGGGGGGGGCTCAGCCTGGTGTTCCCATAGAGGCAGTGCTGTCCCCACCCACCCCACGGTGCCCTCACCTTGATGGTGTCCAACGCCAACTCCACCACCGCGCACTGCTTGGGGGTCAGGCTCTTGGCTTCCTCCCGCACCATGTGGTCCTGAGGGGGGGGACAAAGGCTCAGAGTGGGGACGTGTGGGGCCATCGCCTCACCCCACATTGAACGGGGACCTCAGAGAGCCCACCTTCAGCTTGGAGAGCTGCCCCAGCTCCTTGGCCGCGTTGAAGATCATCTGCGTGCCCTGCAGAGAACGGAGAGAAGGGGACGGCGAGAGTGAGCGGCCAGGTTGTGTGTGGGGGGGGTTGCAGTGCCTGGGGGCTCCCGGCCCCCAAACTCAGAGGGGCTCCTCTGAGCCCTTTGAGTATCCCCAGGAGCTGAGCACTCATGGCGCAGCGACAGGGCTTGGGGACAGCAGGGCAGGGTGACGCTTTGGCACCGGTGACCCCATATCCCTGCTCTGTGCCCCCCAAGAGTGGGGCAAAGGGACAAAGTTTGGGGACGGCGCTGGCACCTGGCACAGTTCCATGGTGCATCTGTCCTCCCCTAAACCCCAACCCCACCACTCGGTGCCAGGGGGTTCCAGACCCTGGGACACCCCCAGGGGACACCACGGGTGGGTGTCAGCAGTCCCCACAGTGCCCCACGTTGTGCCGCCTCCACGTGTGGGGACACAAAGCCCCACTGACACGACCCCAAGGAGTGCAGCCCCACGGCATGGGGGGTCACCCCACAAAAGTTGAGCTGCGGCCCCATTCCGGTGTGTAATGGGGCAAACTGGGGCAGAGCCATGACCACCAGCTCCCCCCCAGCACCAGCAATTCCAGTCCCCCCCAGCAACGAGAAACCCCACAAACCACCCCATACCTTTATTTCCTACTGCCCCCATTAACCCTTCGCAGCCCACTCCTGCCTCATTAACCCTTCTCTTGCTGGCCCTGTCCCCCCCATAGGGACGCAGCTGTCACTCAAACGGAGCCCAGCGGGACACGGTACAGAGCGGGACCCCCCCACCCCACAGCACATGGGGCAAGGATGGGAGGAGACGAGCTGTGTCCTTACTTCAGTGTGACTGGGCAGCTTCACCCTGCTCTGGAAAAGAAGAGCAAGGGACAGTTACTGGGGGCCCCAGCAGTGAGCGTGCCAGGTCTTAGCCCTATGGAGTGGGCTCGGTGCCCCCCACCTATGGGGCTGGGTGATGGAAGACTGCACTGAGGCAATGTGGGGCAGGAGATGCTGACCTCTATGGGTCACAGCATGGAGACACTGAGGCCAGGAGCTGTGGCAGTGCCAGCACGGCTCTTTGTGGCACTCAGTTTTGGGATATGTGAGCACTGCATGGCGTGGGGAGTGCCTGGATAGGGGGCGGGCCCCCACGGATGGGGGTCTGCATGGGGAACAGGGAGGTCTGGGGCTCAGTGAATTCTGCTGGGGGTGAGGTCAGAGATCCATGGGATCCCTGCAGCGCCCTGAACACACCAAGCCCTGCACCCCCAGCAACGGGGTGGGTTTGTGCCCTCCTGTTCCTGCACCCGGTGGGATGCCGAGCCGCGTGCCCCACACCTAACACCCCACAAACCCACCCATGGGGTAAACATGGCACAACCTCCCCTCCCCCACAACCAAACACAGACGTGGGGCACTGCCCCATCCCGCACAGCTCCGGGACAACACGGCACAGAGCCACACCACACCACGCCACATCCAGACAGCACGACAAGAGGAAGCACGGACAAACCCGGCGACCACGGGGCCAACAGGGCGGCCACGGGGCGAGGACACACACGGAGCCCACGGGCTATTTACCTTCTCTGTCCCTTTGCCATGTTTTCTCAAGAGCGTGCCCTGTAGAAGCAATGTCAGAGGGTGAGCATTGGGGGACAGCGTGGGATGGGAGGTGGAGGGGATGTGGGTAAAGCGAGGCAATCACTGAGCTCCTAAAGGATGGCTGGGGATGATGGGGACAGGTCCTCAGGGGGGTCAGTGGGACACCAGTCCCCGTGGGATGCTGCATGTTGCACCAATGGGAACTGGTGCCCATTCTGCAATGCTGGACCCCTGGGGGTTGGTCCCTGTTGGGATGCTGAGTCAGTGAAGGGCTGGTGCTGGTGACTGTGGGATACCAGGCTCAGAGAGGGCTGGTCCCCATAGGATGCTGGGTTAGCAGGGAACTGGTCCCACTGAGATGCTGGGCCTGATGAGAAACTGTTCCCTGCTGGGATGCTGGTTTAGTGGGACAGCGGTCTCTATGGGATGCTGGATGTTGTACAAACAGAGAATTGTTCCAGCATTGGGATGCTGGACCTGTGGGGGACTGGTTCCTGCTGGGAGGATGGGCTGATGAGCAACTGGTCCCCACTGGGCTCATAGGGGACTGATTCCTGCTGGGATGTTGGCTCAGGGAGTGCCTTGGGATATCAGGCTTATAGAGGACTGGCCCCATGGATTGCTGGGTCAGTGGGACACCGGTCTGTCTAGGATGCTGGGCTGATGAGCAACTGGTCCCAGTTGGAATGCTGGGCTCGTAGAAGACTGATTCCTGCTGGGATGCCAGGTGAGTGGAGGAATGGTCCCATGGGAGGCTGGGCCTGCTGGTCCCCACGGGGATGCTGGATATTGCACCAGTGGGGAGCTGATCCACCACATTGGGATACTGGAACTGTGGGGGTTGGTCCTCACTGGGATGCTGGGTAGTGGGGGGCTGATTCCTATTGGGATGCTGGGCCTGTAGAAGACTGTTCCTTGTGGGATGCCACAGGGCCACATGGGGGGCTGTGAGCAGCCTCTGGGAGGAGGAGTCTGGGGTCTGGGGTACCTCTGAATGAGGAGGGAGCATTAGAGGGGGTGGTTGTGTGGGGAGCCTGTGGGGGGTGGGGATGAGCAGCATGGCTGGGTCAAAGCAGGGCTACCAGGAAGGGTTGTGACCTGGGGGGAAACTGAGGTGTGGAGCGATGGGGGAACAGGGAGACCTTGTGTCCTACAGAGACAGCCCCAGACAGAGCAGAAGAGGACAGAAGGAAACCGCTGGGTCCAAGCCGTGCAAGGGACCAGAGCAGTGCCGATCCCACATCCTGCCCAGGGCAGAGCCTCGTGCCTCATGCCAACCTCCTGGCCAACACCTCGTGTCCCAGTTGCTCCTCTCTGCAGGCAGGGAACACCTCTGCCCGCAGCCCCCACTGTGCCCACAGCCCGGCCAGACCCTATGGGGAAACTGAGGCACGTGGAGTGCAGAGCAGCCCTGCCCACCCTGATCCCAAAGCCAGTGTCCCTGTCCCACCCCAAAACAGAGCAAGATGACAGGGTCAGCTCGGCTGTCCCCAAACACGTGGTGCTGCTCGTTGCCATCCCCTCTCCACGCTGACTCCAAATCCAGGCGCCCTGAATCCGTCCAACCCCAAATCTCCACTGGGGTTGGTGTCAAGCGGGCAGTGAGGGGACGGGCAGAGCACGGGCAGCCACACGGGACGGGAACCAGAGAGGCCAGGACCGACACACAGCGGACAGACAGACAGACAGACATGGAGCCGCCGTACTTACAATCATCTGCCATTGAGAGGCGAGCGGAGCAAGTGGAGAGAACAACCGTGACATGAGTGTCCCCATCGGGTGTGACGTGGTGCCCAGTGCCAGACCCCTGCCCATCAATTCATGGTCCTCTTGACCCCATCCCACCCGCCCCACTTTCCCTGCTGCAGCGGGGACGCAGCCTCAGCCCCACACTTCCATCATCCAGTGGGGCTTCCATCTGCACGTCCCTGTCGCCGCCCCATGGCACAGCGAGCACCGCCACTGCCCCATGGCAGAGCTACGTGTGGTGGGATGGGGACAAGGACCAGGATGGGGGCAGAGCCAGCAGCACAGACACTACACAGAGCCCCACAGCCCTGCAGAGGTGGCTCCAGGTGAGAGCCCCCTCCCAGCTCTGTGACAGCGACAAAACCCTGGGGTCACACAATTTGGGGACATCTCCATCCCTGCCCAAGAGCCCCACGTTGCTGTATGTGGGGAGGACAGACGCAGCACTGCGACACGGAGACTGCAGAAATCTTCTTTCCATGCAAGAACCATTGCTGGGCTTCACACCTATCCCTGTCACCCCATCCCTGTGTCACCCCATCCAAATGGTGACAGACCCATGGCAAGGCCCCCTCTATCCCCAGCACCTCCACATTCATTTTCCCAGGACAGGGCATGGAGGGAAGGATGGGAGGACATGGCTGGATGCTTCCTGATGCCACCATGGCAGGAAGGTGGTATTCCAGCAACATGGAAACAGAACCCACAGCCCTGGGATTAAGAGTCCCAAGCTCTGCTGACTGCTGGCCAGCCTCTAACACCAACACCAACTTTAACTCACCCCAGCTACCCAAAACCTAATCCTAACCTGAACCCTTAACTTCAGTCCCAACCTTAGCTCCAACCCAAACCCAAATCCTAACCCTAAGCCTAAATCTAACCCCTGATCCCAACCCTAACCCCAACGCCTGGATCCCAACTATCACCCTAACCCCAATCCCAACCCAACCCCTGACCCTGCCCCAACCCTAACTCCAGCCCCAAACTTTACATCTCAGATGGCCATTCCTTCCTCTGCCCTTTCCTCAGCCATGAGCTGGGGACACACCCGGGAGGCCACCAGCTCCTGTGCCCCATCACAGATCCAGCAGTGCCCTGTGTGGCCGCAGCTCCGTGTTTTCCCCACCCCGTCCCATCACTCACCGTCTGGTCGGTGAGCGGTGGCAGCACGATGGTCTTCTCCATGGTGTTCATCACCAGCTTCCAGAGCTCCTTCAGCACGCGCTTCAGCACGGTCTTCTCGCAGATCTTGGCGAAGAGCGTCAGGCTGCAGGGTGGGAATGGGGTTGACAACTCTGCATGGCTCCCCAGTGCCACCCCATGCACAGCCAACCCAACCCTATTGGCTTTCTGTGCTTCAAACTTGGGGACGCAGGATCTGGAGGTCATGGCTGATGTCCCAGCATGGAATCCCCATGTCACCTCATGCACGGCCACCCAACCCTACTGGTCCTCCATGCTGGGGACATGGGGTCCCACTCACTTGCTGTCCAGGAGGTCCATGATGGGCTGCAGGACGTTGTCAGCATCCTGTGCCACGCTGCTGCAGGTGCTGGCGGGGACATTGCCGGTGCCCTTCACCTGGCTCAGGATGTCCCCCATCTGCTTAACGCATTCCTCGATGTGGGGCTGGAAGCTGAGGATGGCAGTGACCAGGGGGGTCAGTTCTCCCCCACAGGACCCCCAGCAAGGCCATGATCCCCAGATCCCATGCCCCCTCACCTGGTGGCAAACACTCGGCTCAGCTCATCCAGGACGTTGTTGAGCTTCACCTGCAGCTCCTTTAGGATGTCACTGGCTTCTGTGTCCAGCTTGGGGGGGACAATTTGGGGCAGATATCAGATCCCCCTAGCCCAACGCTGGGGGTTCTCTGTGTGCCCCACATTCAACCCTAGGCAAGGTCTGGTGCGGTGCCATGGGGTAACCCATGCAGAAATGAGGAACTGAGGGCCACTCCACAGGGAAAAGCCCCATCCCCTCCCCATGCCCCCCACCCTGAGACCCCCACTACGCACCTCCTTCCCCCCCATGGCCTCAAACATCTTCTCCAGCTGGACGCGGAGCTGCTGGATATTGTTCATCAGGATGCAGGGCTGTAGGGGCAGGATTTGTGGTCAGCACCAGTGCTCATGGTTGCAACGGCCCCACGAAGCCCCCCATCCCACACAGGGTCACTGCAGCCCTGTGGCACTGAGATATATTTTGGAGACCTCCATCAGACAACAAGACTGAGGATGTGGGTCACGGGGAGCGCAGTGGAGCTAAGTGACAACCAAGTGTCAGCCACCGCGTGGGGACAGCACGAGCAGAAGGGAGGTACATCACCACTTTCTCCTTCTCCTTGGAGCAGTATGAGGCAAAATCCTTGGAGATGATCTCGGCGTACTGCAGCAGCACGTTGCTGATGGTCTGCCCCCAGAGGAAGGAGGGAGAGAAGGAGATGTGAGTCCCACAGCGGCGATGGAACCCCACGAGCACGGTGCAGTTGGGGAAGGAGTTGTGGTGGGGAAATGCCAAGCAGCACAGTAGGGTTGGGGTCCCGAGGGTACGAGACCCCTTCCAGGCGCCCACCTTGGCGAACCTCCGCATGTAGTGCCCGACAATCTGCGGGTCGGGGCACTCGAGTTTCTTGATGATCTCAAAGCTCTGGTTGAGCTGGGAGAAGACGTCCACCACGGAGCAGGAGAAGAGCGCGTGCTCCGACGTCTGCTGGAACTGTGGGGAGGTGAGAGGGGCATTGGGGTGAGGGCTCCTGGCCTTATGAGCACACACCGGGATCGCATCCCGTGCCCATTGACCTCACCCCGTCCTTCTTGTCGCGCTCCAACGCTCCGTGCAGGAAATCCCGTGACACCTCCTCGTTCTCATCCAACCATTGGATAACAAAGGGCTCAAACCATCTGCAACGGGTGCACGGTGAGAGCAGACAGCGCGGGGGCACCGAATGGATCTGTGCCCACCCCCCCAGGAGCTGCACTCACGCAGGGTACTCCGGGACACGGCTCTTGAAGGAGGGCAGCTCGGTGACGTACTCGTTGTACAGCCACTTCACCTTGAAGTGCAGGTTCATGTAGTCTGCGCTCTTGCACAGGCGGTGCTTGTCGTGCTCTGCGTGGGGAAAGTGAGAGCAGGGTGGTCTCATCCAGCCCCAAGTCTTTGGGAGTCGGCGGGGGGGTTGGGTGATTGCAAAAATGATGGGGAGAAGACGGGAGGGTGTTGAGGAGGGGTGAGTGGGGATCGCCGCGCTGTTTGACGTGGCACTCACCCTCCATCGCGTACTTCATGTCCTGGGCAAAGAGGTTCCACATCACCTCGGCGCTGATCTTCCCCACATTCAGCTCCTGGGGGAACCTGGGGTGGGAAGGATCCCACGAAGGATTGGAGAGGTGAACTCCAACCTCTGTCCATCACATGCAGCTTGGAAGCCAGCCCCAACCTTTGCCCACCACACGATTTATTGAGGCCAACCCCAACCTTCGCCCATCACACACAGCTTGGAGAGCCAACCCCAACCTTCCCCCCACGTCTGTTTTCCCATTGGTAGGATGGGTGTTACACCCACATCCAAACTCAACCTGGTTGGAACCACCTGATCCTGAGTGTCCCTTTTCCTATAAATCGGTGATCAACTTGTTACTCACTGGTTCAGGCAGGGCGTGTAGGAGTTCTTGTCCTCTTCAATAATGGACACAATCAGGGTGATGAGCTTGGACCAGAAATCCAGATTTTTGATGCTGGGCCCCTGTTCCTCAGGGGGCACCTCACCTTTCTTGTTCTGGAGCAACAGGGATGCAGTGGAGGCTTTGGTCACCCATTGGCCCCACTGAGGTCACCTCCACGGAGGAGCACAGGGGAGCATCGCTGGGAGAAGGGAAGGAGAAGGGATGGATTTGGGGCAGCAGTGGGGTCCCACGCACCGGGTCGGTCTGGTACTCGCGGCTGTAGAGCTCGTGGCAGTTGTTGAAGATGTATTCGTAGGTGGAGTTGAGACATGCCTTCACGCAGTCCTTCACCACCTGGCTGGCTCGGGGTGGGCTCTGCAGCTCCTGGACCTGTGTGCGATGGCGGTTGGGCTGCAGCAGGGCCAACAGCCCCCACCCCAAAGCTGCCAATGTGGAAAGAGAAAATACCTTCATCCGGAAAAAGGTGATGCTGGTCAGCAAGTCCACTGTGGACTTGAGGTCCTGCAGCCGCTCAGGGCTGCTGGCAGGGAAGTTGTTCTGCCAGGGGGGGAGAGAAGAGTCACATGTTGGGGGGTGAGAGCGGACCCTATTGCCCGGGTGGGGAAACTGAGGCACAGCAGTGCCTTACCCGGTACATGGAGAGGTCGATGCGCAGCGAGTTGTGCAGCTGGTCAAGGAGTTTGACGAAGCGTTCTTTCTGCAGAGAGACGCCCGGGGACGGGTGAACGGGGGGATGGAGGTGGGGGCCGCCCCCTCCCCGCTGCGCCCGTACCCCAACCCTCTCATTTCTGTCCTACTGTCCTGTCATCCTTCTGTCCTGATGTCCCGCTGGCCCTCCCACCTCCACCAGCCCTGTGGTTGGGGCAGCCCATGTTCTCCGGGGCTTGCTGGCAGCTCTCGGCGGCTCCAAGGCACACGTGGTCCTGGCAGAGTGAGGATGGGGACCGCTTGGTGCGGGATGCATTCCTGCATCCCTTTAGCTCTCTCTGTGTGCTGGAGCAGGATGGGGCACCCCTGCCCTCCCTGGGCTCAGAGCAGAGCATGGAGTGTGTTGTAGGATTGATCCTCCCTGTGGTTCAGCCCCAAAGAGAGAAGAAAAAAAGTGTGGGGAGAGCAGTTTGGGGTGCTGCATTTCCAGCTTTGAGGTCGAGCTGTTTCAAGACAAATCAAGGGGGATCCCGGGAGTCAGATGCTCCTGGGGCTCCTTGGGGTCTGCCCAGGCTGCATGGATGGAACACCATGGGCTGATGGATTCCTTTGGGGATGCGTGGCTTTAGGGCATAAATTCATCTCCCAACCATGGGGTGAAGGGATGCCAACCCACACTGGGCTGCAAATACGGCATCTGAGCTGGAGGCAAAGCAACTGCTTTGCCCTGAATGGAGAAGAACTTTGGGTGCACCTATGCTGGGGGGGTTGGACACCCCCCTGCTGGCCGCATCAGGGCCGGGCTGTCCTGCAAACCTTCGGAGCCGCGCTCGCTCCCCGGCACCCAACGGCTGCAGCGCGCTTAAATCGGACCCGCCAGGTGCTCGGGGATAAAGCGGCACGGCCGGGCACTTTAGGACCCAACCTTTAGGCTCTCTAAAAAAAGAGAAAGAAACAAAGTTTTTAAAACCCTCCACGTTAAGAGAAAGAGGTGTTGTTGTTTATTTTTTCTTTCCTGTGGTCTCCTCCTGCCGCACGGCTCTCGCTACCCTTCGCCCTAACCGAGGCTGGGCTCCGACCCCATAGCGCCCGCATAGGGGGACGCAGGGGCAGCTGGGGTGGGAGCACAGCCCCCTCCTCGCCCGTGTCCCCGTGGGTGCACCCATCCCCGGAGCAAACTCAGTGTGGCACCCATGGGTGCTGGCACAGCTGGGTGAGTTTGCGGCGGTTTGGGATCGCGCCCGGTGCGCGTGGGGCCGTGCAAAGCTCCCACTCGGCACTGGCATTGTGAACTGCATCGCCACCCCAGTGAAGGCACTTCGACCCAACCAGAGTAATGTCGTGAGCAAATTTCGACTTTCTCCAGCAGGAAATTCCCGTCCCATAATCCAAGAGAGGGATGAATTTTGGTGCCGAAACCCCACTGCCCCGTGCCGTCGGGTTGGGAGCTGCCTTGCACGGCCCCATTTGCCCCCTTTTTGCCCCCCACCCCCTCCCCAGAGAAGAGAGAAGAAGAAGGAAGGAGTGTTTACGCACCATCGGACTTACCCCGAAATTGGAAGCGGCAAAGCGGTCGGAGGCAGAGACGTTGGTGGAGGCCGTGGTGTGGGCATAGTAAGCGTTGATGTTGGCCAGGAGGGTGCTCATCACTGCCGGCACCCCCGGGCACATGTATTTGGAGGAAAGGCAAGCAAAGTGCCTGGGGGAAGAAGTGGGAGACGTGCTGCTTGTCTGGGGGGCGTACATTGGGAACGGGGAGGTTGGAGTACGTGGGGATGGGCGCACACGTGCACCAAAGGCAAGGTCGGGAGCGCAAAGGACAGCAAGATGCAGGGCAGCAAAGACTCACGTCATGGCCTGGTAGATGGATTCCACCCCATAGCGCATGGCAAACTCATCCACGATCTCCTGTGCTGTCTCATCAAAGTAAACCTTCCAGGCGTCGTCCCCTTTGGCGTCGGGGATCTTCACCACACCGTTGTTTTGTAAATCCGTCACGAAGTGGAAAAGGTTCTGGGGGCACAGACGAGGGTCCCGTTACAGCTCCGGGGTCAGGGGGCAGCACGGTGTGGGTGATGGGGTCCACGTGGTGCTCACCTCGTGCAGACACGTGTACTGCACATGATAGGGGGCCACCTTCTCCTCGCCCTTGATCTCCACGCTGATGTGCAGCCGGATGGCTCCCGACACAGCCGACTTGTCCGTCCGCTTGTCTAGGGGGGCACGGAGAGCGTGAGACCCCCAGAACAGCCCCAAAACACCCCATTGCAGAGGGTCCAGGGCACAATGGGACCCCTCTCAGTGCCTCCGTTTCCCCATGATCCCAATAGGAAACCATGCTTTTGGCAGCATCCCCCACCCCTTCGCAGTAGGGTGAGGGTTGTGCCCCCAGCACAGCACTCACCCAGGTTGTACCAGACGTCCATCTCCCCGCTCAGTGTCCGCACCTCGATGATGGTTTGGCCCAGGAAGTCGTCAGATTCCCTCTTGAAGCGCTGCTTGACGCGGGACTTGATGTCATCATCCTCATCCCAGACACGGACTTTGATGCGGTCGGAGGAGTTATGGCACTCACTGCAGGGAGAGGGGGGTGGGACCAGGATGAGTGGGGAAATGTGCCTCAGTTTGCCCAAAACCAGGGATAGCCCCGTCTCCTATGGACCCCCTGCCTGACAGCTCCCTGCCACCCCACCACTCAACTTACAAATGGAAATTCTCCTCCCAGACCGGGTTGAGATTGCCATAGATGGTTTTAGTCCTTTTTTTCGTCTTTCCAACCTGGACGGTCACATAGGGGTCACTGGAGCCCGTCTTATCCTTTGCTTGCAGGCCCTGGGCACAAACCACTGCAGCAAGGCGTGGCGCGGTGTGGCACATACACCCATCCACACCAATCACGTGTGGCACAGAGGAGAGAACAAACAATGAGCAAAGTCAGTGCTGCAACCATGCTGAGGTCCCCATGCTGAGCACCAATGTCCCCATGGCAGCCCCTAAATCCTCTCTGTAGGACGAGGAGGCTGGGACACACAGTGTCCTTGTGCATAGGGATGGTGACATCTCCAAGGACTGGAGCTGTCGCATCCCCGCTCTCACCCCAAATGCTGTAGCTTATAGGGGATGCAGTTAGGAGAGGCAAGAGCTGTGCCCACAGGGATGCCCCACGATGGGAGCAGCAGGGGTGCAGTGTCCCCATGGGGGGTGACGTACCCGTGATGCTGATCTTGGCCGACCACTTGGAGGTGCCATCCAGGACGCTCTGCTTCACAGCCTTCATCTGCTGTGTGTGCGTGGTCTTGGTGACCCCAAACACCTCCTGGATCAGCTCGAAGATCTCCGGCTTGTTGCGCTCGCGGATCTTCATGCGGTCTTTCAGCACCATGATGATGTTCTGCGTGCGATCCTCAGCTCCGTGCTTGGAGCTCTTCTCCGCCGCCCCTGGGGGAGGGCAGCGACAGGTGGCACAGTGGGGACAGATCACAGAATCACCGTAGACTCATAGAACAGCTTAGGTTGGAGGTTGGACATTAAAGCCTATCCAGCTCGCCTTCCTGCATTGGGCTGGGTGCCCCCCACCAGATCAGGCTGCAATGAGGTCTCCCCAGAGCCAAACACACCCAGCTCCATCAGCTGCTCTCCATAGCAGTGGTGCTCCACGCTCTGAGCATCTTCATGGCCCTCCCCATCCCACAGCTCCACGTCCCTCCTGTGCTGGTATACCGCAGTTGGGATCTCACGAGGGCAGAGCAGAGGGGACAGTCCCTTCTCTGCCCACTGCCCCCAATCCTGGAGAGCTTTACCCAACTCCATGGGACATCTGTGCTGCTCACCCCAAGCACACAGCAGGACCCCACCTCCCAAATCACTGCCAACTCCTTCCGTGCCACCCCGCAGCGTTATGGGGTGGGGAAGCAGATGACCACTTACTCTGCAGGCAGTCAGCGTTGAGCAGGTCCTGGCACTTCTCGTGGCACTTGACCCCGCACTCGGCGCAGCGCATGCCCTGCCGGGCGATGCCCCACAGCAGCCCCTCACACTCATAGCAGTAGGTGGGGGTGGTGGCCGTCCACACCTCGAAGTTGTGGGGTGTGGTGCAGGAGATGGGGTACACTAAGGCTTGCAGGGTCTTCTTGTAAACATGGTTTTTCTGGGCGAGGGGGGGAAGAGAGAAGGAGAAAAGCTCCTAAGTTAGAGTGGTGGCCACATGGAAATTGCCATCCTGACCCCATTGACAGCATCCCCATTGCTGCCATCCCAGCCTCTTTGACCATGACCCCATTGCTGCTATCCCAACCTCTTTGACCATGACCCCATTGCTGACATCCCAACCTCTTTGACCATGACCCCATTGCTGACATCCCAACCTCTTTGACCATGACCCCATTGCTGACATCCCAACCTCTTTGACCACGACCCCATTGCTGACATCCCAGCCTCTTTGACCATGACCCCATTGCTGCTATCCCAACCTCTTTGACCATGACTCCATTGCTGACATCCCAACCCCTTTGCCCACGACCCCATTGCTGCTATCCCAAACCCTTTGACCATGACCCCATTGCTGACATCCAAACCTCACTGACCATGACTCCATTGCTGACATCCCAACCTCTTTGACCATGACTCCATCGCTGACACCCCAGCCTCATTTACCATGGCCCCAATGCTGACAACCGAACCTCTTTGACCATGACTCCAAGGCTGACATCCCAACCTCTTTAACCAAGATCCCATTGCTGACATCCCATCCCCAAGGAAGGTTTGCCCACTGCTGCTATCCCAAACCCTTTGACCATGACCCCATTGCTGCCATCATGACCCCACTGACCATGTCTCCACTGCTGCCATCCCAACCCACATGCCCATGACCCCATTGCTGCCACCTCCCAGCACCCCCCAGCTCCTCATTGTTCAAGGTGCTGGAGGCCAACGCGGATGTGATTCCCGCTTTCCTGGACTGGACCAAGGACTGTAGGAAAGAAACAGAGTTTCCAGTCCAGCACAGCCCCTCTCCATAAATCCAAGACCCCTTGAGACCCCTAACAGAGCACTCACCATTGCCTGCGGGCAGCCAAGGCGAGCAGGGAGCAAAAATCCATCATTAGGAGCTACGTCACAGCATAACCCCAACCCTAAACCTGCCATGGCCCTCCACATGATCCCCACCCACGGTGCCCACCCCACAGCCAACCACAACCCAACATCCCAAAACCCAGACACTGACACAGCACAGCAGAAGCATCAGCGGCCGTCCCAAGCGGGCTGGGGACAGGGACAGAGCAGAGGGACAGCAGGGTGGGATGGGGCAGGATTGGGGATAGCATGGGGATGCCCTGGGGAGGGCACGAAGTGTGGGGAGAGGTGGTGAAGAGCACCTAATTGCGGGCACAAAGGGAGTTTGATTGCTGAAATTGGTGTCTTTAGTCACTGGGGAGGTGACGGTGTGGGGACACTGAGACAGGGGTTGGATCGAGGTCCCGGCGAGGGGATGGCACAGCCCATGGTGACAATGGGGACGGGAGCACGGGGTCCATAAAGGCAGCACTATGGCACCCGTGGCTCCATCTGAGCTACGGGGTGGTGGGACAAGAAAGGACAGGGGACACATCTGTGCTAGGTGACACAGGCCAAGATGAGGACGCCGGATGCCTCAGTGTCGGGACCCTGCAGCTCCGTTAAAGGGAAGCACCCTTGGGTGGGCAGCGCCGTCCTCCTGGTCCAGGCCACCCCAAATCCACCTGAGACCCCAAACCCACCCCACCCCACCAGGAGCAGAGGTCCGGCAGCCCCCAAGGGCGCTCTCCCTTTAACCCCTTCATCCCGCGCTCACCAGATCGCTGACTAGAGGGAGAGATTTGCGTCCGGGCTTAATGTCGGGCATGCTGTTAATGCAGCGCAGAAACCTTACAGCCGCCCCCCTACAGCCGGGGACGGCCAAGCCAGGTTGGAGGAGAGAGAACAGAGAACACAAGCCATGTTAGAGGTGGCAGCGGGGCGCGAGCGGCGCGGTCCAGCGGGAGCGAAGCCGGCGGCTGTAGGGCGCAAGGTGTTATAGGAGGAACCTCACCAAATCGCTAACTAAAGGGATGGGTTTTCGCTTGCGTATATCCGGCATGCTGTCTATAATGATCAGCCCGCCGCCAGGCCTGCAAGAGAGAGGAGAGTCAGGGGGGGAACGGGGAAATTGAGGCAGGGAGGGAACCCGGCGCTCCTGGGAGCAGCGCATCCGCCGGGCGCTGGACGCTGTGGGGTGTGGTGGAAAGATGCATCTTTCCCTGTCGTATTGAGGTGCTTTCCCTTGGTGTTGCAGTGGGAAATGCAGTGAAAAGCTGCCCTTGGGGTTGAGTTCAGGGCTTTGGTGCAGAGTGGGGGCTGCTCAGGGGACCCTGAGGCTTGGGAGCCCCACAGGATCACTCAGAACCCGTGTAGCAGGAGGGTTGAGGGAGCTCTGTGTTCCTGACCCACTCACCTCCTCGTCGTCCCCTCGGTGGTTGTTCCTGGGGACGTGGAGCAGTGCCTGGGGACATCTCCAAAGCACTGAGTGACCAAAATCTGCTATCCAACCCCATACAGCCCCCAAACCCAGTATCCAAACCCCAAACTGGGTATCCAACCTGACAATCTGCCATCCAACCTGAAAACCTGCCATCCAGACCCAAAATCTGGCCCCAGCCCATGGAGGCCAGTCCCCCACAGCTCTTCCCAGCCACCCAGAATGCCAATACTGCTGCCATAGGGACAGACCCATGTTCCATAGGTACTCACCCGCCTTTGAACCAAAGCGATTTTGCTTCTCCATCACCTTCCCCACGAGCCTGAAAAACACGGGGTGGGCATCACAGACATGGCACTCATCACCTGCGTGGTGGGCAAAAGCCTGGTCCTAAAAGCACGGGGCTAAAAAATGTCATCAAGTATCTACTCTGTGCAGGGGGAGAGGGAACAAACCGGCCCCCAAAGCTCGGTGTAGGATTCGGGTGGGACGGATGTGCAGAAGTGCAGGTTTGGGGAGCATCACTGGGAAGGTACAGCAGATCCAGGGGAGAATGCAGGGATTGGGGTGTGTGTAGGGACCCCCGAAGGAATTCTGGGGGGAAAAAGGGAGGAAAAAGCCAATTGTTCCTCCCTTGTAGGGCGGTCCCTTCACACGTGTGGGCACACGGGGAAGGCACACACGGTTCCATCGGACATGCTTACCTACAGCCCTCCCCTGCGGGAAGGGGACACGCGGGCACGAGGGCCATGGTGGTGGAGAACTGAAAAGTGAAGCGGTGGGGAGGGGGATCGCAGCCCCGGGGGGGCGAATCCAGAGCCAAAACAAAAAGAAAAGATGGAGGATGGAGTCTAAAAACAGAACAAAAAAGTGTCAGCGCAATGCAGGGATGGGGCGAGGGGATGGCACTGGCATGCAGCACACGTGGTGATGGTCCTCAGCGTTCCATGCCCCTTACGGGGCCATCAGTGGGGTCCCCGCTGCCCCCCGGGGTTTGTGGGTGTTTGTGGGGTGGGAAGTGGGGTGCTCACCTCCTGTAGCTGCAGGCAGACCTTGTTGAAGGCTCGCAGCCAGTTGGCTTTGGCTCGTGCTTTGGGGTCCTGCACCTCCACTTCCACTGGCTCCCTGCAGGGATATGGTGCACTCACTGCCTGCACGATGCTGGGGTTTGGGCATGGTGAGGTGTGGGGATCCCTATGGGTTTTGAGGGAATGTGAACATGGGAAATACAGTTTTCTAGCAGGGAGAGCTCTGCAAAGGGGGGTCCCAAGCAAAGGCAGAGCCTCCTCTCCCTTGGTGAACTTGGCTGACTTGGCACCCAAGGGAGATGGAAGGATCCAGCCTGGAGCAAAGTGACATTGGTGTGGAGACACATGGTTTACATGTCTTCATCCTTTTTGGAATCGCAGGCATGGAATCATGGAATCATGGAGTCACAGAATCATGGAATCATAGAATCAGAGTCATGGAATCGTGGAATCATGGAGTCATGGAATAATGGAATTGTGGAATCATATTACCATGGAATCATAGAGTACTAGAATCAGAGTCATAGAGTCGTGGAATCAGAGCCATAGAACCATGGAATCATAGAGTCATAGAATCATAGAATAATGGTATCAGAGTCCTAGAGTCAGAGTCCTAGAGTCATGGAATCACAGAGTCATGGAGTCAAAGAACCATAAAGTCATAGAATCAAGGAACCATGGAATTGTGGAGTCATGGAATCAAGGAACTGCGGAATCATGGAGTCAGAGAGTCACAGAGTCACAGAATTATGGAAACACAGAATCAAGGAACAGAATAGAATCATAGAATGAGATGGGTTGGAAGGGACATTAAATATCATCCAGTTCCTAGCCCATCTGCTGAGCCAGGCTGTCCTTCAAGCATTTCCCACCACGCTGGGGCTGGGAGCACCTGCCCAGGGATGACTTCCAGTTCTTTTCCTCCTCTCTTGCAAAATCCAGATGGGGAAGAAAAGGAGAGGAACACTTTGAACGCTTTGAACCTGCCAGGATCCCGCAGAGCCCAGCGTGACGTGGCAGTGGGAATGGTGCCCAGGTGAGTTCAGGAGACCCTGCAGGACCTCAGCCCTGTTTGTGGGAGGGCTCGGAATGGGACAACCATGGGGCTGCCCACAGAATGGCCGCTGCAGGCAGACCTGAACTGAGGGCCACCATCGCGTTGTGTCACTGGTCCACAGTGTCCCCAGGCACGCTTTAGGACAAATCCCCCTCCTACCTCTCATCCTGTTTTGGGGGCTCGGGTTCGGGTGCCGGCTCCTGCACGGGAGCTTCATCTTTCTGCACCTCTGGGGCCTCCTGTGGGGCAGATGTATCCTGCTCCTCCTTCCTCTCCTCCTTCCTCTCTTCCTTCCTCTCCTCTTTCCTCTCCTCTTTCCTTTCCTGCTGCTGTGGCTTCACCTGTGGGACCTGCTGCTGCTGCTGTGGCTTCTGTGGCGTGGGATAGGCGTCACGCTCGGGGGCTTCGTAGGCACCCGGCTCCCGCAGCTCTTCCTCCTCCTCCTCCTCCTCTTCCTCCTTGGGGTAGCCCTCCTCATTCTCACTGTAGTCCTCATTGAACTCTTCCTCCTCCTCCTCCTCCTCCAGGTAGAGGTCATCGTCCTCATCCTCCTCCCAGCGTGGCGAATCCTTGCGGTAGCTGACGGAGCTGTGGCAGGAGTGGTAGGAGTCGCCGTCCCGCTCGTCCAGCTCTGAGTCCCTCAGGCTCTCATTCTCGAAGTCCTCGCTCAGCTGGGAGCTGCCTTGGCTCAACTCGGCAGACGAGGCGTAGCGGCTGCTCCCCGTGGGGCTGTGGGGTGAGGGGACAAGGAGAGGGTTCCCGTGGGTCCGTGTCACGGCACCGCCTGCCCCATGTCCCCTCAATCCCAAGGGGGTGGGTGGGGCGGCGTGGAGGGGGCTCCCACCAGGACGTGGTCCTGGGTGGGCACTGGGCTCCTTGTACTGGCAGACAAAAACACAGACCCCAGCTTGGGTGCTGGGGAGGTCCTGACCTTCCTGACTGTCCCCTCAGCTTGCCCCTGCCGTGGGTTGGGGCGCAGTGTGGCCGTGTGGCATACACAGCCAGATCCAGACTCCTGCCCTCCGCCCTCCAAATTTGGCCCCTAACCCCATACCTGATGGTCAGGTGCTCCTGCACCTGTTGTAGGCACCCCAAATCCATAGGCACCATCTCTCTAAGTGTACCCCATCTCCAAGTGCACTCCTTTCCGTGGACATCTCACCAAGAGCACCCCTTCTCCAAGGGTACCCCCTCTTATAGTGCACCCCCTCTTCTGTGGACACCCCCTCCTACAGAGACACTTCTTCTCCGAGGGCATCTCCTCTCCTACCTTTGGAGCTTATCCTCTCTGCATGGGCACCCCCTCTCCAAAGGTACCCTCTCTGTATGGACCAATCGTTCCCTTGCTCTAGGAACCTCCCTTTGCTCTTTCTATGGGGCCGGAGCCTTCTCACCACCCCCTCCCCGCCACCCCCTAACCAGCACCCTACTCTCACTGCTACTTGCACCCACGAGTGCAGTTGGGCAGAGGCACTCCTTGCACCCCGAGTGCTCCTGGGGGTGAGGTGTCCTGGCGGCCGAGTGGCTCTGGGGACTCACATAAGCACACATGCAGACAGGACAGGGACAGGGACATGCCTAGGAAGAGGCCGACACCACGTCTCCAGCCAGGGCTCGGTGTGGGCGAGGGGGGCACGGAGAGGGAATGGGGGAAGCAGGGGATGAGGCGCTGGGAAGGGATGCTGGGGACACCCAGGGGTGCAGGCATCATCCAGGCTCCTTGAGGAGGGGGCTTGGGGCAGGGGGTGCAGGAGACACGACTCATGCCTGGCCTGATCCTGGCCCTCGGGGTCTCAAATGGCTGCAGGGAGAGCTCTAGTGCGCAAAGCGACCGGGGACGCAGTTGGCGTTGGCGTCCCCACGTCACCACGATGGGGGGCACGCGGCACCACGACACGTGTTCACCCCCACCTCCAGCTCCAGGAAGAGCAGCAAAAAGGGGCAAAACCCAAAACCCTCCGAACTTCCTCACGCCGCTCCCGCTCTGCGGGGCGAAGCCTCCCTTGCCGGGACTGGTGTTGGCCTCACCGCGGCTGCAAGGAGCGAGCACAGCACTGTGCGAGGACGGCACACGGCACACAATGAGGTAACGACCCACCTATCCGATAGGTCTAGGGACCGCCTGCTCTCAAGGGAAGGCTGGCGGCTGGTCCGCCTGCTGGACCCCGAAGCGGACTCAGCGTCGCTGCGCCCGTTTGGGGCAGAATCTACGCTACCGTAGCGTCTGCCGGGGAGGAGAGGAAGAGGAAGAGGATGGTCAGAGAGGTCCCACCACTGCCCGTCACCGCGCCGTCAGCTGGGGATGTCGCCTTGGGGGGCTGCGTCCGGAGGGCTGGCACTGTGTGCTGTGACCTCAGGGCTCGTCCCCTCCTGCCCTACGGCCACGTTGGGGTTTGGGTCAGCAGTGGGGGCGGAGAGGGGGGGTTTGAGCCCACGGAGCTTGGCAACTCCTCCATCCATCTCCAGCAATGAGGAGAGGCTCAGGGTTGGCACCCTCCTCTTCCTCACCTCTCTGCCAAGCGCGATTTCCCCGCTGCCGCCCCGCTGACCTCGGGGGTGGGAGCAGCGGGTGCCGGGGGGGTTGCTGGCTACCAGGGCTACCTGATGGGCCGCTGGTCTGAGTAGTCCATCTCGTAGCTCTGCATGGAGTCGGTGTAGGAGTCGCGGGAGCTCTGCTGCTGGTGCCTCATGGGGTATTGGTGCACCGAGGCGTTGGGCTGCGAGGTGGTGTAGTAGGGTGGGGGGATGCTGTTGCTGGTCTCGCTGCGGTAATCACTATCCCGGTCATCCACCGTGCTGTCGGGATCATCGTCTGCAAGGGGATGCCATGAGCGGGATGGGGAAACCCCAAAACCACCCCCAGTGCGTCCCCATGTGTGTGGGAGGATGTAGGGATACTCACTCTGCTGCTCCCCCCAGCCGAAATAGTTCCAGTTGCCTACGGAGAAAAGGGGCAGAGGGGGGTCAGGGGGTGCAGCCCCTCCCCGATGTGGTGGCACTGGGATGGGTTGGGGACAGTGCCTGGGAGTGATCACGATGGCACCGAGCTGTGCTGTGTACTTACAGCACTGGGAGCCGTGCACGGGCAGTGGCTTCTCCTGCTCCTCCTGGAAGGCGTACTGGGGGGGGACAAGGACATGAGGGCTGACTGCAGCCCCCCCAGCCCTGCCCAGCCCCTGTGCTGGGACCCCCCCTTACATCATCCTGGTCCCGCATGGCGTTGAGCTGCTCCAGCTTCTTTGCCCAATACCTCGCCTCCTCCTCGGGGATGTCTGGAAGGAGAGAAACCCCCATAGGTGCACAGAACACCCCTGGAGCACGGGGTTGGGGTGAGGAGGGGGCACCCACCCAACGGCAGCTCAAAGCGGGTGTCCAGGAGGATGCGGTGGAAGGTGGGGTCCTTAGTGCCTGAAATCTCATTGTCAGTCATGATGACCTGCGAGTCGAGGGTCAGCCACTCCCCAGGGCCCTCCTGTGGGAAAAGGGGGCTCAGGGGGGGCACCAGGACACCCCCAGCACCCAAGCGAGCCAAGCGATCTACTGTGGGGTGTCACTGCAGAGCTAGTGAACACCCCAAATCCAGGAGTTCCCCCTCCATGCAGCGATGGGGAAGCCACCCAGGGCAATGTCCCCATGTCCTTTGGGGTGTACCTTTGGGGGGGGGTCCTACCTCGTTGGACTGCCGGATGGTGCGCAGTGGGATCCACACCGTCCCCACCATGGTGTCCCAAATCAGGCCCTTGTTCCACACCTCCACTGTCAGGCCCAAATCCAGGCGGTTGATCTCACTATGAGATGGGGGAGAAATTGGGGTCACCCCTTCCCCATTTGCCCTTCTGTCCCCCAGGGCTCAGCTGGGGCTGAGGTCAGAGGGAGAAGCAGGGGTGGGGGGACCTGGGGATGAAGGGAGCAGTGGGGTGGGGGGATCCCAGGGTCCCTATGTGGATGATGCAGCGAGAAGCATGAGTGGGGGGACCATGAGGTCCCTATGGGGTACAGGGAACAGTGGGGTTGGGGTCCCTATGGGGTGGGGAGCACTCACAACATGAAGTCCTGCTCCCAGGCAGGCAGGTTGCCCCGCACTGCGATGGTGGTACTTTTGACATTCTGCACCTTCAGCGTCACATAGGTATTGAACTTCTCTGCGGGAGCAAAGCAGAGGGTGAAGGGACCACCCCGTGTCCCCCCCCAACCCTCACACCCTCTGGCTGTGACCCCCCATAGTACTACCCAGGGAACCCCTATCTCTGTCCCCCCACCCCACACAATCCTGGTGATGTCCCGAGTAAGATTGAGCTTGGGGTCTCTTTGCCCCCTCCCCCCCACCCCCCTGATGCCCACTCACCTTGAGGTCCGTCAAATTTGGCCTTTTTAACTGTAGGGACATAGAGAGAGAATGAGGGGATCAGCTCATGTAGGGGCTGAGGTTCCTCCCAGGGTACCAAAAGGTGGGGAGACCCCACGTCTGACCCCTCCCACCAATAAACCCCCTCACCCAAAATAACCCAAGACAGGTGATTCCAACAGGCTTCACCCCCTCCCTCTGCCCCCTCTGTCAAATTTGGGTCCACATCGGGAAATGGACCCCATTTGGAGGATGGGGTGGATGCAATACTGCAGGGTAGTGCGGCCCCCCCTCCGACACCCCCAATGCATCCCTTGCAGCACTGGGGCTGTTCCCACTCAGCACCCCCACAGCAAACGATGCAGGGGGAACCCCACAGCCATTTTGGGGTGGTTTAGGGCGATTGTGTGCCTGCACTGGGGTGGAGGAGGCAGCAGTGTGCCATAGGCTGAGCACCAACACGGGGTCCCCATCGGTGTCCCCAGGGCTGACAGAAGGGGATGAGATGGGCAGGGATGACACAGCACCTGCAGAACGGGGGAATGACGCCGATGCCAGTGGAAAGGGGGGGGAACGGGGAGGGGGGGGGGACCAACGTGACCGAGGAGGGATGAAAATAGCCCTGGCGATAGCAAAAGGGAATTTGATTTCGGCGACGTGCCGGCACCGCAGGGGACACGTGCCTGAGGGGGACGTGGCACAGGGAGACCGAGGCAGCGGATGTGGCACAGCGTGGCACACACAGCCTGGGGAGGGAGGCGGGGGGGGGCACACACGACTAAGGAAATAATTGGGATCCCCATCGGGATCTCACTGGGGTGCTGCATCCACCCATCCGCCCTCCGTCATCCGCTGCCTCTGAACCGGGAGAGCAGAGGAAGGAAAAGCTCCAAAAATACCCGATGGGAACGAAGCATTACCCGGGGAACACGCGGCTCTGCTGGCTGTCATCTGCGCCTTGGAGGCGTCCTGCTGCCACCATCTGCGGCTGCACGGCCCCCCCACGTGTCCCCAAAGGCACCCCGGGGGGCTCTGCTTGGGGCGTGCAGCTTGGGCAGGATTTGGCCCCAGTGCTGCGGGGGGATGATGGTGGGGCCCTGAGTGGGAGATGGGGACCCCGGTGTGGGGTTAGGCTTCTGGGGGGCGTTTGTCAGTGGGGAAACTGAGGCAGGAGGCAGGGAGTGGGTGGGCAACGGTACGGACACCAGGCTGGGCCCATCTGTTTGTCCATCCCACTGTCTGTCTATCCAATCGCTCATCCCCCTGTCCGTCCATCCCTCTGTCTATCTGTCCATTCAACTTTCTGCCAATGTATCCACCCACCCACACAGCCCTCTGTACATCCATACAACCGTCCATCCATCCCTCCATCCACCTGTCAGTCTGTCCATCCATCCACACATCCATCCACTCATCAGTCCGTCCATCCATCCATCCACCCACCTGCCCGTCCACCCATCCCTCTGTCCATCTGTCCATCCCCCTGTCCATCCACCCATCCCTCTGCCCACCCATCCGCTCACTGTCAGCCCCTGCATCCACCCAACGTCCATCCACCTGTCCATCTGTCCCTCTGTCCATCCACCCCCCCCATCTCCCTGCTCACGTCTGTCCCCCTACCATCCATCTGTCCGTCTGTCATCTCCCCACCCTTCTATCTGTCTGTCTTTCCATCTGTGGACACCACCCTGCTCCCCTTTGGTGACTGTCACCAGGTCAAACCCGCCCCCCGGCCCCCAACCCTTGGGTGCTGTGGGTGATTCAGTCCCTTGGGAAGGGCAATGGATCCCTGTGGGGGGGTGAGGGGGGGGCACAGCCATGTGGGGACGTGGCACTTTCATCACAAGTAGGGTGACACAAATCACAGTGTGGGGGATGCCACTTGTCACTCTCCTCCCCACAGATGTCACCACCCTGATTGGAGGGAATCCCAGACTCTGTCGTCCCCCCCCCCCCCCCCAGTTCCTCCCAGTTTGGGTGAGTGGTTACTCCCAATTAGGCCCCTATCAGCACCTAACCCTAATCCAGGTCCCCCTCCCAGCATCACTGGGCTCACTGCCCACTCTGCAGTGGTGCGCAGGGAATGAGAGGGAATTAGGGGCAGGGGGGGTCACTGGGGGAGAAGGGGCTGGGGGTGTAAATGGGGTGGGGGGCAAGTGGGGGAATTGAGGCTTTGGGGGTAGATAATGGGATTTGAGGATGGATGGTGGCTGCTTGGGGTGGGGATGTTGGGGGGGGTGGGGATAGGTGGGAGGTTGGGGGTGTGGGGCTGGGAATGGGGGGAAGGGTTAAATGGGGGGGTGTAATTAGTGTGCAATTAGGGACGAGGGATGGGGGTGTTGTTGGGGCTTTTGGGGGATGTTTGGGGAAAGATAGGGGGATTTGGGGATGGATGGGGTGTGTGGTGTGGGAGCGTTGGGAATGGGAGGGAGGATAAGGGGGGACGAAGTGGGGGGTGGGTGGGGGGCGTGGGGGTGGTTGGGGATGGATACGGGGTGGGGGGGTGGGGATGTGAAGTGGGGTGGGGTGGGAATAGTGGGGGAGCCGCCGGATCTGGGGATACCCGCGGGGATGGGGCTATTTTGGGGCGGGGGGGCACACAGCTGTAGGATCGCATTTAGGGCTCAACCCCCCCCTCCCTTCCCGGCACCGACACGCTGAGCCGAACTGCAGCACCCCCACATCACACCAGGGCGCGGCCCCCCCAAGCCCCCCAAACCCTTCCCCCCCCCCCCCCCAAGTCCCACTCCATTCACAAAACCCCCCGTTTTTATGAATGGAGCAGCTCCCTCTTCCCCACGGGAAAAAAAGAAAAAATAAAAAAAATCACCAATCTCCTCCACCCGGAGGGGGGTGATGGTGATGGTGGGGGGTTCCTCTGCCAAGGGGGGGCCCAGCGGGTCTCCTTGCCGTGTTTGTGGTCCTCTCCCCCCAACCCCTTCCCCCCCCCCCCCCAATTTTGCCGTACCTCCGACGCACAGCAGCGACATGATCTCCCCAAAGCTCCGCACGGAGCGCGTCCCGCCCCGGCGCTATGGGGCGGCCATTTCCTTCAGCACCACGGACAGCGCCCGTGACGTCAGTGCCCCCCCCACCCCTCCACTCCCCCCTCCCCCCCCCACTGCCCGCCCCCGGGGCTTAAAGAGACCGAAACTGAGGGGCGGGGGGGGGGGGAATAGAGAGGGGTGTGGGGTTTTTTTTTTGCTTCGTTTTGTGGGTTTTTTTTCTGGTGTTTGTTTGTTTGAAAGGGGGGGGGGGTGGGATTTGGCTTGGGGATTTATGGGATGGGGGGGTTATAGAGAAGTGAGGTGGGGTCTGGATGGAACGGGGGATCCCGCCCGTATAGTGCAAGGGGATTCTGTTCTGCCCATATTATTGGGGCGGGGGGGGGGGGTTTGGGATGTCTGCCCAGTGGTGGTCTAGTCTGTCCATATATAACATAAGAGGGGGGTTCCCAAAAAAGCACCCAGGACGTCTATTCCGCCCATAATGGGGGGGCTGCCAATGTTGCACCAGAGATGCCTATTCTGCCCCTATTACGTGGAGGGGGGGCTGCCCGTATGTTACTGGAGGGGGGCTCTATTCTCTCCATATAACATAGGGAAGGTTCTGCCCCTATAGCAGAGCTCTGTTCTGCTCACATTGTATGGGGGGAAGGCAGGGGGTGCGAGGAGGGCTGCCCATACGTTACCAAGGGGGGGGGTCTATTCTGCCCATATAACCTGTTTGGAAGGGGGGGGGGGGTTCTGCCTGTGTGTTACTGGGAGTGGGATCTATTCCATCCATATAACATGGGGTGGGGGTCGTGCCCATATAACACACAGGGGTCCTGCCCATATAGCACCAGGGGGGTCCCACTCCCCCCCATACAACACCGGGGGACTCTCCTCTTCCCTTATGGCTCCAAGAAGGAGATTCTATCATATGGCACTCCCCCCCCCCCCCCCCCCCGGGGTCTCATTGTCACCTCCCAACATCACCTCCCAAAGGAACGCTCAGGGCAGGTGATGCTGGCTCAGGGGCTGACAAGTGGGGTCTGTAGGGAGCAGCACCCCCTTATCACAGCGGGGGGGGGGTCAGATGGGGGCTAAAGCAGAGCCCCAAACCCAGTGCGCTCAGCCCAGGGGGGATGTGGAGAGAACAGGGGACAAAAAGGTGGCAGGGGGATGTGCCTTTGGGCATGCCATCCCATAACCCCCACCCTGCTGGGGTGCAGCCCCCTGAGCACTGACCCCGATATATAAACCTTTGGGTTTATTTCCAAACCCCAAAACCGATTTTGGATGTAGAGGAGCCAAAGGGGTTCGTTAGTCCTTCATCCTTCCCCCCTCCCCACACCCCCCCCCACAAATCTGTCTTTGGGCCAAAACCAGAGATAGAATATTACATTAAATCCAGTCTGTTTCCAGGAGCAAACTCCTGCAATCCGCCTTTTCCCCTGTGCTGCCATTCCTCATCCCCAGCTGTCAGCTGTGTCCATGGGAGTTATCACCCCAAAACCTCTCCTCCAACACCCCTGAACGTCCCCAACCCCCCTACCTGCCATAATGCAGCTTCTATGACTCCTGGACCTTCAAACCCAAAAATCAAAACCCGAAATGTTTCCTAAGTGCCACCCTTCAGTCCTTCTGGCCACAAACCCCCACGTCCCTATAGGAGCACAGCAGTTTTTGGGGTTCATCCCTTATGGATCTCAGCGCACGCACATGGGTGGAACCCGCAGGGACGTTCCCTGTCCCCACGTGTCCCCTCACAGTCAGTCCCACGGCTGTGCCAACCACTGGGACAGCCTCTGGGTGACACCACGGTGACACCCACCCTCCTACGAGCCAAACCCCATCCGGGCCCAACCCCCATCCACTGCCCTCCAGCCTCAGTGACTTTGTTTGGGGTCTGTGATGGCAGTGGGAGCGGGGTGGCAGGATGGGATGGAGGCAGGGACGGCGGTGCAGTGGCAGCTGTGCTACGATGTGACAGCCAGGACGTGGTGGATGGTGAGTGGGGACAGATGGGGGGGAAACTGCTCTGTTCTGGGGGGGCAAAAGTGGGGCTTTGTGCCAAGGACGCAGCAATTAGGGCTGGGGTCACCCACTCACCCTCTGGTTTGGGATGTGGTCAGGGGGCAGTGCGCTCAGTGATGCCCATTGGTTTGGGATGTGGCTGGGGGGCGATGCTCTCACCAATGCCTGTTTGGTTTGGGGTGATGGTTGGGGGGCGATGCACTCACTGATGTTTGGGATGCTGTTGGGATGCCATGTGCCCACCGATGCCCACTGGTTTGGGATGTATTTGGGGTTTGATGTGCTCACCAATATTGGGGATGAGGGTGGGGGGCGATGCTCTCACCGATGTCCACTGGTTTGGGATGATGGGTGGGGGGTGATGCATTCACTGGTGAAAGCCATTGGTTTGGGACGCTGTTGGGATTTGATGCCCTTTGGTTTGGGATGTTGTTGGGATGCGACGCTCTCACCAATGCCTGTTGGTTTGGGATATTGTTGGGGTTTGATGTGCTCACCAGTGTTTGGGATGTGGTTGGGGTGTGGTGCTCTCACTGATGTCCACTGGTTTGGGGTGATGGTTGGGGTACGATGCTCTCACCGATGCCTGTTGGTTTGGGATGTATTTGGGGTTTGATGTGCTCACCAATATTGGGGATGAGGGTTGGGGGCGATGCTCTCACTGATGTCCACTGGTTTGGGGTGATGGGTGGGGTACGATGCTCTCACCGATGCCTGTTGGTTTGGGATGTTGTTGGGGTTTGATGTGCTCACCAATGTTTGGGATGTGGCTGGGGGGCAGTGCTCTCACCCATGCCTGTTGGTTTGGGGTGATGGGTGGGGTGATGCATTCACTGGTGAAAGCCATTGGTTTGGGACGCTGTTGGGATTTGATGTGCCCACGATGCCCTTTGGTTTGGGATGTTGTTGGGGTTTGATGTGCTCACCAATGTTTGGGATGTGGTTGGGGTGCGATGCTCTCACCGATGCCTGTTGGTTTGGGGTGATGGTTGGGGTGCGATGCGTTCACTGGTGAAAGCCATTGGTTTGGGACGCTGTTGGGATTTGATGCTCTCAGTGATGTTTGGGGTGCCGTTCGGGGTGCGATGCTCTCACCGATGTTTGGGATGCGGTTCAGGAATGATGCGCTCAGCGATGCCCACCGTTTTGAGGTGGAGTTGGAGTGTGACTGTGCTCCGTCCCCTTGCAGGAACCCAGATGCCGTAGGGCTGCTTTGGGAACCGATGGGCTGCGTTGATCCCTGCCATACAGGAAGCACTCAGCTGGCCCTGACAAACCCTGGGGACATTGGGTTCCTCTGTCCCCACGCACCAAAATGGAGACGCAGGTGGTGGGGTGACGGCCCCATAGACCGGATCCCGCCTGACCCCACTGTGGGCGGCTGCAGCTCCCGAGGCAACGGGTCGGGCTGTTGTCAAAGGGCCGTAGGTGGAGGGCATCGGCCCCCCCCGGGAACACGGTGCCCCTTCGCCCACGTGTCCCCTAGTGAGGAAAGTGGGGCCTTTGAGGCAGCCCCCGCAGCCCATCGCTTCCTTGGCCACGCTGCCGGCGCGGGGGAGCCGGGTCGCGCCAGGACGGCGGTGACAACAATAAGGGACAGTGGGGACACGGGTGGGACCGGCCACGTGTGAGCCATTTGGGATGACCCCAAAGTCCCCAGGACTGTGTGTTATCTCAAACAGCACGGGGAGCAGAGGGTTGACGGGGTTTGGAGGGATGAGCTGTGATCCTGCTCCCAGCTCTCGTGGTGATGGATTGAGCAGCAGAGCAGAAATTAATCAAGCTGGAGGTAGCAACGAATTAGGGGACTAAAAATACCGCTGTGGTGCATCCTGGCGTGACGGCCCCGAGCAAAGCACCGGGAGCCCGAATGTGGGCTGACATCCCATCCATCACCCCACATCCACCAGCACCACGCTGCAGAGCGGGGAGAGTGGGATGGGGTCGTCCTTGTGGGAACATAGGGAGGTGGGGTGGGATAGAGTGGGGTGGGATAGGGTAGGGTGGGATGAGGTGGGGTGGGATGGGATGATAGGGTAGGGTAGGGTAGGGTAGGGTAGGATGGGATGGGATGGGATGGGATGGGATGGGATGGGATGGGATGGGATGGGGTGGGGTGGGGTGGGATGGGATGGGGTGGGGTGGGGTGGGGTGGGATGGGATGGGATGGGATGGGATGGGATGGGATGGGATGGGATGGGATGGGATGGGGTGGGATGGGATGAGGTGGGATGGGATGAGGTGGGATGGGATGGGATAGGATAGGATAGGATAGGATAGGATAGGATAGGATAGGATAGGATAGGATAGGGTACTATGGGTGGGATGACACGTGTGTGTTGGGATCAGATGGGATAGGATGAGATGGGATGGGACTGGGACAATGTGGGGTGGGGTGAGGTGAGGTGGAGTGGGATGGGATGGGATGGGATGGGGATAGAAGCTGATAGGATGGGATGGAGGAGATAGGATGGGTTGGGTTAGTTTGGATGGGATGAGTGGGATGGGGTCAGATGTAATGGGGTGCAATGGGGTGCAATGGGATGCAGTGGGATGCAGTGAATGGGATAGAATGTAATGGGATGTGATGGCATGTAATGGTTTGCTATGGGATGGGATGGGATGGGATGGGATGGGATGGGATGGGATGGGGTGGGATGGGGTGGGATGGGATGGGATGGGATGGGATGGGGTGGGATGGGGTGGGATGGGGTGGGATGGGATGGGGTGGGGTGGGATGGGGTGGGATGGGGTGGGATGGGGTGGGATGGGATGGGGTGGGATGGAGTGGGATGGGGTGGGATGGGATGGGATGGGATGGGATGGGATGGGATGGGATGGGATGGGATGGGATGGGGTGGGATGGGATGGGATGGGATGGGGTGGGATGGGGTGGGATGGGGTGGGATGGGATGAGGTGGGATGGGGTGGGATGGGATGGGATGGGATGGGGTGGGATGGGATGGGGTGGGATGAGGTGGGATGGGATGCGATGGGATGCGAAGGGGTGGGACGTGGGGCAGGACTGTACGCCCCGGTTCCCAGGGGCAGATGCTTTGAGGCGCTCACTGAATTCGGGGCCCGGCTGTGGGGCTGCAATCTGTGCGCTCCGCACCCCGCCAGCACCAGGTGGCAGCAGAAGAGCGCACACCGCCGCCATCGCAGCCGGCCGCGACCCCGCAGCTCCGTGGCACCGCGGGCTCCACTGGGGGTCCTCCGGTGTCCCCGCGGGGCTTCAACCCGTGGGTGACGTTGGGGGCGGCTGTGGGATCACACACGGACACACGGATGTCTGGCATGCTGACAGCCGTGCAGACACACGCACACACACATGCATGGGTGAGCACGTGCCCAGCTGTGCATTTCTTGCAAACACGCACAGCCGGGAGAGTGCGTGCATGTGGGAAAACGTGCACACAGCCTCGGGTAGGGCCACACACACACGTGTGCACACACACACACATGTGCACACACACGCACACACACACACGTGTGCATATACACACGCACACACACGTGTGCACACACACGCACACACACACACGTGTGCACACACACACACACACACACGTGTGCACACACACACACATGTGCACACACACGCACACACACACACGTGTGCATATACACACGCACACACACGTGTGCACACACAAACACGCACATACACACATACGTGTGCATACACACACATGTGTGCACACACACGCACACACAAATACACGTGTGCACACACACAGACACACACACATGTGCACACACACATACATGTGCACACACACACGCACACACAAATACACGTATGCACACACACAGGCATACACACACATGTGCACACACACATACATGTGCACACACACACGCACACACAAATACACGTGTGCACACACAGGCACACACACATGTGCACACACACAAATACATGTGCACACACATACGCACACACACGCACACACACACACATGTGTGCGCACACAAACACGCACACACACACATCCGTGTGCACACACACATGTGCACACACACGCACACACACGCACACACAAATACACGTGTGCACACACACGCACAGACACACACACACGTGTGCACACCTGGAACTGCACACACAGCACACAGCTGCACACCAGCATGAGTGCATGGGCTGGGGTTGGGGTTGGGGCTATGGGTTATGGGTTGAAGTTGGGGTTATGGCTTAGGGTCAGGGTTATGGCTTATAGGTTATGGGTTAGGGTTGGAGTTGGGGTTTGGAGTTATGGGTTATGGGTTAGGATTGGAGTTGAGGTTTGGGGTTATAGGTTACGGGTTAGGGTTGGAGTTGAGGTTTGGGGTTATAGGTTACGGGTTAGGGTTGGAGTTGAGGTTTGGGGTTATAGGTTACGGGTTAGGGTTGGAGTTGAGGTTTGGGGTTATAGGTTATGGGTTAGGGTTGGAGTTGAGGTTTGGGGTTATAGGTTACGGGTTAGGGTTGGAGTTGAGGTTTGGGGTTATAGGTTACGGGTTAGGGTTGGAGTTGAGGTTTGGGGTTATAGGTTACGGGTTAGGGTTGGAGTTGAGGTTTGGGGTTATAGTTTAGGGTTAGGATTGGAGTTGGGGTTTGGGGTTATAGGTTATGGGTTAGGGTTGGGGTTGAGGTTTGGGGTTATAGGTTATGGGTTAGGGTTGGGGTTGAGGTTTGAGGTTATAGGTTACGGGTTAGGGTTGGGGTTGAGGTTTGGGGTTATAGGTTATGGGTTAGTGTTGGAGTTGGGGTTTGGAGTTATGGGTTATGGGTTAGGATTGGAGTTGGGGTTTGGAGTTATGGGTTATGGGTTAGGATTGGAGTTGGGGTTTGGGGTTATAGGTTATGGGTTAGGATTGGAGTTGGGATTTGGAGTTATGGGTTATGGGTTAGGATTGGAGTTGAGGTTTGGGGTTATAGGTTATGGGTTAGGGTTGGAGTTGGGGTTTGGGGTTATAGGTTATGGGTTAGGGTTGGGGTTGAGGTTTGGGGTTATAGGTTATGGGTTAGGGTTGGAGTTGAGGGTTGGGGTTATAGGTTATGGGTTAGGGTTGGTGTTGGGGTTTGGAGTTAGGGGTTATGGGTTAGGATTGGAGTTGAGGTTTGGGGTTATAGGTTATGGGTTAGGGTTGGAGTTGGGGTTTGGGGTTATAGGTTATGGGTTAGTGTTGGGGTTGAGGTTTGGGGTTATAGGTTACGGGTTAGGGTTGAAGTTGGGGTTTGGGGTTATAGGTTATGAGTTAGGGTTGGGATTTGGGGTTTGGGGTTTTGGGTTATAGGTTATAGTTTAGGGTTTAGGGTTGGAGTTAGGGTTATGGGTTATAGGTTATGGGTTAGGGTTGGAGTTAGGGTTATGGGTTATGGGTTCTAGGTTATGGGTTAGGGTTGGAGTTAGGGTTATGGGTTATGGGTTATGGGTTCTAGGTTATGGGTTAGGGTTGGAGTTAGGGTTATGGGTTTTGGGTTATAGGTTATGGTTTAGGGTTGGGGTTGGGATTGGAGTTATGGGTTTTGGGTTATAGGTTAGGGTTGGGGTTATGGGTTATGGGTTAGTGTGCACATACTTGCAAACATACGCTCAGTTCAGTGCATGCACGCACACACACACGCGTGTGCATCCACATGTGCACACAAAGGCAAACACGCACACACCCACATACATGCAAACACACGCACACACACGCTTGCACACGTGTGCACAACCCTCCCCAAGGCTCCCTGTTAAACTGTACCCGGGCAGGTAAATAGTGCACAGGGCTGGGGGCCGCTGCCCGGGTGGCCGCTCCGGGGGGGTCACCCAGCTGCTAACGACCCACGGTCGGTGCCAGCTCTGTAATCCGTGCAGAGGTTCAGGACAAACTGTACCCGCGTTATATAAACCACCTCGCCTCTATTTATTTAATTCCCTTCTATTTATTTACGGCTCGGCCAATTGGAGGCGGGGGAGTGGAGCTGCTTGGGGGGCAGCGGGGCGCGGTGGGGTTTGGTGCCCGCGTGTGCAGGGCGTGTGAGCGTGCAGCGTGTAAATGGTGCACGAATGCAAGCGTGCGTGCGTGCAAGCAGATGTGCGTGCACTGCCGTGCACCCTGCAGGGGCAGAACCAAGAGGTGACACGGGGACACGAGGCCCTGCAGGGGACAAAGCCCAGGAAGTGCTCGGGGTCCCCTTCCCGGAGCCACCAGCACAGGAAGCCGAGGGGAGCAGCCTCTGCTCGCATTAATAACTGACTTCCTGCGGTTGCAGATTCACCTTCTGTGCTCGGTTGCAAACTTTGCCTTTGGTTCGCGTCCCCCGGCGCTGTTTGCCATTAACCCAGTGATCCCAGTATGGCCCAGTGGGGCTGCGGGGGGATTCTGTACCCATCCGAGCTGGTGCTGCTTGGGGTCCCTTCTGCCACCGTGGTGACATCGGTCCTGGTGTCCTCATCATGTCACTGTGCATGGGGCTGGGGTTATGGGTTATGGGGTTATGGGTTAGGGCTAGGGTTGGGGTCATGGGTAATGACTGAGTTGGGGTTATGGGTTATGGGGTTATGGGTTATGGGTTAGGGCTGGAGTTGGGGTTGGGGTTATGGGTTAAGGTTGAGTTGGGATTATGGGTTATGGGTTATGGGTTGGGATTGGGGTTTTGGGTTATGGGTTATGGGTTAGGGCTGGGGTTGGGGTTATGGGGTATGGGTTGGGGTTGAGTTGGTGTTATAGGTTATGGGCTATGAGTTATGGGTTAGGGCTGGGGTTAGGGTTATGAGTTATGGGTTATGGGTTATGGATTAGGGTTGGGGTTGGGGTTATGGGTTATGGGTTACAGGTTATGGGTTAGGGCTGGGGTTGGGGTTATGAGTTCTGGGTTATGGGCTATAGGTTAGGGTTGGAACTGGGGTTATGGGTTATGAATTATGGGTTGGGGTTGGGGTTGGAGTTATGTGCTATGGGTTGGGGTTTTGGGTTATAGGTTATAGGTTATAGCTTATGGGTTAGGGTTGGAGTTGGGGTTGAGGGCATGGGTTAGAGTTATGGGTTACAGGTTAGGGTTGGGATTGGGGTTGGAGTTAGGATAAGGTTTAAGGGTTGGAGTTAGGGTTAGGATTAAGTGTTAGGGTTAAATTTAAGGTTACTATTAGGGTTAGGACTGGGGTTATGGGTTAGAGTTGGAGTTAGGGGTTAGGGTGAGGGTTGGGGTTCAGGATTGAAGTAAGGGTTAGTTTTAGGGTTGGGGGGGGCCCGCCCAAGACTCCCAGTAGCCTCCCAGTGCTCCCAGTTTGCAGCCAAACCATTGTGCTGGGCTGAACCCGACGGGCGCTGCCGTTTCCTGGTGCGTTTTCTTCTATTTTCCAAAAAAAAAAAAAAAAAAAAGAGAGAGAGAGCGAGAGAAAAAGCAAACAAAATTCTTCTCCGACCAGTTCGGGTTGCTACGAGACAACAATGTGCTTTGCATGGGGCCTTAATTACAGAGCGGCTCTTAATAAGCTGAGAAATGAATGGCAATGCGTGGGGATCTGGCACTGAGCTGAGCCTTCCTTCCTCCCCACAGTACCCTTAACTCTGCCCCCGGTGCCATGTGGGGGAAGAGCCCATGTGTCCCCATTGCTGGGTGGGGGGTGGGATTGGGGGTCGTCATCTCTGCTACTCTTCTGTGCTCAGGGAGGATGGGGCAGAATGGGGCAGAATGGGAAGAGTGGGGCAGAGTGGGAAGAGTGGGGCAGAGTGGGGAGAATGGGACATAAAGGGGGAGAATGGGCAGAATGGGGCAGAATGGGAAGAGTGGGCAGAATGGGGAGAATGGGACACAAAGGGGAAGAATGGGACATAAAGGGGGAGAATGGGGCAGAATGGGAAGAGTAGGGCAGAATGGGGAGAATGGGATAAAATGGGGCAGAATGGGGTAGAATGGTGGAGAGTGGGAAAGAATGGGGTGAATGGGATAAAATGGGGCAGTGTGGGAGGAGGTGGGAATAGATTGGGGCAGAACAGGGAAAATGGGGAGGATGGCACAGAATGGAGTGCAATGGGGAGAGTGGGATAGAATGGAGGAGAATGGGGCAGAATGGTGGAGAGTGGAAAGAATGGGGGCAGAATGGGGAGAATGGAGGTGAGTGGGGCAGAATGGGGAGAGAATGGGGCAGAATGGGGAGAATGGGGCACAATGGGGAGAATGCAAGGAATGGTGGAGAGTGGGAAAGAATGGTGGAAGGATGGGGCAGAATGGGGGGAGAATGGGGCAGGATGGTGGAGAGTGGGAAAGAGGGAAGCAGAATGGGGCAGGATGGGGCAGAATGCTAGAGAGTGGGAAAGAATGGGGAGAATGGGATTGAATGGGAGAGGAAGAGAGCATGGACGTAATGGAGCAGAATGGTGGAGGGAGGGAAAGAATGGGGACAGAATAGGGAGAACGGGGAGAATATGGGGTAGAATGGGGAGAATGGGGCAAAATAGGGGAGAGTATGGGGTAGAATGGGCACAGTGGGGCAGAATGGGGAGAATGGGACGTAATGGGGCAGAACGGTCGAGGGTGGGAAAGAATAGAATGAGTCAGAATGGGGAAAATGAGGGATGATGGAGAAGATGGGGAAGAATTGGGCAGAAAGGGGAGAATGGGGAAAATGGGGTAGAATGGTCAGAATGGGGTATAATAGGGCAGAATGGGACAGAATGGGGACAGCGGAGCAGAATGGCAGGAATGGGGCAGGACGGGCTGTGTGTCCCAGCAGAGCTCCCAGCATCACCGGAGCCGTCCCCATTTATAAATAGAGTCTGCCTTCCCAGCACGGCCATGTGGTTCTCGTTAGGGGGATTAATTGGAAATGCTTATTTTGATTCGGAAAAAAAAAAAAAAAAAAAAAAAGAAAAGAAAAAAAAAAGAAAAAAAAAGGAAAAAAAAAAAAAAAAAAAAAAAAGTGATTGGATTTTTCCAGGGCATTTTGAAAGGAAAAAAGTCTGAATTTAATTATCGCTCTTCCAAAAAAGCACCACGGGAACGCGGGTTTGGGGCCGCCTCGTGTTGGCTTCACACCCTTCCTGGCCCCATTTCTGTGGGGTTTTGCCCCAAATTGTGGCTTGCAGCATCCTGGCCCCATAGCAGAGGGGAGCTCAGGGGGTCTGGAGCCATCCTGGAGCAGAGGAGGCCCAACGTTGGAAGGGTTTTGCTTCATTCAATTGCTTTGTTTTGACCCAAATGGATTTTTTTTATATATATGTATTCTTTTTTTTCTCGGGGAAAACATCATTTCCAATTACATTTCTCTGGGTTTCCATTGAAAAAAAAAAAAAAAGGGAGAGAAATGAGAAGCAAATGCTGTCGCACGTTGGCGAAACGTGAAAAAATGTCTAGGAATAGTTTGGGCCAAATGAAAACAATTTCATCTCTTTTTCAAGATCTCTTTTTTTGGATTTTTTTTTCTTCTTTTCTTTTTTTTTCCTGAAAAGAAACTGCAGCCGCCCCCAAATGAACCCCTGGGTGCCTCCATCCCCCCACATCTCCACCAGGAAAGCACCCTATAGGCTCCTCCCAGCACCCAAAGGGATGTGGGATCCTATGGGATGGGGTGTCCCCCCCCAGCACCCAAAGGGATGTGGGATCCTATGGGATGGGGTGTCCCCCCCAGCACCCAAAGGGATGTGGGATCCTATGGGATGGGGTGTCCCCCCCCAGCACCCAAAGGGATGTGGGATCCTATGGGATGGGGTGTCCCCCCCCAGCACCCAAAGGGATGTGGGATCCAGCAGGAAAACCAACCCCAGACCCACAGATCTGCTCCAAATGGATTGGAGTCGATCCATTTACCAGCAGGGTTTGTGGGGCTCTTTGGGGATGTGACACTGGGATGATGGAGCACCTCTGGGGACCTGAAAGGAGGAGGAGGAGGAGGAGGAGGAGGAGGAGGAGGAGGAAGGCCCAATGGCAGGAGGTGGGAGAGAAGCAGACTCTCTGATTTCTCTGCTTCCTATGCAACAAATCCCTCCCCAGGATACAAAGTCCACTTGTCCGGATGGCATTCCTGCCCGCAGCTGTGCGGGGCCATGGGCACACAATGCAGCCCTTGTTGCCTCGGCTCTGAGCTGGCAGCAGTTCAGGGTGGGCAGAGCTCTGAGCTCACATCGCTGCTGTTAACTCTGCCCGTCCTGAGCCGGGCTGGGAAATGGGCAGATGGGCTCAGAGAAGGACGGGAGTGGGGAAACTGAGGCACGGTGTGATGGGGTTGGGGTCCCTCGTGGGGTCCTGAGAGCTTGCCGTCCCCATCGCCTCATCCTGCTGTTGTTTTCCCTTTAGGATCAAAGCCTGACCCCTGCATCCATCCCTGCATCCCCCAGCGCCGTCCCTGCATTGCTGGGGACAGTCCCTGTATCCCTCCTGGCGTCCCCTCATCCCTCAGGACGGTTCCTGCATCCTTTGGGATCAATTCTGCATCCATCAGGACCATCCCTGCCCCCTGGGACTGTTCCTATATCACTTGTGACCATTCCAGCATCCCTTGGGCCTCTCCTTGCATCCCTTGAGGTCATTTCTGCATCCCTTGGAACCATCCCTGCATCCTTCAAGCCCCTCCTCACATGCTGTGGGATCAACCCTACATCCCATGGGACCATCCCTGCATCCCTTGGGATCCTCCTCCATATCTCTTGGAACACGACCGCTGCATCCCTCCAGGGCTATTCCTACATCCCATAAACTCATCCCATAAACCTGTTGGGATCACACCCCTTAGAACCATCCTATGGGACCATCCCTGCATCCCTTGGGATCACCTCTACATCCCATGGGACCATCCCTAAAACCCACAGGCCCATCCTTAAATCCCTTGGGACCATCCTCCAGGACAATCCCCATGAGCCACGGCATCATACCCACATCCCTCCAGGACCATCCCCTACAACCCATGGGTCGACCCTGCATCCCTCAACACCAACTCTACACCCCATGGGACCATCCCTTGGGATCAGCTCTATGACCCATAGGCCCATCCTTTGGGACCACTCTGACAACCCATTGGGACCAACCCTACATCCCATAGGACCATCTCTTAGGACCAGCCCTACAACCATGGACCCTTCTTTGCATTGCTTTGGGACCAACCCTGCATCCCACAGAACCATCCCTACAACCCACAGGTTCATCCTTGAATCTCTTTGGATCCATCCCTACAACCCATGGGACCAACTCTCAATCCCATGGGACCACCCCTATAACCTCTTGGACATCCCTCCATCCCTTTAGGACCAACCCTACATTCCATGGGACGATCCCTTGGGACCAGCCCTATAACCTACAGATCTATCCTTGCGTCTCTTCGGGACCAACTCTACATCCCATGGGACCATCCCTATAACCTCTTGGACATCCCTCCATCCCTTTTAGGACCAACCCTATATCCCATGGGACCATTCCTTGGGACCAGCCCTATAACCCATGGACCCTTCCTTGCAGTGCTTTGGGACCAACCCTATATCCCATGAGACCATCCCATGGGACCATTCCTATAACCCACAGGCCCATCCTTGAATCCCTTTGGAACCATCCCTACATCCCACCAGACCATACCTTGGGACCAACCCTACAACCCACGACACCATCCCTGCACCCCTCCAGGACCATCTCTGTACCCCCAGCCCCACACATCACCCCGTAACGCTGTGCCAACCACCTCCCCAGCGACCCATCCCCACATTCCCAATGCCCCTCAGCTTCCCGTGCCCCGCATGTTGGGAATTCACCCCCCACCCCACTGCCACCCCACGGCCCCAACCACAGCCAGAACCACCAAAGCCATATTTTTCCTCTCTCACCCGAGCTGCCCGGTGCTGCTCATAAAAAAAAAAAATAAATAAAATATAATAATAATAAGGACATGGAAAATTCTATAACATCCCTCTGCAGATTCTTGGATTGAGGTTTTGCTAATTCAAAGCAGAGCCCGGCGGGGGCGGGGGGAGGCGGATAAAGGCAGAATGGCAGAGCAGAAGGCGGCCCCGACCGGAGGAGATGGAATGTGTTCCTAAACGAAGCGCTCCTGGGGTTCCTGCTGTGGTCCCACAGCTCGGGGTGGTTCTTGTGTGTGACCCTGCATCGGGACGTGGCCATCCGTGCATCCATCGGCCCCAAACCCGTGTTGGAAATCCCGTATCCTCACATCCCTCCACCCCAATGTGGCCTTACAGCACCCAGTGGCCCTATGGCACGCGGTTGGTCCTGCAGCACCTGGTGGTTCCATGGCACCCAATGGCCCCTGGTGGCATTTGGTGGCCCTGTGGTACCCACCCAGAGACCCTACAACACCCAGTGGCGCAGCGACTCTCGGTGGCCCTATGGCACCCAATGGCACTGTGGCGCTTGGTGGCCCTATGGCACCCAGTGGCATCTGGTGGCCACGTGAGACCCCGTGGCCCTATGACACCCAGCAGCACGATGTCACACAGTGGCACTGGGGCTCCTGGTGGCCCTGTGGCACCCAAAGGCACCATATGGCACCCGATGGCACCCAACTGCACTCAATGGCATCCAGCGGTCCTATGGCACCTTGTGGCACCCAGTGGCACCCAATGACACTCAGTGGCACCCAGTGGCCCTACAGCATTCAATACCACCCAATGGCACCCAGTGTCACACAGTGGCACTCAATGACACCCAATGGCACCAAGGGGCACCCTATGTCACCCAATGGTACCCAGTGGCACCCAGTGGCACTGAGTAGCACCCAATGGCACCCAATGGCGTCCAGTGGCACCCTATGGCACTCAGTGGCACTCAATTGCACCCAATGGCACCCTATGGCACCCAGTGGCACCCAGTGGCACCCATGGCACTCAAATGCACCCAATGGCACCCTATAGCACCCAGTGGCCCAATGGCACTCAGTGGCACCCAACGGCACCCAGTGGCACTCAATTGCACCCAATGGCAACCTATGGCACCCTATGGCACCCAGTGGCACCCAGTGGCACTCAATTGTATCCTATGGCACCCTATGGCACCCAGTGGCACCCAATGGCACCCAGTGGCACTCAATCGCACCCTATGGCACCCTATGGCACCTAGTGGCCCTATGGCACCCAATGGCACCCAGTGGCACTCAATTGCACCCTATGGCACCCTATGGCACCTAGTGGCCCTATGGCACCCAATGGCACCCTATGGCACTCAATTGCACCCTATGGCACCCTATGGCACCCAGTGGCCCTATGGCAGCCAATGGCACCCAGTGGCACTCAATTGCACCCTATGGCACCCTATGGCACCCTATGGCATCCAGTGGCCCTATGGCACCCAACAGCACCCAACGGCACCCAGTGGCACTCAGTTGCACCCTATGGCACCCTATGGCACCCAGTGGCCCTATGGCACCCAACGGCACCCAACGGCACCCAGTGGCACTCAATTGCACCCAATGGCAACCTATGGCACCCTATGGCACTCTATGGCACCCAATGGCACCCAGTGGCACTCAATTGCACCCTATGGCAACCTATGGCACCCTATGGCACCCAATGGCACCTAGTGGCACTCAATTGCACCCTATGGCAACCTATGGCACCCAGTGGCGCCCAGTGGCACTCAGTTGCACCCTATGGCACCCTATGGCACCCAGTGGCCCTATGGCACCCAATGGCACCCAATGGCACCCAGTGGCACTCAATTGCACTCTACGGCACCCTATGGCACCCTATGGCACCCTATGGCACCCAGTGGTCCTATGGCACTCAATGGCACCCAATGGCACCCAACGGCACCCAGTGGCACTCAGTGGCACCCTATGGCACCCTATGGCTCCACGCCCCATCCATGGCACAGGGACGTTCCCAGCATGGGCTCGGGGTCGTTATTCATTTTGGGAGCCCACCCAGGGGCTCTGTTTGGGGCAGCAGTGGGGACGTTCTGTGGGACAGCGGTGCCCAATAGCAGCACTAACGATGATGTGAGGAAATGCTCCCTGTTTACGTTTGGTTTTATTATTATTGTTTTAATGGGTGGAATTTCGGTGTTCGCTGCACGAGGGGATCCCAAAAGTCCTAAAAAAAAAAAATCCCCCCCCAAAAATCCTAAAAAAAAAATCCTAAAAAAGTCCTAAAAAAATCCTAACAACAACAAAAAATTGTTAAAAAAGCTTAAAAAAATCCCAAACAATTCCTAGAAGAAAAATAATCTTAAAAATCCTTTAAAAATAAAAAATCCTTTAAAAATCGCATAACAAAAAAAAATCCTTCAAAAAATGCTAAAAAATCCTTTAATTTTTTAAAATTCCTTAAAAAATAAAATAATCCTAAAAAGAAGTAAAAAAATGTTTAAAAAATCCTAAAAAAAAACTTTTAAAAATCCTAAAAAATTTCCTAAAACATTCCCAAGAATCTTCTAAAAGAAAAAAAATCTAAAAAAGAAATCTAAAAAATTCCTTAAAAAAATCCTTAAAAAATCCTTTAAAAATCCTAAAAAATCCTTAAAATAAAATCTTTTTAAAAATCCTAAAATAATCCTTACAAATTCTTAAAAGAAAAAAATCCTAAAAAATTCCTTTAAAAATCCTAAAAAAAAATCCTGAAAAAAATCCTAAAAATTCCTTTAAAAATCCTAAAAAAAAAAAAAAAAATCCTAAAAAAAGTCCTAAAAAATCTCCCCAAAAATCCTACAAAACATGAACCCCAACATAAATCCCAATAGAAACCCAACATAAATCCCAATAGGAACCCCATTATGTGTCCCACCATAAATCCAACTCAACATAAATCCCAATAGAAATCCCGGTCTGAACACCCACAGAAATCCCACTGTGAAATCCCACAGAAATCCCAATATCGACCCCAATATCGATGTCAGCATAAACCCAACATAACCCTCGACGTGGATCCCAACTGAAATCCCAGTAGGAACTCAAACAATAGGAACTCAAACACAAACCCCAATAGAAATCCCAACGTCAACCCAGCATAAATCCTCAATCCCAATATGAACCCCAACATAAATCCCAGAATAAATCCCAATATCAGCCCCATTATAAATCCCAGCATAAACCTAACTCAACATAAACCCCAGTAGAAATCCCAACATGAACACCCAAATAAATCCCAAGAGGAACCCAACATAAATCCCGATTTGAACCCCAATATGAACGCCCCTATAAATCCCAAGTTGAATCCCAAAAGGAACCCAATGTTTGACTCCAACAGAAATCCCAATAAGAGCCCCAGTGCAAACCCCAATAGAAACACCCAACACAAATCCCAGTATGAACCCCAATAGAAACCCAGCAGAAATCCCAAAAGGAACTCCAAGATACATAAAGACCCAACAGAAATCCCAAAAGGAACCCTAATACAAATCCAATATGAACCCCAATAGAAACCCCAGTAGGAACACTCAAATAAATCCCAATATGAACCCAACGTAAATCCCAATAGAAACTCCAGTTAAAACCCCAGTAGGAACCCATATAAGCACCAATAGAAATCCCAGTATGAACCCCAATATGGACCCAACATAAATCCCAACATAAATCCCAACATGAACCCCAACATAAATCCCAATATAAACCCCAATATGAACCCCAATATAAATCCCAACATAATCTCAATATAAATCCCATTAGGATCCTCAATATGAACTCCAATCCCAAAAACTCAACAGAAAGACGAACGGAAATCCCAGCACAAATCCCAACACAAATCCCAAAACGAATCCCCAATAGAAGCCCAACACAAATCCCAATAGAAACCCCAATAGAAACTCCCATATAAGTCCCAATACAAATCCCAGCATAAATCCCAAATGGAAACCCCAATGGAAATCCCGATACAATCCCAATGATGACCTATCCTGAATTTAGGGTCGGGTTATTTCACCCCAAATCCCCATTTTTTATGCAGGAAAAGGAAAATAAATGTATAAAAATAGGGATTTTTGTAATGGAGTGTCAGAATTTTCTGGGTTTGGGGTCGGGGTGGCAGTGGGGTTGAGTGCTGCCTGCCCCTACGGGCTCCCACCACCCCATTGGAAAAGGGGGATTCTCCTATGGGGTACTGGGGTGGATTTGGGGTCCTGGGTGGGGTCTTGGTCCACCTCATCCCCCCTGGGTGGGGGAGGAAGGGAGATTTAGGGAGGTGGGAGGATATGGGGTGATGGGGAGGGATTTAGGATCCTGGGGGGGAAGATTTAGGGTCTTGGGTGGAGATTTTGGGGTGTCAGAGGGCGATTTGGGATCCTGGGGGGGGATTTGGGGGTACTGGGGTGGCATTTGGTGTCCTGTGGGAGATCTGGGGTGCTGGGGAGGAATTTGGGGTGATGGTGGGGGTTGGGCTGCTGGGGGAATGTTGGGGGTGTTGGAGGGGATTTGGGGTCCTGGGGTGGCTATGGGGTGATAGGGAGGGATATGGGGGTGCTGGGTGGGGATTTGAGGTGATGGAGAGGGATTTGGGGGTGTCAGAGGGGAATTTGGGATTCTGGAGGGGGGCATTTGGGGTCTTGGGGTGGATATGGGGTGATGAGGAGGGCGGTTGGGGTCCTGGGTGGGGATTTGGGGTACTGGGGGGGATTTAGGATCCTGGGGAGATTTGGTGTCTGGGAGGGGATGTGGGAGGGATTTGGGGTCCTGGGTGGGGATTTAGGGGTGCCAGAGGGGAATTTGGGGTGATGGGGAGGATTTGGGGGTGCTGAGGGGTTATTTGGTGTCCTGTGGGAGTTCTGGGGTGCTTGGGAGGAATTTGGGGCCGGGGTGGTTGGGATCCTGGGGGGGTATTTAGGGTGTTGTGGGGGAATTTGGGAATTGTTGGAGAGGGATTTGGTGATGCTGGGGGGGGGGGGGGGTGACGGAGAGGGATTTGGGGTGATGGGGAGGGAATATGGGATACTGGGTGGGGATTTGAGGTGATGGGGGGGATATGGGGTGATGAGGGGGCGGGGGGGGGATTTGGGGAGATGAGGAGGGGGATTTGGTGCCCAGTGGAAGATTTGGGGTGCTGGAAGGGGTTTGGGGCCCTGGGGGGGGGGGGGAAGGGGGGATATTTGGGGTCCTGGGGTGGATATGGGGCATTGGGGAGAGATTTGGTGATGCTGGAGGGATTTGGGGTGAAGGGGAGGGATTTGGGGGCATGGGGAGGGCAAATGAGGTACAGGGTGGGGGGTGCTTGGGGGGGGGTCCTGGGGGGTAGGAATGGGGAGGGAGGGGCATATGGGGACGGGGTGTCCAGGGGACAGGGATGGGGGGGCACTGGGGAATGGGATGGGGGTTGGGGGACACGAAATGGGGGGGTGGGATGGGGGGGTTCTGTATGATGGGGTGAGTGAGGATTGGGGATGGGAAAGGAATTGGGGTGTTTGTGGGATGGGGGTGGGATTGGGGGGTAATTGGGGACTGTGGGTTCCGTGGAATTGGGGGGGGGGCGTTGGGAATGGGGGAAGGGGGTGGGGTAGAGTTGTGTGTGGGATGGGGGGGGTCGTGGGATTGGGGGGGGTCAGGGGATGGGGATGACAATGGGATGGGGGGTGTCTGTGGAGTGGGGGGGTGGGATTGGGGTTGGAGGTGGGATTGTGGGGTGGGGGGGGATGGGGGGTAGGGGGGCGTCTGTGAGATGGGGGTGGGATGGGGGCGGGGTTGGGGGGGGCACAGGGTGGTGGGGGATTTGGGGATGAGAGTGGAGGGGGGGCAGGGGATGGGATGGGGGGGTTTGTGGGGTGGGGGTGGGATTGGGGGGTAGAGGGGTCAGAGGATGGGGATGACTGTGGGATGGGGGGCGTCTGTGGGCTGGGGGGTGGGATTGGGGATGGATGTGGGATTGGGGGTGTGGCGGGGCTCTGTGGGTTGGGGGGGAGAATGGGATGGGGGGGGTCTGTGGGATGGGGGTGGGTTTGTGGGGGGTGGGGCAGCGCTCTGTGGGATTTGGGAGTGGGCGCGTGAGCGGAGCAGGGGAAGGGATGGGGGGTCCGCGGGGTGGGGGTGGGCGTCAGAGGATGGGGGGCGTCTGTGGGATAAGGGAGGTGGTAACGGTGGGGAGCGGGGACCGAAGGTGGGGGTTATTATGGGATGGGGGTCCGTGGGATCGGGGCGGTGGGGGATGGGCGCAGCGCGGGCCGGGCGGTGCGGGGTTACGCCGCAGCTCCTCCCGCAGCGCCGCAGGGCGGGGCGGACAGCCCCTCTCCTCCCGCTCTGCGGTAACTCCGCGCGGGGCCGCGCCCCCCCCGCACCGCGGCGGGCAGCAACGGGGGCGGAGGAGGAGGAGGAGGAGGAGGAGGAGGAAGGCCGGGGGCGGCCCCGCAGCGCCGCAGCCCGGGCGAGGGGAGGAGGAAGAGGCGGCGGTGCCATGGGGCTGCGGGGAGGAGCGGAGCGGGGCGCGGGGCTGCGCGGGGGGCGGGGGGGGGCGGCGGCCGCCAGGGGGGGTTTGATAGGCGCGGAGCCCATCCCTCTGCTCGGGCTTTTTTTTTTTTTTTTTTTTTTTTTTTTTTTAAGAGATATATTAATTTTTTAATTATTTTTTATTATTATTTTATTATTTTCTTTTTTATTAAAATTTTTTTTCTATTTTTTCCCCTCTGTTTTTTTTTTCCTTTTTTTCCCCTTTCTTTAATTATTTTTCCTTTCCTTTTTCCCTCCTTCCCTTTCATTATTTTTCCTTCCGTTATCACCCTTTCCCTCCTTTTTAATCATCGCTTTTTAATTTTGTTTTAATTCTTTTAATTTTTTCACTCTTTTTTTTCCCCCCCTTCCACCTCTTTCATTTTCCCTTCATTTCCCAATTTCATCCCCGTTATCTCATCGTTTTATTATTTTACCTTATTTCACCTTATTATTTCCCAATACCATTTTACCGTATCATTTCCCCCCTCCTCCAATTTTCACCCATTTTTCACTTTATTTTTTTATCATTCCTCACTTTCTCGCTCCCGCTCCACTTCACCCCCTCCGTTCCGTTCCATCCCTTTTATTATTCGATTTCGCCCTTTTTCCTTTCCCCGTTTTCCCTCATTTCCATCATTTCTTCATTACCCCATTTATCAGCACAGAACCCCTCACCCCATCTCCCTCCTTCCCCCCCCCGCTGACCGCTCACCGAGGACGCCGCCCCCCCCCCCCCCCCCCCCCCAAATTGAGGCGGAGCCTTTTACGACCAACGTGATTTTTTAATTTTTTTTTTTTTTCCTTACCAACATTTTTCTACATTTTTTTTTTCCCGGTGGCCAAAACACGTTTTAGCCCAAAATACCCCCAAAATACGCCAAAAAAAAAAAAAAAAAAAAAAAAAAACCCAAAGCAACAAACCAACAGCCGCCCCCCCCCGCCCAGCAGCGCTCGGGACCCGTTCATTGCAGTGGCCATGGTAGGTCCCGGTCCCGGGGCACTTTCATTTTCTCTTTACTCCCCCCCCTCCCGCAACGCGTGTGCGTACGTTACGCGGAACCCCACGCGCAAAAGTTGGGGGGGCTTCGAGGGGGGGGCTGGGGAGGGGGATGGGATTTGGGGGGGGGTGGAGGGGAGGGGCGGCTGTTCTGCCTCGCACCGCGCAGCACCGCGGAGCAGCCGAGTGGTTTTTTTTTTGGGGGGGGGGGGGGAGCGCGGTGCGCGGGGGGGGCGCGGCTGCGGAGGGTGAAAATGGCCGCGGGGAGGGGGCGGGGAGGGCGGCGGCGCTTTGAACTTGGAGGGGTCGGGAATGGGGAGGGGGGGGGAATAGGGAGAGCGCAGCCCCCCCCGCCCTACGAACCCCCCCCGCCCCCGCCGGTTAAAAGAAAACACGCGTGGATGCGGACGCGTTGTGGATGGTTGGGGGGGGAGGGGTGGAATGGAAGCGGGGGGGGAAGTGAGGGAGGAAAAGGGGGAAATAAGGGAGAAATAACGGGAGGGGGATAAGGGAGGGTTGAAGGGGGAAAAAAGGAGTTAAGGGAAAAATGAAGGAGGAAATAAGGGGAGAAATGAAGGAGGAAATGTGGGGAGGAACGAAGGAGGGAACGGAGGAGAAAGTTGAGGAAGGAGGGGAAAGGAAAAACGCGGAGAAGAAATCGGGAGAAAAGTTGAAGGGCCTTCGGGAGGAACGAGAGCGAAAAGTTAAAAATGAAAGAGGGGAAAAAAACCAACAACAACAAAAAAAGGCGAAAATAAAAAATAAGAACAGCGAAACGGGGGAGGAGGAGCCGCGCGGAAAGCGAAAGTTGCGGCGGTGCGCGGAGCTCCGTTCAGCCCCGCCGTGTCCGGGGGGCACCGGGACCCCCCCGACCCCCCCCCGGCGTAGGGCTGCGCGGTGCGGAGCGGGGGATTCCCTTCGGGTTGTTGTTGTTGTTGTTGTAACGAAGCTCGCTAATTAGGGTTCATTAGCGCCGTGCGGAATTGGGGTTGGAGTGAGAAGTTCGCGGTTTTGGAGTTCGCCGCTTTTTTTTTTTGTTGTTGTTTGTTTGGGGGGGGGGGGAGAAGAATAAAACACGAAATGAATGGGGAGGGGTAGTGCGGGTGTCCCCCCCCACCGCCCCCTCCGCAGCCATGAATCTGCAGTTTTAATATTATTTTATTATTATTCCTTAAATCTGCGCTGTTGATATTTTCCGCCATCTGCGAGTGGGGGGGGGGGGGGGGGAATAATATCTCCAAAAATAAAGGGAAAGTGACCCAAATCCGCGCCCAGCGGGGCGCGGGGGGACGCGGTACCCCCCCCCCCCCCCCCCCCAACCTCCCCATCGCATCCCCGAAGGGGGTTCCTACATCTTTAAATGGGATGTCATATTTTGGGATGGGCTTTTTTTTTTTTTTTTTTTTCATCACGTCACTTCATTCCTCGCTCCTTTTTTTTTTTTTTTCCCTTCTTCTTTTTCTTCCCCCCCCCCCCTTTTTTTTTTTTTTTTTTTTTTTTTTGGCGTTTTCTCATTCTTTCTTTCCTCCCTTCTCTCATCTCTCATCTCGGATGGAGCCGCTTCCCCTCTAAGTTCCCCGTGAGCCCTTTTGCATGGCTCGTGTGCCCCCCCCTCACCCCCCCCCGGTAAAAAATGAGCCTTTTGCCTCTTTAAAAAAAAAAAAAAAAAAAAAAAAAAAGAAAAGAGAAACAGCAAAAAACCTCCTTAAAAAAAGAAAAAAAGAAAAAGCGAGCGCTTTATTTTTCAATTTTTTTTTTTTTTTGCTTTTTGTTTTTTAATCTTTGGCTTTTTATTTTTCAACTTTGGGCTTTTTGTTATCCCGTTTTCTGCTTTTTATTATAACATTTTTTCACTTTTCCATTTTCCCCCTTTTTACTCTTCCATTTTCCCTTTTTACTTTCCCATTTCCCCCTGGTTTACTTTCCCATTTTCCCTTCCTCCTTTCCCATTTTCCCCCTCATTTACTTTTCCGTTTTTCCCTCCCCCAAACCCCCCCACTTTTCCATTTATCCCTTTCTATTTCCATCTTTGAATTCTTCTTTTTTTTTTTTTTTTTGCATTTTTATTATTATTATTATTATTTTGCAAGTCGGACCCTTTTTATTTCCTCCTCGCCCCCCCCCTTTGCTCGGGGCCGCCCCCCCTTGCTCCCTTGCCCCCCCCCGGGCCCCGCAGAGCTTCGCCGGAGAGAAAGAACGCGCGGACTGCTCCAGCCTCCGAAATGACTCAGTAACTTTTACGCCTCGAGTCTCAGCTCTGCAATTAGCCACTTTCCCAGCGCCGCTCGGGATGTATTCGTCTCCTCTCTGCCTGACCCAGGTAACCCCCCCCCTCCTTTATTCCTTACCCCCCCCTACACCCCACCCCAGAATCCGAAAGCACTTTTATCCCTCGCTTGTCGATGCAAAAAAATATATATCGGATAATATTAAAATAATCATTTCTCTCTTCCCCCACCCTCCCCCCCCCCCCCGTGATAAAAATAATAACAGCCGTAGGGCGGGTTGTGCCGAGCGGTGCAGGGAGAACCGCGTTTTGCTGTCGCTTTCTGACACCCCCACCCCCCCCGCTGCTTGTTTTTGGGGTTTTTTAGGGTGTTTTGGGGGTTTTGTTGCCTCTGCTCCGCTCGGTGCTACGCGGGGGGGGGGGGTCACGGTTGTGCTGCGGTTTTGTTGTGCTGTACGTGGAGGTGTTGGGGACGCCGTCGGGGTTTGGGGTTTTGGGGGGGGGCCTCTGTGAGGTGGTGCAGGGAGGGTGGGGGGCTGCAGGATCGCTGTGCTGGGAAAGTTTTTTTTCCTTCCCTCCCCCCCCCCTTCACTGTGTGCAGCGTGGCCGCACATGTTCACGGGGCAGAAGGAAGGGGGGGCATAGGGAAGAGCAGGGGCTGCGGAGAGCTATGGGGGGGCACAGGGAAATGAGGGGGGCACGGGGATGTGTGGGGTGCAGAAGGAAATCGGGACACACACACACACACACAAGGCGACGTGGGGTTGTCACAACGTTTGGCTCGAAGTGTTCCGAGTTTTGGGATGGCCGCGCCGTGCCGTTGGGCTGCGTGGGGTGGATCTGGGGGTCCCTGCTGTGTCCCACCCCCCAGGTTTGGGGTCACCCCGTGCGTCTGGTGGTGGCCGTGTCCCTACATGGGGGGCACCGGTGGCAGCTTGGGTGCCGCCGACGTGGCCTGCATGAGGGGCAGCCATGGCGCGGCCTGGCGAGCTGCGGGGGGGGGGTGTCCCCAAAATGAACCCCCCCTCCAACCCTCATATCGGAGCTGGGGGGGGGGGGGGGGGGTGGAGCGGCCGCCATGCTGCCTTTGCTCTGTCCTTATTTATTTAATGCTATTTATTTAATTGCGGAGCTGCTGTAACCTCTTCCCTGCTGGCGGCCGCCCGCGGGCTCCGGCCTTGTGCCACGCTCCCACCCCGCCGGGCCTTCGGGGTTCGCTGAGGCCTTTGGGTTTTGTTTTTTGGGGGGCAGGGGGGGGCTTTGTGTTTTTTTGGGGGGGCTTTTTGGGGTTCTTTGTTAGCTGGGTGTTTTTTAGAGGGGTGTTTCTATAGGGTGGTACAGCTGGCAGCACCCCCTGCCCGCGCTTTGGGGTCGCAGCCCCACATCGGGCCTAGCGGGCCCAGCTGGGCGCCATGGGGTCCAACAGGAGCGGGCCTCACTGCCAGGCCTTGTGGGGGGGGCAGGGGGGACCCTATGGACACAGCGTGGTTCTCAAGGAGGGACCCCCCGAGGCCTGCACTCCTTATAGATGGGGGGTGGGAAGGAGCCCCCCAGGCTGGGCATCACTGCAAGCCGTGCCGTGGCGGGGAGAGGCCGCGGGGCTGGCACGGTGCAGGCATGGCATGGGAACGGCACGGCGTGGAGCTGGGTTTGGCATGATGTGGACACGGTATGGCATGATGTGGACACGGTATGGCATGATGTGGACACGGTATGGCATGATGTGGACACGGTACGGCACAGCAGGGACGTGGTACGGCATAATATGGACGTGGTACGGCACGGCTGGGCTGCGCGGTTGACCCCGCTGACGGCGCTCCGGGCTCCCCTTGGCACAGCTCACACCTCAAGCCTTCTTTTTTCTTTTCTCTCTTCCTATTCTTATTGTTTTCTTTTCTTCTGGCCTTTTTTTAAAAAATATTTTTTATATTTCGTTATTATTTTCTTTTTCCTTTCTTTTCCGTTCTCTTTCCTGTTCTGCATTCCCTTCTCTTCATTTTCATTTCTCTCTTAATCTTATCCCTCCCTTTTCTTTATTTTCTTTTATCTTTTCCTTTTTTCTTTTTTTCTCTCTTTTCCCTCTTCTTTTCTGTTTTCTTTTCTCTCATCCCTTTTTTCTTTATTTTCTTTTCTCACTTTTCCCTCCTTTTTTTTAAAAAAAATTCTTTTATCATTTTCCTTTTTTTAGTTTTCTTTTCCCTTTATTTTTTCCCTTTATTTTCTTTTCCCTCTCTTTTGTCTTTCCTTTTTTTCCCCTTTCTTTTTCCCTCCATTTTCTTAATTATCTTCTCTACATCTTCTCTTTTTTATTCTTTTCCCCCCCTTTTTTTCCCCTCTTTTCCTTTTCTCTTTTTTAATTTTTTTCACATTTTCTTTTCCCTTTTACTTTTTTTTTTCTCATTTTCTTTTCCCCTCCTTTTCTTTTTTCCTCTCTTTATTCTTTCCTCGCGTTTTCTCCTTTTTTTTCCCCACTTATCTTTTCTGTATCTTCTCTTTTCCCCTCTCTCTTCTCTCTCTTTTCTAATACCTTCACTTTTCTATCTCCTTTTTCCTTCACTCTCTTCTCTCTTTCCATTTCTCACCCTCTCTTTTCTTATTCTTTTCTCCTTCTCCCACTGCCCCGTGCCATCCCCACTCCTGGTTCTGCTCCTGTTTTGCGGTGTGGCAGCGCTCAGCAATGTGGGCAGCACATGGCCGGCAGCGTCTGCTCCCCAAACTGTTGCCATTCCCATCGCATGGGAGGAGGGGGCAAATTTCCAACCACTCGCTTCAGGCGGGCTGCAGCTCCCCTTTTTCCTACCGGATCCTCTGCCCGAACCCGGCCCAGAGGGGATCTGCGCCCACCAGACCCCTTTTCTGCAGCACAGCCACGCCAATCCCATCCCACTCGCGTGGCGGGAGCTCGGGGAGCTGCGGATGGTGATGTGGATACATTGGAACGTGCGCGGGACCCGCCCTGCCCTTGGCTTCGTGCATCTTCCCCGGACGCCGCAGCCATCCTCCCGTGTCCCCGCGTCCCTCCGGCCCACGGTGGCCGCTCTCAGCCCTGCTTGGGCAGCTCCGTCCCATCCAGAGCCATCCCGAGCCCCACGGCACCAAAATAACCCTGGCATAGGCGGCGGCCGTGATGCGCTGCTGGCCGGGGCCGTGGCAGGAGGGTGACATTGTGCCCCGCTCAGCTGTCTGTCCCTGCTTAGGGACTTCCTCCCCTTCCCCCTGCTCACCTCTGTCCCCTCTCGGGGACCGGGCAGGAAATCAAGACGGAGCTGCCCAGATTAGCAGGGAAGTGGCACTGGCATCACAGCCAAAGGCTGTGTGCGAGGGGAGGGTCTGGCTTTTGGCACCCTGGGGTAGCCCCAGTGCTGCGCACCCATCACCATCCCCGTGATCCCACCACAGGGGGGTGATTTTCCCAAATTCTCAGGAGATTTGCAGGTTGGACATATGGCTGCAACGTTTTCTCGTCTTGCTGTGCAATCCCAGAGCCCGGCTGCGTCCCCTCTTTGGGATCCTGACCCCCAGCACCGTGCAGTGTGGGGCAGGAGCTGATGGGGAGCAGCGGGGTGCAACACGGAGAGCTCACCCTGCTGCCTTCTCCCCTCAGCCGTGCCCCAGTGCCACGTTTTGCACTGATGTGTCCTTGCAGGGCTGTGATTTTGGGGCTGGGGCCGTGCGCCTGGCTCAGATTTGGGGACATCAGTACTGTGGGGACACTGGTGGTCCCCACCCACGCCAGGTGCCACCCTCATGACCGGGGACACACTGCTCCACCGTGGTATGGTGCCACGATAAGCATCGTGGCCACGTGGCCTTTCCTTGTGGCTTTGTGTGCCCATGAGGCCGTCCCCATGGCGCAGTGGGACCAAGAACCACCGCCTGCTTGGGCATGTGGCTGCCCTGAGCACCTGGAGGTCCCACGGAAACAATTTGGAGCAGGGGTGACTCCGTTCCTGGGATTTTGGAGATGGGAGTGCGGTGCAGCCGGCGCCTCGCCCCTCCACCAGTAGCTGCGGCAAACTGGTTTACTGGTTTCCAGCCGGGAGCTCAGATCAGCTGCCAAAGCATCAGAGCCGCTCGCTGGGAATGGCGGGGGGGGAGAGAGGGAAGGTTGCAACACACTTTCAATTCTCCCATCTGCTGAGCATTGTTTGGGAAAAACAATGGGGCCGTTCTTTAAGTGCAACCTTCGGGAGCGCCTGGCTTTCCCCGCGCTGTGCCCGCCGTGCCGTGCCCAGGACCTCACTGCTTCTGCCCGCTCTAATTTTAAATAGATAAAAATAGATTTTTTTATTATTATTTTTTTTTTCTTTCACAAACGATTTATGGACAGGAGTGCTCGTTAGGGCAGGATGAGGCCCTCAGCTCTGCGGCATCACCTTGAACTTGGGCTGCGCACCATAAATTTGCTGCCGCGCTGCCCGGCCATAATTCTCCCTCCTTTCTCCCCCTCCAGGAGCCCAAAGTGTGCAGAGAGCTGCGAGGAACAAAGCCTGATGTGAGCAGGGAATTGCTCCGTGTGTTGCCTTTTCCCTCCCTGTGCCGGGCTGCCCAGAAAGGATGCTCCCATCCTCCACCCCAGAGCTTTTTCTCCCTGTGCCGTGGCCACATTCCCCTGGTTCCCTTTGGTGCAGCCCTGGTGTGATTCCGCAGTAGCAAAGGAGCACCCCTGGGTGCCCAGTGCTGTGAATTAAATGGGCACCCACCCCTCTGTGACACGCAGCATTTAGCATTGATGCGTGGCTTGTGCACATGGGCACAAAGTGGAGCACAATATCCCCTGCCTGGATGGTGATGGTGGCACTGAGCACGGTGTGCCCAGTGCCAGGACCCCAGTGCTTGGTGCAGAGCCGTGGGGAAGGTGATGGTGTCGGTGCTGTGGCTCTCCCTGCGTGGGAAGAACGGATGTGCTGTTGGGTCTCGCCATGAATCTGAATGCTTGGGAGACAGGGGGACACGTGTGCCCCATCCCTGCAGCCAGGCTGAGGGCCACGAGCGTGACCCTGGGTCTGTGAGCAGCATGTTGGTGCAGTTTAAATGCTGGGGAGCCACGAGTTTGGGGTTTCACCCCTGGGGTGCAGCAGGCACGTCAGAGCTGTGTTGGTGCCTCAGTTTTGCTGGGCAGGGCCAGCACTGCATGGCATCACCAGTGCTGGGTGACATCCCAGAGGGGAACCCGAGCCTGAGTGTGTGCGCACAGCAGTTGGGTGGAGGTGCCCTACTGGGGTCCGGTTTGCACGCTTCGAATTAGCACCAGGAAAAAGCTGAGCCCCTTCGGGGGAGGGGGGAGGACAGAATGGAGGATGGAGCCACGGGGGTCCCCGCAGGCATCCCTCTGCTGGGTCCCAGCTTGCAGCAGGCACACGGCCACCTCGCCATCCGTCACGTCGGCCCCGGGCAGGCATCCCCCGCGGCCGCGCCGCGCCGTGCCAGCTTGGCCGGCACCCAGCGCCCTGCACCGCCGCCAAGCCCCTGTGCTTCCCAAGTCCTGGCGAGGAGCTGGGAAAGGATCCCGCTGCCCAGGTGCGGGGAGCACGGGGCGGGCCGTGCCAAGGATTGATTTCTCAGTTAACTCGCCGCTGCTTTCAAAGCGCATTAATCCGCCCGTCACCTGCCAGCAGCCATCCGTAATCGGCGTTTTGGGCAAAATCCCCAGCTCTGAGCTGGGCATTCCCCTCCTGGCTGAGGAGCCGGCACCCAGCCCTCCCGTTGACCCCTCAACTTTGTGGGGTTTTATTATTTTTTTGTAGAAAAAGGGGCTCGTGTTGTGTTTTTTAAGACGTTTTCTGCTCTCCTTGCGAAGGGCCCCTCTGCGCCGAGAAAACGCTATTCGAGCGGCCGCCGTCCAAAAAAAACCCCCAACATGTTTCTGATCACCAAAACCCAAGAAATATTTTTACTTTCAAAGGAAAAAAAAAAGAGAGAGAGAGAGAGAGAGAAAGAAAGAAAGAAGGAGAGGGAGAGAAATGTTGATTTTCCACCCAGACGTTTCCTTTCTTCCCCAAACCGAGAGGCGCCGCTCCCTGCACCGGGGGCTCCCGTTTGGGGTACCCCAAACCCCCAGGGCTCTGTCCCTGGGTTGGCACTGTGTCCCTGCAGTCCCCCGTGCTTTGGGGAAAGTGAGACGGCGAGCAGTGTAAGGCGAGCTGCGAAATCTCCTTTGGTAACCTGTGCGCCAGGACGGGCGGGCGCGCGGCGTGAATACCAATGAGGGGAAAAAGTGCAGAGTAAAGGGTTTTGGATGGAAATGGCATCGCAGGAGGAGGAGAAGCCGGGAGCCAGCGAGGATGCTGGAAGTGTGTGGGTGCGTGTGGGTGTGCACGTGCACCGTGGCATCATTGTGACCGTCCCTGTGTCGGTGCTGCGTCCCCGCGGTGCCCCGTGGGGTCACCCCAAAGCGGTGTGGCTGAAGGGGAACCACTCCTCTTCCTCTCCTGATTTTTTGGATCAAAGTCTCCGGGGGCAGAGAGCGGGGCCTGTGTGAGCAGAGCTGCTGGCAGCAAGCCACCCCGCCGCCTTCCCGGAGAGTTTGTTAAACAAATTTCTCTTAATTGCACGAGGCAAGGAGCAAGTCGTCGTCGGATGGAAAAAAAAAAAAGGGGGGGGAAAAAGATGGGGAAATTCCCCTCTGCTCAGCTACCCCCAGCAGCACGTTCTGGCTGCGAGGTGTCCTGGGGTCACCCAGCCTTGCAGCCCATTCTGCTGCTGGGAAGGGTCCTCTGTGTGTGTGCAGCCTTTGAAATTGAAACCCGACGGTGCAGTGAGCACAGAGAGGGATAAAAGCTCAGCGCTGCGGCGGCGTAATCTCTTTACCAGGTCTGGGCTGTGCCGGACCCATAAGGGAAGGAGCAGGGCTCCCGCTGAGGTCATGGCTATAGATAGATAGCCCTCAGCCCTAGATGTGTGCAGCGCTGCTGCATCGTTTTGGCTCTACCAGCAGCTCCCCAAAATGGGGAGAGCTGTGGGGAACGCAGTGCTTCCGGGGGTCCTGCACCCGTGGGTGTGCACGGAGGCTGCGTCCCCAGCCCCAGTGCACAGCACCTTTCTCCATCTGTTTTCCGCTAGGTTTAGCTGTGCAGATGCTCCTGAGCAAAAGGCGCGTGAGGGGATGCAGGGCTGCACCCGTGGGTGCTGTGCAAAACAAAACCCCCTACACCAGAAATGGCAGCACCCAGGTTGGTTTGCAGGATGGGGCTGTGCTCTACAATCAGCTCCTTTGGGAGCACCCAGGTTGGTTTGTCGGATGGGGCCGTGCTCCCCCTCGCACCCAGCTCCTTTGGGAACACAGAGATGTGGCTGCATCCCCACAACCCCATACGTGGCCCCATACACAGCCCCACTCCCTGCAGTGGGTGCTGGCACTGAGGTGCCCCGCGGTGCCGGAGCGCCGGGGTGGCTCGGAAAGGCGTTGTCGATGCGGGGCACTAAAAATAGAGAGCCATACTGGGATCTTAATGGGACTTTGTGGGAAACCTGGAAACATTTTCTCATCCCCATAAATGAGTCCAGATGCATTAGCGATGACTGCATCGCATCCTGAGGTGCCGCCGGAGGAAAGCGGGACGCGCTCGCGAGCTCCTCGCCCTGCGGTGGTGGAGTGGGAATGCTGGGGGTGGGGGGCATGCAGTGCTGCAGTGCCATCACCGTGGGGTTCCCAAAACCCCGCACTGGGGCAGCACTGCCTCACCCCATCGCAGGGCCGTGATGCTTGGGGACACCCAGCCCACGTGGGTTTCCTTCCCTTGGGCACCGCAGCGGGTGACGGGGACGTTGACCCCGCTCGGGGACTTCGGACTCCTGCGGGTGATGGATTGGGGCCAGGCTGGGCAAGTGGCCCAGTGCTGGTGGCCCGTGGATGCCCCGTCACGAGGCAGGCTGGCACTGTGGTGTGGCAGTGTCACTTAGTGGTGACAGCAGTGCGCTGGGAGGTGAGGAGCCATCGGTGCGTTCTGCCCCTTTGGGGACGATTTTACGGAGTGCAGTGCCTCAGTTTCCCCATCTCCACGGATCCTTGTGCCCCTCTCAGCCCTGTCTCCAAGCAAGACTGTGTCCACAACCCCTGGCGTGACACGCAGGAGCTGGAGCTGAGCGTGGCCAGATGGGACACAGGCACTGGGAGGGGGGGCCGGGGGGGCCGTGAACTCTTCACCGCGGCCAATCCTCCTGCGAGGTCGCCGGCCGCGCCACGAAAGGCCGGGGTTATTTTTAAGCAGTGACATGCTGCCAGCACGAGGCCGAGTTTGCTGGGGGGGGGCACGGTGTGGGCACCCCAGGGAGGGGCAGGTGTTGAGCTGAGTGTGATGGAGCTGAGGGGGGGGGGCTGCATCCTTTGGATGTGCGATGATCTGTGTGTTGGGGGGCATAGAGCCCTCACAATGTGGGCATCCATAGAAGGGGGTTGGGGACCCCCTTGGCACCTCCATACCTTTATTGGGGTGGGAGAGGGGGGAATTAATCCCCCTTGGAAAGGCCAGGAGGGAGCAAGCAGGGCTAAAAATAAAGCGGGAGGGGAATAAAACCTCCTGCGTCAGGGGCTAAAGCTGAGCTGAGAGCCCCACGCAGCCCGGGGGATGCACAGGGGATGCTGGGAGGGCACTGCTGCCAGCGCTCCCAGTGCCAGCCTTCGGTCCCTCCTGCCTCAGTTTCCCTGTGTCAGGCAGCAATGCTGGCCTGTCTGCACACAGCCGCCATCCCAGTGTCACATCCCGGGGGGTCCGGGGGGGTCCAGCGCTGCCCCAGCTGACGCAGGGCCGGGTGGAGGAGCTGGCAGGCTCATTGGCAATCTTTTTTTTTTTTCTTCTTCTTTTTATTTTTCCAGTTCCATAAAACATTTCCCTTCGTCTCAGCTCCAGGGATGGGGGGCGGGGGGGGGAGAGAGGGGGTTGGCTGGGAAGCCACGTGGCTGCGAGCTGGCGTCCACGGGACACTTCTCAGGATGGGGGGTGGGGGGGAATGCGTTTCCTTGGTGTGTCCCCACTGCCTGTCCCTTGCGGGTGCCATGCCTCAGTTTCCCCATCCTCATCCTTAGGGGCAGGGATGTGGCTGAGCTGTTTGCTCCCTCACCCCTCGGGGATGGCACCTGGGGGTACCTGGGGGTACGGGGACACCTGGGGCTGCTCCGCTTGGCGCACGTCCGTGCAGTGCTGGCACCTGAGCCCGGGGCTGCGAAGAGAGCTGCTTTTCTTCCTGCTGTTTTCCAAAGCAACTGGCAAGTTTGCTGCTGCCGTGGCCTCCCGTGACCCAGGGAAGCTCCCGGCCCCACAGCACCTGCACCGGCATCGCCGCCCGCCCCGGCACGTAGGCACGAGCACCGGCATCGCTCAGGGGCTGCTGCAGCCCTGGGGGGAGTATGGGCTTCAAAGGAGGCAGAGGGGCGTTTGGGGTTAAGGAATGGGGTGCTGGGGTGCCATGGGGTTAGCACGTGTTGGGCTTAGCATATACCAGGTTGGGGTTTGGGGATGCTGGTATCCCACCCACGGCATCCCTGCCTGCGCTGGTGTCTGCACGGTGCTGCTGAGTTTTGGGGTGGTTGGTGGAGCGTTTTGAGCCTTTCATTGTCCGTATGTCCATCCTGGCTGACCCCCTGGCTGAATCCATCCTGCCCTCGGGATGGTGGGCTGCATCCCGACCCCGCGGTGCGCACACTCCCACCTTTGTACCGTGCCTATGTGGTGCCACCAGAACAGGGATGGGGGCAGTGGGCTCTGCGCGGCACAGGGCGCTGCTGGGAGGTGGCCCTGCGTCCTCCTGCGGCCCCGGCGTGGGCTGTGAGCGTTTTGCAAGCAGGGGCCGGGTCGTCCCCACCCCAAAGCAGGGAGAGACGGGGACAGAGCGGCTGTCACAGCGTGTTCTGCCCCCAGGCACCTCCGGCTGCGGTGGCACGGCGCGTTCCATCCCCACCGAGCTCTGTGTCCCAGCCCCTGCTTGGGGTGGCAGTGAGGGGCTCGCTTTGTCCTCAAGCTCAGGGTGGCACTGCTCGTGTCCACCGCTGTCCCGTGTCCCTGCTTGCACCACCTTCATCCTCTTTGGGGCTGATTTCAGGGTGCACTCCATAGGGACCCCCCCCCCGTCTGCGCCATCTCAGAGCATCCAGCTCTTCCCCACCCGCTGGCCCCGCTTGGTGAACGCGTGCAGCCTTTGTCTCTCCTCTGGTTTGGTTCTGAAGGTGCTTTGGGCATTGGTTTGTGCAGCAGGCAGCATCCAGTGTGCCTCAGTTTCCCTCCCGGCCGCTCACCTGCACCAGGACCTGCAGAGCCGGCCGGGAAGCTCGGCTGCACCGTGCCGGAGAGCAGCAAAAATTATGAATAAGCTCTCATTAATAAATACTTGATGATGAATCCAAATAGATTTCCTCCTCTGGAGCAATTATTGTAAAATGGGCTCTAATACGTTGCAGGGACGGCCCCGAGAAAGGTTGGGTGCATTTCAGGGACTAAGTGCCTTCCTTCAGTACACTCTAATGAGCACTTTCAAATCATTTGCATCTGTCTCAGCAACAGGTCTCATTACCAGGTTAACTTATTACCGAGCGCCGTTGCTGTGAACAGTTAATAAGCGGCTACCGGAGGCCTCGCCGTGCGTTCATGGGGAAACCAACAGCAGGGCGAGCACAGGGAGCATCTCCCCATCTGCACCGTGGGTTTGCATGGCAGCCACGATTGGGATGTTGGGGAACAGGGGAGCGTGGTGCATCCCTCTGCTCGCAGCGGGTTCCTGCAGGGCACGGCGCAGAGCGCAGCGTGCCAGCCCCTGCCTGGGCTCGTCCGGCCGCGGGGATGGGGAGCTGGCAGCCGCAGAGCCGGCAGCGTTTTTGAGGTGTGTGGTTGGCTGGCGGAGAGGCTGAGCATCCTTTAATAACACCAACCCTGTGTGGTCTGCGCGGGGCCGAGGTGCTGCCAGCGCGTCCCGCACCGCGCCGGGATCAGCCATGCTGGTGGGGAGCGCAACCCACCGTCACCGTCAGTCCCATCCCCTCCTCCTCCTCCTCCTCCCCCCCACGTGAAAACTGCTCGGGAATTTCCTGAGGAAACGTGAGGTTTTGGTGCTTTTTTTTTTCATTGGAAAATTCAGAGCTCACAGAGCTCAACCTGTTTGGACGAGGTGCTCACGCAGGGGATCCTCAGAACGCCGTGCTGTGATGCCGTCGTGCCGTGGAAGCTGTGCCACAGTGCCCGTGCCGTGGGTACCCGTGCCGTGATACCCATGCCGTAGTGCTGGTGCCGTAGTGCCTGTGCTGTAGTGCGCGTGCCATGGTGCCCGTGCCATCAGTGCACATGCCATGGTACACATCCTGTGCCGTGGTGCCGTGCTGTGCTGCTCGTGCCGTAGTGCTTGTGCTCTGGTGCCCATCCCGCAGTGCCCGTGATCCCCGTGCTGTGATGCCCAGTGCTTGGCATGCGGCATGGAATTGCCCACCCTTCCTGTGTGCAGGAAGGGCTGCCCCCCCCCGTGACACATCCCTGGGTGGCACAGTGCATCCCCCTCTGTCTCCAGGGCGGAGGGCACCTCGCTGTGCTGCTGATCCCAGCACAGCGTGCCCAGCACCACACAGGGCATCCATCCATCCATCCATCCATCCATCCATCCATCCATCCCAGATGGGCACTGGGATGGAGCCGAGGTTTGCCTTGCCTCTGTTTCCCCTCCCTGCAAACATTCCCCTGCCTGGAAGGGCAGTGTGGGGGGGGGGCTGGTGCCGGCAGCACCCCGGTGCCAGCAGCACCCCGACGCAGGCGGCTCCTCCTCGGGTTGCGGGGCTTTACAAGCCCGGGCTGGAAGGGCCCCAAGAACAGACTCTGCTGCCAGATTCCTGGCCGGAAATGCCCTGAGAACAGCCTTGTCTGTGGTATTGCAGCATGTCTCTGCTTCCCAGCCCAGCAAATGAAAAACAACAGGGGAAAAAGTTAACCAGCCCTGTGCCGGTGCTGCGTCGTGCCGTTGTGAGGCGGCGGGCTTCGGGGTGACCCTGGGGGTCCCCAACCTCTAGCAGCGGGGACCTGGGAACCACAACCACGGCGTCCCCAAACTGTCCTGGGTGCCACGGGGACGCAGCTCCCTGCTGGGATGGCAGTGAGCCTTGGCTGTCCCCAGGCGCAGCGTCCCCCCGGCTGTCCCTGTGCCCCCGCCTGGCCCCGCTAAAGCAGCTTAGCTGGATGCAGCATCCCCGTGTGGGATAAGCTGGGCGGGAGGGAAAGTTGGCGCGGGGCTGATCGGCTTTGGGTCCGGCTCTTGGCTCGCCCTAATCCTGCCGTGGTGCCGATGGGGTGAGGGGGACCCGCCGGCGATTGTCACCCTGCAGCGGGACCATCCGGAGGGCACCGCGTGTCCCCTGCCCCGTTCACAGCGCTCCCTCCCTGCTGTCCCTGCAGTGGGACAACGCCAGTGCCCTCCGGCTGCCCCTGCCCGGGGTGTTGGCAGGGCTGGGGTATGGCAGCAATTTGTAGGGCTTGCCTGGATAACCGGCCACCAAGGAAGATCGGCCGCCCACCGCCCCGGCCAAGTATTGTTTTTGGAACTTGCTGCTTCTTTTTTCGGCTCCTGTCTTACTTTTCTTTGACCTTCTTCCCTGATTTAAGACACATGCCCAGCCCTTGCCCAGCTGCAGTGAATTAGCGGCTGCTGCTGGGGAGGGAACCAAACCCTGCGGCCACGCGGGGCTGCGGACATCCCGGGAACAGCCGGCAGGGGCGAGTCCGTGGGCAGGATGAGTCCTATGGGCAGGATGGGGTCCTGTGGGGAGAGTGGGATCCTGGGGACTGGATGAGTCCTGTGGGCAGGAATGGGGTCCTATGGATGAGTCCGATGGGCAGGATGGGATCCTAGGAGCAGTATGGGTACTCTGGGCAGGATGGGGTCCTATGAGATTCCGTGGGCAGGATGAATCCTGTAAGCAGGATGGGACAGGATGGATCCTACAAGCAGGAGGATTCTCATGGGCAGGATGGGATCCTATGGGTGGGATGTGATCCCATGGGCAGGATGGGATCCTATGGGTGGGATGTGATCCCATGGGCAGGATGGGATCCTATGGGTGGGATGTGATCCCATGGGCAGGGTGGGATCCTATGGGTGGGATGTGATCCCATGGGCAGGGTGGGATCCTATGGGTGGGATGTGATCCCATGAGTGGGATGGGATCCCACGGGCATGATGTGATCCCAAGGGCAGGATGGATCCTACGCGCAGGATGGATCCTTTATGGGTTCTGAAGGGCCACAGCTGTGGTAATGCTGTTGGGGTCGGTAGGGGGAAAAAATGGAACTGAAGTAGGGGCCATCAGCTTCCAGGGTGGGATTGTGCTGGAAAATAATTGGGTTTGTGCACTGGGGGGACTTTTGGGGTTGGTGGTGCTGTGCTGGTGGGCTGTGCTGGGTTGGGGGACAGCGGGGGCAGTGCTGGGGCAGTGGGGCCGGTGTGGGGCTGCTATGGGGCTGAGGCTCTGTGCTGGAGCAGGGAGCAGTGAGGTCGCTTGGGGACAGGGCTGCGGTGGCCGAGGCGCAGCTCCTCCCGGCTGCACTGAGACCCTGCACTCTGCTTCGCCCTTTCCTCGCTGCGATTGCAGTCGGGAGGGAAGCAAGAAAATAAGGGGAGGAGATGATTTTTGAAGGGTTTGGTGGCAATGCTTTGCCGCCTCCCAGCTGGGATTTGGGGCGCGGGGGCTGTTCCCAATGCAAACCCAAGCACGGATTTTTCCGAACTGGGAGAATCGGATGCGGGAAGGAGGGGCTGTGGAGATGGATGCACTTTCCTTGTTTTCTTTTGGGGACGGACTCGTCCAGCAGCCAAATGGAAAAAGACAGTCAGAGCACGCATTGCTCACCGGGCCTCGCGCCAGCAGCCGGGCTGCCCAGAACTGGGGCAAACTGGGGGGAGTTCCCTCGCACCGGGGGGAGCCCCGCCGTGCCCGCCCCATGCCCACACCACATGGCAGCCCGGGTGCTGGGAGGTGCTTGGCATCTGGGTGAGGTGTGGGGTGGTCCCCACGGCTCCATTGCACCCTGGCAGGATTTATGGGGACGGGGAGTGATGTCTGTGCCCCCCTTGGCATCGCAGTGGCATCGGGGTCCCTGTCCCTGTGGTGGCCATGTGCCGTGTCCCTGCCCTCTGGGTGCTGGCTGGATGGGGACGTGGCACAGCGTGGCACAAGTGGCCAGAGGTAGGTTTGGGGACACCTGGTCTGTCCCCATGCATGGCCCCACAAGTGGCTAAGGGTTGGACTGGGGACACCAGGCCTGTCCTTGTCATGGCCCCACAGGTGGCTGAAGATGGGTTTAAGGACACTAGGTCTGTCCTCAAAAGGAGGACATGGGAGAGTTTGGGGACATTAAGTTTGTCCCCACTGGGACCCCACAAGTGGCTGGGGTTGGGTTTGGGACACCAGATCCGTCCTTGGTGGGGCTCTACATGTGCCCAAGAGAGGGTCTGGGGACATCAGGTCTGCCCCACTGGTGCTCTACAGGTTTGGGATACCAGTTCTGCCCCAATGGGGCCGTACAGGTGAGTTTGGAGACACTACGTCTGACCCCAGTGTGGCCCTACAAGTGGATGAGGTTGGGTTTGGGGACACTGGGCCTGGCCCCACAAGTGGCCAGGGGTGGGTTTGGGGGCCTGTCCCCATCGTGGCCCTACAAGTGGATGAGGTTGGGTTTGGGGCTGCGTTCCGGGGCCCTGGGGGTGACGTGCTGTCTCTGTGCCCCACAGGATGAGTTCCACCCCTTCATCGAGGCGCTGCTCCCCCACGTGCGGGCCTTCGCCTACACCTGGTTCAACCTGCAGGCCCGCAAGCGCAAGTACTTCAAGAAGCACGAGAAGAGGATGACGAAGGACGAGGAGCGGGCGGTGAAGGACGAGCTGCTGAGCGAGAAGCCCGAGGTGAAGCAGAAATGGGCCTCGCGCCTCCTGGCCAAGCTGCGCAAAGACATCCGGCCCGAGTGCCGCGAGGACTTCGTGCTCTCCATCACCGGCAAGAAGCCGTCGTGCTGCGTCCTCTCCAACCCCGACCAGAAGGGCAAAATGCGCCGCATCGACTGCCTGCGGCAGGCTGACAAGGTGTGGAGGCTCGACCTGGTCATGGTCATCCTCTTCAAAGGGATCCCCCTGGAGAGCACCGACGGCGAGCGGCTGGTCAAGGCGGGCCAGTGCACCAACCCCATCCTCTGCATCCAGCCCCACCACATCAGCGTCTCCGTCAAGGAGCTCGACCTCTACTTGGCCTATTTCGTCCGCGAGAGAGGTACGGGGGTTCCTTCCCTCTTTCCTTCCCTCTTTCCTTCCCTTTCGGACCTTGCAGAGAGGATCCCGGTGCTCCAAATCGCTCCCAGCCCAAGTGGGTGTCCCCCACCGTCCCCTTTTCTCCATCTGACACCGATCCCAGTCTCAGGGGTGCTGCTGGTTCTGGGGGAAGTGGTTGGGTGGCACAGTGTGTCCCCAGGGCTGTGCTCTGACATGGGTCACAGCCGCTCCCAAAGCCTTTGGGATCCAGATGGGGTAACTGAGGCACGGTGCAGCATCCAGGCTTGGCAGCCAACAGTGGTCCCCGAGCCATGCCAGGAGAACGGAGCTCGTGCCTCAGGCCAGCTCCTGTGTTATCCAGGCACGTCCCCAGCCAGAGCCCTGCTGGCACATGTGGCCCCAGTGGCAGCAGGCACATGGGGGACAAACGGGTGGAGTCCTTTTGGCAGGGACCCGAGGCCCTGAGCGCATCACCTGTGGGGCGGAGGAGGGGTCTCACCCGTACTGCTGGGACACCGTGCTCCCTGATGTCACCTGTGCTTCTCAACATCCCCTGTGCATCCCAATGTCACCCATGTCCCTCTGCAACCCAGGGTGGGCGCAGAGCAGCGAGGAAGATCAGGGCTTGCCAATGAATCTCTGCAGAACATCCTACAGGCAGGAGACCCAAAGCAGCATGCGGTGCTCCCAGGACCCGTCCCCACCCCAGGACCCGTCCCCATCCCTTGACGTGTCCCATTACCCCTCTGCAGTGTATGACCGCTCCTCACCCAGCGCTGGCTGCAGCCCAAGGACGGATAATGACACCGAGGGGGGCACCCGGTGGCTGTAATCCCAACAAAGGGGATTGACGGAGCCATAAATCACGGCGGGCGCGGGTGGATGTGCCGGGTGTCACCTCGGTCCCCCGGGAGCCACCGCGGTCTGACTGGCATCACGTGCGCCCCGCAGCCCCCACCATGTGGGGGTCACCAAACGGGGATGGCTTTGGGCAGCTCACAGCCGACCAGGGTGCGGACAAAACCCCGGTGGGTGACCCCGTGTCGGGTGCCGGGTGCTCCTGGAGGCCACGCGATCCCGTTGTCCCCAAAGGGAAGCAGCCGCCCCTCTGCCACCCCCAACCCGTGACCTTGACCCCAACGTCTGGGTCCCCAGCAGCCGCAGTCACCTGACGTCTAATTGGGAACACGGCGGCTGTAAATACTCCCTGATAAGGGCCTGGCAGCAGCTCACTTTCCCTGTTAAGGTCGCTCTGCGCCGTGGTTAAGGGGGACTGGGGACAATGGGGGGGACCTTTGGGTGCTGCTGTGCGCCCTCTGCTCTGTGCTGGAGGGGTTAGCAGGGTGCTGCAGGGAAATGGGGCAAGGAGGGGCGTGGGGGGCACACATTGGTGGGGCTGGGGGCCCCGTGGACCTGCTGCTGCACACTCGATCCTGCACACGGCTGCGTTTTCCTGCACGCTGCTGCACCCTCAGTCCTGCACGTGTTTGCTCAGTCCTGCACAGCTGTCTGTGAGGGATCGTGCACAGTCCTTCCCTGTACTTTTGCACGCTCGGTCCTGCGTGCATCTGCGTGCATCTGCCCTCTCTTGCACACCCCTGCACCATCCTTTGCAGTCAGTCCTGCACGCTCCCGCATTTTGCTGCATGCTTCCACTCCTTCCTCGCTTCGCACACTCCTCCCCACCTTTGCACACCCCAATCTGCCACCCCCCTCTCCCTCTCCATCCCCTCGCTGCAGGCAGAAGGAGGTTGGGGGCCTTCATCCACCCGCTGCCCGCAGCCCCCCGCTATGGGGCCGGAGCACGTGGGCTCAGCCGCCCGCCCGCGCCCGCTCCTTTTGCTGCTGTCAGCAGAATTTCCCAACTGCTGCTCTGGCAACGCGAGGGAGGGGGGCTGCGGAGGAACCCCCACGGTCAGCCCTCCCTGTCTGGGGAGGGGGAGTGAGCTGCCCCTGCAAAACTGTGCCAAGGGGATGGCACTGAGCCCTGCCCGAAGGAACCCTGCGTGTGCACGTGGGGAAACCGAGGCGTGGATGGGGGTTGTGGGGGGGAGACAGGGGTCTGTGCCCCACCCCTCGTGGGCTGTCTGCAGCCCCACAGTGTGCTGGGTGCCTGCTGCAGGGCTGGGTGCAGGATGGGCTCAGCGCTGGTTGTGGGGTGGGTGCAGGGTGGGTGCAGTGTTGGGTGCACATTGGGTGCAGGGTGATTGCAAGGTGGGTGCAGGGTGATGCAATGCTGGGTGCACAGTGGGTGCAGGGTGGGTGCAGGGTGGGTGCAGTGTTGGGTGCACATTGGGTGCAGGGTGATTGCAAGGTGGGTGCAGGGTGATGCAATGCTGGGTGCACAGTGGGTGCAGGGTGATTCAGGGTTGGGTGCAGGGTGATTGCAATGCTGGGTGCACAGTGGGTGCAGGGTGATTCCAGGTTGGGTGCAGGGTTGTTGCAATGCTGGGTGCACAGTGGGTGCAGGGTGATTCCAGGTTGGGTGCAGGGTTGTTGCAATGCTGGGTGCACAGTGGGTGCAGGGTGATTCCAGGTTGGGTGCAGGGTGATTGCAGTGCTGGGTGCACGCTGGGTGCAGGGTGATTGCAGGGTGGGTGTAGGGTGATCGCAATGCTGGGATCACACTGGATGCAGAGTCATTGCAATGCTGGGTGCACGCTGGGTGCAGGGTGGTTGCAGCGTGGGGGCAGGGTGGTCGCAGGATGGCTGCAATGCTAAGTGCAGGCTGGGTGCTGGATGGGTGCAGAGTGATTCCGCTGCAGGGTGCAGCGCTGATGCTGTGCTGGGTGCAGGCTGGGTGCAGGGTCACTGCAAGGTTGGGTGCAGGTTGGGTGCAGGGTTGCTGCTGGCTGGGTGCAGCGCAGCTGCAGTGCTGGGTGCAGGATGGTTGCAGGGTGGTTGCAGGGTGGCTGTGGGGGGGTTGTTGCAAAGTTGGGTGCACGTTGGGTGCCGGGTGATTGCCTGCTGGGTGCAGGCTGAGTGCAGGGCTGGGTGCAGGGCTGGGCTCTGCACACCGCAGTGGGGGAGGGGTTGGCGCTGCAGCCCAGGGCTGGGTGTGCAGCAGAGGGGGGGGGGCTGATGGGGGGGTGGTGGGGGGGGGGGAAGCTCGGAGGTCGCCGGTGAAAGTCAAAAGCATTGCAGTAAAATGGTAATCAATCTCCCCAGTCGATTGTGCCAGGACCTTCGAAGCATTACAGAGAGATTCCTCCCTACAGCAGCAGTCTGGGCAGGGGGGGAGGGGGGGGAGAAGCAGGGGGGTGCTCCCAGCCCTGCATCTCCATCACCCTCATCCCTGCATCTCCGTTATCACTATCCCTGCATCCCCATCCCAGTGTCCCATTGCTGCATCCCCACCCCGACATCTCCAGTGCCTCCATCTCGGCACCCACGTGCCAGTGTCCCTGTCCCTACCCCCACCCCTTCACCCCCACCCCTTCTCCCCCATTGGCACGTCCCAGTGCCCCCCTCCCTACATCCCCACCCCCACATCCCCACAACTCTCTGACCGCTGGGTGGGGGCATAGGAGCAGCACAACCCCCTCTCCCTGCACTTCTGGGGTGCTCTGGGTGTGGGGGTTGGGGACCCCGCAGCCACATCCCCATCTCTGCCCCGCTGCGATCTTCCCCCAGCAGTGTCCTTTGGCTGAGCCCAGCGGGGCGAACAGATGGGTCCGGGGGGGTGGTGTGCAGGCATCGAGCCCTGCGGTGGCACCGTGCTCCCCTTGGCACACCGCCGTGCCCCCCCTACCCCCCCCCGGGCCTGGCAGCCCCTTATCTCCCATCCCCAGCCCGGCGTGAGGCAGATGGCACCAATCTGCTGGGGACGCCGTGCCAGGGCGCCCGGCCGAGCGCGCCCGCTGCCTGTGCCAGGGGGGGCCGTGCCAGATGGATGGGGCATCACCGCCAGCATGCCTGCAAATATTTATGGGGAGGGTGGGAGGGGGGCTGGAGAGATGGATGGGGCGCGCAGCATTCAGGCCCTGCGTCTCACTGGGGGCTCGTGGGCAGAGGGTTGGATGAACCCCCACCCCACCCAGCACTGTCCTGGCAGCCACGGATTTGGGGCTTGGGGGGCCTGGAGATGGGCAGAGCCATGAGGGCAATAGGGCAGGACCCCCCTCTCCCCCTCCCCACTGCCCCCCAGCGCCGCGCAGTGATATCAGCCATCGGAGAATCTCTGCGGGGTGGGTTCCTGGTGTGTGTTGGACACAGGGGTGGGATGGAGGAGTGTGTAGGGTGTATGGGGGGGTGTCCTGGACCCAGGAGCTCTGTCCCATGCGGTGCCACCACCCCGAGGCGCCCCTATAAGCAGGAGCAACGCTGCAGCTCCTCTGCCCCCCTCCCCAGTGCTGTTGGCACACAGAGCTCTGCAGATCGATGCCGACCTTGGGAGGTCAGGGCTTCCCCGGCCATCCCGCAGTGCCCGCATCTCCTCACATCCCCTTGTCCCCATGGATTCCGGAACATCCCCAGCTCAGCATCACTCCTGCCACGAGCTGCCCCGTGCTCAGCACCCAGCACCCAACAGGACATCCCCGAGGCGCAGGGTGGGCGCAGGGTGGGCGCAGGGTGGGCGCAGGGTGGGCGCAGGGTGGGCTCAGGGCTTCTCCCCACCGCCCGATGAATAAAAGATGAGCGCTGCGTCTCGCCAGCACCTGCCACCCCCCCGCCACCCGCCGTCCCCCCACAATGCCAAGTGCTCTGCCCTCCCCAGGGCCGCCGTTGCCATCCTGGCTGCAGTCCCGGCTCCGTGCCGCGTTGGCGGGGACAGCTGGGGTGGCAGATGCCAATGGCTGCAGGCACGGGGAGGGGGCAGGCACCGCTGAGCCCCCCGTGCCCGGCTGGCACCGACAGCTGGGGCCGCGTCCCCGACAGCCCCATAGGGATGTTCCCACAGTGCCGTGGGGGGTAGGGCCTGGGGGGGTTGTGAACGGTGGGGTGCTGTGGGGGTGGCGAGGGGCTGTGCCGTGCCGTGGGGCTGTGCTGTGCTATGGGGCTGTGCTGTGGGGCTGTGCTGTAGGGTTGTGCCGTGCTGTGGGGCTGTGCTGTAGGGTTGTGCCGTGCTGTGGGGCTGTGCTGTAGGGTTGTGCCGTGCTGTGGGGCTGTGCTGTAGGGTTGTGCCGTGCTGTGGGGTTGTGCTGTAGGGTTGTGTAGTAGGGTTGTGTTGTAGGGTTGTGTTGTAGGGTTGTGCTGTGGGGTTGTGCTGTAGGGTTGTGCTGTAGGGTTGTGTTGTAGGGTTGTGTTGTAGGGTTGTGCTGTAGGGTTGTGCTGTGGGGTTGTGCTGTAGGGTTGTGTTGTAGGGTTGTGCTGTAGGGTTGTGTTGTAGGGTTGTGTTGTAGGGTTGTGTTGTAGGGTTGTGCTGTAGGGTTGTGCTGTAGGGTTGTGCTGTAGGGTTGTGTTGTAGGGTTGTGTTGTAGGGTTGTGCTGTAGGGTTGTGTTGTAGGGTTGTGCTGTAGGGTTGTGTTGTAGGGTTGTGTTGTAGGGTTGTGTTGTAGGGTTGTGCTGTAGGGTTGTGTTGTAGGGTTGTGTTGTAGGGTTGTGCTGTAGGGTTGTGCTGTAGGGTTGTGCTGTAGGGTTGTGCTGTAGGGTTGTGTTGTAGGGTTGTGTTGTAGGGTTGTGTTGTAGGGTTGTGTTGTAGGGTTGTGCTGTAGGGTTGTGCTGTAGGGTTGTGCTGTAGGGTTGTGCTGTAGGGTTGTGTTGTAGGGTTGTGCTGTAGGGTTGTGTTGTAGGGTTGTGCTGTGAGGGTTGTGCTGTAGGGTTGTGCTGTAGGGTTGTGTTGTAGGGTTGTGCTGTGCCGTAGCTCAGTGCCTATCACTGCCGTCCTCCTTCCTGCCCCCCATCCTTCCCTCCTCCCATTTCATTCTTTTTTTCTTTTTTCTTTCTTTTCTTTCCTCTTTCTTTCCTTTTCCTTTTCTTTCCTTCTTTCCTTTTCTTTACATTCTCTTTTTCTTCCTTTCTTTTTTTCTTTCTTTTTCTTTTTTCTTTATCCTTTTTTCTTTTTCCTTCTCTTTTTCTTTCTTTTTCTTTTCTTTTTCTTATCCTTTTTTCTTCCATTCCCTTTTCTTCCTTTCCCTTTTTCCTTTTCTTTTTCTTATCCTTTTTCTTTTCCATTCCTTTTTCTTGTACTTTTCTTTCTCTTTTTCTTTCTCTTTTTTCTCTTTTTCTTTCTCTTTTTTCTTTCTCTTTTTCTTTCTCTTTCTTCTCTTTTTCTTTTTTTCTTTTTCTTTCTCTTTCCCTTTTTCTTTTTTTCTTTTATTTTCATGCTTTTCTTTCTCTTTCCCTTTCCCCCTTTTTCTTTCATTTTCATATTTTTCCTTCTCTTTCCTTCTCCTCTCCCTCTTATTCCCCTTTCCTCCTTTCTCCTTTCACCTTCCCTTTCCCTTTCTTCCTCCCCCCATTTTCTCTCCACTTCTTCCCCTTCCCCCCCTCCCCATCCCACATCCCAGGGCCTCCTGCCAGCATCTCGGTGCACACACATCTCCCCGTCCCCTGGAAAAACTCACAGGGCCCCATCGCTTCCTTAGGAGGGGGGTCACCCCATCCCCTGCTAACGAGCAGGGGCCAACATCACCGACCGCCCCTCCCGTCCCTTTGTCCCCTGCCATCTGTCCCGGCTCTGGCGGCAGCCCAGCTCTATGTTGGGGGGGGGCTCCGTTCCCCCCGCGCCGCCGCCGCCGTCTCCGCTCTCTCGGGGTCGGCCGAGGACAGCAGCAGCAGCGGCTCAGAGCTCACAGCCCGCCTGGGCCAGCTGGCTGCAACCAGCAAACGTGGCAGCAGCCACCTCCAAGCAGCCGGCAGCCCCCGTTCAGTTGGGTGCGGATTTAGAGGGGGGGGCTGAGAGCTGGCAAACTCACCGCAGTGGGAATGGGGGGCCTTGGGGCTGGGGGGGCTCAGGGGTAGCCAGGCTGAGCCGGGCTTTGGTCTGCTGGGATGTTACATGGGGGGTTGTGCAAGCAGGACAGGGCTGGGGTCTGTGTGGGGGTATGGATATGGGGGTCTGTATGTGGGGGTCTGTGTGTGGGGGTCTGGATATGGGGGTCTGTATGTGGGGGTCTGTGTGTGGGGGTCTGTGTGGGGAGGTCTGTATGTGGGGGTATGGATATGGGGGTCTGTATGTGGGGGTCTGTGTGTGGGGGTCTGTGTGTGGGGGTCTGGACATGGGGGGTCTGTGTGTGGGGGTCTGTATGTGGGGGTCTGTGTGTGGGGGTCTGTGTGTGGGGATTTCTGTATGGGGATTTCTGTATGGGGCAGTGGGGAGAGCTGTGCTAATGGGGTGGTGGGGGGGGGATCCCACATCGCACCCCACAGCCCCACAGCTCAGCTTCCCATGGCTGGTCGCTCTGACGGTCCTATGATGGGGGGTTGAGGGGCTGCACGGCCATAGAGGGAGGGACCGGGGGGGTTGGGATTGTTAACCCTGGGGAAACAGAGACACAGAGACCCCTACGGCCCCCCCCCACACCAAGCATCTCCCCCCACACTGCTGCCAGTAACGCCGTGCCCTGTTACCGTCAGCACTCGGGCACACAGCCAGGGCTCTCCTCAGCCCTGGGGGAGCCCGACCGGCAGGGACCCCCCCCCGGGGACAGCCCCAATTGGGGTGGTGAGGCCCCAGCGGGGACTGCTGGGGGTTGAGGGGGGGGAGTGGGGCCGTTCCCAAGCGGCGGTGCCATGGGGTGGGGGCACCCTGCCAACCCGGGGAGGCCATAATTCAATGGGTGGCACAGTGCCAGGCTGCCAGCGCGCCCGGGCAGCCCCTATCAGCCCCCCCTGCCTTCCCCCCCCCCTCCCCGAGCACACACTTTGCTATTTTTAAGAGCTATCGACCTGTTTGGGCACCCAGACTCAGCGCAGCGCTGGGGGGGGGGGGAACGCTGGCACTTAACCCCATGCCCTACACGTCCCGTGTCCCCCCCCCCAGTTCCTGCTTGCAGACCCCCCCCAGCAAAAGGAAAAAAACGTGATGAAAGGGGCGTGTGGGGGGGTTCCCAACAGCAACACTGCTTACGGGGTGCAGCTCTTTGGGGTGCCCGCACCTCCCCTTTGTACCTGAGCTCAATGCTGGCTACGGGGACCCCCCCGAGCCCCTTTAGGTGGTGTGGGGGGGTCGGGGGGGGGAAGGCACGCCATTTTAGTGAGCGTTGGCCGGCCGCAGGCAGCCGTCACATGGCGGTGAGCACAGAGCTTGGCCGGCCGCTGCGGCGCGGCGAGGCAGCCAGAAATGTGCTGGCACACACAGCCCCGGGCTGCCGGGGGGGCCCCAGCCCCGTAACGGGGCTCCTGATGGGGGTGGGAGAACCTGAGAGATGGGAGAATTGGAGATAGGAGGGCACGGGGGTGTGCCTGGGGGGGGGGCGGTGGGTTGGGGTACCCCAACGGGGGATGAAGGGATGGGTGAGTGAAGGACTCGTGGGGGTTCAGAGGAGTGAGGGGGGGATGTAGGGTGCACGTGGGGATGCGGGTGGTGATTTTGGGGGGTGGGGCGTCTTGGGGTGACCTCAGGAAGGTCTTTTGTGAGAGAAGAACCGTTTGGGGTGACCAGTGAGGTTTTTTAGGGGAGCATCGTGGGGTGACCAAAGGTCTACGGTGTTATTTTGGGAGGTGGAAGAGCCATTTGGGACATGTTGGGGTGACCAGAGGGCCTTCGGGGGTTTCTGGGGTGATGGAAGAGCTGTGTTGGCCATCTTGGATTGACCATTGAAGTGTTCCGGGGGGGAGAAGAGCAATTCGGGACATCTTGGGGGTGACCGAAGGGCTATGGATGATATTTTGGGGGATGGAAGAGCCATCTGGGGCATCTTGGGATGACCCAAAGGGCTGTGGGTGATATTCTAGGGGGTGGAAGATCCATTTGGGGCATCTTGAGGCGACCAAAGAGCTAGAGGAGATATTTGGAGCGATGGAAGGGCTGCGTTGGTCATTTTGGTTTGACCAATGAAGTATTTTTGGGGGCAGAAGAATCATTTGGGGCACCTTGGAGTGGCCAGAGGGCTGTGGGAGGTGCTTTGGAGGTTGGAAGAGCCATTTGGGGCATCTTGAGTTGACCAAAGAGCCATGGGAGGTATCTGGAGCGTGGAAGAGCCATTTGAATCGTAGAATGGCTTGCGCTGAAAAGGACCACAGTGATCATCTAGTTTCATTTTGGGATGACCAGAGGGCTGCGGGTGGTATTTTGGGGGGTGTAAGAGCCATTGGGGCATCTTGAGGTGACCAAAGAGCTGGAGGAGGTATCTGGGGCAATGAAGGTGCTGTGTTGTCCGTCTTGGGGTGACCAGTGAAGTATTTTGGGAGGGAGAAGAACCATTTGAGATAACCACCGGAGATATCTGGGGAGTGGAAGTGCTATTTGGGACGTCTTGGGATGACCATAGGGCCACGCGGTCATCCTTGTGTCGTGGTGCAGCCGAGAGGCTGTGAGGAGCATCCTGGTGTCATGGTGGGATGGAGGGACCACGGGAGATACCTTGGGGTGACCACAGGGCCTTGGGGTCATCCTTGTGAGGGGAGCAAAGGTCCATTTGTGGTGTGGTGGTGCAACAGAGGGGAGCGCGAGGGGCAGCGTCCGGCGAGCACAGACGATGCCGAGGTGCGAGCAAAGGGTGACGGAGGTGGGAAGAGCCACGTCGGGACCTTGGGGTGACCCAAGAGCCCACGGGATGTGGGGTGAGGCGCTGGGGGGAGCGGCGCTGCAGCACTGAGCCCGGAGCTGCTCACCACCATCCCACACTTGGCCGTGCTCCATCTCTAACCACATCCAGAGCCGCACCGCGTCGGCGCTGCGCCGCAAAGGGGGGCTGCATCCAGCGTCGGGCACGTGGGGATGGGGGTCCCACGTTCCAGATGATGATGGGGCACGCTTTGGTTTTCCAAATTAGGGGGGAAAAGGGGGGGAATGGGGAAAAAGCCAACGGTGCCGCGTTGAACGGAAGGGGGAATTTCTGCTCCCTAAAATGGCCGCTCCGGAGGAAGCGGAGTGGGGTGTTGGGTGGGATGGGGCACAAAATGGCTGTTGGGGGAGAAAAGGCGGGGGGGAGAAAAGAAAGGAAAGAATGAAACGTTGAAGGAAAAAAAGAAAAATAATAATAATAATAAAAGAAATGGAGAAAAGAAAGCGGCGGGCGGGCGGCGGTGTTGTGGCTGCGCTGTTTGGATTGTCTCAGCCTTTTCCTGGCATCAGGCAGCACTGCTGACGGCCAAAGGGGTGGGAGAAGGAGGAGGGAGGGGGGGGAAATGAAAAAAAGAATAAAAATAATAAAGATGGGTGAATGCTTGGAGGGCTCCGCAGGGCCCGGGATGCGCCGTGTGCCGGGGTCGGGAGGAAGGATGCTCCCATGGCTGCTGAGCTCAGCGTCTGCTGTGTATTTTTAGCTGAGGGCCAAGCGGGGATGTCGGCGGGGAGGTGGCCGTGTCACAGCCCCGGAGGGATGGGGAGCGTCTGCGTAAGGCCGTCCCCAGCCCTGCCGCCGTGTGAGGAGCCCCGGGGGTCCCCGTGAGCAGGGATGTGCCGCTTTGGTTGTGGGTTACAGCCTTTGGGGATGGCCGTGCCTCAGTTTCCCCACCTCTCAATCCCTTTTTCCCTCTCCCAGACTCCGAGCAGAGCAGCAGTCCCCGGACGGGCATCGCCTCGGACCAGGAGGACACCAAGCCCAACACGCTGGGTAAGAGGGGACGCAGTGGGGACACCACGTGGGGTGCCAGCACCCTGGTCTGTGGGGCATTTGGGGACACGGTGGGAACGCGTCACCCTGCTCTACGGGGCGAGCATCCCATAGCAGCTTAGCAGCTGGCGGGGCCCTTGGGTGCAGCACGGCCACACGTGGAAGGGGTGGGGGACAGGGCTCTGCTCCTTCTGGGCGCACAGGAGGAGATGTGGGTGCACAGGGCATCGTGGGACCCCCACTCATGCTCTCTCCTTCCAACCACAGACTCCACAGACTTCCAGGAAAGCTTCGTCACCTCGGGGGTGTTCAGTGTCACCGAGCTCATCCAGGTGTCCCGAAGTGAGTGCCATCCCAGAGCCCCTTCTCCAGCGCCCACCCTACCGGTGCCGCCCTGGGGTGTCGCTGTGCCCTTACCGATGTCATCCTCTCCCCACAGCGCCGGTGGTGACGGGCACGGGCCCAAATTTCTCCCTGGGGGAGCTGCAGGGCCACCTGGCCTACGACCTGAACCCCTCCAGCACGGGCATGAGGAGGACGTTGCCCAGCACCTCCTCCAGCGGGTGGGTGCCGCCGGGCGACGCGGGGGCGATGCCGGGACCGGTCCAGGCACGGCTGTGTGGGATGGCATGGGCACGTCGGGTCCTGCCGTGTGCTGCCAGGCTGCCTGCACTGCGGGGTGGGTGGGGGGAAGCTGGGGGAGTGGGCTGCTGCACTGCTGCTGTGGTACCGTGCATCCATTTGGGTACCCCGGCACGGTTCGGGTACCCCGGCACATTTTGGGTACCCCGATACGGTCTTGGCAACGTGGTTCTGAAACCTGGCGCAGCTTTGGCTTCCCAGAATAGTTTCAGCACTCTGGTGTGGGCTTGGCAGCCCAGTATTGGGTTTTGCACCCCACGACCATTTCTTGCACCCCATCATGGTGTCGGCACCCCACTGTGGTTTCTTCACCCCGGTGCTGTGTCAGCATGCGGCCACAGGTTTGCATCCCAACGCAGTTTTGCACCCCAGTGTGGTTTCCCCCCCCCCGCTGCTGGGGTCGGCACCCCAGGATGGGTTTTGCACTGCAGTGTGTTCACACCCTACCAGATTTTAGCCCCCCTGCTGCAGGGCTCTGGGTGCGTCCCCGTGGGCACAGCACATCCCAGCGTCACCACGGGGCTGGGGACCGTGGCAGGATGGGGTCCTTGTGGCTGCCTCCCTTGGGGTCGCCCCACTGATATCACAGCAGCCCCGTAGCGTGGCAGGGGACGCTGACCTTTGGCTGTTCTCAGGAGCAAACGGCACAAGTCTGGCTCCATGGAGGATGACATCGACACGAGCCCCGGCGGCGAGTATTACACCTCGTCCAACTCACCCACGAGTAGCAGCCGCAACTGGACAGAGGACATGGAAGGGGGTACGTGTGGGGCTGCCCCCTGTGGGGCTGCCGTGGGGCGCAGCGGGTCGGGGGTTCCCTGCAGGGGCTGTGGTGTTCCTATAGGGCAGCGAAGGAGCTCTGTGTTGGTGCAGTGCTATGGGGCCCCTGGGTCAGAGGTGCTGCCAGTCCCACATTGAGACACAGACCCTCTATAGGTGCCGTGGGGCTGCTATACGACCCCCCCAGTTAGACAGATACCCTCCATCGGTGCCATGGGGTTGCTGTAGGGCCCCCCATAGGTGCCGTGGGTTTGTTACAGGACCCCCCATTTCCTATAGGATCCTTCCCATTTAGACACAGACCCCCAATAGGTGCTATGGGGTTACCTTGGGACCCCCCCATTTAGGCACACGCTCCCTATAGAGCCACCCCACAGCAGCCTCTCCCAGCCCCACAGCTGCCGTTTGCACTGCGGACAGATTTCTTTCTTGCTTTGCTTTTTTTTTTCCTTTTTTTTTTTTTTCCTTTCCTGTCTAGACAGCCCCAATTAGCTGTTCATTAAGAAAAAGGGGGGGCTGGGGTGGGTTGGGCTAATTAAAGCGATGCTGCGGGGCTGGCACGGCGGCTCCCACGCCCTGGGGCACCTTATGGGCAGCTGAGCCCCCCCTGCTTTCATCTCCCCCCCATCCCATCCCACACCCCAACGGTAGGATGGGATCCACACCCCGTGGACCCCATCCCACAGCTGTGGGGTGCCAGGGGAGCAGGGCAGGGGGCACAGAGCCCATGAGGAAGATGAATGGGATTTTGTGTGCGGTGGGAGAAAAACCCTTCCCAATGGGGTTTTCATTCCAGAGTGGTGTTGTCCTCTTGGTGATGTTCTCAAGTTCTTGGGGTCTGTTCCCCAATGCCTGCTGTAGGTCGCCGTGCTGCCCCACCACAAGCTTGGCTGCCCTAAATGTGGGGTCAACCCCACAGCGGCCCCCAGACCCCATATGGTCAGGGCACTGTGTGCTCCATGTCCAGAGAACTGTGCCCCATATGGACTGTGCCCTATGAGGAGCAGGGACTGTGCCCAACATGTGCCAGGCTCTGTGCCCCATATAGACCAGGCTCTGTGCCCCATATGGGCTGGAGATTGTGCCCTATATAGGCCAGGGCTTGTGACCCAAAGAGGGCTGGGACTGGGCCCCATACAGAAGATGGCCTGTGCCCTATATGGCCCTTTAACTGTTCCCCACGTATGCCAGGCACTGAGCCCCATATATACCAGGGAATGTGCCAAATATTGGTCAGGGATTGCACCCCATAAGGGCTGAGGACTGTGCCCTATATGGACCAGGGACTGTGCCCCATATGGGCTGGAAATGATGCCCTATATAAAGCAGGAACTGTGCCTCCGTATGAGCCAGGGTCTGTGCCCCATAAGGGCTGAGGACTGTGCCCTATATGGACCAGGGACGCTGCTCCATATGGGCTGGGAATGGTGCCGTATATGAGCCAGGATCTGTGCCCCATATGAGCCAGGCTCTGTGCCCTATACAAACCAGACTCTGTGCCCCACATGTGCCACACCGTGCCCCCAGGCCGAGGCCGTGTCATGAGGCCATGGAGGGGGCAGGAGGAGGTTGGCAGTGGGCTGATCCCGTTGCGGAGGGGGGGGCAGCAGGACGTGCTCAGCGTGGTGGGCTTTACAGCAATCCTGTACTGGATGTTCCGGGAAATCCTCCTAACGCAGCGACTCAGACGGCACTAAACCCATTAGCAGCACCAGGGCCAAATGGCCACGGCTAAAGCTGGGGGGGATTAACCCACCCACCCCCACGGTTCAGGAAGCCAGCAGTGAGCCCCCACGTCCTGCCCCACATCGGGGCTCTGTGGGTGCCCACGGCGCCGGGGGGGGGGGGTGTGAGCACCCAGGATGCGCGTGCACGGACACACTCGTGCACACTCACGTGCACGGCAGCGTGCTGGTGCACATACGCGGCACGCTCAGGCACACGCAGGTCGTGCACACACACTCGTGCTGCTGCACATCCACTTGCACACACAGGTGCCCAGATGCACACACAGCGTCGCACACCCGCACAGATCTTTGCGCAGCACGCACGCAAAGGTGCACAAGTGCACAACGCGGCTGCGTGCAGCTGCTGCAAACAAACGAGGTTTGCACACGCAGCCCCCCCATAGCACCCATCGCCGTGGGGCGCTCGCCCCCTAACACCACCAACCCCCCCCCCGGCCCCACAGGCATCTCCCCCAACGTGAAGACAGAGATGGACAAATCGCCCTTCAACAGCCCCTCGCCGCAGGACTCCTCACCCCGCCTGAGCAGCTTCACGCAGCACCACCGTCCCGTCATCGCGGTGCACAGCGGTGAGCCGGGGGTGTGGGGTGAAACGGGACCCCCGTGGGGTGACGCGGGACCCCCGTGGGCTCTCGGTGACGCCGTCCCCTCCCTTCACCCCTCGTCCCTGTTCCGCCCGCAGGTATCGCTCGCAGCCCGCATCCTTCATCCACGCTGCATTTCCCCACCACCTCCATTCTCCCCCAGACGGCCTCCACCTACTTCCCACACACGGCCATCCGGTACCCGCCTCATCTCAACCCGCAGGACCCACTGAAAGATCTCGTCTCGCTGGCCTGCGACCCGTCCAACCAGCAGCCCGGACCGGTAAGGCTCCCACATCCCAGCACCGGTCCCACAGCAGGGACACGGCCACCCCAGGGGGACGCAGCCATCCCGTGGGGACGGGGTACCCAAGAACCATTATCATCCCCATGACCGTGGGGATTTGTGGTGTCGCCGCATGGGGATGTGGGGTGTGATGCAGTGGGGTGTGACGTATTGGGGTGTGACGTATTGGGGTGTGATGTATTGGGGTGTGATGTATTGGGGTGTGACGTATTGGGGTGTGATGTATTGGGGTGCGATGCGGTGGGGACGTGGGGTGTGAGGTGGTGAGGTTCTCCGTGGGGTGCCGGCACCCGGCGCTTGGGGTTTTGTGGCCCCAAACGAGCCTTGGCATTGGTTTGGTGCAGAAATGGAGTTGGCGCTTTGGTGGTTGGTGATGAGGTTGCGGGGCTGAGCCGTCACGTGGAGAGGGGGTGGGTTGTTGGGGGGTGGGCTGTGGGTGTGAGCGTCTGCAGAGAGGCACCGTCCTGGAGCTCACCGCGCCCCGTCGGTCCGTGCGCCCATGCAGCAGTTGGGGACCCGTCGGCCCGCGCCGCATCCTGCTGGGGGGGTCCTGGGGGTGGGGGGGGTCCTGGGGGTGGGGGGGTCCTGCTGTGCGCCCGTCCCTGCCCCCTGCGCATCCAGCATGCCGTGCACTGAGCACCCTCTGCACAAACGGCTCCCCGTGCACCCAGCATGCCTCAAACCCAGCGTCCTCTGTGCTCCCAGTGCACCCATCACCTCCACGCCCCGCACTGTGTACACCCAGCACAGCACCCAGCCCCCAGCCCACGCATTCGGCGACCCCTGCAATGGTGCTCAGGTGTAGCCAAGCACCTTGAGCTGTGTGCCACGTGCATCTGTGTGCCATGCATCCAGCCTCCTGTGCACCCCATGCACCGTGCACACAGCGTGCCTTTCACCTGGCACTGTGAGCATCCCCTGCACCCCTCACCCTGTGCACCCAGTGCTCCGTGCACCCAGCACCTCGTGCACCCCACTCTCCCATCGCCCTGCGTACCCAACACTCTGTGCATCCTATGCACTGTGCACCCAGCACCCCATGCACTCCTCGTTCTGTGCACTCTGTGCATGCAGCAGCCCATGTATCCCATTCTCCCATCACCCCATGCCCTCTGTGCACCCAGCGCTCTGTGCACCATGAACCCAACACCCCCGTGCTCCATGCATCACTCACGCTGTGCACCCAGCACCCCGTGCACCATGCAGCCTGCACCCCATGCACCCCATGCACCCAGCACCCCGTGCACCATGCACCCAACACCCCATGCGCCCTGTGCACCCTGTGCACCATGCAGACAGCACCCCATGCACGCCATGCACCCAGCACCCCAGACACCCTGTGCACCCTGTGCACCATGCACCCAGCAGCTCAGGCACTCCATGCACCCAGCTCCCCGCACCCCAGGCACCGGATGCACCCCACGCACCCAGCTCCCTGCACCACGCTCCCTTTGCACTGACACCAGTGGTGACCTCCATCCCTGCAGCAGCCCGCAAGACCTGCGTACCACAGCTCCGGCACCAAACACGGAGGGTCCTGGGGACCCCCTGCTCAGCCCCTCCAGGGTCTGGCACCACTGCGGGGGGCACAGCCGCCCCTCCCATGCGGGGTCGGGCCGGATCGAGGCTGGCACTGTGATCCCCCCACCCTGCGACCCCCAGGTGGGGTCTCATCGGTTCCGTCAGCTCTGAGACCCAGCAAACTCGTGCCACCGAGGGCCGCGCCGCCCTCCCTAATGCCTCTGTGCTGTTTTTTGTGTTCTGTGTCTGTGTTGTGTCCCCAGTTAAATGGAAGTGGTCAAGTGAAAGTGCCCAGCCACTACCTGCCCACGCAGATGCTGGCACCGCCACCTCCCCCCGGCATGCCCCGCTTGGCCGTCTCTCCTGACACCAAATCAGCCACGACAACTTCGGAGGGAGGGACGACCTCACCGACGTCACCCAGTAAGCACCCCCGCGGCGCCCGCCCACCCGCCGGCCCCCCCAACCTCCTCCGGGACGCGTGCCACGAGTTTGCCAGGTCTCGGGCAGGGCGACCAAGGGCGCACGGCGCCCCGTTCTTCCCACCCCCTGGGGGGGTGTGGGGCTCCAGGTTGGTCCCTTGGACCGGCAGGAGCCTCGTGGCCCCCCCTGGGAGGCCGGCGGAGCAGGACAAGGCGGCGGAGCCGTGAGCCCAGGCTGGGCCTCTCCGTGCCTCGGTTTCCCCAGCGGTGCTGCGGGGACGGCGCGGCGCTGGGCTCGGGGGGGGCCCATATAGCAGGGTCCCCACCGGCTGCGGGGTGATGCTGGAGCGGGAAGGCTGGCCAAGCCCCCCCCCGGATGTCAGCACTGTGCTTCATTAGCGGTGGCGGCTAACGAGCTCAGCCCCCTGTGCTCTGTTCCTGGGGATTTCAATCTGTGGGGCTGCGGGGGTTTCGGGAGCGCTGTGGCGGTGGGGAATGTCCCCGTGTCACTGCACCACGGGGACACCACCAGCAGCCCGTGGGCCGCTGTCCCCAGGTGCCAACAGCCGGAGCGTGGGTGCTGAGTGTTGGTGGCATTAACGTTTTGTGGTGGGATGTGACGAGGGGACAGCGCGTGGCCTGAGATCAGTCACGGCCTCAGGGAGGGGGCTGGGCAGTGCCAGTCCCCCCCAGGCACGGCTGGCTGTCCCGAGGGGGCACAGAGCCCGCTGTCACCACCTCCGTGGGGTCCCGTTGCCGGACCCCATCCCATGGTGGGCGCTGCGTGGCACCGCGCCGAACGGCCGAGCCCTGGGGCTGGGAACATCACCCAGCTCCGGGTGCCTGGGATGCCCATCCCTGCAGCGGGGGGTTGATGGCATTGGCACCCACAGCGCCGTTAATCAGCTCTCGTTTGTTCCCCAGCCTACTCTGCACCAGGCACGCCCCCTGCGAACCGTTCCTTCGTGGGATTAGGACCAAGGGATCCTGGGAGTATCTATCAGGCACAGGTGAGATGGGGCGGGTGCTGGGGGGACCCTCCTGCCCTCGCCCTGTGTGGCATCAGTGTGAGCGTCGCCGCCGTGGGCACCGTGCTGCGGCAGTGCTGCAGTGGGCATTGCTGCCGTGGTGGTGTGACCGTGGGCACTGCAACAGGGGGCATTGCAATCCTGGGCATCACTGCCGTGGTGCTGCAGCTGTGGGCATTGCAACAGTGGGCATTGCAACCATAGTGCTGCTACAGTGGGCATTGCAGCTGTGGGCACTGCAATAGTTGGACATCACTGCCGTGGCGTTGCAGCTGTGGGCATTGCTGCCGTGGTGCTGCAACAATGAGCAATGCAGCTGTGGGCACTGCAGCAGTGAGCATTGCCGCTGTGGTGGTGCTGCAGCTGTAGGCATTGCAGCTGTGGCATCACTGCCATGGTGCTGCAAACATGGGCATTGCAACTGTGGTACTGCAACTGTGGGCATTGCAGCTGTGGGCACTGCAATAGTTGGACATCACTGCCATGGCGTTGCAGCTGTGGGCATTGCTGCCGTGGTGCTGCAACAGTGGGCAATGCAGCCGTGGGCACTGCAGCAGTGAGCATTGCTGCCGTGGTGCTGCAACAATGAGCGTAGCAGCTGTGGGCATTGCAGCAGTGAGCATTGCTGCTGTGGTGCTGCAGCTGTAGGCATTGCAGCTGTGGCATCACTGCCATGATGGTGCAAACATGGGCATTGCAACTGTGGTGCTGCAGCTGTGGGCATTGCAGCTGTGGACATTGCAATAGTGGGCATCACTGCCATGGTGCTGCAACCGTGGGCATTGCAGCTGTGGACATTGCAACCATGGCACTGCAACCGTGGGCATTGCAGCTGTAGGCATTGCGATAGTGGATATTACTGCTGTGGTGCTGCAACCGTGGGCATTGCAATAGTGGTACTGCAACCGTGGGCATTGCAGCTGTGGGCATTGCAATAGTGGGCATCACTGCTGTGGTGCTGCAGCTGTGAACGCCGCTGCTGTAGTGCTGCAACTGTAAGCATTGCAGCAGCGGGCATTGCTGCTGTGAGCGTTGCAACTTGTAGCATTGATGCCATGGCATTGCAACCGTGGTGTCGCTGCCGTGGGCATCGCCACCGTGCTCTTGCAAACGTGGCATTGGCACCATGGGCATCGTGGTGTCACCACGGCACCACTGCCTCAGGCACTGCAGCTGTGGCATTGCCACGGAGGGCATTGCTGCTGTGGCACTGCCAGCACGTTGTTACTGCTTCGGGCATCGCCGTGGTGGGCTGCGCTGCCAGGCTGTGGGCACTGCAGCCGTGGGGATTTGTGCTGTGGGCGTCGCCGCCGTCCGACCGCCGCCGTGGGCATCGCCAGCACCGTGAGCATTGTCACCCTTGTCGCTGCAGCGTCCCCAGCGTGGGCACAGCGATAGCAGGGGGTCTCCAGGTGACCCCCCATGGCCACGTCCCCCATCCCACTGCTATGGAGCCACGGCCCCGTGGAATCGCCGGGCACAGGGACACCCCCACACCACGTCCTGAGCAACGTGCCACCCCCAGCGGGTCCTCTGCAGTGCCTCTGGGTGTCCCCATAGCTGGGTGTGAGATTGGGGGGGGGGGGGGGGACACGTTGGGGAGCGGGGAGCGGCTGAGACCCGGCGCGCTTGGTTCATGTGTGGAGGGGCCAGGAAGGGTTAAAGGGAAACGGAGGCCCCCGAGCTGTCTCGTTGCCAACGGAAACCAGACATGAGGTCATCGGGGATGAACTTGGACTTGGGGAGGCTGGAGACAATGGGAGAGCAGTGGGGGGCCCCCCCGCCCCACCACCCCTGAGCTGGGGACGGCGCTGTCCCCAAGGGGAGAACCCTGGGGGTGTCACCGCAGCGCCCTGGGGGGTGAAGCCATGCCCAAAATCGCCGTGGGGGGGTGGGGAGGTGGGGTACAGTGGCCCCAAAATGGGGATTTGCTCGGTGGGGTGGCACTGGTGGGGACAGTGTGGGGTGGTGGGGACCCGTCTTGCTGCTGGCAGAAGGGAAAGCTGGGCAGGGGATGTGGGGACATGGAGGGGCACAGTGATGCGGGGACATGGGGACATGGAAGGACACAGTGACAGAGGGGCATGGTGACATGGAGGGGCACAGAGATATGGTGACATGGAGGGGCACAGAGATATGGGGACGTGGAGGGGTACAGTGACATGGTGACATAGAGGGGGACAGTGATGTGGGGACTTGGGGACATGGGAATGTGGATGAGCACAGTGACATGGGGACGTGGTGACATGCAGGGGCACAGAGATGTGGGGATGTAGGTGGTCAGAGTGATGTGGGGATTTGGGGACGTGGGGACATCGAGGAGCACGGTGACATAAGGGCATGGAGACATGGAGGGGCCCGGTCACACGGGGACACAGTGACATGGAGGGGTACATAAATATGGGGACTTGGGGACATGGGGATGTTGAGCACAGTGACATGGGGGTGTGGGGACATGGAGGGGCACAGTGACATGGGGATGTGAAGGGGCACAGCGATGTGAGGTCTTGGGGACATGGAGATGTGGATGAGCACAGTGACGAGGACATGAAGGGGCACAGTGATGCAGGGACATGGAGGGACTTGCAGGGGCACAGAGATATAGGGACTTGGGGTCATGCAGATGTGGATGAGCACAGTGACATGGGGACATGGAGACATGGAGGGCTGCAGTGACTTGAGGACGTGGAGGGGTGGAGTGACATGGTGACATGGAGGGGGCACGGTGATGTGGGGACTGGGGGACACGGAGGGGCACACAGTGACATGGGGCACAGTGTCATGGGGGTGTGAAGGTGGCACGGTGACATGGGGACATGGGGGGGCACAGTGACATGGGGACATGGTGGCACGGAGGGGGCATGCTGTCATGGTGGCATGGAGGGGGCACAGTGACTTGGGGACATGGTGACATGGAGGGGGCATGGTGACATGGGGACATGGAGGGGGCACAGTGACATGGGGACATCGTGGCATGGAGGGGCACAGTGACATGGTGACATGGAGGGGGCACGGTGACATGGGGACATGGAGGGGGCACAGTGACATGGGGACATGGTGACATGGGGCACAGTGACATGGGGACATGGAGGGGGCACAGTGACATGGGGACATGGTGACATGGGGCACGGTGACATGGGGACATGGAGGGGGCACAGTGACATGGGGACATGGGGCACGAAGGGGGCATGGTGACATGGGGACATGGTAACATGGAGGGGGCACAGTGACATAGGGACATGGAGGGGGCATGGTGACATGGGGACATGGTGACATGGAGGGGGCATGGCGACATGGGGACATGGTGACATGGAGCACAGTGACATGGGGACATGGAGGGGGCATGGTGACATGGGGACATGGTGACATGGAGCACAGTGACATGGGGACATGGAGGGGGCAGGGTGACATGGGGACATGGTGACATGGGGCACGGTGACATGGTGACATGGAGGGGGCAGGGTGACATGGGGACATGGTGACATGGAGCACAGTGACATGGGGACATGGAGGGGGCAGGGTGACATGGGGACATGGTGACATGGAGCACAGTGACATGGGGACATGGTGGCACGGCATGGGAGCACCTGGATGTGCAGCACCCCCAGCACAGCTGGTTGCAGGCTGCCAGCACAGCGGGGCCAGCAGCACAGGGGCCATGAGATGTGGCCCAGTGACACCGGCTCAGGGTGTCCATCCCCCCCCCGCCTCCCCACGGGGAAAGCAAGGCCTGGGGCTGCAGCACTAACGCCGCCTCTCCTTCTCTCTGCAGTCCTGGTACCTGGGATAGCGCGGCCGTGCCACCCTTCGCTCCCTTCTCCTCTGCTTTAGGCACCCTGAGAGGACCCCCCCCCGGCGCAGAGCCCCCGGCGGACAGCGTGCATTTACCACCACCACCATCATGACAACGACGACGACAACGGCGACGACGACGATGATGATGATGATGACAAAGCCAACAAAAAAAAAAAAAAAAAAAAAAAAAAAAAAAAAAACACAAAACCCATCCCATTCCGGACGGAAACGAGAAGAGGGAAAGGAAAGAAGGTTGGAACTTTTTTTTTTTTTTTTTTTTTTTTTTTTTGGAAAAGGATTTAAAAAAAAAAAAAACACAACAAAAAAAAAAAAAGGAAAAAAAAAAAAAAAAGCCGACAGCAACCCAAACCGACAAAACGACGAGGAAAAAAAAACAAAAACAAACAAAAAAAAACACACAAAAAAGTGAAAAACGGACAAAAAAATAACCCTGCAAGGACCTTTAGGCCCCCTCACCCCCCCTCACCCCCCACCCCCAGCCTGGCGACGAGGCTGAGACCCGACGCAGCTCGTGACGGCGGTGGCCCCGCAGGGCTGCGTGTGTGCGGTGCTGGGACTCATTCATTCATGCCTCTACGTGAGTAGAAATGAACAAACCCCCCCCCAGCCCCCCCCAACCCCCATCCCTACCCACCCCTGCGCCCCCCGGGTGCCGTGGGGCGGTGATTTGGGGGACGTGGCTGCGCTCTTCCATTGCGCCGTGGGGACACTGTGATGTGGGGACGTGGGGATGCGGTGACGCCGTGATGTGGGGACAGGGGGACGTGGGGACACGTTGGCAGCGTGATGTGGGGCCGTGCTGGCACAGCAAGGCGGTGCTGTGGTCTTGCAGAGGGGGGACGCGGGGGGGGGGGAGGGGGGCGCAGATGGGGACGCGCATGGGGACACGCGGTGGCACCACGCTGCCCGTGGGGACGTGGGGTGGGGACCCTCCTGGTGCTGTCCCCACAGTGGGGGGGGGGGGGGTGACACGGCTCAGTTGTTGCTCTGCGTTGTCCCCACGTGTCCCCGTGTGCCCGAGCTATGCATTCCTGTGGACGGGTACCGTGTGGACTCGCAATGAGAAAGGGAGGGTTCAGATTGTGTTGCACATTTTGTAGGAAATGCACTTTTAAAAGAGGGAAAGCTGAAAAAAAAAAAAAAAAAAAAAAAAAGAAAAATCACAAAAGAGGAGGAGGAGGAGGAGGAGGAGGAGGAAGAGCAGACGGAGCCCAGCACTGGTTTTGCTGGGGTGGATGGTTTGGGATTTTTGGGTGTTTTTGTTTTTTGTTTTTTTTTTTAATTGCAAATACGATGGAGGAAAGGAGGAGAGCGAAGGCACTGCAGAGCCCCCCCGGACCCCCCCACCCTCCCCACCCCCCATTGCTTCAAGTGCCTCAATCCCCCATGGTGGGGCTGGGAGATGACAAAGCCCCTGCACCGGGCACTGCTGCACCTGCACCGAGCATTGCACAGCTGCACCGAGCATTGCACAGCTGCACCGAGCGTTGCAGAGCTGCACCGAGCATTGCACAGCTGCACCGAGCGTTGCAGAGCTGCACCAAGCATTGCAGAATGTCTCCAAGCATTGCACAGCCGCACCGAGCATTGCAGAGTGTCACCGAGCATTGTACAGCTGCACCGAGCACTGCAGAGCTGCACCAAGCATTGCACAGCTGCATTGAGTGTTGCAGAGCTGCACCGGGCATTGGAGAGTGTCTCCAAGCATTGCACAGCTGCACTGAGCGTTGCAGAGCAGCACTGCGCATTGCACACTGGTGCAACCTCACACCAACTTTGGAGCACTGCACGTCGCTGCAGGCCGGCGCTGAGCGCTGCCCACATGAGTGGAGCATCGGTTTTCCAGCACTGGAGCATCGCAAACCTGCACCAGAGAGCTGCACATCTGCCTCCGAGCAAACAGAGCATTACGCAGCTGAGCACCAGAGCGTTGCACACCAGTGCTGTGCATCGCACGCCGGCACCGGAGCATCGCTGTGCTTGCAACTGGCTGCAGCATCGCACACCGGCACCGGAGCATCTCTTGCTGGTAGTGGAGCATTGCAAACCAACACGCAGGCATCGCTTGCTGGCACCAAAGCATCCCATATTGACCCGAGAGCGCTGCACTCCAGCGCCGGAGCTTTGCAAACTGACAGCAGAGCATTGCAGAGCGGCGGCAGCGCGTTGCACGCTGACACCGGAGCACTGCGCTCCAGCACCAGAGCATTGCAGGCTGACGTCAGAGCATTGAAACGCTGGCCCCAGAGCGTTGCAGGCTGACCCCGGAGCATTGCACCGGCACACGTGAAGACCCAGAGGTGTCCCTGAGCCGTGGAGGGAATCTCTGTGCCCACGCGGAGGTCGTGGGGGCCGTGCCACCCCATGGGCAGTGCCTTAGAGCAGAGGGACCCGACACGTGGCCCCCATGGATGAGGAGGAGGAGGAGGACAGCGAAGGCCCCCAAGGGACAGCGTCGTGTCCCCAAGCCGCCGCCACCACCACCGCCCTGGATGTCATTGTCACAGTGGGGCACTGTGCTCCTGGAGCCAACCCGCGGGACCCTTGGACTCCAGAGATCCCACAGACCCCATATGGACCCCATATGGACCCCACAGACACTATGGACCCCATGGACTCCAGAGATCCTACGGACCCTGCAGACCCTGCAGACCGCATGGACTCCATGGATCCCCATTGATCCCGGAGACCCCATGGACCCCACAGACCCCACAGATGCCATGGAACCCATGGACCCCATAGACTTCACAGCCTCCAGAAACCCCCATTGATCCCACAGACCCTATGGATCTCAGAGACTCCACAGACGCCAAGGATCCAAAGACCCCATGGACTCCATGAACCTCATGGACCCCACAGACCCCTCAGACCCCACAGGCCCCATAGACTCCACGCACCTCACAGATCCCATGGACCCCTCAGACTCCATGGACCCCACAGACC